>NC_044382.1:9471112-10706571 GCF_006542625.1 Nomascus leucogenys | reverse complement strand
TTCTTTCTGACGGATCTAGAGCAAAGCTTAAAGGATCTGAGGGCACTGATTCAAAGGCTGTTTCTGGGGCTGCAGAAGAAGAGAAGTGCCTCTCAGGTTTCGTCCTAACTACAGGATCTTGCTAGAGTTGCCAGATTTAGCAAACTTACAAATTAAAACCTGGCAACCCTAGACCTTGGGTATGTTGTAGAACTGCAACAAGCCTTGGTCTCTTCGTCTTTAAAATTGGGATAAAAAAGTAACTGCCTCGTGAGTGTCTTGTAAAGCTTAAATGAATCAAATAAGACCAGTAGGAGATGCATTGAGAAAGTTTCACCTAGAAGAGCTAAGCAATGAAAACAAATTGGGGAACTTTCGAAACGTGCGTATCTTTCTTTAGCTCTGAGCATGCAGGTCAGGGAGAGCTCTCCCAGGCCAGTGTTAAGGGAGACACCAGCCCCTACCTGGGAGGTGTATTAGGTTAGGGCTGGCTTGGGGACTTCCATAGAGTTAGGATCCGGCATGGGAGCATAAGCCATAAGGAGGAGGGGGACACATCATGACCATGTCGAATGTCACTCTGCTGTCATTGCAATGCCTTGTATAAGCCAGAAATGCCACAACAGTCTGCAGTGCTGCTGCCGATTGACAGAATCGTGTGCCTTTAGCACCAAAGAAATGTGTGTGACTTGAGTGTCACATAAAACCCTTAAAATTAGCTCTCTTGGGATGAGCATGATGGCTCACGCCTGTAATCCCAGCACTTTGGGAGGCCGAGGCAGGCGGATCACTTGAGGTCAGGAGTTTGAGACCAGCCTGGCCAACATGGTGAAACCCCATCTCTACTAAAAATACAAAAATTAGCTGGGCATGGTGGTGGGTGCCTGTAATCCCAGCTACTCAGGAGGCTGAGGCTAGATAATCACTTGAACACAGGGGGCGGAGGTTGCAGTGAGCCGAGATCGCACCATTGCACTCCAGCCTGAGCAACAAGGGTGAAACTCCGTCAAACAAACAAACAAACAAAACATATATATATATAAAGTAAATTGTCACAAATTCAAAATAAGTCTATTGTATCATTTATCTAATTGCAGATGAAAATGTAGTTCTTTTTTATAGATGCAAGTAGCTTACATTCCAAAAAGAAATTATCCTCCCCAACCCCACCCCAGATTAGCTCTTTCCTCATAAGAAGTTGACCATACTGACATTAAGCATATCAGAGGCTGAGGAGGACTGCCCCTTGCCCAGGTTTTCATTCCCTACTACCTAATCAGGCACTGGGAGATAGAACTAATTGTTTTAACGTGATGTTTCTTTCCATCAGAATCAAGTTTTAAATGTTTCAGGTTAGCTATGTGAAATCCACTTAACTGAAAACCATTTGCAAGAAAGATCAAATCCAATTTGCTAATACAGGACTTTTTTTATTTCTCAGTTTGAAAAAATCTTGAGCTAACCATGTCAGAAATTAAAAATTGAAAAGGACTCTGGCAGCCTCCCCATGTGCCTAATTTGGCTTTGCTGAACAAATGACCAAATTGGAATGAGAATTACACACAGGATTTGCTCAACATCCTTACTTCTTCAACTCATTTCTCACTCCTGAAAAAGTACCAAGTTCGCATGCAGGAGGGAACATGTCTATATCGACCACAATGGCGTCAGACCAGGTAGAAATAGAAAAATGGTGATTTTAGATTCTAGCTGTGAATAAACTTCTGCAGTAGAAGATATTTGTCATAGAAACTCAATTTAATGAACTTAGGATCAGAAAGGACCATAACGGTCTTTTTTTCGGCCCATTTTGTTAACAGGTTATTTTGTTCATGCCCTACCTTGCAAAGAGTAGTAATAAAAATATTAAGTGAGGAAGAGGAGGAGGCTGCTCTGAAGTCCACCTCACTTTGTCTTTAATAAGGCATTGCATTGCACATAGACACCAGAATTCTCTGTCTTTCTTTAAGGAGATGGAAGACGACAGTAGAGAGAGCACCAGAGAGTCAAAAGATCAAGGTTCAAATCCTGGCTCAGTCAGCCATTAGCTGTCATGACCCTAGGCAAGTCATTTCACTTAAATAGGGCTCAGGGTCACCATCTATCTACACAGCAAAAGTCTGGACCAGATGGCCTTTGAGGCCCATCTTAACAGTGCCTCTGCCATTGTAATGTGACACAGAAAAGGAAACCACAAAGGTTTCTCTGAAGGAGGGGGTTAAGGCAAATGAGAGAAGAACACCTAGGTGAATAGAACCCCAGTCTTCACTAATGCTTGATGTTGAGCTGTTGGTTGTCAGCAGGTGGAGTGGTACTCAAGAGCTTCAGGTGTCACACAGCTCAAGTTCAAATCCCACCTCTAACACTTACCAGCTGCGTGTTACTTCAGCACTCTGAGCCTCAATTTCTTCATCTGCAAAATGGGAAAGCAATATATATCTCATAAAATTGGTAACAATTGCTTATCACAGAGCCTGGCATATGCTAAGGGGTCAGTAAGAGTTAGCCATGATCGCCATTGTTACAAAACAACCCAAGACCCAGCAGGAGGTGAAATGTTTCTTGAGTGCGTCCTGTGTGCCGGTTACCCCCAGATCCTCACCAATTTTGCACCTTCTCCACCCTGCAAGGTCAGTGTGAGCAAGTAGACATGGCTAAGAGCACACGCTTGGCTCTAAAACCAGCTGCCCCACCTACCAGCCCTGTCAACACCTTTATGCCTCCACTCCTTCCTCTGTAAAATGGGAATCATAGTTCTTACCTCTAGGTTTACTGTAAAGAGCAAATGAGGTGATGCATATAGAGGGCTTAGAACAGCGGTTGACACTGAGTCAGTATGTCACAAAAATGTTAGTTGTTATAGCTAAGGAAAGTGAAGCTCAGAGAGGTAAATCTGTTTGCCCAAGGTATCCGCTTGTGCATAGTAGTGCAGAAATGTGAACCCTGATTGACATGAACCTGGCGTACATATTCCAGAGATCCAGGTTGGGAGATCCTTCCTCCGTTACACCTGGTTCCTAAGGCCCCACCTGGCCTTTTCCTCCAGTTTCAGGATGGCTGGCTGTGGGCTCCAGAGTTCAGATCAGAGGGCTCATTGGGAGCAGTTTGTTGAGGGCTGCTGGGGACTTGGGAAGGGAAATGAATCCAAACCCTCTCCGCCCTTGCTTGCTGCCACTGAGGGGAGAAATGTGCCCTAGGAATGGAGTATCTCGGGTATCCTAATTGGCACACTCTGACCCCCTTGCCACTCCTCCTTGCAGAAGGCTATTTTTCACGAGAGAGTTCTTTCTCTTTGTTCCAGCGCTCATTGCACATCTACCGATCAATATGACATCTTATCCTCTAAAACATTCATAATGTCTGCTTCCTGTGATGCCGGTGGCCGCATGCCACGTGCAGCCTGCTTCTTCTTTCCTTTGTAGTTGGTGGTCTCACGGATCTGCCCCTCTTTAACGGGGCTGCTGGTTGCCGTTCTTTGGAGAAAGACAAATACTGTTTGGGTTGTCAACAGTGAAAGACAAGCTCGGAGGGGAGAAAGATCCATTTAGGTGTAGGTGTGTGGATTGTAGGGATGTGTTTCGTTATCAGACAAGCTCTTAAAATCTCAGACCATGATTTATTTGGTGAATAAAACCTACCGATATTATCATTCTCTAAAGGTATTTTGATCACATGGGTCATTTCTTGGAGAAAGAAAGGCTTTTATTTCTTAACCAGGAAAAAAATTGCAGCAGGAACGGGGTGGTCTGCGGTGGGAAATGACACTCTGTGCGGCTAATGGCTGCAGGCGTGTGTTTATCTGCATGAGGCTGAGCTGACTTGCTGGACAATAGGATGCCTGACTAGCATTGCCAGTCAGGTACATTCCTGGCCACCCCTCACAAGGAAAAGAAAGTGGCTGTGAGCACATGTGTCTGTCTTGTGTATTGATCTGCCCAGTGATGCTGAGAGCTAGGGGGTGTGGTTAGAGGTCACCTCGGCACACCAGATGCCACACACTCACAGTGTCAACAGCACCCACCTGCAGTGCACCTGCAGCAGCGGTTTCCAGGAGACAAGGGGAGGGACGCTGCCAGTCGGGGAGCCCCACGCATCCTGAAGCTGCAAGGAGCCCCATTTGTTTTCTGCAAACACAGCAATTGATTAATCTTGTACCACCTCCCACTCACTGTACCATCCTGAGCCTGTCGTGAGAATAGATTAATGCTCTGGTCTTTCCCTGTGGATTCTTCTTGTCTCAAGAACACAGTGCTCCCTGGTCCCAGAGCTGCCTCACGCAACTATCACCTTGTTCTCATGGCAGACACAAAGGAAGGGACAGAAAGCCTTGCTACTTTTGTGAGGGACTGGAAGTAGGAAGGCAGCAGACAAAATCCCTGCTGAGGACAGTTTTGGGACTGTAGCTGGAAGATTTGAGTTCCTCTAGAGAGGTGAATGCAGGCAAGTTTCTCCAATGCCCCCTCTCATTTTGATGATCCTGCCACGATTCTGGGATTGTATCTACCTTTCATCTTTCTTCTTCTTTGTAATTCCTGAGCCGTAAGCCTTGCAACCATTTGGAACTGCAAGCTGGAAGTTGGACAGAGGCTACTAAGTTTTCAGAACATTCTCAGGAGATAGGTGCACAAATCCCATTACCGTTAAAGGGATTTGTGGGTGTAACTTCCATGCGGTGCTTTGAAAATTCATTCCACTCAGTGTATTTCAACACTGTCTGGGAAAAATAACAGAAATCACTACACCAAGGTGGTTAGAAAAGGATTTTTGGTAACCCTTCAAGATTTAAATTTTTAAACTCCTTTTAAGACTTAAGGCATTTCCAAGAATGTTATCCCACATGGTTTTGTTTGCATTACTTCTTTCAGGCTGAAGGTAATTTTGGCACTGACAGCATTCCTAAAAATAATAATACATTGCAGTGGCCCCTTCTCTTTGAAGAAGAAGCACTGCACTCAACTGCATCCCCAAAGGATGACAAGCAAACTGACAAGGGAAAAAAACACCAAACGTGTTGTTGACTGGCCTGACTGGCAATTGAAGTTGCCGAGCAGATTTATTTTACGTTGACAATGGTGGTTCAAGTTAAATAGCAAACTAGTTGCCAACCAAGGACATATTCATAGAGACTAATGGCTGCTTACAAAGGGAAGTGTGTATTCATGAGTGAGCCTTGACAATATTTAGTAAGTGATTCTATAGCCTGCCTGTCCTCTTCGGTCTTGTCTAAGTAGTGGTTCACTTGGAAACCTCAGAGGGCCGATGTCCTCCAGTGAGAACTCTGAATGGAGTGTCTAGGAGGACAGTATGGGAATTCAGAACTCTGACTCTGAAGTTACATGTGTCTGGGTCTAAATCCCAGATTTCCCACTTACTGGCTGAGTTGTCTTGGGCAAGTCTCTTACCCTCTCTAAGCTTCAATTTCTTTATCTATAAAATGTAGATTATATTACCACTTAATCCAGTGAGAATGAAGGGGAAAAAGTAAGGGTTCATCCTTTCCAAAATCCTCCAGTGTCATCCCTTCTCTTCCAAACAAAAGGCAAAGCTCCCCAAAGGCAACTACTCCTTCACCCTGCCTGTCCCTTCGCCTGCCACTCCTCCTTCCCACTAACTCCACTCCCCTTCGGCATGCTCTTCCCCAGACGTCAGCATAAACTGCTTTCTTGATTCCTTTATGTCTTTGCTCAAATGTTATCTATCACAAATGCCATCCTTGACCAGACTACATTAAATGAAAAAAGGAAGAAATGTTCAATGCATCCCCCACCCCCGAATGCCTTTGAACCATAAACCCGGCTTTTCACTTCTGTGTTTAGTTTCTACACCTGCCTCTAGAATGTAGGTTCCCTGACAGCAAGGATTTTGTCTTGTTAAAACTGCTTTACTCCTGGTGCCTAGGACACATCTGACACCCAGTGGGTGTTTAGTAAATATGTGCTGACTGGTAAATTATGAATACATGCTGCATGCAAATAATGAGCCCAATACCTGGCACATGGTCAAAATGAACGTTAATTGTAAGTATCACCATTGAGTAGACTTATTCACATGTGTTAATTTTCACTGCTGATTGCAAAGGGGCCTTTGCAGGTTGCCTGTGCAAGTTCAGGGTAAGCAGTTGTGCGTGTTAGCCCTGATTATTCCACTATGGTTCTCTCCTCCCAGCAGTGGCACTTTTGGAATTGGTATATTTCCCCCAGAAGCCCCGACATTATTGACGTAATTGGCTGGTGCAGAGGCAGGGAGACCCAGCCCTAACCCTTTCTGTCATCCTACCTGGTCTCTGAAGGAGCTCTGCCATCATCTCTAAGGCTCTTGTGAATCTGATGGCATGCTGACCCCCAAGACCCAGCAGGCATGGCTTTCTCCTCCTGCTCCCTAAGCTCTGCTTGGCGTGAAGTCTTCCATTTTCAAAGGGAAAGCCCAATCTCCTCCTCGGGTTATGTATCGACAAGCCTGATCTTTAAAGACACCCCCTGCTCCTGGGGGCCTGCTCAGCAAACACAGAGCATCCGTGGCCTCCATGTTTGCCCTCTTTGACAAGCAGGGGCTGAGCAGCTCTCTGGGAAGTATTGCTGACATATTGATTGACTCTCTCGTCAGGTTGATCCTCTGCCAGCCAATGAACACAGAAGGTTCTAAGTGGCACCCAGCAGGGCCCACACATTCCCTAATTACTATTTCAGACAACCCCCATTCCAAGCTGCCACTTTTCTGGCCCTATAATCTCCCTGTTCTGTGGTTGCTAGAGAATCCTCAGTTACTCACAACCAACCCCGCTCCCTTTCTCAGGCATCACTCCCTTGGAGTATTGCCTTTGGAACCCACCTGACACAGAAACACAGCAACTTCAATAAGAAAATATCACACCCTCACTCCATGTAGGTCTGTTTATTATCCTTACTGCAATCGGGGATCTGTGTGTGGTCCAGCCATCCTGTCTTGGTTCTCTTTCAGAATGCCACGAAAGTTTGCTCCAATTAGCTGGAGGGATACTGTCAGAGTTTGGCTGCCTATTGTGTTTTAAGTGGCTGGCTTCCCAGCTGCCACTTGGATTCCACGAGTTTCCACTCGGAGCCCTTCCCCGTCCCATCCTTAGTGACCCATGGAGCCCGAGGGTCTCTCTGAAGCGGAGCCTGTCAGATCATGATGAATTGTACATATTGGCTGTCAGTGAGGGGGAGGAATGTTAGGGAGAGGGCCTCCCAAACTCATTTCACTTTTGACTCTCAGATGATCTGGACCAGGTCTTTTGGGATGAACTGCTAGAGCATTCAAGGTGGGGCGGGAGAGGGAACCACCCCAGTGCATCCAGGATCTCTTGAGGAGTCCAGCATTTATGTGAAATCTTGAGATGAAGCAGCAATAACTCTGGCTACTCTGAGGTTTCTCAGTTTTCTTTTTTTTTTAATTAATTAAATTTTTGGTAGAGATGGGGTCTTCCTATGTTACACAGGCTGGTCTTGAACACCTAGCCTCAAGCAATCCCTCTTGCCTCAATCTCCCAAAGCACTGGGATTATAGGGGTGAGCCACCCCATCCACCTCAGCTTTCTAAGTCTGGTTCTGAGAGTAAATTAAAATGGGAGGTATTATGACATCATGTTTAAAGTGCTGTTTTTTGTTGTTGTTCATAGAAGCAAATATAGTGGCCCAAAGTATGTGCTAATTCTCTCTGGCTGAGTTTCAGAAAGGATCCTAACCCAATAAAACCTAAAGGAATGCACAGAGATTTGCTGTATAAAAATGCCATTTCCTAGTTTCCTTATAGGTGAAAGTATCAGTCAAGCTTGCCTCAGACATGCTGCTGTAACAAACAATCCCAAAATCTCAGTGGCTTATAACAGTAACAGTTCATGTCTTCACACATGCTGTATTCTATCACTGGTCAGCCATGGCTGTAGCCCACATCATCTTCATTGAAGACCCAGAATGACTGTGTGATAAAGTACGTGCTGAATTCAACAGGATAAAGAAATCTAACCCCTCTCAGGAAGGGGTGTGGTCATTCACCAACTCCAATGAGATTATTATGAGTTTTGAAACAACGATGAGGTTTGCTGAGACTCCATTACCCATAGAATCTGTAACCAGATCACTATGAAATATGAAGCAGATAGCCACCTCCCACAGTAATTTCCTTCTGATTCTGAAATCCCCCTGTTCTCAAACTTCACAGTCAATAGTTTCCTCATCTGTGAAATGGGGATGATAATAGTACCTACCCGTGAGTCTTAAGGTAATGCCTTTAGAATGTCTACTATGGTACCTGGCTATAGAAAAGGTTCAATGATGGCGGGGCGCAGTGCCTCATGCCTATAATCCCAGCACTTTGGGAGGCTGAGGTGGGCAGATCACGAGGTCAGGAGATCGAAACTATCCTGGCTAACATGGTGAAATCCCATCTCTACTAAAAATACAAAAACAAAATTAGCCAAGCATGGTGGTGGGCACCTGTAGTCCCAGATACTCGGGAGGGTGAGGCAAGAGAATGGCGTGAACCCGGGAGGCAGAGTTTGCAGTAAGCGGAGATCACACCGCTGCACTAAAAGAAAAGGTTCAGTGATTGGCAGCAGGTGATGATATGCTGATAATTAAAATATCCTTCCCTTTGCAAACTAGTCCATATTGCCACCAGCACTGTTTTGTCCCATCTTCTATGCCTCTGATTATGTATTTTTTAATTTATAAGCATGTAACATCCTACAATCCAACCCCCCAAATCTGCCCCCCGTGTATCATTATCTATTCTAATAAATATTGATGGAGTGCCATTTATATTCAAGACACTGTCAGATCTTTTGGGGGTTGCAGATGTGTAACCTCTCTCTGGCCCTTAAGGAGCCATTATTCTACCTGTACAGGGAAACCTTTATAAAAGGTAAAGGGAGAGATTGATTGAGAGACTGATGTCTCAGCCCAAGCCATAGAGCAAATCAGTGGCAGAATAAGAAATAGGGCTCTCATTAGTCAGGAAACTCATTTACTTCACAGCTCCCTGGAGTCTTTATCCTAAGGACACTTTAGTCCCTCCTCACTGGGAGAGCATCTTGTTTTCTTACTCAAGTGAGAGAGAAAGAATGGCTGATCAAAAAAAAAAAAGTGCCAACAAAAACCTATTTCAGACACTCCCAAAAAACAAGAGAAGGTGGTTATAACCCGATATAATTCTCACTTATTTACTTAATGTTCAATTCAACAACAGAAAATATGCCCAAACTTGAGTTTCATTTTTGTTGCATTGCTTCTTCTGGAAGGACAGGTCTCATGTTCAGCAGATTTGGCTTTTCCCCTTCTCCACCTCTATCTCACTTTCTTATTTTTCTTCTCACTCCTGGGAGTTGTCTGAGAAGTTACTGGTGTACTCTGACCCTCACCCTTTCCACCTCATCTGTAGTTTTCTTATTTTCAGGATACTTTTAGAAAATAAAAATAAAAAGATGCTATGGAACCCAAAACAAAGAAAAAGGTAGGAAGAGGAGGCAAGAGGGAAGGCATCCTTGGAAACAGAGGAAACCCAGTTGCAGGGATGTCTCTTCCTGTTCAGTAACAGTAGGGGATTGTTTGCTTGCTTTTCTCCCAAAGTTGACGGTTGCAGTATGTTCTGCACCTTAGAATGGCAAGACTGAGTGCCATAAGAGCAGAGCTGTTTTGACAAGCGTTTGAGATGGGATGTTGGTGAGGTTGTCATCTTTGCCTGATGGGACCCACCACTCCTTCCGTAGATGTGAAATCAAAGCTTTGTTAGGCCTGGGTTCCAGCGGCACCTGCAGTACCTGCCGATGTCTGTCTTAAGACCCTCCTTGAAAGAACCGCATCTCCAGTGCAGCTGCAGCTGGCCCAAGGCGAGCTTCAATAACCCAATAGTATCATTTTTTAAAAAAATTATTTTAAAATAGCTAATTCCTTGGCTCCCTTCACCTGGTAATTACAAATCAGAAGCTATCGTTATCTTGAAGCCACCACGATTGGTTCTCATTTCCTGACCTCTGTACAGTGAAAATATATCATTATTTGAGGCAGTGGAATCTGGTCTCTTCAAGTAAGTGACCTACATGTAACGGACAAACTGCAGGAGAAAATTAGGTGTTACCTTGATAGAAAGTGTACAGTAAATGTCACTTACTCTTATTACTATTTATCATCTCAAGAAGTCGTAACAGTGGGCCTTTCACTTTGGAGGAATATAGAAAGAAAACATGGTTCTAAGATGGAGAAGAGTGTAAGTGAAAAGCAGACACACACACACACACACACACACACACACACACACACGGACACCTTGCCACCTTCATCTGTGACCATCAATCTGAGCTGTATTGTTTGAAGATAGGTTTTTAACCTTAATAGAATGCAGTCTGACTTTACGTGGTGATAGGCATGCAGAATTAATTGCTGTGTGAACAATTTCCTAAGCATTGTTAATTGTGTTTCCTGCAGTTAATTGTTTCTCCCATCCCCACATCAGACTCCAAACCTCTCCCTGTCAACAGCCCTTTCTTTCCTGCAGTGGTAGGAATGTAGCAACAGCATCAACCTGTGTCCAGTGGAAATGCCAGACATCGTTTGGATGAGAGACATGCAGGGGAATAAATTCCTTACTTAGTCTCAAATGAAGCATCTCTCAGATAAGGGCTTTGAAAGAATACAGGTGTTTAGGGTTTGCTTTTCATTCCACTCAGTAGAAACAACTCATTAAGAACCATCAGGGATAGGGCTGTGTTAAGTTTGCTAAATTCATGGTGGGGAGTTGACACAGGCAGGATGACAAAGAAGACCAGAAGTTTGTTTGGAGGCATGGGGTGCCCATGGGAGTCAAGACTTCTGTGGACGTGCTCAGTTCCTTAGCAAAGAACAGGCAGTATTTCAGAACTGTTTCATTCCATACTCTGCTAAAGTGAGAGCGACAGAGAGAGAAGGAATAGCAATGTTTTCAGAAAATGACCCCATTCCACCATCAACCCCCCAAGCTTTTTCTACAATGCACTGAAAGGTATCCACTTATCATGAAGAGGGGTGGAAAGGAAAAATATTCTAAAAGTTTGAAATAGTTAGGGAGGTGGGCCAGTACCACTATAGATGCTGCTGGCTGCACTGATAGTTCAGAACAGGTACCAGCAAACAGATACTATTTGGGCAGCCTCCTTTGAAGCTGATTTACTTGTGAGTGTATAGTTTGGGGAAAACAATCCTTGTCAATGCCCCTAGACTGTCTAAAAGCAACCGTGTCCAGAGTGTAGAAAAGGATGGATGTGGTAGAGCAGCACTCTTTACAGTGATTCGAAAGGGCCATTTTCCCCTCCATGGTGGCACCGTTTGGAAGATCTGGGCTGTGTTTTCTCCTCCCTCCTCCGCCCACTGTAAGGGATCCTCTCCCCCTGAGACTGTGAGCAGCAGCACCAGAAGGGGAGACCTAACCACTCAGATCTCTGCTTTCTGTATTTAGCTAATCCCTGCGGCCTGGGGCAAGCCATTTTTGACGCAGCTTCTTTAAAATGCAATCACTTGGAAAAAGGCACCTGGCCCTCCCCCTTGACATTTGCATTGCTGAATTATCTATTCATATTTTCATTACTTTGTCTCTCCTGCAGCAATGCATCTGCTCGGACTCAATTGGCAACTCCAGCCTGCAGATGGGCACACCTTTAACAATGGGATAAGGACCGGCTTACCAGGAAACGATGATGTGGCAACAATGCCATCTGGAGGCAAAGGTGAGGTTACAGCTGCTGCTTGCCCTCTTGAGGTCACAGGAAAAATCTGAGCTCTCGCCAGCTGGTTCAGGTTTTCTAATCCAAGTCTTGGAATATATGCAAAAAGGAAACGAAAAGGGGGAAAAAATCGTTGCCTCTCATAGGTGCCCCCGTTAAAAGCTGTTTGCTGTTCCTGTCTGTTAGCTGTGTTTGGCTGGATCACTCAGAGCTGGCACAGTGCCTGCTCAGAGCAATGTGCATACCTATGCTATCTGCAGGAACTGGCATGGTCCAGAGCTACTTGAAAGCATCCCAGGGCCTGTGCAGAAACAGCAGCCACAGCAGCAGCTGGAGTGGCAGTGGCAGCAGCAGCAGCAGCAGGAGAAAGTCCTGCCTAATCAGAAGGCAGAGAGCAGCAGGCAGCACATGCCATCAGACTGGGTCCCTCTCTCAGGAGACATGCAGCCTCCCTGGGGAGGAAGCTGCCTGGCTTGGCATGAAAGAGAAAGGCTCAGAGCTGCTGTGCTTTGGGGGAGAATAGAAAGGAGTTTTGACAACTCGGCAACAAAGCTTCTCTTCTCAGAACAGTGAAGGGGACAATAGAAATGTTTATTGAAGCAATCAGGCAACTGTATCCTTGCAGGAAAAAAAAAAGTGCTAACAAGATGCTAAGAAAGAGGAGAGAAAACAGAACCATAGAATGGGGGTGGGGGATACTGGAGCAATTAAGACAGAGCAGCCAATGGAATGGTTAGCCAGGCTGGCACGCAGTGAGATATGCTTAATTCGGGATGGAAATCGCAAGGGAGAGATTGTATTAAAGGATTTCACCAACATGCAAATTTCCATTCTGCCTTTTGGCATCTATAGCCACTTCACCCCCACATTTTGGAAACACCCTACCAGGGATATTTCAAAGAAGGGAAAGGAAGCAGCATTTATTAGGCACCTATTGCATGCCAGGCTTAGCATTGTGTAACTTTAACAACTTTAAAGGAAGGAAAAATCTCTCTGAGAAACTCAAGCCCAGAAGGTTATAGAAACTTACTCAAATAGATACAGATTTGGACTCAGAGTTGTGCCCTGTGCGTCTTTGGGCAGGAGGTTGGAGCTTTCCTTCAAGCAGTCATTTTCCACAAAGAAGATTCCAGAATTCATCTGCCCCCAGAGGTGCACATTAGTCATCCTGAGATGCTAATGCTGCTTCAATTATCCTCCCCAGAGCTGTCCTAATGCTTTGAGGATGACTTTTTTGTCTTTTTATCCAGTCTTTAAGAATCGCTGTACTCATCTGTCATAATCATAACACTAAATTACCTTTAAGTAAGCATGAAAAAGTTTTATCTGAGGATGAAATTATATGCTTTCCATTATCGGGTAAGTTAAACTAGACCTAAAACGAAAAGTATGTTTTGCCTTAACTGACCATGTTCTGCCTTAACTGACCAAAAAGCCCAGAGCCAAATGTATTGACCTCAGATTTGAAACCTGGTCACCTCCAGTACTTGACACTGTCTGCTCCTTCAGTTTTATCTAGGGCAATGGTTCTTAGTTATAGCATTTTTGCACCCCTAGAGGACATTTGGCAATGTCTAAAGACTATTTTGATTGTCACAGTTGGAGGGGGCATGGCAGGCATCTAGTGGATAGGGGTCAGAGATGCTGTTAAACAACCTATAATACACAGGACAGCCCCCCGTGATGAAGAATTATCTCCTTTCAAGATGACAATAGTGCTGCCCTTGGAAACTCCTTTTTATGGGGTCTCCGTAACGTTTTATCCATAAATGTCCTTTAATCTACAAGTCAGCACCTCATCCCTTCAGAAGAATGCATAACACACATGTGAAATGAATATGCATATTCTATCATTGGGCACAGAGAAATTGTTTATATGTGTATACATTCTGAAATTATATACCAATGCTTTTCGAGTAGTGTCCTTCATAAATGGGAATTAGTGATCTCTACTGGCCTCCATAAATTAAGGTCAAGATCAAGCACTCCTCCCATTTGTGATAAGCCTCCATTTCTGCCTCTGCTCCCCACCGGCTTTTGCATCCCACACCCATAGAACAAATCTTAAGAGTACAAGAGTATGCGTCTCTAAATTAACAAATGAAGAAACACTTTCCATTGTGTCTTTGGAAAGACCAGAATTTTTCCCCTCATGTGCAACATGCTTTTGAAAATGTTGTTGTAGAAGTCATATAACATTACTAGTTCAGATATTTTCCAAATAACTTATGTGACAGACAAAATGTTATTTTGTTTTTTTGTTTTGTTTTGTTGGAGACAGAGTCTCACTCTATCACCCAGGCTGGAGTGCAGTGATGCAATCTCGGCTCACTGCAACCTCCGCCTCCCCGGTTCAAGCGATTCTCCTGCCTCAGCCTCCAGAGTGGCTGGGACTACAGGTGCATGCCGCCACGCCCGGCTAATTTTTTGTATTTTAGTGGAGATGGAGTTTCACCGTGTTGCCTAGGCTGGTTGCAAACTCCTGAGCTCAGGCAGTCCTCCCGTCTCGGCCTCCCAAAGTGCTGGGATTATAGGCATGAGCCACTATGCCCAGCAGAGACAGACAAAATGTTTGCCAAATCATTGTCCAGTGAATTTTGTCAATAGAATACTCAAGAAAAAAGTGTGAGAATTCAAAATTGCTTAGAGATGAAATAAAATTTGAAACTTAAAAAGAGATCAGACCTCTTCTTAAGTTGTTTTAAGGTTTGGCTTATAAAATGACTAAAATATTTTCAGCTCTCTCACCTATGCCTATTTCTTTTATCAAAAGTGACCTTGGGTTTGAATTTGTATACCCAGTGACCTCCACACTCCCCATTGCCCAATTCTATACCTTTAGATAACCTGAATCAATTCCAATCGACTACTTTTCCAGTGTTTCAAAGAGACAATCAAGATATATTGGCAATAAGTTAATTAAATAACACCCCCTCCTTTTTTGGTATACGATATTCCTTCACTCCAATGTTTTAATCAAGATACACCACACATTGCCAAGGAGGATAATCTCATTAAGCAATTACTGGATAAGTATCCAGCAGAAGCAAATTAAAATGTAAGCAAAACACAGGCATGTGAGTCCCATCTAAGATGGCACGTCGATAGAGATTTCATTACCTGGTCTTTAGGAGTATTTACATTCTTCAGGTTTGGGAACAAGTCTAATAGACAGGGCAGCCTACACACTCTGATATGTTAGTGGAAACAAAACACTTGATTAATTAGTTGGGAGAGTACGTTCTTTGGTCTTTGCCTTTCCCTTTTCCATTTGTTGTTGTTCGAGCCGTATTTTTCTTTCTTCCGCTCTCCTTCAATTAAATCTTAACGTGAATGGTTGTTGGCTTTCACATCAAGAAGAGGGAACACACAGTCTGCCAGAATCACTCACCATCTTGTGTGTATTTCTATGTTAAAAGGAATGAACTCATACATCTTCATTACAAGGACATGGAGAACTTTCTCTGTAGATCTGGGATTAGATAAGCCTTGAGAAAGACGATTCAATACAGTATTCTGACCTGGTCAGATAACATAAGGGAATTCAGTTTGATTGGCCTGGCCCAGGGAAAGTGTACAAGAGATTTTAAAGGGCACATCGTACGTACCCAATTTGTGCACAGATTTTAAGAAAGAATAAACTCTCAAGTATAGCATTGCATGGATCATTCTCAAAACCTATCACTCATTTTAGATTCAAGTTGCCCTATACATCAAGGGTCAGCAAACTACATCTCATGGACCAAATCTGGCCAGCTGCCTGTTTTTATAAAGCAAGTTTTAATGGAGCACCACCGTGACTATTACCTGTTGTCTATGGCTACTTTCAGAATAAAATGGTGGAATTGAGTGGGTGCAACAGAGACTACATGGCCCAAAAAGCGTAAAATATTCACCATCTGACCCTTTAAAAAAAAAAAAAAGTTTGATGGCCACTCTGTATCATTCCCAATCCCATTTCCACTTTTCTAGAACTTTTCCTGCAACTATCCAAGTTATAGGAGACCAGAAGAGGAAGATCAAACTCCCAATACATCACTTCTTCCTACTTGACCAAGCCCTAGTTATAATATATTCTTGGTAACTTTGCATTGGAAGATGCTCTATAATATAGGATTTTGGAGTTGGTCTGGTGGATACAAACACCGGCTCCATCACTTAGCAACTGTATGACTATAAGTGGGTCATTTGTTCTCTCCCAACCTCCAATTCCTCATCTGTGAAATGCAACTCCCTCATAAGCTTGCTGTCCATCATAAATGAGATGACCCTTGTAAAACATTGCATGTGGCATCAGGCATGTTATAATGATCCACGAGTCTTAGTTGTTGTCACCGATATCATCTTTACGTCTCTCAGCTGGTCCATTTAACAAGTTTCCATGGCCTGTCACATCTTTTGAGAGGCTATATTTTCCAAAGGTGAAGACCAACCTGGTGCAGTGGCTCACACCTATAATCCCAACACTTTGGGATGCAAAAGTAAGAGGATCACTTAAGGCCAGGAGGTCGAGACCAGCCTGGGCAACAAAGCGAGACCTCATCTCTATTTTTAAAAATATAAAAATAGGCCGGGTGCAGTGGCTCACGCCTGTAATCCCAGCACTTTGGGAAGCCGATCACGAGCTCAGGAGATCAAGACCATCCTGGCTAACATGGTGAGACCCTGTCTCTACGAAAAATACAAAAAAATAATTAGCTGGGTGGGGTGGTGGGTGCCTGTAGTCCCAGCTACTCCAGGAGGTGGAGCTTGCAGTGAGCCGAGATCGTGCCACTGCACTCCAGCCTGGGCGACAGAGCGAGACTCCGTGTCTATATATACACACACATATATATGTATATATACAAAATAAAACAAAGGTGAATACTGCCTTCAGAACATGAAGATAGACAATACCACTTCACCTTTTTCCTTTACCTTCTAAGAATCAACCAAACCCCAGATGAGGATTTCTTCCCAACATTGACTTGATGAGGTCAGTAGGAAGCAGGTCTTCCTATTCCAAAAGGCCAATGTGTACACCAAGTTGGCCCCTCCACACTGCATTATTTGTCTCACTGCAGCTTGAGTTCCATCACTGCCAGCCTGTCTGTTTTAAGCCCTACCATTCTCGGTTTATAACTCAGCTGTAAACATTTATTTGTGCCTGGAGCACATTTCCTTCCTACCCTTTGAAAAAAAATTAGAATTTCCAGATGGTATGCAAGTTGGAAAAAAATGGCAAAGACTGTTATTCTGTTTAGAAACATGTTTTTCTACACTTGCCCTTTCAGCAAAAACTTCATAATGATTTTTACTAGTTGGCTTAATGCATGATACTAGGAGCCAGATTAGCAGGGAGGTTGGTAAATTCTTCCGCTGGCTCTCATCAGCCTCTCAATGAACACAGCCCAGGGTTTTAAAATGATCACTTCCCTATATGGGGCTTTTCCAAAGTCGGTGAAGTTCCCAGAAGGACAAAGTGTCATTATGTTTGAGCCAAACACCCCATTACTGCACGTCTACTGGCAAATATACCAACATCCTAACTACCAACCCAACAACTCCTCTCATTTAGGAGGCCATGCTGTTCTACATTGCTGCATATGGATACTACTTAACATGCACTTATACTGGTGGACTTTTGCTTTTGACTGCCACCCATAGCCCCATTCTACATTGCATAGTTTCTGTTGTACATAGCATCATGGTGGCTTGACATGGGCATTAATAATGAGGTCCAATTTCCCTTTCCGTGCATTTGCCTATATCCACATTGGCCACACTTCTCTTTCAGAATTGACTTGTACACCCAGATATCTGGTCTGTGATCTCTAAATATGCACCTCTGGTATACCTCTGGTATGTTGGCCCTTCATACCCACAGGTATCCACAGATTCAAAAACCTCAGACTGAAAATATTTGCAATAATAATAATACACAAAATGCAAATAAAAATGATAGTATAACAACTATTTACATAGCATCTACATTGTATTAGGTATTATAAGTAATCTAGAGATAATCTGAATTATAGAGGAGGACATACATAGGTTATGTGAAAATACGACAGACACCATTTTATATAAAGGGCTTGAGCATTTACAGATTTTGGTATCCACAGGGGTCCTGGAATCCATACCCTGTGGATACCAAGGGATGACTGTGGGCCTGAATGCAGTCAGCATAGGGGTTAGCCACATGGGTTTTAGTGTCTGTCAGACATGGGTTTTGATCACAGATCTACCAATAAAAAGCTCTGTGACCCTAAGCAAGTCACTTATCTTCCATGAACCTCAGTTCTCTCATCTGAAAAACAGGAAAAATTTTAAGAGTATCAGGAGATTACATGGTGACTAGCAGCCACTCAATAAATTTTAGCTACTATCAATAATAGTAAACTAAACTAAATATTAATGCAGGAGCAAGTTCACCTGAAGAGTCATAGGTATAAATACTTGTTAACTTTCCTAGCGGCAAAGAGTTGACTATTTTTATCTAAAGCAACAAATTGAAATTTCAAAAGATGTAAAAGCCACATGTAGTCCTAAGAGCTGGAACATTTTCTAAAAGTCATTATTGTGTGATGTTGTGAACACCATCACAGAAGCAGTGACTTTCAGGATGGAATTGCATTCTGCAAGTATAGCCAGCCAGCAGCAGGGTGAAGGCTGATGGGTTGCTGATGTCTCAGATGAGCTGTATTCTTGGGCAGTCAATCTAAGGTCCTTGGAAGAATCTTTTCACTTATCTGTTGGTTAAACGGAACCCTCAGATGGTTGTCCTGATTCCCAAATAAATGGAAACGAGGTGTAATGACTGTAGCAATATTCTGAATTCAATTTTATTTGCAATAGATAAAAATATGTGAGGCAGAATAATCTGCAAGGCAGATTTATGCTGAGGTGCCTCCGGAGTTCGGTTAAGTTAGGAATTATTAATATGAAGCTTCATTTCCCTGGTATGACTATGAATCCATTCCCTTTATCACTTATTTGGGGAATAGTTTCACTGTTTCTGTAAATGAATTATGGCAACATTTTCTGAAATGATTAGCTCCTAATGTGGCTATGGAAGGCTGTCGTTTTGCTCAACATCAGTCTTATTTAACTGGTTGAAATTTTAGGTTCATGTTTCAGAAATAGGTGATAGTTTCACATTTACATGAGCAGTCTTCTGTAGAGTTATAGAGTTGGACTATCCTGTAAAATTGATCATTAGAATGTTGCCTCTAAAAACCCAGAAATCTCATCTCTAAGCTAAAGATGAACTAGCCAGAACCATTGTATCTTAAGCACGTGCTTCTTAGGGCAAAATGATCATCATCTACACTTTTCATTGTGCAGCTCTTGGATAGGCTGAAAGGTTTGCCATGGAAGCCCCAACTCTGGGAGACATGAACTGGACTGGGTCCTGCATGCCAGGATGCCAGGACCAGTCATTGCCTAGAACCCAAGGATACCAGTGAGATCCTCACAGAATGATTATAGGATGCTGTTTAATGCCTCTTCTCTTGATGCCCCTAATTCAATGTCAAAGTGAGTTCATAGGACCCTGGACAACAGGCTGCCTAGATGAGAGATAATGGGAATACGACATACACCCCAACTCTGATGTTGACCAAAGAATACCTACTATTATAGTCAATGCTTGATAAATATGTATTGCATGGAAGTATGAATGAATGGCCCACCCAACATTGCTTAGGACATTTCTTAATCATTGTTAAATAAATAAAATCTGGCTGCTTTTCAATAACGCAAACTGCACAGAGTTGCTCATGTGAGAAGCAGCTAGACCACACACCAACACCAGCAATTTGCAGAGAATGAACTGGTGATGCAGTTTTCTCTGACCATCGTATCTTAATACATGTGACCTGTTGTCTGCCCCTCCCAGTCTGCAGACATACTGGCCACTCACTGTATATTGATTTCAGCTGCTCTGGAAAATGACTGCCAGTTTTATTAAGGCCCACTCCACCCATTGGCCCTCTTTCATTAATAGTGCCTACAGTAGGCAGCCTATATTTTTTATTAGGCCATCACAAATTCACCCCCCCATCTGAAAAAAAGTAGTTACAGCTGATTTTAGGTAGCATCACAACAGACAGGATAGAAAGATGTAGAAGCACCTACAAGTTAGGTACAACATGCAGAAGCACCCCAACATACAGATGAGTAGACAGACTCAGAGAGGGCTGGTGATTAACCCAAAGGCACACAGCTGGTAGATATCAGAGCTGGGATTCAAACCCAGGCTGACTATCTCCACTGGGCAATGATGCCTCCTTAAGGTCTCAGAACTTCTCAAGAGGAGGATATTCAGCTAGACCTTAAAGTGTCTAGCTAGGCATTAGACATTTTAAGATAAAGATAGAATTCTTAACTACTTTGTTTCCTTGCTGCCTGCCTCTCAGTGATGTCTTGTGAGGGACTCACCATATTGGTGGTCCTGGAACAGCTGGCATGGCTCAGGGAAGCCCAGCTTCAAGTCCTTCTTCATGGAACTCAGCCTGGCTTTGATGCTGTTCTCTTTGACCTTAGAGAACAACAGAGATCTGTCCTCCTGGACATCAGCCCAGATATTTGACCTCCAGGAACGGAGTCACTGAGATGGTTCCCCATGCTGGCTATAGCAATTTACAGAAACACACCTTTTATTTTTATCTTTTTGGAGGCAGTATTTATACATTTTTCTCTTTTTCATTGTTTTTAAAATTACAAAAGTTATACACACTCATTTTCAAGATTTTTAAAAAGTATATAAAAAACTTTTCTTTTGCTGTCATGAATATTTCTGTAACAATTGACAAATTTGAATAAGGCCTATAGATTACAGTCATGCATGGCAAAACAGTGTTTCAGCCAATGATTGGCCACATATTCAGTACTGGTCCCATAAGATTATAATGGAGCTGAAAAATTCCTATCACCTAGTGACATCTTATTTCTCATAATGTTATAGTATAGTTACTTTTTTTATGAAGTTAGTGTAGCCTATGTCTACAGTATTTGCAAGGTCAAAAGTAGCATACAGTAATGTCCTAGCCCTTCCCTTTCACTCACCACTCACTCACTGACTTAAACAAAGCAACTTCCAGTCCTGCAAATTCCATTCATGGTACATTTCCTATACAGGTGTACCATTCTTTCTTTTTAATCTCTTATACCATATTTTTTACTGTGTCTGAATTACAGTTGCCTACAGTATTCAATATAGTAACATGCTGTACATGTTTGTAACCTAGGAGCAATAGGCTATACCATATAGCCTAGGTATGTAGTAAGCTACACCATCTAGATTTGTGTGAGTATACTCACACAACTATGAAATTGCCTAAGAGTGCATTTCTCAGAATATATCCTTGTTGTTAAGTGACTCATGATGGTATATATAGAGAGAGAAAGAAAGACTGTGTGTAAAATATATATATATGTACATATATATGGTAAAAAGTGAAAACCCCTCTTTGCAAAAGTGTAATTCAGTTACACACCTGAAGAACTTAATTTGAAAGCAAACACTAGCTTGTTTAACAATATGGATATCTTCTGTTAAATAAATCGAGCTTGTGAAAGTGAAGTCACCTGTTAATCAACAAAGCCTAATAAAAGCTTTCTAATAATTCCTCCTCCCTCCTGCCGACACCCTACCCCTGTCCCCTCGCCCAACACACATACACACACACACACACACATACACTCTCTCACACTTCTTCATAGCATATACCCAGCAATGATCCTCCTGACCCACTCTAGAGACCACAATAGGCTAATGAGAAATGCCATTTAAGATATCTTTGGGTCCAAGCCACTCTTACATAGATATGGACATTGAGACTTTGAGAAATACACCTGCCTAAAACTAGCTAGCCGCTTAGTAACAAGGATGGAAGTTCAACAGAATCATTCATTTACACCTGTTCCTTCCACAGACATTTCGCAGTCATTAAGTCATGACTAGGACTCTTGACTTTTGGTTCTTAATCTAAGGATTTTCTTACTGTATCACACCTCTCCCAGTTTGTTTGTTTGTTTATTGTAAGATTTTACACAAAAGGCAAATTAAGCATTTACTCATGACTCTTCAAAAGGATCCACAAGAAAAGTTATTTCAATAATAAATTTCATATAGAGCTTCTAAAAGGTTATTTTATTTAATAAATAAAATTCAGTTTACATGTTGTCGAGTTCTAACTGAGGTCTGAGGGGAGTCGGTGGGAGAGTGGTGGGTAGCTGGAAAAACACTTGAAGAATCGTAGACAGTTTCGATATGGCTTTACTCTCTCTCTCTCTGGGCACAAGTGAGCCTGGGCACGAGCCTAGGTGCAAGCTGTATGTACACATCAGCAGGGTAGTTATACCTCTTATAGGCAATAGTGGCTCCCAGCCAAGCACAAGCTCACGTGAGTGGTTACCTAATGTGCCTCACATGGCATGATTACATAATAAGCAGAGTTGTGCGCCTGTGCTCCAAACTTGCTGAGTCATGCGTGACAGGATGTCTCCCTCGGCCTAGACCGCAGCACATCCATTTTCCTTACACGTGTAGATTTTCAAAGTAAATCTTTGTTAATATTTACACTTTACCCTGTCATCACAGGGGTTTGGTTACAATACCCCACCAGATGGGTTTGTAGAGTTTGATCCAGTTCAATAAGAATTTATAGATCACTTACAGTTGCCAGGTGCAAAGCTTAGAGAACGTAGAGATGAATCTGCATCTCTGCCTGACCTCAGGGAGCACAGTGTCCAGAGACAGAGACTTAGGAAGGCAAGCAAAATCAAGTACAATACCTAACAACAGCTGCTGTGGGCTGCAGAAAAGCATAATTGCTATAGAAACACAGAGAAAACAATTTGTCTGGCTGAGGACAGTGGTTGGGGTGGTATTGCAAAGGAAAGTAGAGCTTTAGTGTGAAGGTGCGCTTGACCTGAACCAGGCCCTGACTCCCAGTTTTAAGCTTGTCCTCATAAATGAGTCTATTCCAGAAAAATTAGACTCTTGATAGAGAGCTAGAGACATACAAATAGACACATAGACATTCATATATATTACATGTGCACACACTATTTATTGTCTTTTAGAGAATTCCTTACTCTGCAAAGAAAGCCAGATGCTTTCCCACATAGTTTTTCATCCTTTTTTTCGTTCCACGTAAGAACTTAGCAATTATTTCACTATTATTTCGTGCTAGGCACTATACTAATCTCTCTTTTGTGTACTTCTAGTTGTTACACCCTCCCAGGCAGTTAGAACTATTGTTCCCATTTTACAAAAAAAAAGGACTGGAAATCCAGAGAGGTTAAGCAAATTGCTAGAGGTCACACAGCATAAAAGAAGCAGAGCCAGGATTCAAACCCAGTTCTGTCTAACTTCTGTACTTCATGCCTCAGGTGCACTCCCTTATTTAGTGAATGGGATGAGGAAGGGAGGATCTAAAACCCTAGGGGGCACTGTGACTACTGAGGAAGTAGCCTGTGCTGGCTGGTAGTGGGAGCTAATTTACTCAGTGTCCTGAAGCCAGGGTGTAGTAAAGGAAGAGGACCTCACTGCTATAAGAAAAGAAGCTTTGGGGCTCCTTATCTGAATTTCTCCAGAACAGCTGCTTTCTGGAGACAAGCTCCCTTGCACATCTCCAGCATCTGCATCTGGCTTGACATCACAATCCATTTAGGTTTCCACAGTAGATTAGAACACTCGTGGGTGCTGATTTCCTGCCTCTTTTTCATATGCTGTCATTAACCCAGCAATGCCGGAAAGCCCAACAGACATAAAGGAAAGCCCAGCTTATTAAGTTAAAGATGAATCATGTTTTTAAAGTTTTCTTTTTTTATTTATAATGCATTTCTTTAACTTGTTGCCACGCTGATTGCTGGGTTTTCTTTTGGTACCTATCAGAGGACCACACACTCTTCTTCCCCAGGCGGCTCTCTTACTATGTCCCTTCCTTCCTCCTTTTTATATTATTATATGCCTTCTTTGTATTTATATCCTTTTTATTATATCCCTTCCCCAAGGAAGGGGTGTCAAATGCAGCATTTTAAACTAAAATTTAGTTTCCAGTTTATAGTAATGAGAGCTCCTGATCAACTTGTTGTGATAACAAGTGTTTCCCCCTGGACATGCCATTATTTTAGCAAAACCCCCAAATAAACAACACCTAATTTAGGGTTAGGGCCTTACAGGTAATAATACTTATTTTGTGCCAGAAATTATTCTAAGAGCTTTACACAGCCTAAACTCAGTAAAACCTTATAACAATCCTGTGAAATAAATAGTGTCCCATCTATACACGCAGACACTGAAGCACAGCAAGATACATTTAGCCAGTATCAAAATTAGGATTTGAGCTATGGCAATTTCAGCCCAGGGTCTCTGCTCTTAAACATGATGCTGTATTCCTCCCCTGCAGGTAAGTAATCAGTATCCATTAGAAAGGTTAGCCAACATTTAAAAGTTCATGCTGGATGTGGTGGCTCACAGAGGTAATCCCAGCATTTTGGGAGGCCAAGCTGGAGAATCACTTGAGACCAAGAGCTTGAGACCAGTGCCTGGGCAACATAGTGAGACCTTGTCTCTACAAAAAAAAAAAAAAAAGAAAAGAAAAAAAATTTAAGCAGACAGGCATGGTGGTCCATGCCTATAGTCCCAGCTAATTTGGGGGGCTGAGGCAAGGAGTATCACTTGAGCCCAGGAGGTCAAGGCTGCAGTGAGCTGAGATCGTGCCACTGCACTCCAGCCTAGGCAACAGAGTGAGACCCTGTCTCAAAAAACAAACAAAACAAAAGTTCAGAATGTTTGATAAATAAACCATCTAGTCCCCATCTGAAGGTCTGGACCACTCAGGACTTCCGGCTGTTTATTTTATTTTTAAAGATGAGATGCGAAGGAGGCTTCCAAACTTCCTTTCGGACCTCATTCCCTACTTTTATCATCCTAGAAGTCAAAAGGTTATTCTTAAGATCCAAACCAGTGTTTCTCTTGCTTTATTTTAAGTCCCTGCTGGTTTCGTATTGAGCTGCATAAAAATCAATCACCTCATATTTTAAAGAAAATAAGAGGGAAAAACTTTATATCTTCAAATCACTCTGTGGTTTTCTTTTATAATTTAGACATGAAAGACCTTCAGAGACCAAAAGTGTCATCTCTCCATTTTACACATAGAGAAACTGGGACCAAGAGACAGTGTCAGACAGGTTCTCTCACCGTTTAGGCCAGTCTTTAGCAATTTTATCATTTCTCAGGATCATCTGAAACCTTTGCAATATCTGGTGGCCAAATGATAGATAAATATTTTTAGAAGAGTTAGTCCTTCACAGAATGTCGAGGGGAGCATCCTGGGCCCATCAGGCTGATGAAATTTTTGGAGCTACAAGGTTACCAAAGTGATCAGGGGTTCCAGAAATGAAAAGACTCCCCTCAAAACAAGAATGACTTCAGTTCTTTCTGTTTGATTTCATTTGGCTCAGAAGTTCTTAGGAATATAGAAGAATAATATTTTATATTTCTTACCAAGTTCAGAATCGATTTGAAGGAATCACAAATGGCCTTTATACTATGAGATTTTTTCCCCCATTTTAGAGATAAGGGAAATGAAGCTCTCAGAGATTGACTAACTTGCTTTTATTGGGCAACTGCTAGTCATGCTCAGCTTTTCCTTAATTCTGTGGTTGCAAGGGAAACCACACTTGGAAGTATAGGAGGTGCTGACTGGTTCATTGTTTTTAAGAACTCCACTTTAAACATAGATATTTTTGGAATTCCTATTATTAAAGTTCTGAAGGATGCTGAGTGTAGGCAACCAATATTTTCAACATAAGCAATTTTAAATAATGCACCAGAGATCCGTTAATATAAATGAAGGAGAGATGTTGTTTCTCTGTGGTTCTTAGACTGCCCCCTCTAACTCAAGATCTGCTTGAGTTTCAAGTCTTCGTTTTCTACTGAGTTGTTTTATTTATTCTGGGCTGATTTTTGTTGAAAATGTCAGAGTATATTTGTGTCTAGAAAGAATAATGAAAGGCTACAAGAATTAAATTTGGTGCCAAATTAACATCGCCCTCCCCTCCCCTGCTGATAATTTTTACATCCCAGTCACATTTGGGATAGTTGGAAGCTTTACATGTATTTATCAGGCTCCAGATCTGATTATATTTGATCAGTAAAGAGTAATCACATAATTTTAGAAAGCATTGTGCCAAGATTTCAGATGCCCTGGGGTGTGCATTTATAGCTTTGTTACTTGAAACCTAAATGTTTTAGCTGTAACTTAAAAAGAAACTTGCTGTGAGTTTAATCTTAATATTAAAACAAAAAAAAACCTGGCATGTAATTAAACAGAAACATAGAGCCAACTAATCTATACACGTCATTGACTGATATTTATTCCTTTTTTTTTTTCAGTGCCCTGGTCGTTGAAAAACAGCAGCATAGACAGTGGTGAAGCAGAAGTTGGTCGGCGGGTAACACAAGAAGTCCCACCAGGGGTGTTTTGGAGGTCACAAATTCACATCAGTCAGCCCCAGTTCTTAAAGTTCAACATCTCCCTCGGGAAGGACGCTCTCTTTGGTGTTTACATAAGAAGAGGACTTCCACCATCTCATGCCCAGGTATGACCATGTTTGATGTAATCAAGCATTTAAAAAAAAAAAAATATATATATATATATATATATGCCACTTCACACCCGCTACAATGCCTATAATTAAAAGATGGACAATAAAAATGTTGGCGAGAGTGTGGAGAAATGAGAACCCTTGTACATTGCTGGTGGGAATGTGAAATGGTGCAGCTGTTGTGGAAAAGAGACAGTTTTTCACAAAGTTAAATGTAGAATTACCATATGATTGAGCAATTCCACTTCTAGGTATATACCCAGAGAAAATTGAAAACACCATTTTCTTACAAAAACGTATATATCAATGTTCATCATAGCCTTATTTATGATAGGCAAACAGTGGAACCAACCCAAATGTCCAACTGGTGAATGGCTAAACAAAATCCGACATAGCCATACCATTAGTCAGATATAGAAAGGAATGGAGTATTGTTACGTGCTACAACATGGATGAACTTTAAAAACACTATGCAAAGTGAAAGAAGCCAGATACCATAGGCCACATATTGCATGATTCCATTTATGTGTATTGTCCAGAATAAGCAAATACATAGAAACAGAAAGGAGGTTAGTGGTTGCCAGGAAATGGGAATTGGGGCTGACTGCCATGGGGTTTTTGGGGTGGTGATAGTAATGGCCTGAAATGAGGTGATGGTTTACTCAACATAGTGAATACACTCAAGCCACGGCATTGTAAAATCACAAAAGCTACCCACCTTACAGTTATTCACAGTGTCCTATGAATTTTATCTCCAAAAAATAAAGGCTAATATCCCAACCTGATGAAAACAGCTTTACTAGGTTTAGGGGTTAATCACTGGGTACTTTCTGTTCAGATGTTCTGGTTATTGGATTAGTTTGTTAAAATATCACTAGGAGACATCTCAGTATATGTGAAAAGAATAATGTAACATAAACTAAAATTCAGCAGATGTTTCTCTGTGGCTCCCCTGTACTAAGTTCCTTGGGAAGTCCTTGGCACTATGAAAGTGAGATTATTCACAGCGTTGGAAGTGAAGAGATTGGATTACATTACGGATTTCATTATTTTTTCTCTCATTCTTCCCTTAGTTTGTCGTGGTAGAAGTTCTATTATTATACATAACACCTGGGGTAAATTAACACCTACCTAGTTTGGTTTTCTTTTCCAATAAGAATTGTATATCCTGTGAAAAAACCAGTGGGTTTTTCCTGCCTCATATGCCCTCAAACCCAGGAAGAACATAAGGTACATTAGGAAAAAACTCAAAACATGCATATATCCAGTCAAAGCTGACTTTGAAATGTGTCGGAAAGGCAATTCATCTAGAAAATTCAATTGGAAGAACTTAAAGCTAAAAAAAACCATTGGCAAATGCAAGGTAGTCAGGCTACAATTTCTTTACCTTTAGCTCATGGCAGACATTGCTAATCAATGACAGCACTTTTCCTTACTGAGCCCAGTGCACACATACCTCCCATATAACTCTTAAGGCAGCCACTATCAATCGACCATCATTGGCTCTCAAGATGAAACTGATTTGCAATCCCATCTTTACAGCCTAAAATGATCAATATAAGAACTAAAAGGACTATTTCTTTTCTGAGCAGGGAGAGCTGTGTAGGTTTTTATAATCATACACAGCCCGTGCTATAGGGACCAATATGTAATGTGGTAATCAATGAGTCCTCCATCCATCCATCCATCCATCCAGAAAAAATATTTATAGGGCTAGACACTGATTATCTGGAGATGAGTTAACACAGCCCCTGACCAAGCAGAACTCTTGATAACAGAAATCATATCTGCTTGTCAAAGAGATTCTCATCAAGACAAGGAGAGGAGTTCAGCTGAAAGGAATCCCTGGCGCATTTCTGTAGCTTCTGGACAGGCTGCAGGGTGCTGCTCTGAGAGGTTATGCAAATTGTTAGGTGGTGTCCTTGACCTTCAGGCTCCACTGATTCTCTTGTAGCAAAATGAAGGATTTACAGTAGTGAAATCTACTTATCGGCATTATTGAGGTAAGTGTGAGCATGCTTCTGGGCATAGCTGAGCATAACTTCCCTCTCAACCAGTTGCATGCAAGGAGCTTTGCTAAGAAAACTACTTCTTCCCCACATTACCCCCAAAGCTCTGCTTGCCCCCTTCTCTTGCATGCTCCAGGAAACCAGAATCATGGAAAAGCCAATGATCATGGCAAGTCAAGTTGGTAACTCTCTGTAACTGAGTGGTAGTGGACAGCAGGCAGAAACATACTCTACCCGGCTTCCCTGCTGTTCTGACATTCAGGACTCAAATCCTCAATGACAATGTCTTTTCTTCCTTTGTGGCTATGCCGCACTGTCCATCTCCTGCCTAGACTGTGATTGTTCTAGTGATTGTCCTCTCAAAATAGCTCCGCTCCAGAGACAGCCCCATCGCACATTTCAAGGGAAGGGAAATGAATAGGCATGGGCCGATGTGTGCTGAGGTTTCAGTCCAGCTGCCAATTTGAAAGTTCACTGTGTGTTGAGGGGTCAAGTAAGCAAGGCACCGTGCCGATGCTTAGAAATTCACAAGACAGGTACAATATAGGGGCGCTGTTTTCAAAAAAGAAAGAAAGAAAGAAAAAACTCCGTATGTATTCTCACATTCATTCGCTGTCATTACATGCATTCATGTCCATTTGATGAGCTACATTTCCTCAAGGAGACAGTGCTTAGCTCTTTGCGGGGATAGGCGACTAACGTCTCGAACCATTATAGAATTTCTCATTTTTATGGGTATATCCTATCAAGGAACATAAGTTCTATGGGGATTGGCAGTCTAGCCAAGGTGACTCATTTGAGCTGGAAAAAGAGAAAGTGAAAGAGGTGGGGTGAGGGGAGAATATGAAATTCTATTGGCTGTGCTACATGAAAGGGTTGTTTAAATTTTATTGAGTATCATGCTCTGACCAAGAGCCTACAAGGTTTAGTATCCTTGTCCAAGGATATTACATACCTGCTTAAATTTCCCAAGAATCAGTCTGTCCCAGCTGACTTTTTGAAACTGGCTTTTTATAGAGATACAGAGACAACATAGCATAGGAGAAAATGTCCAGAATGTAGACTCTGCCACACATTAACCAGGGGACCTTGAGCACGTCCCTTAACTTCTCTTACCTTCAGTTTCCTTTTCTACCTATGTAACCTGCTTCACAATACTTGGTTGTAATTACACAATAACAACAAAGGTAAGATGGGAAAACCCTTTGTAAACTAAAGCACAATAGAAAGCTATGATGTATGAGTGTTTTATTATACTTAGAATTTCTGTGTAGCCCTGGCAAATCCTGTATATAGATAGGCAATTATACAAATATAGATTTTTTAATAAATTAATTTTCTAGTTTCTTCATCTTTCTAAAGAAAAAACTACATTTCATTGCAGAAAAGTTTTAGAAACAGAAACAAAAAAGTAAAAACACTCCTAATATAAAGCAGTCCCCTTTTGCTAAATGTTTATATATTATTTTTGTTATAATAAAATGTATCCATTTCAGTGAAAACAAAAACCTAGAATAATGGTAGCTTCAAAGAACAAAGGTTTTTGTTTTTGTTTTCTTGTTTATGCTACACCATTAGTGGCTTTCAAACAGGGGTGATTTTGCCCTGCCCCCACTCCCACCCTGGAAACATTTGACAACGCCTGGAAATAGTTCTGGCTGTCACACTGTGAGGAGGTTGCTACTAGTACCTAGTGGATAGAGGCCAAGGATGCGCTAAACACCCTGCAGTGCACAGGGAAGCCCCAACACAAAGAATTATCACTAGCTTCAAGTGCTAATAGTGCCGAGGTTAGAAAACCCTGCTTCACATGTCCCTCTTAGGTTAACGAGAACTTTGCTCAATGTCAACCTTATTCAAGGACACAGACCTGTAAAACTTCTACTATCAGGAACAAAGAAAGGAGTAGATGGAGAATTGCGTACCAGTTCCTACAGAACTCTGCTTGGAAGTCACCCATATCATTTAAGCCCTTCTTATATCAACCAAAGCAGTCACATCGTAACTTTAGTGGAGGAGGACATACCATCGGATGGTGTCCCCTGGAAGGAGCACCAGAAATATCAGTGAAGATCCCCAATGATTTAAACATAAAATGTTGTGAGACCTGTCCTAGTGGCTGGCCTTTGTGTGCATCCTCAATCCTTTTCTTGAAAATAAACTCTTAAGGATTTTATTTATATTCCCAAATTGTCCTGAAAATGTGTACCAATTACACTCCTACTCACCAGAAGCATTGTGGAAATGCCCATTTTATTTACTTGAACACTTGCATAAATGTAATATTATTGTTTCTAAAGCTGCCAATTTTAAAGGTAGGTATTATATTGCGCTTTAAATGCAGCAGTTTTAACTTCATGCATTGCATTTTTAAAGACACAGACAGAAAAAAAAAAAAGCCAATCTAAGTCATTCTTAGCCTACTAACTCGAATTCTTATGGGGATGGTATGTGTACAGTGGAAGCCTAGTGCACCTTGCCAGATATCTGAAATCCTACAAACTGTGTCAGATTTGCTCAGCCCCAGTTCTAGAAAGGTAACAGACTGAAGAAAAAGAATAATCTGACCTGGCTACAGTGCTAGGCGTCAAAGGAAATCTCAGAGGCAGTTGCAGCAAGTCAGAATCTTGGGTGGTTAAGGCAGTGAGCAAGTTTGCTTGACAGTTCATCACTGATTGCTACTGGTATGTCAAGCCAAGTAAAATCCTTTGCAAGAACAAGTCAATAATTGGCAAATTAGGTACATGATTAACCGGAGGAAACGAGATGCAGTTACCACTTGGGAGCCCTGCTGGGACTTCACCTTCTCCACAATCCTGTTTAGCAAATATTAAAAATGCCTATTTCATCACTCAGACCGATGGAGCCAGGAGGCAACTTAAAAGTATACGATGGGCTTACAGCTCCAGCAAGTTGATTAAAAGAGATTCTAGGGATTGAATGGCAGTAAGACAGGAGCAGATGCTGATACCCCCTAATGCTTTATGCTGAGAGGTATCTATGGGATGGGAAGTAAAATTATCCACACATTAAACTCATTAGCCAACAGGGGGGAACAGTTTAAGAGACCAGAAATTTTCCCATGATCATACCAAATAAATGCAAATATGGCAGATTGGGCATATGTGGACCAAGATAAAATGAGCTGAGCAAATATTTCTATTTGTCCTCATCAGCGGAATTCCCCTAATGACATTTTTTAAAAGCAGATTTATAGATGGTGTTAATGGTATTAGTCTTTGCCAGCTCAGGTTTATTCCTTTTCATTTCAGATCCTCATTTGAAAATGAACTCTGTCTTTCCTTGTCCCCTTCTTTCTTGCCTAAGTAAGCAAACCTGCACGTGGTTTCAATTAGATGTGGGACTAACTGCGTTCCTGGGATGCTGGGGTGCCTGGCTGTTTGGAGCTCCCTGGCTCTGTCATCTTGCCACTCTCTCTTTACCCTCTCAGTGCCCATTGACCAGTCAAATAGGTTCCACTGGGCCTCACCTTGCACATGGAGCTGAAATGTGGAGGCAGTGCCAGGGTTTGGCTGTCAGCTTGCATAGCACATCAACTCGTGCTTTGCAGAAGCCCCTGATATGAAGTTTCATTTCATTTTGGAGGAAGCCAGATCTTTACAGGCATATTTTTCAGAACCTTCCTTTCCAAAGGAGCTCGAGCTGTGGAGAACAATTGTGTGAAACCAAGAGAACCTTGGTTTCTTCTGCATTGGACTGAAAGTGCTTTTGGAAAGGACTTTCTGGAGAGGCCCCTTCTGGTTAGCTGGTGGCATCCTAACAGGAGACAGGAACTGAAACTGCCATCTGAGTCAGTGGGCACCCTCCTGGACAGCTACTGAGCAGAGCAAGGAGAAATGTCATGGCATGCTTGAGTCTGGAAAGAGAACCAGTGTGAAGGGTACACAGGAGGACACCGTGGATGTTTTACAAGAAGGAGGAGGCTTGAGTTCATGGAACTCAGAGAGAAGGCAGCAACAGAGAAAACAGGAATGAGTTCAGAGGGGCAGCACCAACTCACACATTTAGACAGAAGAGAGTCTTGGAGGTGCTGTAATTCAGGAGTTTGCAAATTTTCAAAGCAAAGGATCTTTATCCTCAAGTGAAATCTTACATAGAACTCTATATATAAAAAAATGAAAGTGACAGTTTTATTAGCATAGAGTTTACAGTTCAAATCCATGTTTAGTATTATAATGTTAATCTCTCTGTGTGTATGTGTATTAATAAATCACATGTATAAATACATATGTGTGGATATATATCTAGAGAAAGAGAGAGAGAGACTAAACCCATGAGAGTGGTCACCTCTAGGAATAGTCAAGAAGAATAGGACTGGGAATTAGGTTTTAAAAGTACTTACTTTTATCGATAAAAACATATTAAAGGAAAGGCAAGTCCCCCATCCCCCAGTCTCCAACATACACACACACATACTGGATATAATTCCACAAAATCTTAACATGTATTCATTTGAGCGGTTGTAATATGGGTATCTTTTATACTTCTCTTAATTTCTGTAATCTCTCTCTGTGTGTGTGTGTGTGTGTGTGTGTGTGTGTGTGTGTGTGTGTTTAATAAGTGAATCTGTAACAAGGTTGAGTCTATTTTCAGTAAAACAAAGAGAGGATATAGATGACACCTGTAATTCCAGTCACTTTCTCAAGATTCCATTTATTTATATACTTTGTGTTTTTTTGCAATTTTGAGAAAAACCATAAGGAATCTATACAAGTACTTGTGAATAGCAATAGTATTTCCTTTAATCATTTCCCTTACAGACTGGAAATACTCTTCAATTAGATTGATCCAGAAGCTTGAAAGAGGAGTAAAAGGAAATGATTGTTTCAAGGTTAAATCACTTAAAATATCGAACAACTACTCACGTCCCTTGCCTTAGATATAAAAATAGGGGAGTTGCACCCAAGCTTTGAAACTCTCCTTATTTGAAAAAAAATCACCATTATAGGACATATCACACATTCATTTGGAATTCCACTCCTGATTTTACATCCTGAATCAAACATGTGCCTCTGCTCTGCCTGGCATTTAGTTGAACAGTATCCATCAGTGCAATTGCTTGTACGACTTTATCTGAGCAGACACACATCGGCCTGGATTCAAAGAAAGCCTAGTACAGATCTTTAAGCTTCCTGATAAACGACAGTTACAGAAGTTCAATGTATGCTGAGAGATGTTAGGAAAAGCTTTGTTCCAAGGTCTTCACAAAAATTAATGGCTTCTAAAATGTTCATTGAAGCCCCTCTCAGTAAGGATGCTTTGTAGGGAAGCTAAAGTTGTTCTGAGACGACAATATTCATTAATCATTCATCCCAGCTCTTATAAAAATATCCTGCACTCAGAGATCCCTCTCCATTTAGCATGATGTCTAAACCCACTCGGAATAATAGCCAGCACTATCTGAGGGCCACAGTGTAACAGGGACTGATTGTTCCATGTGTATTATCTTGTTTTATCTTCACAACACCATATGAGCTAGGTAGCATTAGTGGCAGTCCCCTTTTACAGATGGAAGAACTGAGACAGAGGTTATGGGCTCAAAGCTGGGATGTGGATCTAGCAGCCAGACCCCTTCCTCTTCCTTCTCTCTGGTGCTCAGTCACTTCTAGGAGCATCTACAGAACAACGTAAACACAGTTGTTTACGGAGTAAAATTACACCTGCTGCCAAAAACAGGAATTTTATCAAGTCAAGGAGAATGGTGGTGGGGATCTTCTTGAATGTGTCAGAGGAAAGCCTTGGTAAATATGGATCTGGCTGAGGTAGCACAGTTAAACACGGAGACAGAGAAGATTAACAAAGAAGGTGATAAGATCGGCACATCAAAGAGGGTGATTATAAAAAACGTAAAGAGAGATCCTGGGAAATTTGATGAAGATATCCCATCTGCTTACAGAAATGCTCTTTTTGATTCTGTTGCACTTGTCAAACTAAGTGATGCTGCACTGTCCTGTGTGTTTCATTGATTCTAAGATGCATAAAATGCTCCTCTTTTGACATCTCTAAAAACAGCATGTGTTTTGCTATCGATGAGGCTGATGGAACAAAATGTGTGCTTACTTGTTTTTGTGTATGTATGAAAATTCAGTGTTCATTCTCACAACTAAAGCCTAGTTGCAAATATAACCTGAATTTCCCTAAATATGATAAAAAATAAACTTTTTGGCAGGGTTTCCTTTTCTAAGATAAAGTTCTAATCAAACATTTTTCCATTTGTTAAATTTGTGTATTTCCATTTGTGTATTCATTTTAAGTGGCCTTACGAATTCCAATGATTCCCAGATAACTAGATCCTACCATATAAATCAAGTCAGTGTGGGGTTGAGTTATAATTTTTAAAATATCTAAATACTTATTTAGAAAATAAACTTAAGGCCAGCTGTGGTGGCTCATGCCTATAATCCTGGCACTCTGGGATATCAAGGCGGGAGGAACACTTGAGCCCAGGATATCAAGACCACCCTGAACAGCAAAGTGAGACTTCATCTCTACCAAAAAAAAAATTTTAATTAGCCAGGTATGGTGGTATCTGCCCGTAGTCCCAGCTACTTGGGAGGCTGAGATGGGAGGATTGCTTGAGCCCAGGATGTCAAGGCTGCAGTGAGCCCTGATTGTGCCACTCTAGCCTGGGCAAAAGAGTGAGATCCTGTCAGAAAGAAAGAAAGGAAGAAAGAAAGAAAAAAGGAAGGAAGGAAGAAAGAAAAGAAAAGAAAGAAAAAGAAAGAAAAGAAAGGGAGGAAGGAAGGAAGGAAGGAAGGAAGGAAGGAAGGAAGAGAAAAGAAAAAGAAACCGCTGTGGAACTGCTGCTATTCCAGAAAGAAGGAAAGGAAAAGGAAAAGAAAAAGAGAAAGAGAAAGAAACCGCTGTGGAACTGCTGCTGTTCCAGAAAGAAGGAAAGGAAAAGGAAAAGAAAAAGAGAAAGAGAAAGAAACCGCTGTGGAACTGCTGCTGTTCCAGAAAGAAGAAAAAGAAAAAGAGAAAGAGAAAGAAACCGCTGTGGAACTGCTGCTGTTCCAGACAGGAACAGCTGGAGAGCCTGGGCAGAAGGAGTGTAGACCAGTCCAAACTATCTGACTCTGAACTCCACCCTCCAATCCTTCCAAGCTGTATGACCTTGGGCAAGTCATTCAGCCTTTCTGTGCCTCAGTTACATCATCTATAAACTGGAGATGATATTATGTGCTCAGAGCAATATTGGATGCAAATGAAGTAATCTTTATAAAGCATTTAGATTCACGCTGGCACATAGAAATGGTGTAAGCTATTATTATTATGGTTTCAAAGTATTCATGACACACAACCCCAAACAAACAAAACAGATTTCAATTTTTTTAAAGATAACTTTTATTTGTGTTTTTTCTCATTATAAAGTAAGACATGGTGATGATACGAAAAACAGAAAACATTAACATTTTTGAGTATATTTTCCAGACTGTTTTCTGTTCACATATAGTCATCATTTTTACAAACACAGGATCATACCACACACACAGCATTTTTACCCTGAGTCTTTGCTTAATAATAGATGGAGGACATCTTTCCAAGTGTGAATATTTTTCCATAAACTCATTTTAAATGCCTCAAAATAGTCCATTGTCTTGAATAAAATTTTTTTCAAGCAATCCCCCTTTTTCAATATGATAAATCATTCTACAGTAAACATTCTTTCAGGTCTATGTTCTTATATTTTTAATAATTTCCTTGTGATGAATTCTTGGAGTGGAATTGCCAGCTCAAAGGATTTTATAATACATCAAGGTGTTATAACAACAATAATAACCATGAGAGCACCTCACATTAATTGAGTGCTTACCATGAGCCGAGCTGAACTCACAGTGCCCCTCAGGGGTGGGGACTTTTATTATTCCCACTTTGGGTATGAGAGAGCAGAACTCAGAGCTGAAGACTTGTGCAAAGTTACACTGCAGCCTGGTGAAAGGTGCAGCTCATGCTTCAAGAGAAGCTGCGCAGTGCCAGTGCTTCTGTTCCTCGTTAGGGCTTGGGAAGCCATTTTGTGACTGGACACATCCCCAGTTTGCTCCCTCTTCTTGGTGATATGTTTGATATATTTTCACAGCCAGCCCACATTGGGCCCTCCTATTGATCTTGGGAGGACAAGGAGCCAAATGTGGCATTTGATAAACCATTGCTAAAGACAATTAGATGGGAATGTGCGGTAAATAAGAAATCACATCAGCAAGGCACTGAGAGGTAAAACATTCATTCTTCTGGCCCCATGGTGCAGCCTTTGTGCACCTTGGAATAGCCTTGAAATGCTCATCAATTTCACTGACCTTGACCCCAAGGCTCTGTGAGGTCAACATTATGGCTCACTTGGTCTTCAGAGCAATACCTTCTACCCTTCTCTTGGGTTGGATCAAAAGGCAGCATCATGAGGGCATGACCTTGTGAGAAGATGAAATATAAAATCAATCCATTCATGCGCTCAACAAATACTCATTGAATGTCTGTACCGGGGATACAGTGATTAAAAGCATCCACTCTGCCTTTAAGGAGATGGAGAACTGACAAGTTAAGAAATGATGGCAACATCAAGTGGGGAGAGTCACGAGATGCAGTCCAGGGTGGAGGATAAGAGCTGACACTCTACAATCATCCTGGTCTGGGTTTGAATCTTATCTCTCCTATGAAGTGTTTCTGGATGAGTCTCTCTAGATTTAGTTTCAACATCCAGAAAATGAGGACTATACCTCATCAGGCTGTTGTAAGAATAAATGAGATAATGCCCAGGAAATGGTAAGCACCCCATGGAGATCAATCAATCAATCTAACTGGTCCACAACACTTATAGCTCACTCTCAGGTAGCCTAGCAACAAGGCGGCTCTCCAGGGAGAACAGCAAGGATGCTGGCCGATACCAGTACTGATAAGCAAACTGCACTTCAGCTGGTTGTCGAGACTCTAGTATAGACTGCAAAGCTCAGAGTCTTCCTACTCAGTCAAGTGACTCCTGTCTCCTCCCCATCCTTCTATGAATAGGAGAGGTAGCAGAGGTTTGGGGTGCCTCTCCGGGGGACACAGTGCACACTGCATCTACCTGTATGCAGCCCAAGCACAGCTCTTCATGGGATGGGAGAGGTGGAATAACATTCACCCTGCTAGCACTATGCTCTTGTATGTTTCCTGGAGCCACTACCGTATGTCATTTACATGATCTGTTCCTGTCCCTCACATAACATATTCGACAAATATCAGCTATTGTTATTACTAGAGGGTTGGATACAGGAGGCTTGGGAGCATAAAAGTTGGCCACCACTTTTAACCTGTGAGGGATTTTAGGGCAGCCTCCTGGAGGAGAGGCTACACAAGGTGAATCTTGGAGGCTGAGTTAAGCAGGTAAAGAGAAAGACAAGAGAGGGCCTTTCTAAGCAGAGGGCAAACCAAGACCCGCCTTGTTGTGTGGGCTGTGTTGAAGTTTCACGTAACGATTGACCGAAACTCTGCTTTGCTGTAGTCATTCTTCGCTAATGGGGACATACCTTTTCCTTTTAGAACAGGCTCTGACAGAGCAAGAGTGACCTAGGGGGGCAGCCCCTCTGGAGGTTTAATGGCTGTGTCCCTGTGTTGAGTTGTTGCATATTTGCAGCTGTGTACACAACCCCAGCTAGGAACACATGTTAAAAGGAAAAAGTGGCCAAATGCCCTAAAGCTATGGGTTACCCTTCTAAGTGGGAATGCACATTTTCACGTACCTGGGGAAAATCTTGTTGAAAATAAGAGATCAAGACTTACAGTTTCTAACTGTTTCCCCTATTCTCAGAAATTTCCTGTGAGAAGGGTCAACATTCCCTGAAGGAGACCCTGTGTTCAGACAGATGCACATTCTGCCAGAGGCAGGCCATCACCTTGTAGTCAGCCAACATTCACTGAGCACCTACATGCGACATGCCAAGGGGCTGCAGCCAGGGACAGGGCAGAGCTAGCCCTGCCCTCGTGTGGCTAGTGGACAACAGCACCAATGCCTGTCCTGGAATTTCCAGGGAACTCACTCACCTATCAGGAAATGAATTGTCACTGCCTTTGCTTGGCCCAGCCTCGTTACGTTTCTGTTGAGAATCCCATTCTGAAACAGCTCTGAGAAGAAGGGCCGCTGGAATGTGCCAAATAGTCATAGTGATCATATTACCTTATCCTTCCATTGTGACACTTTACCATTTTCTATTCATTTTTCATGTCCTCTACATCACCCCCCTCCCATACCAGAGACATTGAAAATATACTCCTTTGGAACTTGAAAACCACCATTTTAGGCTTGATATATGGAGGGAGGAAATTTGGCAGAACCCATAATCTGCTTATCTTCAACCGGCAAACCACCAAAGCCCCTGCCAACCCCAGAGGGCCTTCATAGGAACCAGTAAACACAGCAGGCAAGACGCTTTCCTATTACGACAAAAACAGGCTCTGGTCTCATCTTTTCAGCCTCTGAAACCCTCCACTGGCCTCCCCTCACGCAAAGGGAAAAATCTGAAGTTGTTCTAGAATGTCAGCTCCAGAAGGGCAGCAGCTGTTCTATTCCCTGCTGCATCTCCATCACTCACAGCTGTGGCCGTCCATAGTAGGTGCTCAGTAAACAGCTGATGGAAGATCAGTCTCTGTGGCTGGCCAGTCCCTCTGCAGTCTGGTTAACCACCAGTCTCCTCCTCACTCCCTGGACTCTGCCACATCAGCTCACTTGCTCTCCCTCAGCCCTGCCAAGCTCATTCTGCCTCCAAACATTTTGCACTGGATGTCCTCTCTTCCTGGAATGATCCACCAGATATTCAGGTGGCTCCCCCTGACTTTTTTACTCCTCATGCCTCCATAAGCCCTTTCCTGACAAGTGAATCTACAACAGAATACTCCTTCATGCTTTATGCTTTATTTTTCTTAAATCAACTTAATTTATGTATAATGTTAAAACTACCCAATGCACACTTTAAAAAATTTATTTCAATAGATTTTGGTTAACAGGTGGTGTTTGGTTCCACGAATAAGTTCTTTAGTGGTGATTTCTGAGATTTTGGTGCACCCATCACCCGAGCAGTGTACACTGTACCCAATGTGTAGTTTTTTTATCCCTCACCCCGCTTCCACCATTTCCCCTGAGGCCCCAAAGTCCATTGTATCATTCTTATGCCTTTGTGTCCTCAAAGCTTAGCTCCCACTTATGAATGAGAACATACAATGTTTGGTTTTCCATTCCTGAGTTAGTTCACTTAGAATAATGGTCTCCATTTCCATTCAGGTTGCTGTGAATGTCATTATTTCATTCCTTTTTGTGTCTGAGTAGTATTCTATGGTATATATATATATATATACCACATTTTCTTTATCCACTTGTTGATTGATGGGGATTTGGGCTGATCCCATATTTTTGCAATTGCTAATTGTGCTGCTAAAACATGCACCAGTGCACACATTTTCTAAGTGTCCACTTGGATCCCTAAAATCTGAAAACCGTATCCACCTCAGTAAGCACCACCACAGCCATAATAGAGGACAATGCCACCACGCAACAGCTCCCCTGTGCCCCATACCAACCTCACCTCCAGGCCCAAGCAACCACTAATCTGCTTTCTGTCACTGGAGATTAGATTTGTATCCACTAGAGTTTCATATGCAAGGAATCCCGTGCTGTTGTGTCTGCCTTCTTTCACACGCAGAATGTCAGTGAGATTCACCCATGGTGTTGTTTGTATCTGTATTAGTCTGTTCTCATGCTGCTAATAAAGACATACTTGAGACTGGGTAATTTATAAAGGAAAGGAGGTTTAATGGACTTACAGTTCCACATGGCTGGGGAGGCCTCACAATCATGGCAGAAGGCAAAGGAGGAGCAAAGGCACGTCTTACATAGTGGCGGCAGGAAAGAGAGCATTTGCAGGGGAACTCCCCTTTATAAAACCATCAGATCTCACGAGACCGATTCACTATCACGAGAACAGCACAGGAAAGTCCCACCCCCATGGTTCAAATACCTCCCACTGGGTCCCTCCCACGACATGTGGGAATTATGGGAGCTACAATTCAAGATGAGATTTGGGTGAGGACACAGCCAAACCATATCAGTTTCCATGGCTTATTCCTTTTATTACTGAGTAGATTTTCAGTTGTGTGTATATTCCACAATGCGTGTGACCATTCACCTGTTGATGGACATTTGGGTTGTCTGGTTTGCTTTATTTTTATTTTGTTTTATTTTATTTTTGAGACAGAATCTCACTCTGTCACCCAGGCTGGAGTGCAGTGGTGTGATCTTGGCTCACTTCAACCTCTGCCTCCCAGGTTCAAGCGATTCTCCTGCCTCAGCCTCCTGCATAGCTGGGACTACAGCTGCACCCCACCACACCGGACTAATTTTGGTATTTTTAGTAGAGACAGGGTTTCACAATGTTGGCCAGGCTGGTCTTGAACTCCTGACCTTGTAATCCACCCACCTCGGCTTCCCAAAGTGCTGGGATTCCAGGCGTGAGCCACCGCACCTGGCTGGTTTGCGTTATTTTTTACTCACAGCTTTCCTCCCTCCCTGACATTATATTCCCCCTTGAAAATGTCAGCTCCAGGAGGACAGGAGCCTTGTCTGTATCATTCACTGCTGTATCCCCAGGACACAGAGCAGTGCCAGGCACATGGTGGTTGCTCAATATTTGTTGAAGGAACAAATGGTTTTACATTCATTTGCCCTTGCAACATAACAGGCCTGAGAGCCATGCTTCAGATTTTTCTATGAACTCCAATTTAGGGACCCTTAGACCTTCTAAGTGAAACCAGATGTTGGCTGCGGCTCCCCTGCCCAACGAAGGCTGGGCTGAGGTAGCCTGTACCCTGTGGTCTTGTGAACACACACACACGTGCAAATGGGAGAGGCAGGCCAGCACCCCCTACTGGCTGCCTGTTCATTAAGCATATTGAGAAGACTGTAATACACTGGATTAAGAGTGTCCTCTTTGAAGCTGGCTGCTTGGGTGTGAATCTCAGCCCCACCACTTACTAATTGTTGGGCAAGCTATGTAACCTCTCTGTGTCTCAGTTTCCTCATATGCAAAACAGGAATACTTTGTATTCAGTAGGGTTATTATGAGCATGAATCACTTAGAACAGTGCCTGGCCTCATTAAATGTTAACTCATAGTAGCATCAGAGCAGTTAGCAAGCAAAAATAAGAGAAAACTACAGTGTTCACTAAAATTTCCAAAAGGCATTTCCTGAAGAGATTATGTCCTTTAAGTAGTTGTGTCACCAAAACTCCACCTTGTAGGTATACCTGTCACTCTAGATATTATTTCCTTTTGGCCTAAATCTTTTTCATTCATGCAATAAAGATCTTTAGTGAGTACCTACTATGTGCCAAGCACTGTTCTAGGCACGAGGGATGCTGAGTTAACTGAAACAGACAAGTCTCCCACTCTTTTTTTTTTTCAGTTGTACTTTAAATTCTAGGGTACATGTGCACAACGTGCAGGTTTGTTAAATATGTGTACATGTGCCATGTTGGTGTGCTGCACCTGTTAACTCGTCATTTACATTGGGTATATCTCCTAATGCTATCCCTCCCCACTCCCCCACCCCACGACAGGCCCCGGTATGTGATGTTCCCCACCCTGTGTCCAAGTGTTCTCATTGTTCAATTCCCACCTATGAGTGAGAACATACGGTGTTTGATTTTCTGTCCTTGCGATAGTTTGCTCAGAATGATGGTTTCCAGCTTCATCCATGTCCCTACAAAGGACATGAACTCATCCTTTTTTATGGCTGCATAGTATTCCATGGTGTATATGTGCCACATTTTCTTAAACCAGTCTATCATTGATGGACAGTTGGTTTGGTTCCAAGTCTTTGCTATCGTGAAAAGTGCTGCAGTAGACATACGTGTGCATGTGTCTTTATAGCAGCATGATTTATAATCCTTTGGGTATATACCCAGTAACAGGATGGCTGAATCAAATGGTATTTCTAGTTCTAGATCCTTGAGGAATTGCCACACTGTCTTCCACAATGGTTGAACTAGTTTACACTCCCACCAACAATGTAAAGTGTTCCTATTTCTCCACATCCTCTCCAGCACCTGTTGTTTCCTGACTTTTTAACTGATCGCCATTCTAACTGGTGTGAGATGGTATCTCATTGTGGCTTTGATTTGCATTTCTCTGATGGCCAGTGATGAGCATTTTTTCTTGTGTCTGTTGGCTGCATAAATGTCTTCTTTCATATCCCTTGCCCACTTTTTGATGGGGTTGTTTGATTTTTTTTCTTGTACATTTGTTTAAGTTCCTTGTAGATTCTGGATATTCACCCTTTTTCAGATAGGTAGATTGTAAAAATTTTCTCCCATTCTGTAGGTTGCCTGTTCACTCTGATGGTAGTTTCTTTTGCTGTGCAGAAGCTCTTTAATTTAATTAGGTCCCATTTGTCAATTTTGGCTTTTGTTGCCATTGTTTTCGGTGTTTTAGTCATGAAGTCCTTGCCCATGCCTGTGGCCTGAATGGTATTGCCTAGGTTTTCTTCTAGGGTTTTTATGGTTTTAGATCTAATATTTAAGTCTTTAACCCATATTGAATTAATTTTTTTATAAGGTGTAAGGAAGGGATCCAGTTTCAGCTTTCTACATATGGCTAGCCAGTTTTCCCAGCACCATTTATTAAATAGGGAATCCTTTCCCCATTTCTTGTTTTTGTCAGGTTTGTCAAAGATCAGATGGTTGTAGATGTGTGGTATTATTTCTGAGGGATCTATTCTGTCCCATGGGTCTATATCTCTGTTTTGGTACCAGTACCATGCTCTTTTGGTCCCTTTAGCCTTGTAGTATAGTTTGAAGTCAGGTAGCGTGATGCCTCCACTTTCATTTTTTTGGCTTAGGATTGTCTTAGCAATGTGGACTCTTTTTTGGTTCCATATGAACTTTAAAGTAGTTTTTTCCAATTCTGTGAGGAAAGTCATTGGTAGCTTGATGGGGATGGCATTGAATCTATAAATTACCTTGGGCAGTGTGGCCATTTTCACAATATTGATTCTTCCTATCCATGAACATGGAATGTTCTTCCATTTGTTTGTGTCCTCTTTTATTTTGTTGAGCAGTGGTTTGTAGTTCTCCTTGAAGAGGTCTTTCACATCCCTTGTAAGTTGGATTCCTAGGTATTTTATTCTCTTTGAAGCAATTGTGAATGGGAGTTCACTCATAATTTGGCTCTGTGTTTGTCTGTTGTTGGTGTATAGGAATTCTTGTGATTTTTGCACATTGATTTTGTATCCTGAGACTTTGCTGACATTGCTTATCAGCTTAAGGAGATTTTGGGCTGAGACGTTGGGGTTTTCTAAATATACAATCATGTCATCTGCAAACAGGGACAATTTGACTTCTTCTTTTCCTAATTGAATACCCTTTATTTCTTTCTCTTGCCTGATTTTCCTGGCCAGAACTTCCAACTCTATGTTGAATAGGAGTGGTGAGAGAGGGCATCCCTGTCTTGTGCCAGTTTTCAAAGGAATGCTTCCAGTTTTTGCCCATTCAGTATGATATTGGCTGTGGGTTTGTCATAAATAGCTCTTATTATTTTGAGATATGTCCCATCAATACCTAGTTGATTGAGAGTTTTTAGCATGAAGGGCTGTTGAATTTTGTCAAAGGCCTTTTCTGCATCTATAGAGATAATCATGTGGTTTTTGTCATTGGTTCTGTTTCTGTGATGGATTACATTTATTGATTTGCATATGTTGAACAAGCCTTGCATCCCAGGGATGAAGACAACTTGATCGTGGTGGATAAGCTTTTTGATGTGCTACTGGATTCGGTTTGCCAGTATTTTATTGAGGATTTTTGTATCAACGTTCATCAGGGATATTGGTCTAAAATTCTCTTTTGTTGTGTCTCTGCCAGGCTTTGGTATCAGGATGATGCTGGCCTCATAAAATGAGTTAGGGAGGATTCCCTCTTTTTCTATTGATTGGAATAGTTTCAGAAGGAATGGCACCAGCTCCTCTTTGTACCTCTGGTAGAATTTGGCTGTGAATCTGTCTGGTCCTGGACTTTTTTTGGTTGGTAGGCTATTAATTGTTGCCTCAATTTCAGAGCCTGTTATTGGTCTATTCAGGGATTCAACTTCCTCCTGGTTTAGTCTTGGGAGGGTGTATGTGTCCAGGAACTTATCCATTTCTTCTAGATTTTCTAGTTTATTCGCGTAGAGGTGTTTATAGTATTCTCTGATGGTAGTTTGTTTTTCTGTGGGATCGGTGGTGATATCCCCTTTATCATTTTTTACTGCATCTATTTGATCCTTCTCTCTTTTCTTCTTTATTAGTCTTGCTAGCCGTCTATCAATTTTGTTGATGTTTTCAAAAAACCAGCTCCTGGATTCATTGATTTTTTGAAGGGTTTTTTGTGTGTCTGTCTCCTTCAGTTCTGCTCTGATCTTAGTTATCTCTTGCCTTCTGCTAGCTTTTGAATGTGTTGCTCTTCTCTAGTTCTTTTAATTGTGATGTTAGGGTGTCAATTTTAGATTATTCCCGCTTTGTCTAGGGGGCATTTAGTGGTATAAATTTCCCTCTACACACAGCTTTAAGTGGGTCCCAGAGATTCTGGTATGTTGTGTCTTTGTTCTCGTTGATTTCAAAGAACATCTTTATTTCTGCCTTCATTTCGTTATGTACTCAGTAGTCATTCAGGAGCAGGTTGTTCAGTTTCCATGTAGTTGAGCAGTTTTGAGTGAGTTTCTTAATCCTGAGTTCCAGTTTGATTTCACTGTGGTCTGAGAAACAGTTTGTTTTAATTTCTGTTCTTTTACATTTGCTGAGGAGTGCTTTAATTCCAGCTATGTGGTCAATTTTGGAATAAGTGTGATGTGATGCTGAGAAGAGTGTATATTCTGTTGATTTGGGGTGGAGAGTTCTGTAGATGTCTATTAGGTCTGCTTGGTGCAGAGCTGAGTTCAATTCCTGGATATCCTTGTTGACTTTCTGTCTCATTGATCTGTCTAATGTTGACAGTGGGGTGTTAAAATCTCCCATTATTATTGTGTGGGAGTCTAAGTCTCTTTGTAGGTCCCTAAGCACTTGCATTATGAATCTGGGTGCTCCTGTATTGGGTGCATATATATTTAGGACAGTTAGCTCTTCTTGTTGAATTGATCCCTTTACCATTATGTGATGGCCTTCTTTGTCTCTTTTGATCTTTGTTGGTTTAAAGTCTGTTTTATCAGAGACTAGGATTGCAACCCCTGCTTTTTTTTTTTTGTTTTCCATTTTCTTGGTGGATCTTCCTCCCTCCCTTTATTTTGAGCCTATATGTGTCTCTGCATGTGGGATGGGTCTCCTGAATGCAGCACACTGATGGGTCTTGACTCTATCCAATTTGCCAGTCTGTGTCTTTTAATTGGAGCATTTAGCCCATTTACATTTAAGGTTAATATTGTTATGTGTGAATTTGATCCTGTCATTATGATGATAGGTGGTTATTTTGCTCGTTAGTTGATGCGGTTTCTTCCTAGCATCGACGGTGTTTACAATTTGGCATGTTTTTGCAGTGGCTTGTACTGGTTGTTCCTTTCCATGTTTAATGCTTCCTTCAGGAGCTCTTTTAGGGCAGGCCTGGTGGTGACAAAATCTCTCAGCATTTGCTTGTCTGTAAAGTATTTTATTTCTCCTTCACTTATGAAGCTTACTTTGGCTGGATATGAAATTCTGGGTTGAAAATTGTTTTCCTTAAGAATGTTGAATATTGGCCTCCACTCTCTTCTGGCTTGTAGAGTTTCTGCCGAGAGATCCGCTGTTAGTCTGATGGGCTTCTCTTTGTGGGTAACCAGACCTTTCTCTCTGGCTGCCCTTAATATTTTTTCCTTCATTTCAACTTTGGTGAATCTGACAATTATGTGTCTTGGAGTTGCTCTTCTCGAGGAGTATCTTTGTGGCATTCTCTTTATTTCCTGAGTTTGAATGTTGGCCTGCCTTGCTAGGTTGGGGAAGTTCTCCTGGATAATATCCTGCAGAGTGTTTTCCAACTTGGTTCCGTTCTCCCCATCACTTTCAGGTACGCCAATCAGACGTAGATTTGGTCTTTTCACATAGTCCCACATTTCTTGGAGGCTTTGTTCATTTCTTTTTATTTACTCTTTTTTCTCTAAACTTCTCTTCGCACTTCATTTCATTCATTTGATCTTCAGTCACTGATACCCTTTCTTCCACTTGATCGAATCGGCTACTGAAGCTTGTGCATGCGTCACGTAGTTCTCATGCCATGGTTTTCAGCTCCATCAGGTTATTGAAGGTCTTCTCTGCTGTTTATTCTAGTTAGCCGTTCGTCTAATCTTTTTTCAAGGTTTTTAGCTTCTTTGCGATGGGTTCGAACATCCTCCTTTAGCTCTGAGAAGTTTGTTTTTACCGGTCATCTGAAGCCTTCTTCTCTCAACCCATCAAAGTCATTCTCCGTCCAGCTTTGTTGTGTTGCTGGCAAGGAGCTGCATTCCTTTGGAGAAGAAGTGGCACTCTGATTTTCAGAATTTTCAGCTTTTCTGTTCTGGTTTCTCCCTATCTTTGTGGTTTTTGGTCTTTGACGATGGTGACATACAGATGGGGTTTTGGTGTGGATGTCCTTTCTGTTTGTTAGTTTTCCTTCTTTCTGTTTGTTAGTTTTCCTTCTAACAGTCAGGACCCTCAGCTGCACGTCTGTTGGAGTTTGCTGGAGGTCCACTCCAGACCCTGTTTGCCTGGGTATCACCAGTGGAGGCTGCAGAACAGCAAATATTGCAGAAGGGCAGATGTTGCTGCCTGATCCTTCCTCTGGAAGCTTCATCTCAGATGGGCACCCGGCTGTATGAGGTGTCAGTCGGCCCCTGCTGGGAGGTGTCTCCCAGTTACGCTACTAGGGGGTCAGGGACCCACTTGAGGAGGCAGTCTGTCTGTTCTCAGATCTCAGACTCCATGCTGGGAGAAGCACTACTCTCTTCAAAGCTGTCAGACAGGGACGTTTAAGTCTGCAGAATTTTCTGCTGCCTTTTGTTCAGCTATGCCCTGCCCCTGAGGTGGAGTCTACAGAGGCAAGCAGGCCTCCTTGAGCTGCGGTGGGCTCCACCCAGTTCGAGCTTCCTGGCTGCTTTGTTTACCTGCTCAAGCCTCAGCAATGGTGGACGCCCCTCCCCCAGCCTCGCTGCCACCTTGCTGCTGGATATCAGACTGCTATGCTAGCAATAAGTGAGGATCCGTTGGTGTGGGACCCTCCGAGCCCAGGTGCAGGATATAACCTCCTGGTGTGCCGTTTGCTAAGACCATTGGAAAAGCACAGTATTAGGGTGGGAGTGTCCCAATTTTCCAGGTACCATCTGTCACGGCTTCCATTGGCTAGGAAAGGGAATTCGCTGACCCCTTGTGCTTCCCAGGTGAGGTGATACCCCACCCTGCTTTGGCTCATGCTTTGTGGGCTGCACCCACTGTCTGACAAGCCCCAGTGAGATAAACCCAGTACCTCAGTTGGAAATGCAGAAATCACCTGTCTTCTGCAGTGCTCACACTGGGAGCTGTAGACTGGAGCTCTTCTTATTTGGCCATCTTGGAACTCCAGTGACAAGTCTCCCACTCTTAAGTGTTGGAGGAAGTTCATATCCAAAAGGAGGAAGATTAATTATAAATTAGTAAATCAGTAGCAAGTTTTTTTTTCAAAGAATCATGAGTTTTTGCTGAGGATGGAAACAAGAAGAAGTAATAGAGGTTTTTTAAAAAAATAATTTCAGCTTTCTTTTTAGACTCAGAGGTACATGAGCAAGTTTGTTACCTAGGTATGTTGCATGATACTAAGGTTTGGGATAGAAATGATCCCATCTCTCAGGTAGTGAGCATAGCACCCAGTAGTTAACCAACAGTAAAAATCCCAGTAGTTTTTCACCCCTTGCCCCCTCCCTCTCTGCCCTTTCTAGTAGTCCCCAGTGTCTATTGTTCCATCTTTATTTCCATGAGTACCCAATGCTTAGCTCCCACTTGTAAGTGAGAACATGTGGTGTTTGGTCTTCTGTTCCTGTATTTATTTCCTTAGAATGATGGCCTCCAGCTACATCCATATTGCTGAAAAAAATATGATTTCATTCTTTATGACTGCATAATATTCCATGGTATATATGTACCACATTTTCTTTATCCACTGTTGGTAGGCACCTAGGTTGATCCCGTCTTTACTATTGTGAATAGTGCTGCAATGAACATATGAATGCATGTGTCTTTTTGGTAGAAGGATTTGTTTTCTTTTGGATATATATCCAGTAATAGGATTATTGGGTTGAATGGTAGTTCTGTTTTAAGTTACTTGAGAAATTTCCAAACTGTTTTCCACAGTGGCTGAATTAATTCACATTCCCATCAACAGTGTGTAAGTGGTCGCTTTTCTTCACAGCCATGCCAGCATGTTGTTTTTTGACTTTTTAATGATAGACATTTTGACTTGTGTGAGATGGTATCTCATTGTGGTTTTGATTTACATTTTGATAGAGGTATTTCAGGTTGGGTAGTCAGGGAAGCCCTTTCTTAGGTGATGATATTTAGGCAAAGGCAGGATTAACAAGAAGCAGGCAGCTGCGAGATCAGGAGAAGGAACAGGCCAGGCAGAGGACAAGGCTGGTGCAAAGGCCCTGTGGCTGGGGTGAGCTTGGCATCTTCCAGGAACAGAGAGAACAGCAGTGTGGCTGGAAAACATACAGGTAGAGTGGCGTTTAGGGAATTGGGAAGGGGCCAGCTCCCAAAGCCACTTACAGACCAAGTACAGCCAACACCCAGCAAAGCCATCCAAACCCTTCCAGGCACCCTTTTTTCTCTGTGCCAGTGTGATGTCTCCCTGTCCTCAGGCCAGCCTGCTCTGCCCAGGTCTGACGCTAGCACTGCTAAGCTCTTCCTTCCTCCTTCTTATCCACTCAGCGGCATCATGAGGGGACTTACAAACCAGGCCAGCCACCAGATATGCTGGCAGCTACAACTAGTTTCTTGGAAAAGATGGATCTGTCCCCCATAATTGTTAAAATTCATGCAAATCCAACTTCAAATCCTTGCTTGGCCAGCAACCAAGCTCAATGGCACTGGATCCATTCCTTAACTTCTCTAGAAACCACTGTTCTCTTCTGAGATGAGACTAGGGTTTTGGGGAGGATGAAATGTGATAACACACATCAGCATTTGCTATTATGCCTGGCATGTAGCAAGTGCCCAGGCAAAAATAGGCTCTTATTTTTTATTATTACTTTTGCTGCTGCTGCAAGAGGACATGTAATGAAAGAATCAAGAATTCCACCCTTGTAAGATAAATTCTCCCCAGCTGCTGATTTTAGGGAACCCTGTTTGGTTCCTCTCTATCTTCCATCTGCTTGATTCTTGCCTGTGGGGCCTGGCATGATAAGCTGCTACAGTCTGGAAATGCAGATGCTGTTTCCTGTCCGGAAGCTCAGGGGCTGGTTCTCATAGTGGCCCGAGCAGTGGTGCCTGCAGCTGGGCCGATTGCATTTAGTTAAGTGACTCAGATACTGTAAGTAGGAACTGAGCAGGGAGTCCTGAAAAAGACAGGCAAGGCCGCACTCAGGGAAGCCAGCCCCCACTGGAGCACAGCTGTCATTCCTCCCCCTTCCCTGAGCACTCAGCCGCTTTGAAGGAGAGCAAAGAAATTGTGCTGAGCTTTAATGAGGAATCAGCCAGGCGCACTTTGCCACAGGCCTGGCTGGAGGCAGAAAGAAATGAACAGGCCCCCATGAGTGAGCGACCCACCACAGCTAAGTCATTCCCACCATCTCTGGATGTGACCAGAGACCCTGTGGTCATGTGGCTTCAAGCAGCCCTAGCTCACACGTGCCGCTTCCCTGCAATCCCACCAACTGCTGAGCGTGCCCTGCCATCTGAGGTAAAATCAACATCAGACGTCGTCAGGAGGCCGGCGATGCTGCCAGTGCAGAGTGAAGGGAGTGGCAGGCTTCCCGGGGAAATGTCAGCATTTATTGCTTTTCCCGTTCGCGTTGACCCCCAGCAAGAAAACGTTCCAAATAGCAATGAAGTCATCCCCCCTTTTTGGGGGGTCCTGGACCCAGTAATAACGTCTTCCCCAAGGGCAATGAGTCTGTCTTTAACCTTGCCATCTCTGGCAGGTGTGTATCAGTGTGGTTTCTAGAAGCATCTCTGGGCTGCCCACTCCCTGCCTGTGGCCGCCTTCCCTTCTGGGAAAGTAACAGCCCCCGCTCCACGGTCCAGGCTCTGCTGCTCTTCTCCCGCTCCTCTGGAAACCCACTAAGTTATCTTAATTACCATTCCTCCTCAGTCTCTGCCAAGAAGTGGGGAGATTTATAATTGGATCAGTCAAATATTTGCTATGGTTTATTTCTTTGCCTCTCGAGCTCTCGTAAAAGTTGCATTTTCATGCCACTTTGGGGTATGACTGATGACTCAAAGGCACAGCCCTCACATTGCATGCCAATGTGGGTTATTTTTCAGAGGCCAGGGAAAAGGAGAGAACTGGATGGGGAGAGGTGGTGTTTACTTTGGGTTATTGTGCTATCATCCTCTGGGTGGCTGCAAGAGACACAAGCGGCTTTGGGAGGCAAACTTCCTCCCGCATCCAGCCCGTGCACAGACACATGCTTCTATTGGGATTTGGTCATGTGCCTCCTAAACCCCTTCCAGAGCTTCTGCAGACCTAATGGGTAGGACCGCTACAGAGTAATCTCTTTAGTCAACGAGGCACAGTTTGGTCCCCCAAAGCATCCCCATGTCCCGAATTGATCACAGTGAGGTCCTAGAACAGAGGAGCCAGATGTCCCCAATACTAAGCCTGAGTTATCAATTCCCACTGTTGAGGGATGAAAAGGAAACTCTGGCCAGGGCCTGAGCTTTTGGAAAATGCCCTCCTTCTAGTGTCAGCCAGTCTGCCAAGCAAGCTGGCCAGGCTGCAGCCTAGGAATCCTAGAGAGCAGAGGCTCCCCTACACCAGATGGCCTCCTTGCAAGCCAGCTTCACGCTGGCCCCCAGTCTCTCTATCCTGGAAGGCAGTCTCCATGGCTGGCTCAGTTTATCCTCCCTGCATTTCTAGCCTCCAGCCCTTGCCCAAGTTATAGCAGCAGTGAATGATGCTGTGCGATGCTGCTTAACACGTGTTAATCTATGCATAGTGACCCTATGTACACTCTACTCTAGAGCACTTTCAGATAGAAAGGAGGAACAAGAGGTATAAACTGGGACACTCCTGGGTAATTGTGATGAACCAACACCCTACACATAATAGAGTGGAATTTGACAAACAGAAGTTGCTACCATCTTTTCCTGGGTGATCCTGTCCTGTTGTCCTGTAAGAAATTATCTTGACCAGGCGCGGTAGCTCAGGCCTATAGTTCCAGCACTTTGGGAGGCCAAGGTGGGCGGATCACAAGATCAGGAGTTCGAGACCAGCCTGGCCAACATAGTGAAATCCCGTCTCTACTAAAGACACAAAAAATTACCCTGGTGTGGTAGCAGGTGCCTGTAATCCCAGCTATTCGGGAGGCTGAGACAGGAGAATTGCTTGAACCGGAGATGTGGAGGTTACAGTGAGCCCAGATCAAGCTATTGCATTCCAGCCTGGGTGACAGGGCGAGACTCCATCTCAAAAAAAAAAAAGAAAGAAAGAAAGAAATGATCTTGAGGATCATTTGGCCTGACCTGGGAAGGAAGAGGGGCAGTAGTTCTGAAGGCCTTACTCTTCACCACTCTACCCTGCAGGTGAAACCTCTGTCTTCCTGGAGTTTATGTTCTTCTTAGTAGAAAGACAACACACATAAAAATAAATTATATCATTTTAGGGGGTAATAAGTGCTTTGAAGATAATAAAGCACAATAAAGGGCTACAGAATTGAGACACATCAGACACCGTATCATATCAGAGTCAATATCTTCTCCCAGAGCCCCTGGCTACCGATTCTTCCTTAAATGAAAACTGCCCTCTGTGCTTCTGTGCGGGGGGACTCTGTGGAGCCAGCCAAAATAGATGTCTTCTCTTTCCCCTGAAAAATGCCTCTTCTTAGAGTAATTTACTGGGCTGGACAGTGAGCACTGCCACTAGTCCTAAGCCATTTCCGTGTCCCTTGGCTGGTCACGGGGTTCAGCAAGAGATGACTGATGCCCAAATTAGTAATGAGCAATGGCCCCACACAAGTAATCACTTTCCTCAAACTCTTCCTCATGGGGGTGATTACTTGGACCCGAAATGAAGTAGATCCTTCTCACCTCGGCACCAAGGAAGTTACAGCCATTCCTCTGGCTGACAGCAATTTGTAGACATGGGTCTTTGCAGTTGGACATTTTCGAGGTTGCTAAGGAACAAATGCTTTGGTTAGAAAGGTCTCCGAAAGCAGCATCAGTTTGTCATATCACTTTAAATCATTTATTTTACCCCACAAAGACAGCTGTGACCAATGGGATATGGGGTAGAGAGAAGCTAAACACTCTCATTTCTTGAGAAATGGAGAAAATTTCAACTTCTAAGCAGTGGCCGTTGCCAGCGCCCCACATGTGAAACTAGAACCACACACTGCTCCTCCATGATCATTATGATTTGCAAGTAGGTGACTCATAGTCCCTAGGTACTTAATAAAATAGTTATTATCTTCCTGGCCCTGCCCTAAGCATTATCTCATGTCATCCTTATAACCTCCCTGAATGTTAGGTGTGATTATTCCCTGGTATGAAAACCAAGAAGAAGGTAAAAGTAGATTTGCCCAACATCAAAGAATAGTAAGTGACAGAGTCAGAATTCAAACCCAGGTTTGTCTGATGGCAAAGCCTTTGTGTTTAAGATTATAGAGTCTTTTGTTTTCAGTGATCACATTTCAGGTGGAAAAACTAGTGATTCTGACGACGGGAAAGGCACATTAGGAGATTCCTGGAGTTTCATTCTATGAAGTTCGTAAAAGGGGTTATAGTTGATGTCTGTAACCCATAAAAACCTTTTTATGGAAGGGAAAGTGGAGAGATTGCTTAATCCTACAGTGGTGGTTTTCATCGGCTAAAACCTACACTTTGAATGTTCTCTGGAAGTCAGCATGGAAGTGACTTTTCTATGCAGTGATTTTGCAGGAGTTCACAAGATTAGTCCAGTTCTCCTGGGGTTTTATCGATTTTCTTGTCAACAAGTAAGAAACACTGGTGTCCTCTTTGCCTTCTCCTTCATCCTCACTGTCCAGCCCATGGTCAAGCCCTGTCACCTCTTCCTTAGAAATGTTCCTCCAAAGTTGTCCCCCCCTTCTCATTCACTGTCCTAATCAAACCCTTTTCACCTCACCCCTGGGTTTCTGCAATCACTTCCTAATTTGTCCTCCTGCTTTCATTTTTTCTCCCTTTGGAATATCTCATATCCTTCCTACAAACTAATTCCTCAAAACATCCCTTTGATCACATCAGTCACTGCTCAAGAGTCTTCAATAGCTCCCACTTGCCTGCTACAGCATTTCACCTATTATTTAGAACAAGCCTCTCTTGGGTCCCATTTGACCTCCCCATCCCCTTATCCTGGTAGCCTTAGTTGACCACTCTGTCTCTCATTAATCACTCCCAGTTCTGAACCTGGTTTCCACTGAAACAAGTTAAACTTTAATTGCTGGTTTATCCAAGGCCAGGCACTATAAGGGCATGAACATAAACACCAAGCCAATCTATGTCTAAATTCTTGCTTGGCCACTTAGGAGCTGTGTGACTTTGGAAAAGTTGCTTGACTTCTCTGAGCCTCAGCTTTCTTATCTGTAAAATATGGATGTAAATAATACCAAGATAGGTACCAAATCAGGGTTTCTTCAAGAATTGAATAAAATGATAATAATGATCGTGACGGCTAACATGTATTTTGTGTTTACTGGGTGCCAGGCACTGTCTAAATATTATCTGAATCCTCACAACAACCCCATAACATAGATACTCTTATTTTCAGTTTTGCCAGTGGGAAAACCAAGGCACAGACAGGAGAAGCTAGTAAGCACCTCATTCAGGATTCTCTCAGGCTCCGTAGCCCTCATCATAGCCATTCTGCTGTGCCATTTCTCCTAGTAAATGATCAATAAAATGGTAGCTGGTAACATGGGCTCATAATTCCTTATCTGAAACTCCCAGGAAACCAATTACATTTTGGAATTCAGAATTTGGAGGATTATGGAAAAGTTATACTTTGCATATCCTCTGTATTACATAATATAGAGGGGGGCTGGAGCAACAGCATGTACCACTCCCCCCACCACACACACACACACACACACACACACATACACACACACACGATGCACACATACAAACAAAAAGAAAAAACCTTTGGGTTAGAGCTCTTTGGATTTCAGGACAACAGATAACAGATTGTGGCCTAGAGTAATAAAAGTATTAATAGTAGCAATAATTATAAAGCATAATAAATAATGACTGTTACTATTGTTACACCTTTTGCGGCTCTTGTTTTCCTGGGTAAGTTCATAGCAAAATGTGCTACAAAAAAGGTCTTTCTCCATGAACAAATGGGTGGGGGGGAAGGTGCCAGGTGTGGGACCACATCCGCACCTTGTCTCATACATGGTACTTTCTCTCCTTTTCCCAGTATGACTTCATGGAACGTCTGGATGGGAAGGAGAAGTGGAGTGTGGTTGAGTCTCCCAGGGAACGCCGGAGCATACAGACCTTGGTTCAGAATGAAGCCGTGTTTGTGCAGTACCTGGATGTGGGCCTGTGGCATCTAGCCTTCTACAATGATGGAAAAGACAAAGAGATGGTTTCCTTCAATACTGTTGTCCTAGGTAGGTGTGGGGTCTCTGAGATGGCATGCCATGAAGGGAAGATGGAAATGTTCTGGGCGTCTCTGGAGAAGACACATCTTCTAAGGTAGTTTCTACTACAGATGACAACCAACCAGGATCCTTTGTTTAGGCCTTGTAGTGTCACCCACCTGAAACTAGCTCTGATTAAATGGAAATGCTGCTTAAACCATGAAAAAGCCACCAAAGATGAAATTGAGGTTAAGAGTTTGGGTCAGACTGCCTGGGTTGAGTCCTGATTACACCACCTAAGCAAATCACTTGACTTTGATAAGCCTCAGTTTCCTCATAGTAAAATAGGAACTAACATGAATGCCCACTTCATAGGGCCATCATGGGGACTAAATAAAATAAATATATACGTCTCTAAGCATATAGTAAAGAAACTGCTGGCGATTCATATCAGCTCAGAATTTTTCTTAAAAATTAAGGGAACCTGAAAATATTAATAAAAAGTGATTTTTTAAAAAAGTTTAAATCAGAGAAATTATATAGACATTTAAAAATCATGTTTTTATTCTTAAGTAGGTAAATCTCAAAGTGTTTTAATTAAGTACTTATCATTTTGGCATAGGGTAGCCCTGCTTTCTATTAGCTATCAAGGGAAAGGCAAAGTTTCAATGAAAATGTCCTTATACATGCAATACGAAGCTCTAAAAGGGTCATTCGCTTGAGGAAGATTTCATAAAGTTTTTCTACAACAAACCCTAAGTATGTTAACAAGCAAAGAAGCTGTAGATATTTTCATTAAAGTTATGTTATTGGGATTTTTAATCTTCTCCTGACAATAATAATTGATCCTGGGTAGAACCTCTGTGAATCAGGGAAGATTATTAGACCCATTTCACAGAAGAATAAATTGAGATTCAGAAAGCTGAATCTCTCAAAGACCCAGGTTGTGGAAACAGTGGAAATGGCATGGGCTCCTGGGTCTTGTCCACTGCCTTCGTACAACACCATGTGTCCCAACAACTCTTAGTTGTAGATCTCAAGATTCACTGGGGAAGCCCCCACAGGGTGGCTTCTTGAAGAAAGACCTGGTAACTGCAGCATTAAATCCAGTATTTTCCTCCCCACATCTTAACTGGGCAATTCACTTATCTCTCTGAGCCTCAGTTTCATCATCTGTGAAAAGGTAATGACCACATCCAGGAAGTAGAGGGTGATGTGACTATCATGACAAATAAAACGTGTGTGGCATGAGTTGGTAGTCACTAAGTGACATCCGATTTTTTTTTCTTTAGGAATACATCTAGTATCGCTGTTTTTCTATTGATTACATTTTAAGAACTTTTCTATTGGTCCCATGGATTTTCCTGAGGGGCTCCCTGACTCTTCAAAGAGCTATGTAATCCAACCTGAAATTCAGGTGGCAATTCTTCATCAGTGGCCACAACTTCAGAATGGTGTAAAATCACACAGAGTTTTGGTACTGACCATGGGATTCAAGTCAATCCTTATTCCTTCTGCTAAGCAAAGACTGACCCTATCAAGGCTGGCCAAATGGTCCAAAGCAGGAGTTGGCTACACTGTAGCCCATGGGCCTAATCTGGCCCACTGCCTGTTTTTATGAATAAAGTTTTATTGGAGCAGCCCCATACCTCTGTTTACATATTGTCTATGGCAGCTTTCCCACTGTCACGGCAGAGTTGAGTCATTGCAGCAGAGACCATATGGCCCACAAAGCCTAAATCGTTACTCTCTGTCCCTTTACAGACAAAGTTTGCCAACCCCTACTCTAAAGTCATGTCATAAACTTTGTATAATGCAAGTCAGTGGAGAAGCGCTCCACAGAGGGAAAATACCCAGAATTAGGTTAGGTACCAATGGGGAAGAAAAGTAATAGGGTAGAGACTACCTCACAAAAGGAAAAAACTAGAAACAAATTTGGAACCAGCTTGAGATGTTGAGATTGTTTTAAATCTTTGGTTTAAGAACATGATGAGAAATGACTTCCTTTGTGTCACTTTGTGTTTAAACTCAAGAGGCTTGACACGTACGTGACAGCACACACCCTGCACAGCAGCTGGCTCAGCTGGGGTCTGCAAGAATTCAGAGAAGTAGTTCATAACAACAAGAACAGTTATGCATTTATAGAGCGTCAACGGTGTGCTAGCCCCAGTATTATGCCTTCGTGTCTCTTGCTTCCTCAACCCATGGAGTAGCCACATGAGGTAGCACTATCACAGTTCTCTGCATTTTCCAACTGAGGAAGCCAAGACTAAACGCAGTTAGAAAACTTGCCCAGGGTCACACACAGCCAGGAAAAGGTGAAATCAGGATTCATACTTTCCAGAGCCTGTGCTCTTAACTACTGGATTTCTTTGGATTCTAGCCAACTAAATCCTTTTCCCTCTAAACTTAGCACATTTTCTGGGGTTCAGATTATTTCACAACAGCTTCTGTCCTCCCTTTCCTTTATCCACATGGACACAGGCACTGTGGTAGTGAAATTCCCTTCCCCCAGGACATCACTCAACCTGGCCTGTTGGAGCTGGGAATAGCAATTCTCCCAAGAGGATCTCTCTTGTCTGGACTGTAGCTCAAAGAAAAAGTCAAAGGTAATTGGCCTAATAGTTGGGCAGACATCTTGATGGAGCAATGATAGTAATTGGCCTGAAATGCAGGGAAAAGAACAGTGTTTTATTTTGTTCAGAGGTTCTCCCACACATACCTATCATCAGAACATTCTCCATCAAGAGCAGCCAGGAGCGCTGTAAACCCCCCGTGATGTGAAACAGAAGGAAAATGTTAGACAGGTGTCTACCAGCGATCACACTAAATATACCTTTGACTTGGGGAAGTCTTTTGATGTGTTTTGGAGAAAAGCAGCCTGCTTTCAGAAATGAGTTTCTTCTCGAGACAACAGAATAGCTTTCTGGAAGCACGATGCCAGCCTCCACTTGGATAAAATCCCATTGCCTGGGCTTGATCTCACATCCGGAGGCCACTTCTTCCTCAAGAAAATGTAAACAAAAAGGAAAACTGATAATACCTTAAAAATAATATTTAACTGAGTGTTGGAGAAAGGGGATTGAAATGTGAGCTCCTTTATATTTTAGCTTTGCAACATCATTGTTTTTCCCTCAGAAACTATCAAAATACTTTAAATATGAGTTGTTGGGAAAGTTAAATGAAAAATACTCTTTATTACAATTTTTGTTTATTTTGGATTCTCCTACCCTCCGACACATGCACACACACAGACACACGTGCACATAGACATACACATACACGTACACACACACACAGACACACACACACATAAGCACACGTCAACAGCTATTTACCAAGGACCTATTGTATACCAACCATTGAGAATACCTCGATGAACAGTTCAGATCGAGAGCTTGGTGAGAGAAGATAGATATATATAAGAATTACAGGAGCAAAGAGGAAGTGCTACAAAGCCCAGATTGGGGAAAGTGAGGAAAACACCCAGGAGCCTGAGACACAATGATAAATACCTCAAGTGAAGCCCTCCAGCCAAGCAAAGAGACTGTGCAAAGATCTCGGACCTTTTCCATGGGACTGTGGTGGCAAAGAGCTTCCTGGACCTTTGCTGCTTGATCGCCAAAGATGTAAGTTTTTGGAACAGGGAGCCTTGACCTCAGGAATGTCAATTTCCACCAAACCATCCCCAGACCCAGATGCTCGATGAAAAGCAATCTCTACCTCAATGTAGGAATGACTTCAAAAAATGCAAGCTGGAGAATGATGTTCCTCTGTTTAAATGTTTCATTTGTACCCAGAAGTTCCAGAATAGAACCCAAGTCATCCACATGTTCTACAGCAGGGGTCCTCCACCCTAGGGCCACAGATGAGTATTCACCATAATGTCAAATCGGTGGAAGCCCTGAGCTTGTTTTCCTGCAACTAGATGATCCCATCTGGTGGTCATAGGGGACAGTAATAGATCATCAGACATTAGACTCTCATAAGAAGCATGCAACCCAGATCCCTCCATGTGCAGATCACAATGAGGTCTGTGGCCCATTAGGAACTGGGCCACAGAGCAAGAGGTGAGCAGTGGGGGAGCAAGTGAAGTTTTATCTTTATTTACAGTTGCTCTTCATTGCTTGCATTACTGACTGAGCTCCACCCCTTGTCAGATCAGCAGCGGCATTAGATTATCATAGGAGGGCAAGCCCTATTGTGAACTGTGCATGCGAAGGATCTAGGTTGTATGCTTCTTATGAGAATCTAATGCCTGGTGATCTGTCACTGTCTCCCGTCACCCCTAGATAGGACCATCTAGTTGCAGAAAAACAAGCTCAGGGCTCCCACTGATTTGACATTATGGAGAGTTGCATGGTTATTTCATTATATGTTACAATGTAATAATAATAGAAATAAAGTGCACAATAAATGTATGTGCATCCCGAAACCATCCCCAAGCCCCAGTCTGTAGAACAATTGTCTTCCATGGAACCAGTCCCTGGTGGCAAAAAGGTTGGGGACCGCTGGTCTACATGTCCCTGGATGATCCATCTCCCTGCCTGGATCTCTCCAAACTCAACTAATGTCACACTCTCCCTTGTTTGCTACCCTGCATCCACATTGGATTCAGTTCCTCTCTTTCCCACCCCAGAGCCTTTGCATAAGCTATTCCTCTGACCTGGAATACCCTTCCCTCAGCTCTTTGCTTGCTGGTTTCAGCTCATCCTTCAGAGTCACCTGCATAGAGTAGAGAGGCCCTCCCTGAACATTCTCTGTAAGTAGCTTCCTTTCATTACTCCATCTCAATATCCTATTCTGTTCAAAGCACTTATTGTAATTTTTACTTATTTAATTTGTTTGATTTTTTTGGCTTGTATTCTCTATTATTGTGCAAAGCTTTACAAGGGCTTTGCATATGAGGGGACTATATCTGTCTTTGTCACCATGGTATCTCCAATGGCTTGTTACATAGTGCTTTGCATATAAGTGCTCAGTTAGTAGACTGAATCATATATAAGAATGTGACAGATCTGAGCTCTTACCCTAATTGCAAGCTAACATGTTAGCCTGACACAGTTTCATGGATGCCATCAGAAGACATGAGACTCATGGGTCAGAGACAAGGGACTTTATTACTCAGAGCAATGCAATATCCAGAGTGTCAGCACGTGTTCTGTTCCCCAAGCCCCAGTTCCCTCAGAGTAACACCTCAGGGCCTCCCTCAGGTCGGGTGATGCCAGTACATGTCATGGGTTGCATCGCAGGAGAAAAACCCTGAGCTTACTGAACCCAAGCCTCTTAGAATGGGCAGTAAACATGCTTATTCTTTGTTCCAGAGGGAGGCATTGTCTTTACTATACTGGGTAATAAGTAAACCTGCCCTTTACTCAGGAGAGAGACACTATTGCTGTCTCCCAAGGCTGTTCCCAATACAGACAGCCTTGAAAAGATAGTTCAGAACTAAGGCAGTCAATGCCTGTGCTCTCAAGACATTCAGAAACATGAGAGACCCAGGGAGAATGATCTCCCAGCACCCTGTGAAATTGCTGATTTGCTGATCCACAAAAGCACCTAACGCTTTTCGAATGAGTGATGAATAAATGAAACAAATAGGTAGCCACCTGGATGCTTCTCAGCCGACATTTACACAGCCAACCTCAAGGAGTTTCATTCTGAAATGTTAATTGTTGTTACACGTTAAGGAAACTGGCTTGATAGGGTCTATGGTCTTTTGTCTGATTTTGAAAAAGCAAATACACTCATTGAGTTTTCTGCCGAGTGCCAGAAACCAACTACAGTGTAGTTCTGGAAGATGAGAGTTGAGAAGGGAAACACTGCAGAAAGAAAACAAAGCTGTGTGATTCGAAGTTTCAATCCAGAGTGGGAGTAAATGGGAAATCAGGTTTAAAGGCAACACATCCTTTATCACTCTCAGGTAACTCCATTAGGATCAATTAGACTTCACAGCCTTTCATACCATGTCACTAGGTCAAAGTCCCCAACTCTCCAAGGGTGATATCACATCACATTTTGGGAATAGTGGCTTATACTTTCCTTTTCATCTTAGTAATTTGGAACCTGAAAGTCTAAATGTATTTTGTTTTAAGACAAAAATTAGGATGATGGTAATAATTTTTAAAGAATATGACTATTTCTGTGCAGACCCAAATCAACATTAAAAAGTTCCAAAATCATTCCTTTGAAGGTATTACTTGAGAGTACACATAGAAAGGTAAATCACAAGATAAGACGGTGATGCAGGTTAGAGCCAAATGTGAATTAATTCATTTTCATGAAAAATAACATCCTTAAAAGCTAAGCATAAAAGGACATTTGTATAACCCCAAACCTCCTACTTAAAGAATTCCAAAATCCTGCCTAATTTAAGCAGTCTTATGCATTTGGGTTTTTCTTTTATTAGAATTCCTTAAAGCAAGGAATATTTTTACTCTACAAATCTGAGGTTAGGAATAACTGCTCCTATTTTGAAGAATCACTCTCTATACCTAAGGCTAAAAACTGATACCCTGTACATCAGACCAAATCTTAACTGAGTGGGATGATGAAGGTTGGGGGGTGGTTGTGGGTACAGTGTTTAAAAACTTGTCAACATTTAAACGTGGGAGCTTTCATAGTTTTTAAATCCAGACTGATAGTTTATTTTTTTCTACTGTTTTGTTCTGTTTGTTTGTTTTGTTTTTGAAATTGAGTCTCGTTCTGTTGCCCAGGCTGGAGTGCAATGGCGCAATCTCAGCTCACTGCAACCTCTGCCTCCTGGGTTCAAGCTATTTTCCTGCCTCAGCCTCCCAAGTAACTGGGATTACAGGACATGCACCACCATGTCCAGCTAATTGTGTGTGTGTGTCCGTGTGTGTGTGTGTGTGTGTGTGTGTGTGTGTGTGTATTTTTAGTAGTGATGGGGTTTTACCGCGTTGGCCAGGCTAGTCTCGGATTCTTGACCTCATGTGATCCACTTGCCTCAGCCTCCCAAAGTGCTGGGATTACAGCTGTGAGCCACTATGATAGATGAGATTGGTAGTTTATTCTTAAAAAGTGAAAGTTACAGCACTACTAGCCCTGCATTCCTGCCTGGGGCCATCACCTGGAGAGCACTGTTGAAGCTGTCCCAGTCCCCACCACTCCCTATTCTCTTCCTTCACTCATTCGTATTCCTGACCAATCCCCTATTATAGGCATCCGAGGTTACTACCACTGTTCTTTAAAAGTGGCAAGTTACTAATGGTTAAATTACTGCACCAGTAGGCAGAGGAAAAGGTAATCATTACATTTGTCTCTCTTTCAGATTCAGTGCAGGACTGTCCACGTAACTGCCATGGGAATGGTGAATGTGTGTCCGGGGTGTGTCACTGTTTCCCAGGATTTCTAGGAGCAGACTGTGCTAAAGGTATGTGCCACCGCTTCCCTGCTATGGTTGGAAAACAGACCCTCCCTAGGCTTCTCTGAGTGGGTAACAGAAGGGGCACCCAAGTAGCCTTCCCATCAAATTCCCCCGAGACATCTTGCAAGCCCATGCATGCCAGAAGGCATAAGCCTTTGGTAAAGAGTAGGCTTTGATTTATGACCATTGGCCAACGTACCTATAGGAGCAGGGCAGTTATCCTTGGCACTGAGGTGTGCTGAGAAGAAAGATGTGCTAAAAATGAGATGGTCGGATTTCCTGTAAAAGCAGAAGTGAATTACCATCACTCCTTTCTTATAATCATTAACTTCTATGTAATGGAAGATTAAGCATCTCAGGGTTAGTAAATTTCATTCATTCTGGCCAGCTACACTCTTAATCTAGGAAGCGCTATTTATCTTGGTGGAATCGGTTTTAAATTGTATTATTAATTTATCTACACTGCTGTGCACAGAATAGCTGGAGCCCTGAGATTCTTGGGGGAAAGGTAATATGAGAAAGAAAATGCTTCTCACAAGAACAGAGAATTTAGAGGCTGCACACCTTGCTTGAAAGAGACCTTCAATGTGACCTTCAGATGGCTCTATCAGAGGCAGGTATAGTGAAGAGCAGAGCATCTCACACTTTTACGCACAGGCACACACACAGACACAGATACACAGACACATAGACACACAAGTGTGTATGTCTAAATACAAGTAGGAAGTTGAAACAAAACTCACAAAATGATATTTTACTCCATGTTTCTTTTCTATTCTATTTCATTTTTTATTTTATTTTATTTTTTTGAGGTGGAGTCTCACTCTGTCGCCCAAGCTGGAATGCAGTGGTGCAATCTTGGCTCACTGCAACCTCCCTGTCCCGGTTTCAAGCAATTATCCTGCCTCAGCCTCCCAAGTAGCTGGAATTACAGGCATGTGCCACCACACCCGGCTGATTTTTGTATTTTTAGTAGAGACAGGGTTTTACTATGTTGACCAGGCTGGTCTCGAACTCCTGACCTCAAGTCGTCCACCCACCTCATCCTCCCAAAGTGCTGGGATTACAGGCATGAGCCACTGTGCCCAGCCTCATTTTTTTTTTAATACCAGTTATGACCCATTACACTGATTTTCCACCCACTAATAAGCCATGTCACAGTCTGAAAAATAGTGAAGGAGCAGTTAAGCATACTTGCTGCAGAGTCAGGCAATCCTGGGTTCCAATCCCAGCTCTGCCATTGGGTATCTGACATTAAGTGACTGATTTAACATTTCTGAACCTTGGTTTCCTCATCTGGGAAAGTGGAGAGTTACTTTCTAGGTTTATTGTGAGGATAGTGTAAGATAACACACACAAAGCTCTTAGCAGGGCACAATAAGGCCTCAAAGGGCTGGACTTTCTTATTTAATTATGCATATTATTTTATTTATTTATATGTTTGACTAATCTTCCCATTATTTTTATGTGTTCTTTATTAAAAGAGCTTCCCGCCTTGACTTTCTGCAAGACAATCATTAATAAAGCTGCTCTGTAAATACTAAGTAGTGCCTCTCCTTTCCCACCCTCACTACAATTGCTCTGAAAAATACTATTTCAAATAGTCTCAATACTTCAAAGATGTGAGGGTTCCATCCTTACAAATGCTGACAAGTGAAGGGGGCTTTCTATACTTAAAGTTCTGGGTCTGATGGCACTTAATTCCTAAATGACACCGCTTACAGGTTATCTCTTCTGTCACACAGTATGGTGAAAGCTTCGATAAACTTAAAAAGAAGGCAAGGTTTGTAGTTCTCCTTGAAGAGGTCCTTCGCATCCCTTGTAAATTGTATTCCTAGGTATTTTATTATCTTTGTAGCAATTGTGAATGGGAGTTCACTCATGACTTGGCTCTCTGTTTGTCTATTGTTGGTGTATAGGAATGCTTGTAATTTTTGCACATTGATTTTGTATCCTGAGACTTTGCTGAAGTTGCTTATCAGCTTAAGGAGATTTTGGGCTGAGACGATGGGGTTTTCCAAATATACAATCACGTCATCTGCAAACCACAATGAGATGCCATCTCATGCCAGTTAGAATGGCAATCATTAAAAAGTCAGGAAACAACAGATGCTGGAGAGGATCTGGAGAAATAGGAACGCCTTCACACTGTTGGTGGGAGTATAAATTAGTTCAACCATTGTGGAAGACAGTGTGGCGATTCCTTAAGGATCTAGAACCAGAAATACCATTTGACCCAGCAATCCCATTACTGGGTATATACCCAAAGGATTATAAATCATTCTACTATGAAGACATATGCACACATATGTTTATTGCAGCACTATTCACAATAGCAAAGACTTGGAACCAACCCAAATGCCCATCAATGATAGACTGGATAAAGAAGATGTGGCACATATACACCACAAAATACTATGCAGCCATAAAAAAGGACGAGTTCATGTCCTTTGCAGGGACATGGATGAAGCTGGAAACAATCATTCTCAACAAACTAACACAGGAACAGAAAACCAAACACCGCATGCTCTCACTCATAAGTGGGAGCTGAAAAATGAGACACATGGACACAGGGAGGGGAACATCACACAGTGGAGCCTGTCGGGGGGTGGGGGGCTAGGGGAGGGATAGCATTAGGAGAAATACCTAATGTAGATGATGGGTCGATGGATGCAGCAAACTATTATGGGTGCAGCAAACCAGATGACGGGTTGATGGGTGCAGCAAAACATATGTATACCTATGTAAAAAACCTGCACATTCTGCACATGTTTTCCAGAACTTCAAGTATAATTAAAAAAAAAAAAAAAGACAAGATGCCGCCCAACAGCTCTCAGGGCTCTGTGTCAGGCCAGAAACCACCCAACAGCTCTCTGGGCTGTGCCAGGCTTAGTGCACTCTGTCAATGGCAGGGGCACATCAGCAAAGTGAACAGTGGAGACTGGACCTCCTCCTAGCGCCTCCCTCAGGCTCTGAGGGTCACTGACGGAGCAAGGAGAACAGAGAACAGCACATGCATCACCAGGCCGAGCGCTTTTCCTAGCGGAGGCTTTAAAGGAAGGAAAACCTCAGTGTCATTTGAATGGCTTTCCTTGCGTAATCTAATTTTCCTGGGAGTGAAGGCATTAATGAGAAGAAGGACAGAGTCGTCCTTTTATATGTGGCTGCAAATGGGCTGAACCCTCAGCCGCATGGCCTGTGAGCTGTAAATGTATATTAACACTGACACACATCGATGTATTATTAATCCTAAAAACCATGTGTGCTCTGACTGCACATCCAGTTACTGGCCTTTTAAACCTAAGTACCCTGGCCATTTAAGAACCCTTTGCTCTAAATCCATTTGCAGATGAGCGTCCATTCTACATTATGGATCTGTAATGGGGTGTCCATTTGGCTGCTTAAAAGGACTCTCGGTGTGTGTTTTGCACTCACCACCTGCGCTGTGGCAGGGCGCACACTGCAAGTGTGCATTAGCCATGGTATATAATTGATCCTTGTGAAACAAATATTGAGTGGCTGTTAAGAGTAGTTATTCCTCCATACTCAGTCGCTGCTCCTGAAATCAGGCTTTGAACTTGTATACTTTAATTTAGCTGTTGCACACAGTGGACAAAATTGAAGTGTTTAAAGAATAAAATTGCTTTTCCCCTATTTCTCCATTTATTCTGGGTGAAGTTGGTTGAAGAGTGTTAGGAGTAAGATTCTACCTTTTTGCGCTATAGATGTTTTTCCCTTAGTATTTTTTAAATGGCCACAGTTTAAGCTACTTTATTGTTAACAAAGTGAAATTTCCCCTCATTCTAAAACCTTCTTTCCCAATCTTTGATCTTTCATGTACCACCTTTATTATTGCTGGCAATTTCATGGGACATAAGTATTATTAATCACTTAACATATTTCTTTAAGTCAATTCATTATAGTTCCATAGATTTTTTTTTTTTTTTTTTTTTTTTTTGAGACAGAGTTTTGATCTTGTTGCCCAGGCTGTAGTGTAATGGCGCAATCTCGGCTCATCACAACCTCCGCCTCCTGCGTTCAAGCGATTCACCTGCCTCAGCCTCTTGAGTAGCTGGGATTACAGGCATGCGCCACCATGCATGGCCAATTTTCTATGTTTAGTAAAGACGGGGTTTCTCCATGTTGATCAGGCTGGTCTTGAACTCCCGACCTCAGGTGATCCACCCACCTCGGCCTCCCAAAGTGCTGGGATTACAGGTGTGAGCCACCGCGCCCAGTGATACATTTATTTTAAAAAGAACAATGTCAAAACCAGAAAATTGAAAAAGGGAAAACTATAGGAAATGTTAGTGCCCCCATTAACCCTATCTAGAGAGTAATATTTTCACTTTGATTAGCATCCAAGCCAAGTCAGTTTCTTACACACTTATTTCACATCAAGAATCCCAACAGTGGACTGGAGCACACATAAGCCTGGCGTCTGGAGAGACTCAAGCCTTGAACACCTCAACTCATAACTATTGGCCCCTAAAATAAAAAAATTCCTTGACCACACCTGTGGGATGAAATGAGAAACAAGTAAACACAAGCACACAGGTTTAAGTGTACCAGGTTCAAATGCAAAAATCTAATGATTAGCACTGAATTTATTTCTGAAATGTTAAGCCTATACTTCCAGTTGTTTTTAAATAACAACTAATAGCTTTTAAGTACTCAATATGCAGCAGATACTGTGCAAAGTACTTAATACATACTCTTATTTATCTTCATATCAATGATATGAGGTAAATTCTATTTTTTTTTAATTATACTTTAAGTTCTAGGGTACATGTTTACAACGTGCAGGTTTGTTACATATGTACACATGCGCCATGTTGGTGTGCTGCACCCATTAACTCGTCATTTAACATTAGGTATATCTCCTAATGCTATCCCTCCCCCCTCCCACCACCCCACAACAGGCCCCGGTGTGTGATGTTCCCCTTCCTGTGTCCATGTGTTCTCCTTGTTCATTTCCCACCTATGAGTGAGAACATGCGGTGTTTGGTTTTTTGTCCTTGCGATAGTTTGCTGAGAATGATGGTTTCCAGCTTTAACCAATCCTCCCCACTACAATTTTTTAAACATTTTATATTGAAATCATTTTAGACTTGCAGACAAGCTGCACAGATAGAACACAGAGTTTCCATACAGAGCGTACCCAGCTTCCCCAATGTCTACATTTTAAATTTCCGTAACTCAAAGATCGAAACCAAGACATTAACATCCATACAAAACCATTAGCTAATTTACAGACTTTTCCTAACTTTGCCCTTTCTTTCTCATCCAGGATCCCACATTGCATTTAATTGTCACGTCTCCTTCATCCCTTTAACCTGACCAGTCTGTGACAGTTCCTCCGTTATTCCTTGCCTTTAATGACCTCGACCCTTTAGAAGAGCATTAGTCAGGTATTTTGTAGAGTGTCTCTCAGTACGGGTTTGTCTGATATTTTCCGGTGATTGGATTGAGGTTATGCATTTTTAGCAAGATGCTATGCCCTCCTCAGTGCATTACATCAGAGATGCACTTCTGATTTTAATAAGAAAAAAAGTAAAATGTGGTTGAATAAGTGAGTGTGTGTGTGCGTGCGTGTGTGTGTGTGTGCCTTTGTTCCCCCTCACGCATAAGGCAGAGAGGTGGGAAGACTCGATCCCATTGGTCCTGCACAATTTTGCAGTGTCTATGACAGGTTGTCACTCACAAACAACTTTTGGGTTTAATAAGCTGCTGAGTGTTGGCAGGGAGTAACCCTGAGCCAACAGAATGAGGTAATTGGCTAGCAAGTGCAGAGACAGGTGCACCTTGAGTCTCCTGTTCCCCAGAACAGGGCGCCCCATCTCCCGGCTGTGGGCCATGATCGTGTCCTTCTTTCTTTTCTGGTTTGTTTCTTTTTAGAAACAGAGATTCGCTCTGTCACCCAGGCTGGAGTACAGTGGCACGATCTCAGCTCACTGCAATCTCCTTCTCCCAGGTTCTAAGCGATTCTACTGCCTCAGCCTCCAGAGTAGCTGGGATTATAGGTGCATACCACCACACCCAGCTAATTTTGGATTTTTCATAGAGGTGGCGTTTCACCATGTCAGCCAGGCTGGTCTCAAACTCCTGATCTCAAGTGACCCACCTGCCTTGGCCTCCCAAAGTGCTGGGATTACAGGTGTGAGCCACCAAGCCAGGCCTGCCCTTCTTTCTTGATAAAAACTCTTAAAAGGCCCCAAGCATAAGGTTCTCCCTCATCACAAATTCCCATTCACATTTGTTCCTTCACTGACAGCTGTGCCCAGGATTCCTTGGCTCTGCCAGTTTTTGTGACTGCAGGCAGCCGGCAGACTCAGGCCCTCCTGCCAGGGGGAGAATTTGCCACGTTAGCAAGAGAGACTCCCATCAAATCCAAGCGACCGGGTATGTGTCCAAGTGACAGAAATGCGGATTTACTCTCTTGACCTCACACTGCGCCTCCCGTGCCCTCGGATGTGCAGTGCGAATGGCAGCTCCTTGTCTTCTTATAAACCTGCCAGTCTGCATCAGGCATCTGAAGACATCCTTGCAGTGAATGGAGGAATCAGTCAGCATGCGTTTGCAAGAGCGTTTATTCCGCAGCCCTCACCATCTCGGGGGCCCTGAGAGGTTCCAAAGGCAAAATGAAACTGACCCGCGCATGGAAATAACGTGGAATGGATCTAACACATTGTCCTGAGTCAGTCGAGGGGACAGAACTTATTCATACATTCAGTGAATGCTTATGATGTGCCCACTGGGAGACACGTACTGCACTAAGAGCCCAACTAGAGGGAGGAGCGAGGGAACCGCAGGCTCTGCCTTCTGAGAACTTCTGGTCTGACCAGTTCGTATTAAAAGCAAGGGGGTAACATAAATGAGAGTTCAAAATGCTGTGATACGGACTTTGAATGCCATAGACATTCCAAAGGAGAAAATAAGGAAGTTTATAAAGTAATAAAATGTGTGTGTTATAAATGGGGGAGTAAGTTCCCCTGGTGGTGTCTTTAAGGATCACTCCAACTGTGGAACTCACGCTGGGAGAGGCATGTGAAATTCAGGGACTTATTATACTCACAGATTCTAGAGAGGGAGCCACAGCACACATGCAGAAGACCGTGTAGGACCAGCTCCAAGGGATCAGGTTCAGCCAGGCAGGTGGGAGCTGAGAGAAAGTGAGGGCTGGTGGCCAAGTGCCTTCATTGCTGAGTCAGGGTGGAGCAAAAGGCATGGGGTATTTTACTGGTGCATTTGAGTGTCACTAGATCACAGTCAGGGAAGGCAGGAAGGGGAACCTGGGGCAGAGGCTGGCCTTATCACACAGGTGCACCTGGTCTCCTGGGACGTGAGAGACCGGGTCGTGAGGATGCCTGTAAGGCATCACGAACATTCGAAGTTTTCAAAGTTTTTAAAAAATTCACAGTGGTGTGAATCAATGAACATAGCCAACTAGCATCAGGGAATATGGAGAAAATTCCACCGAGAAGACTGAATAGTATAGAATCGCATTAATTGAGCAACTTAATAGGCAAGCTGTTCAGATCCAGAACTTCAGGAAAAATGGCATTTCTTTCCTGGCAACTTGTGCCATTTTCCATCAGGCACCTCTCCTGTCCAGCAATAATTGTGTTTACTATTCAAGTTATTGTTTATTCTACAGTTTTTTGTTATTACTATTTCCCTTGCATGGTTTTCTCGTTACTTTAATGCTATTTGTTGTGGGCTAGAGGTTTTTTAATTATTATTCCTTTCCCTTGTATTTGCTTTTATGTGACGGCTTTAACTTCAGGTGCTTCCTGGGACTGTTTGTAAAGCAGCCTTGCATTTCAGAAGAGCGCTGAGGTGTCTGGGTTTTTTTTCTGTTTTGACACTGGCTTCTCAGATGGCTTATTTGGGCTGAGCTTGAGGCCTCAACCTGCAGCCGAAACTTAACACACCAGAGCCGTAGTTGTTAGGTAATGCGTACTTAATAGCTATTAGAAATGACAACTCCTGCTGCTGAACAGCTGTCAGTGGAGGCCCAGAAATGCCACAACCACGGGAACATAAAATCTTCTCTCTGGGGGTTAGTTTCAGCTCCTACCCAGCCTCTGTGGAGCTTTAAAAAAAAAAAAAAAGGAAAAAGAAAAAAAACAAAACAACAGGAATCTTGCCATTTTTCTCCTGTTAACTGGCAAATGTACCCACCACCCAATTCCTCATGGCTACATGCCAGCACTAAAAACAAATCATCATCATCATCAGAGCTGACATTTATTGAGTTCTTACTATATATGCCAACCACTGTGCTGAACAACTATATAATTATGTCATTTAATCACCAGTAGCCCTAATTTATAGATGATTATCATCCCCTTTTATAGATGTGGAAAATGAGGCACAGAGTTTAAGTAACTTGCTCAAAATCACCCAGCAAGTAAGTGGAATTGTTGGGATTCCAACCAGGCAGTCTGGCCTGGACTTTCAACACTAGACTAGCCATGAGACTGACCTCAGAGGTGAGGCATAAAGGAATTTTGTCTTCGCAGGCAGCTTGTGTGATGGTTACACACTAGAATTCTGAGTTTGAACCCCAGTAAACTTTTCAGGAGAGGAAACAAGAGTTCCCCAGGTAGAAAGAGGCAGAGCCAGAGTTTGAAACACAAGCCCCTGGCCAGGTGCAGTGGCTCACGCCTATAATCCCGGCACTCTGGGAGGCCAAGGCGGGCAGATCACTTGAGCCCAGCAGTTCATGACCAGCCTGGGCAACGTGGTGCAATCGCATCTTTACAAAAACTATGAAAATTAGCTGGGCATGGTAGTGAAGCCTGTAGTCCCAGCTACTCAGGTGGGTGAGTTTGGAGAATTGCTTGAACCTAGGAGGTGGAGGTTGCGATGAGCAGAGATTTTGCCACTGCACTCCAGCCTGTGCAGTGGTGAGAGAAAGAGACAGAGAGAGAAAGAGAGAGAGAAATCTTCTGACCTCAGAGCCTAATGCTGTTACCCTCTCTCTTCCCAGCCACCAGGCACGTTCCATCACCTTCCTCCTCCCACCACCTGCCACCTCCTGTTCCAATGACCTCCAACAATCTCTGCTCCGTTTTTCCTCTCTATCCTTACAGCTGGATTTTTCTATATAAATATTAAGTTGTGGGAGCCACTGCCCTGCTCACTTGGCTACCAACCTCTCCATGATAGTATTTCTCCTCCCCACCTCCAGAGTTCTCCCAAAGCTCTTAGGGGCATGTCACTACTCTCCTCAAACACCTTCAGTGGCTCCCAGTCGCCTCCTACAATGGTTATAAAAGCTTTGGTTTAAAGACAAGGATCTGAAGAGATTGTTATCAATGTGTATTTCCAGGTTTCACCCCCATGCCAGCCAATCTGACTTGTAGGACTGGTGTGCAGCTCAGGAATGCCCCTGTTTAGCAAGCCCCCTGGGGGGGTCTGATGCAGGTGGTCAGGGGCCACATTCTGAGAATGAAGATCACATTTCTTAGAATGATGCCCAAGGTCATCCATGATCTAAACTACTCTCGCACTGTCACCTCCCACTGAGGCCTGAACACTCACTCTAAGTTCCCAATAGTCACCCCTCATAAAGTGTGAGGCCCTGCTTCTTCCTCTTTTCTCAGGCTGTTTTCTCAGCTGAAATGTTCTCGTCAATCCCAGCCTTTCCTATCAAACTGCTGCTCATCGTGGAAAGCCATGCTCACAGGTCGCCACCTCCCTGAAGCACCCTCAGATATGACCCTGCAGTCACCTGGGCTTGGCAATATCGCAGCAGTGGCCCCTGCCACATGCCGGCCACCTCCTATCCGGGTGGTTCTCCTGCTGATGACAAGCTTCCAGCAGTCCCCTTTGTACCTCCCTGTATTTAGTTTGGTACCCAGGACAAAATACATGCCTGCTAAATGTCTGGTTACTTGAATAGAAGAGGGAAGGCTTATAAAGATGAAATATGGCTGGAAAATGTCACAAGAACCAAAGCGAGTGCTAAAGAACAAGGTTCTAATTTGTCGGGTCAATGATGCAGCAATAAATCAGCCACCTTTGAGGCACAGAGAGGGGGCATGAGCAAAGGAAGGAAAGAAGGAAGAATGAAAAAAGAAGGAAAGAAAGGTTTACAGAAAAGAAATGCCATTTATTCCACAATTTACGTGCATTGTGTCATAATAGCCAAGTGATTAAGAAGGAAAGCTGTAGAGTTTGAATTTGCTAGGTTTGAATTATTGCTGCCCTAGTTAACCGTACCCATTTTAGAAAATTACTTAACCCCTCTGAGCCTTGGTTTTCTCATCTGTAAAATGGAGACAACAGCCATATTACCTATTACATTGCTGTGAGGTCCAAAAAGTAAATACATGGAAACCTTGTAGAACCATGCTTGGCACGTATTAAATGTTAGCTGGTATCCACCTTCACAACAAGCCTTTGAAATCATTCATTATTATTCCTATTTTACAGTAAAAGAAACAAAGATTTAGAGAAAGTAAGCTTCTTCTCCAAGGTTACATAGCAGGGCCATGTCTGCCTGGTTCTGAGGCTTGTGGTCCTGATAGCCATCCAGGAGAGAGATGTGGCAGGAAGACACCCTGAATCCAGGGCAGTGTGACCACTCCTGAAATCCCCAACAATAAGTACTGCCAGCAGCTGGGGCTCTCTGAGCCCCCTCTGGCTCTGCCTCACAATATGCTCTCCTGTCTCCCTTTAATAGACGTCTTCGTCTGTGCCATGGAAAACAACGACAAAGCTCTTAGTCCCCTCCCTGAGGGTGGATGGTCCTCCCCGTCACCAGGAATACTTCCCTCAGAGCTTCCTTCTCTCCATGAAGGAGGCTCAGGTCCCAGCTGTCCTTCCTGAGACAGCCAGGGCTGCATCCTAGCTCCTTCAAACCTTCCATCATTCACACCCATCTCCTTCTACCTCCCCATCGTGCCCTGAAATCCTCATTAATGCAGACAGGCCATGGACCATGACTGCTGCCCAAAAGAATGTCCCTCAGCCCACCGCAGCTGGATGGCCAAATCCCACCTCTCTTTCCTCCCACCCCTGACCTGAAGAAATGTACAGGGATTCTTTGGCAGCAAAGGCCCAGAAGCAGGAGCTTGAAGCAGGTGCACTTGGTATATGCTTTGCAGAAAGCGACTGAGCAGACACCCTTGGCAAAGTCACCTTTGATAAAATAGCGGAAGAAGAATCACCACCGCCTATTGAAGATCAACTACATGCCGGGCGCTCTGCAAAGGGTTTTAAGTGAATTCTCTCATTTCATCCTTGTATCATACGTCATGATCATCTCTGTTTCACAGCTAAAGATATTGAATCTCAGAGAGATTCAAGACCCTTGCCCAGGTATGGTTTTTGAACTATGTTCTTACCCACTGGATTAGTGATACCGACACTGGAGCCCTTGTTGGAATCATCTGTTAACACACAGATTGCTGGGCTCCACCCGGAATTTCTGATTCAGTAGGTCTAGGGTACTAGCTTCAGGATTTTGTTAAATATCCAAATGCTCAGGCCTCACGCCAGGTGTTCTGAGTCAGAAGCTGCATTCTAACAGGGTCCCCAGATGTCTCCCATGCACATTCAAGTTTGAGTCTAGATAAATTGCCCTTGAACTCTGATCGGACTGCCCAAAGAAAACAAAGATTGAGGCAGTCACATCACTTTTGACCTCTCATCCCCCTGGCTTGCCAAGCAGGCACGGAGAAGCCCTTTCCTCCCCAGTTTGGAAGTTGCAGTGCACATTATTTGGTGGCCACGTGTGAGTCCATGCCTGCAAGCTCCAAAACACGGCAGCTCGTGATGTCTCTCATGGCTGTTGCATTACCAAACAGAAATCACTTCGCAGGACTTCAGTCCGTCAGCCCTCATCCAAGTTAAATTGCTTCTGAGACTAAAAATCCTTCTGTTTTTTTGTTTTTTTTTTTTTCCTTTTTAAACTACTAGATAAGTAGCAGAGTAGCCCTGGAAGGCAGAATGTCTAACCCTAGGGAAACTTGTAGATGTGACGCACACAGAGTTGGGGAAATCCTGTGGTTTATGGGAAAACCTTTCGTGCTGGGAAAGAAGCCAGTCTTTAGAAAGAGGTCAGCTGGGATGGGGGACAGGGAAAGGGTGCTTTACCCTGTCTTGTCTCTCTACAAAGTGACCAGTTGGAACAGTTTTCTCCCAGTGAAAATAGGGATAATAAAATCCTATCTAGTGATGACTATGTGCCAGGCTCTGTGCACAGCACTTTAAATCATTATCTCATTTCCTCCCTTTGGAAACACTATGGGGTAAGTCCTGCAGAATTCTTATCCCACTTCAGAGGTAAAGCAATCGAGGCTGAAAGCAAAGTGTCCATAGTTACACCGCTGGCAAAAACAAGGGAAGGAAGAAAGGAAATTCAGGCTGTCGAACTCCTGTAACCCTACACCATGCCCAGAACCATTCTGCCTGCTGAGAGACAGCATTGGATGAAACAGACCCCCCATGCCTTCAAGAAGCTTCCATGCTTGCTTGTAATAGGACACCAACAACTTGCAAATTCATCTTGATGCTCCAATCACAACAAAAGCGTAAACCTACTTCAGTCTGGACTTGAGCTGCAGAAAAGCTTACTGTGTACTCCGAATAATTTAAATATTCATTATGTAATTAATGCTGTTCAGTCTCACACACACGTACACACAAAAACTGAGACTTTTTTAAAGAACAGCTTAAGTACTTATCGATTGAGAACTTTTATAACTCTCAAAATGGAGGCATCCCCATATCTCTACAGGTATTTTAAATGAATTGAATTAATCATAGGCTTAAAAGTCTCTTGCGATCTTCGTTAACTTCCCTGGGTTTAATTAAAACATCTGTGCACTTTTAATTTATCGATTCATCCAACTCATATGTCATGTTTTTAACACACCCCAGCATGCTCTGCATCATTTTTAACCCGATTTCCACTTAACTAAAGCAATTAAATTCACCCCGGATTAATTAAAGCATCCATACTTTCGTGCTTAAGTCAGCGTGTGCTTCTTTCCCCACATGGCTCCTGAATGTCAGAGATTTGACACACCTGATGAGTTTTTTGTCCTTCTGGAAATTCTTCCCTGAATCACTTTCTTGCTTATTAATGTGCCATTTGACAGAATGGGAATGAGGAAGTTGGTGCAGATGAACTTTGGCCCTCTGAGCCGGGGACTCTGACCCCATCTGTCAGAATGCACCATCTGGTTTCCTCTCTTCACGGGGGTCCTGCCGGCTCTTGCCCCCGCTGAAACCAACTAAAGCGTCTGAGTACTCTGAGCAGGAAGGTGGCAGGGGTGGGGGGAGGGCCATTCAGGTCAGAGATGAGCATTGCAGTCAGGATGGCTGGTGATCTTTGCATTTGTATTTCATAATCACTCCTAGCTCTCTTTCCAACTTCCTCTCTCTCTCTCCTTCCCTACATACCCAGTCCTTTATTGCTCTGCCCATTTAATAGGTCAGGAAAACTGAGATGCCAAGGTCAACAGCCTTCCTGCTTGGGCACGGTGAGCCAGGGAGCTGTCCACAGAGTGACAGATCATCTCCCTGAAAACTAGATTTGATTTGCTGCCAGCCGCTGGGATGGACAGAGCTCATCCCCTCAGCCATGGCAGCATTGGCTGTAAGCAGCCTTATTTTTTCCCCCGATCAGAAAAGCCAAAAATATTTCTCGTTATCATTTTTATCTGTACTTACTTAATTTTGAATGAAGCTGAGTATCTTGTCTTACCTTTATTGGCAACTTATATTATTTTTGATATGTGCTCTGCCTAGGTTTTCATTCATCTTTTTATTAATTTGCAAGAGTTCTTTGCGTATTTCAGATATCAAACGTTATGCTGTAAAACATCAGAAAAAAATATTTCTTCTCAGAGTTGCTTGTCCCTTAATTTTGCTTAGGGTATCCTTTGTCACAAAGAAGATATTAATTCTTTATAATCAAATCTGATCCTCTGTTCCTCCATGGTTTCTAGAATTTATGTCTTACGTATCTCCCTCCCAGGAAACTAAAATTAGTTTCCAGTATTTTTTCTAATACTTTTGTAGTTTTTGTTTTTCTATTTAGGTCATTAATCTGTTTGGAATTTTTTTTAAGTTCAGGGGTGCAAGTGTGGGTTCGTTACATAGGTAAACTTGTGTCATGGGGGGTTGTTGTACAGATTATTCCATCACTCAGGTATTAAGCCTAGCGCCCATTAGTTATTTTTCCTGATCCTCTCTCTCCTCCCACCCTCTGCCCTCCAGGAGGTCCCAGTATGTGTTTTTTCCCTGTATGTGTCCATGTGTTCTTATCACTTAGCTCCCACTTATGAGAATATACAATATTTGGTTTTCTGTTCTTTAGTTTGCTAAGGATAATGGCCTCCAGCTCCATCCATGTCCCTGCAAAGGACATGATCCCATTCCTTTTTATTGCTGCATAGTATGGAATTTATTTTTGAATACAGTGTGCAGTGGGGGGGTCAAACTTTATTACTTAATTTTCTACCAGATGGATTGCCAATTGCAGGGATCTTGCTAGAAGGGAAACTCACCTTTCTGACACTGTTTTGCTCAGCACCAAGCTAAGTCCACAACCTCAAAAGCCAATGGGGTTGCCTTTTGAGTTTTGGTTTGGGGGGACACCGAGCTTTGTTTGCCTGGCCTCCATGACCCAAATATTACATCCTCAGTTGCTTCAGGAGAATCAATGCATCTTCTTTTCTCCATCACTTATCCTCTACCACCTAATCAAGCTACTAACCCGTGTGAGTTACTCATCACTGTTGCTGACTAACTGGGATATAAGGCAACCAACTATTAGTGCTATGTTGACAATTTTCCTGGAGTACTAGCTTCAAGTATTCTCACCTCTCTTTTCCAAAGAAATTTTGAAACAGACTTCAGCTGAGTGTAGTGGCTCATGCCTATAATCCCAGCACTTTGGGAGGCTGAGGCAGGAGGATCACCTGAGTTGAGGAGTTCGAGTCCAGACAGGGCAACATAAAGAGACCCCATTTCTACAGAATTTTTTTTTTAATTAGCCGGGCATGGTGGTGCACACCTGTGGTCCCAGATGTTCTGGAGGCTGAGGCGGGAGAATTGCTTGAGTCAGGGAGGTAGAGTCTGCAGTGAATGGTGATCCTGCCACTGCACTCCAGCCTGGGTGACAGAGCAAGACCCTGTCTCCAAATAATAATAATAATAATAATAAAATGAAATAAGTATAAAACAGACTTCAAATAATTTTTAAAATACATTATTTGAAATTCTCTCTACACATCTAGTCCAGCCCACAAATTATTTGTGCAGATGTAGGCATTTTCCCTCTGCTTTTATGACTGAGCCTCTCCAATATCCTTAACTTTTCTCCATGTATTCTGTTTACTGCAAGCTCCAAGTGGACAGGTGGCTTATCCTGTTACTTTCCGCCGAGTAAATAACACTCATAATTCATCTCATCCCTTACAGAGAACTTTGTGGGGGCTGGGAGGGCGGGGGAGCTTCAGCTGGATCATTAAAATGAGCTTTATACCATTTAGGTGAATCTAAATTGTGTCATTTTTTTGTCATCAGCCTGTTAACTTGTCAGTTGTTAGTGGTTGTGGTAATTTATTTTTCTTCTGCGGGAGTCTTAGAGCTTCCATTTACTAGATTTAGTAAAACAGGAATAGTCAATTTATACAAACATTTTAATTAATTTTACATAGAAGCTTGAATGCTCAATGTTCTGCTCCCATATGCCTTAGGAAGAAGAGAGACATGCGGAGACAGAAAACGCTCCACTTTCTTACCTGACCAATCACAACCAACTCCCTCCCACACCAGAAAAGACTGGAAGAAGAAAAAATGAAATCTTTCCATTAGCGTGATTTGACATACGTCTGGTGGTTGCTAGTGTTTGTGTGTGCGTGTTTGAGACCTATGGCATTTCTTTATTTTATTAGCCCTTGAAGTCAGATTGGAGATTCAGTTTGAAATTTTATAAAGGAGCATCTGTTAATTTGCCTACCAAGTGTCAGCTACTCCTTTGAGCCATACATGTTATCTCACTTAACCCTTCCATCAATGCTGAAAGACAATTTTTTGAAGGGAAAATTGGGTCTTTGAGAGGTGCAGTAATATTGCCAAAATCCACAGCTGGTAAGGTACAGGTTTGGTTTCGAACCCAGGTCTTTCTGGCACCAAAACCCTTGCTACTTCCACTTCTGCTCCATAATACTTCTTGGCACAGAGTAGGCAGTGTCATTTTTCTATAATCTGTCATAAAAAATAATGCAGCTTGCATGATAGTAAACATATAAGACTTATTAATACAGGAGTTTCCCCATTTCACATCCAGCCTCTTGAATAAAACATCAGCCTGAGCCTCAGATACTGGGATGCTCTAGGTTGAGTTATGTCTGAGAATGAATCAGTTGCCCCAAGGGAAGGTGCTCTCCAATGCAGGACACCCCAGCCACCACTGGAGGGAGCTCATCTGGTGTTTCTGCACTCTGTCCCATGGCAACTGGATTACTAGAAAGTCTCGCTCCTGTGATGAGCCGCCTTCCACTTCTTTGTATGGCATAAGCAAAGCCCATTGAGTGTCCTGCTTTCCAGTGAACATCACAGTGTTTTGCATTTTTGACCACACTCCCAGTGAGCATGCGGCAAACCCTGAAGGAAGGCTGCATTTGAAAGGTGGAAAACTCTCTGACCTATTTTTTATTTTTTTCACTGAGTAATTTAAGTAGGTCACATTTTAAATTTGATTTCCCAAGCACCTGGTTTTAAATGAAACCCATTCTTACCTTCTAGACAATCCTGTTTTTTTCTACTTGAAGTTTATGCAGAAGAGGAACAGTGTCACTATGAATAAAGAAAATAATTCAACCAGGCACGGTGGCTCACACCTGTAATCCCAGCACTTTGGGAGGCCAAGGCGGGTGGATCACCTGAGGTCAGGAGTTCGAGACCAGCCTAGCCAACATGGTGAAACCCCATCTCTACTAAAAATACAAAAATTAGCCGGGCATGGTGGCAGGCACCTGTAATCCCACTACTCAGGAGGCTGAGGCAGGAGAATGGCTTGAACCCGGGGGGCAGAGGTTGCAGTGAGCCAAGATCATGCCACTGCACTCCAGCCTGGGTGACAGAGCAAGGCTCTGTCTCAAAAAAAGAAGGAAGGAAGGAAGGGAAGAAAGGGAAGGAAAGGAAGGAAGGAAGGAAGGAAAGAAAGAAAAAAGAAAAGAATTTTATCTATACTTTTTATCAATTACAAAAGACAAAAATTTTGCACCTTACTTTCTACCCTCCTCCACCTTTTGGGAGGAAGGAGGATGTAATAGGAGACCAGTGTTGGTGATTTGATGTAACTTTCTCTGCCATCCATGACACCCCATCCAATATATAACCCTTAGGTCAGAGAGTCAGAAACAGCCCTTGGAAGCTCATTTAAGTACACATTGTGCAACCATACTTCTCGCTGTTTTTTATTTCAGTGCAGGGCTGGAAGGGGGCTGAGAAGTGATGTTGATTCTAGTCTTCCCACCAGGAAATACCTTCACTGTTACCTAGATCAGAAATGACAAGTAGGTTTTCTCTTGAATACCAACTCTGCCTGCTTGCTGGTCTCAGCCTGGACACTGCATTGATGGTTTCGAGGCTCTGTCTGGGCTCAGGGGAACAAGATGCCGTGAACAATTAGTGATGTCTGTAGAGGTGTGGGAAGGTAGTACTGTAGATCATGTGCACAAACTTGCCATCCCAGACCTAGAGCTTAGCATGAGTCTCAGGAGGAACTGGCATGGAACAAACTTAACTCTGTCTTAAATCCCTCTCAAAACTTTAAGAAAGTTCAGAGTTTCTTGTGCTACTTCATATTTGCATGTTCCCTAATTCTTAATTGGGCACCCTGGGTTCAAAGCTCTTTTTCTACCCTCTGTTAGGCAATCAGCCTCTGTAGCAACTCTGTACAAACTCCTCTGTGTAAGCGTCCTGGAGATAGAGAGTATGATCACTACATTTAGACAGTTCATCTAAATTCAATATGCGGCTTTGAAATTCTCACTTTTGAACTCATTCTTCTCCTCTGGTAGATTCATAAGCATAAGAATACTACTGAAAATAGCACCCCCGATAGTTCTGGCAACTGTCCTATTATAAAGCATTTTGAGGGGAAATGACCCCTCAATCGTATGTCAACTATTGAGATAGTTATATTTCAAATCAGTTTGCAATTAAGGTAAAACATGCACTTCCCCTGAAAAAGGCATTGTGTTTACAGCATGAGATTCACTCCAGGGACTGTTCTTCCCACGTCTTTCGTAAATGGCCATTTAGTGCTTGCCCACAACCCCCCACCACTGGGAAATCTCTGAATATCAGGAACACAAGAGAAATGTTTACCTAATCAAGCCACCATTGATGAACGTAGCAATGGAAGGAAATCAACAATGATAAACGTAATCCCTGTCTTGAATAGCTGACTATATATCTTTGGGAAATTAGACACGCACAGAGGAAAGTTAATTACCATAAAAACTACATAGAAACATGACAACAAAAGGGGATTCATGAGGCTGGGTGGGGCAGGTGACTAGGAAGTGACATGATTAGGTATGCCATCGCTGCGTGGCACAGGGAGCTCACCCGGGTTGTAGATGTGTGTACACACACACATGCAGAATTCTCGGAACCTGTGTATTCCAAACCATGGATAACACCAGGAGTCACTGAAACACCTGCATCCGTCATTTCTGAAGGCCTCTAATGCCACTTCCATAGCCGGAGGATTTTAGGCCCAAATTTGAAAGCAGGTTGGAAAGTTAGGCTCTTTACAAACTGATGCGGAAATGAGAAGTCTAAGACCTGAAGGAGACCGACCACTGAAATCCCATTCTTGATGAACTCTGAAAGGTGGGAATTGGCACATTTGAGGCCAAACTGATTAGAGCTGTAGGTAATCTTCTCCCAGACAATCCCCACTGATTTTCCAACCTTCTTCCCACCAATAGATGGAAGAGGGTACAGCTGAAGGGTGAACTGCTAGAAATTTCATATCTTCAGCCTGCCTGCCCCCTTTTCTTTTTTTTTTAATAAGTCAAGCATATTTAATCATTATACTTTATTACACATGTTACACTTTGAAGGAGGCACAATGACAGTAGTCCCTCATTATCCTCAGGGGATACATTCCAAGACCCCCTGTGTGTACCTGAAACCACAAATGGTACAAACCCTACACATACCATGTTTTCCCTACACATACATATCTAGGATAAAGGTTAATTTATCAGTTAGGCCCAGTAAGAGATTAACAATAATAATAAAATAGAACAATTAAAGCAGTAGCTGTAACATAAATTATGTGAATGTTTCTCTCTCTCTAAATTCCTTCTTGTACCATATTCACCTATTTTTAGACAGCAGTTGACCATGGGTAACTGGAACTGAAAGTGAAACCGCGGATAAAGGGAGACTACTTCATTTCTTCATGGTATAGATAAGAAAACTGAGGCAGTGAGACTTTTAGTGGCTCAGCTGTGTCTCATCCCCACTTCCTTTTTAATAGGCATAAACTTATTAGGAATAAGAGTTGACTGACCTGAGGGTAAAATAATCAGCAAAATGGATTCTAATCTCCAATACCAACAACAGAACAACGATAGTGATATCAGTGTCGCTTAGCGAAGGGCACCACTTCAAAGTTGGGCCAACCTGGTTCCCAGCTGGGCTCCGCTGCCTGTGGGCTGTGTGACTGCACATGTCACTTCCCCTCTCTGAGCCTCACCTGCAAAAATGGGGACCATGACTGTAGCCTCCATCTCATAGGGTGATTATGACAATGAAGTCATGAATTGCACGTAAAGCCTTCTTTCTATGCTGTGCCCAGCACATAACAAGCATTTAATTGGTGGTAGCTGCTGTTATCAGTAGCACTTGTGTTGTTTATCTGGCAAAGGTTCTGCACCTGCGCAGCCAAAGTCCCCAACCTAGAACACTGTAAGCCAAGCCCCAAGGCCAGACAGCTCTACCTCCTTAGACTGCCATAGCCCCTCGGATGCCTTCGTGACCTAGTGCTCTGTCTTTGGTTTGTGCAGCTGCCTGCCCCGTCCTGTGCAGTGGGAATGGACAATATTCTAAAGGGACGTGCCAGTGCTACAGCGGCTGGAAAGGTGCAGAGTGCGACGTGCCCATGAATCAGTGCATCGATCCTTCCTGCGGGGGCCACGGCTCCTGCATTGATGGGAACTGTGTCTGCTCTGCTGGCTACAAAGGCGAGCACTGTGAGGAAGGTAAGCCCGCCGGCCCCGGGGCTCGGCAGCAGTGGAGGGAGGCGTTTGCAGGGCCTGACCTTTGCTAATGAGCCCAGTCCTGGGCTGCGTGTTTTGCAAGAGAAGTTTCAACATTTTGCGCAAAAAACTTCAAACTCCTTTGCTTTGATAAATTTCTTTAGTTGTAGAACAAGAAAGGCCTATGGAGATGGTTCTGGAAGAAACACTTTGTTTTACTCTCCTTTATAGAAATTAATTCCTTTTCTCTTTCACCTTTGTTTTTCTCTTTAAATTGCTCTCTCTGCCTTTGTCTGTCTTCTCTTTCCTTCTACTCCTCCTCCCCTTCCTTCTCTTTCTTTTCCTCTTTTGTTCCTTTCCCTCACCCTATCTTTCTTCCTCTTTTCTCCTGCTTTATTTAGTAATTGGGAATTACTAAAGCTATTCAGAGAAAAGAAACAAGAATTCCTAAGCCCCTTGCCTCCCTTCCAAACAAAAAGCTGTTTGTTGTTGTTGCTGCTGTTGTTACTAATTCTTCCTGGTAATCTAAGACCCATATATGTCTGTGTGAATATTTCAGCAAAAATTAATATCAACCGACAGCAGTCAGGCTTGAAAGACTGTAAGTTTTTTATGTCATTTAGAAACACCATGTAGGGCAAATTAGCTTGGTTACTTACAATTGCACAAAACTAGAGGAGAGTGAGGATGCAGCAAGAGGGATGGAATTTGATGGATCCTGAAAATCTCACCCTGGCGGACACGTAAGGGCCTTTCACACACATGGGTGAAAATCAGGGATATAATAAATTGAATCTAATCCGACAATATGGTCAGAGATCAGGCTTGGAGATCAGGAGAGGGGGACATAGAAGAGGGAATGCAGGAACAGGGAGAAAGAGCACCTCTCTGGAGGGGATCCAAAAGCAGCTGTAACTAATCCTAGTTACCTTGATCGGTTATTTCAGATAAATTATTTTGTGCCAAAATGTTGGGACTGACTTGCAGTAGCTATAAGGCAAGAGAAAGCTATGCTGCCTGTCAGCCTTCCCGCTCTGTATTTGCCCTTGCAGAATATGGTCTCTGGTTGCCATTTGATTACTTGTCACCATATAAAGAATTGGCCACAGCTGGTAGGAAGGTAAGACCATAGACCCTCTCATCCCCTTGCCCACTCCCCAATCTCTGAATTGGCTTCATCGTTGTCTTCCAGCTGAGGCTTCTTTTCTCTAAGTCCATCTCCCAGTGAAATGTCCTCACACAACTCAAACAGCCCTTTTCCCTCCCATGTCCCCACCAGAAATAGAAGTGTCAACTTGCCCAACAAACTAAGGGGAAAAAGTGAAGTCCCTGCCTATTCTGCATGAACTTGATGTAACCACCCAAGATGTCCCCATAGAAAAGATCTTGTCGGATGCCATACGCATTGTGTTCCTCATGGCCAGGCTAACAAGGGATCTCAGGTTTTATGAGGTTCTCAGATGCTAATGGATTCATTCTTTCATCCCAACAACCAATGGATCTCCAGAGTTCTATACAAAATAACCAATCATCACAGCTCTCACCACAAAGTAATGACAGTGCTTTGTACTTAGATACACCCACATAGGGTTCCCTTGTGAAACCCCGCAGTGAGCCAAGATCATGCCATAACATTATTCCTCTAAGATTTTTCAATATATCAGCAGTAATGCCCTTAATGGGGCCCAGAAGTCTGACCCCCACATCTTCACTTGCTCAGTTCTCTATATAATTTTTCCTCTATTATAAAACATAGCCTCCCTATGTCTGCATCATAAAAAATTGGGAGTTTGGATGGAGGAAATACTGATTTAATAACCCTGCTTGAAAGGTTAAAGTTCTTAAAGATAAATGGATTGCAGGAGGCAAAGCTGCATTCGCTGAAAACATAAGAGAGGCCAATAACATGACAAGAAAGGTTAAAACGACCTTTTGCATGCATCATTTGGAGAAAGGAAAGTGCTAGGGCAACAACATTGCCAGTCTTCGAATTGTTTCTCTCCAGTAAAGATTATACACAGCTGTATGCATGGAATCTCAAGTGATTTCTCAACTTTCTCACTATCCCACCCAGTCTTATTTAAATGTTCAGAGTGAATTAACCATCCAACCAAACAAGCCACGTAAATCATTATGAAAGGATGAAATCTCCTCTATTGATTTCTGCTACCCAAAAAGAATGAACCGAGGTGATTCATACGCTGTTTTCAAAATAGGAAGTGGAATCAGAAAGTCTGGATCAGCACTTTTTCTTCCATTTAGCTTTTTTATTTCTGATATTCATCATAGTCATAACGTTCAAACAATTTACCTGAAATGGCCACGGCAGTGAAATAGTTGCCATCCCTTCATTTTTCCTGCATAAATACGGTTGTACTATTAACAAATTTGCACAAGAAAATGAAAGAATGTATTCGTGAGGTTTCATTCAGTGATGTGTAGGGGAGTGGGAAGGTGATGAGAGAGGAATTGACATATTAGTTTAAGTCAGCCATGTTTTCATGTCAGTTTCATGGTTGAGTCATTTTTCAATGACATTTAACTTCATAAATGTAATTCATGGTTCTTCAGGGGCTTATAGTACATATTGTTTGTAAAACTCCTTGACCTCCTTTTTTATCCTTAGGGATAGAAATTGCATTCACAACCCGTTTTTGTCAAACCTACAGAGGGCCCAAGACTAAATGAGTTCTAATGATTTCAGCTGCCAGGGGGCAGATGTTTCAAGGCACATGGTACTTAGCTGGTAAAGGCAACTGTCCCCTTTTAAGTGTAACACTGTTTCTATTTATAAAGCTTCGTAAAAGGCCATAGTCCCTCCTGCCTGCTAAAGACTCTAAGGACGTGGCCACAAGACTATCTTAGGAAATCGGAACCAAATTTAAAATTCATAGTAAAACTGCTCCTCTTGAAGTTTGAATTTAGTTATTCCATCCACTGCTGTAATTATGTAGCACAAAGGGCATATTTACTGGTATCACTGACCAGAGAAAGGGTTAGATCATATTTTTAGATACAATAAATGGGTTTTTTGATGGCATTCTAGTACCAGTGCTAATAAATCTCTGTGGATTTTCCTCCTTTCTTTATACCATAATTCAGGATAGAGAAGAGAGAGCTAATTTATCTGGAAGAAAAATGCCATTTTCATTTTTTTAGTGTATTACTTTTTATTATTTCATCCTTCTAAGAAAAAGATTGTGATTTTTTTTTTGAAAGCTCCTAGCTGCTGGCACCTCACCAAACATTTTAAATGGCTAATTATAGGTTGAGAATAATTTTTGAAGCAATAAGCCACAAGATATTTTTGTGTATATTTTGATTTTGCCTTATTAGAAATGGGGGCCGAGTGAAAAATTAGAATTTCAGAATTTCCTTTATTGGAACAATATAAACATGATGGTTTCTGAATGAATTTGTTCATAATTTACAGATCCCCAAATACGAATTTTTTCCAAAAGTAAGAAAGAAATTGCTAGCACCATTTCTACTTCCCATCAGTCCTTTCTCTACACAGGAAGTTTGTCCCATCAATGACAAATGCTTATAGCACAGTCTGTCCTTCGTTCTTGCAGCAACTGTGTATTGAACACCTGGTATATTCCCTTACCTGTGCTAGGCATGAGACACCAAAGGCCCTGCACAGATCTTTGTCTGTTTTTTTTGTTTTGTTTTGTTTTGTTTTGTGATGGAGTCTCGCTCTGTCACCCAGGCTGGGGTGCAGTGGCACAATCTCGGCTCACTGCAAGCTCTGCCTCCCGGGTTCATGCCATACTCCTGCCTCAGCCTCCCAAGTAGCTGGGACTACAGGCACTGGCCACCACGCCCGGCTAATTTTTTGTATTTTTAGTAGAGACAGAGTTTCACTGTGTTAGCCAGGATGGTCTCAATCTCCTGACCTCATGTTCCGCCCAACTCAGCCTTCCAAAGTGCTGGGATTACAAGTGTGAGTCACCATACCCGGTCCGCCCTTTGCCTTCTATGTGTTTGATGCTTTCAGCTCAAGTTTACATTCAGATGTGCTCCACCACCCTAAATGGAGCAAATCTGAAGGTATCAGATGGGCTTATGTCATCAGGAGTTATACTCCCCAAGACAATGAATTCAACTGTAAAGTAATAATAACAAGATTACGTAACATCATCATAAATATCTCCAACTAATAATAAGCAACTAAACTTCATCTTTGGGGGAGTGTACCCCTGATCTTTTTTTAATCACTGTTTTTTCCTCATGCCTGAAACAGTTTTGAAATGACTTCCATATGTAATACCTTCCTGAGAATATCCAAATGGGATCGTGAGAAATATCTCTTACCACTGAAAATTACTATTTTTGCCTCAAGGGAGGGCTCCCCTTTGGAAACTTCATGGAATATTGTGATTTCTAGTAAGTCCAAATTTCTCAAGTCTGATGTCCCTCAGGACTAGTTAGTTTGTGGCATGGACAATCTAAATAATGTCATATTTAGAGCCAATGTGTCATCCATATTAAAATACACTAATGGCTGGGCATGGTGGCTCACACCAGTAATCCCAGCACTTTGGGAGGCTGAGATAGGAGGATTGCTTGAGCCCAGGAGTTCACAACTAGCCTGGGCAACATAACAAGACCCCATTTCTAGAGAAACAAAAACATAGCTGGACATGGCAGTGTGGGTCTGTGGTCCTAACTAGTCGGCAGGCTGAGGAAGGAGGATTACTTGAGCTCAGGTGTTCAAGACTACAATGAGCTATGCTCATACCACTGCATTCTAGCCTAGGTGACAGAGCAAGACCCTATCTCAGAAAACAAACAAACAAACAAAAAAGACATTATTTTGTGCCCCATAGGGAAAGAAAAAAAGACACTCAACATAATAAATGTCTTAGGAGATCCTACAGAAAGCTGAGACCCTGAGGAATTATCATCTTAGTGTAATAGTGAATTATTTAGAAACCGGAAGTCTTGCATATTTCAATCTTGGCATTGTGCAAGGAGAGAAAACAAAATTTTCTGAGAATTTAAACCGTAAGACGGCATGCCTACATAGGAAAGATTTAATAACACTGTCAGTGTGGTCCATAAAAACCTCAAGAATAGAATTCAAAGTGGTCTCAAGCTAGCTGTACCCCCAGGTGATAGAAGAAGCAATCCTTAAATCTGGGCCAACAGGCCTGATTTGGAAGCTGTGAAAACGGGAGAAATATGTCTTAATTAAATAAGGTGATGATACATCCACATTTGTCAGATCCACAAAGCAACATCTGAGCCCTCTGCTAGACCACCATTTCTCATTGAAACCACATATTACATAAAGAACCCTCTTCTCCAAATGACATTGTATCATTTCCTGAGAATACATAGGAATACATAAGAAAGCTGGGCTTCCTCTAAAAGGCCCTGTTTATTCAACCCTTAGATTGAATGGAGGTCCCAGGTTTGAGACCACATTCTCATGCGAAAAGTCCTGTCCTCAAGAACTGGCCTTTGTGGCTCACTCTCTCCTCATTCTGAGTTTATTCAAGTTATGTTCTGGATGTATATCCACTCTATTAAGATGGCCAAACAATCAGACAGTGAAACAGGCAAGAACCACAATGACTGGACTCTGCCCGTCAACTCATCTGATTGACTGGTAGAAGGTCAGTGCCTCGGCCAGAGATAGCCATCCAGTCCCCTGGTGATTACCTGTAGAAAGGTGATCCCTGTTTGGATCATTTTCACACCCAACTTCGCCTCTTCTATCCTGCACATTTACTAACTCCTTCGTGGGTGTGTGCTCAGAGAATGAATACTAATTTTAGACTTAGCCTAAGTGAAACCTCATTAGGAAAGTGACTCATTTATAAGTTTCATTGGTTTTCCTTTTCATCTTTTGTTACCTTTTGAAGTCAAGTGTTAGTAAAGTTACAATGAGCCTCTCTACTTTTCTCTCTTATAGTGAGGGGCAATCCAGTTTGGCGACACATGTAGAAACATGGCAGATATTCACATTCCTATCACAGATGCTCTGATATGATTCAGTCAAGGCCCTAATCTGTATAAGCACAAGATGCTAAAGGTGGAATGGCATACTTCTATGTCTGACTTCTCCTAATTCTGCTTGAGAAATCCCCTTTTCTTTTCTCTTGCATCTTCTTCAAGTTTGAGATTTGGTGTTTGACAAATAAGAAGCCTTTTACTTTTTATGAGTGTTCTTCAGGTGACCACATAAGTATTTCTTGGGCTACTCCATTTGCTAGCAAGTGGATGGGCACTGGTAACCCACTGGTCCATTCAGCAGCAAGCCCATGTCTCATGGCCCATCCTCCATGGGTGATTAATACTTTTATTCTTTGGTTTTTGTTTTTGTTTTTTTCAGTTGATTGCTTGGATCCCACCTGCTCCAGCCATGGAGTCTGTGTGAATGGAGAATGCCTGTGCAGCCCTGGCTGGGGTGGTCTGAACTGTGAGCTGGCAAGGGTCCAGTGCCCAGACCAGTGCAGCGGCCATGGCACGTACCTGCCTGACACAGGCCTCTGCAGCTGCGATCCCAACTGGATGGGTCCCGACTGCTCTGTTGGTAAGCCATAAGGTTTTCTCCTTCCTCTCTCTCCAACACTCCTGCCCTGTGTTCCATCCCATTCTCAGATGGATGGGAATCTACTCTTAATACTTAGCTTGGGATAAGGGGACTTTGATGAATCACATTGTGTCTTTCTCATGCTCTTCTCCTCAATCATGGAGTCTGTGATCTTTGAGAAACAAACAAACAAAAAAGCACTGGGTTGGTTCCATCACTGCAAATGGATGAGGGGCCCAGGAGGGATGCTTCCATTTGCATTACAGGTTTTCTAGTGTACATTCCCTAAAGGTACCAGAAAACAAAACAGAACAATTCAGCCCCAGACAAACTAAATGGAACATCCCATAAAACAGAAAAGAGGCTCCCTCGGGGTGCTGCGTGAACATGTTCTAAAGCTCTGTAATACTCCAGTGACAGGAAAATAAGTCATGCTGTACACTTCATTTTCCTAAAATTTAGAGTATGTGTCTTCTCTCCGGAGTGACCTTAAAAATGGAACAGTTCAACAGTTCAAACCAGTCCCAACCTTCCTGAGAAAGGTTCTGTTCACACTGACAAGTCCCTATCCAAGCAAGCGATCATTCCGCCCCCTTCCTCTGGGTAGTGAGACAGCTGTCAGATTGCCATGGCAATCAGGAAGGGAATAGATGTGAAGCTTTGCCTACAATGGGAAAGAAATGAATATTTCATTCCAAAAAGAAAAAAAGAAAAAAGAAGAGTCAGTTAAAATGGGCTATTTTGGAATGTCTTCTCAGCCCACTCGACTCTGGCTTCAACTCTGATGCTGGTGGTCCTGGCAAGGCCGTGCAGATGATGGGAGGAGGCGGGGGTCCTAGATCCAAAGCCCAGTTATGCTGCAGATACGCTGTGTGACTTTGAGTGAGTCACTGGCCCCACTCCCCGGCCCGGTCTTCCTTCTCCTGGCATGCCAAGCCACGCCTCCCTCAGTAGACTGATGAAAGGATGAATGTCTGGCATGTGCTTGTCCTCGCGTGAGAGGTCTGGAATACCAGAGAGTGCATATCTGTCTGTCTGTCTCCTCCCCAAGCACAAAAGACTTTGAGCTCCTTTGAGAAAGAAGCTGTGTAAATGCAGCACAATTACAGCGGTCATTATTGCCGCCAAGGCACCGATCTGGGTAACGGGGGGATCTGCAGTCATCATGGGAATGGAGCAGCGGGGTCCCCAACTGACCTCTTGTGCTTGGTCAGTTCAGGCTCTCAGTGGGGGAGGAATCCCAGCTGACTAGAGAGTCAGGATCCGTACATGGATCTTTTCAGGTGGGTACTTCCTGGTTAGCTTTGCCAAACTGGTTAGAATGGTCTCAATCTCTAGAAGAGTGGTTCTCACATTCTAGTGAGTATCAAAACCACCTGGAGGTCTGTGCTCCAACAAAATGTCTGAGTCCCATTCCCAGATCTTCTAATTCACTTGGTCCAACCAGGGCACAAGAATCTACATTTCTAACCAGTTCCCAGGTGATACTGATGCTGCTGGTCTGGGGGCCACACTTTGAGAATCACTTCTCTAGAAAAAAAAGATCTAAATGAATTGATACCCAGCCAAGGAGAGACAAGCCTCCAAAGATGACAGAGCTGCTGGGCCTCAGGGCCTGCTCCAGGGGTCCGGGCCATGTGTGTGGTCTGGACTCCGTGGAAGGTTTCACCAGCTGTGGTGTTGAGCTGTAATCATTGTTTTTCTTCCAGAAGTGTGCTCAGTAGACTGTGGCACTCACGGCGTCTGCATCGGGGGAGCCTGCCGCTGTGAAGAGGGCTGGACAGGCGCAGCGTGTGACCAGCGCGTGTGCCACCCCCGCTGCATTGAGCACGGGACCTGTAAAGATGGCAAATGTGAATGCCGAGAGGGCTGGAATGGTGAACACTGCACCATTGGTAGGCAAACGGCAGGCACCGAAACAGGCACATATTGCTTTATTTTCATAAATCGTAGATCTATAGTGACGGTCGCGCATGGCAACTGGCTGTTCCTTCAGGGACACAAGTGCTCTCCCACATTTCCTGCTGCCTCTCCAAATCTCCCAGGGGATAGGGAAAGAGAAAAATGAGGTCCCTAATTGGGAAGGGCTTTTCCTTCTTTCCAGGATTCTGAGTTGAAAGGAAAGGGACCAGAGCAGATAAGAAAACCCCTCCAAACTTCCAATCTCAGGGAGGGAGAAATGCACATGCATGGGAAATTGTTGGTGTCTGGGGGTTGCAAGCACCTCAAGTCACTGTGGTCTGCAACTCTCCCCTTTTTAAATGCTCTCTCAGCTGGCTGGACCACTGGATCCCTGCTTGCTGGCAACAAGGTGAACTCACTAATTTTAGGCCAGGTTAGAGGCAGGCAGGACTCAGGTTCCCTCCGTAGCGGGTACCACCATAAGGTCCTGAGATTCCCCATCACCACCACCGTCATTCAATGTCTCCTCCTCTGGCCCCATTTTGTTCTCACTCAGCCACCTCTCTATAAAAGCTTCTTGACTAAGAACATTTTAAAGGTCATTTTCTTTGTTAAGAAGAAATAAGGCCGGGCGCGGTGGCTCACGCTTGTAATCCCAGCACTTTGGGAGGCCGAGGCGGGCGGATCATGAAGTCAGGAGATGGAGACCACGAGGAAACCCCGTCTCTACTAAAAATACAAAAAATTAGCCGGGCGTGGTGGCGGGCGCCCATAGTCCCAGCTACTCGGAGAGGCTGAGGCAGGAGAATGGCGTGACCCCGGGAGGCGGAGCTTGCAGTGAGCCGAGATTGCGCCACTGCACTCCAGCCTGGGCTACAGAGCGAGACTCTGTCTCAAGGAAAAAAAAAAGAAGAAATAGTTTTGGAGTTTCTTCATTTTTATTTTTCTCTCTTTTTCGGCACAATTGTGATTTAGGGTAGGACTATACTGGATTAAATGTACCTAATCATCCCTTTGGTAGAGGAGCTGGGAGCCGATACTCTTTGGCTTTCCACATCTCTCAGACAGTTGGAATGACAAAGTTGTCAACTTGAGCATCATTTTACCTCATTTTTACTTTTCTTGTTTAATTAGATCAGGCCTAGGATCCATTTTTATACCAAGCTGGCTAACCTACTTGCCTGCATGGAAATTCTCAAAGCCATTTCCAGCCAAACTACAGTTTGACCCCTTGAAGTTACCTTTGATCCCAGCCATCAAGTTGGAGACCCTCCCCTCTGTCCCAGCCTGACAACCCCAGTCACAGATGGGCCACCTGGAGTGAGAGACAGGGCTAGGAGCTTGCACAGGGCTGATACTTGAGATCAGACTCAGTTTCCCATGCTGTTCATTTGGGTGGTTATACAGAGATAAAGTGGACTGACTCTGTATTCGATTTCTTCCAGTTCCATCTGATTGGGCATCCGAGGGGCAGCATGCCAATCAGGGCCACGACCATAGCACTGGGACCCTGCTGGGACAGTCGGTTGGCAGTGAATTGTTTTTGCAATCTCTCGATGACGCTCCAGGTCTTGCTCCCCTGCAGCCGCTTTTATCCTCAGTTCCCTGCAGAGTCTGAGGAATAATTCAGAACACTTTCAAGGGAGGGCTGTGCACAGCCCTATACTGAGACAGTTCTTACAATAGCTTCCATTCATCAGGGGCATTCCTTTTGCTGTGCTATTGCATGCCTGGGTGTTATTTAAATAGAGATTCCCCTCCCCATATCTCCATTGCCCCAAATCCTCCCCTCAAAAGCTCTTGCCAGTCATCAGCATTGTGGTAGATAATCCTACTTTCTTTTAATTCATGCAATCCAACTTCACCTCCCCTTTGCTCCCCCTTCCCACATCTGGGGGACAGAGGGGCAGGGTTAGTGTTTCCACAATGATGCCTGCTGGCTCTCTCCTACCTACAATCTGTCTTTACTTTGGAAATAGCTCACAAGAGGGCAGTCCAGATGGATTTGAGCAGGAGTTGCCAAACTACGGCCAGAGGGCCAAATCTGGCCTGCTGCCTGTTTTTCCATGGCTTGCCAGCTAAGAATAGTTTTTACATTTTCTAAGGGTTGAAAACAAATCCAAAGAAAACTATTTCCTGGCATGTGACAATGATATGAAATTCACATTTCAGTGACCATAAACAAAGTATTATTACAGGACACCCACACCCATTCATTGATGCCTCGTCAGCTTCCATGCCACCTGTCAGCACTGAGTAATTAGGAGACCGCATGGCCCACAAAGCTGCTTGCGTGGCCCGTTATGGGAAAAAAAAAGAAAAGCTAACTACTGAATTGCACAAATCTTGATGGATAGAGGGGAGAAAAGCAAGGCAGGTCCACACCCCCATTAAGAAAAGGACACCAAATGTAGCTTGAAGGATCTGAGGGGTCTACTCCAGATATCACAGAGTGGGAGTGGAGAAAAAACAATAGATGTGCTGAAATGCTTCCGGGGCCCTTGAAAAAGAGATGGGAAGATGACAACTTTGGTCTCAGTAGAGAACAGCTATGAATTGGCCAACAAGAGAACATAGATGTTTCGGTCAAGCTAGCCCTTTGGGTGAGATAAGCTGGAAAAAGTGTTTCTGCTACTTGAAGTGTTTGGTACAGGTTTCACATCTTTGTGAGATGACATACATGAGTTCTTGAGAGACATTCAGAAAGTGTAAATTGATATGCCAGCTAAAGCTCCCAAAATGAAGAGAGTGCTGGTCCAGTGTAGTCTCTTGTTCCGAACGATGATCTCCTGTGACTTTAGAGTTTGTGCTCTGTATGTTATAAAGATCTTTACTACCAAAGCCTTTTCTTGTGAGAAATTAGGGCTCTGTGGCTTTATTAGTAGGACATGTTCCATCTCCTTATGTTATGTTCACTGTGGTTTTCTCAAAAACAAAGCCAAGCATACCTTGATCAGTGAGATTTGCCATTCAAAAACCAGAGAGATGTTCATGCATGCATAATTGCATCTTTTGCTTTTCTATCTCTGGCCCCCAGAGCTGATTTGTGGAGTTTTAGTCTTCTAGTTTGAGCAGACACTCCTGTCGTTTCATTTAAAGTAAATACCACAATTTACAAGCCCAACATCAGTTCTCCTCCTTGGGGATACTGACGGAGAGGAAACGGGGGCTCTTTGGTCCTTTCCAAGCGCAGCCTCAAATGCTATATTTTGAAAATAGAAAATACATTAAAATGACATGGTACCAAGTCAGCAAACAATGCATAGGGAAATTTCGGGTAAGGCAGAATTGTGGGAGTTAGTGTTGGACACTTGGCTTGTCTGTGGCCTGTTTTCAAAAGGTCATGGTGAGGTGGTAGTTTTCTTGGGGTCATTGCAAATAGTCAACTGAACAATTCACTTTAGTCCTTGTGGATTACATTTACTGTACTAAAAGAATCAAAAAGAGAAATGGGGAAAAAAGATGAGGACACAAGGACAGACTTCTAAAACTTAGGTGGAAGCCCCAGGATCAGTCCATGTTTGGTTAATGCCTTTCTGGAATTTGCAACCAAATTATTTATATTCGAAAATGTAGTAGAGATTGCTAAAGATTTAAATATAAGGTATAAGACTTCAATGTTAACTGTTAGAGCTAACTTATTGGCAGACTGGATTCTACCAAGCAATGATTGTTGTATAACCTTTTCCTTAAAAGTTAAATATATGGCATGGCTAAAATCTACAGAATTGTGTAGATAAAAAATATACTTGGAATACATATCAGCCACAATTCATGTGTATCTTTGGATTATATTAGCGTTTTTTTGTATAGTGTGCAGTTTACTCTTATGACTAGAGCAGACGGCACATTGTGTGGCTAGAAGAGGTTTATTCTTTAAACGTAATTTTAAAATGGGTTGTTGCTCCTGTCATCTGCCACCACCACCACCATCACCCCTTATTAATACTGGGACCTAGGCCAGGCACAGTGGCTCATGCCTGTAATCCCAGCACTTTGGGAGGCTGAGGTAGACAGATCACTTGAGATCAGGAGTTTGAGACCAGCCTGACCAACATGGTGAAACCCTGTCACTACAAAAATTAGCTGGGCATGGTGGTACATGCTTGTAGTCCCAGCTACTTGGGAGGCCAGTGTGGGAGAATCGCTTGAGCCCAGGGAGGCAGAGATTGTAGTGAGCCAAGGTCACGCCATGGCACTCCAGCCTGAGTGACAAAGCAAGATCCTGTCTAAAAAAAATACTGGGAACTAACGTCAAAAGGCCATGCGAAGGCTATAACACCAGGGCATGGAGGAGCTATAGAATTTGCATAATAATAGGTCAAAATCGCTAAGAACTATACATCGTAAGTGTAGATCAGTGTCTCATGAAGGGGTAAAGTAGATGTTAGCGTGTGTTAATGAGCAGAACAACTGGGCAAAATGCAAAAAGAAGCCAACATTTGCATTGCCGGGGAATCAAGGAGGGATGCTACATGCTAACTGTGGACTCTTGCAATTATCTCCTGAACATGGGCTATCCAGATATCTGCTCTGAATAATACAAACTAACCCGCAGACTAAATCTGCCCACACTGGGCACTTCCCAACCCTGAGTGAACTGTTTGGTATCTGGGTAGTGAGTAAAGGCTGCAATGGTTATTTCAACTTGTGTATTTTATCTATGTGGTCCTAACCTCCGATTTCATCTCAGAATCATAAGGGCTTGATTCCTAGGACCTTGTGAGGCTGAGTGACCTGCCCGGGTGCCAGAAGTCAGAACAGTTTTCTTTTCCTTGTATCACACTGGGCCCTTGTATTTTTCCTCTTTAATTGGTTGGGGAAAGAAATCAGTGCTTGTGATGTTAATAAGGAAAATGAATCTTTACCCAAGGTAAAACCAGCCGTGCAATGATCCGATGTGCTGATTAAGTGATTGTCATCAGAAGTAGGCAGGGTCACAGTCCAAGAGGGAGAGTGCTTCAGAACAATAGGGAACAGGTTGGGAAGAAAGTGACTGTCAGAATTAACCAACTTCAGGCTGAGGACAGCTGCTTCTGAATCTCATTCCAGTCTCATTCTAAGTTATGAAAACTTTTTGTTTCTTGTGGCTATTGTCCTTGAACACTTGAGCTTTCATGAGTCTACAATGAGATCAAGTTGAGATGAAATTAGCCACTGTGGAGCCATCCTTACCACCAGGCCTGTGGAAGCAGCTAATTCTCTGATTGGTTAATTAACCTATTCCTCCAGGGGCTCTTATTAGAACTATCCTTGGAGTTCCTTTTTTTATTTTAAGTGAAAACCTAAAGCGTTGGCCTTTCACGGATAAACATTATGGATAAACTTTTAACAGAATGCAAAAGCCGTTCCATTGCTGATTCTCCGCCACCACCCCCCTATAATTTGGCCAAAACATGAGCTTCCTTACTGCAGATCAGGAGTCACCACATGCCCAGAAGTTCTTTTTGAGTCCAGGTCACACAGTCTGCCAGAGGTTTCCTATCCAATCCCAGAACAAGGACTGGGAGGCAGACTTACAGAAACATGTTTTCACATCACTGCAAAAAAAAGGAAAGAAAATAACTGCTTTACAAGCAGCGAGAGTCTCATCACTGGAAGCGTTTGCTTTCTTGTCCTAGACGTTGAAGGGCTTTCAGCATCAGTTGAAACATAGACAAGATAGACACAAACTACATTCTAACTTTATGACTCATCGTTCTGTAGTTTAAATGGAAGCATTTTTTGTATTTCTATGTGATTTAGTAATGTCTGCTCATGTTATGAGCTCTCATCAAAAAGAAAAGAGGAGAAGAATTCTTGGTGTTTTAGCTCTGTGGGGAGACAGTGATTTGTGTCATCCTCTGCGCTGTTCCTTTACTGTTTCAGGGGAACTGGTTTGATGGACTAGCTTGTGGCTCACAGTGATGGGGCCAAGCTTGCTGAGTCAATAGCTTGATATAAGGTATTCCTTCCTGACTTCACCAGAGCAAAGAATTGAACAGTTTGGAACTCTTGAAACATAAACTCATGGATGAGAGTTAACACAAGGAAGATTCCAGGCTCAGAGAAAGCAGAACATGTAATAAGAGCTGTTGAAAAACCTGGGATGCATTGTCCTAATGTATAGTGAGTGTTCTGCACTTGAGCTTTTATAGAGAATCCACGTGCCTTCCAAGTCTATGACTCGGCTTTCACAATACGCACTAAAGATTTTCTATCAAAGGAGAAGGGAAAACAAAGTGGTTCCTGGAGAGCTGAGCTCCCTTAGATGTTTGTGGTGGACATCTTTCTTATCACTTGGTAGCCAATTCATTGTGGTATCATGAACAATAGACTGGCTGATGAAGGAGGACATCTGTGTTCTAGCTTTGACTCTGACATATACATTTTGTATATCCTGGAGCGAGTCACCAAGCCTTCCCGACCTCAGTTTCTCCATATGGCAAATGAAAGGGCTGGATCACATCATTGCCTTCCAGGGCATGATGCACAAACTCGAGATGCTTTTCATTGGTGTACAAATATACCTTATTGAATAGTCATGTAGGGCTTTTTAAAAATAGATACAGTATTAGGAAAAAATATAACTAGCACATCAAACTGATGATTATACAGCTATTATTGCTTAGGGAGGGGGCAAAAGTAGGTAGTGATATTAGGCCTGAGTAAATTTAAAGAAAAATATTAAGTAAATAGTACAGATATTGCAAATGTCATAAGTGCAGCCTGTGATTGACTGAATTTAGAACACACTTGAATGAGCTGATCTCTAAGGACCTGTCCATTTCTAGGATTTCATTACTTTTGATGCAGAAGCATATGAATGGACTATTCTAATGCAATCAAGCCTTTCTCTCTTCTGTAAAGCAGGTTTTCAATGTAGGCTCCCATAATATGCACTAAAGACTTTACATTCAAGGGATAGATACAGCAGAGTGCTGCCCAGCTGATGAGGCATTGTTGAATTATTGAGGATAGTGAATATGGAGCTTTTGTTGTTTGTTTGTCTGCTCACCTCAGCTCCAATTTATGTCTGGTTTACCTAGGGAATCTTTCGTACATTGAAAAACTTCCTTGCATAAGTTGAATCATCAGGCCCCACTTCATCCATTTATATTTTTTAATAAAAAGAAAAGACATGGCTCATCCATCCATATCTGCTTCACTTGAATCCAGAGAAATGCAAGCATGATAACAAAGTTTTTAAGAACACAGGATTCTGTGGCAAGACGTGGTGGCTCATGCCTGTAATCCCAGCACTTTGGGAGGCTGGGGCGGGCAGATCACCTGAGGTCAGGAGTTTGAGACCAGCCTGGCCAATATGGTGAAACCCCGCCTCTACTAAACATACAAAAATTAGCCAGGTATGGTGGCGCACACCTGTAATCCCAGCTACTCAGGAGGCTGAGCCATGAGAATCCCTTGAACCCAGGAGGTGGAGGTTGCAGTGAGCTGAGATCATGCCACTGCACTCTAGCCTGGGTGACAGAGTGAGACTCCATCTCAAAAAAAAAAAAAAAAAAAAAGCAGGCTCTTATGTCATTCTACCTGAGATTAAATCCTGGTAGCTTTTCTAATCTTTATGTGTCTCAGTTTCTTTGTCTGTAAAATACCAAATAGCACCTATCTCACTGGGACATATGTAAAGTACTTGGCACAGTGCCTACCATAAAGTAAGAGCCAGATACATGTAAGCTGTTATCATCATCACCATCATTGTCTAGTGCCAATGCAGGACAAATTGCCAGGTGTGGTGGCTCATGCCTGTAATCCCAGCACTTTGGGAGGCCAAGGCGGGTGGATCGCCTGAGGTCAGGAGTTCGAGACCAGCCTGGCCTACATGGTGAAACCCCATCTCTACTAAAAATACAAAAAATTAGCTGGGTGTGGTGGCGAGCACCTGTAATCCCAGCTACTCAGGAGGCTGAGGCAGGAGAATCTCTTGAACTCGGGAGGCAGAAGTTGCAGTGAGCTGAGATTGCGCCATTGCAATCCAGCCTGGGCAACAAGAGCAAAACTCTGTCTCAAAAGAAAAAAAAAAATTCTCATTAGACATTTCTTCCACTTCTAACCTCCCTTTCACAAATTTGCTTCCAATCCATCAAGAAGTTAGTAGCATGTCAAAATCACACCCACCCACTTTTCCAAACAAAGGTTGTTCAGCAACCTGCTGGCTTCTGGTTCTTACAGACAAACATAAACTGCCTCTCTTACCCAGAATGGAACCTGCTTATTTTACCAGATGGCCTCATTGATTGTATGTAGAAGAAGGAAGCTGGCATTTCTCAAGTTTGAGGATGCTGCCTAGCCAGCGTCTTAGAACACAGCATCCTGTCTTTCCTTCTCTTACTTCTTTTCATTCCTCATGACTCTCTATTCCAAGGTTATATTTGCATGGGCTCTGAGCATCAAGAATCATTTAGGAGACCCAAATTTGACTCAGTCAAGTACCACACATGCCTTCTGGAAAATCAAGACTCTCATTGATTCTGTCCCCATTCAGCCTGATAAACTTCACAATTACCCTCATTCCTTCCACGCTGCAATTTCTTGGCTCCTTTGGACCATGACCCATGTGTAATATCTGGGGATTCCATGCAGTTTTTTGGTTTATCTCCTGGGTTATCTGCAGCCACACAGGATACCCCAGATGTTCATGTAAGCAGCAGACTTTGCTTTTCCTTCCAAGTTTCCTGTCTAATTGGGTTCAATCTTTACCAACCCTCTTTTTTCATAGCATTCTATTTCACGAGCTCTTCTTTAAAAGCTTGCTGTTATTGCCTTTGGAAAATAGAATGCCATCATCTTGAAAACCTGCCAGTCAAAAATGGGGTTTATTGCTTGCTTCTTTATCCTTTTCACCATGCATTTATATGCATTGTTATAATCAGACCCACAAGAGGTAACCACATCATTGGCTATTATTGAACTTTTCCATTAATGGGTAATAAAGAACCCACACAAAATAGCAGCTACACGAAATTTAAGTATTTCATCATAAACAGTCTCAGGATAATTAGAATGGATTAAGTTACAAGAGAAAATGCATTTAGTTAATCTTCCCTCTAATTAAAAAAAAATCCCTAGTTTTAAGTAAAGTGTTTGTTTTTAAAAACATATTTTCATTGTAATCAGTAAAGGAGAAGCCTGTTTGGTCCCCAGTGATAGGATGAAACATCTGCAAAGCTACCAGCCAGTGTTTTTTTGGTTTTTGGTTTTGGGCAGGGGTTTTATTATTAAGGTCCTTAAAGAATGAGTCTGGTCTTTTCCCATTGCTGTTACCAATAGCCTCATTCCATAGTCCATGGTAGCATTACTTTCTGTTCTGAGATCACTGATGATGTGGTTGACTCCCCTTGACCAACACGTGTCAAATGAGAAGATTAACTCAGCAGATGTTTATATATTCTGACTGAGCTGGGGTAAGAGTCAAGATGAAACTGGTAGGTGACATGAGAAGTTTTCAAGATAGAACGGACACACGCTCCAGCCCTTCATGGTGCTATTCCAAGACAGCTAGGACCAAAATCACCCTAAGCCCTACAAGTGTGTCCCACAAATAAGGAATCATTCACATCACCTCGCCAATTTCTTGGCTCATCCCAACTGCAAAGCTCGCTCCACACTTTCACCCCAAGGGCCTCTGGAAGTTTCCAAGAGTGTCTCGCATGCTCATATTTAACCCAATCTGATTTTGCAAGCCTGGTCCCTTCATTGAAACCTGCTGCCTGAGAAATACACTTACAGGGACTCCTACAGCACTGCCCCTACTGCCAGGATCCATGCCAAGGATGTGATCCCCCGTGCCGGCAGCACCATTGGTGGTCACGCTACTGAAGTCCTGCTGTGTTTACACAGTAAAGGAGAGAACACCACACTCCCCAGCTTTATCAACTGGTCCAAAGTTCCTTTGAGAAGACAAACCTTCACTTTTTGCCAATAGTGGCTCTCCCATACATCAAGGTTTTGTCCCAGCGCTGAGCTGTCGAACAGACACCACAGAGTCCTTTTTGTATCCTCACCTCTCCTCACCCTTAGACAGGCTCTCAACCCAGGGTAGTGGAGGATGCTTACAAGTTCTTTAAGCTCAGCTAGTCTCTGAATCCCAGTTTATACTCAGTCAGGACCCCTACCATTTAGATAAGCGGCTCTTTAAGAAAATCCTTTTCTCTTCATTTAGGTTAAGGGTTGCCTTCATTTTCAGCCAGCTCAACTGCAAATGCACGAGCCCCTGTGATCTCCCTCCTTCATAATAATCGCATCCCAGTTGGAATGGAGAGGGGACTGCTTACATATCCCCTAGACTCCAGGTTCCAAACAGTTTCAGCACAGCTCTTTGAGGCTGCTCCATTTAATCATGCATGAGACCCAGCACCATGCAGTGCAAACTGAACATCACAAAAACTGTGTCCTGCCAGTCCCCAGAGAAAGAAAGGGTTAACCAATGGTCTAGAGACAGAAAGCCCCACATAATTGCTGCCCAGGAGGAATTAAAAGAGCTGAGAATCCTGAGCTATACATTCCAAGTTTAGCCACCACAGCACCTGGTCAAATTAGCAATGAAGTTGGTTAGAGGTTGGCCCAGAAGGGTCATCTTTCCAAAGCTGTAAGCAGAGGGAGAAGCTCTGATAAGTGTGAATTGCATTTCATTATTTCAAAAATTATGCTTTAACTTCAAGAGGGATTGCCAGACAGCCCTGTCTAGGTGTCTAGAAACAATGCCAGGGAGTGGGGGAGTCCCCAAGATTACAAAATAACCACCTCACAAGCACAGAGGAAATGTTTGTACCTGATTTTATTCCAATAAGTTAGCCAGCTGTCAATCACCGGTCATGCTATTGCATCTGAAACACACCCTGTCTAATGACACAAAACTCAAAACGGTGGCTTCTGCTGTGCAGATAGCATCCTGGCAACAGGGCAAGGAGATTGTTTCCCTACATTAGGTGTGTGTGAGCCCAGAAAGCCTAAATGTCACTGATGATTGCAATCCCTGTGAATAAGAAAAGAGATTGAAGATACCGGAGGCAGTGTGAGAAACTAGCTTTTTCCTATTAATCCCAGCAAAGCAGGCAAGTCAAGTTGGGTCCCTTAAGCATGTTACTGTCAACTTCTTGCTATTTGTTGAATATGAACTGGTTTAACTTTTTGCTTCCATTTAATGGGGCCAAGAAAGATCCGTATCTATTCACTTACAGACCTGCTCCCTGGAGGTCTGATACAGGAAATGTTATCATATCCTAGAGAGAAGCCTAGCACAGACAACGGTCTGCCCAGAATTAAGCAGTTTAAAATGCATAATACACAACAAAACCCACTCCAAATTTCAGTCATCTCCCATGTTATGTTTATAGAATGTAACATCTTTTCTCTTTGCTATTAACATTCTTTGTCAATGCTTGGCTATGGCTGGTTTTATGCATTCCAAGTTTTAGGCAGTGTGGGGAATTATTTAGCAAAAGAATTAAATACCTGAGATTTGGGATCAAACAGGACTGCCTTCAAATCCACCTTCCATCACTTGCAAGTTGGGTCACCTTTAACAAGCTATGTGTCTTCAGTAAGCCTCAGTTTTTCCTATCTGTAAATTGGGAATAATAAATAATACCTATGACCTACTGTATTGAGGATTTCACTGATGGAGAGCACTTAACATATGCTTGCTACTCTGTAAATGTTAGCTTAAAAATTATTAACACCACACTTTCATATCTTTACTGTAGTTTCCCAAATGTCTCTTCACAGAGTGAATGGTTAAGAAAATTGTAGAGATAGCAAACAACCCAAAATTTCCCAAAGGGTCCAAAATTCCAGAAAGAGAAGCCAAGGGTGCCACACCTCATGTGTCCACACAGGTGCTCGTGGCCCTCCTCCTATTTCACTGTTCCAAGAGAAGTTCCTTGGAACACCTGGTTTCTATTCCCTTCAGAAGGGAGCACAGGGAGAGAGAGGAAAGCAGGAAGGGATATGGAAATGGCCCATTTAGGATCCAATTGCTGGTTTTAAGAACATGGTGTTCTAAACATCAATAAGAAAGCCACACACATCATCCATGGTAACGTGTCTGGGGTCTACACCACCTCCATCTCTTTCCAGATGGGCAGTGATAACTATATTCAATCATTTGGGAAACATTCATTGAGTACCTAACATGTGCCAGCACAGTACTGGGTGTGACACGTAAGCCACCTCTGTGTGAATATCACCGAGGCAGCAAGGACAAGAAAGAAGTGGTTTGCAGAGGGTGGTAATCATGGGAACTTCAGACCTCAGCTGCCCTTTTGCCCACTTGAGACTTTGATGTTTTCTAACCCAAGACACCCGTCTCAGTGTTTCTGTCAATAATTTTTGGTTAATTTTTCAACATTGTCCTTGCTCAAGCTTCCCAAGGAGATCAATGTAAGGATGGAGGCCTTTAACTTCAAACAGTAGTTTAAATTCATTTGCAACACAATGTAATTGCATAAAAGAAAGTAGTCAAGTATCAAACTGTATGGATACACACAAATGACTCCCTCATAAGTGTTAATATCTTCTACAATGGAGGAAACTTAGTTAAAGCAAATGAAGGTTGCAACCCATTAAAATTTGATTTTCCCTCCTATCCTTTTTTATCTTTTAATCCTCCGTATATGGCACAACTTGTTCTGTTAAATAACACTCATTAATGAAATCTCATCTTCTCTTAGCTATATCTATTTTCTTTATTTTGAAACCTTCAGATGCTTATAATCTAATTTAGTTAGATTACTGCTTGGACATCTCTAAGTAGGAAAACTTTGAGCTTTTAAGGTGGAATTACTGACAAAGGCTAGAAGTGGGAGAAACCAGTTCTCTTCCCATTTCCCCTTGGTAGGAGGTGGTTGGGCAGGCCTTTCCTCTGTAAGGGGACTGGGCCTCCATTTGGATAATGAGGGCACTATGAATTAAGGATCTGTGTTGACTCGGGGAAGGGGATGGAGGGAAGAGCCTCTAGAAAGAGTTGTAAACTCAAATTCCCATACATGGGGTAGGCGAGAATGATGTAAAGTGAGTGCATTCAACAGGTCGTAAGAGGCCAGGGAGTGGTGACAAACTGGAAAGTGAATGTCCCATCTGTGGAGGGCAGACATGACCCAGCTCCAGCTGAACATGGCCATGTAGAAATGCAAGCCTCGTCTTCCCAAAATTTCCAATTTTTCAGTAGAGGCCAGATATTGGGATTGTTGTGTATGGTCTCCCAATTTTCAAATGCTGGCAAGCAACTAAAAATGTGCTAAAATGTTGTGCAGGCCATTCAAACAAGACTAGGGGCCAAATGGACCGCCCATCTATGACTACTCACACCTCCCTCCAGGGCAGGATTAGTATTGAGTGAGGAAGCATCATTTGCCTGGATTGAGACTAGGACAGCTTTGGCTTCTCTTGTTTGATGCCCCATCTCTCCTTGGTAACTGGTTTAAGCTGGTGGGAGTCTCATTACCATGATACAATGGTGATGCTTTGCACTTGCATGGTGAATTTTCTCCAAGGAGCTCAAAAGACTTTGTGTTGCCTCAGTCAACCTCACAGCAAGCCTGTGAAGCAGGCAGGTAGCCATTGCCCCCAAACGCAATGAGCAGCAACAGAGAGTATTTTACACAAAGCAGCTAGGTGGACTCATTGGCTTAAATCCAGCGTCTATTGGCAATATAGCATTCAAGAAGCATAGGCAGGATTTCCCACTAACGCCTCCCCTGCCACCCTTTTCAGTTTCTTATCTTCCTTCCATCTGCTCCAAATGACAGCTAAGCCCCAAGTCTCAACAACAAATACCAGCAAACCGAGCCAGTGACTAATTCCTGTTGTGTGTATGAGTGTATACACGTCTGTGTGCATGCGTGTGTGTGCGCCCACCTGACTTCTTAGTGTGCCCAGCCCGGTACATGTGCATCCATTACAACATGTCTCTGCATTGGTCATTGGTCTAATGCCATGCTCTGAAATGCTACTTTTGCAAGTGTTTAAGACCTAAAAACTTCAAAGGGTATCTTCAGGATTCTGGATACCTGTATTTTGCTAACAGTGCCTAATGATTTGTGCCGCTTGGGAACCCTGTGTCCCTTTCTCTTCCTTATGCTGATAAAATTACAACTGTGAAGTCTTTCCCTAACAGAGCTAGAATACAGCCCTCTCTCAGGCTACTGCAGGTTCATAGGAGTAGCCATGTAAAATAGAGATAAGGGCCAGAGCCGTGCAGTAGAGGCCAGGGACAAGAATGTTCTCTGAGATGCCTTGGATAGAACACCCGAGAAAGTTGGACTGAGCAGCAGTGACTGGGGCTCCTCCAGAGTCATCATTTTCGCTTGTATGACTGGGTTCAAGAGCTTTGCTACATAGTCCCACTGGGCTATGCCTTCCCCTCTGCTTGATGGACATATGTGCCCTATGTCTTGCTCTACTCAGAGGAATTCCTTGGGCTTTGCAGGCATGACCCAGAGAGAAGACTCCAGTTCAGCAGTGTAAACCTGTTGATGTTTTTCCCAGGACAGGACAGCACAACACAAGTATTCTGCATTTTCTAGATTGCCTTGCTCTTCCTTCTAAATTGTCTCAGATCAGGCTACTGATTTCTGGGAACAGTTCCCAGCATGATATTCTACTATAATCATTCACATTCTCTGCATGCAGGCATGCCATAAACATCCTTCAGAGGCAGATGCAAAACCAGGGAAACACCTGGCCATTTTAAATGCATGTGTTGGAGAGATAACTAGACTTACTGGCATTGGAACTACAAAGGCTGACATATATACCAGCTTCCCATCTGATCCCACAAATCAGAACATGCTTCTTTAGAGCCAGAGGAAACTACCTTTCCCGGGGATGAAACCTTAAAGGTCCAGCAGAAAAGTTTGGGAAATGTCTCTTGATCTAATTGGAACAAGGAATTGATTAAGCATCCAGAATCAAGAATGATGTTTCAGCTCCTCCCAGTAGATCAAAATCAATATTGAATATTTAAAAGGTATATAGATTTAAAAAGCCATTTCTTTATATACCTAAGTATATAGGGAGAAATCAACTTTTATTTTTGTTGCCTTGGGAGAAATCAACTTGTGCTTTCCACTTGGCTATGCAGAATGAAATCTGTACAGTCTTTCAAAGGCCAGCTGAGGCTTCTGTGTATCTTCATTCATCATGCCTCTCAAAGCATCAGACGGATCAATCATAATTTGTATTTTTCACACACATACACAAACATTTCTACCTTGGAGCGATTGGAGCACTATACTGGAGCCATCTCTGTCTTAGTAGCCTCAGGTGCATACATTCCAGAAATTCTAAAAAGTCAGAGAAGACACATATCCCCAGTGCTGCCAAATCCAGTAAAACCGAAAGAGTTCAGGTTGCATGGTTTACAGACATCCCAGAGAAAGAATGCCCATTCAAGCCCACCAGGCTGAATTCAGGTTAAATTAACACCTGAAACTAAAAGGTGAAACTCAGGGAGGCCCAAGTAGACAGAGGTGCTGATCCTTAGGGAGTTCGGCCACTGGAGTTTCTACTTTCAGCCCTGCTCAGGCTTCAGAAGATGGAGAAGTGAAATTCTAGTTTAGCTAAGTGCAGCCAGCTGGACCAACAGTCCACTTTAAGTCATGTCTAACTGATCTCAGTGCTCCTGGGATGGCTTTACCTTAACATTTAAATTTCGGCTTCCATCACCAGTGAGATGGGGTTATGCTAAGTAATACAACTTTAAAATATTTTGTGAACAGTAACGCAACCATTAAAACAAACAATTTCAGTGTTATAAAGTTATGTCTTTTAGGAGACATTAAAGTGTTGCTGATACTGATCACAGTGAGGTAAAAAGCTGCAAGCCAAGGCTTTGAGGTGACAGGGCAGAGGCCCAGAAAGCAGCGTGAGGCTGATACATAAAGAAGGTAATTGAAGCCAAGCTGAGAATAGCTTCAGAACCTAGAGGCACACATGGCTGGGGGCATTGCCTTTTACTTTGTTTTTCCTCCCAGGCTGTGGCTTTACCCCTTTCTCTTAAAATCCTGACAATACTTCCCAAGAAATGTGGTCTCTGACAGAGGCAACTCCTTCGGATGGGCCAAACGTGGCACCTAGCAGCAAAACATACTATTCAGAAAAGTCCTAAATGATCCCCTGCCCTGAAGCCTGGAATATAGTAGATGCTCAGTAAGTGCTGGCTGGCTTGAGACTCCCTGTGTGTGAGCCCTCTCCACCCACCTTTCACTGCCCAAGTCATTTAAGATAGAGAAAATGAAAAACCACATTGCACCTAAAAATAGTTGGGGAGGGAATTATATGAATCCACTGTGAGTTAGCTTCAAAAATACTGTGCTTCCTAGGTGCTAGAATAGCCCACTTTTAGGGAGTCAAGAGCTGGATTCGAAGAAGGAGTAGCCAAGGGGCTCACCAAGTAAATAAAGGGTTTCTCTTGAGTTTTGGAGCATTCAGGCTTGAACAAGGGATTTTTTGGCCTGTGACCTAGTGCATAATTTGCAGTGGGGGTAATATCACCCCCAACAGAGTGAAAAATGGTTCTAGGGGTAGGTGAAAGTCTTACTCTTTTTATATATAAAACACGTGCATATGACGTAAACAGCTATGTAGCATATCTTTGGCATTAAGGGAGAGGAATTAGAGGGGAAGAGGTCTAAAAAGGTTTCTAGGATGGGAGATGATGAAAAAAAAGTTGAGAAATATTAACCTGGTAGAAGAGATGATAGATTGATCCATTTCTAGAGCTTCAACAGAAGTGGCCTCAAGCATCCTCAGGGAAGACACTGTTTCTTAGAAGACTCTGCCAACTCGTGCTTCTGTCTTTATCATGCCTGCCTGCTGGCCCATCTTATACCAAATCAGTTTGGACTGAAATAACCAGGCAGGCCAAATAATTGATTTGGTACATGTTTTTAATTTACTGATTTACTGAATTCCCTTTTCAGAAAATACCAGCTAACATTATTGAGTACTTATCACAGAAACGGCCAGTCCCAGTGCTAAGTTCTCGGCATGCCTCCTCTCTTCTAATCCTCATGTCAGTTTTGTGAGGTGAATACTATTAGCATCATCATTTCACAGGTGAGAAAACTGGCTCAGAGAGGTTAAGCAATGTGTGAAAGGCTTATCTGTCAATGAGAGGGGCCGGTGAGTGCAAAATCCAGGTTTACTTGACAGAAACCAGGCTTAATCATTGCACTTTACCCCCAGGTAGTTGCAATGGGGTTTCTTGGGAGTCCAGCAATGAAATCAGAGAATATGGGCATCAGGGGGCCCCCCCTTCACCTGTTGGGAAAGTCATCCTCTGCAGGAGTGTGTCCTTGGTGATGGAGGACAATTCCCCTTTTCACTTTACCAGTGCCCCCCAGGCCAAAGAGTACAGTAAATAATCTCCGATTCCAAAAATGACTCACTGCTACTCCGCATAGGCATAGTTGGCCAACTTCCTTAAATTTAAGTTGACTTTCTGTCAGAGTTCACATTTCCACCAACTTTTCATTAAATTAATTATTCAAAACAATTCAGAGTTAGCGTTCTCACAGCAACTGTAACTCTGCCATGACTAGATTAAGGCGTAAATTGAACAGCATGTTTTGCAATAAAGTTAATTTTATATTCACCGGAGAACTGAGTTATAGTTGCTGTGGGAACCATCATTTCGAATCTCTTGACCTTGGTGCATTTAAATTCTCAACCACAGCATTGCACACGGTAGCATATTTTGCACGGATGTTTAATTTGCTTCACACCACGGCCTGGCTATCCTGAACTTGGAAGTCCTGTCAGAAATAAACATTGCAGCTTTCTAGCTTTCCCAGCCTTCTACTTATCCTATACCTACGACACTATACATAGAAACAGCCAAGAAACCAAAATGATTCCAATTTTATCTTGAAATTATCTGTTTGGGGGAAGTGAATTTCCTTAGAAGAACTGAGTCTCCGGCAATGTCAACTAAAGCAGGCAATGCCATTGCTTTTGTGTGCAGCCAGGATTCTCATCCAAGGATATTTTTGGTTCTGCGCTGTATTATTCAGTACACATGGGGTGACCTCTGAAAGCTCCAAGTCCTTGCATGTGCCATTAATCAAGCAGGCATGCACAGCCATACATCAGAACTTACTGGAGCTCTGGAAAAGCTAAGCAACATTTCCCAGAGCCACATAAAACCCAAGCATCCCTAAATCAAGACGCATTGCAGGGCCTCTAAAAGGTACGTTCAGCAGAACTGGAATAGAACTCAGGCGAAATGCTGGTGGTATAGAATTGGGAACATGTGTCAAGTAAAGACAGAGGCTTGTTTGGAAGGAATAGCAGAGGAAGATGAAACTCTGAGGTGGTTAAAGATGCGAGCATTCCATCCACGAGGATTATCGATTTTTGTAGCTTTATTGGAAAAATCAGTCATGCTTTCTGCCTCCTGGGAATTACTCTGCTACAATTTGGAAGTGTGTATGTGTGGAAACTGCAGGTTAGCAGCTGAATACCAGCTCCCATTCACTGTTCAATTATCCATTTAGCTAGAATGTGACTTAGCAGAAACAGACTGCTGTTTTGCATGTGTAAGATGTATTTGAAAGGAGGGATTTTTGTTTCTCTATAAATGAGAGGATTCCCAAGGAGAAGCTCTTGCCTTCCTAAGGGCACACTTATTATGCAAAATTGAAGAGTGGCACCTAACGAAAGCATAGGCCAGGTTGTTGGAATTCTGAATACCATTCTACAAGCTTTCAAGAAACAGAAGTCTCTTATTTCTCATACTGTGCCACACATGAATGTACCTCCTGATCAGAAATACTGCAAAATTTGTAGATAAAGACCCTGTAATGATCAGTGGCCTCCCCACCAAGTCCTTGATCAGCTAAAAACTGTTTAAAAGAAAGTTTCAGAGAGCAGGATATGTTCACGATAATTCAGGGTTCCCTGGGCCACGTGGATGGGACGGGTAAGTGATAGATGGCTTTAGATCCATGACTAAAGGTGGGCAGGGGAAATACCATGCCAGCCAGAGCAAAGAAAAAAGAGTGAAGAAGCAGGGAAGAAACTGGAATGTTTTATTGCTTCTGTACAAGGAAAAAAGTGCCATAAAACAATATAAAATATGGGCCCCTCTATGAGGTCTTTTGACACTTACTGTTTTGTGACCACATCTTCACAGGATTTAGACAGATTTTTGGTAAGCAATGTTTGACAGATTAATAAATAAATGTAAATATATATAATAGATAGATAGATAGAGACAGACAGACAGACAGACAGACAGATAGATAGATGATAGATAGCACAAGCTTTTTAAGCATGTCTGAGCATCCCATTTGGGTGGGTCAAGCTGGCCTATAGGGTTAAAGAGAACACAAAGGAATTAAAAGACCAGGAGCAATAAACTGGGAGCACGCTTGGGTGGTTCAAAGAGACCCTATTGCCAAGAATTAGATGAAGCTGGCCGGATGAATGCAGCCTTGAGGTCTAGAGTCGCTGTGTTAAGAAAGGCGAGGCATTCATTTGCTGGAGCTGTTCATATGAGGTTGTCTGCCCTGACCTTGCAGATAGAGCTGCTGTGACTCAGTGGGTCTCTCCGCTTCTCCACTCTCAGCCATGTCTGTCCTGATGCAGCACGATGCTCCCCTGTCACCCTTTCCCTTCATCTCCACATGTTATTTCTAGTATGAAAAAGCATCTTGGAGAGGAGGGCAGAATCCTCACAAAATCCAGCTTCGGCAACCTCATCTGCCTGCTAGTTCCAACCGAGGACTCTGGCTTGCTGCATCAACAGGATAGTTGGTGGGGAGTGCTGTTTATAGACTGTATGTTTAATTGTCTGCTTTTGTGTCTCTAAAGCCTTCCCTTTCCAAGGCATGTGCAGGGAAACATAAACACATCTAGCATTAGCGGTGCCACATAGAGTCACAGAGCAGGACAAATTTGTGCCCTGCCCAAGCCTCCACCCTGGCTTACCCAGATGGTCCTGATGGGTCCCCACTGGCCAGCCTTCCAGATTCTGTTCTGGCCCCATCCTCTGTCTGTTCCTCACCCAGTACAAAGGGAGCCTTTAAAAACTCATGTCAGATCAGACCACTCCTCTGCTCAAAACCTTCCAATGACTTCTTTTCATTAAGAATAAAAGCAATATCCTTACAGTGGACTATGAGGTCCTACCCCTCACTCACTCTGCTGCAGCCACACTGGCCTCCTCTCTGTCCTACAGCCACACGGGGCTCCTCTCTGTCCTTCCAACACCCCAAGCACTCTCATGCCTAGGGGCTTTGTACCTGCAGTTTCCTCTGCCTGTGCTACTATCTCCCAAATATTGGCATGATTTCCTTCCTCTCCTCCTTTAGGTTTTTTGCTCAAACAACTTATCATCAAGGGCTTCCCTGACCATCCTATATAAGACAGTGACCTCCATCACACACAACCCCCTTGTGGTCCCCTCCCCCTACATTTCCCTATAGCAATGATTACCATCTGACATACCATATTAATTTTTATTGTTTATTGTGGGTCTCCTCCCTGTAGAATGTGAGATCTTTAAGAACAAGACTTTGTCTCTTTCACTGACCACTGTACGCTGTTGTCTAGAAACTACCCGGTGCATAATAGATGCTCGATAAATAATTATTGAATGAATGAAAGAATAAACTCATGGGTCTACAGCAGAAATCAGTATATTCTAATCACGCAGTAAATGTTTGATGTGGGATTGGTATTTCCCCCTTGGAGGTCCATTTGTCCCCTGATTCGCACACACTGAACTCATCAAGGATTAGGGACGGGGCAGGAGACAGAAGCCAACACTCTTGACAGGGAGACCACCCCACCACTCAGGCAGGACACCATGCGGGGGCTTCCCCAGGCAGGATCCTCATGGATCCTATTCTCAGCTTTAGAAATCCCATTTTGTTTCTGTTAACAGAGTGGATCAAGCTCTAGACTGACTCCCTCACACTACCCAAATTCCCATCTAAACCTGAAATGGCCATTCAATAATTCACAGTGAGGAAACTCCACATCTCTTGCTCAGTGTATTCTCTCCCTAAAGGGAAATCTATATGGGAAATGAAGTTAAAAGCAGAAGATTGCTTGGGGAACAAGAAATCAAAGCAAGTAATATGATATTCTGAGTCTGCCTTCTCCCTGTACAGTACTACCTGGCTAGGGGTGGGGTGCAAAGTGCATGGGCTGAGAGTTGCACAGGCCTGGATTCACACCCTCCCTTTACCACTTGCAGTGATTATGACCCTGGGAAAGTTAATTAACTTCTCTGAGCTTCAGCTTTTTCAGCCACAGATGATGATAATAATATGTACTTCATACCATTTTTGAAATGGCTCAGTGAAATAACCAGGATGTGAATTGCTTAGCATGGACAAATGGCAGGTGCTGTTGCTTCCCTCCCCTCTGTCAAGCCGGACACTCTCAGCCCTGAACTGACCCTGGCTCTCTCTTGCTCCGCCAGCTCCCTCTCCACACCCCAGGCAGACTACCCCTTTCTGTGGGCATGCTTTTCTGAGCCTGGTTGAGATTTCTAAGCCCTGCAATCCTTAATAGTGTCACCTCACACACCTCTTGCGTTTTAAGGGGAGTTCTATTGATAACTTGTCGCATGCGTTATGTGCAGATCTTACTCATCTAACTCAGGAAATTACCTCATTTTTCTCATTTTTGTTTTAAGTATTTGGAGGGCACCTTTCTGGGGCTTTGCTGTATTGACTACACTGATCCTATTTTAAATAATAGCATTCAGTCCCTCCTCATAACCACGTGCAAATCAAAGGCTTTCCTAAACCATGCACAGACCTTTCTGCCACCACTGGAGGACACTTTTAATAAAAACAACAACAGTAATAATAGGTATCTGTTGTAGAATATTTATTATGTGCCATGCATCATGGATTCTCTCATTTAAACTTCAGCGACCCTCTGGGGTTCTATTGCTCTGGTTTTGCAAATGGAGAAACTAAGGAATTGAAGAGCTTATGATTTTTGCCCAAGAGCATGCAGCCAAAGGGTGAAGCCAAGGTTTGAACCCAGGCTGCCCAGATTCAGAGCCACTACCTTCACTATCCGAGTACTGCCACATGGTAACTGAGGTGACCTGATGCAGTGGCCCCGGGCGGCAGCAGAATCTGTTGGAAGCCCTAACATACCAAAACAAGTGACTTGGTGTAAAAGTCTGCACCCTCTTTCTTGCCCTTGGGGGCCTTCATCTCTGTCCCCACCTCTGCCTCCGGGACAGCCAATGAAAAGAGCCTAGTCCTCACTCCCTGTTTTCAATGTGACCAATGATCCCAGGCTGCCTCCTGGGGCACAAGATTTTCAGTGCGAAAACTTGGATCATCCAGGGCAAATTGGAATGGTTGGTCACCCCAGCTGAGAACAGGAACTATAGAGCCATTGGCTGGTGTCAAATCCTGGCTCCACCGTGAACCCACCCTGCTACTTTGGCCAAATTACCTAACTTTTCCATGCCTCCATTTCCTCACCTATAAAACAGAAATAATAGTTGTACCTACACCATAGGGTTGTTGTGATGATTAAATGAGCTAATGCATGAAGGGTATCTAAAAGCACCAGGCACAGAGAAATGTCCCTGTGAGGGGTTTGCTATTTTTGTGGCTATGATATAAAAAGCTTTCTAAAATCCAGAATTTCATCCTGGGGTAGATTCTTTGCCTAGCTCTTTTGAGATCTATTAGAAACATTTAGTGATTTCCTTACATTTCCTGAAGTTACACTAGGAGCAACAACAACAACAACAAAATGGCAATTTATGGTTGGCCTGATTTTACACTAGTTAAAAGAGAGCCATCAACTCTGCAGAAGTAACAAGTCTGTGCCCACAGGCCTCCTCCGTGTTATTTGTATTTTTATGACCCCCCTGTGGCTATAAGGATGCTCAGTGGGTGTAGAAATTGGATGGTTAAAAATAACAAATAAGAAATCAAAGTCACGCTTTGTCCCTATTTCCATACTGGTAGGTACCACATTCATTATTTGCTGGACAGCTGTGGGAATAAGCTGCACAAGGTACAACAACTTGATTCTCCTCCAAAAACCAAATTAAACCACTGGACTCTTATTATTGTTATCCCTACCTTTGTGTAACGCTTGTCACCCTCCTAAGCTACTAACATGCCTTCTCTTCTACTCACTGGGTGCCCTAGCCTGCCTCTTTCAATCCAGAGGTATCTGCTTCTTACAAGTTGAAAGGCACAAACCCACATCCACATTCATACACAGCCCCTGTCATCAGCTTGGTTTTGAACCCTGGGCTGCAACCGGCTCCTTCTTTTGCTTAGAGAAGTGTCATCCTTCCAGAGGCTTGGGGTGTGGCCTGTGGGAAGCTTTTCCTTTTACCTGGCTGCTGAGTCAAGAACACAGTGAAGCAGCAATGAAACAAAGCACAGTTTACTTGTTTGTTTTTAATGTATTCATTCAACAGATACCTTTAACGCTCCAGGGTGGGAATTAGGAAAACAGCCATGAACAACTGAGCCAAAGCCTTTACACTTGAGGGGTTTGGAGGCTTCTAGGAAGATGGACATTGACCCGCTTGCTCTCATCGTCCATTGCACATAGGAATCACCTGGGTAGCTTAAAAAAAAAAAGGAAAGAAACTGATGTCTGGGTCGCATCCTCAGAGATTGTGATTTAATTGGGATGCAGCTTAACATGGGAATTTTTCAAGGCTCCCAGGTGATTTGAAAGTGCCGCCCAGTTAGGACCCATTACTTTAAACAAAGGGTTCATTAGAATTATGAGGAATACTCCAGAGAAGGGGAAGGTGGTGCTATAAAAGCACACAATGGGGCAGGAACCCTGAGCTGGAAGCCAGGAAAGCCATTCCTAAACAAAAGCCAGCTGAGCACAAGGTGAATGGCTTTAGCCAAAGTGGGTGCAGGGAGCGTCGTTCAGAGAGACACGTCTGGAAAAGCCCACAAGAAGAATCCAGGCTACAGAGAACAGAGACAAAAGTGACATGAGAAGAGAGAAATGGGCAGGGCCAGATAATGCAAGGCCTTTGAGGCCCTTTTAGGGGTTTGGGACTTAATCTGAAAGCAGAGGCTTTCACATTGAGCAGGCATCTGGATCCCAAGGGCTTGTTATAAATGCAGATGGCTGGGCCTCATCCCCAGAGGTTCTGATTCATAGGTCCAGGGTGGAGCTCAAGAATGTGTAGGTCTAACAAGTTCCCAGGAGGTCCTACTGCTGGTCCCAGGGCCACACTTTGAGAAGCACTGCTCCAATCTAAAGCAATGGGAGAAACTCCCGGAGGATGTTCAGCAGGGGCATGGCATGAGTTGGGGTGCGTTTTAGCAACACGGTGCTATTCACCTCCATAACTCGCAAAGGTAATGTTCTAGGGAGATAAAGCAGGCGCCCCCAGGAGAGCACAGGCCAGGCTGGACTCCAATGCAACCGGGTGATAACAATTCAGTCGGAATTCACTGAGTAACTGACATGGGGTTTCCCTCCCAAGAAGAGCTATTTTGGTTACTGTTGCCTAAATTCTCCATTTCCTCTCATGATCACCTACTTTAAAAAAAAAAAAAAACTATTAATAAGAGCTTGAAACATCAAAACACCAAAAAGTAAGATACATCTTCCTTTCTCTTTTTTTTTTTTTTTTTTTTTGAGACAAAGTCTCGCTTTTTAGCCCAGGCTGGAGTGAAGTGGTGTGATCTCGACTCACTGCTGCAACATCTGCCCCCCAGGTTCAAGCAATTCTCCTGCCTCAGCCTCCCGAGTAGCTGGGATTATAGGTGCCCGCCACCACGCTCAGCTAACTTTTGTATTTTTAGTAGAGACGGGGTTTCACCACGTTGGCCAGGTTGGTCTCGAACTCCTGACCCCAGGTGATCCACCCGCCTCAGCCTCCCAAAGTGTTAGGATTACAGGCGTGAGCTACCGTGCCTGGCCCCTTTCTCCTCTTTTATTCAAATGTGAAAGGATTGTTTTCACTGTTTTTACAAGTTCATCATTTTTCTGCCACCAAGGCTGAGCCTACTGCCTTCCATGTCCCATGCAGACAGAAATGGTGCTGATCAGGGAGAATCCAGGTGCATCCAGAAAACATGCAGCCTAGACAGCTGGATGCAAATTTATATGACCTCATGGAAGCTCTGCTGTTTCTGTTGCTGTTGGGGTTGTGGGGAGTGATTTCTGCCTTAGGAGCAAAAGCCAGCCAATAGACCATGGGAAGGATCACTGGCCTCCCAACACCCCAACCCAGCGTCCCCCATACTTGCATCTACACAAACCCTTATAGACATACAGTCACCGCTGAAACAGAGAGGAACATCTGCCTCTCTCAATTTGCCACATCTTTTCTAACAAAGCACAGTCAGCTGTGGACGTGCAGGTTCATGGCTGCGTGTCCACGCCAATTTGTGCCTAGAAACAGAGTCCCCGCACAGCTCCCTCCCGCCCACACGGGTGAGCAAGAGGGACAAGCCCTGCCGTTTTCCAGAGACCAGAGACCGGGGTGAATCTTTGGCAGTCAGTCTTCCAAAACTAGTTGGAGATTTTCCCCAGAGCGCCTCGAAGCATCAGATTAATTTTCTGAGCATTTGCCACTGCTTTTCAGTATAAATGGCTACCTGAACCCCTGGTGATCCCCGATCTCTGACACGTCAGTTATTTTCAACTACAAAGAGCTCTGGAATGTAATGGCAGACTCTATTATTAAATAATTTCCAGTATGTGTGTGCTCTTTAATTCCAACAGTGCACAGCTCCAGGAAAAACAACAACAACAAAAACAAAACAGTGATATTTACAACAGTTGGTGAAGGGGGGGTCCCTAATTAAGTTAATATTCGGAAGCACAATTCTTCCCAAGAGAGAGGGCCCCCATGTAGTCTACCTTCGTGTCTCTTGCACCTCATAATTGCCCTTAGCTCCAGTGGGTTTTGTTTCCGCTCAGCTAGTCCGATGTGGTATTGCTGGAGTTTTGGCTGGTGGTCATTGGGAGAATGAGAATTTCTTAGGCTGTGACACAATCACACACAGAGGACACTTGATGAACCTTCATTTTTAACTTGAAAAAGGATAGGTTCTGGTTTTTTTCCCTGATCTCAGAGTGAGGCAAAGAGAAATGACCCACACTTCAGGCTATGCCCTAAAGGGAAAACTTACCACTAATTATAATATCTGTCATAACAACTATATAGACACTGACAACAATTAGTGTCACTATCTACTGAGCACTTACAATGCGCCAAGCTCTGTTGAAATCTTTAGCTTTATCATTCCGTTTAATACCTCCGGTATCTGTAAAAAAAAAAAAAAAAAGAAAGAAAGAAAGAAGGTGAGTACAGTCTTGTGACCATCCCTAAATTATTTGATCAGCACATATTTCTTGAATGTCTGTTATGTGCCAGCCATTCTTCTAGACTCTGAGAATATCTCAATGAACAAAATAGGCAAAACTTTCTGCCTTTCTGGAAGCTGTATTCTATTAGAAGAGAAAATAAATAAGATTAACAACTGAAATACACAGTTTTACAAACAGGCTGAGGCTCAGAGAGGTGGATCTACCAGCCCAAGCTCACACAGACAGCAAGAGAGACATCCAGATTCCATTCCCAGAACTCTGACTCCAAACCAGGTTAAGGTTTTCCCCATAGTTGAAATTTAAAAACAAAAACAAACAAAAAAAAAAACTTTTTTTTCCACCTCAGTTTAACCTAAGGTGTAGGTGCTCTCCTGATGGTCTCTTGAAGCAAGCAGGTACATCTGGCTTCTCTGGCTTTCCCTGTCATCTGTCTGCATTCCCATGCAGCCTGTTGTATGTTTTTACTTGCATTTCCATCTGGATAGGGTATTGCCCTTTATGCTTTTCTTAGGCATGCTTGATGTTGAATATTAAAATCCTATTTCTCTCTTCATACCCCTCATGCATTATTAGCCACTTATTTCTACTTTTAAATTGCTGCACATGGCAGAACATTTCTTGATGGTTTTTTAGAAAAGCCTTTTATGGTAATTATAGCTTTCTTCAAGTGCATTTATGCTTCCCTTTTTACCGTGCTGTAGACGTTATTTTGTTCATGCCTAATTTTTGTTAAGGCAAAAAGCCCGCCTACCTGGTAACTGTGTGGACAGACTTTTTTTTCTAGTGGTTGGAATTTTATGTGTAGAGTCTTGGAAACTCTCTCATTTCCACTCTGCCAAAGGCATTGGATTCAGCCAGAGTTATTCGTTCATCATTTCCCCCAACTACTTATTGAGTACTGGCAATCCAAGAGTAAACAAACTAGACATGGTCCCTCCTTGACAGTTTTACACCACAGCAGGAGCGTCTGGGGCAGCTGTTCGGTTCACAGTAGGGGCACCATTCAAAATGTAGGTAATGACAATGGGTACATTTATTATGACACTTTTCCAGCAGGTGACAGTAAAATGTCTTAAGGAAGGGCTGCTACATGGCCTAGCAAGCATCAAGGAGGCACTAGCCAATTGTGATACAGCAGGGCGGATAGTACCACATAAAGGAAAGGATAAAGATGCCATGACCGGTGCTGCTGGCATGAGCTTGGGAGCTTTGGAAAAGCTTCCAGGAGGATATGACTTCTGAGTAGGGATTTGAAAGATGTATTGAAGTTAGGGAGGTGAGAAAAGTGAAAAGGAAAGGGCGAGTGGCTTAAGTCTAACCAAAGCCTAAAGTGATATTGAGATAGGCTGATGTGGTAAGAGCCAGTTCATATGAAGTCAGCAAGCCCAGTTAAGGACTTCAGACTTTGCCCATGGGTCAGTGGAAAGCTATTGAAGTGTTTCCAGCAGCATCCAGAATGTGAGAGATGGATGACAGTACAAGACTGGAGGCAGGGAGACCAGTTAGGAGGTTTTGACAAGCATCTGGACCAAAGATGAGGGCGGCTGGGGTTAATGCGGTGGCAGTAGGGGTGGAAGTAGAGCACAGATTCCAAGATATTTAGGAAGAAGGACAGATAGGGGTTCTTGCAGTTAAGAGGAAAATTAGGCAGAACTTGGTTGGAATTAGATAGAAGAGACAAGAGAAGGTAGGAGAGGAGGGGAATAATTAATGCCTCCAAGGTTTCAGTGGTGGGCAATGAGGTAGATACCTGGATGCGCCATGCGCTGCTCAAGGGGTCAGAGTTTGTGGGGAGGAAAGGTAAAGAGTCAGAATTCTTTTGAGTTTGAGATGCTTATGAGTGTACAGGTTGGGAACAGATGGCTATGTTGAGATGCAAGTTGGAGTTCAGGTCTAGAGGTCAGAAGACTGGAGCTGAAGATTTAGGGGCCATCAGAATATAAGGGTGTGGGTTGTTGTTGTTGTTGTTGTTGTTGTTTCTTTTTTTTTGAGACTGAGTCTTACTCTCTCACCCAGACTAGAGTGCAGTAGCATGATCTTGACTCACTGCAGCCTCCGCCTTTGGGGTTCAAGTGATTCTGCAGCCTCAGCCTCCTGAGTAGCTGCGATTACAGGCGCCTGCCACCACACCCAGCTAATTTTTGTAATTTTAGTAGAGATGGGGTTTCACCATTTTGGCCAGGCTGGTCTTGAACTCCAGACCTCAGGTGATCCACCCACCTCGGCCTCCCAAAGTGGGTTTTTTTAAATCCCAAATTTCCACATCAGCTCTGTCTATATAGGTTGGAATATGACAGAACTAGCCCATTAATATCACTGGCATCCTTGAAAATTCTTCCTGGGAAGAGGACTTTTGATCTTAGAGAGGAAGTTTCTATTATCTTCCCATGACTCTCAGAAGAGTTTATAGATATGAAGCAGGCAGACAGAAAAGATATAGCACCCCTGATTGTTTTTATTCATTCAAGCACCTTCTATGTGCCTAAAACCAGGCCAAGCTCTGGGATCCAACAGCAAACAACCAAATCTTGGATCTCATGAGGGTTTATGTCTAGGGCTAGGTTTCTCAACCTTAGCACAGTTGAGAATGTGCACAGTTGAAGAATGATACACATTTTGGTCTGTATCATTCTTCATTGTGGGGCCTGTCCTGTGCATTGTAGGGTGTTGAGCAGCATCCCTGGCCTCTACCCACAAGATGCCAATAGCACCCTCCTCAAATTGTGACAATCAAAAATGTCTCCAGACTGGGCACGGTAGCTCATGCCTGGAGTGCTGTAATCCCAGCACTTTGGGAGGCCAAGGCAGGCGGATCACTTGAGGTCAGGAGTTCAAGATCAACCTGGCCAACATGGTGAAACCCCATCTCTACTAAAAAAAAAATGTGTATATACACACACACACACACACACACACACACACACACACACAGATTCAGCTGGATGTGGTGGCATTCACCTGTAGTCCCAGCTACTCAGGAGGCTGAGGCAGGAGAATCATTTGAACCTGAGAGGCAGAGGCTGCAGTGAGCCGACATTGCGCCACTGCACTGCAGCCTGGGCAACAGAGTGAGACTCCGTCTCAAAAAATAAAAATAAAAAATAAAAAGTGTCTTCAGACAATGCTAAATGTTTTCTGAAGAGAAATAGGGAGACAAAATTGCCTTAGTTGAGAACTGGTATAGGGTCATGATAGAACCTGTAGTCTCCAGGCAGCCAGTTCTCTCTAGCTCCATAAAAGAGGAACCAAACGGGTATGCTTCAAGGGGCTTTATATTGGTGGTCTTGGAGACAGGCAGTACCAGCCTGAAATCCAGAAGACTTCCTATAGGAGACTTCTTGGATGCCCCAGTATAAGCCCATTAGCCCAATCCAACTTCAGTTATAACATCCTCTCCAGAGAAAAGCCTCTACCTCATACCCATTTTGCCGTCCAGACTAATTACTTCCTAGGTTTTGTTTTTCCTTTAGCAGAAGCTGGCTTTGCACTTTACAAAGGATCGCCTTCTCAGAAGGCCACCAGTAGAATGAACTTGTGCTGGGGTTAGCTTGGGGTTGCCTAGCAACGCCATGCACCTACCAGGGCTGTTTTCTTCCTCTTCAAGCTAAAAGCAAAGTCCTGTCCATTAATTCCCAGCTGCCCTGAAACTTCTCAGAGATTTGCCAGCTTCCTACTGTTCGTGTTTTCATCTTCCTCATGTGATGTGGAGAAAACCTGCTACTGTGGTCTGTTTATTTCACTTCAATTGGTCGGCAGGGGAAGGTTGGGGAGGAAGCAAGAGAGGAAGAGAAGGGGTTAAAAAAAAAAGCCTCATTCAATCTGGAAATATATGTATTTTGAGTGCGTATCTCTGACTGACATGCTAGTGTTTTTTGCAGATTTAAATTTGATGTAGCGGACGTGGGTTTCCTATACAATGAGGCTTCTGTTGACACATTGGACATGAATTTAGTCAGACATGAGACCTCAAAGTAGCTAAATAACAAAACTCCACCAAATAGATACCGTGCTGAGCAAATGTTGGTAGGTCTGTCATTTAGTGTATTTTCTGTGATCCATTCCCCAAAACTCTACCAGCAGAAATTGTTAAAGCTGAAGGTAGCTGGAGGTTGGAGAAATTCTCTTTTCCTTGAGAACCTGTGAAATGTCCCTTGGGCTTTTCCTACTGAGCTCATTTTGTTCCTGCAGAAATGTCTGTGGCATTTCTCTGCAACTGGGAATGGCTTTCCTCCACACACCTTCTCACGGTATGAAGTGAACAGGGGTTTCCCAGGCAGGGCCACAGTCAGGAAAAGCATGGAAATGTGAATCTGGGCTTTGTGAGGAGGGGTGTGTAGACCAAACAAGCCTTTCCAGGTGTGCAAACACTGGTGCTTTACTTGCCTGCTGGACTTAGTGCCAGGCTGCGCAACAAAAGAAAACGGATTCCCTGGTAAGAGTCTCCTCGTTTGCCCTCTCAAGACAGCTTGGCTTCCCTAGGGACTGTCCCACATAGGTCTCCTCTGTTGCATGCACTCCTGGCTCAGATCCTAATCCAATACCACCTTCTGGAAAGGATGAGCTGCAGCAAGCACTGAAGTGTGAAACTCCTCTTAAAGAAGTAAAACTTAATTGCATACCCTTGAGACCTTGCTTCTTAGGAAGATGCCTTTAAATTCCCACCACTGGCCAGGCACAGTGCCTCATGCCTGTAATCCTAGCACTTTGGGAGGCTGAGGCTGGAGGGTCATTTGAGGCCAGGAGTTCAAGACTAACCTGGGCAACATAGCAAGACCCCATCTCTACTAAAAATCAAAAAGAAAAAAATCACTGGGCATGGTGGCACACACTTGCAGTCCTAGCTACTCAGGAGGCTGAAGCAGGAGGATCACTCAAGCCCAGGAGTTCAAGGTGGCAGTGAGCTGTGATCATGCCACTGCACTCCAGCCTGAGTGATAGAGTGAGACCCTCCCTCAAATTCCCACCACTGCCATATGCACATATTAGGTTTATCAGCATTCTCATAAGGGGTACTCAAGAGAAAAGAAGGAAGATGCTAGGTGAAGGCCTCTGAACACCGGAGAGAGGAGTAGGGGAGATGCATGCTTTTCATCCACAAGATTTGGGCCAGGAAGGTTTCAAATCAATTACCTCCATCATTACAAAGCTTTTTATCCTCTACCATGGCCCAATCCAGCCTGCACTTTATGTAGTTTAAAAAGAGACGTAGAAAAAGATGGAAACAGAGATGGTGGCAGAGGTAGAGATAGGACTCGAGATAGATATTCAAGGAAATTACTTTCTGGGGAAAAGTAAATTAATGGCCACTGGGGTATATTTAAATTAAGTAAGAAAACATATCCCAAGTGCACAACTCTGCAAATTTACTAGAAGTCATTGCGTTGTACACTGAAAACAGGTGAATTTTATGGTGTGTAAATGATGCCCCAATAAAGCTGTGAAAAGAAAGAAAAATGAAAACATGTCTAGGAATTCTTGCCAGCACGTAGGTTTTGTGAGTGTGGCCACATCCTAGTAGTTCTCTGCTTCTTTCCTACCTGTTATAAAGAGCCACGGAGGCTCTGCTAGTGAGACCTTTCCCATCTCTCTTTAGTGCACCTCCTTTCTCCACTTTCCTCCCCCAGACTCCCTATGTCCAAACTCAGGTCAGGAGAGTGCTGGCTGCAATTGTTTTGGGTCCTGGAGTAATTAGAAAATTACATAGGCAGCCGATTTTGCACAGGCACGTGAGTGCATGCATACACACACACACACACACACACACACACACACACCAATAAAGGAAAAGAAATCCACAAAATAAAAACTACCCCATCCCACCACCCTTCCCCCAAGCACATATATATTTTTTTCTATCTTTCCCCGATTCATGGCACCCAGCATCTATCCCCTCCACAGCCTTCGAATCCTGCAGTATTTTTAAATTGTGCCGTAAATAGGTTGAGTGATAAGCAGCCAACATCTTTAAGTGCCCCTTAAAACTAAATATTACCTGTACAAGCATATGAAAATAGCCCAGCAGAACCATCCAGTTTTTGGTCATGAGAAGCTCATGATAATCCTATGTAAATATATCTTTAAAACTCTGAGAGATGGCGGGCACTTTGCCTCCATCCTGGGTTGATAGGGAATTTTTTCTCTTCTACAGAAGAGCACTTCTTACAAAAAGAAAGAAAGAAAGAAAGAAAAGCTTCTTTTCAGTAGCATCAATCCTAAGCTATTGGCTGGAAACCACAGCCTAGCTAGTCTGGTTGTCAGCTCAGCACTGGTTTAGTTGTCTGGGATGTGCATTGAACTCCCTGCTTTGGGAAGGTTGCCTCTGACCTAGGTCAGTTGTCATTGGGGATCCCCTGCATCTGCGACCCCACTCTGTCTTGCTGCTGCATGCGTTGCCTGCTCCCCTGACTCTGTGTAAGGCAGGCGCGGGCCCCACTGTGAGGCTGGCCCAGCGGCTGCCCTGCGGCCTTGCTCCCCTCTGCATGGCTCCCCTGCTTCCCCAGCGCGACCTCATGTCCCTCCTTCTCATCCTCTCCATTTCTCCAACCAGATGGCTGCCCTGACTTGTGCAACGGTAACGGGAGATGCACACTGGGTCAGAACAGCTGGCAGTGTGTCTGCCAGACCGGCTGGAGAGGGCCCGGATGCAACGTTGCCATGGAAACTTCCTGTGCTGATAACAAGGATAATGAGGGAGGTGAGCACGCGTCTTCTCATTCCCAGCCCCTAAGAGCAGAGCGTTGTCCATGCTTTTGTCATAAGTCATTTTTCTTCTGAAAGACCTCCCCTGCACTATTGTCGAATGTTGTTGTTGTAACGTTTTCTTTGAAGCAAATGCAGCAGAGAACAGGCGTCCTTATGCCGGGGGGATCTCTGGGAGACACCGGCTGGGGGCACTGGGGGTTGATGCTGGCTGAGAATTCCCAAGTGCCCATTGCCACATAAAGGTGGCTGGGCCCTGGCACTGCCTTCAGGGTCACTGGTTCTGCCAGACCTTTCAGGGCTGGGGATAACAGTCAGTGACAATGAGGATGACAATCTATACCTACCGCACAAAGCTGTCATAAGCAATGCCTGCTGCCTTCATCCTTACAGCCCTTTGAGATGTCACTTTACAGGTGAGGAAACCGAGGCCTGAAGAGTGATTAAGTAACTTTTTCGAGATAATCCAACCAGTTTTACTCATTAGTAAAACTGAGACCCAAACCCAGCTGTGGCTCCAAAGTGTCTGTTCTAACCAGTTGTTGGCGAACTATGGTCCATGGACCAAACCTGGCCTGTAAGCTAAGAATAGTTTTAACATTTTTAATGGTTGGTGGAAAAAATCATAAAAAGAACAATATTTGATGATGTGAAAATTATGTGAAATTCAAATGTTGATGTTTATAAATTTTTAAACAGCTTTATTGAGGTATAATTGACATATAAAAAGCTGTGTATATGGCTGGGCACAGTGGCTCACGCCTGTAATCCCAGCACTTTGGGAGGCCATCACCACCATCAAGGCCATAAACATGTCCATCGCTTCCCAAAGTTTCTTCCTGTTGACTGAACCAAGGGTTGGGCTGCTTATTTTCAAGGTCCAATAACAAGATGCAGACACACTGGGAAAGTAACCAGAAATAAACTCTCCCAGGTACAGGGAGAAGGCCAGAGATAATTCACCAGACCAACTCAAAATTACAAAGTTTGCCAGTGTGTATATACCTTCTAAGCTATGTGTCTACGTGTAAGTGTGCATTCATCTGAAGACACAAGTGATTGATTCCATCTAATCTATAACTGAGGTTTGGGTCCTGGAGACCTTCCTCCAGAGCCTCAGTAAATTTGCTTAGCCTAGATGGGTCCTGGTGCCAGGGGTGATTACCCTTATCTTGTCTCCAACTAAGGTGTGCAGGTCTGGGGAGTTCCTTTAGACTCCCAGTAAAACTTGTTTAATCCTCAATGGGTCCTGGTATGAGGAGTGTAAGAATTCCTTCATTATCTTGTGAAGGTTCAAGGCCCAGGAAAGGCCTAGACAAGACTCTTGGTGAGCTTTTGTTACATTCCAGCCTTTGTGTAAGTGTGCTGGCTCTTTCTGCCTTTAATATTTAACCTCACCATTCATTCAGTGCCAAAACAGTTGTCATGGAGGCTTACCTGTTCAGCTGTTGATGAGACCTGGCCTGCCACACTGCTCTCTTTGTGGTTATTGTTTTGGGGTGATTTTTTGGTTTTAGGAGTTTTTGTAGTAAGAACATTTTAACGTGAGATCTACCCTCTTAGCAAATTTTGAGTATACGCTACTTTGTTAGCTATAGACACTATGCTATGTGGTAGATCTCCAGAATGTATTTATCTTGTATCGCTGACACTTTGTACCCCTTAACCCACACCTCTCCATTTATTGGAATATAGCCATGCCCATTTGTTTATGTTTGGCCTAGAGCTGCTTGCACTCTCCATGTCAGAGTAGAGTCAAAACAAAAACCACTTGGCCATCAAAGCCTAAAGCATTTACTCTCTGGCCCTTTACAGGAAAAGTTTTCTGTCTCCTATTCTAAACCTCTGAGCTGAATTTCCCCATGTTCCTTCCTGATGGAGTGCTAGGATTCTGGGGCTAAATGAGGTTGGGTTAGCATGTGGGCCACCTGATCTCCTAAGAATACTGTGGAATGTTCCCTAGACTTCAGTACAGGTGTGTTATCCACCCCCGCCAAAATTACTAACTGATCAGAATTCACTGGGGGCAGGGGTTGTTTCAGAGTGTAGGAAGATCCATGAGTCCAATCATTTGATTTAACAAAAATGTATTTAGTGCCACCTTGGACCAGTCATTGAATTCTAGGAATATCAATGACCAAGTCAAAGTCAGCCACTGCCTTCATGGCCCCAACAGGTCCTTTCAGTGGTGTCCAGAGCAGGGCGCAATCCATCGGGGTGGTGGATGAGAGTATTAGATATTCTATTTTTATTTTTTCTCATCCTCTTAATGGGTATTTTGCAGTTTCCATAATTTATGATTGCCATTGTGCCTGTATGTAATTTGTAAATAAACAGATGTACATACACTGATAGGAGTACACAATCAAAACAGTTTACAGACCTGATGTGGTTTACAGAGCTCCCATTCATTCATTTTCTCTTTCCTGAAACCGAGCCAAAAGAGAAGGCACTTGAATTCATTTTTTAACAAGTTAAGGCATAACTACATAATGCATTTTTTTTCCAAGTCAGAATCGCACGACTTTTGCTGGTAAGGTTCACTGTTTTTCCTTATGCCTCCCTGGCGATTTCACCGAGCACAGCGGTTGCTTACAGATCAGCTTCTACTTCCAGAAAGGAGCTGCTCTCCTGGCTCCCTTCCCTGTTCCTGGTGTCAGCAGCTGAAAGCATAACAAATGGCTGGAATGCCGCACAGAGGGGAGAGAGGAAACTCTGGGGGACTGTCTCCCCAGCATACCCTGCCTTACCCACCTCCCTCCCCACCAGCCCTACCCCTGATCCCAGCTTCCACCCGGCCAAAACCAAATTCCTGAAGTGATGGAGCTAAAAGAGGCTCACAGGGTCCCCGGGCCTAAGGGTTGCCCCAGGCACAATTCAGGATCCCCCCCGGCTGGCAGAGACAAAGCAGTCCAAAGGCAGGGCACAAAAGCAAATGAGGCAGTGATTATGCTAAAGACAATAATGGCCTTGTTATGGGAACTATTAAAGCAAACCTCCCAAGGAAGTAATTAACCACAAAGAAAAAAAAAAAAGGCTGCATGGTGTTTATAAAAAGAAACTCCCAGTTAATTCAGAGTTGCTTATGTCGGGTGAGAGGGGTAGACACCAATTCTCTCTCACCTGGCGTAAGCAATTCACAATTAACTGAGTTCTTCTTTTGGAGGAGATTCCTCGGTGTAGATTATCCTTTTTACGGTTAATGACTTCCCTAGGAGGTGTGCTAAGCACTTTGCTGTTTATTGATAAATATTAAGGTTGCTCCTCATCAACTCCAGATTCAATCCTGCAGCACACTAATTATATCACTCTTTTTGTTTTGTTGGTGTGGGGCTGGGAGTTCTGCCCTAGTCTCTGTCCTGCTTTGTGAGTTCTCAGGAAGGGCTATGTGAGTTTATAAACCTGGCAGTGGGTCAGAGAGGCACCCGGGCAGAACATGAATGCAGACCCGGAGAGCAGCTGCAATGAACACATTTGTTATAAATTTCAAGAATGAGCAAAATAATAGAGCTATCTACCGAAGTGAACTGGAAAAGGCAAATCGCTTTTCCATCTAGAAACACTCTACTTTAAAAAAAAGAATCTGTTTGAAGGGATATATATTTTTTATTTTAAACTGAGATAGATATAGATACAAATACAGATAGAGATATTTGAAACCTTTAACAGGCTTTTTTCAACCTGGGTTCCTCTGTGAGAGAATTAAGCCCTAATACTTTATGGCCACTAGTGGTTCTGAAACTTCAGCATGCGACAAAACCACCTTGATTCGACACAGAGTGCTAAGCCCTATTCCTAGAGCTCCTGATTCTCTAAGTCTGGGGAGGGCGGCGCAAGACTTTGAATTTCTAGTAAATATCCCAGCAGTGCTGACGCAGGGGATGCTGATGCAGGTCCTCTTTGAGAACCACTGTCCTAAGCCATCCGTTCTATGTAATGAATTAACTTCTCTCCTATGCATCTAGAATGGTACTGGATAAAGTACCTCCTTTAGAAGAATTGAGAAAACTTTCACTCAAATATGCTCTGTAGTGAGCAGTGTTGAGATGAAAATCCCTGTTGGAGAAGGCTGCCTTAGAATATCCCCGCCAAAACAGTTTATGCCGAGGCCCTGCCTTCTCACCGCCTTGGCTTTCAAAGTCTCCAAACACCCCCAGGCATGTGACCGCCACTCATGTAACCTCAGGAAGCAATGGCTGATTCTGAAGGGACAAGCCATACCTGCCCATGGCCACTAAAAAGAAGTGGAAATGGTTCAGACAGACATGGCAGCCAGCAGACTGTCTTTTTAATAGTGAGAGGTCTTCACTTGAACTGCTCACCCCAATTTGAAAAAGAAGAGACTCAAAGAAATATTTTTGCTTACAGAAGACAAATACCAGCTCATTAAAGTCTGAGAATACACAAAACATGTGCACCAAGTGACAGGCAGATAATATTTAATTATCACCACCAAGACAGAGGTGTGAGATTTAGTTCATCACAGCCAGGGGTAGGAGAGAGGGTGTAGATTTCCTCTAAAAGTGGGAACCGCAAGGTGAGGAGGCATTGTTAGACCGTCTGGCCTGGTGAGACAGTCCTTACTCCTTCCCCACTCCCCTTTATCACCCTGAACTTACAGTCAGGAGCCCTAGCCCTTCCATCATTTCAAGCCGGCATAGGAGTGAGTCTGAAGCTCCTGTGGAATCCTATGAGATGCTTTCTCCCATCTGTGGGCAGCGGTGACAGTGGAGACCAAGGGAGGTGATGTCATAACCACATCGCCTGGAGGTAGGGGTAGGAGGAAGCCCTTTTTAGGCTGAGCTTGTCCTCAGTCACCCCACATCACTTTCTTCCTTACTAAACTAGGAGAGATGTCTTTTCCCCCCTGTTCCATTTCAACACCGCACTGAAAGATGTTTTGCACCTTCTCTTTCACGCCCCTGATTTCTGAACAGGTGACACTGTATCATCATAATTGATTGAGGGCTTAGGCTTCAGAGTCAGCCTTTGTATCCCAGCTCTGCAAGTCACTTTGCTTCTCAAAGTCTCAGTTTTCTTATCTGTAAAATAGACATGGCAATGCCAATGCCAGTAGCTGGTGTGAAGTTTAAGTGAGAAAATGCATGTGATGTATTTTACAAGACACCTGGCTCATAGATGCCCTCACATATTGGCTGCTGCTAGCATTAACATTATTAATATTAATATTATTTTCTAGAAAGGAGACTGAATTCATGTAGGTGGAACCCAGCCAATAATTTTTCCAGGGTACACAACCACAAAGATTCTAATTTTGTGCTTATTGAACTTCAGTGCTGCATGACTGTGTGGAGGGCTTGTTTAAAAGTCAGATTTCTAAGCCCCCACCTTTGAGGTTCTGATTTATTAGTCAGATAAAGGATCCAGGAATCTGCACTTTTACCACGCACCCCAGAGTGTCTGATACAAATGTGTTTGCTCTGCAGATGACATTTTGAGATAAACTTTTTAAAATAATGGTTTTCCCTCGGTGGGCTGACCCAGCCTAATGTCATAGTGCTTACACCCCAAACCCTTTCCCCTAAAACCCCCAGAACACAGGAGTGCAGTGAGGAGAGGGGAATTTTATTTCAGGAAGAAATAAGTAGCTGAAAAGACATGAAGTCTGGGCATGGTGGCTCACGCCCGTAATCCTAACACTTCGGGAGACCAAGGTGGGTGGATCACTTGAGCTCAAGAGTTCAAGACCAGCCTGGGCAACATGGTGAAACCCCATCTCTACAAACAAATAGAGAAATTAGCCAGGCAGGCATCCTGGCATGCGCCTGTAGTTCCAGCTACTCAGGAGGCCAAGGTAGAAGGATCGCCTGCTCAGGGAGTTGAGGCTGCAGTGAGCCGTGATTGTGCTATTGCACTCCAGCCTGGGCGACAGACTGAGACCCTGTCCCAAAAAAAAAGACATGAAGATATCTTTAGGTCCTTAGTGAATGACTTCAGTATGATTTAGAAGTTCTCCATTCTTGGGTGGAGAGTTGGCTGATGTTTGTTTCAAAGTTTAAAAACCTTTAACTCTCTGTCATTAGGGTATGAATTCATCTATCCACTCATACATCCATCCATCCATCCTTTCATTAGCTTATTCATTTATGGTTTAACAAACATTTGTTGAGCGTTTACTAAATGTTAGACCCTGAAAATAAGCCTTTAGAAATACTAAAGCAAACATGACATATGTCCACAAAGAGCTCACTATCCATCTACAAAGACGGATAAACACATTGTTGTTGTTATTATTATTATTATTATTATTATTATTATTATTATTACAGTCCAGCATGTGAGAGGTGACAGGGATGGACCATCTTATTAGATGGCAGTAGTTCAGTGGGAGCATAGCAAAGGGACTGTCACATGTATGGGTGTCAGGAGCATGACATGAGAGAAAGCGCAGCCCATTGTTAAGGGCGGGCTCTTCAGCTCGTCTCCATGGAGTGTCCTCAAAGCCACAGATCTGTGTGATCAGTAACCCCTGATAGAGGCTCTTCAGGCCACTAGCAGTTACTGTAGTTCCCTCTCTAAATGAAGGACTCCACGCTGGCTTCTCTGCAGAGCAGTATTTCCCACCCTACCTCCATCTGCAAGGCTTGGTTCCTTGCTTCACTCCAAAGGAGGCTGCCTTGGGTTAAGAGACGTGGTTGCTGGCCTGAGCTCCGGGCATGCCGTCCAAGGCACTCCAGCCAGGTCTAAATGAGGAGAAATAACGCTGGAGTCGGTCCAAAGCACTTGGAACAGACAAAACCCACCCCTCGCCCACTGCCTCCTCCCGCTCCCTCCCCATCCCGTAACCATCCAAATTGGTTTGACACGATTCAGGAATGCTCTTCCGGCATTTATCTCACTTGTTAATTAATAACTCACCTTGTCTGTGCATTTAGCAGAGCCAAGCTAGGGACTTCAGGGACTCCAAAAGGGTTCTGGTTCCCATGCCCAAATAGTCCAGTTTCTTCCTCCAATGAGAGACAAAGCTTGGTGAGTCTCTGTTAATGCCTTGATTAATCTATCCCAATCATGTTGATGGATTGGTTGGATGGGGGACAGCTTAAAAATACAACATAGAGCTATTAATTGGGTTGGATGAGGATTCCCTTTGCAGTCCAAAGACCTTGTGGCAAATGTAGCTGGAGCCATAAACAGAGTCCCTGATTAGCTCCGAGAGAGAAAAGCAATGTATCTAATGCTTAGGAGGAAAACTTGGCCTTGAGGACACTGCCAGCTGGCCAGATGCTGGGTCTGTCTTCTTTAGGAGGGAAGCAGAATTAGCCTCAACTGAGATCTTCAGGGAACACACAGCAACAGGGATCTGAAATTATTCTGGCTCTTCCAGTTGAAATAAGATCTTTGACTTCCTGGGCATATTTGACTAGAGAATCTTCTGTTTAGAAAACTGTAAGGTAGGGGTTCAGTTTGCTTTTATTCTACTGAGGTTTAGAAAAAAGATAGAACCAGCTGTGCACAGCAGCTCACACCTGTAATCCCAGCACTTTGGGAGGCCAAGGAGGGCAGATCACTTGAGGTCAGGAGTTTGAGACCAGCCTGGCCAATATGGTGAAACCCTGTCTCTACTAAAAATACAAAAATTAGCCAGACATAGTGGCTCACACCTGTAGTCCCAGCTACTCAGGAGACTGAGGCATGAGAATCGCTTGAACCCAGGAGGCGGAGGCTGCAGTGAGGCAAGATCGCACCACTGCAGCGAGGCAAGATCGCACCACTGCAGCACTTCAGCCTGGGTGACAGAGCAAGACTCCATCTCAAGAAAGAGAGAGAGAGAGAGAGAGAGAAAGGAGGGAGGGAGGGAGGGAGGGAGGAAGGAAGGAAGGAAGGAATTCTCTTGCATATAAAAATAATAATCAGTAAGATTTTTGAGAGCTTACATGTGCCAAGCACTGTGCTGAGCTTGCTCTGCACCTGGGTTACAAGAGCAGCCTCCCAAGTGGTCTCCCTGCTACTTCTTTTGCCATCTGCTCTCTGTTCCTCTACACAGCAGCCAGAGAGAGTGTTTTAGTAGGTTGATGCAAAAGTTATTGTGGTTTTGGCCATTGAAAGCAATTAATTTTGCACCAACCTAATACATTGTAAATCTCATCATTCCATGTTCTCAAAGGGTTTCTCATGGAGTTAGAATCAAAATCAGATGTTTTTTTCACCTTGGCTTACGGGCCCCTCTGTATATCCCCTGCCTTGTTTCTGACCTATCCTCCCCCATCCTCTCCGGAAGCTCTGCCTCATCCACTCTGGCCGGTGTTTAGACCGCACAAGTGCAAAGATTAGTTCCACCCGAGGGTCTTTGCTAGTGCAAGGTGGAAATGCTCAATCCAGGCACATTGTGTCACTGGCTCATTGTAGTCATCCAGTTCTCAGCTCAAATGCCTGAGAAGTACTTACTATGAAGTCTTCCTCTGTCTCTCTCCCATCAACCATTAGTGTTTCCTTTATGGAAATATCACACTCCTAAATTTTCTCACACTGTTATTCTTGTAGGTTGTCTGTTTCTTCACACTAGACTGTAAGTTCAATGAGTCTATTTCATCATATTATTTTCATTATACAGATAAGGATACAAAGGCTCAAGAAGTTGAGACTCAGAATAGGCCTTTCAGCTAACCACCATGATATATGGCTTTTCTCCTTTAAAGCCACTGGCTCATTTTTTCTAAAACACTCAAGAAATTTGGACAGTGTTTCTGAAGAAGATTCAACCAAGTACAGAATGTGTGTTGCTGCAAAGAAGCCTTAGAAAAAAACACCTCAAAGACAAAACCTTTCCATTGAAAACCTTTTCATGGTACATGTAATTGACCATTGAATTAGTTGGTTTTTTTTTTTTTTAAAAAAAAGGTGTTTAAAGTTTATAATTTACCCAACACAGCACTTTCAGTCTTTTTTAATCAAGTCTTTATTAGTTTAAATGGTTATTAAGTGTCTCTTAAGGGATTATGTTTTTTACCCCCTGATTAGATGACAAATCAAATATTCATTATGAAATTGTGATGAAAATGCATAATCTGAAAAAAAATTTTAATCATGTAAATCACTATGGACTTATTTTAGGGAATCAAAGGATGAAAACGCAGATTTCACTGGTGGCAAGGATGTAATGTTGATATCATTATGTTGGCTTCCTGTATTTGTGCCTTGGCCAGAGTCTTGCCCTAGATGGTGGCAGGCACACCCCTGCCATCCCCCGGTCTCTGTGACCAGCATTTGAATAAAGAGGCAAGGTCCTCGTGCAATCACTAGCTCTCTTGCTCTCACAGTCTTCCCCCAAGTCCAGACCGGTGGTTCCCTACCAGGGTAACTCGCTCTCCCAGGAACATCTGGCAATGACTAGAAGCATTCATGAGTCATGGCGCCGGGTAGATGGGGAGGTGCTACTGGCATCCAGTGGGTAGAGGCCAGGATTGCTGCTAAATGCCCTACACACACAGGAAAGCCCAAAATCAAAGAATGACCTGACCCAAAATGTCAATAACACCAAGGTGAGAAATCCCATATAGACGTTTAATGTCCCAGGAACACATCTGTCTGAGGGACCAGAGGGTCCCAAAACAGGCAGTGTCCATGGGCCTGATTTGAAAGGACGTGATGTCCAAAACCCTAAGGCATTGAGCCCTTACCAAGGGCCAGGCCCGTGCTAAAACTTCACCCACATTGCCTAAATAAATCATGACAATCCCCACAAGAGCCCTAAGAGTCTTTCATTATCCCTTACATAGAAGCAGAAACTAAGAGCCAGAGAGAAGTGGCTTGTCCAAGCTCCCACGGTGAAAACGTAGCCAAGCCAGGATTCAGAACCTGGGTCAAGAGCCCTCCTCTGGGCCCCTCACAGCACCTGAGTGTTTGTTGTGTTTGGGCTCAGAGCAAGGCAGAGCATAAGTGCTTGAACAACCTCCACCCCTCAGAAACACGAATTTTGCAGCATGCTTAAAAATACCATCGACGTTAGCTTTTCCCTCCAGTTTTGGATTTGGAATGCATTTTTGCCACAAAGTGCTTAGGCACTGAAATGCCAGGGGGTGAGCAGGGGAGAGTTGAGCAGTTGGACTTTAAATAGCAAGGTGTTAGCAAGCAGCACAGCAAGAGCAGCTGCCCCAGGCCTGTGCTCTTTTCTTTGACTTTCTGTCTCCTCAGCCAAGAGCTCTGGGGGATTGGAGAGGGGCCAGAACTCTGTGGCCAAATGTAAATCCAGAGAAAACTGCGAGGTGTTCCCCCAAACCTCTGTGCCTAATGCTTCTCTTCCTCCCCACTCAGCAACCAAAACCAAACCTTTCCAAGGTGATTCTCCTCCTCTGCCTGTCCTCAGGGTGTGTCGTCATGGAGCTCTCCTCACCCCCTTCAGTTTCCTGGAACTCCATGGCTACGTGCACTGAGGCACACTACCTCTTTCATTTATGAGAATCACAGGATGATTTCATTTATGGGAGTCTGGAAATGTCAGATGCAAAAAGGCTAAAATATAGAGTCCCCGGCAGCTGCAAAGCCCAGGGAGGGAAAGTCACTTACTTAAGGCCAAGGAGCAGGCGGGGCAGACCTGAGACTGGAGTCCTGGTTTCCTGGCTCAAAATCCAGTGTGCTTTTCTCAATGCTACGTTGCCACCAAAAGGACCCAGTGACCCTCAGGAGAATGGGTGCCTGCCACTACTGGTTGGAGCCAAGATCTGTTTCAGACCTGGGACCTAGATTAGAATGACTGGAGGTGCCTAGGGTACCTCACAGTGAGTGCCACCTTCCCTTTTGCCCCCCTCAGCCCCTAATTCACCTCTTCCTAGTTGCAACCCTGCTCAGACCTCTTGTCATTGATGGCAATGACAGAAAACACCCTCTCCCACATCAGCCACACTCCTGGACAGACCGCTCACCACCAAAATCATTTATTCATTCAACAAACATATACCAAGCCCCAACACTCAGTGGCAGGGCATGTGAACGAATAAGACTCAAACTCTGCCCATAAAGAATCCTCTGTCTGGTGGGAGGTAAAATACACGCTAAAGCTGTCACTGCAGAGCCACATTTTAAGGGTCCATAATAGAAGTAAGGCCAAGAGACCATGGCCGCTCACAAGAGAGGCACTGAAGACTTCCAAAATAGGTACAGCTTGAATCTTAAAAGATATAAAGGAATTAGGCAAAGAAGGAGGGAAAAGCATTGTGAATTAAGGGAATGGCAAATGCACAGAGGCAAGGAACAGCAATGCCTGTGTGGGGACCTCTGAGAAGCCTGGTACCTTGCAGCCTAGTCCACGTGGAGAATGGAGGAGGATGAGGCTAGAATGGGGTTTGCATGCAGTGCTGGGCAGAGTGCAACACAGCCAGCATATTTATTTGTGCCTCCCACCACATAGCATCTCAGTCTTCAAAATTGCAACCATGCCTGCCCCTCAGACAGAAGGCTGATATATCTGCTTGTGTTACCATAAACACACACACCACAGCTGAGAAGCAGGCGTGGACTTTTGTTATGTTGCCTCCATTGCGCATAGGCATTCTTTCTCCCAGGGAGAGGAGACAGCCTGGCAGGGTAGTCGAGAGGCTTTGGGATTTGAGCTTCAGGTCACGTCCCAGCTCCTCCACTTCCTCAAGATACGAGCTTAAATTTAAGCTTTGTCCTCTGTAAAGTGGAGCTAAGGCTAATTTCGGCCTCATAGGGTGCTGTGAGGCTTAGATGAGTTAATGGATGCAAAAAAGTCAGCACAACGGTTCATATACGTCTTATATGTCAGTGAGCGTCAGAATCACCTGGAAGGCTTCATGCACAGATGGCTGGGCCCCACCCTCAGAGTTTCAGATTCAGTGTCTGGCAGGAAGCCCAAGAACGCGCATTTCTCACAAGTGCCCAGATGATGCTGACGCGTTGAGAACCACTGACTTAGCGTAATACGTGCCTTTTGAAGGGAAGCTCAAGTGCTGGCAGAGGGATTCCTCCGAGCGTGCCAGCCCTGGGCCAGCTGATGAGGAGAGACAGGCCAAACAGCTCTGCATCCTGAGGCGGTGGCCACTTGATTAGCACATGGACCTTGGGTACATTCCTGGGTTCACTGAGGCCCTTTCCACAGAAGCTTGTCATCCGAAGAGGAGTCAGGGCTCCAACTTCCCAGGATCCATCCTCCTCCTTCAAGAGTGTTGGAATAAAAGAAAAATGTGGAAGGAGTTTGCTGGGAGAGAGCAGTGATAGCTGGCCCTGGTTCCTTGCCTTTTATGACATTCTGCTGCTTTCTCCCATACCCCCTGCCCCACTTAGGACAGGTGATGCTGTGCCATTTACTGATGGGGTCCACAGACGTTGGAATCAGACAGACCCAGCTGTACATTCTGACTCAGGTTCTTACTAGCTGTGCTTCCTTGAGCAAAGGACCTAACCTCTCTGAGACTCAGTTCTCTCATCTGTAAACTGGAAACAATGATATCAACCTCACTGGCCTGTTGTAAGGTTTGACTAGAAAGTTTATAGACAGCAACTTAATGCCCCTTTATTTAAATGGCTGCTGTAAGTGTTTGCATCTCCCTGTATGATGTGAGTTCAGAGATTCTAAAAGCATACACTGCCTCCCAATCAAAAAGTCATCATTTCAAATAATACATACATTTCAAAATCAGGAACCCATCTTTTGGTCCCTGTTATAATACATTTCCCTCAATTTCATCCCCACTGGCTTTGGAATGAATGCTGTCTTCCCTCAGAGATCATGAACCGGTGACCCCCAAGCTGGGTGGGTCACTGCCGTGTTCCGTTTAGCCACATAGGCTTACAAAAATCTTTGCATTCATTGCTGACATTTAGAGGATTTCATTTAACTAATAAAGAAACTGAGGGCCTAGAGGTTAACTTGCCAAGAGTCAAACAGTGGAAGGGCTGGGATTGGAGCCCAGTTCTTTTGATTCTAAATGTCTTGTTCATTCTTCTCTCAGACCCTTTTTCTGAAAGTAATTATATGCCAGGTGTGCCAGAGAGTCCAAAGCCGCTAGGTATCTGGGGTCATGCTGGAAAAGAGGAATCCATGGAGAAGACAGATGCAGAAAAGAGAAACGGCAGTCCCTGGAGCAAGCTTCTCCTGCTCTTACTTCTGCCATGCTCGCTCAGAAAGCTTGTGGCTCAGGGAGTGTAGAATCAGGGAGAAAACCCCAGCCTACCTGGGGTCCATCACTCAAAGTCTTAGCCCTTTGATGAGCAACACTAATATCATCATTACCCAAATAGCACACTGTCTGCCAGGGTGGCCATTGCATAGGCCTTTGACATGCCCTCTTTGTCGATGCATCTTGCCACACAGATTTTGGGATGCCCCCTTACCTGGCCTTTCCATTCCCTACTCGTAATCTTTAAGGCCATGATTTCTTAATAGCTTTCCACCTCCACTCAGATCATGCCAACAACTTCTCTGGGCTGGACTATGGGTCCTCCAGCCTCTAATCTGTTCCCCACAGAGCAGCTAGAAGAATCCTTTTAGAAGTCAGATCCTATCACACCCCTGCTCAAGCCTTGCCAGGGCCTCTCATCTCCCGTAGCACGGCACCCAGGTTGCCGCAGTGGCTTCCCTTGCTCTGCATTAGTGAGTCCCCACTTCCATGCTGATCTCATTTCCTCTCTCTCTTCCTCGTCCTCTCTCTGCCCCATACCTGCCATCTTGCCATTCCTACAACTCACAAATACACTTTCACCCTAGGCTTCTGCACTTGCTGTTGCCTCTGCTCAGAGTGTTCTTCTTCCAGATGTTTCCATGACTCATTTCCTCATTCCGTTTAGGTTTCTACACGAACATCACTTCTTTAGAGAAGCCCTCCCTGCCCTCCCTGTCTAAAGCAGAAAATCCCCTCCTTCATCACTGTCCAGCGCTTTACCCTGCCTTACTTAGTGTCTTCAGAACACTGTCACTCTAAGTCCATCATGCATTCATTTGTTTATTGTCTATCTTCCCCCTCTAGAATCTAGGGCCATAATCACAGGGTCCTTGTCTGCCTTGGTCAACTCATTGTTACATGAATTGAATGAGTAAAAGCTTTCATGAGAAGTGTTTGGGATCGGAAGCAATTGTCTTTTATTCAATAGATTATTGGGAGAGAAATACATTTCATTTTAGGATTTCAAAAAACATGCATACAGTGACACCCAAGTCACTATATACCACTGATATCATTTTATCAATGCGAAGAAAATCCAAATATAAAATACATCTTTTCAGTAAGGCATGAAGACATGGTTGTACTGCTCTTCATCTGTATTACTGACTTGGCCTCATCACGTCCATTGACTTCATATGGGTTGGTGCAGTAGGTATGCAAGCCTTATAATCCTCCTTTAAAACAAGAGGAAAGGCAGAGGCTGCTGCAGACTGTTCTTGGGTGAACTCCGACCTCCCAAACTACAGCTTGCTGGAGAAGCATAGAGTAGGGGAGAAGAACAGCAAGTCTAAGGCTGGGCCAGCTGCATGTGAATCCCAGCTTCCCCACCCACCCGCAGCTGCCCAACCTTAGTCAAGTAACTGACCCTCTCTAGGACTGGATTTCTCCATCTGAAAAGTGGAAGTAAACAAACAGTTACTATACAACAAGTCCTTCTGCATACACTTTATTCGATTTTTTTGCAACAGCCCTGTTAAGCTGGTGTGATTATTTTTATTTCACAGATGAAGAAACCAAGACTCAGAGAGGTAAAGTAACTAGCTCAAGGCCACACAGTCAATATTTTGCTGACCTGGGGTTGAACACAGATCAGCTGCCTCTAGATCCCGTGATCATAAATGGCAGTATGATACTAATTCCTAGTACCTACACTATAGAGTAGATGCGAAGATTAAATGACAGCCAGGCACAGTGGCTCATGCCTGTAATGCCGGCACTTTGGGAGGCTGAGGCAGAAGGATTGCTTGAGCCCAGGAACTTGAGACCAGTCTGGTCAATATAGCAAGACCTTGTCTCTACAAAAAATTAAAAAATTAGCTGGGCACAGTGGTGGGTGCCTATAGTCCCAGCTACTCAGCAGGCTAAAGCAGGAGGATCTCTTGGACCCAGGAATTTGAGGCTGCAGTGAGCCAAGATTGCGCCACTGCACTGCAGCCTGGGTAACAGCATAAGACCTCATCTCTAAAAATAAACAAACAAGTATAAAACAAAATAAACGAGAAAATCTCCAGAGAGTGCTAAGCACAGTGCCTGGAACATGGCAACAGCCATGTTTAGGAATGACACCGTTTAGAAATGAGTACTTCCAACTCCTCTAATTCCACAGAAAGCTCGTAGAATAGCCAAGTCCGGGCCCTTCTCCCAGCTGGCAGTCTAGGGTATTTCTTTATGCCCCAGAAGGAGAAGCATCATGCCCCCCTACTAATCCTCTCCACTCTGGGGCCAAGCCTCCCATCTTCCCCCCAGGGACAAGGTCTCCCCTCAGGCGGAAAGTAACTGTTCCAGCTTGTTGCTCTGAGGTGTCAGTGGTGACAGCCCCTTTTCTTTCTGAGGGACCCAGCAGGTCACTCTCTGGCACCAGGCTGCCACCCCCTGCCGGGCCTGGGCTGCGCTGGCCATCGGCTCAGTTCTGTGTGACCTGTCAGTGGGCTCTTTGAAATGGAGGTTGATGAGGAACAGAGCAGGGTAGACCAGGCAGCGAGAGGCCAGGAACAGCAGGCAGAGGGCAAGCATTTGGGGAAATCAGAGGCCAAGAGCAGAGGCCCTTGCTCTCTGTTGCCAGTGGTTTTTGTAACAGCAAAGTGGGGAGACAGCCGCAGCCAGGATAGAAATCCCCCAGGTATAAAAAACGTGGCTCTAGGCTAACAAGGGTCAGACTGTGCCAGAGAGGCCTGTCAGAGGCTGTCCAAGGTGGGAAATTTCTGATCAAATGAGATCATCCCCAGAGGCCCTTTCTGGGTTGAAAGTCAGCAGGGGCGGGGCAGGGAGAGGAAAAGAAGGAAGGGGAAAGAGAGAGAAAAAACAACTAAGAAATGAACATGTTTTCTGAAGCTTCAGTATTTCCGTTCCTAAGTCCTGTGACATTCAGAGGGTACCTATATATGGCTGTGACTGCTTCCAGCCCCCGTGAAGAACCGAGAACAGAAGTCAAGAGGCTTTGGAGGAGGCCGGGCATGGTGGCTCACGCCTGTAATCCCAGCACTTTAATTCCAGCACTGTAATCCCAGAAGTCAAGAGGCTTTGGGAGGCCGAGGCAGATGATCACTTGAGATCAGGAGTTCGAGACCAGGCTAGCCAACATGGTGAAACCCCATCTCTACTAAAAATACAAAAGTTAGCCAGGCATGGTGAAGGGCGCCTGTAATCCCAGCTACTTGGGAGGCTGAGCCAGGAGAATCACTTGAACCCAGTAGGCAGAGGTTGCAGTGAGCCAAGATGGGGCCACTGCACCCCGGCCTGGGCAACAGAGTGAGACTGTGCCTGGAAACAAAAAAAAAAAAAAGAGGCTTTGAGGTAGACAACCAACATGTGAATCCTGAATCACTGCTCCATCATTTACTAGCACGGTGACCTTGGGCAAGACCCTTAAGCTCTATGAACCTCAGTTTCTTCATCTGCAAAATGAGGATCATAGAACCCACCTCAAAGGTTTCTTGAGAGCATGACTGGATGCTGGCTGGATCGAAGCACAGCACAGGCTGAGCAAGCACAGAGGGGCTTAAGTGGCTGGCAGAGGGCCAGGCACTTAACTGTAAAGTTAAGTCAAAAGTGTGAACTGGGCCGGGCGCAGTGGCTCACGCTTGTAATCCCAGCACTTTGGGAGGCCGAGGCGGGCGGATCACGAGGTCAGGAGATCGAGACCACGGTGAAACCCCGTCTCTACTAAAAAATACAAAAAATTAGCCGGGCGTGGTGGCGGGCGCCTGTAGTCCCAGCTACTCGGAGAGGCTGAGTCAGGAGAATGGCGTGAACCCGGGAGGCGGAGCTTGCAGTGAGCCGAGATTGCGCCACTGCACTCCAGCCTGGGCGACACAGCGAGACTCCGTCTCAAAAAAAAAAAAAAAAAAAAAAAAAAAAAGGGGGAACTGGTTGAAGCCAGGAGCTGGGGCAGAGGGCTGACCAAAACATTCTGCAGCCCAGTTTCCCAAAACATAAATCACCCTCTAATAGGTATGTAAATGGTTACTCTCACTAACTGCCTTAGATAAAAGAGCTCATATATACATGCTCGTACAAACATGTCATGGCAGAGGGTACGATAGGCTCCTGTGTGTTGGACACTCAGCATAACACTCACACAACCTTACATGGCAGCTTTGTGTAGGATTTCATTCCAGAGTGCAGCAAACAGGGTCCAAAACCCAGTCCTACCACTTAAAAACAGGGTGGCCATAGGTGAGTTATTTAATCTCGAAGTCTCCCATTCCTCATCTATAAACAATGATGTTAATAGCACCCAGGATTCTAGTGGTGTCTTAATAAAGGCATGCCTTTAAAGTACCTAGCCCAGTGCCAGGCACCCAGGAAGCTCCTCCTGAGCACCAACCATTGGTTCTCATTAGACATGGTTGCCATTAATGTTCCATTGTCCTGCTGACCCCAGGATGTTGTCACCTAGCACAGGGTCCCCACTCTAATATGCACTGGCCCTGGGAGACACTGGGAGCCGGAGGACAGGGGCTCTGAACTGATGTGCTAGTAGTACCGATGTGGTTTGTCTTGGGCCTGATCACCCAAAGCCCTGCCCTTTACAGGCAGTCAGTCAAGGATGAGACTGCCACTTGTGACTATTGAGTAGATAGAGGTATGGCTGGTCCTTCCAAGAACGAAGCCCCCAAACCTAGAGCCCTGTGTTCTCATGAACTGTTTCCCAATGTGTATGGCACTAGATGCAATTGCGGGGAGAGGCTCGGAGCCAGAAGGGTCCCTGGTCAGGAAATGCTGTGTACTCCATGACAATATTAAAGACTCATAATGTGTATCCATGTATCAAAGCCTCCAGGAAGTCCTGCTGTAAAGTTTAACTTTGTTTAACTGACTCGCAAATTATATTTGATGGAAGTTCCTCCCCTCCCACCTCCACTTTTGTGTTTCAGGGAATGCATATTAGCATCCTGCAGGAGACAGAGTGTGGAAAAACTGCTGTAGCCCCTCAGCTGTACTGCTGTGGATATTTGAAGGCTTTTTCTCAGTTACTCAGAACAGGGATCTGAAGCTTTAGTGAGCAAAATAATCATTCTCGAGAATCTTCTTTAAAATGCAGATTCCCGGGCAGGCACAGTGGCTCATACCTGTCATCCCAGCACTTTGGGAGTCCAAGGCGGGTGGATCACCTGAGGTCAGGAGTTCGAGACCAGCCTGGCCAACATGGCGAAACCCTGTCTCCACTAAAAATAAAAATAAAAAAAATTAGCCGGGCGTTGAGGCTGGCGCCTGTAATCCCAGCTACTCAGGAGACTGAGGCAGGAGAATCACTTGAACCCGGGAGGCAGAGGTTGCAGTGAGCCGAGATGGCACCATTGCACTCCAGCCTAGGTGACAAAAGCGATACTCCATCTTAAAATTAAAAAAAAAAAAAAATGCGATTTCCCAATATTTAGTCTCAGGAATTCAGTACGTCTGGGTTGATGGCATCTTGACATCATTCCAGAGCAGGTAGTCAGGGAGGACACCTTCAGCAGCGCTGGTTTAAAGCTCAGCCGCTGGAAATACAGTGCTCACAGCAACAGCATAGACATGACCTGGGAGCTCATAAATAATGCAGCTCTCAAGCCCCACCTTAGGACACGGGATGAGAATCTACGTTTCAACAAGATCCCTGAGTGATTGTGATGCTCATTAGAATTTGAGAAGCATTGGTTTAAAAGGTTTTTGTTGATGGCATTTGTTTTTGGTTTCTGTCCAGTAGTTGTTGGTGAAGAACCATTTTTAAAAAATAACCGGACAAACACTATAATCCCCTTGTCAAACATTTCCCCCAGTGGCTTCAAGGTACAGCCTATTAAAGAGAGGTCTTACCCGAATCAGATTTCTGCATTTGGTAGCAGAGCCTTGATTTTCTTAAGCAGCCCTTGCTTTTTTTCCCACATCCATCCTAAAGAGTAGAAAAGCCAGCAAACAGCTTTCACTGGGGCCTCCTCTCTGCCAGATCTCTGGTCAGACGTGATTCATCTTCCATGGCTAAGTCATAAGAAAGGCTAGAAGGTGCTTTGGTACAGCGATCTCTGGACTTGGAAGTCAGAGTCTGACCAAAAGAATTGGCAAGAAGTAGGAGGAAAACTTCCAACAGGTCTTCCAGAAGGGGTGCAAATACAGTTTTATGTCTTTTTTTTTTTTTTTTTTTGAGACAGAGTCTCGCTTTGTCACCCAGGCTGAAGTGGAGTGACGTGATCTTAGCTCACTGCAACCTCTACCTCCCAAGTTCAAGCAATTCTTCTGCCTTAGCCTCCCAAATAGCTGGGACTACAGGTATGCACCACCATGCCCGGCTAATTTTTGTATTTTTAGTAGAGACAGGGTTTCACCATGTTGGTCAGGCTGGTCTTGAACTCCTGACCTCAGGTGATCCAACTTCCTCAGCCGCCCAAAGTGCTGGGATTACCGGCATGAGCCACCACACCCAGCCCAGTTTTACTTCTTGCAATATTTGAGAATGGCCATTGCTCTGTGCAGCGAAGGAGGATGCCTGGGGAGCGATGGTTCATCAGGCAGCCAGGGTATTAATGGCAGGTGAAACCTTCCAAACGAGCATCCTGTCTGCCAATCTATTGCTTTAAAAGGTTGGCAATGCAGGAGACCGTACAGAGGCAATGAAGAACTAATCTCATATTGCCAGGTTAAATCAAGTCAGCCTTGCCTGTTCCTTTCACTTCTTAGTTACATCAAGCCCAAATACTTTCAATTATCCTCACTTCCAACTTGTCAGCAGGCGTAGGGTAAAATGCAAATGGAACAGTACCTTTCTCTCGCGGAGAGCAGGAAATATCATTAAGAATAACCTTCACGTATTGAGCTCTTCCTGTCTTAAGTGCTATACATTCATCATCTCATTTCACATGCACCTTCTTAGGGCACCTCTGTGCATTTCGGTGTAGTCGGCATTATTAAGTCCATTCTATAGATTGGAAAACTGAGCCACAGGAGTTCGGTCACTTGCCCAAGATGACACAGCTGATGAATAATAGACCAGGTTTTAAAGCCAGACCATTCTAATTCTAAAGCCCATGTTCATTTGCTATTTTTCAAACTGAGCCAAAAGCCCAGTACCACCCTGGGCAAATGGGGCAGGGCAGGGACCAAGCATTGCATCTCAGCGGGCCCTGAGCTTTGGGGTGACTCCCTTGAAATTTTCTAAGTTGCTCCCCCAGTGTCAGGGACTGGCCAGGGTCAGCAATGCTAACTGGGAGGAGCACCCCAGTCCAGTCTAGGACCCACGTGAGCCCTGATCCCTGTTCCTCCCCTTCAGGGTACTCTTTTTTTTTTTTTTTTTTTTTTTTTGAGATGGAGTCTCACCCTGTCGCCCAGGCTGGAGTGCAGTGACGCGACTGGGGCTCACTGCAACCTCCGCCTCCCGTGTTCAAGCGATTCTTCTGCCTCAGCCTCCTGAGTGGCCAGGACCACAGGTGTGTGCCACCACGCCTGGCTAATTTTTGTAGTTTTTAGTAGAGATGGGGTTTCACCGTGTTGGCCAGGCTGGTCTTGAACTCCTGACCTCTTGATCCACCCACCTGGGCCTCTCAAAGTGCTGGGATTACAGGCATGAGCCACCGCTACCGGCCCAGGGTACTCTTGACCCTCTACCACCCCTCACCCCCACTAGTGTGCATGTAGGGTCAATAAGATGCCCCAAATTGTTTTGGCATTTGCGTATATGGGATATCCTAAGGCCTAACGGCCAGCCCCAGTTCCAGCAGGCAGCCTAGCAAGCACTGGCCAGAGGACTCTCTCTTTTGCAAATCAAGCTTCTAGAATGGTGCTGACCTGCTGGTTTGGGGTGACTCAAATTGTTTTTATAGCCAGGGGCCCAGCAAAAAAAAAAAAAAAAAAAAAAATGCCCTTTGACTGGGGTGCTACACAGGTTAGGCATGCCCTGCAGGAGTTTATCTCAAAACAAACTAACTCCCAAGACAAAACCAATCCTATAGTTCCCCCTTTTTACTCAGGAAACTCTTTCCATCTCTAACTCAAATTCAGCAGGAGGCTTTGGCCTTTGCCGACCATCATTAAGTGCCCCCCAGGACCCCTGCACCTTCTTCATTTCCATCACAAACAACCAGATTTCATCTGTCTTCCCCCAACTTATTGCTTCTTCCCTCCTTTTTATTGCTGCATTAGTTTTTCACCTCCTCATCATTATTAGCTGATCTCAAAAACGACCCTGGGTTACGGGGTTCACCACCTGACTGCCCAGACTTTCCTTGGGGAAGTGACAGCTTGGCAAGCATCTAGCTCTGTATAGGTAAACAAACCTATATGATACCAAGAAGTCTCAAAAAGAAAAAGAAAAAAAAAAAAGAAATGACTCAGAAGCACTTAGTAGGTGACAAGGTGCTCACTACTGTTGTAAGGACCTTTTGTGGATTACCTCTGTTGATCCTCCCAGCACTCTGTAGGTATAATCATCACTGCCCTCACTTTGTCAATTCACCTGGGGAGCCGGGTGACTAAGATGAAGATCAAGAGCATGCCCAGTGTCCAGAAAGTTTCCCTGTGCCCTTTCCCAACTAATTGCTCCTCATCGAGGTAACTACAACTTCTAACTTTCTATCATCACTGATTAGCTTTGCCTGTTCTTGAACATCCTATCAATGGGTCAGAGAGTACTCTTCAAAGCTCATGTTTTTAACCAATCCACCCTATGGCCTCCTGGCCCAATGAGTAGGAAAGGTAGATTTGGTGCTTGGTGGTTCTGTCAAACCGTGACTGCAAAGAGTGCAGCTTATTTTTAAATCTGAACTTCTGACCAGTCCCCAACCAGCAGCTGCATGCAGACACTAGCAGAGCCATCCACAGCACCTGCAGTGATTTGTTAGAGTCCATCTCTACCACTCTGTCACAAAACGAAACTTAGAAAAGTAAATGTAGGTGTTCCTCTGGAGCCTTTAATACCTAGGAAAGCCACGGAGTTCATGCAGGTTGGAGAGCGACTCACTTGCAAACCAAGCTATGGGGAGAAAAGTTGAACAAAATGCTCCCATTCAAATTCTCTATGAGCTGCCCAGAAGATCAAAGAAGAAAATAAGTGAAATCAACATCTTCTCATTCCTGGAGCCATTTCCTATGAGAATGATGACGCAAGAACTCACACGGCCTCCTCCAGGCAGAAAGGTGTGCATGGTTCAGCCAGGTCCCAAGGATCCAATTGCTTATTGTGGCTGCTTTATAGCCTCTCCTTTGACACAGGGCCTCCTTCCTCCTGAGTGTAGCTTTACTAGTAAGCGTTTAATGAAGGCTTTGAGCTTAAATCTCTTCACCAGTTAGGAGCTCCTTTTAAAATCTAGCAGAGTACACTAGACAGGATTGAAACGGCTGACAAAAACCTATAGCCAGCACAAAAGTAAGTGCCACCTTGCGCCAATGGTAAATAGCTGAAAGGGGATTGTGTCTCACAGGTAAATAGTGTGGTCCTCTGCAGCCTACAATGCCAGGAATAAATTCCCAGGCATCTGGTTTCTCATGCTGATTCCTCTTCAGATGCTCATTTCAACCAGCCACACTCTTTCCCAGCTGTAGGAGTAGACAGGCCTTCAGAAGTGATTAAATCTCACAGCTGCCCACACTTACCCCTGTTGATGGGTGTCCACTGCCTTGTCTTCAGACTTCCTTGGGGAAGGAAGTGTCACCCCTCCTAATAATGAAGACAAAGGGTGATAATCTCATCGGTTGCCTTTCTCTACTTTTTATTCATAGCTGCTTCTTAGCCACTTGGATATTCACCTTCTCCAAGCCTCAGTTGCATCCTCTATAGGTGGGTATAGAGTGGGTGGCATGGTGATAATCGTGCTAAGACAGTGTACTGAGCATTCATTGTACGACCCTGCTCTGAGTACTATACAGACAATAACTGCTTTAACCCTCCCAGCAGTACTGTCCACCATCATCATCATCATCATCATGGTCTCCATTTTATACATGAGAGAAACTGAAGCACAGAGCAGTTAATTGCCCATGGTCAACAGCTAGGTAATAGCCAATCTGAGATTCAAACCCAGACACCCTGTTCTATAATCTGACATTTAAGAGTTACATTATTCTGCTTTGCAGGATTTCCATGAATCTTTAAATAAAAAATATATGTAAATTCTGCTCAATCTATAGCATTTGTTGTTACTATTAATTATTAACCTATCACTATTTGGAAATAAACTATTTTTGCCAAGATTCAACCAGCCCATAGCCTATACCAGTAAATGACTCTAAATATAAGGGAATATTAATTTCATTTACTTTTGCATCTGTTTTTTTTTTTTAAATGAAAAAGTGGAAGAGTTCAGGGAGTTTCTGGTTATAGTTATAATTCATTGGACATATACTATATACCAGACTGACATATATATATGTGTATATATATATATATGAATTTATATATATGTATAAAAATTTATTTATTCTCCATCACATAACCCTATGGCATATGTGCAATTATAACTCAGTTTTTAATGCAAGGAAACTACAACCCAGCAACGCTGATCACCTTTCCAAGCTCACACAGCCAGGGAACTAGCAGAGATGAGCTTCAAACCCAAATCCATCTGATTCCAGAGGCCAGGCTCTCACCTCTGATGCTGTGTAGACTTTTTGGCTTTTTACCTTGGGACTTCTAATCCAAAGGTTTCGATTCAGCATTAATGATCCTGTTTCACGTTGCCAGAACTTTTATGGAAGAATCTCTCTGATTTGCTTTATCAAAAGCAATAAATAGAATGCCTTGGTATCATTCCCAGAAAGTTTCTCCATGATCACATTTCTCTGAAATTGTCATTACAATTAGCTTACGACGTGTATGAGTAGAATAGAGCCAGAGCTGTGATTTAGCGTCTGTTCTGACAGAAAACACCTAGATAATTCTTTCTGGCCCCGTTTCACTGAGTGAAGTAAGATTAAGCAGACATGAGCCACCGCAGCGTGGGCTGATTAGGAAGGCCTAAGTCTCTTTCCCATAACCGCTGAGTCAGTATGGGGCCCTTTTTGAGGACTCTGCAAACCTCTCCCACCATCCTCACCCCCTTCCCCAGGAAAAAGCCAACCAGACTAACAAATAAGTAGGTAGATAAATAAATAAATAAATAAATCGTCCAATGTCATAGGAGGGCCGGGCCGCTTTCCCTCTGCTGTTGAATGGAGACGTCGGCCACCTCTCAGGTCCTGAACTGGCAATTCAGAACAGTTTGATTGCCTGCTTGATTGTTTGCGAGATAACTGCAAGATTGTCAGTGACAGGGTAATTTACTGAAGATTGCAATGTCAGACTCCATCCAAGGGGCTTGCTGGCATAAAGACGCGATTCTCATGACTGACAGGCCACTGGGAGATTGGAGTGCCAATTTAAAGTTCACAGTGTCGTCTGAAAGTGTTTGGCGGCTGCAGCCCATAATCACGCAGCATGATGAGGTCATTATAGGCATAACGTAGGCTCCTACTTAATAATGGGTAGAACCCCAAATGCACAATCTCTGGAGCAGGTAAATGTAAATATGTAGGAAGAAATCATTTGTATCCTATTTTTTTTTCTGTTTTGGCATTTGTCATCTGCTATTGCTGATGTGTTTAGGCCATCTCCTGCCAGACAGGCCCTTGAATCAAAAGCCCAGAATCAACAAAACAGTGGGGAAATTTGAGGTTCACAGTTCTGAAGCAGTCACAAGCCCAGAAAGAGTGACAGGCTGGAGGGGGAGGGGGAGGCAAATGTTCAGCACTTAATAGGAAAACTGTCTTTAGTTATTCTTCGAGCCGAAAGAGGGCTTCAACGCGGTTATATGGAGCGGGTGGTAAATGGGTTGGAGGGGGAGGAAATATTTCCCCAGCTTCAGGAGGGAAAGGCCACCAGAGATGGATGGTACCCCTAATCAGAAGAGGCTGGTGACCTTAAAGAAATCTATAGTGCTAACAGCAGTGGGTTTCTTCTCACCTGAGAAGCTTCTTGTGGCTGCTGAATGAAGCCCTGCTAGCATATCTCAGCAGGTTATTTTTTAAATCTGAAGCAGGCATTCCGCGGTAGAGCCCTTCTGTCTAATGAAGGCAGCCCATGAACAGTGATGTTCAAGGCAGAATTCTATGCACTTTTTTTCTTCTTTTTCTTATTCTGCCAATGGCCCTCCAGATTGGACAGCCTGAATGTGGATCTGAAACAATGCCTGGATATCATCCTGCTACTAGGATACAATCTCCAGTGCTGTTTCTAGGGTCTGAGGTTTGCCAGGCTCCGGGGAACTGGGGAGTACCCGATTCAGCCAACACATCAGCCCGAGATGTTCAGAGCCTTGATTTGGAAAGTCTCTCAATTTAAAGTGTGCATGCCTGCTCACCCTCCTGTGTCTGCATTTCTAGGAAATTGTGTAAATCTAAATGTGTTACGAGGCACATGAGCAACATTTGCCCATGTGGAAAATGAGAGGCTAGTTTTAGTAATTTAAAGCCAGGCAAAACATGCAACCTCCTAATTTGTTTGTTTGCTAAAAAGAAAGTAATGCATTAAAATAATTGCACATTAATTGCTAAATTACAGTGGAACTTTGGTGAAATTACATATTTCATTTTCATTAGTGGAACCAAACGAAAAGGATAATGCCAAAAAATTACATTGTAGTAAATTTAAAGCACCCAGCCAGGCCTCTGATTCAGCGTTCCAGTACAAGTGTTTGTCAAGGCACAGCCCAGGGTTTGAGTGCATGTTTCCATGATTCTAATTATGGTCCAAAAAAATGCCTTGCTATCAAATCCAGGAGGTGCAAGCAAGTTATTCTCCAAGCTTCTCCACTGTGTGTTCAATCAGCTCCCAGCCGAGTGAATAAGGATTGACTAACGAATTCATTCTTATCAGAAATTCCAAGGAGCAAACACTGCCCTAAGCATTCCCATCTTCAGCCCTCAGAGACAGGTGAGGAATGGGAAACAGTCATTTTATTCATTCAACAAACATCTGTTGAGTGCCCGATTCTGTGCTTGGTTCTAAGAGAGGAATGAATATAAAATTAATAAGACATCATTTTTCTCTTCAGAGAGCTCATTTTCCAGATAGGGAGGCGAGCATTAAGAGGTCATTAATTCTAGTATAAGAAAGTTGGCATTAACAATGGTTTTTAAATCGTATTGTGTGCTAGAATCACCTGAGAATCATGTTTAAAATGCAGATTCCAGGGCCTGCTCCTGGAGGCTTTCCCTGGGGAGATGTGGGATGGGCCATTTATTCTTCCTGCAGGAGTCTGATGCAGAATGCTTCTTGGAGAACCTCTGATTCAGGGATGTACAGAACAGGGATTCCTGACTGTCTTGGTCAGTTTGGGCTGCTACAACAAAAATACCATAGACTAGGGGGCTTAAACAACAAACATTTATTTCTCACAGTCCTGGAGGCTGGGAAGTCCAAGATCAAGGCACCAGCAGATTCAGTGTCTGGCGAGGCCCTGATTCTTGATTGATAGACTGCAGTCTTCTTGCTGTGTCCACACATGGCAGAAAGATTACTAAAGTGCTCTCTGGGGTCTCATTTATAAGGACACACATCCATTTATAAGAGTTCCATCGTCATGACTTAATTACCTCCCAAAAGCCCCGTTCCTAATACCATCACATTGGGAATGAAGTTTTCAACATTGAACTTTGAAGGATCACAGACATTCAGTTTGTAGCAATAACCTGTCCGGGGGCATCATCCGGAAGGCTTCCTGGAAGAAGAGGCCACACCTAAACTTGATCTTAAAGGATGAGTCAGTCCTGTCAGTTTCCCCTACTCTACCATTAGCTCCTTAAAGACAGTCTCCATGGTTCTTTGCTCTCTCTCTCGTTTCCAGCACATGGACACCACTCAAATATTTGTTGAATGGTAGTTGAGTAAATAGGAATCAGCCCAGGTAAAGGGATAGAGGCACAGGACTCTAGGCAAGTGCATAATAATGTTCCGAGTCCTGAGCGCATACAGGAAGACAGAACCAGAAACTCCTGCGGAAACTGTAGGCTTAATTTCCAGATTCCCAAGCCAAAGCCATTTCTCCACATTTCCTAGAAAATGTAAAACTCTCAGCACCTGGGTTTCCAATTGGTCAGCAGTTCCCTTCCTGGCTTAGAGGGAGTGGGATAGAATACTTTTCTCCATTAAAGTGAGATTTAAGGAATTCCATGCATTTTAGTTTTTTTTAATTTGATAAAAAAAAATTGTATTTCTAATAGAGCAGGGTCTCACTATGTTGCCCAGGTTGGTCTCGAACTCCTGGGCTCAAGTGATCCTTCTGCTTCAGCCTCCCAAGAGTGCTAGGATTACAGGTGTGAGCCACCATGCCCAGCCAGAAATTCCATGCATTTTGATTACTTGTGCACCCATTAGCACAGACCCCTGGGAACTGACTGTGGGTAATTTGCTGTGCTGTGTTGTTCAAAAGCAAAGTTTTTGTTTTTATTTTCCCACTCAAATAATACTTGTTCGTAGTAGAAAAAAGTAGAAATTCCAGAAAAGCACAATAAAGAAGAGAAGCACACTAATCTGCTACATGAGGATAACCGTTTGTCAACATTTTAAATTATTTCCTTTCAGTCTTTTATTTTCTATGTGTATGGATTGGAATTGGATGAGGCTTGCTGTGTGAAATCCGCCACCTCAGGCCCTTGGGTACGTTTGATGCTGCTCATGCCTGTGCTGGTAACAAAGGTGTTAGTGTCTCCAAACAGCTTTATGCCATGAAATCCGCTGACTCTGGCTCTGCCTCTGCCCTTCCAGATGGCCTGGTGGATTGCCTGGACCCTGACTGCTGCCTGCAGTCAGCCTGTCAGAACAGCCTGCTCTGCCGGGGGTCCCGGGACCCACTGGACATCATTCAGCAGGGCCAGACGGATTGGCCCACAGTGAAGTCCTTCTATGACCGTATCAAGCTCTTGGCAGGCAAGGATAGCACCCACATCATTCCTGGAGAGAACCCTTTCAACAGCAGGTAGGCACCCTCTGTCCCTGCAAGCTGCTGAAGTCACTGATTTTCTTCCTGTTGGAGCCAGAGGAAGTGCTCCAGCTTTCCCAGGGACCCAACTGGCCTGGAATCTGCCCCCATAGAGGCAGCTCCCTCCAAGGGGACCTCAGAGAAGTGCCCTTTCCTCACTTTGTGTTGGGCTCCAGAACAGAGCCCTAGTGTCTTTGCAGGAAGTCAACATCTTTAACCCAGAACCTGCTGGAGACACCTGTTGATTCCCTGGTTTTTAGAACATTTTTAAAATCTGCTATTTTATGATGCTATTGTCATTATATTAAATCTCCCTTTATAATGCCTCTGATAGTGGCTTTTGTTCGAGCATTGCTGAAATAGTTCATTCAATAGAGTATTTTTGAAAGCTGTTATTAACTTGATAACATAACCTATCATTCAGTGGCATCTTAGAGTCAAGATGATGTTGGTTGCAAGGATTTATTGAGCACCTAGGGTGAGCCAGAGACTTTGTGTAGATTATCTCTAATCCACACAACAATCCCATCTATTGCCTCTCCTGATTACCTACTGCATGCAAGGCATTGTGCCACTGCATTTCACCCCTCATTCTCTCCAGTTTATTATTGCTCGTAGTTGCTAATTTGAGGCTTATAAATATTCTAGGGTCAAGTTCTAGGTTCATTTTGTCTTCAACTTCACCCCAGGACAAGTTAGAACTGTGCTCCTGGAGAAGACAGCAAGGGGCAGGTTTGTCTTGGAGACACTTCCCCACCACCCCATCCCCTCCTCTTTTCTATGCACTATGTATGATTCTGAGGGTAGAGAGGAGGGGTAGGAGAGGCTGGGGGTCTTCTTATGGCTTGGCCATGCTTGATCTTCCTCTCGGTTGTTCCGGGTCCAGATGTCGATGGTGTACGCTGATGCAAGAAGGAGGAGTGTGGTCTAATTGGGGAATGCCCCGCCCCATCTCTGTGGTCCTTCACATCAAGAAATAAAAACTGCTGGTCAGGTCCTTTTTCACAAAACTTCTAGGTACTAGAAACTTGGGTAGGATGGTCCTGGCCCCTTTGCAGCCCTGACAACCCCCATTGTGCCATCTTTGTCTTATTTCTCTTTAGCCTCATTCAGGTAGGCCCAGGAGCAACTCCGGAAGTATGCTACTTCTCTTGGCTTCCAAGCAGGGAAGAAATACCAGACTTCCCTTCTTACAGAAGCCCCTAACTTTATAAGTGATTCTCTTGGAGCCCCTCTCATGAGCCTTTCATCAGTCCCCCACCAGAGAGAGCCCAGTGAGGGTGGGATGGGGAAGGAATGGGTGTCAGCACAGCTGACTCTACAGCTTCTTAGAGCTCTCTGGAAAGTTGGAGAGCCCCAATTCCTGCAGCTCTTTTGAATATGAGTGTCTTAACAAGGTCTCCTTAGGCCAACAACTTTTGCTTCTCTCTGTTCTCATTTTACTAAAAATAAAGTAGAAAAAGAAATAATAGAAAAGTAAAAATAATCTCAGCCCTCTTCTATTTCAGCCCTGACACCTCCTAGTGATATCATGTTGGGCTCGTAAACCTCATTTTCTTGATTAATAAAATTAGGATAACACTATTAAATATGTAAAAGTTGATCAGACGAATTGGGTCATTCTTGTCATACGCAACTAAAGCAGAGTCAAGAAGCCGGGAAGAAAAAGCACTCTGGGCACATAACATTGCCCTAGAAATGTAGTTCTCCCCAGGCCTGGCTACTGAAACTGCCTGCTGTAACCTGAAACCAGTTGATCTAATAGCAACTGAAACAACCTACTATGACCCTAAGACTAGTTTTACCCACCACCATCATTCACCAGTCAGAACTCACCAGATCACCAAAACTTTACCAGTCCCAGTGAACTTTCTTTCAAAAGAATAAATAACATTTCTCCTTATAAAACCTCCAAACTTCTCTTTGTTCTTCAGACATCCTGAAGACTACCCCCATGCATATGCCCTGAATTGCAATTCTTGCTTCCCAAATAAAACATTTTAAATTTAGAGATTAATCTTCCTATTTTATTTGACTTTAACATATACGATACACAGTATTATTACTGTTTCTTTTAGTAGAAGAACCTCTCAAGAAAATAAAAGAAACCACAGATCTCTGATAAATAAAAAGTATTTACTCTGCTTGTTAAATCCTAGCTCTAGAACAGATTCTGTAAGTATGCTTCCTTTTAATTATGAACATAATTCATCTTGCTAGAGACCCGTGACTGGGCAGAGCTTGCACTGGGCCATAAGCATTTCAGTGGGGTTTGTAGTTTGCTTATACTGAAAATGCATCCTCTGAAGGCCTGTGCATCCTCTGAAGGTCTGTTTCAATCTGCTTCCTCATTAACCTATCATTATTTCTACCCTAAATCCAGTCATTTCCTGATATTCTCCCTTTCACGCTTTCTTCACCTGGCCCTTCTAATTTTATCTTATTCTCCTCATCAATGGTTACCACTTCCAGAAGGCACCTTGAGCTAGAGCCAAAATACAGGTGAACGGTCAGGAACCCCGGAATATTTGGTAGACTATGCCAGCCCAGGAGACCTGAAAGAAAGTTGCTTTAGAGAAAGCGTCTCTGAAGCTTTAAATATAAACAATAAATGGCACCTTCCAAATGAGCTCAGGCTCTCCAGCTGTCTGCATGGATACATAATTCAGAAATATGAAATGTAACTCCAAGACATAGGTTGAAGTTCAGTAAGCGTGTGAATTCCAGTACATTATCATCTGACAAATAACGAAGGACAAAGCTAGGAGTAAAAAAGAACTTGAAAATTCAAGATTTCTAAAAAGGCGTTCCCCTAGATAATGGCACACAAAAATAACTAAAATGCCTTGACTCCACCACTATAATTTATAGAGCAGATCTCACTATCTAGATAATGCGATAATTGTTACACATCAATAATCCTAAATAGAAATGAACTGATAGTATGTCTTAGCTGAATCTTTTCTGCAAATTGACTGCCTGGAAATGATAGGAAGCCAGCAGCAAGGAAGAATTTGAAAAATAGAGGATAGAAATCACAGGCAGCACTACTCCTGTTATTCCTGTGGCACGCTGCAAAGCCTTCTGCTACAGGAATGATTTAAAAGAAACAGCAGTTGTAGAAAAAAAGGAAGGGTGGGGGGACTCCATTGTGGAATGTACTTTCAATTTTGTTTTCTCATCACGAGCACTGTGTACCTTGTGGTCGTCAACGCACATCACTGATTTTAAAATAGTGTCTGGTAAGGTCTTAAAGAAATCTTAGTCCTAAGCTAAGATAAGAAAATGGAATTGAACAAAAGGATTATTTTCATAAATTAGTTTTCCACTTTAAAAGAGTCTAGCATTGTGGTTAAAACCAGCTAAAAATGGCATTCATTTGTTAGGCAGCCAGTAGCAGACAATTAGAGCTGTCAGTGGAACAGTCTAAACACTCCTGAGATCATCAAAGGGTTGGAGTTGAACAGCTGGGGGTATTGCTAATAAAAAGAGAGACGCGTGGAGACAGCATCCCTCCGGTTTTCAGGATACCCGGGAATGCAAAAGTAAGTGCATTCCAAAAATCGAGCCGACTTTGACAAGATTCTGGCAAAGGACGGGTCAGTTGATCACCTAGTTCAGAAACTGGGAGTGTGTCCAGGACCCTGGGAGACTGAGAACCTCTCTTCTTTTGCCAAATTGCCCAGTCTGCTGGGGGCTCGGTGCAGAAATGGACAATCTCATTGTCCCATTTCTCTGTGAAGTCAAGAGAATTCAGATGAGAGGAGATGTGCGCATTCTCCCTCCATGGACTTTGAGCAGAATATTGTAGCATCTCTCTGGCTTTATAGGACTTTCCCAGGGGTAGCTGGTTGGAAACCGGGATTTGTGGGAAAGTTCTAGTTACTGTGTCTGGAAAGAGGGAGATGTTCTGTAACACTGGAAATAAATTGGTAGGATTTCAAAGCCCTTCAAGATAGCAGGAATTTGACATAAGAGAAATATGTAGTAACACAGAATCCAGAATCCAATATATTTCTAGCAGAAAAAAAAGTGTGTATAGATATATACACATTTTTACTGAGTGTGTATATTGAAGGGTTTTGCTATATATATCTCCAAAGTTCTCTTTTCCTCAGAACCTCATGGATTCTGAGAAATTTTGCTCTTAGAGGGCAGCAAAAGACAATGCATGTGTATTTCCCAGCCATAAAACTCTCTGTGCTCCCCTCTACCCACTCTGACATTCTGGCCTCTAGAAGAGTAATGTGGCCATCCTCCAAAGCCACAAAATGGAAATAAGTAGCCAGATGTGGAAGCTGCACCCGAGTATGGACCTCTTGGTGCCAGGCTAAGGAGCACCTGGGAATGATGAGGGACAGCCTGAAGCTCAGGCCAAACAAAAGCCAAACGATGTCAAGAAATGGAGCAAGGCCAAGAGTGGAAGGCGGGTGCCCAGGTGACCCCATGGCCCAGCTCAGTGAGGGGAGATGCTGCCCATGGATTTCACCCCAAAATGTCACTAGTGTGGTTGTGCAAAGCCAGACGTTAATGTTGAAAGTCTTCTCCTTGCCTGAGGGACCAGATGAGGATGAGGGAGCAGAGGCAGTGGGGAATTGTCTCTGGTCTCCTGCATGTGGCTCAAAGACCGCTGTCTCTTTCTTTCTCAGCTTGGTTTCTCTCATCCGAGGCCAAGTAGTAACTACAGATGGAACTCCCCTGGTCGGTGTGAACGTGTCTTTTGTCAAGTACCCAAAATACGGCTACACCATCACCCGCCAGGATGGCACGTAAGTAGCTTTGTGGGGCTCAGACCTACTCAGGACCACACGTGTGTGCAAAGGGACAGACGGTGCTGTTGGCTTGGAACCGCAGGATTCCCCCGGTGGACTGGAATGTCCACCAGGCCAGTCCCCTAGTGAGGATTCCGCCAAAGACATTTCATGCTTTTTGATGTGACATCAAAAACAGAAAATAAATAGGAAAGCCAGCTTACCTAGTACAGCTCACAGCCACCTCGTTTTTTAATGTCAGGTCAATGCACGTGTGTGTGTGTGTGTGTGTGTGTGTGTGTGTGTGTGTGTGTGTGTGTGTGTGTGTGTTGGGGTGGGGGCAGATTCTAGAAAAAGAAGGGAAGGTAGCTCTTAGAAACGAACTGCTGTTTTAAATCAAAGGCAGTGCAGGGTGACAGGAATCCACATGACATAGTGTCCTGTGGTGATCCCCTTCTGCTTTCATCTGTGGCTTTAGGAGTTGTGTTGTTTTCGCTACTGTTTGGAGGGGGTGGCGTGTAATCAGAGAAGTCTAATTAAATACATTTAGCAGTCACCCTGCTGTGTGAAGGAGGCAACCTTTCCCTATTATCTTCTGATTGGAAACGTGTACCCGTTCAGCCTCCATCAAGATGAAAGCTCTGTCATTTCCTTAATCCATTTGGGCATAGAGTAGAAATTTAAAGAAAAAAGAAAAAGAAAAGAAATCTATGGGAGGGAGAAAACACTGACTTACTCTGGGCTAAAAAACACACAGACACACATGCAATTATGGCATTCTGTGTTAAATGAGAAGGGAACTGTGGCTACAAATCTGATCCAACACTCTTTCTGTAAAATGCACTCTGGAAAATCTTGGATGTATCACAGAGGTAAGAAAAGGGATTTTTTACCTTTCTCTGGCGAAGAGTCTGACCCTTATTTTCTTTCTAATGCCCTAAGGTAGCCTTATAGGCAGTTTCAACAATTACCAGCCCCCAGGAGCCCTAACTTCACTCTCCCACCTCTGAAACCCAAACAAGGAGTCTAAGGATTCATATCAAATCTTCAATATTCATGAAATTTCTGATATCTCACTCATACATTTATGTAGCCAAATCTAATTATTTTAAAGCACAGGATGGCAGATGTAGGCCTTGCAAAATTACTCTGGCCCTTGTTCATTCTTAGAAGCCAGTGGCTTTTTTTTTTTTTTTTTTTTTGAGACGGAATCTCGCTCTTCTCGCCCAGGCTGGAGTGCAGTGGCGTGATCTCAGCTCACTGCAACCTCCGCCTCCCGGGTTCAAGCGATTCTCCTGCCTCAGCCTCCCAAGTAGCTGGGATTACAGGCACCCGCCACCATGCCCAGCTAATTTTTGTATTTTTAGTAGAGACGGGGTTTCACCATGTTGGCCAGGCTGGTCTCGAACTCCTAACCTCAAGTGATCCACCCACCTCGGCCTCCCAAAGTTCTGAGATTACAGGCGTTAGCCACCGCACCCAGACCAGTGTTCTTGAAGAACTGACATCCTTGAGTCAATTGCTGTGAAGTCCCATGAGACAACAGAAGAAGACATTTCTGAGTCCTTCGTGTGCTGTTTGTCCCTTTCTTCTGCATCCCTCTCCACTGCTTCCTTAGTAATTATGCCCCAAGTCCACTTCCCAGATCATCTGTCCAACCTCCTGGATCAGTTACTCTTCAGCTTGTTCAGGTTGTAAAACTGTGGAAGTCACAGGACGTGCTTGAGAATGCTCTGAGGAATCCCACAATCTGTTGCATAGTGGCATGTGCCCCAAATATTCATGTTGATTCTACCATGCCAGCTAGGAACAATTTGGCTTCAAGACATTTGACTCTCTTCTGTACTCTATGCAGAACTATCCCCAGCAGTGTGCATGCCCAATAAATAAGCACATAAATAAAGTAATTAATAAGTAAACTATTGTACTGTACATGCTCTGATATTTGTCTTAATGTTCATATGCTCCCTGTTCATTCACATTTACTAAAAAACACCAAATGTGTTACTAAGATTGGATGAAACCAGCTAGTGAAGTATATTTTTACCGAGTTTTTACTGTGATCCAAGTACTCTTAGCTGCTGGGGATTCTGAAGGGAGCAAGACAGACAGCACCACTGCCCTCAAAGAGATGAAATTCTAAGGCCAGGCGCAGTGGCTCACATCTGTAATCCCAGCACTTCGGGAGGCAGAGGCAGGCGGATCACGAAGTCAGGAGATCGAGACCATCCTGGTTAACAGGGTGAAACCCCGTCTCTACTAAAAATACAAAAAGTTAGCCAGGCATCATGGCAGGCACCTGTAATTCCAGCTACTTGGGAGGCTGAGGCAGGAGAACCGCTTGAACCCAGGAGGTGGAGGTTGCAGTAAGCCCAGATCGTGCCACTGCACTCCAGCCTGGGCGGCAGAGCAAGACTCTGTCCCCCGCCAAAAAAAAAAGATGAAATTCTAGAGGGGAGGTAAAATAAAGCTTAAAATTAGGACACCTCTCTGTTAACGTCCTTGTTTTCTATTAAATGGGAAAAAGCTACCTTTATTCTACTTGACAGATAATACACCTCCATCCAGCTCTTAAGAAACGAACAGAAATATAGCTTAAGAACCATTGTCAAAGAAATCAGCCACAGAGCAGAGGCTGATTAAAAGAATGCTGTAATGAGCTCCTCCCTGTGTCCTAACGTAGTATTGTTAAAATTACACTATTTATTGAACATTCTATTAGCCTGGGACTGTGCTAAGTGCTTTACACGAGTAGCCAGCAAACATTTTCTATAAAGGGCCAGATAGTAAATAGTTTAGGCTTTGCTGGCCATGTGGCTTGTCACCAACAACTCAGCTCTGCCATTATAGCAGGAAAGCAGCCTAAAAGATACATAAACAAATGGGTGTAACTGTATGCCAATGAACCCTTTTTTTTTTTTTTTTTTTTTTTTTTGAGTCTCACTCTATCACTCAGGCTGCAGTACAGTGGCGCAATCTCGGCCCACTGCAACCTCCGCCTCCCAGGTTCAAGCAATTCTCCTGCCTTGGCTTCCTGAGCAGCTGAGACTACAGGCACCCACCACCATGCCTGGCTAATTTTTGTATTTTTAGTAGAGACAGGGTGTCACCATGTTGGCCAGGCTGGTCTTGAAGTACTGACCTCGAGTGATCCACCCACCTCAGCCTCCCAAAGTGCTGGGATTACAGGCGTGAGCCACCGCGCCCTGCCCAATAAAACTTTATTTACCAAAACAGGTGGTGGGCCGGATTTAGCTCACACGTCATAGTTTGTTGAGCTCTGCTCTACACTCATGATGTTTCACTCTAGCCATGCCATGTGTATTGGTGTAATTATTCCTATTTTACAGATGAAGAAACTTGGGCTCAGAGAGGGTTAGTAACTTGCCCATTGCCACTCAGCTAGTAAGTCATAGAGCTTGGGTTCCAGCCCCACCTGTCTGCCTCCAAAGCCCATGCTCTCCTCTGTGCTCTGCCCATCCCATGGCCATCAGGGGAGGAGGAGAGGCATCCTGCCTTGTCTGAAGGTGAGTCTACCCCCTCATCAGCTCATTTACTCCCTCTCCAGGTTTGACCTGATCGCCAATGGAGGTGCTTCCTTGACTCTACACTTTGAGCGAGCCCCGTTCATGAGCCAGGAGCGCACTGTGTGGCTGCCGTGGAACAGCTTTTACGCCATGGACACCCTGGTGATGAAGACCAAGGAGAACTCCATCCCCAGCTGTGACCTCAGTGGCTTTGTCCGGCCTGATCCGATCATCATCTCCTCCCCACTGTCCACCTTCTTTAGTGCTGCCCCTGGGCAGAATCCCATCGTGCCTGAGACCCAGGTAGGAATGGCAGTGCCAGGGCGGGACTCTCAGGACTTCCCTAACCAAAACCAACTGGACACTGCCTCTCCCCGAGTGGACCAGAAACTAATACTACAGGGGAGTGAAAAAAGTGGGAGCATAATAAAATTTATAGCCACCAGAGATGAAAGTTTGAATCCCTCTTGCCTGTTCTGGATGTTTGCAGATAGTCATTCAAGACTTTGGCAGTCATCAGAGCTTTTAATAAAATAAAAACAACATACATATGTGCAACCCACCTGCAAATTGCTTTTTATTCCTGTTAGTCACAGAGATACATGGTAAGAGGCGCTTTAATGATCTACATCGGTGTTACGACAGAGGGCATAGTACCTTATTGCCTCCCTGTTGCTTTATACGGATTGTCAGTGGAAGTTGTAGGTTCATATAATTACAGCCTCTCGTGGCCTCCTTGCATGCAGCTAGCAATAAAGCCTGCTGTTCTTATTTACATCTTTTGCCAACAGTGTGGTTTTTTAAAAAGAAACACAACAGTGACCAAGAATAATTATTAATCCAAAAATCATAACCTCAGCCCCATCACTCTGTGGTGGAGGATAAAGTTTTTGTTGTTGTTGTTTTTCTTTCTCAGTGGTGGTAAGTGGTTCTTGCACCCACATAAGATGTGATGCCTCAGTGAGGGACATAGCAGACAGACAGTATTGGGGTTACAGTTTACCTGCACAGGTGTGTTTTAGGTGTGTGTCTGCCATGTGTTTCGTCTCCAGGTTCTTCATGAAGAAATTGAGCTCCCTGGTTCCAATGTGAAACTTCGCTATCTGAGCTCCAGAACTGCAGGGTACAAGTCACTGCTGAAGATCACCATGACCCAGTCCACAGTGCCCCTGAACCTCATTAGGGTTCACCTGATGGTGGCTGTCGAGGGGCATCTCTTCCAGAAGTCATTCCAGGCTTCTCCCAACCTGGCCTACACCTTCATCTGGGACAAAACAGATGCCTATGGCCAAAGGGTGTATGGACTCTCAGATGCTGTTGGTATGTTTTGGTTTCAACCATTTACTGATCAGTGGATTTAGTCATGTGTTAATTCGACCCATATTTATTGAGTTCCGAGGGTATGCCAAGCACCGTTCCAGTAGATAAGGACACAGTGGTCAGGAGGACAGACAAGATTCCTCTTCCATGGGGTTTACATTTTGGTGAGGTATTGAGATAATAAATACAAATGAAACAAAGAAATATCAAGCAGGATAAGTGCTAATAAGAAAATAAAAGTAAATGATATATACTGGGGAGGAGGGACAACTGTGGTGAGCATTTAGGGAAGGCTGCTCCGCAGGGCAGCATTTAAGCAGAGACTTTAATGACAAGAAGGAACCACGTGAAAATCAGAAAAAGAGGATTTCAGGCAGAGAGAAGAGCAGGGTGTGTTTGATAGACAGAGAGAAGGCCAGTGTGGCTGGAGTGTAGTGGAAAAGAAAATATTCAAGATGATGGGAGAGAGGTGGTCAGGGGCTAGTTCACGTTCCAGACAGAGCACTTGTAAATGGCACAGAATGCCCCTGAATAATCAGAAAACAGGGTTTGAGGAGATCAGAAAGCCACATGCTATGTTCCAGGGCTTTGCCTTTTGAGGGAATCACGATTCCCTCCTTATGAAAGATCTTCATAACAGAAGTGTCCTACCGTTATCAGAGTTGTGAGCTGTACATTAATCTTAACCTACCTTGTATCTTCCTACTTGTGGAAAGCTATCTAGGAATTAATTAAAATCCAGAATCCTGTGTTCTCTTCACCAATGGTCATGTGTATTTTAAGAACTGTAAAGATAAGTTACCAAAGTAAGAAACTAGCAACCTCAAAAACTTTCAGTGTAACTGGTAGCCAATGTTTATCAGACGTTCCTTTTGTGTAGAGAGCATTGTGCTAAATCCTTTGTCGGGTAACCTCTCAATAGCCCCTCAAGTAGGCACTCTCATAACCCCATTGTGCATTTGGGGCAGGAGGGAGAGGGTAAGAAAGTTGCCCAAGATCATGCCACTAACTGGTTACACCTGCTCAGGATACAGCCCTAGGGGTCTGCTTCATCAGTGTGTATATATATATATATATATATATATATATACACACAGACACATACATTTAGCTAATATCAAAATGACAGCCAATATTAAAAAGTAGACTAAATATTGTAATGCACTTCCATACACTCCAGCTCCTACCATTATCAACTCACGATGAGTCCTGTTTTTTCATACCCCCGTCCACTCCCCTTTCTCCTATATTTTCTGAAGCAAGTCCTAGACGTCACATCATTTCATCTGTAATATTTAAGAATGTATCTCTAAAAACACTCTAAAAACATAAAAACATTATCATCACAACCAAAAAAACACAATAATTCCGTAATATCATCACATAGCCCATCATTGTTCCATATTTCAATTGCCTGACAAATACCATAAACTATCAATACTTTGTCTCAAGATCCCATTAAGATCCACCTTTTGCAATTGGTTGATTTCTCTTAAACTGTTTTCAAAGTTCTTTCTTCTTTCCTTATCTTTCTGTCTATATATAACCTTTATAATTTATTTGTTGAAGAAATTGGGTTGTATGCCCGTAAAATTTCCCATATAGCGTGGTTGGTTGGTTGGTTGATTAATTGGTTGGTTCTCGAATTGCATAATTATGGCTTTTTGGCCTGTTCCTCTGTTCCCTATATCTCCTGACCATTGATAGTTGGGTTTTGAAGCTTTCTCAGGTTCAGGTTTGATTTTTTGATTTTTTGTTTGGGCAGAACAACTTGATAGGTGTGGCTGTGTCCTTCCGTCAAGAGGCACCTAAAGTCAAGTTGTATATTTTTTAGAGATTTCAGTAGCCATTGATGCTCATTGCCTAGTCTGTCTGGTCATTAGGGATTGCAAAATGATATGTTAATTCTATACTTGCTTCTTCATCTATTAGCTGAAATACTTCTATATAGAGATGCCTTCTCCTTAACTACTTGGTTAAAGTACAGTTCAAATAGGGAAGAATAGATAAATGCTTGATTATTTCCTTTTATTTACTAGTTTTCAATATAATGAGTTGATTCATCATCCAGTGGTGGCAAATTAATGTTTCTTAAATACTATGATGAACTCATGGACTGAAATGCATCTAGTATGTTTCAATCCATTGAAGTTATTATTCTCACTAATGGCCAAATGGCCCCATCTTTGGTCAGTGGGCACCTTTTCAAGCTCATTCTCAAATCCTTTTGACATGACCCTAATAGATTTTGATTCCTTCCTTGCTATCTAGTATGATAAAGTAGGCTGGTGTCATTGTGTTCATTTCTTACTCCAGCCATTTCTTCCAGAAGCCCTGATTCCTTTTAATGAGAAATAATATATCAAGGCCACAAGCCAGGCACTAGCAATTCTCTTTGCTGCTGGGGCTGGTCATTTGGCCTTTGTTTCTTGGCATTTTCAGAGGACAAGCTAGGAAATATAGAGAGTTTTTTAAAGATAAAAATGCATCCTCCATTCATATTGACACTTCTATATCTCAGGAATTTTTTTAAGCTGCAGAGAATCCCCAAAGGTGACACACATAGTTAAGAGTTTAATGCAGTAGGAACAGCAATAATAACAATGCCTCATATTTCTAGAGCAGCGTTCCAATTAAAAATGTACGGCATCTCAGCACTTCATCTCGTCTCTCCTTACCACATCTGTCTGAGAAATTGAGGCTTCACTTAACCCATTTTACACGCGGGGAAAATGGAGCCCCAAGGAAGCGTGAGCTTGGAGCCAAGCTAGGACTAATGTCCTTCATTTCCACCTCTCTCTCCCATTTGTCCATGTGGCAAATGCAGGATTTTTACAAACAGCTTTTGGATTCTGTTCCCCATTGAATTCCCATGTAACTGGCAGGCTGTACTCCTGCTGGTGCCTGCCCCTTCTGGCACTTTCTGGAATCCTGAGTGAACACACCAAGTGTCTTAATTTACACAAGCTATTGCTCCCAGAATCTCCATGTCAATGAGCCAGTATGATCCCAAAGGGCTTTCTCCTAGTAAGTGGAAATAAATAACACGAAATATAATAAATGCATGCCGTGAACAGCAGGCTGAGAGAAACAGTCTCCTGTCCATCTCTAAAGGGGAATTGTGTCAGGTTTTCAAATGATTCCTTTCCTCCCTCCATGTCACCAGGGTCATTTTTGAAAGCCAGTCGTTCATTGGAAAGGTCTTTCCATCCCCACAGAGTACTACTGTGTAAAGTTTCAAGGTTGAGTTCAGCTCAAAAATCTGAATTTAATATTGTAGAATCACAAGGAGAAAAGCAATCAGCCTGCCTCTTTGAGTGAGTTTTTGGAACAGAATCTGTATTACTACGAACACGTGCTTCTCATTCTTGCTACAGAGCTCTAGAGTAATCAAGTAAACTCTCTCTTTTCTCTCACTCTGCCCCACCCCTTTTATCTTTCAGTGTCTGTTGGGTTTGAATATGAGACCTGTCCCAGTCTAATTCTCTGGGAGAAAAGGACAGCCCTCCTTCAGGGATTCGAGCTGGACCCCTCCAACCTCGGTGGCTGGTCCCTGGACAAACACCACATCCTCAATGTTAAAAGTGGTACGTGAACACATCTTCTTTCCCAAATACAGCCCTGCCACTTCTCTGGAACCTTGTCTCTAGCCTCAGCATTTAAGTGGTCACACCTCCCCTTCCCTGGGTCATTTTTTCATCAAGTGCCCAAAATATGCATAGACTTTCCTACCTTCTCCTTTTATTTTATTATTTTATTATTTTTTATTTAAATATTTAAAATATTTATTATTTTTTTAATAGAGGCAGGGTCTTGCTCTGTCATCCAGAGTGTATGTGCCATCATAGCTCACTGCAGCCTCGACTTCCTGGGCTCAAATGATCCTCCTGCCCCAGCCTACCAGGAAGCTGGGATTACAAGCTTCTTTAGTTATCCTCCCAAGTGTCATTTTACCCAATGCCACAGCATTTGGAGTCCACCTCTCACACTGCAGCTCTCTCCACATTGTGAAGAAGTTGGAGAGCTCCCCAAGCTCTGAAGATTTCCTAATTTTTCTCTTCCCCTCCCTCCCAGTTGGCCAATACACATGTCTTCCCCAGAGGGCTTCAGTAACCCCTCCCATTCTCCAACCCCCACAGGAATCCTACACAAAGGCACTGGGGAAAACCAGTTCCTGACCCAGCAGCCTGCCATCATCACCAGCATCATGGGCAATGGTCGCCGCCGGAGCATTTCCTGTCCCAGCTGCAACGGCCTTGCTGAAGGCAACAAGCTGCTGGCCCCAGTGGCTCTGGCTGTTGGAATCGATGGGAGCCTCTACGTGGGTGACTTCAATTACATCCGACGCATCTTTCCCTCTCGAAATGTGACCAGCATCTTGGAGTTACGGTAAATGGCCACACAGGCAACCTTCTGTTGCTCTCTTGCCCCCCATAACTCCTGAGTTTGATTGGGTAACTGGGGCTGCATTTGGGATTCTCCAGAGAAGATATAGTCCTTATGATCCAAAACCTAGGCCCAGAGTCAAATAAGGAGGTGGGAAAAATGCTTTGTGTATCTGTGAAAACCATACACAGATTTGATACAATAGTCAACAACTGACTTACAGACAAAGCTTTTAGTCTCCAGACTGGAGGACAACCAAGGCACCTTCTAGTTTTAAGAAGCTCTGTAGACACACATCAAAGTTTGAGAACCACTAATGTTCATTTGCTAATTTAAAACGTTGTATTGAGAACCTCTATCTGCTAGCTCTCTATAAAGTCTCTGGATCTTTGCACATTCACTAGGATAGCACTTCCTTTACTGTGTAGGCTTTGCTGTGTAATTTCTGGCCAGCCTAGGTAGATTCCTCCTGCCCATTGCTGGCTACTAAGTCTGAAGGCCAGACCCCTCTGTGCTGGGAAAAAACTGACCCCTAAAAGCTCTTAGACATGCTCTTGCCAGGAAAGTTGATTTCAGACCCTCAACTCAGAGGAGATCTGTAATTAGAGAGAGAAATAAGATCTATAAGAAAGGGGCAAAATTTCATTCAACAAATATTTGGTGAATGTATACCATGTCCCAGGGGCTTTCTGGCTAGAAAAAAAAAAAAGTGGGGTCAAACAAAGCACCTGTTGTTGTCTTTATGTTCTGATAAGGAGCCGCAGAAAAAATCGTGTGGGCAAATAAAAAAATAATAATTTCCAGTATCCTTAATTGCTTTAGGGGAAATATAACAGAGTAAGAAACAGGAACTGGGGGACAGGGAGGGTACATGGATGAGGAGGCTATGTAAGTTGAATTAGTTGGAGAAACCTCTTGTACTAGGTGATGTTTGGCTGGGATCTGAGTGATAGACTTCAGCCATGGGGAGATCTGGGGAAAAGCACTCAGGCAGAGAAAAGTTGGTCAAAAGCCATATACCAGCCAATAGCCTGGCTGATTTAAGGACTGATAGAAGCCCAATGTGGCTGGTGGGTGGTGAGCTCAGGGAAGGGTACCTCAATGCATCTGAGTCTCACTAACCACTTAGACAACAGTACATTGTATTGCAATGAACAAGCAATGGAGGTTGAAGTAGGGAGTGGGGTGGAATTGATATGATCTGATTTGCATTTTTTTTAAAGATGACTCTGGCTATTGTGTGTGGAGTAGACTGTAGGGCTGCAGGAGTGGAGGCAGGAAAACCCATAGGGAAGCTGCAGCAATTGTCCAGGATTGGGGCAATGGTGATTTGAACCAGAATGGTAGCAGAAGAGAGAGGAGGGCTCCAATTAGGATATATTTTCGAGGTAAATCTGGTAGGATTTGCTGATGGATCAGGTGTAAGGAACAAACAAAGACAGAAACGAATCAAGGGCCCTGCCTAGGATTTTGGCCTGACAACTGAGTGGATGATAGTGTCTTCTGAAGCAGCCTCAGCCTCCCTCCTAGAAGGAGCTGCAGGTTGCACTTGCATTTGAGAGTCTCTGAGGCCCTGTCTGGGAGAAATATCAATGGCCTACTCCCAGCAACTGCTGCTGAGCATTCTTGGGAGCCAAGAGTGTGCCAGGGACTGAGAGGAGTAAAAAGAAAGAAAAAAACAAGAGCTTCACCCCGAGGAGGTTGCAGCCTCAGTGATCCAGTGGGCATTTATTGAGCATGGAGGGGAGCCAGGCATGTGCTGGGCTGTGCGGTACAGAACGGGTTGAAACACAGGCTCAGAAAACACCCATGTGAGTATGAGAGGTGGCACCTGGGGAAGTCAGTGCAGTTCAAGCTGAGCTGAAGGGCCAAAGGCCAACCATCATGGAGATCCAGAGACAGGCCTGGGGTGGAGGAGGGGGCATGGTAACCAGAGGGTGAACAATGAGAGCAAGAAGGAGACACGTGGGAAGAGGCCAGGTAGCCCTCACGCTGCCAAAGTGGCGATCAGACAAATCACTTTTCCTAGACTTGCCCATCGATATAGATTCCCTTCCCAAGATGTTGTCTTTGTTTGTTTTTCTAATCCTAGGAAAGCCTCCTTTTCTCAGGCACCCTGTGGGCAACAGACAACCATGGGAGAAGACAGGGTAGGGCGGAGGTAGCACTGTGCTTTGCCATTGCCTATAGGAAAAAAGGGTGGAACTATTTCATCTGGGCCTTGTAATCTTCCACATCAGGCCCTTCCTCCTTTGTCACTGTTCTTCCTGCTCAGAAGCTAATCAGCCCTCACCTGGTACAGTCCCACCTCCAAACCTTCACTCTTGCTGCTTGCTCTGCTTAAAATACCTTCCCTACCTAATCTACCACATCACATCCACCTGCAAGGCCCAGCGTCAGGGCCTCCTCTTCCACGTAGCCTGATCTCCCCAGCAGAAGCCATTGTTACCCACCTCTGAGTCACTACACTCTCTGATCTTCCATTAGAGTTGATGCCACTGAATGCCATGTTGTCGTTATTTCCATGTAAGTCTTTAGGGCCCAAGCATGTGAACTTCTGCAGCCGACCCCTTGGTCATCTTTGTCCCTTTAATGCCTAGAGCAGGTCCTGGCCCACAATAGGTGCTCAAGATAGGTTGCTTAAATTAAAGAAAACACGGACCCGTCTCCTCCCTCTTGTTGGAGTTGGTCCCTGATTCCACATCTCTCGAGTTGTGGAGGCCACAGCATCAATGGTGTAAGCTAAGGGCCCAATCAGAACAAGTCACGCCATGCCCACGTGGTGACATTAGGACAGCTTGAGGCGGAATATGCTCCCAGTTTCCCTCGGCAGCTGTGTGATTTTTTTTTTAACTGCCTTTAGACTTGTTCTTACTTTCATCAGCCAGGTACCCAGAGCCGATTAGAAGTTAAGCTTTTACAAGAACACTGGTTTTATTCTTCTTTTCTTCCCACTACATACCTGAAAACAAAGGGCTGTCAATCCCCTCTCTTCAAAACAGCAACCAGCAGAGGGAGGGAGGGGGAGGAAGAGACCTGTCTTGCTTATGTCTTTTCTCCATTGTGAGTTGGCAGCTGAATGATTCAATTTCGGGAGTCAGTGCCCATCCCTGTCTCGCTTACCCACCCCAGAGCTGAGCCTCTGAATTGGGATCCTATTGAAATGTTTCCACGGTTCTCTCGCTATCCTTCCCCCTTCCTCCTTCCTTTGTCTCTCCAAAACATACAGGGACAAGTTCTGTACACTTAAATAACTTCTGATGCTACAAAAGAGCCTTCTCTTAGGTAAAATGGTTATCATCTGTGTGCTCTGATTAGGCGGACATTTAGGACATTTTCCATACTCCTTTCCCAAAAAAGCCTGATATCCCGTCTTTACTAGTCCATTTCCCACCGCCCATTCCAAGTGGTCTTTGGAAAACCTAAGCCCTGGAGCAGAGTAAATTTGTCAGTCACTAACATTATACAGGGAATTTCTCTCATAGCAAAATCTTTTCTCCCTCCTCAGTTTTAGAACATCTTAGGAATTAGACCTCAATATAAGGCAGTAAATTATATGGGATGGGACGGTATCTCTCTACATTTTCTTAGCTTAGCTCCTTTTAATAAACATAAGAATCTCACACCTTCCATAATTTTTGAAATTTCCGTTTTTTTCTTTTTTAAACATAAAATAATATTATGATGTTAAACATGCTTTTTTCCAACTAAACCACTTCTCCATGCTGACATTCTGATGGTGCTTTCAGCATGGAGTGAAGGGCGCCAATCATTAGAGGAGACCTTCAGAGAAGGGACATGTCCAACCCAGATATGTTAGTACCGGGCGGGGGGAAAGTGGCAGCCTGGGAAGGCAGGCAAAGCCAGCAGACATTGGAAGGAAGCGTCACCAAGGACAAGCTCTGCCTGAGAGTTTCAGCCAGGACAGACCCTGCTTGATGACCAGGTAGACTGTTAGGGAAGACTGTGTGGTTCCACTTAAAGAATGGAAATGCTTTTCCTGTGTGGTCAGGCTTTGAAAATGGGGGTCAGGAAAGAAAAGTCATGAAGCACTCAATCCAGAATAAAAGGAAAAACAATGTCCCCATAAAATTTTGGAGACTGATTGGCACTATTTTCAAAGTCTTTTTACCAAGGGTAGAACCCAGATTTTATGAAGCCTAACACTAATACAATTTCAGAGGCTCTCTCTAAGAAGAAAAAAATAAAATTATAAATACGAAATGAGAAACGAAATGGAATATTTAGGATGAGAAAAGAAACCCAAAAAATTGCAGTTTAGAAAAGCCAATTCTATCATAAACATCACAAAATCCAGACAAATAACGTAATATTTTTATTAATTAATTCCTGTAACACTTCCATGATACATGTTTTTCTATACTTTTTGGCTGCATATCTTTGATCATCTTTTAATATCACAGTTATTTTGTAATTTCATTATCTATAGAAAGAACAGAGGGATTTTCAGTCTTTCCTTTAGTAGGGCTGATCAAAATTTGTTTCATATTATTGATAAATTAGAAAATTTTCTTTTGTGTTCATAATTGACTATTGGTGATATGTAAATCATTAGAGTTACAAAATTGGGGAAAATCTTTATCAAGTTTCCTTTTTAATATCTCTAGGCATTTCAGGTTTTCCTATGGAGTGAATAATCTAAATAATCTTTGAAATGATGCTCATCAACCAGTTTGTCATTGATGTCCTTGTATTAGTGAAATATGAATTCTACATGGGGCCTTTTACTCTCTGCAATGATGCTAGACAAATCAACATTGTAGGGCAGGTGCATTCCTCAAAGACATTCCTGTTCAAGAATGGCTAGCAACCATTTAACTGGGTGCTAAAGGGACTACAAGCCACATGAGCTCATCCTCCTGAAACTAAACCAAATGTACCCCCAGTCAACTTCTCTTTGGTTAGAACAACAACAACAAAACCACCCTGTGGCTACTCCAAGTCCACCTTCCTCAAGGGGAAAATGTGGCACAGAGAGAGTTGGAATGAAAAAAGACAACAGTCTCCACTGATTATAGATTTGTAATTCTGAGCAGAACATGAGGGATTGGAGTTAGTCCAAGGCAGGGTCTGCCCAGCACTAAGGAAGAAGCCTCATTCCTTGCTTCCTTCACTCAAGAACCTATTTTTCCAGCCCTAACTCTCTCCTGGGTCTTCTACTAAGTATCTGCATTTCAGAGATGAGTGAGTCATGTCCTACTCATGAAGAACTGAGGGGGACAGGCACACAAACATAAATCACCAGACAGCATGATGGCAGCTCTGAGAGACAGGCTGAGAATGCCACAAGAGACACTGAAGGCTTCGCAGAGACATCATTGAGACTCTGCAGTGTGAAGAAGAGCTAATCCATCTCAATTCTCCCATCTGAAACACCACTTTTTCCTCGAAGGGCTCACCTAAAGAGTCTGTGGTATTAAAACCATGCACACAAAGCCTGGGCCTATCCCTTGTAAGTAGGACATCTGTACCCAGCTGCATAGACTGACTCGGTGATGCTGTTATTCTGGTTTGTTGCCTGCTAAGCACCCAGCCTGCTGTGATCCTGGACTGGAATAGCAGTGACCTCAGCCTTTCTCCAAAGCTCATATTTATATGATAATTCAGGCTCTACACTCTCCAACGACTTGATCCTTCACCCCTTCCCTTCTCCTTCCCCCAACATAGATCTTATATTAATCAACTGAAAGCAGATGTTCTTAGGAAAGAAGTAGGTCAGGTCTGCAGACCCAAATCCCATCCAGTATTTTTACAAAATCTTGACTTTAAAAAGTGAAATTGATATTGCAATAATTAAGAGCCAAATATGACTACCACTGGTGGCAGATAACATTTCACTTTCATTAAGCAATATAAAATAGACGCGAGAATTCCCGGCTGCCACCCTGACACACCAGGCTTTGCAGAATGAATCTTAAATTGCACCATGTCAGTCAGAGCTCAGGAGTTATCAGCATCATTTAATTAACTTTTTTTTTTTTTTTGCAAAAACTAACACATTGGAATAAAATATAAAAATGTAATCCCTGTGCAAACCCACCACTAATGATGGCCCCCGGCAGAGGACTGAGCTACACCTGAGCAGAAATCAGGGCATTAAACTTTCTGTCCCTTCCCTGAAGCCTTTCTCCTCAACTGAAAGGGAAAGAGGGGTCAGGAGTTTCTTCCACTTTGGCCTAGAAGCCTCGAGAATGGGAGTCGTTCTCCTTACTTGAGGCCCTAGCATCTTCTCGTCTCTGGCACGTTAACTTTCAGCCACAATTTCCTATTGAAATTGAATGTATTTCTTCTCTTAAAACAACAACAAAATTTTTACTAGTTCTCTGGTAAATGATAACTGGAGTCTTTGACTCCAATTCCAAGAGGATATTATTACCTATAAATTTCATTTATGGACGTTATTGCAATATTGCACATTACCTTTTAGAAAGAATGCATATTTGGGGTCCCACCCCAAGTTAAAAGGAGACAATGAAGGTGACATGGTGCAGGGAAAGGAAGTGGTTCAGAGTCTCAGGGTTCAACAGCCTTTGCCCAACTGCAGGAGGCTGCGAGCAGGGTCTCCCTCTTGGGTGGTACTCCTTCTACCCTGAAATGCACCAATGGCAAATAGGTGGTACACGTGTCACCATCCTCCCTCCCACACTCAGAGTGGACATTGCAAGTGAGTCACAGTACTCTTTATAGCTGATATTAAATTTGGCTTCAAAATCCTTCTACCACCACACTCCCAGTAGCCATTACTGGTCAACACATGTTGGCACCCAAGATATAACCTGTTTGCCATCCCTTCCTTACTCAGGAGGCTTATTTCACCGTTGCCACCTGTGTCTCGTGACAGCCACATTGCTGATGAGAGAATTCAAGCTTTCTTGTCCAGATTGTCCAATGTCTGGGAGGAGTCCAAAATCAGGGGCACTTCTCAAGCTATTGAGCCAGGAGTTGTCAGTTTCAGGGGAAAAAAGAAAAAGACCGCCTTTTTTGGGCCCCTTTATACAAGAAACAAAAATGTTATGTTTGCTTTATCATCAATTCTTCTGCTAACTGTTTGTTCTTTTTTCCTTTCTGTTTTCTTTCTATAAAGAAATAAAGAGTTTAAACATAGGTAAGATGAAGAACTCTTTCCCATATAATTTGATATGGTTCGTTTGCTTCCTTGTGTTTGCTTTTTTTGTTTTGTGCTTCTTGTGTAATGTTGTATATTTTTATGTACCAAATATAGTAACTTTTTTATGTGCTAATTGTGTGTTGTGGATATGATAAGCTTTAGCAATTATGAAATGCAGTCAAAAAGCAACCAAATAAGCTGACAGTAATTAGAATTTCCGGGAGATTCAAGTGCAAGATAATGAACCCTCAGCGAACTTTTATCCCGACTGCTCAGTGCGGTGCATAATTGGGCTAAACAGTTGAGGCAAACTCCTGGCTTTTGTAAATGCTGGACTGGGTTCACAAAAGCTTTAATGAACTGGAAACGGGTTAAAAACTCATTTTCAACTCATTAATGATTTTTTCCCCTGGATATATGGTCATCTTTAAAAAAAAAAAAAAAGTTAATTGCCAATCTGCCGGTCAGAATGAATCCAAAAGTCAGATGCGTTGAGAATTTTCATGGAGTAAAATCACTTCTGAATAGTTTGAAGGATGGAGACCAAGTATACATTGTCAAAAGCGCCTTGGTCATTACATTGATCCAAGGTTATCATTTAAAACCACACTAGTACAATTCACAGATAAAGTGTAAAACACACATACACGTGCATTCACACATGAACCGCACTGAAATGGAGATAGAATGAGCTTTCTTAAAGAAAAGTGACCTTATTTTTATTCAGAAGAAGAGCAAAAACAAAGCAATCTGTACCACTGCTCGATGGAATGCTTCTGCTCACTTTTTAAAATGAAGCATGGACAGCTCTCCTTCATCAAAATTAGGTCAAAATTAGACAAAAAGTAGAGTCAATTGCACAAGATCATAACAGTCAGTGGAAAGGCCATGCATTGAAAAAGTCCTCTGCCTTCTTCTCAGGCACCCCAAAATTGGCCTGTTATAGGCACCCCATTTGAGCCAAATTTTAAAAATAAGTAGGAATGCTCTGGAAGGACATTTTTCCAGGAAATTCACCAATCTCATGTGACTTTGCCACAGCCACAGGTATGGAGGCATGGCTGTCCCTCTGACGTGAGTTTCTCTGCAAGCATCTTGGTGAAAACAGGTATGAGACCATGGAGAAGAATGGTCTCCCTAAGCAAGAACTGACCTTACACCCTCCACTGCCTGCTCTTCTGCCAGAGCTTTTGAAAAGCATCCTCGAATCAGGCTCACTAGAAAGTCCAAAATTAATTATCTCTCTCATAGATAGGCACAGATGTGCAATGCCTTGATCCTTCTGTTGATAATGCCAGCTACTGTTCATTCAGTGACAGAGTGCAGTATCTAATTAAAAAATGGCATGAATTTTTCCCTTTCTGCCCTAATTTGTTTTGCATATATGGATAGTCTCTAATGACTTAATAGCCAAAAAAGAAGAAGAAAAGAGGAAAGGAAAGGAAGGAAACCCAGGTAGTCTATGCTTTAGTTATCTGGGCTGGAATTTCAGAAAAACTTTGACTTCTAGTTCAGGGATGTGTCTTAATAGCAACCTGAAGAGAAACTGGAATGAAAGACCATCTCAACTCAACACAGATTGTTCCTAAAAATAGCTTCCTAGTTCTTCTTTTTTTCCCTTAAATCAGAGAAGACCCCAAATGGTGGTGTTTTAATTAGTAATTTACTAGCTAATGTCAACAGGACAAATGCATCCAACACTGTCATCTCTCTCACCTTCCCTTCACCTCTCCCAGCCCCTGTCCTCCCATCACCCCAAAGTAAAATAGAAAAATGATAGGAAAAGGCTGGTTGCATGGTTTATACCTATAATCCCAGCACTTAGGGAAGCCAAGGCAGGAGGATCTCTTGAGGCCAGGAGTTTGAGATCAGCCTGGGCGACATAGTGAGACCCCCTCTCTACCAAAAAAAAAAAAAACGGTTTTTAATTAGCCAGGCATGGTGGCATGCACCTGTAGTTTCAACTACTCGGGAGGCTGAGGCGGGAGGACCACTTCAGCCCAGGGATTTCAGGCTGCAGTGAGCTATAATTGCGCCACTGCTCTCCAGTGAGACCCTGTCTCTAAGAAAAATAAAATAAAATAGCAGGGGAAAAAAAGGGGGGCCTGTGCTCATTTCAAAACCTAGTCTACCACACTGAGGCAGAAAGGCAATTACTGCTTGCATACTAGAGGTGCTGATTGTAATAACCAGTATAGGAATAACATAAGCACCTATTCCGGTCACAACCTCAAACCAGTGACAGGCACTACAAAGGGAAGAACTGCAGGGTTTTGAGCCAGAAGGAACATTAGCAATATCCAGTATGATTGATTTAATCCCCCCAGCCCCCGCAAAAAAGCTAAGACCTGACACAGTCAAATGACTTAACCAAGGTCACCACCAGCTGGGTCAGAACTGAGTTTAGAGTTTCCTGTGTTTTAGCCCTGAGCCACTTCTACAAGTCTTACTCTGTCCTACTTAGCCTCACACAGGGCAGCCAGACACATGGCAGTGGAAGCAGCCCAGGTCTCGGAGGCTCACGCCTTCCTAATACACTTCACACACACAAAGGTATTAATCCCCAAGTGTGGCTGAGGGCCCTGGCAGACACCTGTGACCTCACTGTTACCTAGATTTGAAAAGTGCATCTCCTGTCTCAGTAATTCAGATTCCAGACACAGTACCAGCAAGATACCCACATTTCTTTACACTAAATGCAAACTTTATCCATATCCACACTGAAGAGCAGTAAAGAAGCAAGCTCTGAGCCTGGAGATTGGGGGCGGTTCTGGGGTGCTTCCCATGATAAAATTAGGAAAACTCCAGGTCACCCTAGTATTAATGGTCTAGTACCCTGGAGGCATAGGTTAAAATGAGAACATTGTCACATGGAAGTGTTCCTCTATCCCACTTGAGAATACATTAAGCCCTTAAGGGGAAATTAAGGAGACTGCACACACATGGACTGTAGTTGGTCTTGAATAACTATCCTGCTTACAAAAACAGGATCGGAGTGGGAGCTCTCGTACTGGCTAAATGAAGCAACAGTTGTTTAGCATGGTGGGAAATGAACTTTTTAACAGCATGAGGAGCATAAGTCCAATTAGAAGTAGCTAAGAACCATGATGTGTTAGAACACTGAGTTTGATGTGAGATTCTTTCCAGTTCACTAAAGTGGAAAGACACTAGAGAAGGTAAGCGTCTTGCGAGGATTTTTGTCATTCCTTTGATCTAGGCGGCCAGCTCCATAGCCCCTCCTCATTTCTCTTTGTGCTTCTTCTACTAAAGCAACAACCCGGCACACAAGTACTACTTGGCAGTGGACCCCGTGTCCGGCTCGCTCTACGTGTCCGACACCAACAGCAGGAGAATCTACCGCGTCAAGTCTCTGAGTGGAGCCAAAGACCTGGCTGGGAATTCGGAAGTTGTGGCAGGGACGGGAGAGCAGTGTCTGCCCTTTGATGAAGCCCGCTGCGGGGATGGAGGGAAGGCCATAGATGCAACCCTGATGAGCCCGAGAGGTAAAGGACATCAAGGAAGAGTCTCCCGCCCCAGATAAAGCCTTGCCACCAGCTTGGCTTTCTTCTTATCAGAACTTAACTAAGCCCAGCAGTCCAAAACACAGCTTTCCCTGTAATCATTTAACTCAGAGAGATTGCTTTGGTGTGTGGATGGGTGTTTAAAAAGAAAACCAATCATGAGGTCAGGAGATCGAGACCATCCTGGCTAACATGGTGAAACCCTATCTCTACTAAAAATTACTAAAAATTACAAAAAATTAGCCGAGCGTGGCCGTGGGCGCCTGTAGTCCCAGCTACTGGGGAGGCTGAGGCAGGAGAATGGCGTGAACCTGGGAGGCGGAGCTTGCAGTGAGCCGAGATCGCGCCACTGCACTCCAGCCTGGGCGACAGAGCGAGACTCTGTCTCAAAAAAGAAAAAGAAAACCTTATTTGTTTATTTGAAGTAAACTTGATCATGCACATAGGCTCCAAGTGGAAAGTGAAGGGGGTTGCGCCTGGATATTTCTGACTGCTGCCAGTCAAGAGAATCAGGACATCCTGTCTCCATGGGCCAGAGTGCCAGCTGTGTGGGCTGGAGACAGAGCAAAGCCCAGCCAGGGGCCTCTGGCCACGCCCAGACTTCCCTGGTAGACAGCAAATGTGTATGAAGTCGAAAGTGCAGTGCCTCACATGTTGTAAATGCCCAATAAATGGTAGTAATTAAGAATGGGTATAATTTCCAGGGGTCCAGGATGGAGGAGTTCTGGGAACCCATGGGTCTCTATTTGAAAAGGACTAAAAATACTTAACATTAAGGAGCAATCATCTGAGAGTCCAATTCCTGTTAGCATTTTTAGCTACTGTGAAAGCAGCAGGGCAGCATGGATTAAGGAGGCAAAGCCTTGTACTTGGGCACTGGGGCAAAGACACAAAATAAATAGAAGCCATATCTGTGCCTTTCCAGCCCTGCTGCAACAGGGGAATGCTAGGCCCCAGTGTCCCCCGCTGATTGAAGTGCTGATTGGAGTCAAGCTTAACTGGGAATACTTCCTGAGGCATACACCTTGAATTAGGAGTTTGTAACTACAAGAATCATCGTTTCTCAGCGTTACTGCTGCAATTAGTTGTGAAGTATATTCAAGTAACTTACTACTAATAATGTTTAGGGTAATGAACTTAGGAAATAACTTCTTTTCTAAGGAGAGCAGATGCAAAGTTATTTCCTGCTTCATTCATTTGCAGCCTTGGTTCATTTGCAGTCCAAGGAGCATGCTTTCATCAGTTGCAGGGAAGAGGGTGGTGATGTAGCCAGCACCCTAGGAACTATACAAATCCCAGCACAGTGCCATGAGAAAAGGATCTTGCGTTAGAAGGCTGAGAACCACTGCTCTGAGGGTACTAATCAATTCCAGTGAGGTCTCTGGTCTAAGCAGAGCGCTCAGCAAGGCATCTCATCTCCCACCTCCCCCCCACAATCCTACCCCTTTCCAAGAGATAAATCCACACTGCTTGTCTTGCTCAGGTATTGCAGTAGACAAGAATGGGCTCATGTACTTTGTCGATGCCACCATGATCCGGAAGGTCGACCAGAATGGAATCATCTCCACCCTGCTGGGCTCCAATGACCTCACTGCCGTCCGGCCGCTGAGCTGTGATTCCAGCATGGATGTAGCGCAGGTGAGACTCTTTCTTATTTCTCTTCACTAAGCAACATCTGCCCCTTGGCCTGAGGTTCTTACCTGCTTCCTCTTGGGTTTGGAAGCGGAATGGGATGGGGAGATACAGATACAGATCACGGGGTTGTTTGGAGAAAGACTGAGAGGAGCTAAACAGTTAAGATGGAATGGAAAATGTCAGATAGGTATGAGAGAGAGAGAGAGAGTAAGAGAGAGGGAAAACTGTTGAGAAAAGTGGAGCCGGTGACACACTCCAGCCGTGGCAGATTACAGGGTAGAAGTTGCTGTGTAATTGCCTCCCTTCTCCATCATTATTGCAGGTTTGAGAATGTACTGTACAGTGTTATATGTCAATCAGAACTTCCCTGTTAATCTGAAATGATTACATCCTCACTATATAAACCTTTACTTTGTGCAGTAGTAACTAGAGCAGAGCCCTCTACAGTATCACCCAAAGTGTGTGTTTAGTTTGGGCTGTTAGAGAGGCAGAGAACAGAGGCTCACTCAAATGTACAGCATTTGTTCTCAGACAGCCTGGAATACACGCTCAACCTTTCTATAACGGCCTTTTCAACCCTTGGCCAACCTCATAAATTTCAGCTCAAGTTCCACAACAGACAACTTGCTACTGAGATTTTTATTTCAAATTCACAGAAGAAAGATGCATTTGGTTCAGTTTATTTTTTAAAGCAGACACTCAAGTAGTAGTTTGCTGGCGAGCCTGCACTTTGGCTCCCCTTGGATCAGAGCCACCTTCCAAGCCACATGACTCCTTTTTGTGAATTAGATACAGGTGCTGCCTCTAAATGTACATAGCTTCCGTAGGTGTCTGCTTGGAGAGCAGAGTATGGGCTGGATGGCATGGTCTCTTGTGTAGTGAACTACCTGTGCAACCATATATAACAGCTCTGATGCTGGTCCAACCATCTGGAGCTGAGAAGCAGCATCATAGGTAGAGCTGATGGCTTGTTCTGGTCATGGCAGGTGACATGGTAGGAAATATATATTACATTATCTCTTCTTCTCCATCACACCCACTCATCATGGGCAATGAGCAGCTGGTTCAATGAAGAGCATTTCTAATACAATGTGTTATTAAAAAGCTGTCTTTTTTCCTAGATATATAAAACCAGTAAGTGCCCTACAGTTAAGCATTGGACATATTAAAGGCTGTTCTTTAATCTGATACCACGTCATCCACAGGTTCGTCTGGAGTGGCCAACAGACCTTGCTGTCAATCCCATGGATAACTCCTTGTATGTTCTAGAGAACAATGTCATCCTTCGAATCACCGAGAACCACCAAGTCAGCATCATTGCGGGACGCCCCATGCACTGCCAGGTTCCTGGCATTGACTACTCACTCAGCAAACTAGCCATTCACTCTGCCCTGGAGTCAGCCAGTGCCATTGCCATTTCTCACACTGGGGTCCTCTATATCACTGAGACAGATGAGAAGAAGATTAACCGTCTACGCCAGGTAACAACCAATGGGGAGATCTGCCTTTTAGCTGGGGCAGCCTCGGACTGTGACTGCAAAAACGATGTCAATTGCAACTGCTATTCAGGAGATGATGCCTACGCGACTGATGCCATCTTGAATTCCCCATCATCCTTAGCTGTAGCTCCAGATGGTACCATCTACATTGCAGACCTTGGAAATATTCGGATCAGGGCAGTCAGCAAGAACAAGCCCATTCTTAATGCCTTCAACCAGTATGAGGCTGCATCCCCCGGAGAGCAGGAGTTATATGTCTTCAACGCTGACGGCATCCACCAATACACTGTGAGTCTGGTGACAGGGGAGTACTTGTACAATTTCACATACAGTACTGACAATGATGTCACTGAATTGATTGACAATAATGGGAATTCCCTGAAGATCCGTCGGGACAGCAGTGGCATGCCCCGTCACCTGCTCATGCCTGACAACCAGATCATCACCATCACCGTGGGCACCAATGGAGGCCTCAAAGTCGTGTCCACACAGAACCTGGAGCTTGGCCTCATGACCTATGATGGGAACACTGGGCTCCTGGCCACCAAGAGCGATGAAACAGGATGGACGACTTTCTATGAGTAAGTGGGTTTGTAAAGCATCTCTGAAGAGCCCTTCCCTTTCCCTAGCTGGCATTAGGACTGGTGGTTCTTGTAGCTTTTTAAATTGTTTTGTCACGTTGTCTTTCTAACTTTAGTGATGTCTTATGGCCTCAAGATATTCATGTCCCCTCTCCCTGACTCTGAAATGATTTGCTCTAATGGGTCTCTGATATTGAGCATCCTCCCTACTAGAATTGGGAATTCCTGTTGCCTGCTTGCCGTTCAAATTTCAGGATATTGGACGTGCACAGCACCTGGGAGGTAAAGTGTTGATTAACTTTGCTGATTATTCATGTTTGCCATGGGTGCGGAAATTAGAACCTAAAAGGCAAGATCCCAGTGGGGCTCCTGTAATTTGCCAATAGGTCCAGCAACACACTTGATTGCACAGACAGGTAGATAAACTCTGAATTTCCTCCTTAGCAGAAGCAGATCGATACAGATAAAGCATTAGGTATATCAAAAGATGCGAGAGCTGGTCATATTTCCCCTAACAATTATCTCATACTTAATAGTCCTGACGCTTGTTTTGCAAAAAACTGTTTTTCCTAGCTCCTGCAGGCAGTTCTTGGTCAAAGTGCCTGCTGCTGTAGGTACTAATGATGGGATGCTGGTTGGAGGAAGTTACTAGGCATGATTCTCCCAATGGCTGGCTGAGACTGGAGCAGAATTTGTAAATATCTGGCTCTCCTAGGTGATGAAGGAGTGTGTTAACCCCTATGTACCTGGAGTCCTTGCTTGTTTTTTGTCTGGATGCTGCTGCTAGCTGAGAATGTAGTAAGTTAGGGAGAGTTGGCACAGCAAAAAAAGGGGACAAGAGGGAGAACAGAAAACCTCATTGTTGATCATTCCTAAATCCAGCAATGTTTACTTCCTGTTTGTATGCCAATGGTCTTGGGAGAATGTAAAAGGAAGCTGTTGCCACCTGCTGGATATTTACTGCATTGCAGAAGAATTGCTTTCCCTGGTTCTGACTTTCTTCTTTGGGCAACTCTTTCTCAGACTTCTGAAGCATCTTAATACCCTTCAGGACACTGGAGTTTTTATCAAACTTCACCAGCCAGTGATTCTGCCCTCGAGGGTACCATCTGAGTGCTGTCCTTGGCTCTCATACTGAGTTAGGTTGAAGCTATACACTCACCCAAACACCTCTGAGATTTTCATCTTCCTTTGTGACAGTTTCACCCAAAGACCTAATGCATTTCAGAAACAGTTTGTTGGCTCTCCTGAAAGAGGGGGAAAAAACATCCCTCTCAGGGAAGCCAGACTGAACTGGGCCTGGTTTACAAACTGTCATAAAGAAGCTTGGGTTCAAGTGCATCCACAGATCTGAACTCTAAAAGGGAAAGTATTTTCCAGAAAGTGTCCCTAGTTTAATGAAAACATAGGCATGACTCATAAATGTGCTATAAAATGTTCAGAAGTTACATTGAAACTGAATTTTTTTAATCTTAATTTGATAAGCTTTTTTTTCATAATGTAGATAAATCCAGTGACACAAATTCTCCATTGTGGGGTTCAAATGTATAAGGCTTTCTTTTCTACCTGAAAAGATGGTGAGTTCTTTTTGTTTTATGGCACTTTTGGCACATGATCAGCCAACTGGAAGACACACAGCCAACTTAAAAATCAGACATAACTTCACCTCCTGTCAGGGCAGTGTGGTCAAGACAAACACTGCATAGCCTTAGCCAAAACTTTAGAGAAAGGGTGATGAAGAAAACCACACAGAGGCTGTGAGGCTACTAGAAAAGTCTGTCCTGGTCGGGAGCGATGCCTCATGCCTGTAATTTCTGCACTTTGGGAGGCCAAGGCAGGAGGATCAATGGAGGCCAGCAGTTTGAGACCCAGCCTGGCCAACATGGAAAAACCTTGTCTCTACTGAAAATACAAAAGTTAGCCAAGTATGGTGGTACATACTTAGAGTCTCAGCTACTTAGGAGGCAAAGGCATGAAAATCACTTGAACTCCGGAGGTGGAGGTTGCCGTGAGTTGAGATCACGCAGCTGTACTCCAGCCTGGGCGACAGAGCAACGCTCTGTCTCAAAAAAAAAAAAAAAAAAGAAAGGAAGAAAATGATTTGTCCTTCAATGAGAGCTTCCTTAGGGGGATTCCTCTCTTCCCACTCTGTTACAGGGGGCAGGGTACAAATCCCCCTATAGGTGAGAAGAGTGGCCATATCTCTTTTTTCTGCATAGAACATGAGGTAGAGAAGCCATTTATCTGCTGTGCTGTCACAGTGACTGTCTAAATATGGATTTGATTATCCCCATTTTATCGATAAAGAAACTGAGGCTCAGAGAATTGAAGTGACTCCCCTAAGACCACCCATGGAGTTGGTAGTGAAGCAGGACTGGAATCCAGATCTCCAAGCCCAGCATTCTTTGCATTGCACCGTCGTAAAGCAGGGCTATGAATGGAATTTGTAACTCCACCTTCAGACTCCACATGGGAACTGTCCCTGAATTTTGGGCAAGATGTAACTCAGTAAGACCAGCCTACCAATGACTCTGGAAGCAGGAGAGAGAGAGGGGTAGGAAAAAATAACACTATCGAATCTTCCTGGACCCATTTTATGATCAGCCAGTTCCAGAAACTTCCAGGACATCCAACCTTGGAATTAAGATTTCCCCAGATGCAGGCCATTGGGTCTTGATAGAAGAAGTATCCTGATTTAGTTACATCCCTGAGGGAACTCAGGTTTTCACAGTCTTCCCCAAAAGGCAGCATCTTATACCAGAAAGCTCCTAGGTCTTAGCATCAGGATAACAGGGGTGTGGAGTCCATCTCTGCCACATACTTACTGATTGACGTTGGACACGTTATTTAACCTCTCTGAGCCTCAATGTCTCATCTGTTACATGGGGATAAAAATGCAAATTAACAGGAGCCCTGTGCTAATCCACTGAGATAATACATTTTTAGAAATTAGCAAAGCACTTGGCATATAGAAGTTTAGCTCAGAGTATAGGCTAATGGGATTTGAGAGGAATTATTAAGCACACCTCTGTCTCCTTCCTACATCTCAGGTTTCACTCAACTAACTGTATAGTGGATACAAGAGTCAGACAGAGACTTATTTTGGAAAAGCAGAATTGAAGAATGCAGCTTGCACATTAGGTCTTTTTAATACCTCACTTCGCATTTCTCCTGCTCTCTTCCCACCTTCCAGTGCTGCCTGCTGGTCTCCCATCCCCTGCAGGAGCAGAGGCTGCCTTAGCAAACTTGGGGCTCAGAGGGACAGAAAAACACATCACCCTTAAAAAGAGGCCCTCCAGAAGACAGAAATGATAAAGAGCCTCTTTAGTCATGTTCAACTCCTTCTCCCAATCCAGCAACTGGGGAAGGGGCAAATGTCAGATCAAAGGAAAAGATGGAAGTTGACTTCCGATGGTGTGGGGTTCAAGAGTGATTTTACAGAATAAGCTGCCATGCAATTCATGAAGGCTGGAATGGGCCCCTTTAAGAGTTGCCTCTCTCTCCTCTTTGTCCTGGGAAGTGAAGAGATGGGCAGAAATGGAGCTGATACGGAAGGCCCTTTGGAAACCCTATCATGCCTGCTAAGTTCCCAGACTAGGGAAGATGCATCTGTATTCCTGAAAAGAACAGTACTGTCCTTAAAATTACACCCTCTACTCTCTGTACTCTCTCTTTCTCCACTCTCTCCCTTTTTTATTTTAGTCCTTAGCACCTATTACTCACCATCTGACATGCTGTCTGTTTTCTATCTTGGTTTAGTTTTGCCCTCTTCAGCTAGCATGAGTGCAAGAATTTTGCTCCATTTTCTTCCCAGCCATATCTCCAGTGCCTTGAACTGTGTTTGGCACATCACAGGCGCTTGATGAATATTTATTGACTACATAATTCAAAGGCAGCCTCCAGCCCCACTCCAGCCAAGGCTGGGCCAGTTCCATTGGGTTGGCATTGAGATCCCATTGCTGGAATTTACAGCGCTTCACTCCTACATGCAGAGTCATTTGCAAAAAGACCTACATCTGAAGACGCTCCTTGGGGGAAGTAAGTAGAGCTGGAGGCAGCCGAATCTTCTTAAAAGTTAAAGAAAATCTGTTTTTCTCCCTTTGGCCCATGAGATTCTAGTCCCTACCCTAAAGCTCTGCTCCCTAAAGTAGAAACTCCAGTTCCTCCTACTTCTCTCATAAGGAAACTCAGCAGCCTACGCATTGTACGTGTCCCCAAACTACAGTGGATTGGAATTAAAATCCTTGCCCTGGTCCCAGAGAATGTACTTGTCAGCAGGAGGAGAAACTGTCTGTTACTGAGTACTGCACTAGACACCCCGTACCCAAATACTTAGAATTGCTTTGTTTTCTGATGTTTTAAATACCTTTTGTTTCTGTTTATTAAACATGAATGTATTGATTACAAGTTCTTTTTTTTTGGAGACGGAGTCTTCCTCTGTCGCCGGGTTGAAGTGCAGTGGCACAGTCTCAGCTCACTGCAGCCTCCACCTCACAGGTTCAAGCGATTCTCCTGCCTCAGCCTCCCGAGTGCTGGGACTACAGGCACGCACCACTGCGCCCAGCTAATTTTTGTATTTTTAGTAGAGACGGGGTTTCACCATGTTGGCCAAGATGGTCTCAGTCTCCTCACCTCATGATCCACCCGCCTCAGCCTCCCAAAGTGCTGGGATTGATTACAGGCACAAGCCACCATGTCCGGCTGATTACAAGTAATTTCTAAATTATGCGAAAATGCATAGAAGAAAATGAAGATTCGTCAAAATTTCATACAGCAAAACCCATTAACATTCAGATGTCTGTATTTTGAGAGAATTTCTGCTCCATATAGATACTGATATTTTTTACCCCTCCCTGAAAAAAAAAGCTACTGTCAAGGGAGTATATTTTGTACCCCACTCTTCCACTCAACATGTGTAGATTTGTCTATGCCAATAAATAGAAACCCATGTTGTCAATCTTGATGGCTTCATAGGTTTCTACCTTATGGATAGATCATCAGTTATTTAATGAATCTCCCATCAACGAACGTCTAGGTTGTTCTAATTTGTCACTATTGTAAATAGCACTTTTGTCCCCCTGCCTGAGAAGTGGTTTCTTTCACAGGTAAGAAAGCACAGAGGAGCCCTATTGATGTAGCAGACCCAAGTCCCCATCTCTGATTACAACACCAGGGCTTTCCAGGGAGTGCATGGTCTGCGCCACCCCCTGCCTGGGGCCCTGGGCAAGTGATAGGGGTGGATCCTGAGCTCACAGACATTCCTGCTCAAGATCTCCCTCCTCTCTCCCCCAACACCTTTACGCAGCCCGGTGTCCAGCTTAATGTGATTGCACTCTCAGCTTTCACATTTCTGCAGAGCTTCACTGCTTCTAGTTCTTCCCAGAAGCAAAGGTTCTCAGATCCCTGAAAGCCTGAGCCAGGTCTGCAATTCTTTATTCCAAAAACATTTCCTGAGTGCTCTCTGTCTTTGCTGTTGTCATCCTAAGCCCTAAGCGACAACGTCCAACAGGCCACAGCGATCCTTTCCACTGCCCACAGGCCCTCCCCACAGGGATCCTTCTCTGAGGAACCCCCATCCCCACGTGCTGCACAAGCTCCAGTTCCCATCCCTCAGACCCTGCCAGCTTTTTCCCTCTCCCCAGTCCAAAGGGAGTAACCCCCAGGAGTTGAGCCACTTTTCCTTCTTTTCCACCCTCCAAGCAAAATGTCTTCATAGCTCCGCCTTCTTCCTCCCCTTCCTCCTCCAGTAACAAAACTCATCTGGGAGAGCTCGAAGGCCTCTACAGGCAGACCTAGGAACAAGCCTGCTTTCCTTTCCTAGGTGTGAGAAGGGCCCAGCTGTTAGAGTACAGTGGATCTTCCAAGATGGGGAAAGGCTGTACCAAGTAGAACAAGGCTTCTTGCTAAAGGTGATGTGGGAGAAAACTCCACAGTATGAGAAGAGAGGAAAGATGACACATATACATAAAGAAGAAGGCCCCAGTGTCAGGCCATTTGCAGGCAGTAGGGCATGATCACTGGTGTCCCTAGACTTGGGTGCTAATGACAACTGATGGTAAGGGAGTCATTGGGAAACTAAGAAGGCTGCTTGGGAACTGGAGCCATGGTGGTTCGGTGGGGACCAAAGAACAGGTTCCATGCAGCCAGGCCTTCTATGCTGAGCCAACATGTGCAGGTGGCATTTGGCACAGGCTGATTGTCCAGGGGCCTAGGAGGTGACAAGTGAGACAAGGTTGGACTCCAGTAGAAGACTCGAGGCATGGATGGTCTCAAATGCCAGATTTTTATTTGATTTAGCAACCAATGGGAAAAGAGTGTGGTTTGTTCAGCAGAGAACTGACATGGTGAAACTGATATTTGGGGAATATTTATTTGATGGCTTTGTAGAACACCTAAATTAAAAAACAAGAGAGGGCCAAGTGCGTGGCTCACGCCTGTAATTCCAGCACTTTGGGAGGCCAAGGCAGGTGGATCACCTGAGGTCAGGAGTTGGAGACCAGCCTGGCCAACATGGCAAAACCCCATCTCTACAAAAAATACAAAAATTGGCCAGGCATAGTGGTGCATGCCTGTAATCCCAGCTACTCGAGAGGCTGAGGCAGGAGAATTGCTTGAACCCAGGAGGTGGAGGTTGCAGTGAGCAGAGATTGTGCCACTGCACCCCGGCCTGGGACAGAGTGAGACTCCATCTCAAAAAAAAACGAAACAGAGAAGCAAGAGAAGCTCGCAAGTGGCTGTTCTCTCTAACTAGAGGAAGCCTGAGACCAGGTGAAATGTTTTGCAGGAGCTGAAGTCAGTTATATCAGCGGGTAAAAGAAAGCATCACCACTGTTTCTCAGGGCATAATAGGGTTTTGACTGTGACAAGGGGCCTCAGTGAGATGCGCCACCCAGCCAACCCACCTTTCCAGCTCTCTCTTTCTCTGGCCCTGTGAGTCTTGGGAACACTTTTCAGCCCCAATGACTGCTGCTAACCAGGGTTTATCTCCCCCCAGCTATGACCATGAAGGCCGCCTGACCAACGTGACGCGCCCCACGGGGGTGGTAACAAGTCTGCACCGGGAAATGGAGAAGTCTATTACCATTGACATTGAGAACTCCAACCGTGATGATGACGTCACTGTCATCACCAACCTCTCTTCAGTAGAGGCCTCCTACACAGTAGTACAAGGTGAGCCTCCACCCATACCATCCTACCCCCAAACTCACCGACAGACCCAGAACCCAGCCAAGCCCAACATATGAGTTATCCAGCCTGGGAGGACTTCCAGAGACCCAGCGTACCCCTCAGCTTTCTGTTTTATTCAAGTGTCCACAGCAAACTATAAGAGGTCAATCTTGTAGAAAATGACTTAATCAGATACAGCAGAATGTCATCTATACCCAACCAAATGTCTAGATATTTGAACTGTCTACATAGTTATCTGAAAATGTCCATTTCCACCCGCCCCCCCCCCATATACTCTCTCCCTACCTCTTACCCTTCCATCACCACCACCTCTCCCCACCAACCCAAAACACATAGTTATCTTCTCAAAGGCCATTTATTCTCCTGGCCCACCACTAGATTTCATATTTTCTTGTTCCATCCTGATTCTGTCTTTTAAGCATTTGTTTGATGAGTTGGTTGCCCTGGGACTGGAGCTCTTTAACATTCTCTCTCCGAGACTGGGATCTCAAAGGTCTCTGCCCACCCTGTGGTTATTGTTGCTATTAGACGTGTTTTGCAGTCCAGGGCAAGCACTGGGGCTGGCAAGAAAATGAATTGTCCCGATTAATTTTTCTTTTAATTAAGATATAATGTCGGTGGGCTAGCCCGTTGTCAGAGGATAAAAGTGTCCTCTCACTAGATAAATGGTGACATTTCTGGACTATTATCCCACAGCAGAGCCTGTTTCAGTGACTCTATTTCTGCTCTGCCAAATGATTAATGATGTAGATTCTGTCCTTCTGCGTGACGGCTGGAGTCGCAGGAGCGACAGGTACACACTTGCTCACTGCCCCAAAAGCTGACTTCTCAGAGGCCAGCCCAGGCCAGCTCCTTTGCCCAGACGATCAGGAATCAGTGTATCTATCTGTAAAAGGAGTCTCTGACTCACATTTCCTTCCTGTAACTTTTCGATAAAGGAAAAGGTCAGAAGTCTGATTGACTCGTGTAGTTTCCACTGGGGAAGATAAACACATTATCAGCACCCACTGGCTCCATCTCCCTGATGTATTTGAGTCTCTTCAGAGTTCTCTTGAGTGGGGGTGGTATCAGATGCAGTCAGCAGTAAAAGCATGAGGATGGGGAAGATTGACTTCTTCTCTCCATTTTCTTGAAGAATTCTGGGCTTTGATTTGTAGTGGATCTGACCTGTGGCTAGACCAGCAACCTTGGGTTAGATGGCCGGCAAAAGGGCGAAAAAATTGAAGTCATTTGCCTTTCTTTTTTTTCTTTTTTTTTTTTTTTTGTTATAAGCTAAAATATATATGTTAAGCTTCAGGAATTTGATTGACACAAGTTGTGTAGGCAATAGACATCTTTAAATGTTTAAACATGCTATTAATAGTCTTCAGTGAGTAAAAGAAACATCACGGCATAATTATTTCTGGAGTGCCACATATTATGTTTTTCTTTACGTGGATCAGTAGTATCTCTGCTACTTACCTTCACATGGTATGTGTGCTAATTGAAGGCAGCCTTCGACTGATGGCTGCAAAGTACCATGGAAACCTATAAAAAAAATAGGGGTTCTATTCTCTTCTGACTAATAGAGTGGATAATTTATTTCCCTATCCCTACCCCCACTTACATTTTTCCAGATCAAGTTCGGAACAGCTACCAGCTCTGTAATAATGGTACCCTGAGGGTGATGTATGCTAATGGGATGGGTGTCAGCTTCCACAGCGAGCCCCATGTCCTGGCAGGCACCATCACCCCCACCATTGGACGCTGCAACATCTCCCTGCCTATGGAGAATGGCTTAAACTCCATTGAGTGGCGCCTAAGAAAGGAACAGATTAAAGGCAAAGTCACCATCTTTGGCAGGAAGCTCCGGGTAAGTGATTCCACCCAATCTGTTACCACAGAGTGGGAGGGGATACACCCTTTCCTCACAGAGCTGAGAAAGTTTCCCGGCTTCAAAGCCTCTAATACTCCTTTATTCCCTGGAAAACGCAAACTCTTCGCTCAGAAGGTAGAATCCATCCCCCTTTGGGACTCACACCTTGGGGAAAACGTTCTCCATTTCCTAGGTCTGATAAAGGCGGCCATTTCCTGCTATGGGGATTTACATTATGCTGTAACTAGAGACAGCTTTGGTCTTCTTCCTCAGTTTGCACTGTCTGGCCAATTCAACCAATGAATTGGTGTTCATGCCTACTATGTGCTGAGTAATTTGCTAAGCAAGTACTGGGAGAACAAAAATTTTAAAGTATGTTCTTTGCACTCAAAGAATCAAGGGTCTGATAAAATATGCAGACACAGGATGATCACAGGTTAAGTGAAAAGACAGACAGAGGTACATGCAGGGTCTGATGGGATCCCAGAGGGATGCCACTCAGCCTGAGAGGTTCAGGGAAGATTTCCCAAGAGGAAGTAACAACTGAACCTCAGTGGGGAGTTTTAGCCAACCCTAGTTTTCCCAGACCAGGCAACTTGCCCCACGTGACGTCTTTTTAAAACCAATATATAACATTAATTGAGGATTATTATAATGTAAACCCTATGTTAAATGCTTTGCTTGTATTATTTTAACTTTTTCAATAGCCCCATGAGGATAATTATTACTACCTTCATTTTTCAGATGAGAAAACAGACTCAGGGAAGCTAAATGACCTGTCCAAGGACACAATAGCTAGAAAGGGCAATGCCAGGACTCAATCCCAGGTCTCTCTTTCTGTCTGACTCACTTGCCAGTATGTCACACGCCTTCCTGCTTATCCATGGTCATTCAGATCATCTCAGCAGAAGTGGATTCTGCCCCAGTCACTTATCTGTCATCAAGAGGGAACAGTTCCTACCATCATGCTAACCCCTTCCCTGGGGAGGGGAATGTAATGGCGTACAAAGCAAAGGCCCTAACTTCCTGCACCTTACCTTCAGGTTGTGGGGAGATGGGAGAGAGGGGCAGATCATAAGTAAACTAAACTAATAAATAAAAATAACTGCAGAACAAGACAAGCACTAGGAAGTCAGTAAACAATGGAACAAAGAATTTATCAAATGCTTTGGAATCCCTGAGAGTAGAAGGCTCAGCATCGGCAAAGCTTGGGTCGTAACTTTTGCTGTGTAACTGGATTGAAATCCAGCCAGCCCAGGTGACCTCCCTGCAGAGCCAGGCCCCTCCATATTAAGATTCTGCCTTTGTCTGGCTGAAGTTTAAGTCTCCACGTTAGGTTATTAGCAGTCTCCCATGTTTTTCTTCCTCTGCTGGTATCTGCAAAGTTGCAAACTGCAGTATCTTCCTAAAGACAAAAATGGAATGAGATTAGTAGTTAAATCCTTAATGACTGGATTTCAGGGCTGTGTAATTGATTTTTGATATGCTGCACTGTAGAAGTTGATTATAAGTAGTAATCGTGCCTTTCCTCTGATAAATCAGTTATGCATTTTGACTAAGTTTTCAAAATAAAGATAAATGTGGCCCTAAAATAAAGTGGCTATAATCCCAACTCTGAATATTAAAACTCTTTAATAATGGTACTTGTGGTAATTAGCCCAAGTTAGGCACACAAGTCTTATAACTGAATTTCTGCCAGGGTTAGATTTGCTGGCATCGTGTTTATGCAAATCAAAACACAGCTTTATCTATCAACACCTCAACATTTAATTGTCTGGTGTTAGTTCCTGTAACAACAATCACATATCCATTTAGCTCTCTTAAATGAAAATCACTATGAGATTATAACAGGTTGAGTGGACTGAAAATGTAATTTGAAAATGAGGGAGAAAGCCTGGAATTTATTTGCATCTCATTTATTTTAATTCAGTTCATAAACTGTTTAGTGAATGAAATAAAAGCAACTTCTGGAAATCGCAGGAGAGCAGTTGGAAGAAGGTAGGTAGAAGGGAAAGGTTGGGTGTGATGTGGATTGAGGGAACTGGGGAGTGGCCATTTCATCAGATGTTTCATGAGCCCATGGCAGGGAGTTTGCAGCCCCTAAGCCGAAGGTACCCATTGGCCCCATAAGGCTAGCAGGCTGTCTCACCAACGGCAAGATGGGCTCTTCTCTCCCTATCTATCTTAGTCTTGCTGTGTCTTTTCATCCCTGCTCCACTGTCACATGAGGGCATGAAAGTCTTCATTTAGTCAAAAGATGTTTACTAGGTGCCAACACTACAGTCAGTACCACGGAACAAGTAGACTCTAGAGAGAGAAAGAAAACTGAGTGGCACCGAGTAGCTAACAGTCTCATGGAGAAGACAATATGAGTAGTGTGATGTAAGCTATAATACAGGCCAAAAGCACAAAGAAAGGGATACTTAACTGTATCCGCTGGAAGAGGATAGGCCACGGCCAGGTAACACGTGAACCCTGAAATCTCATGGGCGTAACATATCACGGTCCAAATGCATCGGGCGGCTCTTCTTAATGAGGACTTGCTCCAGTTGCTCTGTCTTGCCATCCTGCCATCTTAAGCACAGGGCCTGTGCAGTTGCTGCAGCAAGGGAAGAGAGCTTGGGTGATTCACGAGAGCTTAATGAGCAGGCCTGGACATGGCAGGCCTCACTTCCACCCACCCTGGTGAGAACACTGTCAGGGAACCTCAGGGAAGCCTAGAAAATGTCTTTTCTGAGTGCCTAAGAAGAAGAAGATGAACAAAGACTTGGTAAGCACGTAGCAGAGTGATCAGGTCTCCCGTTTGACAAGAGATCAGGAAGGGCTTCACAGAGGAGCTGGAATCAGTTCTGAAGAGTAGTAAGAATCAGCCAGGCAGAGATAGGGAACAGAGGTGACAGGACAAAGAATGTCGCCTGTGGAAAGGCCAAGAGGCCAAAAAGGGAATGGCATTTCAGAAAACTAATTCAGTGTGGCAGTGGATGTGTTAGCGAGTGGGGTAGAAAAAGAAGATGCAGCCAGAGACTGCACATGGAAAGGAACATGGTGCCAGGCTAACGTTTATCCTGAGGGCAATGGTGAGCCCTACCTGGACTTCATTAGCAGAGTGATGTGCTGGGATGTGTAGCATTAGAAAGCTCTCTCCAACCTGGGCACAGTGGCTCATGCCTGTTTTCCCAACACTTTGGGAGGCCAAAGTGGGAGGATCATTTTAGCCTAGGAGTTCAAGACCAGCCCAGGCAATATAGCAAAACCCTGTCTCTACAACAACAACAAAGTTTACATAGCCAACCATGGCCCAGCACAGTAGCTCATGCCTATAATCCTAGCACTTTGGGAGGCCAAGGCAGGAGGATCCCTTGAGCCCAGGAGTTTGAGGCTGCAGTGAGTTTTGATCATGCCCTGTACTCCAGCCTGGGCAACAGAGCAAGACCCTGTCTCAAAATAAAAAAGAAAGAAAGATCTCTCGACTTCCTCAGGTATGGAGGAAGACAGGTGAGAAGGGGACAAGATAGATAGATAGGAGGAGAGGGACAGTAAGAAGGGTGCTGCATTAGTCCAAACAAGAAACTAAATCAATCACTAGCAGCGAGGAAAGAAAAAAGGTAGGGGGAGAGATTTGAGAGATGTCTAGCACACGAGGATTGGGCAACTAGCAGGGTTGCTGTGTCATGCTCACCTTTTGACAGACTCTCCCCATGATCATGTAAACCAGGCAGGCTGGGTGGCCGTCCACGCTCTGTGGGCGAGTGGCTAAGAGCTGAAACCCAAGCCAGAGATGTAAGAAACAGTCTGGTGGCCCCAGCCCTGCCTCTTGGAATGCGGAAGAAACTAAATGAACTTTGAAATGCAGCCATTTAACCAGCACCATGTAATCACTGCTCCCCATGTGGAGAGCAGGTATTTGGAGAGAATGTGTGGGTATCATGCATGAAGCAAATGGCCTGTACTTCGCCGGGACTGGCAAGCTCCTGGGAGCCTGGTGAGCTGAGGGGTGTGAGGGCCCAAGGCTCTGAACATTCCTGGAGTTTAGAGAAGACCAACAATCTCAGTGAAGCCATCACAATAGAACAGTGCCCAGTGAAATTCCAACCTACCTAGGTACCCTTTCTTCCCACAGTCCTCCAGACGGAGGCATGTCTTAGTGGAGGAAAGTATCAGTGGCTCTTCCTTACGGCCTGGGGAAATGTAAGATGATGGCGGTTGGATAGACCGGGACCACATCCTTTCACCAAAAGCTTTGTAATGGAGTGTTAGTCCCTTCATTCCTGCCCCAACTCAGTGCAGGGAAGATTTTCACTATGCCTCCCAAGAACTCCTCAAAGAATCTCCTTTGAAAGCGTCCTCCCCCTCCTGCCCGTGTTGTCCTCCATTCCTTTCTTCACTCACTCTGGCCTTGCAAAAACATGAAGCAGGCCGGGCGTGCTGTCTCACGCCTGTAATCCCAGCACTTTGGGAGGCCGAGGCGGGTGGATCACGACGTCAGGAGATTGAGATCCTCCTGAACAAAATGGTGACACCCCATCTCTACTAAAAAATACAAAAATCAGCTGGGCGTGGTGGCGCATGCCTGTAATCCCAGCTACTCAGGAGGCTGAGGCAGGAGAAGAATCACTTGAACCAGGGAGTCGGAGGTTGCCGTGAGCCAAGATCGTGCCACTGCACTCCAGTCTGGTGGCAGAGCGAGACTCCATCTCAAAAAAAAAAAGCAGTTACATCATGGAATCTGTGAGCTCCATAAGTGCAGGGACCAGGTCGCCCCTGTATCCCTGGTGACATGTGGTGGGTACTCAGACAACAGGTGACAAAGGAAGATGTAATAACTGTGCCTTCTATAGGCTCCTTCTTAATGCATAAATGCTCCCCCACCGAAGTGGGTATAAAGTCACAAATACATTGCCCCTACACCTGTCTGGAATCCTTCCACTGCAAGAGACAGGGAGTGCACTCAGACTAACTTAAAAGGGTAGGTGCTGTCTCACCTAACAGGGCCACCACAAGGGAGAAGCTGGCCTCAGAGACTCCAAGATGTCATTAAATGGTGTATTAGTCTGTTTTCATGCTGCTGATAAAGACATACCCAAGACTGGGAAGAAAAAGAAGTTTAATTGGACTTACAGTTCCGCGTGGCTGGGGAGGCCTCAAAATCACGGCAGGAGGCAAAAGGCACTTCTTACATGACGGCATCAAGAGAAAATGAGGAAGAAGCAAAAGCGGAAACTCCTGATAAGCCCATCAGACCTCGTGACACTTACTCACTATCACTAGAATAGCACAGGAAAGGTCGGCCCCCAGGATTCAATTACCTCCCCCTGGGTCCCTCCCAACACATGGGAATTCTGGGAGCTACAATTCAAATCAAGATTTGGGTGGGGACACAGCCAAACCATATCAGATGGACATCTCTCTCTCTCTCTCTTTCTCACAGCCCCCTTCCATCCCCTGGCAGGGTTTCTCTCTCGGCAGTTGACCTGATTTTCTCCTACGGTAGACTAATGTCCTCTTCACATTGCAGGGGTTGGGGGTGGTCAGGCAGACTTAGCCAAAGTTGACCCCAGGCTTACATCATCACAGCTAAGTGAACCCAGAGGAAAAAGGAAGGTATCTCCCCCAGCATTTCTATTTTTCATAAAATAACTCATGGAAGAAAGACTGACCTGGCAGAGGGAGTTCACATTCCTGGGCCAATCACTGGTCAGGGAGCTGGGGATCCGTGATGAGTCAGGCAGGCACAGGTCACATGACCGTACTTGTATCTTATAATAGACATCTCAGTAAAAGCACCTAGACAGGCAAGCCCTAGAGAAAAGAGGTGCCGTACCCAAAAAAGAAAGAAAGAGATACAAGGTTAAAATATAAATATCCCAAATATAGTCCACATCCTCCACCCCTCCGAAGCCTAATCATAAGGCAAAACTCCTGGTCCTGAGGATCTCTTGAGGCTCTATTGCCTCCCACCCCGACAAGCCTTTTTTCTAGGCTTTTGGAAGAGAGAACTAAAATCAACCCCTTCTATTTCTATTAAGATTTAAAACTTCTACTCTTTCCTAAAATGGAATGCAGGATGATTCTCTTTCTTTGTAAAGGAAAGCATATAACCACGCTCTAGGATATTTCTTCCTGATTATGATTTACATAGAGATTGCAGAAGCAAGAAACAGCTACATGTGTAGGTAGCAGAACAAAAGAAAAATTGCTTCCAAGATAATCTTCCATCATGATATTGGTATTAGTGTTATTAGTATTCCAAGAAGAAGTGGGAGTTAGTAATTTTGTTTTGGCTCCCATATAATTAATATGACATTGCAATTACGTGTTGGCATGTGTTACTTTTACTTATGTGGCAAATCACAGTGACAGAGGAGTGAGGTGGGGGGATGGGCGTGCCTATGTGCATGTGAACACACACACATGAACTCAGTTCTGCATGGAGCCCACTCAAGCAGGTCTGTTAACACACACAAGTCATTTTGAAAGCCTGAATTTTCACAGCTCCTTCCTGCCACAATGCATTCATTCTTCACGTGACTAATATTTTATATTTCAAACACCTCCTGTGTTCTTGGCACTATGCTAGGCACTGAGTGTACATTAGTGAACAAAAGATTTCACCTTACATGGTGAGCAGCACTTGTGCAGACAGAACTTGAGATAAATTTAATATTAGCTTAAATAACACATAATTAGAAGGGCAAGCCTCTGCAAACAGATTAAATAGTGTATTCCCCAAGCAAACATTACTTTTGGGTGGCTTCTGTTTGGGATGATCATGTGGAAAAGTGGAAAAAACCCTAATGGAGCTTATGCCTTTACCTCTTACACCTTAGCAAGGAGAAGCAAATCATCATCAAATAAATGTACAAACAATATACAGAAATTGTGGGCCGGGTACGGTGGCTCACACCTGTAATCCCAGCACTTTGGGAGGCCCAGACGGGTGGATGACCTGAGGTCAGAAGTTCAAGACCAGCCTAGCCAACATGGCGAAACCCCATCTCTACTAAAAATACAAAAATTAGCCAGGTGTGGTGCCGCGCGCCTATAATCCCAGCTACTTCAGAGGCTGAGGCAATAGAATCACTTGAACATGCTAGACAGAGGTTGCAGTAAGCCGAGATGGCACCACTGCACTCCAGCCTGGGTGACAGAGTGAGACTCTGCCTCAAAGAAAAAAAAAAAGAAATTGTGATGGGTGCTTTGGTAAAAATGTAGGGTGCAGATAATACGGAATATATGATATAGGTTAAGGCATCTCCGAGAAAATGACATTTGAACTGAGAACTGAATGAAGAGTAGGTAGGAATTTCCCAGGCATGGAGTAGGGGGAAAAGCCTCTATGCTGAAGCCACAGCATGTGCAAAAGGCCCTGAGGCAGAAGAGACTTCTGCTTGTATCCTGAACAGAAGGAGAGCTCCATTGTGGCTGGAGTAAACCAGCTGAGGGGTAAGGTCAAGGGGAACAGCCTTATCTTGTTGGCCCTTTTAAGGATCTTAGAAATACAGAAGTCTGCTGCAGATTATCCACCTGGTACATGCAAATGAGCCCTCATGGGGAGCCTCCTTCTTGGACACTAGGAAATACACAACATACGTGACTCCTGGAAGTTCAGGTCAAAGGATAACAAATATAGCTTACTCCGGTCATCTGGACTGAGCCTCCATACCAGACACCCTCTGCCCCTTCTCATTATATCCCTACCAATGGACCACCCATCTGCACTAGAATACTCACAGCATCACCTGAAAACAGCCATGCTCTGCCTGTGCAAGGCCCTTGCTCATCCCCTGTGCTTTTATTTGCTGACCCTCCCACCTGCAATATTCTCCCTGACTCTTCTCCCACCCTCACCTGTCCAAGACTTACTCATACCCAGGCCCCCAACAAGCAGTGCTTTCTCTGGGAAATCACCCTCATCAGTCCCAGGTCTGGCTCCATGTCCTTCCTCATTGCCACAGCTCCTTCCCCATGTCTACTGCCATTACCACACTAAAAATGGTTTTTGTTGTTGGCTCACCTGTCGTTATCCCTGCTCTGGCCTGTGGCCTGCCCCTCTAGGGCAGGGGTCATAACTGTCTTGTTCTGTCTTAAGTGACAGTCCCAGTAACAAACACATAGTAGGTGCTCGGTAAATATTGAATGAAAGAATGAATGAATGAATGGGATTTTCCACTGACATAATAAAAATCTGCTCCCTCCCACCTCTGCCTATGAATTCCAGGTCCCAGGGACCTTCCAGAATGACTCTAATAGGTCTTTGGAATGAAGCTTTTCAGATATTTGGAGACCACAGATGTCCTAATCATATATATATATGTGTGTGTGTGTGTGTGTGTGTGTGTGTGTGTGTGTATATATATATATATATATATATATATTTTTTTTTTTTTTTTTTTTGAGACAGAGCCTTGCTCTGTCACCCAGGCTGGAGTGTAGTGGCACAATCTCGGATCACTGCAACCTCCACCTCCCGAGTTCAAGCCATTTTCCTGCCTCAGCCTCCCAAGTAGCTGGGACTACAGGCATGCACCACCATGCCCAGCTAATTTTTGTGTTTTTTAATTAAGGACGGGGTTTCATCATGTTGACCAGGCTGGTCTTGAACTCCTGACCTCAAGCGATCCACCCGCCTCAGCCTCCCAAAGTGCTGGGATTATAGGTGTGAGCCACCATGCCTGGCCTAATCATACTTTCTGTTCTTGATTTTCCATGTTGGAACTTTAGATCATCAGAGTTAGCAGGGTTCTTGTACCCAGTCTGATTCAGTTTGCTTATTCACTAATGTTCATTGAGCACCAAGCACTTTCCAAAACAAAATAGAGACACTAAGAAAAATAAGCTAAAGTCCTGACTCACCAGTTCCCAGGCCATTACAGACGAGGAAACTGAGACATGAATGGTGAAGGTATGGTTTTGGTATGGCAAAGCTAATCAGTGACACTGATGAGTGTCAAAACCGCCACTCAGACTCGGCTCTTTCCACCTTTCCACCTGACCTCCATCCAAAACAGCAAGTCACCCAAACATAATGTTTGCTTGGGGAATACATTATTTAATGTGTTTGCAGAGGCTCACCCTTCTAATGATGCATTATTTAAGCTAATATTAAATTTATAGCAAGTTGTTTTGTCTCCACAAGCACTGATCCCAATGTAGCATTGAGTATGTATGGGAGGTGGGGATAGCTACTTTTGTATGGGAGCTGGGGATAGCTACTTTTAAAATCCCAGGCCGGGCGCGGTGGCTCATGCCTGTAATCCCAGCACTTTGAGAGGCTGAGGCAGGCACACTACGAGGTCAGGAGATGGAGACCATCTTGGCTAACACGGTGAAACCCTGTCTCTACTAAAAAAAATACAAAAAACAGTAGCCGAGAGTGGTGGCGGGCACCTGTAGTCCCAGCTACTCAGGAGGCTGAGGCAGGAGAATGGCGTGAACCCGGGAGGCAGAGCTTGCAGTGAGCCCAGATTGCGCCACTGCACTCCAGCCTGGGAGACACAGCGAGACGCCATCTCAAAGAAAAAAATAAAATAAAATAAAATATAAAATAAAATAATCCCAGAGGACTGACCCAGAAAGAAAATGAAGGTGTCCTCTAGGCCAGGCTTTACCTCTGGGTAGGTAAATAACTAAACTCTCCAAGGCAAACTCTTCTGCTTTTAAACGTCGCCAGACAGGGAGACTCTCGTGACCCGCCTCACTAATCTTTTTTGGGTTTCCCATACTCCAAGCAGGATGGGCAAAGGGTTCTTCTATATGTCTAACTGAAATCTCTCCTGCTGTGTTACAATTCCATTTCCTGGAGGGGATCCAGCCCAGTGTAATTTCCTCCCTCATGTTTCTCAAATCACTAGCTCTCGTCATTGCGCCTGGAGCTAAGTTAGAGTCACGGGTTATAGGCCCAGCAGGGCCGTTTTGACGACAGCGTTTCCTTTTCTCTGGGTTTTTTATGAGCTTCCTTGTGACAGGCATATGCTTGGTGAGATCAAAACGTTTTGGGGGGATATTCTGCAGGGGAAACCACTTCCCAAAGTCTGCCCTCTGCAAAAATAAAAAAGCATGCTAAATAGCTGAGTTTTATTAACTGGGGAAGCCAGGCTGAGGAAAATGCCCGATAATTAAAAATAATGGCTTCCTTACAAACACGAAATTGTATTAATTTAAAAATTGGTTTCTCTATCACTGAATTCCTACCAAGCCGACTGGGAAGGGAATCGTGCTGATCCCGGCAGTGAAAATAATTCAAAATAACTTTTATGTTCTCCAGGAAGCCTCAAGGTTAATTTAAATATTGCTAGCTGGGTAATTTAATTCAGAATAAGAGAACATTGCAGCTAAATTAAAGCTCCCACATGCTCTAAACTGGGGGGCAGGTATCCTCAAACGGCCGATCGTGCCTGTTGGACCCTCCAGCATCTCGCACCCACAGCTGGGGCACCCCCCTTTATAAATGGCACCCTCATAATTAAAGAAATTTGATTAGATTACACAACTGGCCTGAACTCCTTGGCTCACCTTCCAGTGAATTTTTCAGATTTAATTATTAGAAGGATTGGGCATTTTAATAGAAATTTTCACATTTCAAAGTTAACTCAAACCTGTGCTATCAAAAAAATCCCATTGTCCCAGGGATATGGTAAATTTGCAAGTAAAAACCCACCCTAAGTTATCCATGGCTAATGGCTAGCACCTATCATTACTTCTTTATAGTTGGTGCACCTGAGTCAATGGTCAGAGGCCTCTCAGCTCTAAGTAACAGCAGCACATCCCAGGGTGGCAGTCGGAGGTTAGGGACGCCTCTTCTTTGTTTACCCAGTATTTAGTTCTTTTGTAATCCCATCCAAGCACTAACCAGGCCTGATCCTGCTTAGCTTATGAGATCAGGAATGTTCAGGGTTCTTTCTGTAATCTAAGCACCCTCACACACTAATATCATTGTTATTATGATAGTCGTGATCATATGTATTGTTTACATGGTGGTCTTTCCCATGATTACATATTACAGTATATTATGCACACATGTATACATCTATACACACATATGATTATATTTTGGTTATATATGTGATTTTCCCATTGGTCTTTCCCAGGTAACTGAAGATAAGGCCTTATATCACACTGAGTGTATTTTAACCAAGAGTACACATCAGAATCACCCAGGGAGCTTTTAAAAATCAAAAGTCCCCAGTTGGGCACGGTGGCTCATGTCTGTAATCCCAGCACTTTGAGAGACTGAGGCAGGCATATCACTTGAGGTCAGGAGTTCCAGACCAGCCTGACCAACATGGTGAAACCCCATCTCTACTAAAAAAATATAAAAATTAGCCAGGCACGGTGGTGCACCTCTGTATTCCCAGCTACTCGGGAGGCAGAGACATGAGAATCACTTGAACCCAGGGGGCAGAGGTTGCAGTGAGCCGAGATCATGCCACTGCACTCCAGCCTGGATGACAGAGCGAGACTCTGTCTCAAAAAAAAAAAAAAAAAAAAAATCAACAAGATCCAAACCCCTATTCCCTGAGGAGCCGATTCAGCAGGCGTGGAGCCAGCCAAGCAGCAGAGCTTTAAGAGAGTGTCCCATGTGGTTTAGAATTGCACGCTTGATGGAAAGCCTGTGGTCCAACACCCCTCAATCCTAGAGGTGTACAGCCTGGAGGTTAAGACAGCAAGCTCTGTATGGGGATCCTGGCTCTACCACTTAGTATTTATCTACACTCGAGCAAGTCACTTAAACCCATCTATATCTTGTGTGCAAAATGGGGATGATAATAGTGCCTGCCTGCGAGCGTTGTTGTGTAAATTAGACAAAACAAGGGCAATGCTGAGAACGACACTCAGCCTGTGTAAGCACTCAACATGTTGCTATTGCTGTGGTTTTTCTTCCTTGTATACCAGAGCAGACACCAAGCCTGGCATTAGCTGACACTCAACGTTCAGTAATTAATAAATGCACTGGGGCCCTATGATATGAGCACAAAGAAAAAAAAAATAAGGAAAGGGAAGCAGGAAAAACTAAAGATGGCCAAGGGGATGGAAATAAGTAGGCACGATGGGAAGTCCCCAGCAGTTGCCTCCAAAAACCCTGGAAATCCTTCCTCGTTGTTGCATCATTCATTCTGCCTAACAAAATGTTGGAGAGGTCTTGAACCAAAATCTGAAACCCATAAGTTTAAGAATGATGGTGGCTTTCCACAGTTGTCCCAGATGAATCAACCCCATGTGACCAAGCTTCTGTTGGCAGAGGAGATGATCTATCTTTCTGACCTCCACTGTGTGTTTTGCTCTGAAAATGATGACTCCAGTCCCCAATAATTCAGACGGCATTAACTTTTGGACCTGTTTTAAAAAAAAAAAAATCCTACTACTCAGCCTTTGCCTTCTTGACTATTCCCAGTTGCTGGAAGTTGTTGATAGGACTCTTTCACTTGAAGTTAGGGTTCCTTATAATCCCAAGAACTCACCACCTTTATTCCTTTCCCCATGCTTTGATGCATTCTCTTTTTTCTTTTTGTTCTTTTTTTTTTTGAAACAGTCTCACTCTGTCCCCCAGGGTGGAGTGCAGTGACATGATCTTGGCTCACTGCAACCTCCACCTCCTGGGTTCAAACAATTCTCCTGCCTCAGCCTTTTGGGTAGCTGGGATTATAGACACACGCCACCATGCTTCCATGCTTGGCTAATGTTTTTTGTTTTTAGTAGAGACAGGGTTTCACCATGTTGGCCAGGCTGGTCTCAAACTCCTCACCTCAGGTGATCCACCCATCTCGGCCCCCTAAAATGTTGAAATTACAGACGTGAGCCACACACACCTGGCCTACGCATTCTCTTTTCTAATTGTCCTATGATAAATATGCTATCCTCTCTCTGAGACAACGTTATAGAAACAGGAATGGTTTGGAGAATCTGTAGTCCTGGGTTCAAATTCCACTTCTGCCACTTGTCTAGTTATGGGACTCCTGTAGACCTCAGTTGCTCTTATGTAAGATAGTTTCTATGTCATGAGAGTGAAAATGGGATCAGGTATGTAAAGTACCTAGCATAGCACCTGCCAAAATATCAGGGGCTTGTATCAATTTAGATTTGTTTCCACTGCTAGTAACAGAGATTAGCAATAGCAAGGGTTTAAACATGATTTACACTTACTATTTTCCTATGATCTGAAAGGAGCTTAGGGAAAGCAATCCTTGGCTGTATGGATGAACATTGAAGACACCTAGATCAACAGAGATCTAGACTCTTTTTCCCTGGATAGGCCATCATCCTGGAGGTCTCCAGCCCCAAAGTGACCTCATAGTCACAAGGTAAATGCTGGAGCTCCAGCCATCACATATATATTTCACCCTGGAAGAGGAGGAAAGGGAAGAATTAAAGATTGCCTAGCTCTCAGCTGAGTCAATTTCCTTTAAGAATATTTCCCAGAAGACCAGCCAACAACAACCACTTACATCTTGTTGGCCACCCCTATCTCTGAAGGAAGCTGCGAAATGTGTTTCATTACCTGGGCACAAAGCTGTTTCCCAAAATGCAAGTGTCTGTGGTATTAGAATTATTCCTTGTCCCACCCCCCCACACCCCCAAAGCTGCAATGTGGAGCTTTCAAGGGCTGTGAAAATGCTTCACAGTCTGTTCATCATTTGACACATTTCGGGGCACTCAATGGACATACAATACAGAAAGCAGTAAAGCTGGTGAAGTGTATAAGAAGTTAACTGGTTAAAGTCTGAAGGCCTAAGTTCCAGACCAATCCAACCACTTCACTGCTGTGTGACCTTGAGCAAGTTTTGTAACCACTCTGTTTGAAGCTATTTCTTCATTTGTCAAATGGTCTTTGTGAGCAACAACTCAAACAATGGATGCAAAATGCCTAACACAATGCCTGTATATACTAGTCTTCAGCATATATTAAAGTCACCATTACTATCAGCTGGGCGTGGTGGCTCACACCTGTAATCCTAGAACTTTGGGAGGACAAGGTGGGTGGATCACCTGAGGTCAGGAGTTCGAGACCAGCCTGTCCAACATGGTGAAACCTCGTCTCTACTAAAAATACAAAAATTAGCCCAGCATGATGGCACATGCCTGTAATCCCAACTACTCAGGAGGGAGGCGGAGGCAGGAGAATCGCTTGAACCCGGGAGGCAGAGGTTGCAGTGAGCTGAGATCGCACCACTGCACTCCAGCCTGGGCAAGAGTGAGACTCTATCTCAAAAAAAAAAAAAAAGTTATTATTACTATCATCACCACCATCACTACCATCATTATTACCAGTAAGTGCTGTTGAATTATGAGGGTAAAGTGAGGAGGTACCAGACATCTCTCGAGTCTCTTCCTCCCGCCTGTTTACATCGTCCCTTGCCTTCAGCAGCCACCCCAGGGATATCTGGATTTGCAGTCAGTGAAGTTGTGAGAGCCTGGGCTGAGTCTGGCTCATTTCATTCACTTCCAGCCACCCACTCAGGGCTAGCTGAATCTCAGAAGTCCCTCTCCTTTGCCCCTCACTAGAGTCTAGTCTCCCAGCTCTGCCTTCTGGGATAGGCTTTCTTCTCTGATCAGATCAACTTCTAAATAAATATTAAATTATGTCTGATGTGTTCCCCTATTCCTTTCAAATCTAAGTAAATCAGTTCATCCCTTTGTTGGAAATCCTCTAGCCCTGCTGGGGCCTCCCCACTGATGTCTCGCATTCTTGACAGTGACAAGATTTTTCTCTAGATATTAGAAGGAAAGAAGTTCACATAGGAATGAGGCTTCGTATTCCCAAATCTTTTTAAAATATGGATTTCTAAGCCCTGTTCTACACTCTTCTAGGTAACTTTACTTAAGATTTCATAAGAAATTATGGCACCTGTTCTTAAAGATCATTAGCTTCTCAGCTAATGATGTGCCAAAAAGAGTTACAAGTGTGCAAATATGCAAACTCTCTTGCCCCCAGGGTGGCCAGGCAGCCCAGGCAAAACTCCAGGGTTCAAGTCTGTTGTATATTGCTGTATAATTTGTGCACTGCACAATTTTCACCATTCACACTTTCCACGATCCTATGGCACCCTTTGTAATTATGCAGTGCACAGCCTACCCAAGTGTCCATCACAGCCATGCCCAGGTCAGCCATCTCTGTCCATAAGCTGCCTTATTTTTATATTCTATTGCACCATACAAATACTACCATTTTATTTTCCTTTATTTTTTTCTTGGGTTTTTTTTTTTTTTTTTTTTTTTTTTTTTTAGAAAGAGTCTCACTCTGTCACCCAGGCTGGAGTGCATGGCACAATTTCAGCTCACTGCCATCTCCACCTCCCGGGTTCAAGTGATTCTCCTGCCTCAGCCTCCCCAGTAGCTGGAACTACAGGTGTATGCCACCATGCCAGCTAATTTTTATATTTTTAGTAGAGACGGGGTTTCACCATGTTGGCCAGGCTGGTCTTGAACTCCTGACCTCAGGTGATCCACCCACTTCAGCCTCCCAAAGTGCTAGGATTACAGGTGTGAGCCACCCACGCCCGGCCAAATATTGCCATTTTCTATCTTTGCCATGACAAGGAGTTTAGAAAGCACTACTCTAACTTTGGGGTTATTTCTTCCTCCAGTGAACACTTAAGCCCTGGCCACGCCAGCCACGTCCTCCACAGAAGCCTGAGCCGGCATGCCTGGGTGATGTCTTTCAAACCAGGCCTGTTGTGTTTTCCTAGGTCCATGGAAGAAATCTCTTGTCCATTGACTATGATCGAAATATTCGGACTGAAAAGATCTATGATGACCACCGGAAGTTCACCCTGAGGATCATTTATGACCAGGTGGGCCGCCCCTTCCTCTGGCTGCCCAGCAGCGGGCTGGCAGCTGTCAACGTGTCGTACTTCTTCAACGGGCGCCTGGCTGGGCTTCAGCGTGGGGCCATGAGTGAGAGGACAGACATCGACAAGCAAGGCCGCATCGTGTCCCGCATGTTCGCTGATGGGAAAGTGTGGAGCTACTCCTACCTTGACAAGGTAGGTGAACATGCTGCCCTGACAGCAACGGCTTTCTGTTATTTCTGTTATTCCGGCTTCTTTTTTTTTTTTTTTTTTTTTTTTTTTTGAGATAGAGACTTGCTCTGTTGCCCAGGCTGGAGTGCGGTGGCATGATCTTGGCTCACTGCAACCTCTGCCTCCCAGGTTCAAGCAATTCTCTGCCTCAGCCTCCTGGGTAGCTGTGACTACAGGCACGTGCCACCATGCCCAGCTAATTTTGTATTTTTAGTAGAGACAGGTTTCCCCACATTGGCCAGGCTGGTCTTGAACTCCTGACCTCAGGTGATCGCCCACTTCAGCCTCCGAAAGTGCTGGGATTACAGCTATGAGCCACCGCACCTGGTCATTTCTGCTGCTCTTATAAGCTAGCCTGATACGCTTTGCCATGAGACATCTTAACATCTTTATTTCGACTCTACAAGGACTTCCCTCCTGCTCCCACCCTCAAAGGGGGAAGAAAATCTGAAGGCAAATGTTACTCATAGCTCAGCACTATTACCATTGGGGTAGGGGGCGGGGGTGCTAGACGCTCAGTAATGGCAAAAAGGACAAATTGTCCGCTTCTATTCCAAAAAAGAAAAAAGTGCTGTTGAAGCAGACAGAATCATCCCACTGGCAGCACGGCTCATCATTACGTATGAATTGGAAATGCAGTGATTCATTTCTGCCTTGCCCTAAATTAAGCTGTCAGGGTGGGGAATTTTGCCTAAAATTCAAGCACACAGAGCAACCCTCTCCTACTTGGCCTTTTGGCTGAAACAGCCCATGAATTCTCTCTACATGATTCCCTGTGTCTGAAAGAGCCAAATTCAGGTCTTCATGCTGGAAAAAGGTCAGGTTGGAGTGGCGGTATAAAAAAAAAAAGGTCCCTTTGGGCACGTATCAAGACTTTTGAAGGTTGCCCTGGCCATGTAGTCATTAGACAGGGGCTTGCTCAGCCTGGGCCTCTCACCTAGACTCCCCTTGGTGCAGGTCCATTCCTTCCTTTGTCACCAACTCATTACAGTGGTGACTTGCAGACAGAGCTGTTACCCCTCTGCAAGACAGAACTGCTGTCCCCTTGGTCCTTCCTGAATGCTGTCCTCGTTATGCCTGAAATACAGGAATGATTGACCAGGGGAGCAGGAATCTCCCAATTGCCTCTAATTGAAGTCATTTTTTTTTCCCTAAAGAATCAGTGATTCTAGGTTATTTCATCTTTGCAGTAGCTTCAAAATGCAGGATGTGGCCGGGCGAAATGACTCACATCTGTAATCCCAGCACTTTGGGAGGCCGAGGCGGGCTGATCACTTGAGGTCAGGAGTTGGAGACCAGCCTGGCCAACATGGTGAAACCCTGTCTCTACTAAAAATACGAAAATTAGCCAGGCGTGGTGGTGCATGCCTGTAATTCCAGCTACTCAGGAGGCTGAGACAGGAGAATCGCTTGAACCCAGGAGGTGGAGTAGGTTGCAGTGAGCTGAGATTGCACCACTGCACTCCAGCCTGGGTGATGGAATGAGACTCTGTTTAAAAAAAAAAAAAAAAAAAAAAATGCAGGATGTGTTTTCTCTTTTTTAGATTTAATCAGGGTATGTGTTTCACACAGCTCCCCTGCTGGACCCAGTGGCAGTCATTTCTAAGCAATCTTGGGGTTCCTTGTTATTGAGTGTGGAGGTAAACCTCATGCCTCTCACCTCGGCTGTCTAAGCCCTCAATTCTTAAAGTATCGTCCAAGCAACATCGGCATTTGCAGGGAGCTTGTTACAAAATGCAGATTCTCAGGCCCCACCCCACATCTACCAAATTAGACTCTGCCTTTTTACAAGATCCTGAGTATTTTGCATGCACATTAAATTTGGGACGCACTGGTCTAGGCAACCACCATGATCCATCAGAATTGGCATGTCCAGTGAAATAAATCTGTTTAATCTGGTCTAAGCTTCCCATCTTTCATGACTTTTGAGTTGACATTTGGGGAAATGGACTAAATTCTGTCTGTTTGAATGCTTGGTCCTCAAAAGCCAACTGATATGGTCTGTTCCCCTTTCCTTTCTGCAGTCCATGGTCCTCCTGCTTCAGAGCCAACGTCAGTACATATTTGAGTATGACTCCTCCGACCGCCTCCTTGCCGTCACCATGCCCAGCGTGGCCCGGCACAGCATGTCCACACACACCTCCATCGGCTACATCCGCAACATTTACAACCCGCCTGAAAGCAATGCTTCGGTCATCTTCGACTACAGTGATGACGGCCGCATCCTGAAGACCTCCTTTTTGGGCACCGGACGCCAGGTGTTCTACAAGTATGGGAAACTCTCCAAGTTATCAGAGATTGTCTACGACAGTACCGCCGTCACCTTCGGGTATGACGAGACCACCGGTGTCTTGAAGATGGTCAACCTCCAAAGTGGGGGCTTCTCCTGCACCATCAGGTACCGGAAGATTGGCCCCCTGGTGGACAAGCAGATCTACAGGTTCTCCGAGGAAGGCATGGTCAATGCCAGGTTTGACTACACCTATCATGACAACAGCTTCCGCATCGCAAGCATCAAGCCCGTCATAAGTGAGACTCCCCTCCCCGTTGACCTCTACCGCTATGATGAGATTTCTGGCAAGGTGGAACACTTTGGTAAGTTTGGAGTCATCTATTATGACATCAACCAGATTATCACCACTGCCGTGATGACCCTCAGCAAACACTTCGACACCCATGGGCGGATCAAGGAGGTCCAGTATGAGATGTTCCGGTCCCTCATGTACTGGATGACGGTGCAATATGACAGCATGGGCAGGGTGATCAAGAGGGAGCTAAAACTGGGGCCCTATGCCAATACCACGAAGTACACCTATGACTACGATGGGGACGGGCAGCTCCAGAGCGTGGCCGTCAATGACCGCCCGACCTGGCGCTACAGCTATGACCTTAATGGGAATCTCCACTTACTGAACCCAGGCAACAGTGTGCGCCTCATGCCCTTGCGCTATGACCTCCGGGATCGGATAACCAGACTCGGGGATGTGCAGTACAAAATTGACGACGATGGCTATCTGTGCCAGAGAGGGTCTGACATCTTCGAATACAATTCCAAGGGCCTCCTAACAAGAGCCTACAACAAAGCCAGCGGGTGGAGTGTCCAGTACCGCTATGATGGTGTAGGACGGCGGGCTTCCTACAAGACCAACCTGGGCCACCACCTGCAGTACTTCTACTCTGACCTCCACAACCCGACACGCATCACCCATGTCTACAATCACTCCAACTCGGAGATTACCTCACTGTACTACGACCTCCAGGGCCACCTCTTTGCCATGGAGAGCAGCAGTGGGGAGGAGTACTACGTTGCCTCTGATAACACAGGGACTCCTCTGGCTGTGTTCAGCATCAATGGCCTCATGATCAAACAGCTGCAGTACACGGCCTATGGGGAGATTTATTATGACTCCAACCCTGACTTCCAGATGGTCATTGGCTTCCATGGGGGACTCTATGACCCCCTGACCAAGCTGGTCCACTTCACTCAGCGTGATTATGATGTGCTGGCAGGACGATGGACCTCTCCAGACTATACCATGTGGAAAAACGTGGGCAAGGAGCCGGCCCCCTTTAATCTGTACATGTTCAAGAGCAACAATCCTCTCAGCAGTGAGCTAGATTTGAAGAACTACGTGACAGGTGAGGATTCTGCCACCAAAGGGGGCAGTGACTCCCTCCAGGGTGGTTGTTGCTGTGGGGAACTTGGGAGGAAGGTCTCCCATCTTATGGTAGGAGAAGCCCATGGGCCATAAAGCCCAGGCAGTGCAGTTGGCAGCACTACAGAGTCTAGAAAAGTAGAGAGACGGCAGTACAGAGCAGTCATGAGGACTGTTTGAAGATGTCCCAACCACTTTCATGTCCAGTCAGTTGAAATAACTTTATAAGAGCCCTTCCTACCCCAACAGAGGAAAGCAGTAAGAAGCGGGGAGAGAATAGGGCTCTGGTGTCAGAAATACCTGGTTCAAATTCTCTCTCTTCTATTTATAAGCCAAAGGACCTTGAGCTAGTTGTCCAATCTCTCTGAACTACAGTTTCCTTCCCTGTGAAAGGCACTGATAAAACCATCCCACAGAGTGACATGACAAGTAAATGAACACAGCTGGGCATGGTGGCTCACGCCACCCACGTAATCCCAGCACTTTGAGAGGCTGAGGCAGATGGATCCCTTGAGGTCAAGAGTTCGAGACCAGCCTGGCCAAGAGAGTGAAACCCCATCTCTACTAAAAATACAAAAATTAGCCAGGTGTGGTGGTACATGCCTGTAGGCCCAGCTACTCAGGAGGCTGGGCCAAGAGAATCACTTGAACTCAGGAAAGCAGAGGTTGCAGTGAGCTGAGATCATGCCACTGCACTCCACCCAACCTAGGCGACAGAGCAAGACCCTGTCTCAAAAAAAAAAAAAAAAAAGTAAATGAACTTGTGTAGTTATAGTCTAGTGCCTGGCAACTAGAGAGTGGATCTTCATGAAATGGTATCTGCTTGTGTTATTAACATTGTCATTACTAGAGAGAAGCAATGAGTGAGCGTAAGTATCGAGATCACTGTAACCCAGTTCCTGACCTCCAGAGGCTCATCTGGTGAGAGACATATACAAATAACCAACGATAATCCAAAGCAGAATTAAGTCTTCGCTATGATATAGGTGTCTGTTCAGTTGTTTATCAAAATGCATTTATAAAGTGGCACTGTGCTAGGTTCTGGGGATTCAATGGTGAATAAGACAAATACTGTTCTCTCAAGGTGTGTGTGTGTGCAGATTAATTCAGATTTTCAAGATTGGCATAATACAGAAGGGCTCATGTCAAAATGGGCCTGAAGAATTCATGGGACCTTGGGCAGCAGAAGTGAGCTCAAGGCTGAAGGAAGGCTATGAACAAATGTCATAAGGACATAAGAATTTTGGAGAATAGCATGAAAGGAGAGGCCAAGAAAGGCAGATTATCTACTTCTCTGTGATAAGTGAGAAACTGGTGAAATGAATTAGCTGCATGTGGTGGCACATGCCTGTGGTCCAAACTACCCAGGGGGCTAAGCAGGGAGAATCTCTTGAGCTCAGGAGTTGGAGGCGAGAGTGAGCTATGACTATGCCACTGCACTCCAGCCTAGGCATAGAGTGAGAACCCGTCTCACAAAAAGAAATGAAAAGAAAAGAAAAAGAAATTGGTGGAATAAGAGTCTCTCTCCCTCCATCCATTCACCCATTCAACAAATATTTGTACAGTATCTAAAATGTACTAAATACTAGAGGCACAATGGGAAGCAAGATAAAGTCCCTGTCCTCAGGGAAATGAGCAAGGAAATCAGGATGGCTGGATGGCTGGGTGGATGGCTGGAAGGATGGCTGACTGGATGGATGGATGGCTGGCTGGGTGGATGGATGGATGGATGGATGGATAAATAGATGGATAAATGGATGGGTAGGTGGATGGGTGGGTGAATGGATGGATGGGTGTGTGGATGGGAGGATGAATGGATAGATAGATGGATGGTTGGTAGGTAGGTAGGTAGAGGGAAGGGGAGAGAGAGAGAGTGAGATCCAAAGAGACCAGGGCCCCAAAGGGCTAACTTTCAGCAAGCAGGCTGGGGCCATCTCACCAGTTTATGCTTTGTATAGAGAAACAATAATGAGGACCCAAGACCAGAACCCCAAGTTCCAGAAAACTCACAGCTCTTGGCCATGAGCCAAGGAGGCATCGACACTCAGGTGACTGGGGCCACTTGGCCATCCCCAAGGCAGGAATGGAAGCAGCATCTACCTGGAGCACAGTGCTGCCCTTTAAGCCCCATGCTGCAGAAATGAACAACCTTAAAGATCAACTGTGGCCATGCATTGCTTCACTGACAAGCCCTGGACCTTTGGAAGTAGAACCCAGAATCCCCAAACCCCAGAAGCATCTGGGACCTTTTGGACCCAGAAGCTATGGCCAAGCGACCTAGGCTAACATCTGTAAACCCTCCTGTCCTCCTCCCCCGTGCCTCATCAGAGGCCCTGCCAGGGCTTCCCCGCTTACCCTATGCTCAGCATAACTTTTGTCCTCGAAATCACTGCAGCTGCAAATTAAAATAAGTCTCAGGAAAACACACACATATAGTATTAATATTAGGTATCGATAAATGATATAAAGATGAAAAATAGGAAGAAGAAGATATGGAGACCGATGAGAAGTGTCTCCTTTATGGAGGGGATCACGGACGGCCTTTCTGAGCAGGTAGTGTTGATCAGACATTTATGAAGTGCAGGGAGAGAGGAGGAATGTTCCAGAGACAGGAAACAGTGTGAATGGGGAGGTTGACTAGGCCTACCTTAGCTACAGGAGAGAATCCTGCCCCACATAGAATGTCCCTTCCAGAAGACTGGTTGGTATCAGACACGTTGGGAATGAATCAGCCAGAGAGGCAATAAAGAGAAACCCGCAGTGTGGGCTGAACAGACATGTCCCGCTGCCAAGACCCAAACAAAATCATTTCACAGGGCACAGTCAGCCTCACTGACCCTCTCAGCTACTTACCTGGCTCTCCAGAAAAGGCAAAAAAATAATTAGCAGGGTTTTCTGAATAGCAATACTGCTTTTCTCATTCCGGTGCTTCATGGAGACTCAATAAATGGGAATCAAATCAAGTTGAACTAAGTCCAATGAAATTGAATCCAGAAACCATTAGAGAGTCTAAAATAAAGGGTGGTGTCAGAGAAGTGGCGTGCACAGGGTGGATGTCTTCAGTGAGAGCCAAGGGAGAGAAGAAGCCAGACCAGGCACAGCCCACGCTCGGGCAGTGACCTGGGAGTGGGGATCCGAGTGGAGAACACCAAATCATTCTCTGCTGTTCACACATTGGCTCATCTGTAAACCCCATCTAAATTAGTCTTAATTTGCCACTTAGGAGACTAGCAGAATGGCTGAACTCACTGCTCACAATTTAAGCAGAAGAGGTAATTAAGATGTAGTCGGGAGGAACACAAAGAACAGAACCTTTTCTCTCCAGTACCCAGTAGCAGCAAAAGAACGGTGGCTGTTTGGAAACAGAACTCTCTGAATGCAAGTGGCAGCTCCTGAAGCCAGAGAAGGGTCTGTTTGTTCTGCCCAAGAATGTGAGGACAAAGGCAGGCAACCCAGAGTACTGCCTGGGTAGGAGCTCAGAGACATCTGGGCAGGAACACAAGTTAGCCTCCAGGAGCAGGCGGAGGGGGCAAGAAGTAGTTCCTTCTCACTCACAGGCTCCAAAGCAGTTTGAACAGTTACTTTTTAAGGTAATATATTGATGATTGGCATATCTGTGACAAAAAGATACGAGAAGAAAGAGTATAAAAGAAAGACTGGGCCAGGCATGGTGGCTCATGCCTGTAATTCCAGCACTTTGGGAGGCCAAGGCAAGAGTATCACTTGAGTCTAGGAGTTTCAGATCAGCCTGGGCAATATAGAGAGATCCCATCTCTACTAAAAATTTAAAAGTTAGTCAAGTGTGGTGGTGCACACCTGTGGTCCCAGCTACTTGGGGGGCTGAGGTAGAAGAATTGCTTGAGCACAGGAGATTGAGGTTGCAGTGAGCTGTGATTGTGCCATGGCAGGGTCTCAAAAAAAAAAAGAAAAAAAAGACTGGGAGACTACCTCCCAACAACCTGCAATGGCCTAGACTTTTCCAGTTTTAGCATCCCAGGAAACTCTTCTGTCTTGGACACACTGGGATCCATACCCTGTCCCCAGCTCTGCCCTATTCTGAGGCCAGTTCTCTCTGATATTAGAACCTGAGTCCATCTCAAGACACCACTTCTTGGCCAGGCGCGGTGGCTTACACCTGTAATCCCAGCACTTTGGGAGGCCAAGGTGGGTGGATCACCTGAAGCCAGTAGTTTGAGACCAGCCTGACCAACATGATGAAACCCTGTCTCTACTAAAAATACAAAAAAAATTAGCCAGGCGTCGTGGCAGGCACCTGTAATCCCAGCTACTTGGGAGGCTGAGGCAAGAGAATCGCTTTAACCTGGGAGGCGGAGATTGCAGTGAGCCAAGATCGCACCATTGCACTCCAGCCTGAGAAACAAAAGCGAAACTCAGTCTCAAAAAAAAAAAAAAGAAAAAAGAAAAGAAAAGAGGCGCCACTTCTAACCTTGCCAGTCACTTGCTCTGTGACTTGGACAAACATCTCAACCCTTCAGAGCCACAGTATTTTTTGTTTGTTTTTTGTTTTGTTTTGTTTTTTTGAGACAGTCTTGCTCTGTCACCCAGGCTAGAGTGCAGTGGCATGATCTTGGCTCACTGCAACCTCTGCTTCCCGGGTTCAAGTGATTCTCCTGCCTCAGCCTCCCGAGTAGCTGGGACTACAGGCATGTGCAACCACGCCCAGCTAATTTTTTTGTATTTTTAGTAGAGACGGGGTTTCATCGTGTTAGCCAGGATGGTCTCGATCTCCTGATCTTGTGATCCACCCGCCTCGGCCTCCCAAAGTGCTGGGATTACAGGAGTGAGCCACTGCACCTGGCAGAGCCACAATTTCTTCATCGGCAAAATAGTGATAATAATAGCAGTCACCTTATGGGGTCATGAAAACTAAATGCATCATGACATGTAAAGTGCCTAGCACAGAGCAAAGGCTAATAAAAGCACAGAGCAAAGGCTAATAAATGCATTCGTTATTATTATTATTATTTTTTTTTGAGACGGAGTCTCGCTCTGTAGCCCAGGCTGGAGTGCAGTGGTGCAATCTTGGCTCACTGCAAGCTCCGCCTCCCGGGTTCACAACATTCTCCTGCCTCAGCCCCCTCAGCCACTGCGCCCGGCCACGCACTCGTTATTTATAAGCAGCTATGGACTTGGAGGTGGGGAGTTCAAAGATGAAGAGTGAGGACACTGCCTTTGTATTATTTTCTGATGTATGTAGAGAACGGTCTCCTGATCCACCTTGAAACAGATTCCAACGCTGCTCTGAATGGCATTGCTTTAGCAAACTGGAAGCCCCAGATAAAATTTGAGTTCAGTGACCCTCCTAGATGTGGCCCATGATGATGCATATTTCCCCCATCCCTTTCTCCCTGGTGGGTCTTTGGCTTACGAACCCCAGGCACGCTTTAGCTTAAAGTCAGATTTTGTAGAGTTTAATTTATCTAAGTGAGGAGGAAGACACAACCTCCTTCTCACATTATCCTCTTCTCATATTTACACTTAACACCTGAAGATGCTGCGCTGACAGCACGTTCAGAGGGAGAACGCGCTTTGGCGGTGGATAATCACACGCTGTGAAGAACGTGAGAAGAGGAGAGTCATGAGCTATTAGGCGGTGCCACAGTGCCAGCTCCTGCCCAAGTAATTCCCTCTAGACTGTTTAGGGAGCCTGTTACCAGATAACACCAATTACTTCTAAAGGAGGAGGGGTGTTGTGTTGTCTCAGAAATGCCTTCCGCAGCATGGAGGAGGAGTCACTAGAATAAACATTTCCAAAGAGGTTGAGGCTCAGAAACCAGCCATGTTAGAAAATTTAAAGAAGAGGAAGGAGGGAAAGGGGAGGGACAGGAAGAGGAAGGGGAGGAAGAGGAAGAAGGGGAGGAAGAGGAAGAAGGGGAGGAAGAGGAGGAAGAAGGGGAGGAAGAGGAAGAAGAAGGGGAGGAAGAGGAAGAAAGGGAGGAAGAGGAAGAATAGAAAGAAAAAGACAAGGAAGGAGGAAGAAGAGGAAGAAGAACTACAAGAACTAGGATGTAAGGATTGCTGTTCATGGGAATGGCCATTGAAATTCCTGGTCACAGAGGCAGGAGGGCTCTTAACATCACTTTCACCTCCTCAAGGGATCCTGAGCTAGGGAGAGAGAGAGATCCCTGGAGGAAAAAGATCCTGATGAGGAGAGTCTTCTAAAGACACGGGCTTCTCAGCCAGGTGTGGTGGCTTATACCTGTAATCCCAGAACTTTGGGAGGCTGAGACGGGTGGATCTCCTGAGGTCAGGAGTTCAAGACCAGCCTGGCCAACATGGCAAAACCTCATCTCTACTGAAAATACAAAAATGAGCTGGGCATGGTGGTGCGTGCCTGTGATCCCAGCTACTGGAGAAGCTGAGGCAGGAGAATCTCTTGAACCTGGGAGGCGGAGGTTGCAGTGAGCCAAGGTCACACCACTGCACTCCAGCCTGGGTGACAGAGCGAGGCGCTGTCTCAAAAAAAAAAAAAAAGAAAAGAAAAAAAAGAAAGAAAAAAAGACAAGGACTTCTCTTGCTTTTCTTGGAATTCCCTACGTAATCTATATCCCTGGTGAAAGATGGGATGATTTGATGTGGTATACAGATGAAGTATTAAATAACAAAAAAACACAGATGGAGAGAGGTAGTCACTTTTCAATGCTCTCTTAATTCTTCCAATTCAGAGGAGAAAGTCTCACTTGATGCTGGTATGTATTTACACCTCATTAACACTTCTTTTTTTTTTTTTTTTTCCCTTGAGACAGAGTCTCCCTCTGTCACCCAGGCTGGAGTGCAGTGGCACGGTCTTGGCTCACTGCAACCTCCGCCTCCCGGGTTCAAGTGATTCTCCTGTATCAGCCTCCTGAGGAGCTGGGACTACAGGCGCCCACCACCACGCTCGGCTAATTTTTTTGTATCTTTAGTAGAAACGGGCTTTCACCATATTGATCAAGCTGGTCTCGAACTCCTGACCTCAGGTGATCCACCCACCTCAGCCTCCCAAGTGCTGGGATTGCAGGCATGGGCCACCACGCCTGGCCTCGTTAACAGTTCTAATCTCCCTTTTCAACAGAGAGAGCAGGTCTAAATCTCCCTCAGTGGCAGGTAACAAAATCAAGTGCTCTAATTTAATTGCTTGACTTTCTTTTCTTTGTTTTAATTTTACAGTTATTTTCTGTTTACACCAAGTAAGCCTACTTTCCCATTCATGGTAGTGACATAAAATTTAATTTTTATTTATTTTATTTTATTTATTTATTTATTTTTTGAGACGAAGTCTCACTCTGTCTCCCAGGCTGGAGTGCAGTGGCGTGCTCTCTGCTCACCGCAACCTCCGCCTCCCAGGTTCAAGCAGTTTTCCTGCCTCAGCCTCCTGAGTAGCTGGGATTACATGCAGGCGCCACCATGCCGTGCTAATTTTTGTATTTTTAGTACAGACACGGTTTCACCATGTTGGTCAGGCTGGTCTCGAACTCCTGACCTCATGATCTGCCTGCCTCAGCCTCCCAAAGTGCTAGGATTACAGGCGTGAGCCACTGTGCCCAGCTACAATTTATTTTTTTAATGGATTTACCTAAATTGAAAAGGCAAATTTGTTTTTTAATTGGTAAATAAATAATAATACAAGTGATACCTAGATATGGCCAAAAAAACATATATATGTATATGTGTGTGTGTGTATATATATATATATATATATATATATATATATATATATATATAGCAACAGGTGGCCATAAATATTCAAAGTTGAGAAACCAGTGCTCTCCACCCAGGACCTACCTGGTACATAGTAGATGCTCTGTAAATATATGGCTGTTGCCAGATTAAAGCCACGCTTCTCTCTGCTTGATATTAACATACTTTTTAAAGCAATTTCAAACCTGTATTCTTTTTTTTTTTTTTTTTTTTTTTGAGACAGAGTCTTGCTCTGTGGCCCAGGCTGAAGTGCAGTGGCACAATCTCAGCTCACTGCAACCTCCACCTCCCGGGTTCAAGCAATTCTCCTGCCTCAGCCTCCTGAGTAGCTGGGATTATAGCTGCGTGCACCAAGCCCGGCTATTTTTTGTATTTTTAGTCGAGACGAGCTTTCACCATATTGGCCAGGCTGGTCTTGAACTCCTGACCTGAGGTGATCCACCCGCCTCAGCCTCCCAAAGTGCTGGGATTACAGGCGTGAGCCACCGCTCCCGGCCTCAAACCTGTTTCTTAAATGGACTATTGTTATGTGTGTAAATGCCAAGTCTTTCAATGACTAGTCCGTGCCCAAGGAAGGTGGATAGATCAAAGCTCCCAGATTCCTTCTCCTTAGAGGGTTCTTATATATCCATATTTTTGGCAGCAATGTCAACATTAAATATCTCACAATAGTCCCGGGGCAGAAGGTAGTTATGTCTGAGCCCCTTCAGAAGTGTGTTCTCAGGCAGAGACAGATCCACTGTCACACTACTACTAGTCAGGGTAGCTCTTGTCACATATGTCCAGTGCTCATTCATTCCTTCATTCTGTAGATACTTATGGAGCACCTATTTTGTGCCAGGCATTGTTGTAGGGCCCGGGGAGACATCAATGAAGAAAACAGGTTTTTAAACTCCCCATTCTGGTGGAGCTTGCCTTCACCAGGAAAGCTGGAGTGAAAGAGACAATAAATACAATAAATGTGGAAATGACACAGCATGTTAGAAGAATGTGACTGTTGTTTTGGGGGGACATGAGCAAGGTAAGGGGACTAGGGATTGCAAGGGGTGGGGATCGGGGGGTGGCAGTGGGGTTGGCCTTACCGGGCAGGCAGAGTCTGAGCAAGACTGAAAAGAGGAGAGACAGTGAGAGAGGCAGAGGATACGTTTAGGGAAAAGCCCGCTGGGCAGAGGGCCTACCAGCATAAAAGTGGTGAGATGAGTGCGCCCCTGGCATGTTCAAAGAACAGCACAGAGGCAAGAGCGAGGGAGCGCATGGGAGACGCAGTCAGAGAGGTCGTGGAGAGAGCCCTTCGAGGCCATTAGAAGGACTTTGGCTTTTTCAGTGAAAGACGTGGGGAGTCCCTGGGGTGCTCTGAACCTCTGAGGAACGTCATGGGCAGCTCCTGATTTTTTTTTTTTTTTTCCTGTGACCGAGTCTCACTCTGTTGCCAGGCTGGAGTGCAGTAGCATGATCTCGGCTCACTGCAACCTCTGCCTCCCGGGTTCAAGCGATTCTCCTGCCTCAGCCTCCCGAGTAGCTGGGATTACAGGCGCCCGCCACCAAGCCCAGCTAATTTTTGTATTTTTAGTAGAGACGGAGTTTCACCATGTTGGCCAGTCTGGTCTCGATCTCCTGACCTAATGATCCGCCTGCCTCAGCCTCCCAAAGCGTTGGAATTACAGGCGTGAGCCACTGCGCCCGGCCAGCTCCTGATTGAAAGGCTCACTCAGATTGCTGAGCTGATAAGGAATGGGGGGTGCTGATAAGGAACGTGGGGTGCAGAGCGGAAGCACGGAGGCCAGTTAGACATCCCTCCAGAGATGCTGAACCGAGTAGACGCAGTGGAAGTGGCGAGAGGAGACACATACGCAGGATCTATTGTGAAAGTAAAAGTAAAGGATTTAGCTGCATGACCCGGCAATTCCACACCTACGCATACACACAAGAAAACGGAAAACAGGCTTTCTACGCATACACACAAGAAAAAGGAAAACAGGCTTTCAAACAAAAATTTATACAGGAATGTTTATAGCAGCAGCATTCATAATAGTAAAAAAGTGGAAACAGGCCAGGTGCAGTGGCTCACGCCTGTAATCCCAGCACTTTGGGAGGCCGAGGCGGGCGGATCACAAGGTCAGGATATGGAGACCATCCTGGCTAACACAGTGAAACCACATCTCTACCAAAAATACAAAAAATTTGCCGGGTGTGGTGGTGGGCGCCTGTAATCTCAGCTACTCGGGAGGCTGAGGCAGGAGAATCACTTGAACCCAGGAGATAGAGGTTGCAGTGAGCCGAAATCGCGCCACTGCACTCCAGCCTGGGTGACAGAGCAAGGCTCAGTCTCAAAAAAAAAACCAAAAAGTGGAAACAACCCAAATATGTATCAACTGGTAAATGGATAAACAAAGCACACTGCATGCTCCAAAATGGACAAAACTTAGAACCTTAAAAACATTATGCTGAGTGAAAGAAGCCAGACACAAAAGGCCATGTATCATGGGATTCCATTCATGTCAAATGTCCAAAACAGGTAAACCCATACAGACAGCAGTTTGTGGGAGGGGTAATGCAGAGTGACTACTAATGGGTCTGAGGGGCTTTGCGGGGTGATGAAAATGTTCTGAAATTAGTAATGATGGTTGCATAACATTGTGAATGTACTGGAAACCACTGAATTGTGTACTTTCAAATGGTGAATTTTATAGGAATTTTACCTTTTTTTCTTAAGGGAAACGATTAGGCCAGGCACAGTGGCTCATACCTGTAATCCTAGCACTTTGGGAGGCCAACGTGGAGGGATCACTTGAGGTTAGGAGTTCGAGACCAGCCTGGTTTAACATGGCAAAACCCCGCCTCTACTAACAATAATACAAAAATGAGCAAGGCATGGTGGCGGGCACCTATAATCCCAGCTACTCAGGAGGTTGAGTTACAAGAATCGCTTGACCCTGGGAGGCCGAGGCTGTAGTGAGCTGAAATGATGCCACTGCCCTCCGGCCTGGGTGACAGAGTGAGACTCCGTATCAACAACAACAACAAAAAAAAAAGGAAACGATTTACTAATGGATTAGATGTGGGGAGTGGAAAAAAGAAAGGAGTCAAGGATGACAGCTGGAAGGATGGGGTTATTACCCAAGATGGAGAAGACTGTGGGTGGGGCAAGTTTGGAGGAAGAACAAGAGTTCAGTTTCGGACGTGTTAAATTTGAAATGTAATTAGCTATACAAGTTCAGCGTTCAGGAAGACGTCTATGCTGGAGGTACGAATTCTGGAGTCAGTATCTGCATGTAGATGGCATTTGGGGACCAAGCCTGGCTAAGATCACTGTGATTGTTGAGTGGAGATGGTTGGGAGAAGAAGCTCATGGACTGACTTGACTCTGGGGCATCTCGACATTAAGAGATCAGGGAGATGAGGTGGAACAAAAAACAGACAGCAGCTACTAATGTAGGAGAAGAAAAAAACAAGAGAATGTATTATCCAGGAAGCAAAGGAAAAAAAAAAGGCGGGAGAGTTCCGCTTGTCAAACACTCCTGATAGGTCAAGTAGGATGAGAACCAATAGCAACACTGGGCTTGGCAAATGGAGGTCACTCATGACCTTGACAAGAGTAGTTTCAGGGAAGTCACGGAGGCAAAAGCCTGATTCAAAGGAGAAGGGGAGAAGAATGAGAGACAATGAGAATAGAAAATTAGTTTGAGTTTGAGAAGTTTTTGCACAGGGGAATTAGAAATGGGTGGTCGGGGGCAAGAGGGGAATTTTTTTTTTTTTTTTTTTTTTGAGACGGAGTCTCGCTCTTTCACCCAGGCCAGACTGCAGTGGCGCGATCTCGGCTCCCTGCAAGCTCCGCCTCCCGGGTTCACGCCATTCTCCTGCCTCAGCCTCTCCGAGTAGCTGGGACTACAGGCGCCCGCCATTGCGCCCGGCTAAATTTTTTGTATTTTTTTTTTTTTTAGTTGAGACGGGGTTTCACCGTGTTAGCCAGGATGGTCTCGATCTCCTGACCTCGTGATCCGCCCGCCTCGGCCTCCCAAAGTGCTGGGATTACAGGCGTGAGCCACCGCGCCCGGCAAGAGGGGAAATTTTTTAAACATTTAGCAGCACGTCTATACGCTGATGGGGTTGATCCACTGGAAGAGAGAGCAAATCAATGATATGGAGTGAGAGAGAAAATTGCTGGAGTGATGTCCCTGAGTTGGCAAGAAAGAATGTGACCAAGTGCACAGGAGGAGGATTGAACTTGCACAGCTCATCTAGAGTGAGAGGAGAAAAGCCGGAAATATGAGTACAAGTGCTGGTAGCCATATCACCATCAGCACATGTGATGGGAGTTCAGGGAAATTGTCCCCTGGCTGCATCACTTATCTCAGAATAGGAGATGAGGTTAGCTACTGGGAGGAAGGAGAAGCAGGTATTGGGGATTTTTGGAGATGAGAAGGAGTAAAATTGTCCAGGAGGATGAGAGGACAGCTGAATGGAATAAAGGAACTTAGTAAGATCACCAGGCAGCAGGGAGGCATGCTTTCAATTCCTGCTGGGAAATGTAAAGTGACACGGGTCAGCATGGTTATGATTTTTTCCCCAGCCACATTCAGTTGCACAGGTGCAAACACGGAATAGGCAAAAACTTGAATGTAACCAACACTGTGATTTCACCAAGCAAGTGTGGTGAGGTGAGAAAGGGGGAAGGGATCCGAAAATACCACCAAGGGAATGATGCCAGTGACTGTCCTCTAGATAAGGAGAGAAGAAAAACCAGGAAGATGAGGGACGGACGGTGAAAGGAGCTTGGGATGGATTGGAGGTACTGGGGGTTGAGTGGGGGGAGATTAAAGGATTAAGGTTGTCCGGTTACAAGAAGGGGTAGGTGCGAAAACATTGAGGCAGTGGTCAGAGGGTGATATGCATGAAATTGAGATGATGGAGGGATGAAAATGATTGGGGATAACAAGGTCCAGTGAGTGGGGAAAAGACCATCAAAGGAGAGGAGATCAAGCAAACAAGAGGCCAGAATGTTGGAAGGAGCAACTACCTATATAATGAAATCACTAAGAATTAATTCAGGGAAAGAGATGGAGGGAATGACAGGGGAGCAGAAGCTAAAAGCTTTGAGAAATGCAAATGAGTGCTTCCTGCATTACAAACGCACTTGTACCTCCAGGTCCAGTGATTGTAGGTGAATAAGCAGGGAGACCAATGTTCTTGGCAGAGAGAGTTTCAGTAAGAGCAAAAAGGGAAAGGAACCATTAGAAAAGAGATTGAAGACATGAGGTGGCGGGGGTGGGGAGTGCGTGGCATCCGATGCAAATGTGAATTCCAGAGGGCCCAATGGAATTATTTGGGGAACTAGGGAAAGGTGAAGCTGGGGCAGGAAATGAAGGGATTGGAGGGTGTTGGGCATGATTTGGGGGGGTGCCCATTATAAACAGGGATAAGGAACATAAGGAGATTAGTCCTGCTGGACTCCAGGCCAGTGGTGTTGGTGAAGATGTAAGCGTTTCAAGGCACGGACATCCAGGACTCTCTATTGATCAGTGTGGAAGGAGTCTTTTTCTAAGGACCTCGACCATTCAGCAGAGGGCAGGACACTTGGGGCAGGTGGCATAATTCCCAATGCAAGGACTTGATGTTGACCTCTGGCAGGTGGTCTTACTCTGAGCAGCCAGTGCCCTCTCTTGGTTTCTCTTTAAAGAGTAGGAAGGCTGGGCTGGGCACGGTGGCTCATGCCTGTAATCCCAGCACTTTGGGAGGCCGAGGCGGGCAGATCACCTGAGGTCAGGAGTTCGAAACCAGCCTGACCAACGTGGAGAAACCCTGTCTCTACTAAAAAATACAAAATTAGCCAGGTGTGGTGGCACATGCCTGTAATCCCAGCTACTTGGGAGGCTGAGGCAGGAGAATTGCTTGAACCTGGGAGACGGAGGGTGCAGTGAGCTGAGACTGCGCCATTGCACTCCAGCCTGGGCAACAGAGCAAGACTCCATCTCAAAAAAAAAGAGAGTAGGAAGGCTGGAGAAAGCCTCTCATGGTCCAGAGGACTCTGCTTTCCATCTGTGTCCAGCTCTTGGAAACCCCTTTCCATAGTGAGCCAGCCTCAGTGCAGCGGCCCCAGTCCAAAAGGCCTGCACAGCAATAGGAAGCATCACTTATCCCTCCAGTCCATCCTGTATATCTAGCCTCTAAACACACTGCGTGGCCTGTGATAGATGCTCCCTTAAATACTTGCTAAATAAAGGAGTTGATATTTATTGAGCAGTTAATATGCCAGGCACTGTGAAAAGCCTTTTATGTGGATTTTCTCCTTTGATCTTCATAACAACCCAATGAGACTGACACAATTATTATCCCAATTCATATCTGAGGAATCTGACGCTCAGAGAGGGGCTGGAACTTGCCCAAGGTCACACAGTCAGGGGATTCGAAGCTAGATCTGTCTTACTTGAGCAAGGGTCTTCTTAATCATCACATGGTGGTTATCAAATGACCAAGTTTGGAAGGACATCTGCTTCCTAAAACCCATGTATGGAAGCCCTGGGTCTGGACTCAGGAGACAGTCACAAGCTCTTCCTCCCTCCCCTTTGGGCCCTACACCCAACCACCCATTTTATTTTGTTCTCTCTTTAAGCTCCGCTGCTGCTCTCTATCCATTGTGATTTCAGAAACCTTTATTTTTGTTTTCCACCATAGATGTGAAAAGCTGGCTTGTGATGTTTGGATTTCAGCTTAGCAACATCATTCCTGGCTTCCCAAGAGCTAAAATGTATTTCGTGCCTCCTCCCTATGAATTGTCAGAGAGTCAAGCAAGTGAGAATGGACAGGTAAGCGGAGGTTCCCGCCAAGAATCCAAATGATTGTCATCATTCCCTTTTGCAAACAGAACCTCATGGGAGCCAAGGGCATGTCAGTGCAGGAAAACATTGGAGCTGGGTATAAAAGGTGCAGGACACATTGAGACTTCCTAGGAAAGCGAATGTCAGTGCTGTCACCTGTCTGGCACAGCACATATTTCTTCCCAACTTCTATTAATGCCTTAATTGTGGTATCATTATCTGTTCAGTAGAATACCTTTGAGTCACTCCTTGATTAACAACAGCACAGAGAAATCTAGCAGCAACCTACCATCTGCACTGCCTATAAGATCATAACCCTTTCAGCTTTTATGGGACGTCATAAAACTGTGGTTTGCAGTTTCTGTCCCATTAAAGAACATTTTTATGCCCCACATAAAACCTCGGTGCTTTATGGCCAAACGTATACAGATTGAGTTTTCAGAACATAATTTGTGCTTGGGTCTTTCTGTGATGACCGAGGGGTGGTCAGTTTCCATCTGGGTGCAGCTGAGACCTCTGCTACAATCAGATGGGAGGGGTTCAGATAACCCCTGCTACAGAACCAGCGCTCAGCACTATCAAAGTCTGAAAGGTCTCAGCTGCTCTGAATAATTGTCCACATTGTGTAACTATAGAGAGGCAAGGAGGAGCTGCTGGGTAATTGAGAACAGCGTTCACTCAGTCCTGCCCCTTGGTGACCACTCAGTGGATGAATAGCCATCATTTCTCTCATTTATCTAAGTGTCGTTACCTCCCAAACGCAGCCTCTCCCATTATCCCAGCCTGTCCCCCAACCACCAATTGAGACAAGTTGTAATTTGCGAGTGGAGAACTCAAGGCCAAGGAGATAATGGTGATTTCATCCCCTGCAGAACCAGGGGGAGGATGCAAAACAACTGCCTCAAAGCTGGGGGATATTCCCTCTGGCCCTCAAAGCCTGAGTCTCTCAGCCTGCTATTTCTCAAATGTTCATATGCACACAGATTACCCAAGGCATCTTGTTCACACGTAGCCTCTGACTCAGTAGTTCTGGAGTGAGGCCTGAGATTCTGCTTTTTGAACAGGACAGGTCCCAGTGATTCCTCTGCTGCTGGCTATACTTTGAGTGGCAAGGTCTTAACCCAAGGAAGTTAATGAATATCCAAGTCATTGGCCTCCAGGAAATCTAGCTTACAGTGGTGGGGTTCAAGGCTGTTCAAATCACCATCCTGCCCTTTGCATCAGGATGTTCCTGGGTCTGAAGCGGGCAAGGCAGTTGCCAACCATCAGAGTGCAGAATGGGGCACTTCCCGAGTGGTGGCGTGACCTGGTAAGTGTGTAGGTCCGGGTGCCCATGCCAGCAAGGGGTGGACCTCCTTTACCATTTTTTTAGTTAGTGGCAATTGCAAGATGGACAGACCACACCATCAGAGCATTAGTAATCAAGCAGCCATCCATAGTTCAGAGCACTAGTAATCAACCAGCCATCCATATTTCAGAGCACTAGTAATCAACCAGCCATCCATAGTTCTAAAAGGTAGGACTGCATCAGCTCAGATCTGGATAGACCCAACACTAGTTCTTGCAGGAGAGTTCCAAGCCTTTCTCTTTGGACTCTTTTTGAGAGAGCTACCCAGCGCATCCTCTCAGCTTTCTCTGTTTTCTTATCCCCACAGCTCATTACAGGTGTCCAACAGACAACAGAGAGACATAACCAGGCCTTCATGGCTCTGGAAGGGCAGGTCATTACTAAAAAGCTCCACGCCAGCATCCGAGAGAAAGCAGGTCACTGGTTTGCCACCACCACGCCCATTATTGGCAAAGGCATCATGTTCGCCATCAAAGAAGGGCGGGTGACCACGGGCGTGTCCAGCATCGCCAGCGAAGATAGCCGCAAGGTGGCATCTGTGCTGAACAACGCCTACTACCTGGACAAGATGCACTACAGCATCGAGGGCAAGGACACCCACTACTTTGTGAAGATTGGCTCAGCCGATGGCGACCTGGTCACACTGGGCACCACCATTGGCCGCAAGGTGCTGGAGAGCGGGGTGAATGTGACCGTGTCGCAGCCCACGCTGCTGGTCAACGGCAGGACTCGAAGGTTCACGAACATTGAGTTCCAGTACTCCACACTACTGCTCAGCATCCGCTATGGCCTCACCCCCGACACCCTGGACGAAGAAAAGGCCCGCGTCCTAGACCAGGCGAGACAGAGGGCCCTGGGCACAGCCTGGGCCAAGGAGCAGCAGAAAGCCAGGGATGGGAGAGAGGGGAGCCGCCTGTGGACTGAGGGCGAGAAGCAGCAGCTTCTGAGCACCGGGCGCGTGCAAGGGTATGAGGGATATTACGTGCTTCCCGTGGAGCAATACCCAGAGCTTGCAGACAGTAGCAGCAACATCCAGTTTTTAAGACAGAATGAGATGGGAAAGAGGTAACAAAATAATCTGCTGCCATTCCTTGTCTGAATGGCTCAGCAGGAGTAACTGTTATCTCCTCTCCTAAGGAGATGAAGACCTAACAGGGGCACTGCGGCTGGGCTGCTTTAGGAGACCAAGTGGCAAGAAAGCTCACATTTTTTGAGTTCCAATGCTACTCTCCAAGCGAGAAGTCCCTCATCCTGAAGTAGACTAAAGCCCGGCTGAAAATTCCGAGGAAAACAAAACAAACGAATGAATGAGCAGAGACACACACAATGTTCCAAGTTCCCCTAAAATATGACCCACTTGTTCTGGGTCTACGCAGAAAAGAGACGCAAAGTGTCCAAAAGGAACAAAAGAACAAGAACGAATGAGCAAAGAAGAAAACAAACAAAAACAAAACAAACACACGGACCGATAAACAAAGAAACGAAGATGAGAAAGAAGGCCTCATATCCAATTACCTCACTCATTCACACGTGAGCGACACGCAGACATCCGCGAGGGCCAGCGTCACCAGACCAGCTGCGGGACAAACCACTCAGACTGCTTGTAGGACAAATACTTCCGACATTTTAGTTTAAGCAAATACAGGTGCATTTAAAACACGACTTTGGGGGTGATTTGTGTGTAGCGCCTGGGGAGGGGGGGATAAAAGAGGAGGAGTGAGCACTGGAAATACTTTTTAAAGAAAAAAAAAAACATGAGGGAATAAAAGAAATTCCTATCAAAAATCAAAGTGAAATAATACCATCCAGCACTTAACTCTCAGGTCCCAACTAAGTCTGGCCTGAGCTAATTTATTTGAGCGCAGAGTGTAAAATTTAATTCAAAATGGTGGCTATAATCACTACAGATAAATTTCATACTCTTTTGTCTTTGGAGATTCCATTGTGGACAGTAATACGCAGTTACAGGGTGTAGTCTGTTTAGATTCCGTAGTTCGTGGGTATCAGTTTCGGTAGAGGTGCAGCATCGTGACACTTTTGCTAACAGGTACCACTTCTGATCACCCTGTATATACATGAGCCGAAAGGCACAATCACTGTTTCAGATTTAAAATTATTAGTGTGTTTGTTTGGTCCAGAAACTGAGACAATCACATGACAGTCACCACGAGGACAGAAAATTTAAAAAATAAAAATAAAAACAAAAAAAATTTTAAAAATAAAAAAATAAAAAAAGTCTAATAAGAACTTTGGTACAGGAACTTTTTTGTAATATACATGTATGAATTGTTCATCGAGTTTTTATATTAATTTTAATTTGCTGCTAAGCAAAGACTAGGGACAGGCAAAGATAATTTATGGCAAAGTGTTTAAATTGTTTATACATAAATAAAGTCTCTAAAACTCCTGTGGACACTGGTCTTGTGTGGAAATGCTTTGAGATGAGAAAAAGGCAAGCGTTACTGGAGAAAAAGAGAAGCTGCCCAAACGTGTGGAGGCTGAGCTGGTATTTTGAACACCTGGAGGAGCTTTTTTCTTTTTTTTTTTTTTTTTTTTTTTTTTTTTTTTTTGGTGAGACAGAGTCTCACTCTGTTGCCCGGGCTGGAGTGCAATGGTGTGATCTCGGCTCACTGCAACCTCTGCCTCCTGGGTTCAAGCAATTCTCCTGACTCAGTCTCCTGAGTAGCTGGGATTACAGGCATGCACCACCACACCTGGCTAATTTTTGTATTTTAGTAGAGCCAGGGTTTCACCATGTTGGCCAGGCTGGTCTCGAACGCCCGACCTCAGGTGATCCACCCACCTCAATCTCCCAAAGTGCTGGGATTACAGGCGTGAGCCACGGCGCCCTGCCTGGAGGAGCTTTTGTTAGAGGTATCTTCATGCTCCCCAATTCTAGAGCTAACTCTGCCTGCATCTGCAGCCCTTTCTCTGCATGGAGCAGAGGTGGACAGTCTGCATGTGGTGTGGGTGGGCGGTGAGGACCCTCAGAGCCTGCCCAAGCATGGATGGATCCCTCTAGCCCTCCTGGGACATTCAGGCTCCTCCCTGCAACCACATTCTAGTTCTGAGAGATGCTGGCAGAAATTAAAGGGGAGCATTCACTACACTGGGAGACGTGTGCACGCGTGTGTGTGTGTATGCTTTCATATTTCTTTCCAGACTACATCAACTTACCCCAAATCTTGCCTATTTGGGACAACCCAATAAGAAAAGCACGGCTGGTTTGGATAACTTTTGTTTTACATCACTCCTAAAGTTAGAATAATACTATCATTAATTGCTAACATTTATTGGTGCTTATTTGGTGCCCAGCATAGTGCTAAGGGCTCTGCATGCAATATTTTAGTTCGTCCTCACGTTTCATTCATTCAATGACATTTTCTTGAGAGCTTCCCTCATGCCAGGGGGAAGCTCTGGGCTAAGTTCTGGGTAAGAGAGGTGAGTAGACACCTATGGGCCCTTGCCTCGTGAAACTATGGGCAGGAGTGGACAGACAGTAGGAAAAGCATGGCATCAAGAAGTGAAAATGGGCTGGGGGTGGTGGCCCATGCCTGTAATCCCAGCACTTTGGGATGCCAAGGCAGGAGGATCACTTGAGGTCAGGAGTTCAGGACCAGCCTGGTCAACATGGCAAAACCCCATCTCTACTAAAAATACAAAAATTAGCCGGGCATGGTGGCACATGCCTATAATCCCAGCTAATCAGGAGGCTGAGGCAGGAGAGTTGCTTGAACCTGGGAGGCGAAGGTTGTAGGTAGCCGAGATCGTGCCACTGTACTCCAGCCTGGGCAACAAGGGTGAAACGCCGTCTCAAAAAAAAAAAAAAAAAAAGACACAGAAAGTGGGTGGTTAGGACCGAGCACAGGAGAGGCCGGCAGGGTTCACAAGACACAGTTAGAGGTTCGATTTTTTTTTTTTTTTTTAACTTGAAAAGCAACAGAAAGTTGTGAGTTTTGATTGCATAAAAAGAGCTGTGGCTGCAGTGTGGAGGACAGGGAGGGGAAGCTGATGTGGTCACCTAGGTGAGATGAAGGAGGAGGCCAAGGAAGCCGTCAACCTAAGCTAAAGCTAGTTTTTTAAAAACTGACTGGATGCATGCCCCGGACAAGCTCCTAGGTGAGAAATCTGAGGCCACCATCACCCAGCGGGTAAGTGGTGGAATCAGATTCAAGCCCAGCTGTGGCCAATTCCAAATCCTCTCCAGGAAGTCTAAGGCCTCCTGAGGGCCCATCACCCACAGGTGGAAGGAAAGAAAGAGAGAGGCGGGGCTGGCCTGCTTGAACCCAGGTACCGGGCTTCACAAGCTCTCCTAGCGTCACTAGCAGAGCCAGTGATGACTTAGTAAAGCAAGCAGGCAAAGAAAATGGCCCAGAGCACTTCCCTATGGAAGCACATGTGAACAGCCGCATCTCCCCAGGGCTGTGAGTTTGGGCCGTTTCCCTTCAGGAGGAGGATGGGAAGCAGGAGACAGCTTCTCTGTCTTTAGGCTGCTTGGGCCCAGTTGCTGCCTGCCTTGTTTAATCTGGCTGGTGGCAGGAGTACTTGGAGAAATCTCACAGAACAGCTTCCAGTGGGTCATGAGGACCGCTCAAATCTTGGTTTGGTGGGAGTTTCTTGTGGACCGGCCACTGTGTTTTATCCTCCTGCAGTAGATGCAGCCAGCAGGGCCCACCAGGACAGGGAGTTCACGCCAGGCCAGAAGCAGGGGGATCTCACTCGGCCTGTGGCTTCTCTGCCCCATCCTGCCTCTTGGGTAGACCCAAAGGGTGGGCAAAGAGTGTGTCACAAAGGGAACCACATGTCACCAGAATGCCACCCAGGCCTGAAACTCTCCTCTTTTAGTTTAACCATCTTTCAATTATCCATGGGTTTTCTGCTACACCTAGGCCAGGCTCTTCTAACACACTACACAAACACATATTAAGGGAGAAGGAAACAGGCTTGGGGCAGAAATCCTTTCCCGCCTTTCCTTGGGCCAGTCCTAGCATGACCAGGACAGACTGATACAGAATTCTGCAAAGGCGGGCCGGGCGCAGTGGCTCATGCCTGTAATTCCAGCACTTTGGGAGGCCGAGGCAGGCGGATAACAAGGTCAGGAGATCGAGACCATCCTGGCTAACATGGTGAAACCCCATCTCTACTAAAAATACAAAAAATTAGCCGGGCGTGGTGGCGGGCACCTGTAGTCCCAGCTACTCCAGTGGCTGAGACAGGAGAATGGCGTGAACCCGGGAGGCGGAGCTTGCAATCAGCCGAGATTGCGCCACCGCTCTCCAGCCTGGGCGACACAGTGAGACTCCATCTCAAAAAAAAAAAAAAGAATTCTGGAAAGGTGGTACAGCCTATGGGTTAGTGAAGATCCTGCACTCTGAAGTCAGACCACCTAGGAACCAGTCCTGACTCTACCACTCACTAAATGAACATGGGAACTTGGGAAGGTTACAAGTGCTAATTAAGGTAAATATATGCTGTGTTAAGAGAGAAACTCAAGTTAGCAGAAGAAAAGTTTCTCACTTATATAATAGTCCATCATGGGTCAGGGATGAGGATGGCTGCTTTGATGATTAAATGAGATATTGCCTGTATCATAGATGTGTGGTACTCAATAAATGTTCTTTTTTTGTTGTTTTTTTGAAACGGAATCTCACTCTTATTCCCCAGGCTGGAGTGCAATGGCGTAGTCTCGGCTCACTGCAACCTCCACCTCACGGTTTCAAGCAATTCTCCTGCCTCAGCCTCCCAAGTAGCTGGGACCACAGGAGCCTGCCCCCATGCCCGGCTAATTTTTTGTATTTTTAGTAGAGACAACATTTCACCATGTTGGCCAGGCTGGTCTCGAACCCCTAACCTCAAGTGATCCGCCCACCTCGGCCTCCCAAAGTGCTGGGATTACAGGCGTGAGCCACCGTGCCCAACCTCATTTTTATTATTTTAAAAACTTTCTTCCAAACACTGATTTTTCTAAGAGTAGAAATTGAGGCATAACAATTTTCACAGGGGGAGAGATTTGTATGTGGGGGCTGGGGAGATGGAGAAAGATCTTCCCTCAAATCTCATGTCCTCAAGAGCAATCTCTGCTTCTCCCCTCTCCTGGGCCTGGGTAACTTGAACAAGTACTTTCAGTGTGTGGACCTTCTTCATGGCTTCAAGGGCTTTTCAGAAAGGGTGACATCTGGAAAGTTGAGGGTCTCAGCCATGTGAAAAATAGCCACGTGAACGAAGGACATCTGTTCAGGCACTCTACTTTCAGAGTCACCAAGCACAATTTTGTCCCTGGCACTGTCAGAAGCTGGGAAGACAAAGATAAATAAAACATGGTCTAAAGTGTGAGACAAACTCACAAGCCAATCAATCACTACAGCACAGTAGGCTCAGGGCTGGCACACAAGTGATGAGCAAACACGTGGTGTCCAGAGGACAAGAGTATGAGTTCTCTCCACAAGTTTTGTTTTTTTTTGAGACAGAGTCTTGCTCTGTTGCCCAGGCGGGAGTGCAATGGTGCAATCTCGGCTCACTGCAACTTCCACCTCCCAGGTTCAAGTGATTCTCCTGCCTCACCCTCACAAGCAGCTAGGATTACAGATGCCCACCACCACGCCCGGCTAATTTTTGTATTTTTAATAGAGATGGGGTTTCACCATGCTGGCCAGGCTGGTCTCGAACTCTTGACCTCAGGTGATCCGCCTGCCTCCCAAAGTGCTGGGATTACAGACATGAGCCACCGTGCCCAGCCTCCACAAGCATTTGAGCTGGGCACTGGCAAGTAAGAGAATGCAAGACAAACAAGGCAGGAGAGGGTAGCAGGAAGGAGAAGAAATATGCAGAGACAGGTGAGAAGTTCAGAGAGGCCGGGGCAGGTGCTAAGGATTAGAACCACCGGCGAGCGTTCTAGACACGGGTCCCAGGCCAGTTAGATTAGGACCTCTGGAAGAAAGGTCTGATCATGGGTAGGTGAGTTTCACGTGCAGCCAGAAATGAGGATCAGGGGATTGGAGCTCAGAGGGAAGGGCACAGCCAGAGATGAGGTTTGTTGGAGGGAATGAGGCAGGAATAACAGTCAGGCTAGGAAGCTGGGTATTCTCCTGCCAGGTCATGAGGAACCTCAGTGTGGCTCTTGTACATAAGGAGAAACACGATTAGGGAATCTTTGGGTTTGCGAAGTGGAGAGAGAAGAGTGGCAGAAGGCCCAGAGCCCGGGAGAATCTGCAACAGTCTGGATGAGAGCTTGAAGGAAAGCTGGGGCGGTCAGAACAGAGGGAGAGCTCCTCAAACCGGCTGAGATTTGGGAAATAAGGACGAGGTTCTGAAACTTGCTCAGAGTTGGGGACAGAGTCTATACAGGGTGGAACACCGATAACAGACCCCGGCCAAGGATCCTCTCTCCAGCGCACGCACCATTCCTTCTCCTTCGCCTCTCCCTCCTCCACGACCACCCAGGTGAAACACCGGGGAGGAACAATTAGGGAGAAGGGATATTCTGATTACTTACTTACTTCAGTGATCCTCTGACCACAGCAAGTGGCGACTTTCCAGGAAAGTTCTGATTCAGCACGCTCACACCCAAGCCCCGCCTTCCACCCTGAGGAAGCAGGTGGGCAGCCTGTAAGGCGCCGTCCCCCAGCACCCGCAGCGGGCACTGTGGCTGCGCGCCGCCCTCGGAAACAAGGCTGCACCAGCTGCTCCGCAAAGCCCCTCCCTCACCAGCCCTCACTTCCTCCCGGCAAATGTTGGGTTTGCCATCTGGCCACAAGGTGGCAGCCTTTCCCATGAAATCTGCCTGGAGCTGGGCCCGGCGCCTCAACGGGATTTAGGGAAGTCGCTGGGCAGCAAGAGACTGCGAGAAGAGCCCTGGACTCCTGAAAGAGGCCCGTGGAATCGGTTCCAGGAAAAAGATTCCAAAGAAGACCAGTCCTGGGACCAGCCAGACTGGACTGCGAGCCTGCCTCCACCATTTGCCCACTGAGTACATTTCCACCTGGACTTAACTTCCTGAGCCTCACCTTTCCCATTTGTAAAATAGGGATAAAAATAACTGCTGTATGGGATTATTTGGAAAGCCTAATAAAAATAATATATGTAAAGTCCTTGGCAAGGGCCCAGCATTTAACAAATGCATATTAAATGGTAAGCTATTATTAAAGGAAAATAGTGGAATTTGGGGGTTATCGTCTTTAGATTTTAAAAAAAGCAAAACAAAATCCTAAAAAAAAAAAAAAGCAAAACAAACAAAAAAATCCTAAAAACAAAAGCAAAACAAACAAAAAAAATCCTTCACTTTCAGTCCCAACCACTCTCCTCCTTTCTAGCTAAGCCTGGGCTTCTTATCTAACCTCCAAGCCCGGGTTTCCTCCCCTGTGTAGTGGAGATGATACTGCCATCTGGCAGGGTTGCTGTTGTAAACACTCAGCCTCCCTCAAGGGGATGGCTACTGATTGGCGACTAACTTTTCTTATTCTCAGCCTTCAGTGAGAGCTGAAGTGTGATCCCAGCCTGAAGCTTGACCTGTTGAAGAGTAAGGAGCTCCACCCACCCCATCCTCCCACTGCAAGGGCTGCGTAAAGCCCTGGGGACTTGCTCTTCTAGAAGGCTCCAGGAAAGAGAGGACAGAAGAAGCAAAGTCTATACCCCCTTAGGGACAGTCTACCCAGTAGCCACTCTTCCAGAGATGATCCGTGTCCCTGAACTGAGCCCAATTCCAGGGGCAGTAAAAGGGATGTCCTTACACTCATGCATTCATAAAACACTTCTATCCAAATTAATTGCTGTTATTTGAACTTCCCAGCCACTCTGTGAAACAGTGTGAAAATTGAGGCTTAGAGAAGACACACCACAGATCAGGAACAGCCCCTCCCAGGTGGCTGGGAATCTTCAGTTCTCAGTCAGCTCTCTGGCTGTTTCCATTCCCAGGCCGCTCCCTCAACAATCCCTTATCTTGGTCTTATCTCGGCCACATACATATAGATTTTGTTCTCAGGCTAGAGCCTTTGGCCAGAAGGAATCTGCCCCACTAGCTATTAGGCAACCACGTGAACATTTAGGAAACATCTATTACGTAGAATGCTGCAATGAAGATGGAGAAAGTGAACACAGGCTGGCTTCTGCCCCCAAGCAGCATCTCTGTATTAATCAGGAGAGTTGCAGGGATTAAGTGACAGAACCCTAACACAAAGCAAAAACCAGAATATCCAAAGGCAGGACTGGCTTCAGATTTGGTCAGATCCAGGCGCGCAAAGATGCTCACAAGATACTGTCTTTGCTCCACCTCTCAATGCCGCTTCCCTTGGGATGTGGCCTTATTTTCACATTGATTTATTCCATATGTAGGAAAGATGGTTGCCAACAGGCCAAAACCTATATCCTTGCAGCATGCATGGGAATGGCAAAGAGACCCTCCCTCTATCAACAGAAGACCACGAATTTGCCCAAACCCCATCCGCCTTTCCGGGGCCATAAAGAGTGGGAAAGGAGTGGTTCTTAGAAGGAAAATAACCGCCTAGACAAAAACGTGTTAATTGCCAGCATCTACTGAAATCATGAAGGCATCTGTCCATTCTGTCCACAAACAGTGCCTGACACGCTGTAGGTGCTCAATGGACAAACCAGGTGCTGGGGACAGAGGGATGAATAAAACACAGCCATCCAGGAGGAGTCTAATGGGAAACACCAAGAAGCGAATAAGCAATATAATGTGGAAGTGGGCTGGGCGCGGTGGCTCACACCTGTAATCCCAGCACTTTGGGAGGCCGAGGCAGGAGGATCACTTGGGGTCAGGAGTTCGAGACCAGCCTGGCCAACTATGGCCAACATAATTAAACCCCGTCTCTACTAAAAATACAAAAAAAAAAATTAGCCGGGTGCAGTGGTAGGGACCTGTAACCCCAACTACTCTGGGGACTGAGGCAGGAGAATCACTTAAACCTGGGAGAAGGAGGTTACAGTGAGCTGAGATCGTGCCACTGCACTCCAGCCTGGGCAACAGAGGAAGACTCCATCTCAAAATAATAATAATAATAATAATATAATAATAATAATAATAATAATGTGGAAGTGGCTGGGCGCAGTGGCTCACGCCTGTAATTCCAGCACTTTGGGAGGCCGAGGTAGGCGGATCACCTGAGGTTGGGAGTTCGAGACCAGCCTGACCAACATGGAGAAACCCCGTCTCTACTAAAAGTACAAAATTAGCCGGGCATGGTGGCACATGCCTGTAATCCCGGCCACTCGGGAGGCTGAGGCAGGAGAATCACTTGAACCCAGGATGCAGAGGTTGTGGTGAGCCGAGATCGCGCCATTGCACTCCAGCCTGGGCAACAAGAGCGAAACTCCGTCTCAAAAAATAATAATATGGAAGTGCTGGGAAGAGAAGTTGCTATGGTATGGCAGGGACACGGGGGAAGGGCAGTTAGCCCTGCTTCGATGGGGATTTGGTGGAAAGCACTGGGATAGGGGCACAAATAGTGCATTGGGAGGATCTAGATTGAATCTGAATAGCCAAAAGTCGCCCGGCTCTGCAGGGTTTCTCAGCTGCCCGTCCTGAGGATACCGTGGCCTTTCCCTTCTTCTGGGAAGGCGGGAAGCCACCAACTAACACCAGCCTGGAGAGCCTGTCCCCTGGGAAGAATGGTCTGGTCTGTGCGGGGCTGGAAGTCTGCTGCTCCTTCACTCTGGATCCCCACTCCCTCCCACCATACATGGGGAGCAGGACTTCCCGTCACTTTCTGCAGAGGTGGTTCTGCCCATGGGACCATCCTATGTGCCTAGTACCAGGTTTCTCAATTGTGGCACCATTGACATTTGGACCAGATGGCTTTGTTGTGGGAAGCCATCCGGTGCATAGAAGATGTTTAACAGCATCCCTGGCCTCTACCCACCTCACACCCCACCTCTGCCTATTCATGACAGCCTCTCAGACATTGCCAAATGTCCTCTTGAAAAGTAAAATGGACCCCAGCAGCGAGCCACTGCTCTAATGCATTTTCTCCCCACCCACTTCTACCTCATTTCTCCTCACCCAAGATCCCAGCATTCCTAAGGAAGGAGCCCCTTCTCCCTAAGGAGACATTTATCGATACTTCCTATGTTCATCCAAGTGACACTCCCCGGCCGGGCGCGGTGGCTCACGCTTGTAATCCCAGCACTTTGGGAGGCCAAGGCGGGCGAATCACGAGGTCAGGAGATCGAGACCACGGTGAAACCCCGTCTCTACTAAAAATACAAAAAATCAGCCGGGCGTGGTGGCGGGCGCCTGTTGTCCCAGCTACTAAGAGAGGCTGAGGCAGGAGAATGGCGTGACCCCGGGAGGCGGAGCTTGCAGTGAGCCGAGATAGCGCCACTGCACTCCAGCCTGGGTGACAGAGCGAGACTCCGTCTCAAAAACAAAAACAAAACAAAACCAAGTGACACTCCCCAAGCCAAGGGTTCCAGAACTACAGGCTGAGGTCTCTACCCCAATCCTCTTCTTCTTCTCTGAGGTCTGTACCCTGATTCTTCTCTTCAACTACCTCATTTGACTTCATGAGCTGAGTGTGAAAAAGAGAATTGACTTCCCCAACCCCCTAGTCCCTTCTGCACCCCACAGACCTCCTGAGGAGCTGCCACTGCTTGGAGGAAGGCAGAGATGCTGACAATCCTAAGACAGGAGCGATGGGCTGTGTGCAGTAGGGAGTGGCCCTGTGAGTGTGCTACAATGAGGATCATCAGAGTGATCCACATGAGAAAATGACAAGTGAGAGGAGCCTGGGGACTTCCAAGCACCCTCCCTTGGTACCTGGGGGAGGGACGCCAGGCCCTGAGATGACAGGATAACACTTTATTTCCTCCTTCCTGTCCTGTTCCTGTGCCAGCCATCACAGAGCCCCTTGAAACAGCAACTTGATGGTAATTGATAGTGCCCAAATGATATTCTCTGGACAGGTGCCAGGGATGCAGTCATGGAGCTCAATAGCACTTCTAGAGAGAATATGAGTTGATATCTGTCAGTCCCCAACTGGTGAGGCTTCAACGGGCTGCTCGGAGGAGGTGGTATTCTTCTCAGTAGCACAAATCTGCCAGGGAGAGGAAGAACGTGTGTGTGTGTGTGTGTGTGTGTGTGTGTGTGTGTGTAACACATTGCAAATATCAAGGGTAATGTATAGCACAGGCTTCAAGGAGATGCACATAGGTGTAAAGGCACCAGGTGTGAGGATGCATGCAGGTGCAAAGACACCAGGTGTAAATGAAGGTGTAACACAGAGTGTGAGGACTAGAGACACATCCTGGGGGCAGGTTGGCGGTGCGGGGGTGGGTGATACATGATGTGTAATTAGTGGAAATGTCGGAACAATGGAACATGCAGAGCAAAGATGTGTGCGCAGGAGCTGCAGCAAATACCTCAGCAAGTACTGCGTGGAGGTTTCTTACTCATTCTCATATTCACACCTGTGTTTCTCTGTACCAAGGAGAGACGGGAGGATCGGGTAGAATAATACTCAGCATGTGACATTCACTATGTCACAGTCTATCTTCTGCTGTTATAGCAAAATACTACAGAATGGATAATTTATGTAGAAAAGATGTTTATTTGGCTCATGGTTCTAGAAGCTGGGAAGTCCAAGAGCACGGCACTGGCATCTGGTGAGGGTCATCCTGTGGTGGAAGGTATCACATGGCACCTATGCCCATCATAAGAGACAGAGAGAAAGGAGGCCAAACTTATCCTTTTACCAGGAACTCACTCCTGCAATAACGGCATCAATCCATTCATGAGTGCAGAGTCCTCCTGGCCTAATCACCTCTTAAAGGTCCCACTTCTTAATACCATTATAACGACCATTAAGTTTCTAATACATGAACGTATGGGGGACACATTCAAGCCATAGCATTATATGTGTAAGACAAAAGTAGAACTGAAGGACCACTTTAATCATTCATTTTTTTTAACCTCCTAAGACAGGACACACGCCAGTCTATATTCCTGAGGGGATATATGGTGAAATGGTTTTTAGCATGAGCTTTAGAATCAATGATTTGAGTTTGAACCCTGCTCTACCATGTACTTGCTACAAGTCTTAGACAAATCTTAAACCTCCCTATGACCCAGTTTTCTCATTAGCAACATGGGGAGAAGGGAAGCTACCCACTGCTTGTGGTGGTCATGGCAATCAGAGGAGATCCAGGAGTAAATCACACACATAAAGGGGCACATTCTCAAATGTCAGCTCTGTGCTAACTGGAGGAGAGCAGAAATGACATCCTATTGCATCATCTCAAAGAGTTCTGCAGGACAGACAAGCTGGGCTCTTCCAAAGGCTTGCTGTATCCCAAGGGCAGAATCCTTGCTGGGAAGACACCTTTTCCCTCTGCAACCCCACTTCCCTAAGCCCTTGCATTCGCCTCCGGTGAACCTGACAGAGAGGAAGAGGTGGGTCAATATGAATGAGATTCACTTCCAGAGGCACATCCCATGGACAAAAAAGCACTGGGGGGCAACAGGATGGAAAGACAGTTGAAGCCATTCAATACCCAGACAGGTGCAGGCCCTGAGAACCTAGGGAGGCGGGCAAGCCCATCACTGCCAGGGACTCCACAAGCCCTACTGGCTGCTTCCAGTCCTCACCCAGGATCCCTCTCCTGGGGTTCAAACCCACCTGCACTCAGGGGTGTGCAGGACCCCACCCACAAGACGGATATTTGTGCCTCTTCCCAGCCCCATGTTCAGTGACATCACACTGGTAGCTTGAAATCAGCCAAGGTGGAAGCATTTACACCAGGAAAATTGGCAAATTTCTATGAGACTGGCAGAGTTGGGGGCAGATATAAAAGAGAATAAAAATGTCAAAGAGCCTTTGGGAGAAGAGAAGAGAAAGGATGGCCATGGGTTAAAGTGTTCTCTGTTGACCTCAGAAATATAGGCACTTTGACACCCAAGGCTCAAGGACTCAGAAATGGATGGGCGCAGGGGCTCACACCTGTAATCCTAGCACTTTGGGAGGCCAAGGTGGGCGGATCACGAGGTCAGGAGTTCCAGACCATCCTGGCCAACATAGTGAAACCGTGTCTCTACTAAAAATACAAAAAAATTAGCAGGGCGTGGTGGCAGGCGCCTGTAGTCCCAGCTACTCGGGAGGCTGAGGCAGGAGAACGGCGTGAACCCGGGAGGTGGAGCTTGCAGTGAGCCGAGATGGTGCCACCACTGCACTCCAGCCCGGGGGACAGAGCCAGACTCTGTCTCAAAAAAAAAAAAAGGACTCAGGGCTTGCATCATGTAAAACATAATCAGACAAAAGCCAAAAAAAAAAAAAAAACACACAAAAACTGTGGGAGAAGCAGCGAGAGAATGTTTCCTGCATTCTTCCACTCTGCCAGGGTGTCAGGCCAGGTCACAGCAGCTGTTTGGGACACAGTGGGGATGCAGATTCCCTTCTTCACACCTGGGGTGCTCAGCTCCCCACTACTCAATAATACCAAGTGCTGATACCACACACCACCCTCCGCAAGGGAACTGCCTGAAGCACAGTCGCACCCCCTCCCCAGAAAAAGCCCATGTCCAATGCCTGGTCCACACAGCAGCAGAGTGTCAAGGCTAGGATGTGACTGTGAAAAGGAGCTGACTCCAAGGGCTGAGACTGATTCTTCGGCATCACCTCTTCCACTAAAAGTCAGTCTTTCACTAAAGCAATCAGGCAAAGGCCTGGCTGCTTGCGGCATCTCTGAAGAGTTGTCCCAGCTCCAGAGCTCACCATGGGATCGGCTGAGGCCACTATCACTACATCATCACAGCTGAATGTCTCCATCTGCCCATCCCTGCACCCCTCACTCTTTCCCTTCCAAGCATTGTTCCTGCTGTCTCTAAAAAACATCCTGCATGCAACTCTCCAGCTCGAAGTCTGTCTCCTGGGAAACCCAAGACACAGACACCCTCTACCCCACTCCTGTAAGAAGGGAAAAATATGTTGACTGGAGATTGTGCTGCAGAGACCCCCTGCCCAGGAGACCTAACGCCCTCCCCACCCCCACACCATGTCATTCTCTGCAATGGCGGAGGGGCGGGGGTGCTGGTTGTAATAGGCTGGGCACCTGCAGACAGCTAGTGCAGGGTGCTTCCTCAGAACAGGTGCAACACAGTGTGTTTTGCTGGGGAAAAGGAATGTCGAGCAATCTATGACGAGGGTGCAGGGAGTCTGGGGAGAAACAGAATGAAGTGTGTGTGTGTGTGAGAACGTGTGTGTGAGAGAGAGCTGGTGTTTGTGTTCCAGGCTACAGCAAGGGGAGGGAGACAAAAGAATAAAACCTGCTTGTTGGCTGAGCGCAACATGCCTGTAATCCCAGCACTTTGGGAGGCCGAGGCAGGCAGATCACCTGAGGTCAGGAGTTTGAGACCAGCCTGCCAACGCAATGAAACTCCGCCTCTACTAAAAATACAAAAATTTGCCGGGTGTGGTGGCAGGTGCCTGTAATCCCAGCTACTCAGGAGGCTGAGGCAGAAGAATCGCTTGAACCTGGGAGGCGGAGGTTGCAGTGAGATTGCGCCATTGCACTCCAGCCTGGGCGACAGAGTGAGACTCCGTCTCAAAAAACAAAAAGCCCCTGCTTGTTGGATTTAGCAACACACAGGACCTCTGCAGCCAGAGCCACCTGCGCTGTTGTCTATGCAGAGATGTGAGCATGCAGATACACACATCCTTTCTACCTCCAGGCACTAAACACATGCTGTCCCAAACATGCAGCCCACCTTCCAGGTCCTGGTTCTTGGGTGGCGAGGGGAAGAACTTAGCCTGACTGACCTTTAGTGGAAGAGGTGATGCTGAAGAATCAGTCTCAGCCCTTGGAGTCAGCTCCTTGTCACAGTCAAATCTTCTACACACTCAAATCCTCTACACAGTTAAAGCCTCTACACTCTGCTGCTCACCTTTCCATAACCCTTCAGAGTTCACAAGGTGCATTCGTTCATTCCTCAAATACTGACTGGGAGTCTGAGATGTACACTCATTGTACCAGGTGCGAGACTCGCATGCAGCCCGTTTCCCAAATTCAAGCTCACGCCGGCTCCACCTGACCTCATCATGTGTTCTAAAGGGACAAGCCAGGGACCCTGGATGCAAGAACTGGTTGGCCTCAGCCTCAGCAAATGAATTCAACCCATTTGCCATCTTTCTGGCTCGGAAGCTCCATTTATGATCTGAGCCCCAGCTCACTCTCCTCCAGAGGAGGCTGCACAGATGGCGAGCTTCCCCACCACCTGGAAGAAGGGAGTTCCTGGCGACGGTGCCAGTGGGAGGACTTTGCTGAACAAACTCCAGGCAGTGGACCGTGTCCACACCGTGTGCTTCCAAGTGCCGGCCGATTTGCTTCTTACCTCCTCCAGTCATTCCCCTGCCCAATCTGGACACTCACTGATAGCACACAGGCGAACCTTGCCCCACCTTGGGGGCAACCATGTTACTTGTTAGCTTGCTCATTGGAGATTAGTTTCTCCTCTGAGGTGCTGGAGCAGAGCAGGGGCATTGACTTTTACGGACTGAGAGTAAGTGCTCAGTCAGAATAACAGAAGTACTCCTGATTACCTTTTAAATTAATCTAGAACTTCACTAAACACTCAGAGGCAAGATCTGCATATGCCACTGGAGTCTTCCATATTCCCAGGGGTGTGGCACGGTTCTGTTACACCTGCTACTCTGCAGCCTGGACTTTTTTTTTTTTTTTCTTTTTTAGACAGAGTCTCACTCTGTCACCCAGGCTGGAGTGCAGTGGCACAATCTCGGCTCACTGCAGCCTCCACCTCTTGGGCTGAAGCCATCCTCCCACTTGAGTTTCCCACCACCATGCCCAGCTAAATTTTTTGTTTTTTTTGAGATGGAGTCTCACTCCGTCACTGAGGCTGGAGTGCAGTGGTGCAATCTTGGCTCACTGCAACCGCCACCTCCTGGGTTCAAGCGATTCTCCTGCTTCAGCCTCCTAAGTAGCTGGGATTACAGGTGCCTGCCACCATGCCCAGCTAATTTTTGTATTTTTAGTAGAGATGGAGTTTCACCATGTTGGCCAGGCTAGTCTCAAACTCCTGACCTCAAGTGATCCGCCCACCTTGGCCTCCGAAAGTGCTGGGATTACAGGCGTGAGCCACTGTGCCTCGCAATTTTTTTGTATTTTTTGTAGAGACAGTCTCACTGTGTTGCCCAGGCTGGTCTCAAACTCCTGAGTTCAAGTGACCCGCCCTCCTCAGCCTCCCAAAGTGCTGGGATTACAGGCATGAGCTACCACGCCCAGCCTGAAGCCTGGATTTTAATGCCAGGCCAGCCTGGGTCTGGATCCCCAGGACTCCTTAACTTTAAAGTCTGGAATGAGTACTGGATGTGGGAAGTGCCACCTTGGTGCATGGTGTAGGGTGAGTGCTCCATCAGTGCACAGTGGAGAGTAAGTGCTCAGTCACCCGCCACTCATTACATTATTGCCTCATTGCTGCCCCAGAGAGAAGCCCCTGGTTACAGAAGTGATCAAACCCATTAAATGCTCACTCCAGCAAGTCCCATCCTCTGGCCCATAGCTCATGTCACAGGGCAGGCTAATCTCTAAAGTCCATCCCACTGCTTTAAGGCCTGCCAGATGCAGGAATCTCTTGGATCATGATAAAATGGAGACAGAAGACACCAAGAGACTAAGGTCAGGTAAAGGGCTCCGCTTGCCCATGAACTCCTGCCATTCCATGCAGGTGCAGGTCTTTGGCCTTCCAGGAAATGTTGGTCCTTGAGCTGGATGATGAGGTGGACAGCAGCCACCTGCAGCTGAGTTCTTGCAGGGACATCATGGGAGTTGTTTAGGAGGACAAACAGGAGAGTGTGTCCGTCCTTATTTTGGATCAGGACAGAAATTATGACCCATAGTGACATCAAGCCCAGATTTATTTTACCTCACTTGGAATATACCATGTTTCTCTCGTATCTTTGTTTTCCTTTATGGAGACCTTTACTGTAAAAATGTTAAGCGATATGAAATATAAGCTCTATAAATATATTTGGAACTCAAGCCATATGGCTCAATAGGAAAGAGATAGCTATTTGCTGGGCCCTTTGGTTATAAAGCTGTTCAAAGCCCCCATATCAGAAGTTAAAAGATAGAAAGTCAGTAGAGCATCTTAAGAAATTCAATGCACATTTTTAGGCAACTTACTAATCGTTGTTGCAGTTCAGCCAACATTCATTGAGGTATATTCCATGTGAGACACTGTTATAAGTGAGATGAGGGTTGAGTGAAATATCAAATACAGGACCTTTTTTATTATTATTTACCAGTTGTGTTAGTCCATTTGCACTCCTATAAAGAAATACCTGACCAGGCGTGGTGGCTCACGCCTGTAATCCCAGCACTTTGGGAGGCCGAGGCAGGCAGATCATGAGGTCAAGATATAGAGACCAACCTGGCCAACATGGTGAAACCCCATCTCTACTAAAAATATAAAAATTAGCTGGGTGTGGTGGCACACGCCCGTAGTCCCAGCTACTTGGGAGGCTGAGGCAGGAGAATTGCTTGAACCCGGGAGGTGGAGGTTGCAGTGAGCCGAGATCACACCACTGTACTCCAGCCTGGTGACAGAGCAAGATTCAGTCAAAAAAAAAAAAAAAAACAAAAACCTGAGGCTGGGTAATTTATAAAGAAAAGAGGCTTACTTGGCTCACAGTTCTGCAGGCTGTACAAGCAGCATGGTGATGGCATCTGCTTGGCTTCTGGTGAGGCCTCAGGAAGCTTTCAATCATGGCAGAAGGCAAACGGGGAGCTGGCATATCATATGGGGAGAGAGAGCAAGAGAGAGAGTCAGGGAACAGGCGGAAGTGCCAGGCTCTTTTAAACAACCAAGGCCGGGCGCAGTGGCTCACGCTTATAATCCCAGCACTTTGGGAGGCCAAGGTGGGCGGATCACTTGAGGTCAGGAGTTCGAGACCAGCCTGGCCAACACGATGAAAACCCCGCCTACTAAAATATAAAAATTAGCTGGGCATGGTGGTGCATGCCTGTAATCCCAGCTACTCGGGAGGCTGAGGCAGGAGAATCGCTTGAACCCGGCAGGTGAAGTTTGCAGTAAGCCAAGATTGCGCTGCTGCTCTCCAGCCTGGGTGACAGAGCGAGACTCCACCTGAAAAAAATAAAAATAAAAATAAAAATAAAATAAAATAAAATAAAAACAACCAAATCTCACGTGAACTAACGGAGTGAGAACTCACTTATTACAGGAGGACAGCTCCAAGACATTCATGAAGAATCTGTCCCCATGACCCAAATACCACCCGCTAGGTCCACCTCCAGCACTGGAGGTCACATTTCAATATGAGATTTGGAGAGGACAAAATATCCACCCATATCACCAGTTGTTAACATTTTTGCCACATTACACTCTCTCCCTCCCTCCTTCCCTCTGAAATACTCAAATGGTTTCTGGAACCATTTGAATGTAATTTGCAAACATCATGACACCTTACTCCTAAATGCTTCAGTGTATATCTCCTAAGAAGAAGGTTTATTCTCCTAATAGAACTACCATACTACTATCAATCCTGAGATAGGTAACACTGACATAATAATATTACCTAAAATGCATTCTGTTGTCACATATCCCCAGATGTCCCAAGAATGTACTTCGTAGCTTTTTGTTTTTTAAAAGTAACCCAGTATCCACTCGTGGATCCCACATTGCATTTGGCATCTTCCTAATGTTTCTTTTTTTTTTTTTTCTGGCTTTTTCTTTGAGACAGAGTCTTGCTCTTTCACCCAGGCTGGAGAGCAGTGGCACGATCTCAGCTCACTGAACCTCCGCCTCCAAGGTTCAAGTGACTCTCCTGCCTCAGCCTCCCAAGTAGCTGGGATTACAGGCACCTGCCACCATGCCAGGCTAATTTTTGTGTTTTTAATAGAGAAGGGGTTTCACCATATTGGCAAGGCTGGTCTCTAACTCCTGACCTCAGGCAACCCACCCACCTCAGCCTCCCAAAGTGCTGGGGTTACAGATGTGAGCCACCACGCCCAGCCTGTAACGTTTTAATAGACACAGACCTCTGGGCCGGGCGTGGTGGCTCATGCCTGTAACCGCAGCACTTTGGGAGGCAGAGGTGGGCAGATCTCTTGAGGCCAGAAGTTTGAGACCAGGCTGGACAACATGGTGAAACCCCACCTCTACTAAAAATATAAAAATTAGCCAGGCTTGGTGGTACATGCCTGTACTCCCGGCTACTCTGGAGGCTGAGGCACAAGAATCACTTGAACCTGGGAGACAGGGGTGGCAGTGAGCTGAGATCATGCCACTGCACTCCAGCCTGGGCAACAGAGTCTCAAAAAAAAAAAAAAAAAAATAGAGCTCTGCAAAGAAAGATCTAGAGCTCTTAGCGACTTTTGAGAAAGAACCTTTGGACTCAAACCAAAAAGCAAAAATCTTTCCACAAAAGACCCTTGGATGCTGCATAGCTCTCACCCTCACTACAGATGGGCAACTTATTTCTTAGAGGGGCATATGGGCTTCCAATTATTCCAATAGATTAATACCATCTGCTCCCTACATGAAAGAAAACCGGTTAAAAGTTGGTGTCAATGGAGTCTTAGGCCCTGATCAGCACTTTGGGAGGCCCACGTTGGAGATGTACAAGAAAAGAGGGAGAAAAAAAAGGAAAAGCTGCCCTCACAGGGTTTACACTACAGCTGGGAAAAAATACACAGAGAGAGAATGAGAGAGAGACAGGGAACTAAAATAAGATTAGATTGCTGAAGGTAAAGTAGCTGCAGGGGCAATGCAACCCAACTTTGGGAGTGAGGGCGGAAGTCATACCTAAGCGGAAGCCTCAAGGAAAATTCACCAGCTAAACACAGAGGAGTATTCTCAGCAGGAGAAACAACCCACGTGCAGGTCCAGAAGTGAGGAGAACTGAGTGTGCAAACCACATGCACAAGCTCAGCTGTGCAGCAGGAGCAGGGGAGCCATGAAAGCTGAGACTGGAGGGCTGGGCCAGGGCCAGGGCCGCCCACACTGGGCCTTACAACACCTGGGGAGGCGCTTACACTTCCTTCTAAGACCAGCGAAGAGCCACTGAGGTTTCACAACAACCATCCCAGCACCACGTGGAATGATGGAGCACGTGCACAGAGAAGTTCAGCGGGAGGCTTCATAAGGTACAGGCAATGGCCTGGATCTAAGCTAGAAGCTAGAAGAGGAGACGGAGAGGCGGGAATACGTGTAACACGTATTTTGGAGATAGGATCCAAGGCTGTTGTAGTTAGAATAGACATGGGGAATAAAGGGAGAAACCTAGGATTTCTTTCTTTAATTAAAGACACCTAGGTCTCTTTAATTAAAATGATGCTTTAGAACAAGTGTGGTCAAACTACAACCTGAGGGCCAGTGTTCTGTTTTTATAGATAAAGTTTTATGGCCACACAACCACAATCACATCCATTTGTTTATATATTGTATATGCCTGCTTTCACCCTACAGCAGCCGAGCTGAGAAGTTTCGACAGAGACTGTATAAACCGCAAAAGCTGAAAATATTTTTCTTTCTTTTTTTTTTTTTTTTTTTGAGACGGATTTTTGCTCTTGTTGCCCAGGCTGGAGTGCAATGGCGTGATCTTGGCTCACCACAACCTCCGCCTCCTGGGTTGAAATGATTCTCCTGCTTCAGCCTCCCGAGTAGCTGCGATTACAGACACGCGCCACCACGCCCGGCTAATTTTGTATTTTTAGTAGAGACGGGGTTTCTCCACGTTGGTCAAGTTGGTCTCAAACCCCTGACCTCAGGTGATCAGCCCATCTCGGCCTCCCAAAGTGCTGGGACTACAAGTGTGAGCCGCCATGCCTGGCCTGAAAATATTTCTTATCTGATTCTTTACAGAAGTTTGTGAACACCCTTCTTAGAACATTGTATTCCAGAGATGGATGCCTCAGGGAGAAAAAGAATATTTAAGCAAATAAATTTGGGCCATTCTGTATTTTATGTTGTTTTCTTGGCTACTCACCATCTATTGAGGTACCCTGAGAGCGCTGAGAAGTCCCATAGGAAAGAAATCTATTTACTTTACTAAAACCAATATTTCCCCAATGTAATTGCTCTCAGACTATGTTTACGTTTAACTCTGAGGAATGCACCTGTGGATGCCTGCTTTAGAAAGATGAGGAGGTAGGCTGGGCGCAGTGGCTCACACCTGTAATCCCAGCACTCTGGGAGGCCGAGGCAGGCGGATCACCTGAGGTCAGGAGTTCGAGAACATCCTGGCCAACATGGTGAAACCCCATCTCTACTAAAAATACAAAAATTAGCTGCACGTAGTGACAGGTGCCTGTAATTCCAGCTACTTGGGAGGTTGAGGCAGGAGAATTGCTTGAACTCGGGAGATGGAGGTTGCAGTGAGCCGAGATCATGCCATTGCACTCCAGCCTGAGCGACAGAGCAAGACTCTGTCTCAAAAAAAAAAAAAAAAAAAAAAAAAAAGGAAAGAAAGAAAGAAGGAAAGAAAGAATGAAAGATGAGGAGGTGGCCAGGCCCAGTGGCTCACGCCTGTAATCCCAGCACTTTGGGAGGACAAGAAGGGTAGATCACGAGGTCACGAGATCGAGACCATCCTGGCTAACACGGTGAAACCCTATCTCTACTAAAAATACAAAAAATTAGCCGGGCCTAGTGGCATGTGCCTGTAGTCCCAGCTACTCAGGAGGCTGAGGAGTAGAATTGCTTTAACCCAGGAGGCGGAGGTTGCAGTGAGCCAAGATCGCGCCATTGCACTCCAGCCTGGGTGACAGAGTGAGATGCTGTCTCAAAAAAACAAACAAACAAACAAACAAAAAAAAAAACAAAGAAAGATGAGGAGGTAGAAGAGGTACAATGGAGGGGTGAAGATTGCTAAGCATACAATTATTTATGAGATGAGTGAACACATCATTAAAATGGCCAAGTATCAGACAAAAGAATCAGACCTGAGCTAGGGCTTAGGTCAAAAAGAAGGAAGAGACATAAGGGAGGCTGTGAAGGCAGAATACTGACAGTTACTACCTAGATATCTGTAGGGAATATGAAACGGGGAGGTAGAGAGTGGAGGGGGAAAGTGGGGTGAAGAAGCCAGCTTGAGGATAAAAGGCTGGCTTGTTGGCTCAGAGTAAGCAATGACCTTCTGCTTCCAGGAAAATGGAGTAGGCACATTTTCCCCTATTCCTCCCACTGGTTCAACTAAAAACCTTGGACGTTATATATAAAACAAATATGAGAAGACTCAGAAGAGTGCAAAGAAGGCAGATGGCTAGGGACCTCACAATCCGAGGAATGACATGGTGGTGAGTTCCCTGGGTTTTCTTTTTGCCTCACATATCCCAGGCTGAGTGCTGGAGAAGCAGACAACCTAAAAAGGCCAATGTCCAGGTTTCAATTCAAAATCACTCATCATACCAAGAACCAGAGATATCTCAAACCAAATTAAAATAGCAATAAATGCCAACACTGAGATGACAGAGATGTTAGAATTTTTTTTTTTTTTTTGAGACAGAGTCTCACTCTGTCCCCCAGGCTGGAGTGCAGTGGCGCAACCTCGGCTCACTGCAAGTTCCACCTCCCAGATTCACGCCATTCTCCTGCCTCAGCCTCCCGAGTAGCTGGGACTACAGGCGCCTGCCACTGCGCCCGGCTAATTTTTTGTATTTTTTAGTAGAGACGGAGTTTCACCATGTTAGCCAGGATGGTCTCAATCTCGTGACCTCGTGATCCACCCGCCTCAGCCTCCCAAAGTGCTGGGATTACAGGCGTGAGCCACCGCACCCGGCCGAGATGTTAGAATTGTCTGACAAAGATTTTAAGGCGGCCATAATAAAATGCTTTAATGAGCAATTATGAATACACTTGAAACAAATGAAAAATCAGAAAACCTCGACAAAGAAATAGAAAGTCTCAGCAAAGAAATACATGACGTAAAGGATAACCAAATAGACATATTAGAAGTGAAAAATACAACAAATGAAATAAACAGCTCCATGGAGCTGGGTCAAGAGCAGGATAGAGGAGACAGAGGGAAGAGAATCCATGAACTGGAAGACAGAACAATCAAAATTACCCAATCTAAACGATGGAGAGAAAACAGACTGAAAACAAATGAACAGAGCCCCAGGATCCCATGGGACTATAACAAAGATGAGAGTCCCAGAAGAGAGGACAAAAGGATGCAATTGCAAAAGGATTCAAAGAAATAATGGCCAAACACATCCCAGCTTTGAAAGGAAGCATGAAACTACTCAGATTAAAGAAGCTGAGCCCCACCACCCACCCAACTATGAGATAAACCCAAAGAAATCCATGCCAAGACACATATTTAAATATCTGAAAACTAAAGACAAAGTAGCAAAATATCCAACCTTTACTAGGCTTTATTGGACCTTTGAGGCAACTGCAGCTGAGTAACCAGGGCTGGGGAGCGGGGACTCTGTTCACCTGGATCAGGATGGAGATGGCGGTACAGGAAGTCATGGGTTTGGGGGCAGAGAATCTTGTGGCATTTTAGGGCTACCACCTTCTAGCTTGGGTGCCCCCATCAAGAGCAGCCTCCTGTGGTTTTCAGTGGAATGGGAACAGCGCCCTGGGTGTGTTGAATATACTGTCTTCAGGGCCATTTCTCCTGCTATTCTCTTTCCCTGCAATGCATGTTCTTTGGTTCTTCACATTGCGGGCTGCTTGAGGTTTCTGCTTAAGTGTTACCTCCTGAGAATGGCCTTCTCCTCTGGCCCAGTCTAAAGTAGATTCTCAACCAATCCACACCCTACCAAATTCTTCACAGCACGCTCCTTCCCTCATATTATTAACAACAACTTGCAATTACTTTTTCATGTGCTGACTTGTTTATTACATGTTACTTTACTAAACTGTAAGCTCCACAGGACCAGAAATCACCCTTGTGTCTCAATACTTGTCTGGCAGACAATAGGCAGACAAAAAAGTTCTTGCGGAATAAATGAATAACAGCTGATCAGGGAAGGGGACCTATATTTAAAAGAGCTTCTGCATTTCAGAAGCTGAGCAAAGCACTTCACTTGTATCATCTCATATAGTTGTCACAAGTCAATAGTGAGGCAGCATTGTTGCTCTCATGTTTCTTGTTGGTGCTCTCATTTTACAGGTGAGGAAACTGAGGCTCAGAGAGACGCAGTCTCATGCCAACAGTCACACACTGACCAAGATGCAGAGCCAAGTTTCAGATCTGGATTGTTTTTTCTGCCCATGTATTTTCTACTACTCCGCCCAGACACCCTGTTGAGACACGTTGTTGTGTAAAGCCAACCCTATATCCTTCTTGCCAGGTGATTGGTAAAATTCACTCCATTTGCTTATCTTTGCAGTGGTGAAGTTCTGAGAATGAGGTATGAGACCACATACAGTGGACAGGTAAAGTGCATTTCATTCCATGCATCTCCAAGCAGTTGGGCTAGAGTTTAATTTAAGCGCCTGGGTACCATGGCGATGCAAGCTCTATAAATACCGAGAGAGAGGCTTCTTTCAGCCAGTCTGCTGGTGACTGCACTTGTACCCCCACCCCCGTCTCCCACCAGGGCTCCACTTCTGCTGTTGAGTAGAGGAACAGAGGAAAGCACTGCTTTGCAAGAACTCCCGCCCTCTGCTCATGGGCTTGCTCTCTCCTCTCCACACCCCCACCCCTGAAACTGAGATTTCATCTCCACCTCCTCCTTTGGTGCATAATTCATTTCCTCTTCAGTGAAAGACACAACAGCTCCCAGTCCCCAGAAAATCCCTTGGTGAGAGAGTCAGAAATAGGATGGACTCAACCTCTCCTGCCAGCCTCAGCCTCTCACATAGGAGAAATCAGCTCAGTTAAGAGTTTGAGACCAGCTTGGCCAACATGGTGAAACCTTGACTCTACTAAAAATAACAAAAATTAGCTAGGCGTGGTGGCGGGCACCTGTAATCCCAGCTACTCGGGAGGCTGAGGCAGGAGAATTGCTTGAACCAGGGAGGCAGAGGTTGCAGTGAGCGGAGATTGCACCACTGCACTCTAGCCTGGGCAACAAAGTGACACTTTGTCTCTAAATAAATAAATAAATAAATAAGAACCAGCAAGGAAACAAGTGGGGAGGAAAGACAGGCAACAAAGGGAAAAAAGTACCCCTCTTCCCACAGAGACAGCTGAGCCTGTGAAATCCCCTGACACCAATCCCCTTGGGGGGTCTTGTGGACAGCACTGGGCAGGCGATGGGGGATCAGGGCACTATCTCTTCCTCTTAGAATTGAGAACCCCCACCTCAACTCTGCCCTCTCATTGTCAGCTCCGCTGTGACCAGTTTTAGCAGGCCCTCATCAACCTCCATGGCCTCCTCCATCCACTCCAAATAGACACACAACCCAAACATAAGTAGGAGTTTAAGGAGAGTCTCCTGGCCACCCCACCTCCTTTCCCAACCAGACCATGGCCCTGAAATCTCTCCTTCACAGGCATTCTAAGGCCCACACTGGGAGTCTAGAAGCAAAAACTCACTAGAAGCAGCTAAGTTGATATCTACATGACTATAGAAAAGTCACTTTGCCTCTCTGAATCTCAGTTTGCTCATGTATGAAATGGAACCAGCAGGAACTAGGGCAGTAAATCATTATTCACACAAACTCCATTTCTCTGTTTGTAAAATGAGTAGGCTGTGCAAGACTTGTTTCAGTTGATTTCCCAGCACTGAATTAAGCATGGAGGACCTAGAGATAAATAAAAAAACCATCTTTTCTGCCTCGGCTCTCATGTTACCAAGGTTTCTTCCACCCTCATTTTCTCTGGCTCAGGACCTGTTTTCCCATCATTGGAAAAAAACAGTCCACAGCACATTTATGAACCTCAAATAATGCATGACTCAAGAAAGGGGACATTACTGGCTCCATCACAGAACATAACTGTGCATTCCCCAGGATGTGTGGGAGGGACGGCATGAGGTAGGGAGGTACAGTCATGGAGCAGGAAGCAAAATCTCAGCAGAGGTTCTCAAAGCCTCAGTTCCACCTGAAGAATGCAGATGCTAACAGGAAACTGGACTTGCTGACATAGCTGTTCCTTTTTTTTATATTTGTTTCTCCTCTTTACCATCTTCATGGAATATATGACTCCGGCTCTCTGAAACACTCTAAAACACGCGTGGATAACGGCCTTTCTTCCTTGCAGTTGCAGTGGAGGAAAGGGTTTAAGTGGCCATCATTTTTAAAAACAAGACAGCCTGTCTCAGGCTCAGGTGATTCCTCTCGGCCACCGGGAAGTGGCCTTTGTCATTAGAAAGGCTTGGCCCGTGGTCACTTCTGCACTGCCCAACACTGTCCAAGCCTGTCTCCTTCAACTCCGCACGCAGGCAGCCAGACACAGCCCCAGAAGGATGGCCAGAAGAGGCCTGGGCTTCTTGTCTTTAGTTCAGATTCCTGCAGTTCAGTCACCTGTAGAGTAACGTCCAATTCAGCCTATCATGTGGCCGAGCCGGTTTTACCTTTAATCTGTTTCACGTTTGCCCTCAGCCTCGCAGAATGTCCAGGATGATTCACGCACCATCACATGGGGCAGGCAGTCATCTGTTTTATTACCTCACCCTGCTTGCAGCTTCTGCGAGATAACCTGGGATTCTTTTGTTGGGGGTGGATGGGAGGTAAAAAGAGCGAACAGACCAAGGCCTTAATTCAGGAGTCAATTCCTGCTCTGGTCTCTCTTTCCTGCTTCCCAGGCCAGGTCGAAAGGTCCAAAGAAGCAAGCCATTTGGAAAATGCCAGGGTTTGGGCGGCTGGACTAAAACGAAAGTGGGACTTGGCAGTCTAAAAGGTGTTTTCTCTTCACAATCAATGCCAACCAGTAAAAAGGCTTGGTTGAAAAATAAGGCCAAAAAAAAAAAAATCAGCAATTAGGAGGACTGTTGCAAGCAACCAGGCATAATTTTCAGGAGGGGAAAGGACGTGGATTTGTGTTTTGAACAGAAAATACTCCAATTGGTCCACATTTCATAAAGGTGTGTCTGCTGCCAGGCACGGTGCTCCGAATGCACTGCACTGCAGCCCCGGAGATGAAGGCGTGCTGCTGAGTGCCAAGCCCTCACATTTCTCCTCCTGCTTTGCCCTAACCACAAGCCCAAAGGAGTCCATACTGTTATGTGATCTTTTCTCAAATCAAAGACTGGGACTTCAGTGAAGCAAGCTGCCCAAGGTCACACAGCTAGAAAATCGGGTGGGCTTGGGACCCAAACAGCCTGATTCTAGAGCTCTTGCTTCTCAACCAAAAAACTATGAAGGAAACATCAACAGAGATGAACATTTGTCAGTATCGGTCATGTTCCACATCCCAACCATGGGGAAGTTCTGAGGCTGCAGAGTGACTTAAAAAAGAAAGAAAGTCTCCAATCTGGATGACAGAGTGAGACTCCGTCTCAAAAATGAAAAGAAAAGAAAAGAAAAGAAAAGAAAGAGAGAAAGAAAGAAAGAGAAAGTCAGCCAGGCAAGGTGGCTCATGTCTGCAAGCCCAGCACTTTGGGAGGCTGAGGTGGGCGGATCACCTGAGGTCAGGAGTTCAAGACCAGCCTGGCCAATATGGTGAAACCCCAGCTCTACTAAAAAATATAAAAATTAGCTGGGCGTGGTGGCGCAGGCCTGTAATCCCAGCTACTCTGGAAGCTGAGGCAGGAGAATTGCTTGAATCTGGGAGGCAGAGGTTGCAGTGAGCTGAGATCATGCCACTGCACTCCAGCCTGGGGGACAGGGGGGAGACTCCATCTCAAAAAAGAAAAAAAGAAAGTATACGTTAAGAACTGAGAACATTGCACTGGAGTCAGACCTGGTCTGTCTTATGAGCTCTGTATCCCGGGCCAACAACAAAGCATCTTGGAGCCTCATCCGTAAAATGGGTATAATAAATAGCCTTTCCTACGCCAGAGGGTTGTTATGAAGATTGAGATCATGTATTCAAAGAACCTAGCACCAGGCTGGCTTTGCTTTGGGGCTATTGCTCTAATCAATAGTGGGTTTTTATGTAGTAAAGGCTTGACCCAAACGGAGGAAGTGTAGAGGGCTGTGGGAATTCCCCCATAAAGGAATGGGGAATTCCAGCTTTTGGGTGTTGAGGGCCAGTCTGAGGCTGGTGTCCCTGGACTCTGGTGCCTGGTATTTATGGAATGAAGGAGGGCCAAGCACTGAGCCCCTGGGCCTGGCCTCAGGGAAGGAATTAACTACGCAGAAGGCATTTGGAGGCGAGGCTCACTCTGGTGGGTCTTTTCTGTCAAGAGGAGATGAGACCACAAACATGATTCCCTCTCTTGCTCAGCAACACCCTGGCCCATACAGCACAGGGTGCTGGTTCTTCTGGAAGACCGTGGGGCTCAGGCAAGAGAAGACATGGAACTGGGCTTCATTTGACCAGTCCAGCTTCATGCCATATGCCGAGGGCAAAAAAGGGTTAAATTCCCACTCAGTACACAGATGTAAGAGGAGATGGGGAAGTGAACAGCCAGTTGATCATTCACTCAACCATGCTAGCTCGCTTTTTGTATTTAATGCTACATTTTAAATTTATTTATTTATTTATTTATTTGAGACAGTGTCGCTTTGTTGCCCAGGCTGGAGTGCAGTGGCGCGATCTTGGCTCACTGCAACCTCTACCTCCCAGGTTGAAGTGATTCTCGTGCCTCGGCCTCCCGAGTAGCTGGGACTACGGGTGCACACCACCACGCCCAGCTAATTTATTATGATTATTTTTTAGTAGAGATGGGGTTCACTATGTTGGCCAGGCTGGTCTCAAATCCTGACCTCAGGTAATCTGTCTGCCTCACCCTCCCAAAGTGCTGGGACTACAGGCGTGAGCCACCGCGCCCAGCTAATTCTACATTTTTAATTTCTCAAGAAACATTGTGTCTCTGATTGTTTTATTCTTTTGAACATTTTTCAAGATGGAATTTTGCTTTGCTTACTTTCTTCTTTTTCATAACCCCACTTCTCCCAAATCCATAACACACCTACCTCAAAGTATCACAGGAAAGAATGCCTGTGAAGCTGCTAGCCACAGCCTGTCACAAGTAAGTCCTCAATTTAGCTAACAATAACAATGGCATTACTATTACTTTTACAAAGTGTTTTCCCTGACACCCTCTGGAAGTCCTCCCAGGAAAGCGGATCCACAGCGCTCCTAATTTTAGGGGCCCTGAGGGGAGCCAGCTACATTTCCAAATGGTGGGGAGGGGTGGAGGGTGGGCGAAACGTCGTAGGGAGAGTTGAATAGAAGGAGACAGATGGTGCGTGTGTTGGGGGAAGGGACCAGAGATCCTGGAAAACTTATGTTTCCCAATTCGCAAGAATGTTTCCATTTAACCACTTCTTGCCTGACTCCTGATTCTACACCACAGAAAAGCAGGGAGTTTTAAGATTTGGGACCACCTGTGCCAAGAGCCTGGCTACTCCGGGTGGAGAGAGACAGGAGAGTTTTAAGTACAGGTAGAGAGGCTTTTGGCCCAGCCCCCTAGGTCTGGGACGCAGGTGAGGGGCGGTCTCTCCTTCCCCTGGCAGGGGCAGCGTAGGGGTGGCCGGCGGCTGGGACTGTCCCACGAGGGGGCGCGTCTCGGGCCCTAGGACCCGCCCTCGAGGCGCTGCGCGCGGGGAGGGGACCCGGGAACCCAGGCGCCCGGGCGCTCCGCCTCCCGTTTCCGGGGCAGCGCGGTTACCTGCACCGCCCGAGCCGCACCTGGCGGAGGCAGAAGTCACAAACCCGGCGAGCTCAGAGCGGCGGAGCGGAGAGGAGGGACGGCACCCGGCTGCAGGGAGGAGGGAGGCGGCAGCGGCGGCGTGGAGGGCGCAGCGCGCCGCGCGGCGGAGGAGGGCAGACGGCGGCGGCGGCGCTCGGCTCGCTCTGCCCGGCCGGCTGGGCGCGCACCCGGGCTCGCACCGCGCCGCTGCGGACGCACATGGCAGCGTGAGAGGCCGGCGGCGGGAGGAGCGGGCGGCGCCGGGTCGGGGCCGCAGGGCCGCATGGACAGCGGCGCCACCCCGGCCGGCCCCCACTAGGGCCCCCCATCCGCCGGCGCCACCCCCCCGATCATGGTGCCTCGGCGGCCGCCCGGGCTAAGAGCGGCCGGCTGGAGCCGCTGAGCCCCCGCTGCGGCCGAGAGCTGCATGGGGGAGCGCCGGCAGCGCTCGGGAAGATGCCCCGGCCGGAGCTGCCCCTGCCGGAGGGCTGGGAGGAGGCGCGCGACTTCGACGGCAAGGTCTACTACATAGACCACACGAACCGCACCACCAGCTGGATCGACCCGCGGGACAGGTAGGACCCTGGGACACTCCTCCGTTCCCCCACACCCCCGCCCAGGCCCCCACCTGCCGCTGGAGCCGCCGGCCGTTACTGGGCGGGGGCGGGGGAGCTCTGCGTGCCTCTTGAGCTCTCTTCAGTTCGCCACCCCCTGCTCCCCCCAACCTTCTGGAGCGCTGCTCCCACCTCAGTGGGCTACCGAGAGGAGGCGCCTGCCGGGGAGCTGGCCCAGGCTGCCCCACCGCCATCCCCAGTTGGAGGACTTAGGCCCCAACCGGCACCTGCCCGGAGTTTTGACCTTAAGCTCTAGCCCCGCCCGCCCCCTTTAGGAAGAGAGGTCGGGCGGGGGCGGGGGTTGGGGGAGCGACCTAGCCGGGTGAAGCCGGGTCTTCCCGGGGAGGCTTCCCCCCAAGCGTGGGGGTAGGCGGATGGGGATGGGGAAGTGTCCGGTTTGGAGGGGGTGGTCAGGACCCCAGGATTCCGTGGGACACCACTGGAGAGAGGGCACTTGGCGCAGGGGAAGGCAACCTGAGGTGTGCCTTTTGACAGGTGCCTTGGAAGCTGCTGAGAACAGGACAGGGGCAGCCAGGGGGCCCTGGAACCCGAGGGTGGGGAGGAAGTGAAGAAGCGGGGGAGGGCAGATGAGGGAGACTGGTTATCCAGGAATCTGGCAGCAACTTGGAAGCTGTTAGGATGCAGATGGAGGTGAGAGGCCTCCCGGAAAGCCTTGCCCCTCGCCTCTTTCTCCTCCCTTTCTTCCCTGGTGGGGGAGGGGGCGGCGAGGCTCCTCAGCCCTGCACCAGCGGGACCTGACCTTGGTGGGTACCAGGCCGCTGTAGGTTGAGATGATGTGCAGAGGCAGGTGGAGCCTGAGATGGCTCGGTGTGGCTCTTACCTCTCCAGACTTTCTCCTGGTTGTTTGGCATTTCTTTGCTCACATGCTGCACACACACATATATTCATCCTCTCCATGTATGTCCTGGAGTCCCCGGACCACGATGTTGTTGACACGGTCTGTGGGCAGAGTGTCTTGGGGAATGTAGACTTTAAACCTTGTCTGTGACCTTGGGGGTCAGGTCCCTGTAAAGCAACCAAGGTCAATTTCTTGGACTCTTCATCTTGTGTGGTAGGGGTGGAGGTGTCCCAGAAGTGTGTGTAGCAAGATGTGGGTTAAAAAAAGAAGATAAGCAGAAAGAAAATGAGAGTTGAGATTCTCGGTAGTTTCTGGGAGCACTTACGTTCATTCATTCATTCATTCGTTCGTTCGTTCATTCAGCACTTCCTGGATGCCTCCTCTACACTCAGCACCATGCTGAATGTCTCATGAATGTAATCTGGAAGGTAAATATTTAGTGCTAGAGAGCATCTCTTAGGCAAGCTGCTTCAACCTCTGAGCCTCAGTTTCCCTGTTTGTCAGATGGGGAAGCCCATTTCCCTGAATTTAAAAGGTTTGCTTGGAAGGGAATATTGGGATGCTTAAAAGTTGGAAGGGACATAGATCAGAACCCAACTCCCATTTGAAACATAAGAGAAAATTTGAAGCCCAGAGGTGTGATTTGCTCAAGTGTTTTGATTTTTCTGCCATTCTGCATACCAGTTCTTCACCAGCTCTGAAGTTCTAACCTTCAAACTTGTCACCCTGACACACTGCTTCCTCACCCCTACTCGGGTCAGTTGCCGGCTCTGTTACTGTGTTGGTGAACTTGGCAGTGCCTTTTCTCTTGTCCTTTTCTCAAAAGAGACACAAGTTCAAACATATATGACCTGCCCCAATTTAGGTCCCTGTAGTTTACGGAGGCCTGTGTGCTATTAGCAGGTGGACGTCCTGTTGGAGGGAAAGGACCGCCCCTGCCAACACTGATAATCATGTATCTGGGGACTTACAATACAGCAATAGGAGACTCCTCTCAACAGTAATTCTTCACCCTTGGAAAAGGGCAAGCAAGTAGCTTCTATGAAGAACTGATTGGCTGGAGCACAATCTCCCAAATTTTAGTGTTACATGGACCACCTCCATGATTTTTCTTTGCTATATCCTCCTATGCTATTGCTTACTTACTCCTTGACTTTATATCAACTCACTTTAAAAATTTGTGTACCATTTTCACAAATGGGAAACTAGTTATATCTATTGTCATAAAGGGGAAACAAAAAAGATAGGCAAAAAAAAAAAAAACAGGGTTAGTACATTTTAGCTAGGTACTGTGGCCAGCCTAAGGCCCCAGCGCCTCGCCTGCCCAGCCTTTGTTTTTAGGCAGATTGGCAAGCCATGAAGAGGCGGCAGAAACATAGTGGCACTTAGGTGAGCAGCTCACCTTCTTCATCTTGTGTCATTGGTTTTTTTGTTTGTTTGCTTTTTTGTGTGTGTGTATTTGTTTTTGTTTTTTGGAGATAGAGTCTCGCTCTGTCGCTCAGGCTGGAGTCCAGTGGCGTGATCTTGGCTCACTGCAACCTCCGCCTCCTGGGTTCAAGCGATTCTTCTGTCTCAACCTCCCGAGTAGCTGGGACTACAGGTGCACACCACCACATCCATCCAATTTTTTTGTATTTTAGTAGAGACGGGGTTTCACCGCGTTGCCCAGGCTGGTCTCGAACTCCTGAGCTCAGGCAATCCGCCCACCTCAGCCTCCCAAAGTAATAGGATTATAGGTGTGAGCCACCATGTACAGGCGTGAGCCACCACGCTTGGCCTTGTATGACTGGTTTATAAGCTTCATCTCTGTACCTCCTTGTCATCCCACCTGCACTGGGCTGGTGTTGGGCCCCTGAACTTGGGGTCCTGAGGGGGGTCTCGGGTCATCTCTGGGGGTCACTATTGTGGTCCAGCTTTGTGTGTTTTGGACAAGAGCTAATTGGAGGATAGCCACTTGTGGTTTTCTGGAATTTCCCTCCGGCATACCCCATTTTTGCCTTTTAGTCCTGTCTGTGTGGCCTTGGGCAAATCACTTGACCTCTCTGAGGTCTGAGTGCTTGAGAAGTGGGTTGGTTAGATGGTCTTCAAGGGCCCGCCAGCTCTTAAATATTATTTCAAACCCTTCTGCCTCTCTTACCTCTCCAGACTCCATGAGAGGAGAAGGGGGAACAGGGATGGGCTATGAGAAAAAGGAAGAAGAAATTTAACAAAGCTGAAAAGAGCCAAACTTATTTTGGGGGGTGGTGGGTTGGGGAGAAAAAATTCTGCCAAGGTAGTTATATCCCTGCAATTAATTAATGCTGTGAGACAAAAAATTGCACTAAAAAATTCCACTCTGTGTGTGTGTGTGTGTGTGTGTGTGTGTGTGTGTGTGTGTGTGTATTTGCCTTGGATTTTTCCTTACCTGAATCATGGAGATGCCCACCCATTCCCCTGAATTTAAAAGAAGTAAGTCAAATGGTCCTTCAGTCAGAAAAGTGATTTCTTAGCCACCAAGGACAAAATAGCGTCTCTGGTTACCAACCCTAAAGAATGTCTTGGCACATTCCTCCCTCTGGGGCTGAGCTGTTTTGTGTGCTGGCCGGCCAGGAGCTGCTGGGGGTAGGGAATCCAGTTTTCAGCTTCCCCTTTCACCAGGGGGTTGGAAGAGCAGCCAAGCAGCCAGCCTTGCCAACTCTCTCCCCTTCTCACCCAGGGGAAGACTGGGAGGCCGAAATTCCTGAGGATGGTTGTCCCAACAACCGGAGAGGGTCCAGTGGGCAGCTTGGGTCCTGCCCACTGGGCCAAAGGCTCCAGCAGCACCACAGGCTTTTCCTGAGTCAAGGCCAGACTGGGAAGGTGACAGGCCCTTTGGGAATCAGGTGCTGTGGATCAGGTCTGAACAGCACCTTGGAGCCGTGCTCCTTTTGCGGAGTAACTCCGGGTGCTTTTGTGAGCTCCTAGCGAAGGGGCCAGCGTCCTGTGTATTTCACTTCGTGGTATGCAAAACAAATGCACCGATTGTTCTCAGAGGAAGAATAGATCTTTGGGGCTGGCCCTCCCAGAGAAGGTTCCTGCAGCCTGATTGCTTCTTGTTGTGCGATTTGTATTCAGACCTTCTGGTAGGAACCACCTGGGAATTCTGGGCAGTTTCTGGGTCTGTGTGGTAAGTACCGCAGGCACACGTGGCTGGAGAGGCCATGCTGAGAGGATCCAGCAACTTCTCCCACGACTTGAGGATCTTTTGCTAACCCTGTTATTTCAGAAATAATTTATATGGTAGGAAGTCAGGTCTACAGCAGTCAAAAAGTCTAAACCTCTGTCAGGTCACAGACCCTTGTGAGACTGATAAAGGTTCAGAACTCTTCCTAGAGAAAAGGTTTTTGCACATAATTTCAGGGACCTCCTGGACCCCGGGTTCATAACTCCTGCCATAGATAAGCTTGGAAATTGCTTGCCACCATCAAAAGCCCTCCTATTTAGCTAGGTAGCAAATAATGATTGGGTATTTACTATATTCAGGCAGTCTGCTGAGAGCTTTACATAGGTTATCTCTTTAAACCCTCCTAACAACCCTGGGACTAGGTACAATTATTACCCACCTGAATTACCCAATGCTCAGGGAGGCTTGGTAAAGCCCCTCGACCTTTGTGGAGCTGTGATGTAAATACTAGGCGGGCTCACACCAGAACACACATTTCTAACCACTGCCTCATTTTACTTCCTGCTGAGTTAGCTGCAGAATCAAGACCACTGCTCCAGTGCCTAAGGAATTTGGCCTTGGGAAATGGAGCTAAAACAGGCATGATTTCACTTACCTGTGACCATTCTGGTGTGGCCAGGTCATGGGCACCTAGAGGGCAAATGTGGATAAGTGAGTCTTTGGCTCCTGGAATCTTGGATCTGCCCTCGGTAATTGACATATTGTCCCTGAACCTTGCGTTTGTCTTCTAATGAATGGGGAGATGTCCATCAACCATCAAGGGTAGTTATGGGTGATGAGTAAGTGAAGGTAGGTAGGGCAGCAAGCATTAAGTCTGACATGCAGGGGACACTCAGGAATGCCAGTTCCTTAACTTTTACTAGAAAGTACCTGTGAAACACCAGCATCAAGTGGAGGCTGCATATCTACCCAGTTCTGCAGCTAGAGTGGACCTTTCTGTTCATGAAATCCAGGCTTCTCGTTTCACTGATGAAATTGAGAACCAGCCAGGTGCGGTGGCTCATGCCTGTAATCCCAGCACTTTGGGAGGCTGAGGCGGGCAGATCACCTGAGGTCAGGAGTTCAAGACCAGCCTGACCAATATGGAGAAACCCCATCTCTACTAAAAGTACAAAATTAGCTGGGTGTGGTGGTGCATGCCTGTAATCCCAGCTACTTGGGAGGCTGAGGCAGGAGCCACACACACACTCCCCTCCCGGGAGGCGGAGGTTGCGGTGAGCCAAGATCGCGCCATTGCACTCCAGCCTGGGCAATAAGAGTGAAACTCCATCTCCAAAAAAAAAAAAAAATTGAGAACCAGAGACAAGTGACTTGCCCAAGGTCACACAGAAAATAAATGCCAACCTCGAGTCTAGTAAAAGTTTCTTTTTTCTCTTTCTCTTATATAAATTTTTTACTGAAAGTCAGATCTATGTCCTTCTCATCAATGATAATAATTCACACATATTTTATGTGTATGGCTGCATTATTCCCAATAATCCTTTTTGATTGTATAGACCAGGAAGTTGCATTCATCGTGTGTCACAATCATTTGTGAGTTGTGTCATAGGAATTTACTATATGTCAAATGGTTACAGTCCAGTGATTGCAAGTGAATTCCTATTTTTATAATCAATTAAAATGGATTTAGAGTTAGTCAGTCTAATGTCATGTTCCAACAAGCTTTTTTTAATTTTTATTTTATTTTTTATTTTTTTTGAGACTGAGTCTTGCTCAGTCACCCAGGTTGGAGTGCAGTGGTGCAATCTCAGCTCGTTGCAACCTCTACTTCCCGGGTTCAAGCAATTCTCATGCCTCAGCCTCCCGAGTAACTGGGATTACAGGCACATGCCACCACGCCCAGCTAATTTTTGTATTTTTAGTAGAGACAGGGTTTCACCACGTTGGCCAGGCTGGTCTCGAACTCCTGACCTTAAGTTATCCACCTGCCTCAACCTCCCAAAGTGTTAGGATTACAGGCGTGAGCCACTGTGCCCCACCCAACAAGGTTTCTTAAGTGAGAGTTATAACCAGTCTGCCAGGGAGGTTACCCAGAACCTCTTTTATTCTCCATGCTGCTGCTCTTAATGTTCCACTAATACCTGCAGATGTATAATAATAATACTTATATACAAGTTATTAGAGGGCTTTTTATCTCTTTCTGAGGCTTGAGTTTAAGATCTACGTATTCCATGGGAGACTACCATGCCTGGGAACATCCTATGTCAATTATTAAGAAAGAAATGAGGTTTAAAAACACTAGGATAGATAATAGGGAGAAGAGATTTGGTAACTCAGAGAGGAATAAAATAATAGTCAATACCAACATCTGTAGAATGTTTACTCTCTGCTGCCCACTGAGCTAAGCATTCTTTATTGTGACCTCATTTTATCTTTTCAACAGCCATATGGGGTAAGTACTTCAGATGAGGGAACTGAAATTTAGAAAGGTTAAGTAACCGGCCGGGCGCGGTGATTCACTCCTGTAATTCCAGCACTTTGGGAGGCTGAGGTGGGTGGATCACCTGAGGTCAGGATTTCAAGAACAGCCTGGCCAACATGGTGAAATCCCGTCTCTACTAAAAATACAAAATATTACCCGGGCGTGGTGGCATGCACCTGTAATCCCAGCTACTCGGGAGGCTGAGACAGGAGAATCACTTGAACCCGGGTGGCAGAGGCTGCAGTGAACTGAGATTGCGCCACTGAACTCTAGCCTGGGCAACAAGGGCGAAACGCCGTCTCAAAAAAAAGGTTAGGTAACTTGCTCAAGATCACCAACAGGTGTTGCATCCAGGACTGGAGCCCACCTAGCTGGATTCTTGCATCTACACTCATACTAGCTGTAGCCTGGTCTGGCTCTGTCCTGGTTTATTAATCCATCTCAGGGCCCCAGAGTGCCCTGTTGACAGCTAGGCTTGAGAGTTAACCATTTATTCTTAAAATGGGTGAACCTGATGTGGATCTCAGGGAGAGACTTTGCTAAGGAGCCTTAACCAGAGAAGCCAGTGAGATCCTCATGGCAGCTTAGGAGACTGTTTGGCATAAACTCCACCTTCTGGGAGCAGCTGGCTAACCAGAGCTTTGGGGATGGGAGAAGAGAGAGAGATGGAGGCAGAGGGACTCTTTGAAGGATGCAGTGTGTACAGGGAGTTCACAGTCCTTTCCAAGTCGCTTGGGTAAATGCTCCCAACAGCCAGGGAATGAGTAGCCAAGGCCGTTCCTCTCTGTCACCATCCCTCCCCCTCCCGGGGAGAGGGCTTAGCCAAACTGACCCAATTTTCCAATTCCCTGGGGTCCCAGATTGCTGTGAGAAAAACACTGCCCTTTTGAAGGGAAGAGAATCAGGTTGCCTTAGTTACCTGGAAGGTTGGCACGCCAAGTTCAGGTGCACGTAAGGAGAAACAAGGCTAGAATAAGTGTGAGTCGAAGGTGGCCACCATCTTGCTGCATGGTTCCCTCAGTGGCAGAAGCCTTGATCAGGCTTCAGTGGCACTTACAGGGAATGCCGACCTAATGTCAGGTGGCTGTCCATGACGTTTATCAGGAGCTCTCTCCAGCCACATGCGGTGCTAGGTGATGAGGCTCTGCAGCCTCCAGTTCAGCAAGGGGCCCTGGATAAGAGGAATCTACTTCACTTGGGGAAGTAGCCTGGTGACATCCCTATCACCAGCTCCTCGCTATTTGCTAAGGGAAGCACCTCTACTTGGACAGGGCTGAGGGCTAGATCTGGGGAAAAAACTCCTGTCTTGCCTCTCCCAGCATAGAGATGGCCAGCCGGCTGCACACCTTTAGGTAGAACAGCAAAAGGCTCAGTTGCTGCTGCCTTGAATCCATTTCAGAGTGAGATAAAGAAAGAGAAAACTAAGAAACTGGATACAGTGACATTTTGTTATTAGACCTTCCCCAGCAGGCCATTCAGCCTTTAGTTCCTGAGCAGAAAAAAAAATAATGGGGTAGCAGGAGGAGGGGGCAGGCGTTCACTGTTGTGTGGGGAGAATATTCTCTAAAGATGCAGGATGGGGAAGAGGGGGTGGAGCAGAGAGTGGGGAGGAGGGGAAGAAAAAGGACAAGTGTGGTGGGTCACATGCCCATTCTCCCCACCCCCCACCCCTTGCCAATTGCCTGCTCAATGCTTCTACCCATGACATCTCTCTGTTGGGAAGAAATGAGATCTTTCAGTTTCAAATGTCTGCCAAAGAAAAGGGATGGAGGCTTAAGTTCTCACTCAATGGTCAGCCAGAAAAAAAAAATGAAGCTGCATCAAGATTAGGGACACCTTTGTTGGCTTTTTTTTCTTCTCTTGCTCCATTCATCACTCTCTGGCAGCGAGGACACCAGGCCAACTGCAGCTGCTGACTTTCCCCAGTCGGCTGCCTGCTGTTGCCCAAGCCTGTTTTGGTAGCAGCCCCCACACTGGCTTCCTCCCCGCCCAGTGGCAGTTACTTGTTGGATTCGTCCCTGGGGCAGCCCCTGGGATCCACTGACGGGTAACAGACTTGGAAGGATAAAATGTCAAGATGCAGGCATCAGGTGGCTGCTAGGATGAGATGACCCAGGGACAGCCTTCCAGTCCTACATCTGTCGTGGCTTTTCTTGGAGAGTCGTGCTGTGAGCATTTCACTGTGTATTCCAGGAATTTCTTATAAGTGCATTGTTTGTCTTTGTATCACTAACAGTGAGAACAATAACTGGCACCTGGTGATAATGGTGATAAATAATCATGATTGTCTTTAAAGATCTTTATCCATTGTCTGTCACATGCGAAACACTATGGCTCATCATATTTTTCTGGCATTTTGCAAATGAGGAAACTGAGGCCGAGAGACAAGTCAAGTGACAAGCTCATTTTTTCACTATGGAAAAAAATGTATATGTGTGTGTGGTTCCACCCAAACATGGGATTGCACACCGCACGATTCACGATTCCCTGTAATAGATAAGCTCTCCATAAAGATCATTAGAGGACACTGAGTCAAGTCTGGCTTTGTCACTTTAAAATAGTAAGTGGGGCTGGGCGCAGTGGCTGACGCCTATAATCCCAGCACTTTGGGAGGCCAAGGTGGGTGGATCACCTGAGGTCAGAAGTTCAAGACCACCCTGGTCAACATGGTGAAACACCATCTCTACTAAATACACAAAAAAATTAGCCGGGCGTGGTAGCAGGCGCCTGTAATCCCAGCTACTCGGGAGGCTGAGGCAGGAAAGTCGCTTGAACCTGGGAGGCGGAGGTTGCAGTGAGTCGAGATTGTGCTATTGCACTCCAGCCTGGGCAACAAGAGCAAAACTTCGTCTCAAAAAAAAAAAAAAACTAAGTGACCTTGAACTAGTTCCTTCTCAGCTATAGAACAAGGATAAGAGTAGAACCTACGTACCCCTGAGAGTCATGGTGAGGATACGACATCCAACATGGATAGTCTTAGCACAATGCTTAGTGCATATCATGCCTTCATATGGGAGCTCTTTCCAGTTAGGCCAACCTACACTCCTGTGCACTGGTAACGGTAGAGGAACTAAAACCCCTGTTTCTTCCTTGCCAACTCAAGTCTCTTCCTGGTGGGCCATGGCTCACCTGAGCCACACTGACATTAGAGCTCGCAAACCACCTTGGCAGCACTCATTATATGAATCAATAAACTCCCCTCCTCCCCCAGTCTTATCGGAGGCAAGCCCTTCTTTGGAATTTCTGGAGTGAAGCGACTCTTGCCAGTGAGCTGGCACCAGGGCTGTGTGTGAATCAGGGTAATGAATTGCAGTTGTCATGGCAGAGCTAAAAAGGCTGATGCAGGAACTGGAGGTCTCTGGAACTCATTTGTAACTGCTTTGATATCATGTCCCCTCACTCAGTCTTCCCTTCTGCGCTGTTTGAGAGCTGTTTGAGGACCTGCTGATTTGAGCATGGTGGTGTTGCAGGAAGGGCATTGGCATTTATCACGTCCCACCCAGCGGGGGGTTGGCCATTCACTCAGCAGGTATTTATGGAGTGCCTACTGTGCTCAGACTCTGTTGCCAGAGTGGAGGATCAGAGCAAAGTCCCTGCTGCAATGGGGTGTGCACGTGGGGGATGGAGACTGGGAAATAGTTAAATAGATAAATTGCATTATGACTGGGGGTTTGATGTTCTCTAGAGTTCTTTTAGGAAGACGGAGGGACAGACCTGGTGACACCTGTTGACAGTCGTGGTGCAAACCTAGATTTGAAGCCGGGAGACCTTGGGGCCTTTAGTAGGATGTTATCAAGAGCCTATTGTGGTGAGGTGGGCTAATTGCTGGGAGTGCAATGGTGATACACAATAGAGTCTCCAACTCACAGAATTTACTACAAATTAGTGAGAGGCACAGCTTGTCAAGGAGCTGTGCAAATATAGTAGAAATACCAGGCTTTCTGAGTCTGTTTTCCTCCTCTCCTGTTTCATCTGGACACATCCAATCATGTAACAAATATTTATTGGATAGTGTACCTGTAATGTGCCAGGCATTGTTTTGGCACTGGGGGTTCAGCAGGGATTAAACCAACAAAAATGCTTGTCCTCATGGAGCTTACTTTCAAGTGCAGTGGTTGTCAAACTTGAGGAAACATCAGAGCCACCTGGAGGGCTTGTTAAATACTCAGTTTGAGTCAGTGGATCTGGATGGGGCCCAAGAATGTGCATTTCCTGCAGGTCCCCAGATGATGATCCTGGCTTGACCCAACTCATACCAACCAATACACTGACTCATTGACTCCTTACAATAACCCAGGAGAGGGTACTCAATTGTCCCTGTTTTGCAGATGAGGAAACTGAAGACAAATGAAGTAACTTCGTCCTCCCTATGCTAAGAGGGCTAAAGGAAATGGTCTCATGAGCCAACACTGTCTACCTGCATCACTGTGATTATGAGGACGATATATCACGTTCTTTTGTTTTGCTGACCAAAGCCTGACCAGTAGCAAAATCCTGTGGGTTTTTCTTGTTCGTGAAGAAATAAGGCACAGGAGACCAGGTGTGGCAGCTCACACCTGTAATCTCAGCACTTTGGGAGTCTGATACAGTAGAATGGTTTGAGCCCAGGAGTTTGAGATCAGCCTGGACAAGAAAGTGAGATCCCACTTTGAAAGTGAGATGGGATCTCACTTTCTTGCCCATCTCTACAAACATTCAAAAAATGAGCTGGGCATGGTGGTCCACACCTGTAGTCCCAGCTACACCAGAGGCTAAGGTGGGAGGATCGCTTGATCTCAGGAGGTCAAGGCTGCAGTGAGCCATGTTTACATCATTGCACTCCAGCCTGGGTGACAGAGTGAGACCGTCTCAAGAAGAAAGCAAGCAAGCACGGGGAAGCAGCCAGTCTAAGGGGATTCCAGAAGACCGAAGGGACTTCTCTTTCATTAGAATGTATAGAATTTGTATTTTCATGGCCACAGCAGTATCAGAGGAAATTGCCCTCCCTCTTTCTCAGTGGAACTGAGCCAGGACTCCCCTGTGCTGAGGTGCTTGGGAGAGGAAGGATCCCTGGGCTCCTTCACCCCAGGGAACTTTCCCTACTTCAACTCCAGGAAGTGCAGGGAGGGGGTTTTGAGGAAAAGCAAATCCCTCCTCTCATGGAATCCTCACATCAGCCCTCTAGGGAGGCCTTATCCACTGCTATTCCCCTAGACCACTGCTTCAGCTTTACATACCTTTGTCACTTGCTGGTTCTGTGACTTTGGTCAAAGTTACTTATATCTTTTTGAGCCTTCATTTCTTCACTGGCAAAATGAGAATAAATTAGAATCCATCTCATAGAGTTAGTAATAATCACATTAGACATCTCTCATTATATTCAAGTTCCACTGTCCAGGCAGTTCTAATGGCAGCCATTACAGTCCCCATAATATATTTGATAACTTTCTCTGTAGTTACAGAGTTACTGCTCAATTCGTTTGAGGACCAGATTTTTTGGATGTAAACCACTTCTTGTTTCTCTCTGAGAAAAATGTCCCCTGGAAAAACTGGTCATGCCTAAGAAGATAGACTTCTTCCTAGTAGACAATGACTTTTGCTGGACAGGAATATTAACAGGTGCCTTAATAGCTCATGGAGTTTCAAAACAAACGTAAGTGGTTTATTTCTATTGCTGATGTAAAGCAAACATTTACCAGCAGCCAGTGGAGAACCTTGGGTTTTTCTTCAGCCTCTGCGCTGGTCATGAGGCCCTCCAAGGTTTTGGCCCTCGTACAATGGTTCTTCAGTGTGGTTCCAGACCAGTATATTAGCTTCACCTGAGAACCTGTTAGAAACACACATTCTCATGTCCCACGTCAGACCAACTGAATCAGAAACTCTGGGGGTACAGCCCAGCAATCTGGGTTTTCATGAGCTCTCTGGGTAACTCTGCTGCCCACTCAAGTCTGTAAACCACTGGCTAAGTGCACTCAGAAAGACCTGAGATATTTTGTTAATGGTTGAATGGCAGACGCTGGCCAGGATTGCAGAATCTTCTGAGCACAGGTGCACACAGCCAGTTGAAATGGCCTTAATTAGCTTATGAACTTTTTTTTTTTTTTTTTTTGAGGTGGAGTCTCACTCTCACTCAGGTTGGAGTGCAACGGCGCGATTTCGGTTCATCGCAACATTTGCTTCCTGGGTTCAAGTGATTCTCCTGCCTCAGCCTCCCGAGTAGCTGGGATTACAGGCATGTGCCACCATGCCCAGCTAATTTTGCATTTTTAGTAGAGATGGGGTTTCTCCGTGTTGGTCAGGCTGGTCTCAAACTCCCAACCTCAGGTGATCCACCCACCTCAGCCTCCCAAATGGTAGAATTAACAGGCATGAGCCACTGTGCCTGGCCCAGTATTTTTTTTTTTTTTTTTTTTGGTAGAAATGGGGTTTTGTCATGTTGGCCAGTCTGGTCTCAAACTCCTGACCTCAGGTGATCTGCCTGCCTTGGCCTCCCAAAGTGTTGGGATTACAGGCGTGAGCCACTGCGCCTGGCCAACTTAGAAACATTTTTAATATCGTTCCCAAACCCTTGCTGGCCACTCTGAACCTCCACACTCCCTTCTCCAGGCCCTCACCATCGCCTCACATCTTCTTGGCATTAAGATTCAGCTTACAAATGAAGTTTAGAAACACCTTCCCCACCTCCCCAGCCCAGGCTCCATAGCATCCTGTGCTGTAATAGAACGGCATGATTTCCTGCATCTTTTCTCTTCTTGGTTAATGGGTAGCTCAGTGGCTGGCATGCAGTAGAAGCACATTAAGCCAGGGTTGAATGCTCCCCAGTCTGGAGTTTTGGATTCTGTTTCTGGCCCCTCCTCTTAGCAGCAAATCGCTTAACCTTCCTGAGCCCTGGTTTCCTTAGCTCTGCAATGGATGAATAAGGAGTCTTGATCTCCTTTCTACAAGGAGATGAGAAGGTGTCTTTGGAGCTGGGGGAACAAAAGGGACAGTTAGTGGTTCCCAGCTTCTGCTACATATTAGACTCGTCAGATCACTGGAGGGGACAGCTAAAAATACCCATGCCTGGCCCACCCCCAAAGATTCTGGTTTACTTGGTCTGTGGTATGGCCTGGGCATGGAATTTCTAGAAAGTCCCTAGTTGATTCTAGGTTGCAGCCAGATTGGAGAAGCATAGCTGTAGGTAAATATCTGCCTTCCTTACAAACATTTGTAGAGTTTGAATGAGATTAAATGAAAGTACCTTGTAAAGGGGACAAGTGCCATAGGAACATGAGATATTTTAAAACCTAATATTTATAGTTTTACTTGGAAAAATTGAGATTATTCAGGAAGTATTTAAAAAATAGTTGCAGGAGGTGGAGAAGTAAATATCTGGAGGATGGCCAGGTGCAGTGGCTCACGCCTGTAATCCCAACACTTTGGGAGACCGAGGTCGGCAGATCACCTGAGGTCAGGAGTTCAAGACCAGCCTGGCCAACATGGTGAAACCCTGTCTCTACTAAAAATACAAAATTAGCCAGGCGTAGTGGCGCACGCCTGTAATACCAGCTACTCGGGAGGCTGAGGCAGGGGAATCGCTTGAACCCAGGAGGTGGAGGTTGCAGTGAGCTTAGATCATGCCATTGCACTCCAGCTTGGGCTACAGAGCGAGACTCCATCTTAAAAAATAAAAATAAATATTTGGGGGAATGTCAGTTATCTTGCTGTTTGGTAATTTCCCCTCTTCTATGGCTATCTTCTTATTTTTTTCCTGATGGGTGAAGAATCAAAGATATTTGGGCTCCTTTTGCCATAATGTGAAAATCTTCAACTCCCACTGCAGCAGTAATGCTTTTGAATAAATTGACCTAAGCTGCTTTATTTTCTATTTATTTGTTTTTGAGACAGAGTCTTGCTTTGTCACCCAGGCTGGAGTGCAGTGGCAAAATCTCAGCTCACTGCAACCTCTGCCTCCTGGGTTCAAGTACTTTTCTTGCCTCAACCTCCTGAGTAGCTGGGATTATAGGCATGCACCACCACGCCCAGCTAATTTTTGCATTTTTAGTAGAGATGGGGTTTCGCCATGTTGGCCAGGCTGGTCTTGAACTCCTGACCTCAGGTCATCCACCCGTCTTGGCCTCCCAAAGTGCTGGGATTACAGGTGTGAGCCACCACGCCCAGCCAGTCTAAGCTACTTTAGAGTTGTAAGCCGGGGGCTAGGCCTTCCTTTCATTTGCTGAACCTGGTTTGGATTTTATGCACATAATCTACATCTTTGAGACTCCGAGAAAATGGGTTGCAGACACTGCCACCATATAGATCGCAGCCTGTGGACAGGAACTAATAATTGCTAATATTTATTACGACTCTAGATTGTGCCAAGCTCTGGGCTGTATGCTTTGAATGCATCGCCCAGTTTAATTCTCATAGCAACCCTATGAGGTAAGAACCATCTCCATTCTGCAGATGAGGAAATTGAAGCTTAGAAAGTTGAAAACTTGCCCAAGGTTGCATAGCTAATAAGTGGCAGAACTGACATGCAAACCCAGTCTGTCTGCCCCCACAGATACATGTTCTTTACCATCATGTAGGTCAGGCCAGGATGTCAAGGAGAGCAGCCCCGAACTAGTCCTGATGATTTAGACTAGAGCTTCTTTAACTGCTGTGATTCCTTCATTGGCACTTTCTTCCATTTGTACAGTGTCTGTCTTTGCTTGGTCTTTGCTTGTTCTACCCTTATTCTAGCAGATATCCCTCGCTCTGTGAACAAGGTGAGTGAGCTCTTTTTCTGAGTACATTTGGTTTTTCAAAATCCCTCCAAGGAATCATTTCGTTGACAAAATGCCCTCATCTGTGGTGGTGATCAACATCTTTGATTTTACCCTTCTTTTTTTTTTTTTTTTTTTTTTAATTGAGACAGAGTCTCGCTCTGTTGTTTAGGCTGGAGTGCAGTGGTACGATCTTGGCTCACTGCAACCTCCACCTCCTGGGTTAAAGCGATTCTCCTGCCTCAGTCTCCCGAGTAGCTGGGACTACAGGTGCCTGCCACCACACCCAGCTAATTTTTTGTATTTTTAGTAGAGACAGAAGCAGATTTTCACCTTGTTAGCCAGGCTGGTCTCGATCTCCTGACCTCGTGATCTGCCCACCTTGGCCTCCCAAAGTGCTGGGATTACAGGTGTGAGCCACCATGCCCAGCTGATTTCACCCTTCTTTTTGTGGACTGTTCTGCTCAAGGGGTCTCCATCTGCTTATTTGGTATGAAAGGCTTCATGAGAACCAAGTTTGCCTTTGACTGTTTGGTGCCTGAACGGCCTGTGGGCTTGGTCTGCAGCATTCCTGCTTGCCCAATAGAACATCCTTCAGAAAGAATGTGTGTTTAGGGTTCACTAGAAGTCAAGTGGGTCTTCACGCTGAGCCTTGCGAGCAGGAAGTGGCTTTAGCCGTGCGTGGGTTACCTTCCACTTCTGCTGCACATTGGTTAAAACCGAACAGAGAAAGCCATCCCTTCTTTGAGAACTGTGCTAGGAAAAGGCACAGCAGTGAATTGCTGTCACCCTATACGGAGCTTACAGACAAATAATAAAAAAAAGCAAAATAATTACAGATTAGGAAAATCAGAGCATGCTGCATTGGAAAATAACAGGCCTTGTCACTGACTCCAAAGGTCAAAGTTAGAAAGTTCTGTAGTCAGAACTGAGTTTGCTTTTAGCTTTAGATAAAATACATCTATAGTGATGCCTCTTCAACTGGAGTTTTCATCATTTTGCGCAGGAGTTCATGGCACTTTATTGGCAACAAGCAATGTTTTTTTCTTGACTTTGGCAGAGGAGCTCTCAAAGCAGTGTGATCTGTTGGCCGCGTGCATCTGAACCTCTAAAGGGAGTGGCTCAAATGCAGGTTCCAAGGCCCTACCCCAGTCAGAATCTCTGGAGGTGGAACCCAGACTCCACATTTGTAAAGAGAACCTCCAAGTGAGTTTGATGGAATCTTCAGTTTGAGAACCACTGATCAAGGGAATAGATTTGTGCCAAATTGCAAATCAATGTAGAGATGCAGCTAGAATCCCTTCAGCCTCCTCCACAACCTGGCCCACTTCTTGGTCCTCACATCAAAACAGTCTCTTCCTTTCTTCAGGCCTTCATGGACTTTCAGTTCTCCAATATGCTCAGGGGCTCCCTCTCCAAGAATAAGTCTTCAATCTGCAAACCCCACCTGGTGCCCGTTTACCTGAAGAACATAGAAGAGTCCCACATCCACTGCCTCCACCACCCCCATTCATGCCTCAGCACCTCCATCCCTCCTTCTCCCACCCCAGCCTCAGAGCAAGGTTCCAGAAGTGTCACCAGGGGCCACACAGGGGTATCCTCCTTGACCTCCTGTAGCACCTAGCAGTGCTCCCAACTCCCTTCCTTTACAGGGTCATCCTCATCCAGAGGAGGTGGGGCATTTTGCACTCTTCTCCCTCTTTGCTCTTTGCTAGGGGTGTCCTGTGTCCCCAAGCCTTCAACCACATCCTCTGCCATGAAGCCTCAGGTGCCCATTTCTGGGTACCTACTGGACATTTCTGTGTCTAGACAAGCACCACAAACGACAAATCGAAAATTGAATCCAGTCCTGGTCTCAAACAGCTTTGCCTCTGGCCTTTTTTGCCATTACCATGAGATGGTATCTCTGTAATGATTACAACATAGGCATGGTTCACATGCTTAAGGTCCAAAGGGTGCATAGTGGAATGTAGATCTTCCTCACACCTGGTCCCTACCTACCCAGCCCCCTCTCCACAGGCAACCCCTATTTCCAGAAACATCCATCTCCATTCCTTCTTCCTTCATCTAGCTGCCAAGTTCTGCCACCCTTTCTTTTGCAGGCTCTGACACCTCATTCCTTTTCTGTTTATTCCTATAGAAGCTTAGTGGAAAATAGACCCCTCTCCCTCTTAGAAAATAGAGACCTCTCCGTCTGTCTTAGTGGAAAATAGGCATCTCTCCCTCTAAGTAGAACATAGAGACCTCTCCCTCTGTCTTAGTAGAACATGGAGACCTCTCCCTCTTTGCTCTTCCCTAGGGGTGTCCTGTGTCCCCAAGCCCTCAACCACCTCCTCTGCCATGAAGCCACTGGATACCATGTCCACTGGATACCCACTGGACATCATTTCTGTGTCTAGACAAACACGACGAACTACAACAAATCGAAAACTGAATCCCATTCTGGTCTCAAACAACTTTGCCTCTTGCCTTTTCTGCCATTACCATGAGAAGGTACCAGCTCAGTGTAACACAACCCAGCGCTGACCAGCCCTCCCCCTTCCCTGTCCCCTTGGGGTGCTGGGGGACACACTGCTGACCTTCTCGAAGCTGGTCTCACCCTCATCTTCTAAGCATCTCATATTTTGCTTCACTTTCCTCATCTGTAAGAATGAGAATGATAGTGTTTACTTCATCCTATTTTTAAGTGCCTTAAGAAGACCTTTCCCCTGTAATATTTTTGTATCTCTTTAATTTTAATATTTCAAACATATAGGAAAATTTCAAAAATAGTACAAGAAATTTCCATATACCCTTTACCCAGATTTACCAGTTTTTTTGTGTTGACCATTTACCTTATATTCTCTTATTCTTTCTCTCTGAATATATTATATATAATTATTTATATATAAAAACCATTTAAATTGTGTGTGTGTGTGTGTGTATATATATATATATATATATACACCCCATTCTGTATCTCTGAGTATATATAATGTATCCAAAGATATAGAAATTATACATATAATGTATATCATTTATAGATATATGTAAAATATTTATGTATAAACAAACACCATTTAAGAGTAAGTTGGAGGCCAGGCACAGAGTGGCTCATGCCTGTAAATTCAGCACTTTGGGAGGCCAAGGTGGGAGGATAGCTTGAGCCCAGGGGTTCAAGACCAGCCTGGGCAACATAGGGAGACCTCCGTCTGTACAAAAATTAAAAGAATTAGCCAGGCATAGTAGTGCATGCCTGTGGTTCCATCATCTTGTGGAATGCTGAGGTGGAAGGATCACTTGGACCCAGGGGGTCGAGGCTGCCGTGAGCCATGATTGTGCCACTGCACTCCAGCCTGGGTGACAGAGGGAGACCCTGTCTAAAAAAAAAAAAAAAAAAAAAAAGCGTAACTTGGAGATACGTTTCTTTTTACTGCTAAATACATTGGTGTGAATTTCCTAAGAAATAAGATTGTTCTCTTACATAACCACACTACTTCATGCAGTTTTTATGAGGATTAAACTGAATAAATAAAGTAAAGCACTTTGCAGAGTGCCCATCACCCTTGTAGGTGCCAATAATTGGTAGCCATGGTTGCTGAGTTCTCTTCATTGGTCCTTGGCTTCTAGCCCACCTGGGTTGGTGTCAGTTCCCAAGCATGCCCTACGCTTTGCCGTTCTTCCTGCTGGACTGCAGCTCCCCAGCCCCACCTGTATGCATTCACGCCTCCCCTCCCAGGCAGCACCTAGTGCCTCCTGCTCCATGAGACATCCGTCATCTGCTTCCCTCCCTACTTCCAGCAGGAAGGGGTCGGCTTCAAGTCAGGCCCTTTCTGGTCAAAGGCTACAGAGGCCCATACAAGATGGCTCTAGAAAGAAGCTCACAGGAATCCAAGGCAAGGAATAGCGGCCCCTGCTGCTGGGCAGGTGGGGGCTGCAAGAGGGAGGCGTGAGGAACCAAGGCAGCAGCATCTCCCCACAGCTCACTCTATACCTACCCACCTATGTCATGGTTTCCTCTGCCTCCTAAAACCCTCATTTATGAGTCAGTTCTGCTTCTTACTAGCTGTGTGACCCTCGGCAAGCTGCTTAATCACTTTGAGCCTGTTCCCTTGCTTTGTAAAAATAAGGCTAAGAGTAATAATAGACCAGGCAGTGGCTTACGCCTGTAATCCCAGCACTTTGGGAGGCCAAGACAGGTGGATCACCTGAGGTCAGGCATTCAAGACCAGCCTGGCCAACATGGCAAAACCCCATCTCTACTAAAAATGATATACAAAAAATTAGCTGGGTGTGGCGGCAGGTGTCTGTAGTTCTAGCTACTCAGGAGGCTGAGGCACGAGAATTGCTTGAACCTGGGAGGCAGAGGTTGCAGTGAGCCGAGATTGTGCCACTGCACTCCAGCCTAGGTGACAGAGCAAGACTCAGTCTAAAAAAAAAAAAAAAAATAGCCGGGCATGGTGGCACACACCTGTAATCCCAGCTACTCAGAAGGCTGAAGCAGGAGAATCTCTTGAACCTGGGAGGCAGAGGTTGCAGTGAGCCGAGATCGTGCCACTGCACTCCAGCCTGTGTGACAGAGCAAGACTCAGTCTAAAAAAATAAATAAATAAATAAATTAGCCAGGCATTGTGGTGCATGCCTGTAATCCCAGCTACTCAGAAGGCTGAGGCAAGAGAATCACTTGAACCTCGGAGACAGAGGTTGCAGTGACCGAGATTGCACCATTGCACTCCAGCCTGGGCGACAGAGCGAGACGCCATCTAAAAAAAAAAAAAGTAACAATAACCGAGATTTTATTGAGTGCCAAGCACTGCTCTAAGTGTTTTATATTTATTAGCTCAAGTAACCATCACACCAACCTTCTGAGAAAGGTACTAATATTGTCGTTATTTAGAAATGAAGACGTGGAGGCACAGGGGGATTAAGTAATTTGCCCAAGGTCGCACAGCTAGAAAGTGACAAAGCCAGGATTCAAGCTCAAGTTGTCTGGCTCCAGAGCTTGTGCTCTTAAACTGCCATCTACTTTGAAGGGTTGTTGTGAGAATTAAGCATGGTTTATCTTATGTAAGGCATTTAGCAGAGAAGCAAGGCTCATCATAAATACTTCAAAATGTTAACGGTTATTACAGTATCACAGTATTAGTTTGCAGGTGACTGCGATGGACTTGATGGCCCCAGCCTATGCCTCCTAACCCTTCAGCTCAGCCGCTGCAAATCATGAGAGATGCTGAGTTGAAAATATCATGGAGCCAGCCTTGAGCTGGACTCACTTGGTGCAGGAGACATCAGGGGTCATGTGGTGCCAACCGCAGCAGCTGCCCACTCAGGGTAGGTCATGGGTGATTGGCATCCTAAGGGCTTCTTTTTTTTTTATTTTTATTATTACTATTTTTAAGAGTCTAGCTCTGTTGCCCAGGCTGGATTGCAGCCGCATGATCTCTGCAACCTCCGTCTCCCAGACTCAAGTAATTCTCCTGTCTCAGTCTCTCGAGTAGCTGGGACTACAGGCGTGTGCCACCACGCCTGGCTAATTTTGTATTTTTAGTGGAGACAGGGTTTTGTCATGTTTGCCAGGCTGGTCGCGAAGTCCTGACCTCAAGTGATCCACCCGCCTCGGCCTCACGAAGTGCAAGGATTGCAGGTATGAGCCACTGTGCCCAGCCTAAGGACGTTATTTCTCAGAACTTCGAAAGTGAATTGCTCTGAATGCTCATGGCAGTTCGCAGGGCCTGGTGGTTTCTGCCTCAAACCCCTGTGGCAAACTCCTGTTTGTCTGTGTGATTCCTACCCTCTCGCTACTCGAAGTGTGGGCCGTGGACCAGCACATCAGCATTGCCTGGGAGTTTATTAGAAATGCAGAATCCCGGCCAGGCACAGCGCTCATGCCTGTAATCTCAGAATTTTGGGGGGCCGAGATGGGCCGGTCACCTGAGTTCAGGAGTTTGAGACCAACCTGGCCAACATGGCGAAACTCCGTCTCTACTAAAAATACAAAAATTAGCCAGGCATGGTGGCAGGCATCTGTTATGCCAGCTATTCAGGAGGCTGAGGCAGGAGAATTGCTTGAACCCAGGAGGTAGAGGTTGCAGTGAGCCGAGATTGCACCACTGCACTCCAGCCTGGGTGACAGAGCGAGACTGTCTCAAAAACGAAAAAAAAAAAAAAAAAAAAAATGCAGAATCCCGGGCTGCACCCCAGATCCCCTGAATCAGAATGTGAATTTTAACCAGATCCCCAGAGGTACTTATGCATGTTAACATTGTGTAGCACTGACCGTTCAATACTACTTCTGTTGTTTTTCTTTTTTTCTTTTGTGGCTGCCTTTGCCTCTTTCTAGTTCAGATTTAGGGCACACTACATACTTGTGGTATCAATAAACAGTGGACTTTTACAACCAGCTATAAATACTATCTAGAGAAAGGAGCTTCGCAGCTTATTCCCAGAGCCCCATGTGAAATAAGAGAGTGAAGGCGGGTGGGGCGATGGAGCTCAATTGATAGGGGTTCACACCTGCAGAGAAAATGCAAGGTCCTGAGGTCTCAGTGCATCTACCAAGAAGGTCAGGTGCCAAAGGTCAGAGCAGTCTCAGGCTATGCAGGAGGTCACCAGGGCTGCAGAACATGGGACAGCAGATGACGGCCAGTCAGAGGTGGGAGCACTCATGGCAGGGTGGTGCCTGTTGGCTCTAATAAGCAATGAGGGGTGGCCTGGCAGACACCAGTGGCAAGCACAGAGGCAGGATTCCAGTCCTCAGAGAACAGAGGGAAGAACAAGACAAGGAGGAACTGGAGTCTACAATAAGTTTCCCAGGCAGGGAGTTGAGCTGGCAAAGTTAGTCACAGGCTGCCTGGGAGAAGTATTGATGTGAGGGGGCCAGGCATGGTGGCTCATGCCTGTAATCCCAGCACTTTGGGAGGCTGAGGCGGGTGGATCACCTGAGGTTGGGAGTTTGAGACCAGCCTGACCAACATGGAGAAACCCCATCTCTACTAAAAACACAAAATTAGCCAGGTGTGGTGGTGCACACCTGTAATCCCAGCTACTCAGGAAGCTGAGGCAGGAGAATCACTCGAACCCAGGAGGCGGAGGTTGCAGTGAGCCAAGATTGCGCCATTGGACTCAAGCCTGGGCAACAAGAGTGAAACTCCATCTGAAAAAAAGAAAAGAAATATTGCTGTGAGGGGACTAGCACAATGATACCTTGGGCCAAGGCTTTGGTTGGGTGAGCTGGGTCCCCTAAACATAAATCCTGGCCCCAGCCAGGGGGAACCTGAGCCTGGAGCAGTCCTGGGAAGCCAGAGGTGGGCTCCAGGTGTGAGACTGGGTACAGGTGGGGACAAGGAGCCAGTCACGGGCTGCAGGGAGAGTCTGAGAGACTTGTGAAGCACCTAACCTTTCCTGGCATGAGGGTGGCAGGAGGTGTGGCCAGATTCCAGAGGGCTTTCCCATCAGGGATTAGGACACTGCTCTCGCCAGGCCCTGGCTCACCTGTGCACAGCATTTTATCGGAAGCACGGACCTTGCCCCAACACATTCCTGAGATAACACTCCCCCGCCCGTCTCAGAAGACACTCAGTCCATTGGTGTGAGGGAGGCTGCTGACACCCCCCAGATTCATTTCCAGTTTGTTTGACGTTGGCATGTATGTCTGTGTAACATGACTGAAGAACGAGTCATTAGTGAGCTGTCCAAAGTCCCTTTGGGAACATTCCAGGAAAATAAACCAATATTCCATCAAAGCCACAAATAACCTTTTTTTTTTTTTTTTCCATTCCTTCAAAGCAGGATTTCTCAGAGTGTGGTCCACAGACTTCCTGCTTTAGACTCCCCAGAGGAGCTTGTAAAATGCAGATTCCTGGGCCGCCACCCTAAGCCTACAGAATCAGAATCTCAGTGGGGCTTCTGGGAACTGCATTTTTAATATGCTACCCAGATGATTCTAATACACCTTAATCTTGAAAACCTCTCACTCTCTTTGCCCCTTTGCTTGATCCTTCCTTTGTGTCAACACTGTGTGCCTGCTGCTCTCTGATGCTACCTCCCTCCCTGTGCTGCCCCACCTGGTGAACTTCAGCTAAAGGGCCACCTCTCCCTGGGAGCCTTCCTTGCCATCTTTGTCCCACCTTGTATAGGGGCCCACTGTGTTTTCTCCTAATATGAATCTACCACAAAGTAGTAGTTTCTTTCTGCCTGACTGCTCCCCTGAATGGGGAAGCATCTTGCCCAGTCTCCCCAGGCCCAGCACAGAGTTTTGCCTATAATTGGTACCAAGAAAGGAATCAGTGCAAGTGAAGGGTGCTGAGCAGCAAGGGAAAGGCCACAGAGTTTGGGTGACGAATGGTCGCTTCCTGTTAAGAAGCTATCACCTTCTGACTCCTCTCCTGGTGAGTCTGAACTCCTAGGTCAAGTCTGGGGCCAGAGGGCAAGCATCAGACCGAAGAAGAGGCTAAGGCTCTGGCTGGCAGGAGGCACAGCCCACCTGTTTGGGACTGCAGTGTCCCTGGTGGAAGCTCAGATCCTTGTCTGTATTTCAGGGAGACTCCATAGCTTGACATTCTTCCTGCTATAGAAAAACAGATGAAAGAACAGTTTTCAAGCCCCAGGGCTGACCCCAAACCCAGGGCAGCTAGAATACTCAGGCCTCCCCCTCTTTTCAGGCAGGAGAAGCTGAAGAATAGAACTATCGGACCATGAAACTCCCAAGAGTCCTTCCCCCTCAGCGTTTCTCAGAATGTGCGACCACGACTTTCTGTGTGAGGCTCGCAATTGCTATTTGCCAAACCGGTAACTGCTGACCCAACAGAAATCAAACAAAGATACCAGAAGCCCCAGACAGGCTGTCTTCATCGCGTCAGTGAAGGGAGAGCAGGTGCCTGGGATCGAAAGGACGTTGCCCATCACCTGGCTGTGAAAAACAAAATGCATTTCCTTATTCTTAACAAGCTGAGCACCAGAAACCTGCTTTACCAGTCCATGGTGCCTCCTGGAAGCTGGCTCGCTTATCTGCATGTATGTGAGGGCTGGGGGTGTTTTTGTGGGTCTGGCTCCAGGCAGCGTGGCTTTGGAAAGGAGAGGCCTGACCTAGTGAGACTCTAGGGTCAGCCCAGACTGCTGTGACCTCAGGGGACTCAGCCCAGGAGGTCCAGGTGAGGGCAGCCTGCCCTCTATGTCTGCAGTAGGTGAAGAACCCCTTGGTTCCTTGAAGAGAAAGAAAGGACTGGCTGGGTTGTAGGCAGCAGGGCCGAGCAGCTGAGGGCTAAGTGCACAGCAGGCCCTAGCAAATGCTTCTGGAATTGAATTGGTCCGAGGGGAGACTCCAGCTTTAGTTCAACATGGGCTGTATCCGAATCCTTCTGACATTTGCTGGTATTCCATGAGGGAGTCAGGTATTACAAAGTTTTGGCAATTACTGTTTCTTTTGTGCTTTTTTCTTTATGAGAATGTTATTTCAGAATCCATTCCCTTTCTCTTCCCTTCTCACCACATTACACTTGATTTGCCTCCAGGAGGAAAATAGTATGTTGTTATCATTTGGTCAAGATTTTGTATTCAAAAAAGAGTAAAGTGACAATACAGTTCAAAAATCTTGTTAGATGCTGTGGAAACCTCACCAGGCAGTAGTGACAGCTGCCACGTACTGAGAGATTTTATAGACATTTACATTTTCACTTGTGCTCACCTTCCAGATGAGGCAGCTGTGGCCCAGAGAGGTTAGGGAACTTACCAAGGTCACACAGCAAGTTGACAAGAGGGTTGGGGTTTCAGTCTGGGCTCTCTGACTCTGCAGCCGAGTGCCTGCCAGTGCTGCATTGTCTCAAGGTATTTGGCGCGTGTTGATGTAACATCACCCACCCTCCTTGAGTTCTCTGCCATTTCTCAGAGCGTTTGTCTGTGTGTCCTGATTTGAGAATTAGTTAAGCTCTTGCACTCTCCGGGGTGCAGTGCCTGGAATTCAGGCACTGGAGGAAGTTCCTGCCTCCTTCCTGGAGCCCGCAGCCAGATCCCACAGATCCTGCTCTGTTGGACAGTGAGGACGGGAGGTGTGGCCCAGGGGTTGGCAGGATGGTAGTGGGGTGCAGAGTAGACAGGGCTGCGATGACTCTCCAGGCCCATGCTTCTTGTCAGTTCCCAGGCACTGAACCCAGGACTTCCCCCACCAAGGCATCCTGTCCTATTTCCCCCATTGCCTCCTGCCCTCTTAAGAGCTATAGCTATTTAGAAATGTGAGCACAGAGGCCTTTTCAGTGAGAAAGAAGTCCTGCTCCTCAGTATTCCCAGGATCCTAGCTTACTGGAGAGATTAAAAGGCTGGATTATGTGGGAAGGAGAGGTGAGTGGACTGGGACAGTTTAGATCTAATTGCTAATGACTCCTAGAATATGTCCTTCCAGATGTCCTCATTTTCATTCAGAGTCACTGCCTGCCTTTGTGAGAGGTCATACAGTGTTGAATGATGTGTTATCAGTGCAAGGCAATAGCCCGGTGACGTCATGAAAATCCTGGCTTTCTGAGAACACGTTCACAGACAAGAATGCAGTGCTGGAGAGACCCGGGGGTCTTGGTATGCTGCACAATTCAGCTTCTATTGTGTAACTCCTGGGTTTATTGGCCCTTTGTTGCTGTTCTCTTTGACAAAGTATGATTTTTTTTTTCAACTGTCTGATTAGAAATCAGTAGTTTAAGCCTGCTAATCACCTCTTTGGCTTGGCGTGCGGATCATGGAAAGTCCACAGCACTTAATCTGTTTGCAAATGTTCTCTCGGTTCCAGAAGTTCAGAAATGTAATCAGCTCCCAATTTTTTATAAGATTGTATAATTTTTACCTTAATAACAATAATAAAGGTTCTGAGATCTATTACACAGATACCTTTTCTTAGTTTACTTTTTAAAAATTTATTTTTAATTGTGGCAAAATATATGTAACATAAAATTTACCATTTGAAACATTTCCAATGTACAGCTCTGTGGTGTTAACTACATTCATATTGTGCAACCATCACCACCATCCATCTTTAGAACGCTCTTCATCTTGCAAAACTGAAACTCTGAAAACTTCTACTTTCTGTCTCTATGAATTTGACTTCTCTGACTGCCTCATGTAAGTGAAATCTTACAGTATTTGTCATTTTGTGACTGGCTTTTTCTTTTTTTTTTTTTTTTGAGATGGAGTTTCACTCTTGTTGCCCAGGCTGGAGTTCAATGGCGTGGTCTCGGCTCACTGCAGCCTCCACCTCCTGGGTTCAAGCTATTCTCCTGCCTCAGCCTCCCAAATAGCTGGGATTACAGGCACCTGCTACCACACCTGGCTAATTTTTGTATTTTTAGTAGAGATGGGATTTCACCATCTTGGCCAGGCTGGTCTCAAGCTTCTGACCTCAGATGATCTGCCCGCCTCGGCCTCCCAAAGTGCTGGGATTACAGGCATGAGCCACCATGCCTGGCCTGTGACTGGCTATTTTACTTAGCACAATGTTCTCAAGGTTTATCTATGTCGTCGGCTGTGTCAGAATTTCTTTCCTTTTTAAAGCTGAATAATGCTTCATTGTACGTATATATGTGAGATGTATATACATACAATGTGTTGCAATATATACACATACATACACACATATACATGACGTCTCGTTAATCAGTTCATCTGTTGGTGGACACTTGGGTTGCTTCTGCGTTTTGGCTCTTGTGAACGATGCTGCTGTGAACATACATGTATAAATATGTGTTAGCCGGGCGTGGTGGCTCATGCCTCTAATCCCAGCACTTTGGGAGGCCAAGGTGGGTGGATCACCTGACGTCAGGAGTTCGAGACCAGCCTGGCCAACATGGTGAAACCCCATCTCTACTAAAAATACAAAAATTAGCTGGATGTGATGGTGGGTGCCTGTAATCCCAGCTCCTCAGGAGGCTGAGGCAGGAAAACCACTTGAACCCAGGAGGCAGAGGTTGCAGTAAGCCGAGATTGCACCACTGCACTCCAGCCTGGGCAACAGAGTGAGACTTCATCTCAAAAAAATAAAAGTAAATACGTGTTTGTTGCCCCTGCTTTCCATTCTGTTAGGTACATACCCGGAGGGAGAATTGCTAGATCACATGGTGATTCATCTATTTTTTTGAGACAAGGTCTCTTTCTCAGGCTGGAGTGCAGTGGTGCAGTCTCAGCTTACTGCAGCCTCTACTTCCTGGCTCAAGTGATCCTCCAGCCTCAGCCTCCCGAGTAGCTGGGACCACAGGCATGAGCCACTGCACCCAGCTCATTTTTGTATTTTTAGTAGAGACAAGGTTTTGCCACATTGCTCAGGCTGGTCTTGAACTTCTGAGTTCAAAGCAGTCCACCCACCTTGGCCTCCCATAGTATTGGGATTACTGGCATGAGCCACTGCGCCTGGCCTGGTAATTCTTAATTTTTTGAGAAACTGCCATCTGTTTTCCACTATTTTACATTCCCACTAGCAGTGCAGAAGGGTTCCAATTTCTCCACATCATCATCAACACTTATTGTTGTTTTTGTTTTTTAATAGTAGCCAACCTAATGGGTGTGAAGTGGTATTTCATTGTGGTTTTGGTTTGCATTTCCCTAGTGATGAGTGATGTTGAGCATTTATATATACGCTTTTTTTTTTTTTTGAGTTGGAGTTTTCTTGCTCTGTTGCCCAGGCTGGAGTGCAGTAGCACGATCTCAACTCACTGAACTGCCACCTCCCAGATTCAAGTGATTTTCGTGCCTCAGCCTCCCAAGTAGCTGGGATTACAGGCGCCCACCACCATGCCTGGCTAATTTTTGTATTTTTAGTAGAGACGGAGTTTCACCATGTTGGCCAGGTTGGTTTCGAACTCCTGACCTCGGGTGATCCGCCCGGCTTGGCCTCCAAAAGTGCTGGGATTATAGGCGTTAACCACTGAACCTGGCCCATATGCTTTTTAAAAAGCCAACTCCTCATGCTACTTCAAAGCTAGAGAGGCAGTAGAGTGTAACATTCAAGGAACTGATCTTAGAAGCCAAACTCCCTGATTTTAATCCTGTCTACTCTCCTTACTAATTTGGTGACTTTAAGTCAGTTACAAGACCTCTCTGTGCTTCAGTTTCCCGTCTGTGAAATGGGATAAGTGACCTAATCTCATCAGGTTACCAGCATAACTCAGTGAATTAATAGAGATAAATCCCATAGCATGTGTAAGACTCTGTGTGTTTGGTAAATGCTGGGCATCGGTACTGTCAGTGAACAGAGCAGAATCTGCTGCCTTCATCCTCCCGGGATGGCTTTCTTCTCTACTGAGGCTTTTCCAAGTAGAGCAAAGGCCTTGGGAGGCTGAAGTGAGATGGTGGCTGGAACTAGTGGGTTTTCACACCCCAAACATGGGTGTGTCAAGGGGCAGAAGAACAGGGGCAGTGTCAGTCCGATGTCCCTCCTGGAACTTGGCATGTCTGGTTTCAAGAGTGAGTGAGTGCAGAACTGGAAACCAGAAGACAGGAACAAGGCCTGGGAATGGAGCGGAAAGGTAGCTGCTATATATAGTTCCTTCAGCCAGTAACAATTACAGCCAATAGCCATCTGGATGATGAATGGCTCCTAATTGCCTTAAATTATGGCAGTTAGCTAAGGGTTTCTGTTGCTACATGGGTTACCATAGGCCGCTGCACCCTGCATAACTGTCCTCAGGCCTGCGTACCCTGAGTCTCAGCGCTTGGGCCTCCATACAGTGCCGTATTTGGTAGGCCATCCCCCTCATCCCAGAGATACCTGGGCTTCTGTGCCACTGGGATTAATTCCTTGAGCATCAGAAGGACCCTAAGTTATAGCTTCCCCTTTTCTTCCCAGAGTGGATTTCCAACCTAGTCTGGGAAGAACCAGGTTCTTCTTCCAGGGGAGATGTCATGGGAGAAAGTAATGTCCACCTCTGATCCTTCTTTAAAACCTAACCGAATGTCCTTAGCGAGGCAGGAAGATCAGGTGTACTGAGGGAGAGAAGAACTTCTGCCTTTTTCTGTCTTCATCTGGTTAACCTCCTTCTCAGGGCCCAGCTTAAAAGTTAGTTCCTCAAGAAATCATTCTCCAACTCCGTGAAGGGGGACAGGTTCAGTGTTTGCCTTCTCTCATAGGGCAATATCCTTTTTGTTTGTTTGTTTGTTTGTTTTTGAGATGAAGTTTCATTCTTGTTGCCCAGGCTGGGGTGCAATGATGACACGATCTTGGCCCACTGCAACGATCTCAGCCCACTGCAACCTCTGCCTTCCAGGTTCAAGCAATTCTCCTGCCTCAGCCTCCCGAGTAGCTGGGATTACAGGCATGTGCCACCACGCCCGGCTAATTTTGTGTTTTCTAGACAGGGTTTCTCCATGTTGGTCAGGCTGGTCTCAAACTCCCGACCTCGGGTGATCCGCCTGCCTCGGCCTCCCAAAGTGCTGGGATTACAGGCATGAGCCACCGCGCCCAGCCGGCAATATCCTTTTCTTTTGAATCAATTGTTCTGTTGTAATTAGTTAATACCTCGTGTATTTCTGCATAATGTCAGCTCAGGAGGTTTTTCTTTTCTCTTTTAAGCCTCTTCCGTTCTAGGAAGCCTAGAACTTTTCTAGAGCAGCAGTTCTCGAAGTGTGATCCCTGGAAATACTTGAGATCCTCTCAGGAGATCTGTGAGGTCAAAGCTTCATAATAATACTAAGAAATTACTTGCCTTTTTAACTTTCAACCTCTTACAAGAGTACAGTGGAGTTTTCTGTAGGCAACATGGCATGTGATTTTGTAAGAGTTTGATGCAAAAGCAGCTCTTAGGACTCAGCTGTCTGCTATTAAACCATACATTACATTGAGGAGACTTGCAAAAATGTAAAATATACCACTTTTCTCACCAATTTTGAAGGGGGATTGGAAAATACAAAAAAAAAAAAAAAAAAAAAAAAGGTTTAAGAACCGCTATCCTAGACAAGGGTTGGAAACTTTGTCTAGGACCAGGCAGGCTTTGTGGACCATACCATCTCTGTCTTAACTACTCTGTAGAAGGAAAGCAGCCATAGATAATAGATCAACAAACAGGTGTGGCTGTGTCTCAATAAAAACCTTATTTGCAGAAACGGGCAATGGATAGACTTGACCTGTGGGCCATGGTTCTCTATCCCTGCTCTAGACTAAAAGCTTTAAGTGGGCAGGAGCCACATTTATCTTGTAAACTGCTTTATCCTCAGCACCTAGTGCAAGGCCTGCTACTCAGTAAATACTTGTTAATTTTAATAGAAGTAGTGTTTAGCTGCTGGTAGTAGAGGTCAATAATAACAGTGGCTTCAAGATAGATGTTATCTCTTTGTTACATACGAAAAAGAATCAAGAGACAGGTCAGTCTGGACCAGGGTGGTGGTGGTGCCACATTGTCATCAGGGACCCAGATTCTGTATGCTTTTCTACCCCACCATTTTTTGCATGTGGCTTCCATCCTTAAAATCAATTCATGGCCTAACAATGCTTCAAAACAAGCCTCGAGAAGATTAAGCTGATCAGCCAATAAATTAGCCATCAAAACAAAACTCAACATTCTTGAAAGAAAGAAAACAAAGTTCAGATGGTCAACAACTTGATAGTGACAATGTCCAGCCAACAATAGAAAAGGTACTCAGCTTATGAAGAAAGTCAGTCAATAGAAACAGACCCAGAGATGACTTTAAAAAATTTCTTCATTTCTTTAAAAGATAATTGACTGTTGAGATATGTGTAAAGATTTAAAATAAGTCAATATAGAAATGGAACTAAATGAAAATTCTAGATGAAAACTACAATATCTGAGGTGAAAAATTTGCTAGATGAGTTTAATAGTAGATCAGATGCTGTAAAAAAAAAATAAAGACTAGTGAACATGCAGTCAGGGCAATAGAAAGTATTCAAGCGAGGCTGGGTACAGTGGTTCACACCTGTAACCCCAACACTTTGGGAAGCTGAGGTTGGAGGATCCCTTGAACTCAGGAGTTCAAGACCAGCCTGGGCAACATGGTAAGACCTCATCTCCACTAAAATAAAAATTAGCCAGGCATGGGGTATGTGCCCATAGTCCCAGTTATTTGGGAAGCTGAGGCGGGAGGATCACTTGAGCCCAGGAGGTAGAGGCTGTCATGGGCTATGATTGTGCCACTGTATTCCAGCCTGGGCAACAGAACAAGTGAGACCCTGTCTAAAATAAAATAAAAAGTACCCAAGCTGAAGCACAGAAGGAAAAAAAGCTTGGAAAAACAAAAAAAGTCAGGACTTTAGCAATTTGTGGGACATTATTAATCAGTCTAAAAAATGTGTATTTGCATTCCCATAAAAAAGGAGGTAGAGAGATTGGAAAAGAAAATATATTTGAAGACATAATATCTGAAAAGTTCCAAAGTTGATGAAAATGATATCACCCACAGATCCAAGAAGCCCAATAAATCCAGGAAAATCATGTGGAAAACCACACCTAGACACATCATAGTCAAACTGCTGAAAACAAAAGATGAGAAAAATCTTAAAATCATCAGGGAATAACATACAGGAGAATAATAGGAATTACATACAGGAGAACAATAAGAATACTGCAGATTTCTCATCAGAGACGATACAAACCAAAACATAATTGAATGACATCTCTAAGGTGCTGAAAGGGAAAAATACTGTCAACTTACGATTCTATATCCAACTACAAGCTATCCTTAAAATGAGGATAAAATCCAAACATTTTCAGATAAAATAAATTGCTTAGAGAAAGTATCACTAGCACAGTTATACGATAAGAAATGTTAAAGGAAAATTTTCAGGGCCAGGCGCAGTGGCCCATGCCTGTAATCCCAGCACTTTGGGAGGCTGTGAGTGGATTATGAGGTCAGGAGTTTGAGACCAGCCTGACCAACATGGGGAAACCCTGTCTCTACTAAAAGTACAAAAATTAGCCAGGCTGGTGGTGCTCACCTGCAGTCCCAGCTACTCAGGAGGCCGAGGCAGGAGAATCGCTTGAACCCAGGAGGTAGAGGTTGCAGTGAGTTGAGATTTTGCCACTATACTCCAGCCTGGGTAACAGAGCGTGACTCTGTCTCAAAAAAATAAAATAAATTTTTCAGGCCGAAGGAAGGTGATATCAGGTGGAAACTTAGATCTACGTGAGAAACTAAGAGCACCAGAAATAGAAAAAACTAAAAATTTCTTCATTTATTTAAAAGATAGTTGACTGTTTAGAGCAAACATAATAATGGTGTATTGTGGATGAATTTTTTTTTTTAAAAGCAGAACAGAAAGAAAAAGGAAGCAAGAAACAGGTAAGATAAATAGACAACAAATGGCAAGTTGGTAGACCTAAATCCAGCTATATCAATAATTCAGTAAAAGCAAATGGACTAAACACTTTAATTAAAAAGTAGAAAAAAAGAACAAGACTAAGTGTATAGCCTGCCTATAACAGGTTCACTTTAAATATAAATACTCACATAGGTTACAGGTAAAAGGATAGGAAGGATATACCATACCAATACTAATCAAAAGAATATTGGAATGGCTGTCAGCATGGCATGCAGAGAGCTTTTATAATAATAGGATGATTCATCAAAAAGACATGACCACCCTAAATGTGTAGACACCTAGTAGCTGAGTTCAAATACCTGAATAAATGACTGGATCCAGTAGAGCAAGCTTTCCAGCTCTTTGCAGGGGAGAGGAGAGATGGACCCATTTCCTCATTCCAGTCCTGATCTCCTTTGAGTCACTGGCAAGGGCAGAAGTGGGCAGAAGCAAGCTAATATCTATGGCCTCATTCTGTGCTTAGCATTGAGACCACGTGTGTCCTCCTTGTCCTCTGAGATGGCAGGCCCTGGGGCCCTCTGATAGGAGCCCCTACCAACAGCTCCCACAGGGTGCCCCACCCTAGCTCTTCTTGCCATGAAGAAAGCTCTCTGGAACCTGCCAAGCTCACGTGTGATGCCAGTCAGGACTTGGGGCCATGTTCGCTGAGATTGGCAGGGGCTGGGGTCCTGGAGTGGTGGATGGCATCACTGTCAGTCTCTGGGAACTCTGGGTGTCCTAGGACACAGAAGAAGGTGGCAGTGTCCGCCCTCAGTCTGGTTCCTGGCGTTCAGATACTGACAGGAGCTGAGTCAGCACCAGGTGGGGCAGTGGGGTGGGGAATTTTTTTTTTTTTTTTTTTTTTTTTTTTTTGAGACGGAGTCTCACTCTGTCGCCCAGGCTAGAGTGCAGTGGCACAATCTCGGCTCACTGCAAACTCCGCCTCCCGGGTTCACGCCATTCTCCTGCCTCAGCCTCTCCGAGTAGCTGGGACTACAGGCGCCCGCCACCACGCCCGGCTAATTTTTTGTATTTTTAGTAGAGACGGGGTTTCATCGTGGTCTCGATCTCCTGACCTCGTGATCCGCCCGCCTCGGCCTCTCAAAGTGCTGGGATTACAAGCGTGAGCCACCGCGCCCGGCCGGGGTGGGGAATTTTTAAGCAATAATGAAAAGTTGCCTGGAAGAGGAGGAGAAGGTTCCTGGATAGGCTGTGTCTGGTGGCAAAGAATTCCATCGTTTACAGGCAGTCTCATTTGCACTGACATTCCATGTGAGAAATCATTTCTTTTCCTTTTTAAAAAATTGTGGTAAAATATACATAACATAAAATTAATCATCTTAACCATTTTCAACGGTAGAGTTTAGTGCATTAAGTATATTGTTATTATGCCACCATCACCACCATCCATCTCCAGAACTCTTTTCATCTTCCTACACGGGAACCCTACACCCACTAAACAACTCCCCATTCCACCCTGCCCCCAGACCCTGGAAACTACTATTCTATTTCTGGCTCTATGAATTTGACTACTCTAGATACCTCATATAAATGAAATCCCGTAGTATTTGTCCTTTGTGACAGGTTGTTTCACTTAGCATTATGTGAAATAATACATAAGACTCATCCATGATGTAGACTGTGTCAAAATTTCCTTCCTTTTTAAGGGTAAATCATATTCCATTGTATGTTGATATCACATTTTGTTTTTCTGTTCATCTGTCGGTGGACATTTGAGTTGCTTTCACCTTTTGGCTATTTGTCAATAATGCTGCTATGAATGTGAGTGGACAGCAATTATTTTTTGTTTTGTTTTGTTTTAAGGTAATAAGGCTTAAATGGGGATAGGAATTAATGGCTCAGGACACCGACCTGATAGTCTTTTTTTTTTTTTTTGAGACGGAGTTTCCCTCTTGTTGCCCAGACTGGAGTGCAATGGCCTGATCTCGGCTCACAGCAACCTCTGCCTCCCAGGTTCAAGCAACTCTTCTGCCCCAGCCTCCCTACTAGCTGGGATTACAGGCATGTGCCACCACGCCCAGCTAATTTTGTACTTTTAGTAGAGACAGGGTTTCTCCATGTTGGTCAGGCTGGTCTCAAACTCCCGACCTCGGGTGATCCGCCCGCCTCAGCCTCCCAAAGTGCTGGGATTACAGGCATGAGCCACCGCGCCTGGCCCCGATTTGATAGTCTTATTTGTTGTTGTTGTTTTTAGATGGAGTTTCGCTCTGTAGCCCAGGCTGGAGTACAGTGGTGCGATCTCAGCTCACTGCAACCTCCGCCTCCTGGGTCCTGGTTCAAGCAATTCTTCTGCCTCAGCCTTCCAAGTAGCTGGGATTACAGGCACGAGCCACCATGCTAATTTTTGTATTTTTAGTAGAGATGGGGTTTCACCATGTTGGACAGGCTGGTCTTGAACTCCTGACCTTGTGATCTGCCTGCCTCGGCCTCCCAAAGTGCTGGGATTACAGGTGTGAGCCACCATGCCCAGCCAGACTGTATAGTCTTATTTCGCATTTGTAGAAACCTAGAACAAAAATAAGCATCTGGGAAAGTTTATTCTTGCAAATCTGCATTTTTGAAGGGACAGAGCTGCTGAGAGCCTTTGGTGGTTGAGGTCTCTTGACTCATTCCCACCCTTCTATGCACTGGCCATATGCAGGCCAGTGTCTAAGTTAAGGTGTCATTTCTTGCTTTGGTTATTGCGACAGTCAGCTAACGGTAACCAGGCTCCAAGATCATTTTCCAGCAATCTCTTGTTGCAACTACTTTTGGAATTTTCTTCCACAGGGCTTTCCAGAGCAAATTGCTCTGCTTCTCAGAAATTGCTCATGGTTCTCCAGGGCTCATAGAAAACCCCAAAATATCTTAGCATGACTCAGGGCCCCCATTGGTCTTCCCAGTCTTCTCCCCGTCTCCTTTCCCTCATTCTTTCATTTACCTCTTGGTTCATTTGTTCACCCTGTGATCTGTATTTTGTATTTGTTTCTGACATGTATATCTCGTATTGACTCACTTGGATAGTGTGCTCTAGGGCCCAGGACCTAAGAGCAGGAATGTTTATGATGGAAAGAATCTTACTTTTTGGGGTCTCCTTAGCTTTTCATTGAAACCTTGTAAGGTACATTGTTTCATGCCCAATTGGCAAGTTGGAAAATTGAGCTTCTACAGTTTAGAGAAATGGGTTTGCAATTATGGTCCTTGGATCAAATTTAGAACCAGCACTGGGGTGATCCTCTGCGTGAGATTGTGGCTTTTTGAGACAATAGGAAGCTGGAGGTAGCAAGAATAAATGCCCAGGGGCTCTGGATCTGCTTTGTCTCTGCAAGTAAAGGTGAGACCTTGCTAGGGCTGTTTGAAGAATGATGAAAGGCCATAGCTTGTAGATATTCCCTTAACAGAAGCCTGAGTGTGGTATAGCATTAAGTTGGCTGCTGTCTCCACTCTGGAAGGATATCAAGTGAGAATATAAGCTCTTGTTGGCAGGAATATGCTCCCCACTTTATAGGGAACCCAGGAGTGAGGGGAAAGCCTTACCAAAACTTGTTGCATTCATGCTGATAAATTCTGAACACTCAGCTGGGTGGGTCAGGAAGTTAGAGCGTGTGGGTGGATGTGGACTTCTCCCTCAAATGTGCAACCCATTGAAACGCTGCTGCCCAAAACAGAGTGGGACCAGAAACACCTGCACAATTGAGTAACTTGCTCAAGGTCTCCCAGCTAACAGAAAGCAGAGCTGAGCCTTTCACAATTTAGGAGTCCAAGTTCAGCGCTGCTTCTAACACATCTGCCTCTTGGATGGCTTTGGCATAAGTTGCAGCCTTGGGAGCATTAGCTAGCCTCAGTGATCTCACCCACAGAGTGTGCATAATAACATCTGCCTCACTGGGCCGTCATAGAGACCAGCGAACTAATCACGTAAAGAAGTCAGCAGGGGTAGAACAGAATGGGTTATGAATGATGCTGTTTCCTGGTGCACCCTTTCTTCACTTGCTGGTGAACAACAAGCTCTTGGGACTTGCTCTCCATGGTCAAGATTCTTGGTTGATCTTGACCAATAGAGGTATATAATGGTGGAGGCACTATCTCTAGAGGGTGAAGAGTCTGATTGGATAGGAGTGCCATGCAACTGTAGTCATTCCTCCTTTCCTTATTAGAGCATTGCCACTGACCTGCAATCTTAGGGTGGGTGTGGGGAGTTTTTTCTTTTCTTTTCTTTTTTTGAGACGGAGTCTTGCCCTGTCGTCCAGGCTGGAGTCCAGTGGCACGATCTCAGCTCACTGCAACCTCTGCCTCCCAGGTTCAAGCAATTCTTCTGCCTCAGCCTCCCTAGTAGCTGGGACTGCAGGCACACCACCATGCCTGGCTAATTTTTGTATTTTTAGTAGAGACGGGGTTTCACCATGTTGGCCAGGCTGGTCTCGAACTCCTGACCTCGTGATCTGCCCGCCTCGGCCTCCCAAAGTGCTGAGATTACAGGCATGAGCCACCGCGCCTGGCCTGTGGGGAGTTTTTTCACTTCCCTTTCCCCAAAAGTACTTGCATGACCTCAGTGTCTGGTGCCCCTGCTTGCAAAAGCATCTGTTATTCCCTCAGTCAGCGCAGCTGGCATCCACCTTGGGCTGTCTGGGCTCCACCCCGCATCCACCTGCAATAAAGCAGGAAAGCCTCATTGAAAGAATCAGCTTTTTCTGACACGAACAGGTGGATGTCGTTGCTCTTTCCGTCCTGATAAGTTGGTCTTGCCCCTTGGCTCCCCCTCTGTAGGGTACTTGGTTTCTTCCTTCCCCCTCGGTGATATCTCGGTCAGGAAGAAAGTCCTATCCAAGAGCTTCCAGGAGACCACTTGATTGCACTGCTGACTGATAACCCAGTTTACCTTGAGCAGAGACCTGTAGTTTTGTGTTATTCTTAGGATTTAACATAACGCTGCCCTCAAGGCCCAAGGGACAAACAGAAAGCCTGGTTATGCTGAGCCCAAGTGGGATATCATCTAGAAGGCTTTGAGGTTTTCTTTTCCAACGTGAGCTTATTTTCTTATTTTATGTATTTAAAAGGGTTCTCTTCTTCTCGTGAGGCAGAACTTCAAAGGAAGCATTCCAGACCACACTTCCTTTTGGTAAATCTTAACCAGTGTAAATGTTTACTTTTGTGTTGTAAATCCTAGGAGGTGATGGGAGAAGGAATGTCCGAAGCAGGTGTCCTGCCAGCAAAAGTTAAAACTTAATCTGCTGTTTTAGGCGTTTGGGAGGAAGGGGAGTGTTTATAATTAACAAGCCATGCTAATGAACCTGGAGTTAGCACCTTTTTGCCAGGTTCTGCAAATTCCTGGACCCACTGGAATGAGAGAGAGTTAGGAAAGCCTGCCTTGCTTCTTCCCCTGCCAGGGAGGTCAGTGCATGAAAATGGAAGGAATAAGCAAAACAATAATTCAAAGGGTAGAAAGATAAAGGGGAAAGTGAAATGATAGAAAGCAATATTACTTAAAAGCCGTGGCTTTTGGCCGGGTGTGGTGGCTCACGCCTGTAATCCTAGCACTTTGGGAGGCCGAGGCAGGCGGATCCCTTGAGGTCAGGAGTTTGAGACCAGCCTGGCCAACATGGTGAAACCCTGTCTCTACTAAAAATACAAAAATTAGCCGGGCGTGGTGGCAGGCACCTGTAGTCCCAGCTACTTGGGAGGCCGAGGCATGAGAATCGCTTGAACCCGGGAGGTGGAGGCTGCAGTGAGCCCAGATCGCACCACTGCACTCCAGCCTGGGTGACAGTGCGAGACCCTGTCTCAAAACAAAACAAAACAAAACAAAAAACAGCGGTGGCTTTGGTTGAAAATGTAAATGAAAATGTGAATTCCAAAAAATTACTAAAAGAAATGTTCTCATGCCACCCTCACTCACCAGGAATGCAACAATGCATTGTACAGGAGGGTCTCGGCAATTGGCTTGGGACCCACACTGTCTAGGAAAGAAACTTCTGGTTTCCATGTGCTGTCTGAGCAACAACCCCTTGGAAGAAATCCTTGAAAAACTGGGATGTTCTATGGAGGGAAGCTACTCATGAGTTGTGTAACTTAGGCAAAGGCATTCACCTTTTCTGAGACTCAGTTTTCTTATCAATAAAATGGAGCTAACAATAGGCACCTTCAGAATTATGAGGATTAATTGGCTCGTGTTTTCTCAACACAGTGTTTGGCAATCAATTGTTCTTGAGGTCACTATTGTTACCCCTACTTCTATGCACCCACCTTATATGCATAGAATGTGCTAGAAGGGGAAGAGGTAGTGGGAGGTGATCCTGGGGCAAATACAGCTAAGACCTCCCCCCATCCCACATGCGCTCATTCTTCTCTTTCCTCTGTTAGTCTAGAAGGGGTTGGGGCTGTTGGAGGAAAAGGAACATGGAGCAGAGAGAAGGATGCAGTGAGGGTGTTTGGGACTGTTGGCAGGCAGCAGTCAGGTTTGGGGGCTACAGGGCTCTGCAATTGAGGAAGCCAGAGGTGGGTGAAGAGTTGGCCACACCTCTCCCCTAAAGCTGCAGAATCTTCTGACTATAAGAAGAGCTGGTGCATTCAGAATCCTCTACAACCAGTCCTTCCCCTGACCTTCCCAGAAGCTTCGAACCCTCAATGCTGAGCTGCCAAGACAAGCTGGGTGACTAACATAGCCATTCTCCGGTTTGGGGATGTCAGAATGTCCACCCCTTCCCCACATCTCGAGGGGGTCATGCTTCAGAACTGCAGCCCTGCCACTTCCTCACTTCAGTCTTTTATGTAAGAGCAGTAAGCTCAGCAAACAGCCCAAATCTCTCTCCCTGGGGGCTGTGTGGATACGTTTTGGGGCACCCATGCAATGGAATGCCTTGTGGACACTGACAAGTCTAAGGTAGAGCTACAGGTGCTCATAGGGAAAGGAGTCCAAGATACATGATGGAGCATTCAGCAAGATTCAGAACAGTAGGTTATATGTTTAAAGAATGGAGTTAAAAGTATACACTCCCATCAACTAGAGTTTTACAGATGGGCTTCAAGGAATTATCTGTTCCGTAGAAATGTTTGGCCCACATGGTTTGGAAATAGCTGCTGCTCCAGGACCCCCCTTTGAAAGCTTGTGTTCACTGCAGTCCACCCTTCCTACTTCACTGGGTTACCTGCCTAGGTCATGCTGGAATTTGAGTTTGCAACCCCAAGACAACTGAGAGTGAGTTAAGGGAAATTGTGTATGTCCTACAGTGTAATTGATCAGTTTTAAGATGAACTTGTTTGTTTTGCATGTTAACATCTTCAAATGTGGGGTACTCTTAACAATGCTGTTGGCCATTGCTATCATTGCTTGCACATGCACATATAATACTGTTCCTATTAAGGTAACGTGATAGCTGTGGCCCCTCTGTGTTTTCATTGAAAACCGTGGAAAAACCATTTGCAAACAGGTCTTTGTTCTTATTGAAAAACTTTCTTTGACATCTTCTGGTGAAGTCAAGAAAGTGCTAGAATCAAAATTCAAAGTAATTGTCAGTGGCTTGGAAGAGAATCATGGAAACATCATCAGAATTCTCTTCAAGAAATGCTGCTGGGCATGGTGGCTCATGCCTGTAATCCCAGCACTTTGGGAGGCCAAGGCGGGTGGATCACTTGAGGCCAGAAGTTTGAGACCAGCCTGGCCAACATGATGGAATCCCATCTCTACTAAACATACAAAAATTAACCGGGCGTGGTGGTACGTGCCTATAATCCCAGTTACTTGGGAGGCTAAGGCAGGAGAATCACTTGAACCCAGGAGATGGAGGTTGCAGAGAGCTGAGATTGTGCCACTGCACTCCAGCCTGGGTGACAGAGTGAGATTTTGTCTCAAAAAAAAAAATGCCTTAACATTCAATGGCACAAAAGAATGACACTGTGAATGAGAAACACACAGGTGCCGATGACTCAGAGCTGAGAAGGGGCTCAATCTTTTACCTTAGTTGATTCATTTCACTTATCTTCCTTGTCATACATGGAAAAGAGAGTCATATCATAAAGTCCATATCTAAAAAAGTCTGAGCTTTTTCAGTACATATAAATATTCTAAGGTAAGGAAAGCTTGGGGTCATAACTTATTGGTAGTGTTTTCCTTTCCTGGTTGCATCTAGAATAATCCTGTTTATAAGTGATGCTTTCTTAGTAATGAAGTAGAGTATGTGTGTGTATTTGATCAGCATATATATGTGTTTTTGTGTACACATGCATGTGTGCTGGGTTAGTGTGCCTGCTGATATGTCTGTGAAAACATTTCTGGAAGGGCACACTGGAAATATGAACTTCCTTGTAACTTAAGGGTTTGCATAGTAGGTGAGGAGGGAAAAGTTTCTTGTTACTTGTATTTGTGGGTTACTTCTGTATGTTTTTGGTTTTTTCTTTTTTTTTTTTTTTCGATACAGAGTCTCACTCTGCCACCCAGGCTGCAGTGCAGTGGCACAATCTCAGCTCACTGTAACCTCTGCTTCCCAGACTCAAGCCATCCTCCTGTCTCAGCCCCCCAAGTAGCTGGGACTGAAGGCATGCGCCACCACACCAGGCTAATTTTTGTATTTTTGTAGAGACGGGGTTTCACCATGTTGGCCATGCTGGTCTCAAACTCCTGGGCTCAAGCAATCTACCCTCCTCAGCCTCCCAAAGTACTGGGATTACAGGCATGAGCCACTGTGCCTGGCCATTTTTCACTTTTATAAAAAATAGTGGGGGAACCCTTCAAGTCGCAAGCCCCACCTCAGACCTCCTGACTTCAGCATCTCCGGGGATGGCATCCCAGGTGCCAGGCAGCCAGATTTGGTTCTCTGTCTAACCAGGCTGAAAGCCAACTGGTGTCTGTAGGGGACCAAGGACTCCGTGAAGCTCACAGGGGTTTCAAAGAAACTATGAATTCACTAACCAATTGACTGTCTCCTTGCCCGCCTCTTTCCCTTTCTCCTCTCCTTCCTCAAATATTTTTTGAGTACCTCCCCTATGTATAATGTTAAGCATGCATCTACGGACCTCCTTTTCCCTTCGGGAGCTGGGAGTGGATGGTGCCTATTTTGCACCCTTGAGATGCATGGAAAACATGCATCCTTACAATCCTTGACCATCTCTTCATACCTTTATGCCTGAGAATGCACCCTTGGTGCTGTGAGCCCTTTGTGGAGAATGCGACTTCTTCTCCCAGACAAGATCTCATTGTGAGGCCAGGTGTAGGTTTAGAGGTTCATAATGATGGGCAGCACCTCTGTCACTTTTGCAACCTGGAGAGGCTGCTCTGAAGTGCTATCAGTCCAGAAACACTGAGCTCTGTACTGGTGTGGCTGCGGATCTGTCCTGAAGGAGAGAGTGCAGGAGAGGGACATTTGGAAAGAGCGCATCCCCCCCGCCCAGGCTTTACCTGCACAGCTTCCCCATTTATCAGCCCAGGTTCATTATGCTAAGGACTTAAAAACTGCTATCCCTTCTATGCTGAAGACTCAGAAATTGCTATCCCTTACCAGCCGCCTTCCACTCCTTCAAGATGAACTCATTACAAGATTCTTATAGAACTATAGCCTGATCATCCCCTTGCATAAAACACTTTATGTTTTGTCATGGCTTTTCAAGTCTACTCTCCCTGGCCTGGCAAGGGGGCTCATGCCTATAATCACAACACTTTGGAAGCCAAGACGGGGAAGGATCCCTTGAGCCCAGGAGGTGGAGACCAGCCTGGGCAACTTAGCAAGACCTCATCCCTACTGAAAGAAAAAAAAAAAAAGCCATGTATAGTGGTACACAACTGTGGCCCCAGCTACTGGTGAGGCTGAGGAGGGAGGACCATTTAAGCCCAGGAGTTCAGGCTTGCAGTGAGCTATGATGATACCCCTGCACTCTAGCTTAGGTGACAGAGCAAGACCCTGTCTCAAAACAACAACAACAACAAACTCTTCTCTCCCTAACGTCGCTCACAGGACACTCAACAACACAGGACTGACCCTGATTTTTGCCTCTCCAGCGCCATCCTGTTTCTCTGCCCCGCCCCCACTGCACTCTGGCAACAGGTCTTGAGAGACATTGCAACCTTGTGCATTATAGAGACTTGAAATGCTGGCCTCTCTAACAGGAGTTATCTTTCCTGCTCTCTTCACCTACTTACACCTACTCATCCTTCAGCCCTGTGTTTAATCACAGTCACTTGGGAAGAAGCCTTCTCTAACCGTGCGGAGTAAGATCAGACCCTCCCCGCTCCACCCCCATTTACAGTCTCATGCCCCTGTGTGCTGCTGCTTTGTAGAATTGCCCAAATTATTTCTGTGTCTGCCTTCTCTACTGCACTGCAAGCTCCTTAAGGACAGGGGACTCTGGCTGTTTACCACAAAACTATATCCTCAGTGCCTGGCTCTAGTGAGTTCTGAGCATATATTTTGGGCAACTGAATGAATCAATGACTCTCCTGCTAAGCAGCGATGCTTCTCCCAAGAACAAGGGTTAGGCCCAGCTTCCAGCAAGGAGGTAGCTGAGGATGTGACTGAGCGCCTGAGCGCCTGGAGCCCAGCCGAAGAAGCTGATTGGTGGGATGGAATGCCACAGGTCCCTCTGGTATCCTGGATACCGAGAGGGTGGGAATGTAAACTGGGCCCGGAGGCTGAATTCTTGAAATTTCACTGCAGCCTAGGAGGAGCCTGCAGGGAAGTGAACCTGACCTTGAAGTTCTAGCCTTTATTTTTTTTCCCCCTCTAAAAAAAAATAAGATAAAAGGTGCAATCATGCAACACATTCTTTCTGAGGGAGCTGTGAGGTGAGGGCTTTCTAAGTCACTCATAAGTCACTTCTAAGTCACTTCTAAGTCCACTCATCACCCAGGCCTGCTTTTTGCTGGTGCAGGTGCATCTTCCAAGATTTCTCGGCATTGCACACCCTAGAGGAGTTGAAGTTCCTGGTGGGTACTTCTTGGGTGCTAGCAGAGACATCCCAGCAGCAGTTCTCCTAATGAGGTGTCACAGAAGATAATATCAAGTGTTTATTGAACATCTAGGCCAGGCATGGTTGGCTCACACCTGTAATCCCAGCTCTTAGGGAGGCAGAGACTGGAGGATAGCTTGAGCCCAGGAGTTTGAGACCTGCCTGGGCGATATAGCGAATCTCCATTCTCTTAAAAAGAAAGAACATCTAGAATTTCCTGGGCAATGTACTTTGTGTGTCTTGTATGAGCTGGACCTCCCAGTACACCTGTACTTGAGGAATTATTATGCTAATTAAACAGAAGAGGAATTAGGACTAAAGGAACTGAACTGATCTGCCTATAGTCACACAGCTGGAGGTGGAAGTGCTGGGATGGAATGGAGATCCATCCATCTAGTAGCTCCCAAGCCTCTCTTCTGACCACTGTGTCACCTCCAAGTAGGCCTAGCAGCCAGCACTTGACTGTTTCCAGTCTTCTTAGCATGTCCCATTCATTCGCTAATTTAATTGTTTATAAAACTCGATGAGGAAGATATGATTACTTTCATTTCTCAAATTACTAAACTGAGGCTTAGAGAAATTAACAGAACCAGGATACAAACACAGCTCCCTCTACCCACAAAGCCCTTGCTTTCCTCCCCCTAAGGAGAGAGGGGAGTCTGTGTCACTTAGAGCAAATCGCTTGTCCCCTCTGGTCCTCGTTTCCTCATCTATAAAAGAAGGACATTGGACGTTGTCAGAGATTTTCAAATGTTGTTTTAGCAATGGAGCCGTTTCTTGAAATGGAATCTTCTCATTGAACCCTGGTATGCAAACCACTCCTTTAACTGCCCGCTTACTGCTGCCCTCAGCCCACCTGGGTATGTGGGCCCCACAAAACCCAATTTGAGAACCTCAGCTGTAGGTGATTTCCAAAGGCCTTTCCAGTTTCATCAGCCGTCTCCGCTTCTCTAATTTTGGGTCTAGCAGAAGAGCCAGGGCACGTTTTCCTTTTTAAAAACAATACCTGGCCAGCCACGGTGGCTCATGCCTGTAATCCCAGCACCTTGGGAGGCCGAGGCAGGGGGATCACATGAGGTAAGGAGTTCAAGACCACCCTGGTCAACGTGGTGAAACCCCGTCTCTACTAAAAATACAGAAAATTAGCCGGGCATGGTGGCAGGCGTCTGTAATCCCAGCTACTAGGGAGGCTGAGGCGGGAGAATCGCTTAAAGGCAGAGGTTGCAGTAAGCTGAGATCATGCCATTGCACTCCAGCCTGGGCAACAGAGCCAGACTCCCTCTCAAAAAACAAACAAAAAACCAATACCCTGTGGTCTCCATCCTTCTCAGGACCTCAGCCAGAAGGATCTGAGCCTGTGCCCCAGAACTCTTTGTTGTGTATTTAACACTGACTCCACTGTAGGGAAGAAAGAGGAAATTCGTCATTTTACTTGTGTGCTTGGTATTATGACTCACTAGGAAATTCAGATACATTAGTAGTTAATACAGAACAGTTAGAGTTAAATGGAATTGGTTTGAATCACTGCACCTGTGCTCTATAGCATGTGACTGTGGCAAGACGCCTACCCTGTCTGTGCTTTAGTTCCTACTACATGTGGAGAAGGTGGTGACGCCGACTTCAGATCCTGCTTTTAAACTAGATGGTGTATGTGCTCAACATATATGAGCCGATATTACTAATCTTGATTGCAAAGCATCAGCTGTTTTTAATGTACCATGACCACAGCGAGAAACTGGCACTGAGCTAAACAACCTTCACCTATGTATAAAGATCCAAGTGACATCCTAAGAAAAAGGAACCTCACCCTGTGCTCCTCATACCAGCTGCCCAGCCATGTACACCAACTGATGCTGGCAGAATCGTTGGGGTCCTGCAAAGACCTGGTTTTGTAACTCTCTCCCCACTCCCACTAGTACACGTAGTGGGGAGCAGCCCTTCTTGGCATCCATATACCCCACTCTCCAACTGTATGGTACTTTTGGATGAATTCTTTTTTTTCCTTACTTTAGGCTTATTCATCTTTCAATAGCTCCATCAGTGTAACTAGGGAAGGTTTTGACACCTCCTCTCTTTCCTACACCCCTCCCCCCAGAAACAGCTGGCAATGTCAAGACATTTCTGGTGGTCACAACTGGGAGGGTGCCTCTAAATGGCTAGGGGCCAGGGATAGTGCTGGACATCCTGCAGTGCATAGGATCGCCCCAACCACAAAGAGTCATCCTCCCCAAAATGTCAACAGGTCTCACAGTGAAGATCCAGGCCAGGAAGCCCTGAAATATATGTTAAGCATCCATCAGGCAGGCCTGGTGATGAACAAGAGAAACACTGTTTCTGTTTTCATGGATCTTATAGTCTAGTGTTTGTGCTGCAAGGGAGGCAGAAATTCAATGGCCAAAGAAAGAAAGAAATGCATCATTGCCAATTGTTGTAAGTTCCGTGAAGGAAATAAAATGGTGCCATGGTGGAGAATAAATGAGGGGACCTCACTAGGATGACTCAGTCACACAAGAGGGTGACAGTTAAACTGGGGGCTGCAAACCCAGGAGCTAGCCATGCAGGAAGAGGATGGTATTCCTGGCATGGGTCACAGTGTGCTAGGGATGAAGAGAGAAAGAAGGGCAGGTGCTGAAGCAGAGTGAGCCTTGGAGAAGATGCCAGGACCTGGAGGAGGCTGGAGGGCTGGGCAAGAGTGTGCAGTTTGTTCTAAATGCAGTGGGAAGGCCAGGCACAGGGGCTCATACCTGTAATCCCAGCACTTTAGGAGGCCAAGGTGGCATCACCTGAGGTCAGGAGTTCAAGACCAGTCTGGCCAACGTGGCAAAACCCCATCTCTACTAAAAATACAAAAATTAGCCGGGCGTGGTGGCACGCACCTGTAATCCCAGCTACTCAGGAACCTGAGGCAGGAGAATCACTTGAAGCAGGGAGGTGGAGGTTGTGGTGAGCCAAGATCACGCCAGTGCACTCCAGCTTGGGCAACAGAGTGAGACTTTGCCTCAAAAAAAAAAAAATAATTAAAAAAGTATAAATGCAATGGGAGGCCACTGGAAAGCCTTTAACTTAGAAGTGACAGGATAGAGTTTCCTTTTTTTTCTTTTTTTTTGAGACGGAGTCTCACTCTTGTTGCCCAGGCTGGAGTGCAGTGGTGCCATCTCGGCTCACTACAACCTCCGCCTCCTGGGTTCAAGCGGTTCTCCTGCCTCAGCCTCCCGAGTAGCTGGGATTACAGGCGTGCACCACCATGCCCGGCTAATTTTGTATTTTTTAGTAGAGACGGGGGTTTCTCCCTGTTGGCCAGGCTGGTCTCGAACTCCCGACCTCAGGTGATCCACCTTGGCCTCCCAAAGTGCTGGGATGCTGAGTTTACTTTTTAAAACATTTTAAGAGTATGAATCAGAAGGGATTTTTCCTGCAAGTTGAACACTGCATGTTCTCACTCATATGTGGAAACTATAAAAAGCTGATCTCATACAAGTAAAAAGTAGAACAGGGGATTCTAAAGGCTGGGAAGGGAGAGTTAGGGAAAGATTTGTTAAAGGATACAAAATTAAAGCCAGACAGGGGGAATACATTCTAGTGTTCTATAGCACTAAAAAACTATAGTTAACCATATTATATAGTTTCAAATAGCTAGAAGGAGGATATTGAATGTTCCCAACACAAATAAATGAGAAATGTTTGAGATAAAGGGTATGCTAATTACCCTGATCTGATCACTATACATTGTTTGTATCAAAACATCACTGTGTATTCTAAAAATATGTACAACTGTGTGCCAATTTTTAAAAATTGAAAAAGCAAATGTTGAGGTGCTGAGAAATGGTCTGGCTATTGTTTAGGGACTGAAGGCCCCAGGGAAGCTGTTGGCCCCTCAGCAGGAGTAAGGACAAATGAGATGACATGACAAGGAGCTTTTCCAGCTGGGCTCCTGGTAGAAATCAGGCTGTAAGAGCAGAGGGATGAGGGTGGGGTTCTGGGACCTGGGGAGGGAGGGAGCTCTTCCTTCCCCCTAGCTAGTTGCCTTGGGGCAAAGAATGCCAGTGGAGGCGCTGTTGGGGCTGTGAGGGGTGCAGTCATTTGATGTTCAGGAGAATGTTGTGTTTGTTTTTGCCAAGTGGTTCTGACTTCAAATCAGTGGGTCTCTGCATTTGGGAAACATTGTTCTACGTGTGGTGGCTCGGGCAAGGGTGGCTTTCCCTGGTTCTGCCGTTTACTAGCCCTGTCACCTTGGGTGAGTTACTTACCCTCTGTAAGCCTCAGTTTCTTCATCTGTAAAGTGGGAAAAATACAGTACTTCCTTCCCTGGGCTGTGAGGTTGAAAAAAGGTACTGTTTGTAACTTAGCGGAGTATCCAGTACATAGTCAGGGTGTAATGAGTATTCAGTTACTTATGTAGTCTAGGTAACAAACACTTGACAGATAATAGTACATTTAACTTAACCCTCACAACGACACTATGAGACAAGTACCATTCTTTCTGTTTTTCTTTCTTTCTCTTTTTTTTTTTTTTTTTTTTTTTCAGACAGTCTCGCTCTGTTGCCCAGGCTGGAGTGCAATGGCACAATCTCAGCTCACTGCAACCTCCGCCTCCCAGGTTCAAGTGAGTCTCCTGCCTCAGCCTCCCGAGTAGCTGGGATTACAGGCATGCACCACCGTGCCTGGCTAAGTTTTGTATTTTTAGTAGAGATGGAGTTTCATCACTTTGGCCAGGCTAGTCTTGAACTCCTGACCTCAGGTGAGCCATCCATCTCAGCCTCCCAAAGTGCTGCGATTACAATTCAACCATTTAAAGCTTACAATTAAGTGGCTCTTAGTATATTCAGAGTTGTGCAACCATCACCACAATCACTTTTGTGATATTTTCATCACCTCCCCACAAAAAACTCTGCGCCCCTTAGCAGTCATCCCCCAATCTTCACTTCCCCCCAGCCCTAGACAACCACTAATCTACTTTCTGCCTCTATAATTTTGCCTATCCCGGACGTCTCATATAAAGAGTCATACAATATGTGACCTTTTGTGTCTGGCTTCTTTCAGTTAGCATGATGTTTTCAGCTTTCATCCATGTTGAGGCATGTAGCAGTACTTCATTGCTTTTCATTGCCGAATAATATTCCATTGTATGGATATGCCACATTTTGTTTATCCATTCATCAGTTTGTGGATATTTGGGTTATTCTCACTTTTCGGCTATTACGAATGAATGCTGCTGTGAATATTCACGTACAAACTTTTGCATGTACATACATTTTTCTTTCTTTTGGATATTTGGTAGGGACTGTTTTTCTCCTTGCTTTACAAATAAGGACATTGAGGCACAGAAAGGTTAAGTTATTTGCCTGGGTCACACAGCAAATAAGTAAGAGTCATAATCAGAACTCAGGTAGTCTGCCTCCAAAGTCTGTGCTGTTCATCAGTACCTCTCCTGAACGCTTCCTTGTAGCAGCTACTGTGCCAGGAGCCAAAGAGACTGGGGAGAGCAAAGCAGACATGTCCCTGTCCTTGTGAAACTTACAGGGAGACCACGGTGCAATAATCGAAGACACGGGAAATAACTACCATGACAGCTGCATTAAGGATTACAGTCGGGAGTTGCAAGATTCTGGCAGGTAGACCGGTGGGCCCTGGGACTTGTCATCATCAGAGTGGCCAGGGAAGGAAAGCGTCCCTGGAGAGGAGGTGCTTGCTGTAAGATCTGTAGGACACGTAAGTGCTAACCAGGCAGAGATGGAGGAAAGCAGCAGCTTTAAAGGGTGCAAGACTCGAGGGTAGGGCCAGTATAGTATGCAGGCTTCTGAAGTCAAGCATTTACTCAGCAATTACTCAGCACCCCACAGGCACAAGGCTCGATGGATAATGGGTCCTAGGGACACTGCTAACTGAGAAAAATCTCTCCAGCCCCAGGCAGGAACACATCTTGCTGTCAGAGATCACTGATGTCCCAGTCTGAGAGACCCAAATTCCCATCCCCGCCTCTCATTTTCAACATCAAAAGGCTGGTATGCTTTAGATCCAATGGCATTTTTCATCTCCTCTCCTCTAGGTAGCTGGCCTTTCAAATGGGAGAGAATATCATTCCTCTTCAAAGCGGTGCAGGTGTCATTTGCTGATTAAAAAAAAAAAAAAAGATTTTGGAAAAAGTAAAGCTTGGGTCACCAGATACACACCTGCCAGGTGTTCAGATGCTGGTCCTTCCCTGGCCCCATGAAAAGGACCTGGTGATTCACCCACAGATAATGGAAGACAGTTCTGTTACCTCTTGATAGCAGCTTTTGTGTCCACCCCTTTTCCCCAGGTGGGCCGAGAGCATTGGTAGCTAATTATGATCACTCCACACAATTACAGCTGTGCTGCCCCTTCCCCTGGCCAGTGGGCTTCCGTGCCCAGAGTGAAGCCTGCAGCCTGTGTCAGATACCAGCATGTGTAATGGGAGGAAACAGCTTCCATGTCCAGAGCACTGGTTCCGAGGGCATCTTCAGGCACTGAAATTGGCACCATAGGCATGGGGAAGTTTCAGTGGAAGTGAATGGGGAACACTGGGGGGACTTACTGAAAGACTTTCAGATGCAGGGAGTATTTGACACAGCTCACCTCCAACTGGCCTGGTTTTATTCTGAATTGTTTGGAGCAGAGGAAGGGAGAGGGAAAACATAAAGATCAGGGTAATAGGTTCTAGGAGCTGACGGAGCTGATGGAGCTGAACAGGGGAGGGACCATGGAAGCTAGAGCTATTGAGCAAAAATTAGGCCGTCAGCCTCTAGGCAGGCAGGCACTTGGCTGGATCCAAGTGGCAGTGTTAGGTGCTGTGGGTGAATGCACACCCACAAGTATGTGCACATTCCCTGCCTCCCGGAAGCTCACAGTTCAGCCAGTGATACATGCATAGAAGTTTGAAGCAGTAACATTAGATATGAGGTTGAATTCATGCTGACCGGATTTCTGTGGACTTCGTGGAGGCCCTGAAGGCTTTGTAGGATCTAGAAAGGCAGAAACAGATGTGGTGGGGGATGGGTTGAAGAGTCGTGGATGACTCACTAAGACATTGAGGTGGGAAGGTATGCAAGGACTATACCACACTGTGTGGAGGAGGGGGTTCATGGAAAGGGTAAGAACTCCCAAAGGGTAGATGAAGAGCCCTGAAGACCCAGCTAAGGAAACCCATGAATGACTGGGAGCCACTGGAAAGTCTTGAGCAAAGAACTGGAGGATGCAAGTGCTGCAGAGAACAGACCCCATACTGTGGACGGATTGAGAGCACAGTGGGGGCCCCTCAAGCTTTTCCACACTCTGGGCAGTAGGGTTTATCCAAGTGCCCACCACCAAGTATCTGGGCACTAGGCAGGGAGCAAAGGGTGTTTCCAATTCCAGTGTTAAACAATTCCTTCCAATTTATATGTTCCAAGGAAGGATTGGACTCCCAGAAGCTTGGAGTTCTTGTTTTATGACCACCATCCAGACCTAAGAGCTTGGGGGGTTTGTATGCATTTTCATTGCACAGATGGACCTCCCAATTTTCTCAACTTTACTTCCCTTTCACATTTGCACTGACCATATAATCATGGTTTTAAAGGTCATAAAGTTCACTGTGCTAGGAGATACAGAAATACTTTCTTGATGACGGGGCCAAACGTTCATTAAGTGCTTTCATGTGCCCTGCATTTGAATTTATTCATGATAGCTTCAACATTCTGAGTGTTCACTGTGCGGCAGGCACTGTGCTAACTGTATTATCTCGTATACTTTTCAGGACAAGTGAAAGTGATGACCCCATTTAATAGATGAAAACTGACACTCAAAGAAGGGAAATAACTTGCCCAAGATCGCAGAGCTCAGGTTGGCTGGACTCTAGGACATCCCTTGCCTCCACACCATGCTGCTTGTCAGCAGCAGCATGCAGAGCTGGTTGCAAAGGAGGGGCTGACATATATTAAGAGTTGAGGCTGGGTGCGGTGGCTCAAGCCTGTAATCCCAGCACTATGGGAGGTCGAGGTGGGTGGATCATGAAGTCAAGAGGTCAAGATCATCCTGACCAATATAGTGAAACCCCATCTCTACTAAAAATACAAAAATTAGCTGGGTGTGGTGGCATGCCTGTAATCGCAGCTACCTGGGAGGCTGAGGCAGAAGAATCACTTGAACCCAGGAGGCGGAGGTTGCAGTGAGCTGAGATTGTGCCACTGCAGCCTGGGCGACATAGTAAGACTCCGTCTCAAAAAAAAAAAAAGAGTTGAACTTTTGCTTCTGGGATGTTTATGTGTTTTCCTAGTCTTCAGAGGTTCAGGGCTCTCAGATGTCTCCCCCACCATACCTCCACTCAGTCTTCCACTGATGACATTTCTTAATAATTCACATGCTTTCCCCTCGGCTCAGTTACGCATTGGAGAACACTGCTGCATCTAAACCACTGTAGCTGACGAGCTATTATGCAGCTCACCCAAACAGCAGCTTGCAAGTCCTGTCCATTCTGAACATTTGGAATGGAACTCTTCTGATCCTTATTTTCCACCTAGAACAGTCATAATGGAACAATGGAAATGTATTGATTGTCGCTGTTTTGCTTATATACCTTGGACTCTCTGCAAAAGGAGATATGTGTGAGTGTTTTAAGGCAGCCTTGCAGATAGCTTCTAAAACGAATTCACTGGCCTGAAAAAATGATTCCTAGCCTGCAGAACTGTCATTTGTCTTCCCTGTGCTTGAGAGAGCTGGGTAGCCCACAGGAAAGAATAAGTGGTGAAAACCTGGCTTCTAATCCTAAAGCTTCCAACAGCGAGTTATGGGGTCTTGGGCCCATTCTTTACATTTCAGCCTCAGTTTTCTCATCTGTAGAATGTGAGTGTTACTTTTCTCCTCCAGAATTGTCCTGTGGGTCAAGACGAGATAGCAGATGTGATAAGAGCTTTGTAAGCTACAAAGTAGATGTATATGTGTGGGATAATAGTACACAGTTTCCTGAACTAACTCATGGAGTTCTTGAAGACATCAGATGAAACAGTAGACGGGAAAGTTCTGCGAAGGGAAGAAACTCTGAGCATCTCTGTAGCAGGTGCTCTTGCTCAAGCCTTAGCAATGCATCTGTCACAGCAGGAAGCAGGGGCTGCTTAACAAAGCAGTGCAGGGGGTTCATATTCCAAGGAGAGATTTTATTTAGAAGAGAAATGACTTAAAATAGAAGTCAAACATTTATAGTAAATATTGGGGGGGAAAGATTTGATCAGGCCTTCATTTTGAGAAACAAAACTAAAAATTTAAAAGTATATTTATACTGTATTTAACAACATACTGCAACCATGCCCCAGTTCTTAGTTTGAACAAAGTGTTGATTTATTTTTTGTATGATTATTTGGATACAATGAGCCATAGCAGAAAAGGACATTTTTCTCTTCTCATTTGACTTTCCCACCAGGCTCATAAGGAAGGTCATTTTTACAAAATATTGAAGGCTTTATCTGTTTTCCTATGGCCTTGTTTAACCCCTTGGTATCACTGAAATCCTTCTCTTTTATCATTTTATTTTTAGAGGTTCACTCTGTTGCTCAGGCTGGAGGGCAGTGGTGCAATCTTGGCTCACTGCAATCTCCACCTCCTGGGTTCAAGCTGTTCTCCTACCTCAGCCTCCCAAGTAGCGGGGACTATAGGCGTGCACCACCATGCCCGGCTAATTTTTGTATTTTTAATAGAGACAGGGTTTTGCCATGTTGGCCAGGCTGGTTTCAAACTCCTGACCTCAAGTGATCCTCATCTCCCGAAGTTCTGGGATTACAGAGGTGAGCTACCGTGCCCGGCCTGAAATCCTTCCCTTTTAAAGGGCCTGTTGTCTCTTCTTCATCTTAATGGATTTTCTCCTTTTCAGTTGTTACCTGAGTAACTCAGCCACTCCTTGGGTGTGATTGAGTAGTTATTCAACATGACATTCACAAACTTCATGAAATCCTGCCTTTTTTAGAATATTAGTGATTTCCCTTGCAGTTGACTTGGACTGTACTTGCATTGCTTTGTCAGATGCTAAGACATCCAGCAGACCCATAAAGATGTTGACAGGAAATACTGACGGCATGGGCTAGACACTAATGTTAAGTGGGGAGCAATATTTGTGTAGGCACTGATTTTATTATAAGTACTCAATTCGTGGGTTAATTTTTTAACTCAGCTCATAGTTTTTATATTTTGATGACTCTTGTTTCTCTAAATGATCATCTAAGTGCAGGAATCAAGATACATATCCAGTCATTGACTTTCCCCTGATTAAGAGAGCAGGCTGTGGAGTCAGAGTGGCTGGGTTAGAATCCCAGCTTCTACTTGTACAATCTGTGTGACCCTTGATAAGATAATTAAATTATTGGAGTCTCAGTCTTCCCCAGTGCGAGCCTGCGGGGACTCTGTGTGGTGAGAGAGACTCTGTCCAACACCACCAGGGCAGGGAGAAACAACTGGCCCCATTTCATAACAGAAGCAGATGGCCCAGGAGGCACCCCCAAGAGCGTTTGATTGGGATGCCCAGCCCTGGCTCTCCCTCCACCTGAAGCCCACCGAGATTAATTGGGTACCTTATGTCTGATGTCGAAAGGAAGGAGGAGAAGGGTTTGGGGAGGGCAGGTTCTTGCAGACTGATCTCAGCAGGTCTGAAGTTAGGCTGAAAATCTGTGTTTTGCAGGTACAAACACTGTAAGGAGATACGAGATACTTAGGAAAGCGGGGAGCAGCCCAGAGTGCGAGCCCAGTGTCACAGACTCAGAATGATCCAGGAACCATCCAGGGAAGCAGTGCCCGCAGGAAACAGCAGCTGCAGGTGTATTTCCTCCCCTGCTCAGCTCCTCCTGCCCTGCATGAGCAAGACCCTAAGACCCTCAAGAGACCCTCAGAAAATCTGTCCAGTGCCCCAACATCAGAATGAAGGCATCTGGGGAACAAGTAGAAACAGTGCCTGACACACGGGTGCCCTTAGTAGGCGTGCCTGAAATGCTTGTTGAGAAAATAAATGCATGCAGAATACAGGTCTCATTTGAATACCTCCTGTTTGACTAGGAGCAGAGGAATTCAGGTGAGCCATTGTTGAGAAACCTGTGTGACTAGTTAGAATTAGTTAAAAAGTAAAAGCCGGGACCTCCCAGGGCCCGTGCTTGGTGTGCTGTGAGTGAGATTGGTCCGTGAGTTGGTGGTGGCTTAGAAATGATTGACAGACGTGTCTTATTTTTTAATGTGACAATGGATGTTTGGTTCCATGTAAAACAATTAGAGGAGGAGCCGTTTGGTTAGTGTCAGGCTCTGTGTTTTGACTTGTTCCCCAGATGCCTTCATTCTGATGTTGGGGCACTGGATAGATTTTCTGAGGGTCTCTTGAGGGTCTTAGGGTCTTGCTCATGCAGGGCAGGAGGAGCTGAGCAGGGGAGGAAATACACCTGCAGCTGCTGTTTCCTGTGGGCATTGCTTCCCTGGATGGTTCCTGGATCATTCTGAGTCTGTGACACTGGGCTCGCACTCTGGGTTGCTCCCCGCTTTCCTAATAGGGTCCTTGGATGTCACCCCCAGACGTTGGCAATGCCCCCAACCCACTGAGTGACAAGGGTCCTCCTCAGAGGCCAAAGCCAGCATCTCTTCAGTTCGGTTGCCCTGACTGTAGATGGGTGCTGTGTCCTGAGGCCTGGGATGCCCTGAGTTCTCAAGTTAACCGCTGTCAGTCATGTGCCCTCCAGGGCAGACCTCAAGAAGGAGGCAGTTCCAGGGATACTGCTTATTCAGCCCACCAGGCTCGCAAGGGTCTGTTCCCTATTTCCGATTCACCTTCAGTTGATCACCCTGGCCTTGCCTGGAGAGAGAATTTGGAATTCTGTGCCCTAATCCTGACTGCTTCTCTAGGATTTCTTTGGACCTTTTGTTGAGATGCTGATATTGAAGAAAAGGTCGTGTGAAGTCCGTGCTCACCCTGTTAAGATGTGTTTGTGGGTCCCCTGCTAAAGCAGAACTGAAACCCTGTTTCTGTCATTCTGTCAGCTTGTGGCCTCAACTAGGCACAGCCCTTGGGTTCCCTCGTGTACCCTCCCTCTTGATGTAAGGGATGGCCCTGAAGAAGGTGAAGAGCAATCTGTGTGACGATCTATTTCATTTATTAGCCTGAGTGAAATTGGAGGCCTCTTTTCTTTTACAGAGTCATTGTCGAGCAAGGTCAGTCCAAAAAAAAAAATCCCTATATATTTATGATTATGTATCAAGAATGATTCTGTCCACTGGGTATACTGCAGTGCTCTAAACAGTCCTGATCGCTGCCCTTGCAGAGGTCACTATCTCCAGAGAAAGAATGTAAGTCGTTGTGAAGAGTTGGGAAGGAGAAGCAGACGGGCTGTGGCCTTATCAAGCTGGGATCTGCCCTGTTGGAAGGGTCAGAGGAGTCATGCTCAGGAGATGGCAGTGTGACTATTAGAGATATCTGCTATGATAACAGAGTGTTGAGCACCTATTATATCCAAGCACTGTGCAAACACCTGGCATACCTGAGCTCCTTTATTCCCGAGATGGGCATTACTGGCAGCCCCATTTGACAGGCTGGGGGATGTGATGTGCACCTTTTCCTGAAGGTGGCCAAGAGAAGTGATGTGCACCAGCCACACAGCTGGCAAGTGGCAGAGCTGGTTCCTGAGCTCAGGGGATGTGACTGCGATGCGTGTGCATGGGTGTGTGCACAGGCTCAGGTAGGGTGAAGCTCAGGGAGACCGAAGCCCTCACCCTCACCCTCTCTACTGTTTTCCTGCCAAGGAGGGGCACGTCCCCAGGATGTTTGCAGGCTTTATTCTGCCTGGGCAGTGACCCAGGCTCCTTTAATCCACAGCCGGATGGGAAGAGCTGCTGGCAGAGGGAAGGGCCACACATCATTGTCCCTCTCCCTGAAGCATACCTCTCAGGAAGTTCCGGGGTGGGGTGGAAGCTTGGCTGTGAGCACAGGCCTCCCTTTATCCCACCTTGACCTCAGACAGGCCAGAGGAGAGCCACACACATTTGCCAGCTGGGGGTGCGGCCATCACAAACAAGGACTTCTCCAAGGAGGAAATACAAAGATGCCATCCGGAAAGGATCGAGGAGTAGTTGTCCAGGCAGGGTCCACTGGAGAAATACAAAGAAAGAAATTATCATCAGCCTAGGAAAGGGCCCTAGCAGAGCCATCCTGAATGTGGCCCAGAAGAAATTTGATTGGGGTGGGGCCAGGGGTATCCAGCCCCCACACTGCAGCGTGGGATCTTCGCTTGAGGGTGTGAGAAGAAAGGGGTTTCCTTTCTGGTAGAAAAGTTCCTGAGTGGTCTGAAAATTCCAAAGCTAACACATGTCAGCTGCTTTCAATATGCCAGACATAATGCCCAGTGCTGCACACATGTCATCCTATAAACCTCCCCACAGCTCTGTGAGGTGGGGACGATTGTTATCCCCATTTTACGGAGGAGGAAACTGAGGCACGGCGAGGTTAATATGCCCAAGATTCAAGAGCTGGCAGGTGACAGAGCGAGTTGTTGAATGGTCATGGCCGAGTCCCTTCTGTTCCCTGTGCATCAATTTCCCCATCTCCACAATGAGAGGACCAGACACAGTGATTTCCAAAAGTCCTTTCATTACCGAATTCCCATGATTGTGTCCCAGAGACTTGTAAGGTCATTCAGCCATGCAGGTGTAGGCCTCTTGGGCACGTGGGTTTCTGATACCCCCACCCAGTTCCCTTCCCACCCCTCTGACACACCTGTTTCTCAGCAAGCCTTCTGAAATCTTTTGTATATGACACCCCCACCTTATAACTATAGAAAGGTTTTGTTTGTTTGTTTGTTTAATACTTTCCAGCTTTGGGCTCAGAAAATCCCTTCTTTCCTCCCCTGTAAAAGATTTCTTCCTTCCATCCCACTCTGCAGGGCCTCATCCTGGCCAAGCAGCCTCACCCTCTCTTTCAGCACAGCCCTGCAGGCTGGCTCTGTCACCTTCTCATATTTACTGAGCATCTGTAACAAGGACTTGCTCAAGGTCACACAGTCGGTAAGTGGCCACGTCAAGCTGGGACCTGAATTGTGGTCTGCTGTTCAGCACACAGTAGGTCCTCAGGAGTGCTTCCTTCTTTCTCCCTCATTTGACTGGCTCTTCTTCCCTTTGCTTCTGTTTGCAGATAGAAGGTAGAATGGGGCTGAGAGTGGGGTTGGCTGCTCTGGGCCACTGGGCGGGAGGCTCACAGGCCTTCCTGTTTTTGGAAGAATTGGTCTGGAGCAGCAGCTCCACCAACCCCAATTCTATGACCGACAGCGGCCTCCTGAGTAACCGTTTGTTTCCTCAAAATAACACTCCACCTTTCGCCTAGCAAGAAGGATGGTTATCTGCATGGGTGCCATCTTTCTGGGCCCTCCAAATGCGGACAGCTCACCTTTGCTGCTAAAAACATCTGCTTCACCTCCCAGCTTCAGGTCATTCCTCTGAGATCCTATGGAAAAGCTCTCAGCTAAATTGGACATTAAATACTAGAGGAATGGATTGGTTCACATACTGGGAAAGTCCAGAGGTTCGATGCAGGGCTCCAGTTGTATCATCAGGTCTTAGTTTCTCCCCTCCTGACTCCGCCTGCTGCTGTATCAGCTTCATTCTCAGTTTGCACATGATGATCTTCTAGGATTGAAGAAAAATGCAGAAAGAGGTCTCTCTTATTCATGGCTCAGATGGAAGTCCTGAGGTTGACTTTTACTAGCCCATAGTGGGTCGTCAGAAGCTGGGGTCCAGGAATGGCTTAAAATCAACTGCTCACCAAAGCATGTGGCTGGAGAATCTTTAGAGAGGTGGGTTCCTCAGGCAATTTGCAATGCTGTCACCAAAAGAGGCAGTAATGGGTGCTTGGTGGCAAAAATCCAACAACTGTTCTCCATCCCTTCCTCTGCTGGTCCCCAGGTCACAGTCCAGGAGGCTGCTTGGCGTGGGCCAGGAGGGTGCTTGGACTGAAGTTGAGCGTGCCTCTTCTAGACTGGCTCTCCCTTGGCTCCCTACTCTTAAACATTGTTCTGTTTTTCTCCACCCCAACATAAAGGGCATCTGGCCAAGGGCAGGACGGGAGGAAAAGGACGTGGAAGAAAGCCTGTTGTTATCATGATCATTCACTCATTCATTCATTCATTCTTCTGCTTAACTATGTGCATAACAAATGTTTATTGAGCATCTAAGACATTGCAAACAATGAGCTAAATGAGGGTTTCCAAAACTTCAGTCACTGGTACACCCTCTTCCCAATTTTTGCCAATAGAAGTAAAATGATGTTACCAATTCCCAGGTAGAGGCTGGGCGCGGTGGCTCACACCTGTAATCCCAGCACTTTGGGAGGCCAAGGTGGGCGGATCATTTGAGGTCAAGAGTTCAAGACCATCCTGGCCAACATGGTGAAACCCTGTCTCTACTAAAAACACAAAAAATTAGCCGGGCATGGTGGTGCATGCCTGTAATCTCAGCTACTTGGTAGGCTGAGGTAGGAGAATTACCTGAACCTGGGAGATGGAGGTTGCAGTGAGCCGAGATCACACCACGGCACTGCAGCCTGGGCAACAGTGAGACCTTGTCTCAAAAAAAAAAATTCCCAGCTAGATAGCCCATGGGAAGGCATTGAGCCTAGGGTCCAATCTCTCTCAGCTAACAAAGGAGCCTGGCAGAGGCTGGAAGAGTTAAAGACACAGTAGCTCCAGACTGTGGACTCTACTCTTGATTGAATCTGAAAAGCTGAAGGGTAATTGAAAAGGGAATAGCGTTCTCCCTGACAGATGCAATGTTTTTTCCTGCCTTGCAAGTGCACCTCATAAAGTCATCCTGTGTGCCACCAAAGGCATCATATACACTTGGGAAATTTATAATACTCCTGGAATCCAGAAATGAATCCAACTCGGACCTTGTCTCAAAGCGACTTCCCCTCTAGGCGGCGAGAGAAGAGCAGGATACAAATGAAAGTGCCATGAGTTAGGATGTGATGGAAGCAGGAGTGCAGGTAAAGGCTGTGGGAGATGAGAAGAGGTTGCTTTTCTGGGGCCTGGCAAAGGCTGCAGGTGGGAGATGGTGTTTGCAGCAGGCCTGGATGCCTGCGGAGGATTTGACTTCCAGAGAAAGGGATTGGGCAGCCCAGGCAAAGGGGAAACAAGAAAGACCAGGGAAAAGGTTGGAGGTGGGTGGAGAACAGCAACCAGTCATGTCGCAGCCAGGTGGTTTCTGCACCACGTGCCACCTGCCCACTCTGGGTGTCCTGTTTATCCTTGGATCCTAATGGTGGTGTTGAGTAGACTCCACTCAGAACTGAGAGGGGTGTCTGCCCAGGGACTGGCTGCTTCTCTGCACCCTCTCCACCCAAGACCCCCTTGTTTGCCCCACATTCTCTGTGCAGTAACCCTGCTGTGGCAGCTGATGTGGTAGAAGCAGCAGATTCCAATCTCAGAGCTGCCCTTTGCCAGCTGTAGGACCTGCTATCCCGTTCCTTAGAGGTCACTGAGCACCTACCTCAAAGGGCGGTCGGGAGCATCCAATGAGACAAGGCCTGGCCCGTGGCAAGAGCTCAATTAACATTAACAAGCACGAGTCTTAAACACTGCCCACATGTGCTTATTGAGGCCCTCTTGGCTTCTCAAGCTTTCTGAGCCTTAGTGTCATCATCTGAAAAATGGAATGTCTATATCAGGTGGTCGAATAATGTTTACCAAGTGAGAACCACTTAGTATGTCTTTGGCAAATATTTCCTTCGCCTGGGTGGCTTCTGCTGTGCTTTGGGTTTATCCAGTAATTATTCAAATATCATTCATTGAGCTCTGCACTTTTTCCTGATACTTCACAAAGTATTGATATTGTTGTTCCTGTTTTATTAATTGCATGGTGCTTGGTGATTAGGAGCTTAGAACCCTGAACCTATTTGCCTGGATTCAAATCCCAGCTCTGCCACCTTCCAGGTGTAGGACCTAAGGCATGCGGCTTAACCTCTCCATGCCTCAGTTTTCATCTGAAATGCGGATTTTATATATATATATAGTTTTTTGGTTGTTGTTTGTTTGTTTGTTTGTTTGTTTGTTTTGAGATGGAGTCTTACTCTGTCGCCCAGGCTGGAGTGCAGTAGCATGATCTTGGCTCGCTGCAACCTCCGCCTCCCAGGTTCAAGCGATTCTCCTGCCTCAGCCTCCAAAGTAGCTGGGATTACAGATGCCCACCACCTTGCCCAGCAGATTTTTGTGTGTTTAGTAGAGATGGGGTTTCACCATGTTGGTCAGGCTGGTCTTAAACTCCTGACCTCAAGCAATCCACCCACCTCGGCCTCTCAAAGTGCTGGGATTACAGGCATGAGCCACTGCACCCGGCCCAGATAATAATTTTTCATTATACAAAATAGTACCATTTCACAAGATTGCTGTGGGGATTAAATGGAGTTAATATGGGTAACTCTTAGGTCAATACCTGTTGCATAGTAATGCCCTGTAAATGAGAACTATGATTGTTGCTATTATTGTTACTAATGAGGTGAAGTTACTTCATTGGCTGAACTCCAATTCGAACCCAGACGTGCATGCTCCAAAGCCCACATTGCTTCTACCCCACAGACAGCCTCCCTCCCACTCTGAACCCCTTTTTGTGTATTTGGGGTCCTTCCAGGGGGCCTGGGAAGGTCCCCACACTCCCCTCAGCAAGTTACTCACCTCCCACCCCCACATTCCCTAAAAGAAGGCCACGACTGACCTTCCCCCTACTCCCCGGGCTTCCCTGGAGGTAGCCTGTGACTGGCCTGGCTCTTCCTTCCAGACTTTTCTTCCAGTCTCATGCTGTCCTTCCAGACCCCGAGGCAGTCCTTGCCCTTTGCATATGAAGTTCTTAAGTAAAGAGACGAGATGCTACTAGTGTGCAAACACGCAACAGCCCTGCCCCTGGCATCAGCCTCTCCTGGCATCAGCCTGCCGTCGTCTTGCCAACCCTCCACCTCTCTCAGGCCTCCTGCCGCCCCTCAATGGCATGCCAGCCCCTGTCCTTCTCATCTCTACCCCAAAGAGTTAGAGTTGCTGTCCTTCCTTCACCTGATGCCCAGGGAGCCTTCTTTGCACTTGGACCATGATCTAGAGGGCTGTGCCTCCATCGCTCGCTGTGTGCTGTCAGGCCAATCAAGCGCCTCTTGAAGCCTTAGTGTCCTCCACTGTGTAGTGTGTGGTTGGGAAGGTTAAATGCAAGGTCTTGTTTATTTGGCCCGATCACTGCCAAGTCAGGGCCCAAGCTACTTCCTGCTTCCTCTACAGAACCTCCTGGGAGTAGTCCAGCATGCACAGATTTCACCTTTCTGGGAATCCTGTGTCACCTTTTGTGAAAGTTTCATTTGGAACGACGTCTTCATTCCTCCATATACATGATCATGGATGAATGAATAGTTTGTGTGTTTACTTCCAGCTGGCTTTAAGTTCATACTTGGTGCTGGACATACAATAGCTCTGAAAAGATATTTGGAAATAAGCTTAGGCTCTTCCAAAAATGAGTGCTTTTTCTTTTTTCTTTTTTTTTTTTTTTTGAGATGGAATCTTGCTCTGTCACCCAGGCTGGAGTGCAGTGGTGTGATCTCGTCTCACTGCAATCTCCGCCTCCTGGATTCAAGCGATTCTCCTGCCTCAGCCACCCAAGTACTTGGGATTACAGGTGCCTGCCACCACGCCTGGCTGTTTTTTTGTATTTTTAGTAGAGACAGGGATTCACCATGTTGGCCAGGCTGGTCTCAAACTCCTGACCTCAGGTGATCCGCCCCCCTTGGCCTCCCAAAGTGCTGGGATTACAGGCATGAGCCACCACACCCAGCCTGAGTGCTTTTTCATTTTTTGTTTTTTAATATTGATGCGCTGGAACAGAATTAAATCAGGGGCTCATTGTTGAATCTTTTCTCATTGGCTTGTATTTTCATTAAGGAAAAGCAAAATTTAAACTATTTGGATACTTTTTAAAATATATTTTAGCTTACTTTGAAAAACTAATTTACTCCTCCATTCTGGCTTTTTGGGGAACCTGGGATATGCCTAGCACTAGTGCTGTCCTAGGTACAAAAGTCATGATTCCTGCAGTTTATAAGACCTTTGAGTGTTTGTCATGGACCCAGTTCCCGGGTATGACTTGCCAATCTGGACATCTGTGTATTCCATTCCACTGGTAAGTTTCTCCTTTGTGGACCTGCCTTAGTTCCATCATTTCAGTCTTCCCAGGGAGGGTTCTCAGGGCCAGTTCTTTGGTCATTTCCAGTTTGCTGTGGGGTGTGTAGAGAGCATTGAGCTTCCAGAGTGAACAGTTTTGTGGCCTGCAGCAGGCCCTGGAATAGGGCTGTATGCTTTGTATCCCTGGAAGTCTTTGTTAGGCTGGCTTTGTAAGCAATAGGCTCAGGGACATTGCTTCAGGAGGTAAAAAGCAAGACCAAAAACGCCCCCAAAGCTTTCCTCTTAGAGAAGGAGGAGATGGCCACAAGCCTTCTGCTATGTTCATTCAGCAGATATTAGGGAGCCTCAACTCTGCCAGGGCCTGTGTTTGGTCATAGTAAGACAACGGTGAACTCTGCAGGGGTGACTCTGTTGGAGTGGGAGAGACAGACACTCAACATATCAACACACAAATACAGTGACAGAAAGTAATTGGGGGAGGGTAGCACTCAGTCAGGCCTGCCCAGGAAGGCCTGTAAAAAACAGCATTTCAGGCTGGGCGTGGTGGCTCACGCCTGTAATCCCAGCACTTTGGGAGGCTTGGTGGGCGGATCACCTGAGGTCAGGAGTTTGAGACCAGCAGGGCCAACATGTTGAAACCCCGTCTCCACTAAAAATACAAAAATTAGCCAGGCATGGTGGTGGGAGCCTGGAATCCCAGCTACTCAGAAGGAAAAAAAAAAGCAAAAACAAAAAAACAGCATTTCAACTGACAGCCACCCATGCAAAAGGTGGACAGGTGTGTAGACAAGGACAGGTAACAGTGTCCCAGGCAGGGAGACCTGCGAGAGCAAAAGGCTTTGAGGTGGGAATGAGGTTACTGCATTCTGAGTATTGAGAAAGATGAAGCTGGAGGGGCAGGCCAGGGGCAAGGAGTTCTATTCCATCTTGTTTTGGTGGTAAGACTTTGAAGGGGTTGGAACAACGAAGTGACAAGACTGGATTAAGTGTTGTTGTTGTTGTTGTTGTTTTTATTATGGGAGTGGGCAAGGGAGTGAACAGGAAGGAGTGTAGGTAGAAAAACTGAGAAAATAAACAGCTGGAGAAGTGAGGAAAGGGTGCTGCAAAGTGGGGAGAGAAGGAGAGAGGCAGAGAAGGAAGGAACAAGAGAGAGAAAGAGAGAGAGACGGGGAGCCAGAGAGATCGAGAGAGATATCAGTAATTCTCTTGGGGGCTGTGATGAGAACAAGCTATGGTGATTTAGGGGCTTCTGGAAAGCCCCAGGTGAAGGTCCAGTCTGTGGCCTGTGAATGCTCAGAGCATGGGGATCGGTTCTCTCATCCAGGTAGGACATGGAGAGTGAGCAGCAAGGGAAGGATCTTGGTTCATTGTCTGGTGCTCTACCCAATTCATGGCAGAATCCTGCTACATGATTTCTGCCGACTAGATTCATTACGTCGCTGAAGAGCGGGTTTATTGTAAGGCTTCATTCTGGAGAGAATGCAAAGGAGGAAGCAAAGGAATGCACACTTCTTGAGCCCTGTTCAGTGCCAGGGAACATGCCGATGCGGCTGGAGGCCCATGGAGGCAAGGTGTCTGGCCCAAGCTCTCACGGCTGCGAACCTGGGTCCCTGGGGTTCCAAAGCCTTTGCCTGCTCCCCTGGCCTCCAGACTCCTGTGTGTTGGTATCCATAGGAAAAAAGCTGTCGTACATTGGTGTCAGGCAAGAGTCTTCCAAGTCAGCTGAGCTGGGAGAATTCCCCGGCCCACACCCTGCTCTGATCTGGGAATCGAATGTGATAATGGAATCAACCTTGTCTCTCAAATCACTAAAACCTGTAGACAATCCACAAGGATCCTTTCTACCTTCAGTGTCATCTTCTTCCCCCAGGACTTTGGAGTAGAGCTATCCAAGGGCTGCAGAACGCACATGCCAGAGAGAGCTGGCTTCTTCATGATGATGATTATACTAATTAAAATGAAACAGGAGTAGGAGACAGAGGCCTTGTTTGCTACTCAGTGGGTTATGCATTCCCAGGGGAAGGGAATTGGCTCTTGTCGCACTTCTCCAGTTACCAGCTGGGAATAAGGGAAGCCCATGGAGACGGTTCCTGGTGGAGGAGATGGAGCAGTGGGCCAAGGCTCAGGTGGCTCATGTCTAATAATCCTGGCCCTTCCCAGGGCCCTGGGAGCCCTGTCAGTTGTGGAAAGTCTCTGAGTGTCATCTGTAAAACAGGGAAATAATCATGATGGTCATGATGCCACTGTTGTGACGGTTATTTGAGTATCCAATAAGGTCAAGAATCCAAAAGCACCTTGAGGACCTTAAATGTTTCTTCAGTCACGAGTTTCTCTTTGTTGGGACAAGCAAAATTTGGAAAGTAGAGGGCCTAGCTGTGAACCCTGCTGGGAATTCCAATGAGATCTTTCTTTCTTTGTTCTTTTGTGAGTTCATTTATTCATTCAGTGAACATTCATTTGGTGCCCACTCATAAGATGCTGAGGTTACAACTATTAATAAGATATTAAGATACTGTCTTTTTCTTCCTCTTTCTCTCTCACACACACACGTGCACACACACACGCACACACACTACTTGGGCCAATTGGAAATTCATGCATTCTCCCCGGCACTGGAGCTCAAAGCGTCTGCCAACCTGTGGGTTTCTTTTCCGTGTGGTTCACCATCTGGAGTGGCAACCTGCCTTCTGTGTGTGTGTGTGTGTGTGTGCGTGTGTGTGTGTGTGCACGTGCACGTGCGTGCATTCCAGGGTATTGTGTTCCCTTTCTGTGCTTGAGCGGCTGAATGGACAAGAGAAGAGCAAAGGCAAAGAGGACAATGCCCAGAAGTCATCCTAGCAGTATGAATGAATAATTCATATTGTATCTGCCTCTTTCTAGGGCTTCCCAAAATAGCTGTTTTAATTGCTTATTTGTTTCACTGCTGACTTTAATCCAGCCGCCTTCAGCTCAGAACACTTCGGTGTTTCACGTTGACTTGCAGGTAGGGCTTCCCTTCAGGGAATAACATTCTATTTATTTTCTTCTTTAAAAAGAAATGATGGGAGAAAAATAAATCCATAAAGCAAGTCATACTTTTCAGAGGTGAAAACTGTTTCTTTTCAACTCTTGTGCAGAGCTCCTTTGTAATCAGTTACTGTAGGCCTCTGTGGTTCTAAAAACCAAAGAAATAGCAGTCGAGTTGCAGACAAGGCTAGCTTCTGGCTAGATCAGTCTGCTCACTGTGATGTGTTCACTTGGGAATCTGAGTGTGCAAACACTTTGGAATCCACAGACTTGGGATCCTTGCATATGGTGGGCCATGCTGGCTTGTGGTTTTCCAGACATGTCAGCTGCAGCATCTGGAACAGGTCTCAGGAAGGTCCTGTCTCTCTTGGTGGGTGACCTGGGGAAACAGTGTCCTGTCTCCCTAGGGCCCTGGTAGGACACCTTTGGTAGGCAATGTACAGCTTAGTTTAGAAAAGGCTTCATACAGTGGTCCTGGAGGGATGACTTATTGTATACAATAAAGAGATGTCAGGAGGTGTGTTCAGAGAATGAATGAGGATGGGCAAGGAGAGCTCAGTGAGTGTCAGGGAACCTGAGTGTCCAGAAGGATCCACTCCTCTGGCTGCATGACCCCGAACACTTCCTTGAGACACAGTCATGGAAACTCAGTGCTGAAAGGTCCTTTAGCCATTACTTTGTCACCTCATGGTAGGGATGGGAAAACAGCAGCCCAAGGGCTGGGAAGGTGCCCACAGTCACTCAGTAGTATAGCTGAGGATTAATACCAGTTGGATTTGCCTCTCAACTAGCTGAGTGTCCTTGGATGAACCAGTTAACCTCTCTGTGCCTCAGTTTCCACATCTATATAATGGAGCTAATAATACTATGTATAAGATTGTTTTAAATAAGTTGATATGTTGCTTTGAATTGACAATTTTTTCTTACAATTTTATTGAGGAATTTTTGAAGTCTACTAAATGGTATGTGTTTAAACAATTTTATGAGCTTTGACACGCATATATATATATATATATACATATATATGCAGAACACATGTATACATACACATGTAGGAACTCCTCATCATAATCAGTATAACAAACCTTCTTATCTCCAAAACTTTTCTTGTGCCCTTCTGTAATCCTCTCCCTCTAACCCTCCTCCCCAGGCAACCACTGACCTGCTTTCTGCCCCTGTAATTAATTTGTTTTTTCTAGAATTTTATATAAATGGAATCACACAGTATATGGTTTTTGTTGTTGTTGTTGTTGTTGGGGTGTGTGTGTGTGTGTGTGTGTGTGTGTGTATGTTTGAGACAGACTCTCACTCTGTCACCTAGGCTGGAGGGCAGTGGCACGATCTGGGTTCACTGCAACCTCTACTTCCTCAGCTCAAAGGATCCTCTCACCTCCACCTCCCAAGTAGCTGGGACTGCAGGTATGCACCACCATGTCTGGCTAGTTTTTTTGTATTGGAGAGACGGGGTTCCACCATGTTGCCCAGGCTAGTCTTGAACTCCTGAGCTCAAGTGATCCACCCACCTCAGCGTCCCCAAGTGCTGGGATTAGAGGCGTGAGCCACCACATCTGGCCTATACACTATAGAGTTTTTTACCTAATATGTGTCTGAAATTAATCTTCATTACTGCATATTTTAATAGTTTATTCCTTTTTATTGCTGAGTAGTATTCTGTTGTTTGGCTGTACCACAGTTGTCTATCCATTTACCTATTGATGGACATATGGATTGTTTCTAACTTGGGGTTTTTATAAATAAAGATAATATTTATTTTAAGAAGCACCATTATTGTATGTGCCATAAGAAAGGGAAATTGTGCCAATTAAACTATGTCCCAATGTTTTATGTAATTAGAATGTTTATTTTATATTTGTTGAAATAAATCTTTCAAACTTAGTTTTTTTTGTTTTTTCTTTTTTAACTCACATATCACTTTTATGTGTACAAAAAACCCACAAAGGAATACATGAGCAAAATAAAGCTCTGGTGCTCCTGCAGTGTCTTCCCATTTAGAATCCAGTTCTTTGGAGTAGCTTTTTAGCTGAGTTATTAATATCTGTGCTTTTAATATTGTCCTTTGTGCCCTTAAGAGTGTTAGTCATGCAGCCTTGTTATAAGGACCCACAAAAAGGGACTCAAAGCTTGACAGTTCTGTAGAGGTAGCCAGCTTCAGACTCCTGCTTTGGGAATGTTGCTAAACAAGTCTGTTGACAACCTTCTCCACACCTTTCCATAACCATTTGGTTCCTAGGGGTTAAAAGTGCTTACAACTTTATTGAGGAATTTTTGAATTCCTCAATGTCTTGTCTGTGGGATTTTTATCCCAAGCCTGTGGCACCCATTCCACCAGTGGCAGTGCTGATGCCTTTGATATATGTGCACACACAGGCAGTGACAGCTCCATCAGGACTGCAGCCTAGCTGATAGAAGTTGTAAGATGTCAGTAGTAGTAGCATACATCAGTTTCAGAAAATGCTGAATGTGTTTAAAAATGTGCATCTGTTGGTGAAATAGGGTCTATGTAAGGGACATTGGACAGTGCCTGGCACTTTGCAAATACTCAATGAAATTTTGCTTTTATTATTATTATTGCTATTACTATTAGGCGTCAGTTTCCTGTTGGTGAAATTGGGGTGATGGTACCTGCCTCACAGAAATATTGTTAGAATAAAGAAAGCAATCTATTTTACATGGAGCATATGGTCCCGTGCCTAGTGCTTCACTGGCCTTAAGTGGAAGCTGCCCTGACCTTTGGGACAGTTTGGCCAGATATTAGACTAAAGATGCAGAGGGTGCCTTAGGGGTGTTATATTCCAGCTTCCTCATTTTGCAGGTGGGAAAGATCAAGAGAGAGGGTTAAGGTTCAGCAACAGGAATGCCTTGCCCAAGGGCATCGTCAGGCTTCAAACCCAGATCTCATCATTCTTCTTCCAGTGCTCTGTCTAAACCATGCGGTCTTGGGAGGGGCCCTAAGTCAGACAGGATCTCAGAAAAGTCTTAACGGTCAATTCCATTTCTAGAAGGGCCAGCTCCTCAAGCTGTGTGGTAAGGGTCAGAGCTCAAGGAGCAGAAGATTCTGGAATGGCCAAATTCCAGGGCAGGGTGAGCTGCTGCCTCTGCAGTTACTGCTGCCGAGGCTTCTAGACAGCCCAGCACCTGGGAAGAGCCCTTGGGAACCCTGCTCATGAGGCTGGAAGGAATAAGGCTGGGAGTTGCGTGTCCCCAGAGTCCTAAATACAGAAAGGAGTAGGGCTGCAGGTCTGCCTGGGGTTGTGTGCCAGGTGCCGTGTTGAGTCTTCTCCGTGCACTAATGAATGCAAGAACCTGGGAAGCAGGTTTTCTTGTCTGCTGTATACCTGCAGGAAAACTGAGGCTCAGAGCTGGGGGAAGGAATGGACTGAGATTACGCAGCTAGGAAGGATGGAACTGGGAGTCCTCTCTGGTTCTGTTGGCTTTTTCTTTAGGGCACAGAGCTTCCATAGCCTAACTCCTAATTCAGGAATGAGGATGAAGCTGGGGTTGAGCTGGGTGAGGAGCAAACAGATATTCCAGGGTCTTCATTCTACCATGGTGTGGGGCTTTTAGGAAATTACCTTCCAAGTAGGTAATGAGAAAAATGAAGCGCCCACCTCCCAACGTCGTCTCTCCATGAATGGGAGCTTCATAATTCTCCATCTTGGTTCCTACCCAATGCTCATTCTCCTTTGGTATAATAGGGTTAGTTAGCCTGGGAAAATGCTATCAATACCTATTTCTTGGAGGCTGTTCAGATGCTTATTGAATTTCACATGGAGCCAAGCCCAGCACCAAGCTGATTTGATCTCCTGGCATTATGTGATGCAGGGCTGGAGTTGGTCCCCAGGTCCCCTAGGTCCTTGGGTGGCTCCAGGCAAGTCTTTTCTCTCTGTCCCTCAGTTTCCTCACTGGTAAAGAAAGGGAGTTGATTTGTTGGGTTTCTTTTAATTTTAACATTCTCTACATTGGGGGCCTCATTTGGACAGCCGTGTGAAAAATAAATCACTGGGTGGGGTGGCTCATGCCTGTAATCCCAGCACTTTGGGAGGCTGAAGCGGGTGGATCGCATGAGGTCAGGAGTTCGAGACCAGCCTGGCCAACATGGTGAAACCCCATCTCTACTAAAAATAGAAAAAATTAGCCGGGCGTGGTGGCAGGCGCCTGTGGTCCCAGCTACTTGGGAGGCTGAGTCAGGAGAATCACTTGAACCTGGGAGGCAGAGGTTGCAGTGAGCCTAGACCATGCCAGTGCTCTCCAGCCTGGGCAGCAAGAGTGAAACTCCATCTCAAAAAAGAAGTAAATAAATAAATGAAAAACGAATCACTCACATTTATCAAGCACTCACTGTGTACTCGTGCCGTTTCATGCATTATCTCATGTAAGCTTCAAGGAGCACTGTGGGGCAGGTCTGAATGGTACCTGCCTGAAAGGGCTGTTGTGAAGGCCAGCTGAGTAAATATATAAATACATAAACTGCTTGGAACAGTTGCTGGTACATAGTGAGTGCTCAGGATATGTGTTTTTATTTTTCCTGTTTTGCAAATGTGAAAACCGAGCCACAGAGAGTTTACATATCTTGTCCAAGGACACACAGCTAGAAAATGACAGAGCCTGGATTCAAAGCCAGCGAGTCTGGCTCCAGAGCCCTCTGCTCTTAACCAAGAGGCAGGAGTGACACATTAGAAAGCATTGGGGACAAAGTGCATCCAGACAGTGCCTGTCCCCAAAGGCGTGCTAAGTCCGTTTTTAAAATATAGCACTGTAGTAGATCAACAAACGTATCTCCGGGCTGAATTTGGCCCTCAGGTTGTCAGTTGGCTTTACCTACTCTAATCCATGATTTGGTTCTCAGAACGGAAATCTTAAACCCAACAGGCGGCACACAGAGGGGATTAGCAGCCCAGACTCACCCCGTGTAAGTGAGTGGGAACAGATAAGCACAGAGACTCAAGATGGAGGTGAAGGAAGGAGATGGGCCCAAAGGGCACAGGTGTGTGATCTCACCAACCCAGCAGGGCAGATGGAAGACAGAATCCAAGATTTGGCAGCGGGGAGGTGAGCCACTGGTTTGTGGGGGCCTAGTCTGAAGGTAGGGAGGGTTTGGGGTGGAGGAACCGTCTGGAATCTCCCCTCCAGCTCTCCCTCCTCTTCTTTTTTCTATAAAAGAATTTTAGAATGAGAATAACTAGGCCAAGAAAACTTCTGGGTAAGCCAGCCCAAACAGAGCAGGGAAGCAAGGACATCTAAGGGTGGAAAAGCCAGAATTTTGAGACAGGTGTTCTGAGAGTAGAGAACAAGAGGAAGGGAAGGGTTTAAGAGAAGAAGAACTTGGGAATTCCAGGTATAAATGCCTCCTCCTTCAGAGAGCAGATTTTGAGAACCAAATCCAATTCAGCTACCATCTCCTACCTTCTCCCATTTAACTTTCTAAAAAGAGAGAGGAAGCCAGGTGTGGTGGCTCGCACCTGTAATCCCAGCACTTTGGGAGGCCGAGACAGGAGGATCATTTGAGGTCAGGAGTTTGAGACCAGACTGACCAACATGGGGAAATCCCACCTCTACTAAAAGTACAAAAATTAGCCTGGCATGGTGGCGGGCACCTGTAGTCCCAGCTACTCAGGAGGCTGAGGCAGGAAAATCACTTGAACCCTGGGAGGTGGAGATTGCAGTGAGCTGAGATCACGCCACTGCACTCCAGCCTGGGTGACAGAGTGAGACTCCGTCTCAAAAAAAAAAAAAAAAAAAAAAAAAAGGTGGTTTAAGCAGTCCCAGCTCCTCCAGGAAGGGAGGTGGTAGAGTACAGTGCAAGGTTTATTAGCTGTGCGAGCCAGGACAATTATTTTGCTTCAGTTTCCCCATCATGAAAATAGGGGTATAAAACCTAACTCATCCTAACGGCCAATGTAGATTGAGCCCTGAATGCCATGTGGTCAGCACAGCCCATTTTAACGCAGCGGTGACTTTGAGCACCCCCATCTTACAGATGAGGAAACAAAGCCACACAGGTTAGAGTTCATGCCCAAGGGGACAGAGCTAATGAGTGACAGTGCCTGCATTGGGACCCAGATGGCTGACTCCAGACCTGTGAGTTTTTAACCACCACCGTGTATCTCTTAGGGTGAAGATTGATAATGGTGGGTGTGGTGATGGTGGTGATGATAGCTCATGTGTTAAGGATTTGAGATGAAGGGTGACGTGATTCTTCACAATGCACAGAACTCTCTGATTATGTTTACAACCCACATTTATCAAGGGCTTGTCTTGTGCCAGTCCCGGCACTAGATACTATATAGGTTATCTCATTTAATCCCCACAACACCCTTATGAGAGTGGGCCTTCCCGTGTAAGTTTCACAGAGAAGAAAACTCCTCTCAAGCAGGTTACATAACCCACCCACAGTTCTGGAAGAGGTGGAGCCTGGGTTTCAGCCTCGCATCCCATTCCTGAGCCTTTGCGGGCAACATCTACCCTGCCTCTTCCTTAACCATGGAGCTGACCACTGCTCTTTCCTCCTCCCCTCCCCAGCCCTCCCTGACTACACCCCATTGCTGCATTCTCTCCCTGCCCATGGCCCGTTGGCCTTTCGCGTCTATACTGCTGACCTAGCGCCTTATTAAATATCCCTGCATCCTCTAATTACCTGTGGCTCAGGCCGCGGGCAGTGTTACAGCCACATACACTCCCATGGAATGTTGTGGGGATGACTCCCTGCCTGTTTGGAGTGTGAGTCTTGTTCCCTGGCCAGACCCTCTGCCCCTGGAGGCAGAAACATGGCTTCTTCAAGTGTCTGAGCCCTCGTAGTGCCTAGCATGGGCCTGGAGTGCCATACCCACTTGATAAATGCTTGTTGCTTGGTGGATCGACTGAAATGAGGGTGGAAGGATGAGAGTGGAGGGTGAGGCAGAGAGTGTTTCTGGGTCACCCTCCAGCTCAACACAAGGGCAGTGCTCAGAGGAATAATCCAAAGTGCATACCCAGGCCCCAGAGCCCCCAGAGCTGACCTCCGCCTCCACTTCACCTGAATAGCATGGATCTCTCTGAAATGGCCCTGTTGATTTGCTTCTGCCTGGGGTGCACCTCGCCCTCTAGACTGTAAGGGCAGGGCCCTATCTGTCTCTTTCCTCTGTAGCTGGTGTTAACGAAGGCTCTGCTGTGTGTCATGTGCCCAGCTCTCCTAACAAACTTGAGAGATGGTTATTTTTATCATCCCCAGATTTGTTAGACAATGAATAAAAGCGTCTGAACCAAACTGAGTTAAAGGAAGGACTTCAAACGTTGCCTTTCTTCCTGTTCACTCTGGCCTCCCCGGAGCTAAAGGTGAAGGGACTGCTTACAAATGGTGTTCTGCAGCAGCCCCAGGTGAAGGAGCGTTATCAGGAATTGTGCAACCTTAGCTATGGGAACTATGCGTGTGAAACAGCCCGGGGCAGGAAGAACCAGCCTGGCCATTGTGCCTGGGCTGGGGAGGAGAGGTTCGGCTGAAAGTTTGGACAGTTCTTGGCTTGGAGTCTGGAGGGCCCTTTAGAAAGTGATCCCGCCCAGCCAGCCCTTAGAGAGAGCAGGCCAGCATCCTGCTGGACGGTAATAAAGAGGTTACTGTGGGAAGCTGGGGCTTGCTCGGGAAACACTAGGAACATGAAAGATAGGGTATGCATTCTTCAGTCCCGAGAGAATCACCACCCAGTATTAGACTTGGCAGAAAGCTTTCCTCTCCTCCTCTGAGCCGCCTCCTTAGAAAAGGCACATTGTCAGAATACCGAATGCCCACCGTGGTCTCATATCCCCACAGCCTGTAGGAAAGTAACTACCAGTTACCCACTGGTGGTGGCCCCTGAGAGGAGGATAAGGGAGGCTTCCAGCCCCCGGGGTGGCTCTCCCCAACAGGTGTGCCTGTGTGCTGTTTGTAGGGTGTTCCTGGCAGAACCTACCTGTCTCCACAACGACACATCCGGCCATTTTTCCAGGAGGGCCTGTTGAGAAACATTCAGGAATGTTTGTGCTCCTTTAGAGATTTGTAATTAAGAAGAGGCAGAACTCGTTCTTGTCTGGCACCCTCCCCTCTTGCCCCTCCAGCATCTGGGTCATTTGATTTCACAATTGGGGTTTTCGGCAGCCCGAGTTGTGGAGGCTGGAAGCAGGGACCGACTGAACCAGGCTGGATGGTGGTGAATTGCTTCACCCGAGGGTGGGGGCTGGGAGTTCCAGGCAGGCCCCAAAGTCCTGGCCACATCTGAAAGCAGACATTTCTTCCCAGGTTGCATCCTTAGCACTTGCCCAAGATGAAACATTTCAGGCCAGAGGAGCACCCACAATTCCCAGGAGAGTGGGGGTAGCTGGTTTAAATGGACAATTCCTCTCCTTAACTGGCAGGAAGAGTGAGTGTGTGCATGCATATATGTGTGAGTGTGTCTGTTTAAATCTTTGTGCAGCCAAAAACACATCTCTTCATCCTGAATGACACATCTCTACACACTGAATAATTCATCTCCCTCTTGGCATTTGTTCCGGAGAGAATCTTGCTGTCCAGATTTCTTGTAAGTTGCATAGCCTTCCATAGGCGCTTCCTTGTTTCCCATGGAAGAGCTCTGGGAGTCAGGATATCAGTCAGTCAGCCCTGTGGCATTTCCCCTGTGACTGCATCAAAGGGGAATGAGAATATCAAACCCAAAGTGTTTCTCTGTCCTTTGCCCTCTCCTTCTAGCTTTGGGTCCTCTTGCCTCCCTCTGCTTTATTTCTCTTGGGCACAGTGTCTATGTTCACTGCAAGTGGAATCAGCATTGTGCCCTGGTAGGGTATCCACATGTCTGTCACATTACTGATGCTTGGAGCGAACAAATGTATTTAGCTCTGACGTCTCAATGTGTAAGTCTGGAACAATCAGTGGAGTTAACGGTTTTCCAGATAGTGACACATTTTCGGTGTTTCAGTCCCGTCCTCCTAACCCCATCTCCATCCTCACACCCAGCAAGCTCAGTAAATCATTTGTATTAATGACTTTGAAACAATTTTTTTGTTTGTTTGTTTTTTTGAGATGGACTCTTGCTCTGGAGTGCAGTGGTGTGATCTCAGCTCACTGCAGCCTCCGCCTCCCAGGTTCCAGCGATTCTCCTGGCTCAACCTCCAGAGTAGCCGGGATTACAAGTGCCTGCCACCATGCCAAGCTAATTTTTGTATTTTTAGTAGAGACGGAGTTTCACCATGTTTGCCAGGCTGGTCTTGAACTCCTGACCTCCGGTGATCCACCCGCCTCAGCCTCCCAAATGCTGGGATTACAGGCATGAGCCACTGCACCCAGCCGACTTTGAAACACTTAATTGCCTTTTTATTAAGCAGCCATGGATTTCCCAGGTCTATTGCATATCCTTGCACCAACACATAGATAACTGAAGGTCCCGAATATGCTAAAGCCCCCATGCCTTTTGCCTGCTTCAGATGTCCCTCTTGTCTCGTTTCACCATCTGTACCTCTAGCATAGCTTGCTCTGTGTTCCAGATTGTTCTGAGACTCACTTCGTCTTGTTAATTTTTATTAGCAGAGCTCGAGTTTTGGAATCTGGCAGTGGAACTTCAGGTTATACCTGTGGTGTTTACTAACTGTGCGATGTCGAGCATGATTTCTTATTTGCAAAACAGAGTAAGAGCACCTGCTACCTGGAAAGGGAATGTCACATACACAGCTTGCTTTCTAGGCCTAGAGTTAACCATTATTCAACATTTTGGTTATGATTAATATATGAACACAACAAATAAATTAGTAAAAAAAAAAAAGAAAGAGAAGAAATAAAATTACACTGAAATCCCTATATTCAGATAGCATTTCAATGTGTATCTTTCCAGTTTCTTTACTAACACGCACACATACTCTTTAGGCAAAATATACTGTAACAGTATCTTGTAGCTTTTATCTTTAAACAGTGTTGTTTTTCTCAGAGTATACTGAGAGCATCTTTCATGCTGGCAAAATAAAGAACACTTTTTTTTTTTTTTTTTTTTGTGACGGAGTTTTGTTCTTGTTACCCAGGCTGGAGTGCAATGGCACAATCTTGGCTCACCGCAACCTCCACCTCCCAGGTTCAAGCGCTTCTTCTGCCTCAGCCTCCCAAGTAGCTGGGATTACAGGCATGAGCCACCACACCCGGCCAGAACACTTCATCTTTTTTGGTTGTTCCTACATATTCATTACATTATTCACCCATTGCACAAATATTTATTGAGCACCAATTGTGCCAGACACAGGATTCTGTAGCTTGGATGCACCACTGATTAAAATCACTTAATTAATCTCCAAGGAGGAATTTTGAAAAGTGATGATCCATACACAGAAACAGGGGAGCTGTTGGGAAGGGGACGTATCTTCTTGGTTTTCTGGGTTGCAAACTGTCTATATAAGATTCATACCTCTGCTGGTAGGTGGGACTTCTCTGGGCACAGTGCAGGTGGAGGAATTAGCCAGAAAGAATGATCTCTCTGGTGGCCTGACCATGCCTGTTTCCCCACAGACTGACCTGTCATCAGCCATGGAGTCACTCCCCATGGAAGGCATACCTGTGTGTGGAGCTTTCCTTCAGAGCCCCTTTAAAGGCTTTGTTAGATGAGGTGATGTTAGATGAGGCTTTGCTCTTGGTTGCTGGTCTTCATTCTCCTTAAGGAAGAGGGAACAAACCACTTAAAGAACTCTGAGCAAGACACTGAGAGAAGTGGCCTTTTGTTTCTGACATCTGTCAGGGCGTGGGGGGCAGTGGCGGGTGGCCTGGAGATGGCTTTGGGGAAACTTCATCCAGGTCGTTTGGAGCAGATGCTCCTGAACCAAGTGCATCCTGAGCTAAGGAAAGTCCCCATCACCTGTGTCTACCCCATTTTCCCTCCTTCTACTCCAAAATGGTGGTTTGTATTTTCCCATGGGGCTTAGGAGATGCACTGAAGATGTCAGCTTTCAAGAAAATCTGGTAGCTCCCCGCAGGGGCCCTAGAGACCAGCCATCTTGCTTGAAATCCCAGCTTTGTCTTTGACATTGAGAATGTTATTTAGTCTTTCTTAGCCTCAGTTTCTCCTTCTGGTAAATGGAGGTAAGGATAACTAATGATTTTTGACTGCCCATTCACACCGGCACCTGTACTAAAAGTACTCACAAACATGACCTTATTTAACCCACCCAACAAATGGAGAGTTAGTACTGTCCTCGTTATACAGATAAGAATACTGAAGCGCAGAGAAGTAAAGTAAGTTGCCTAACTCACACAGCCAGTAAGTGATGCTTACTGAACCCTTATTTGTTTTGTTGGTGGTGGTGGTGTTGGTGGTGGTGGTGTTTTAGAGGCAGGGTCTTGCTCTGTTGCCCAGCTTGTAATGCAGTGGTGCCATCACAGCTAACTACAGCCTCCAACTACTGGGCCCAAGCAGTTCTTCCACCTCAGCCTCCCAAGTAGCTGGGACTACAGGTGCACACCACCATACCCGGCTAATTTAGCACATAGTGTGTTGCACATCACATACCTCTGGCCTCATCCTCATGGAACCAGCAGCCTTCCAGAGTGCAGCAGTAAATTACTATCAGAAGCTTTTGGGTATTCATTCATTCAACCAAAAGATATTTTTCATAGCCTGCCAGACCCTGGGTATATAGTGGTACATGAACACACCAGGTCCTATCCAGCTGGGGCTCTTTCAGCATCCCTTTCTTCATGCATTTTTCTTTAAGTTGGATTTGAAGTGGGTTTTAGAGGGCAGGAGAGTGTAAGCCTCATCTTTTTTTTTTTTGTTTTTCCTATGTATTCATTACATTATTCACTCATTGTGCAATTTTATTTTATTTTTATTTTTATTTTTATTTTTTTTGAGACAGAGTTTCACATTGTCACCCAGGCTGGAGTGCAGTAGTGCGATCTCGGCTCACTGCACCCTCCACTTCCTAGGTTCAAGCAATTCTCCTGCCTCAGCCTCCCGAGTAGCTGGGATTACAGGCACCAGCCACCATGCCCAGCTAATTTTTGGATTTTTAGTAGAGACAGAGTTTCACCACATTGACCAGGCTGGTCTCAAACTCCTGACCTCAAGTGATCCACCCACCTCAGCCTCCCAAAGTGCTGGGATTATAGGCATGAATCACTGCGCTGGGCCCCATTGCACAAATATTTATTGAGCGCCAATTGTGCTGGACACAGGATTCTGTAGCTTGGCTGCACCGTTGATTAAAATCATTAATCCCCAAGAAGGAATTTAAAAGGTGATGATCCATATGCAGCAGCAGGGGAGCTGTTGGGAGGGGACATATCTAGCAAGTCTCTTCCTTGGAAGGAAGCCCTTGATGAGAAATCCTAGACCCCAGCCCAGCCATCTCCCGTCCTATCCCATTGTACTTCACTTTGCCAATCTATGGAAAGAATCTGAAGCAGAGCCTTCTGGGCTTCCAGAATTGGGATCAGGTAGGAAGCAGACAGGAGAAGGAGATTGTAGAATATGTATTTTAGGCAGAGGCAGCGATGGGAAGAAACCAAAGTGACTGTCTGGAGGGGCCACCCAGGCTGAATCTCATATACTCAGATTCCCAGCTTCCCATACTCTGGTTTAAATACTTGACAAATCATTTGTGATAGTTTTCCAGCACTGACAAGCCTTTGTTAGTTTAGTTGAGTGATTTGTTTATTTGATTTAGCCACTGAGACTTGGTGATTAGTACTACTTCACTCCCCACAAGATGGGGACGCAGAGAGCGGTTATTGCTAAAAGATCAGTTTGGCCTGGATTGTCTAAGGAAGCGCTGTTGTGGGTACAAGCATTTGGGAATCAGCTCAAGAGGAAAATAAATACTGCTCATTGGCCAAACTCACAGGGATGGAACATCTGCTATTCTTGATGTTGCGGCAAGCCAGCCTTCCAAAGGGCAAGTGAGCATGACAGGCATGAGACAGAGCCAGGATAAGGATTGGAGGTGGGGTGCCTGAGTGAGTTGCAGGTGGAGAAGCCAAGGAGGGCTGGAGGCCAAGTCAAGAAGCAAGACTTGACCTTAGACCCTTTGCCTGCAAACCCTCAATCAGAGTTGCAGAAACAGAGGCCCAAAGAAGGAAGGTGACTTGCTCCAGTCACTTCTGAAGGAGTGGCAAAGCTGGGACCAGAACACAGATTCCCTGCCCACCCCCCCCCCACAGGGTGATCTTATCCTGCTGCTGCAGCTATGTGTTCACCTTCCCGGGAACAAAGGGGACAACAGAGCTGGTGCTGCTGCAGTGCAAAACTTTTGGATCTGTTGAGCCAGCCCAGAAAAGCAAGAGGCACAGAGAAGCAGCAGGTTGCAGGCGTTTGGGGACTGTAGGCTGATGGAGTCTGTTTCTCCTCTCCCTTGCCAGGTACACCAAACCGCTCACCTTTGCTGACTGCATTAGTGATGAGTTGCCGCTAGGATGGGAAGAGGCATATGACCCACAGGTTGGAGATTACTTCATAGACCACAACACCAGTAAGTTCCCGACGGTCCTCCCTTCCCTGTGCCCTCTTCATCCCTCTACCTCCAAGCCCACCCTCCCTCCAAGTCTGGAAGAACCACTTGCAAACTCTTGGAGCCAGATTGTATTTTGTTTTATATAGATTTAGATAGAAATGTCGATGTAGATATAGATAGATAATGTATGCTTGTGTAAAAATAACAGTTTAGAAGGGTTTTTAATAGAATCTAAAACTCCTCTCACAATCCATCTCCCCAATTTTATGGGGGCAGCTACTGCGAACAGTTTCTTGTGTATCATTCCAGAAATTTTCTAATCATGTGTTTGTGTGTGTGTATGTGTATATATGCACATATATATTTACATATGTAAATTTATGGGCATACTTTTTTTTCCCCTAAAAGAAAGATGTGTCATTGTCATTGCCAGACTATCTTAGAGCAGCCAGAGCCCTATCAGGCCCCCCACAGCACGTATGCATATATGTCCACAGTGAATTGGCGAGAGAGAGAGAGAGAGAGTGTGTGTGTGTGTGTGTGTGTGTGTGTGTCTGGCCCATCATACCAGTCAGCCCACCCTCACTTCATATCTGTGATCCAAGTATCCCGATCCATTACAAAGATTCCTAGTACCTCTGTCTCTGGGACTATGATGGAGGAATGACTTGAGGAAAGAAGCAGGTTGTCTGACAGGTGGAGGAACCCAGGGAGCAATCCTCCAGCGGGGGAGACTTGATGTGTGTTTGGGCCTCATCCATTGAGCACCCTCTTGGCCAAGACTGTTCTGTGAAATTTGCTGTCCCACTTGTCCATGTGTACAGAGGAAAGGGATTTTTCGGCCTCGCTCTCAGCCTTCTAAACTGTAGCATCCCCTTAATCCTCTCAGGCAAGAAGAAAATGGAATGAAATGGGATGTGCCTGGCAAAGTCTGAAGGCTGAGACTAGGGCATCAAATCCTAATAGCCTCTGTTTACTGAGCACACAGTCTGTGCCATGTCCTGTGCTGCGCACTTGATAGGCATTATCTCTTTTAATCCTCCCAGTTCCTGGTGGGATGTTCAGATGATCATCCCCATGTCATAAATGGAATTTAGAGTCAATTGACTACTGAAGACTCACAGCTAAAATGTGGCAGGGCTGGGATTTGAACTGGCCCTGGAGAATGAAGTTGTACTTCCCCATCTACTTCCTCTTCTGGGTTTCAGTAGCACCCTGGCCACATCTGTCTTGTGCCCTTCATCACCCTGTATTATAATCATTTGCCTGTTGTTGCAGGTCTCCTAGAGCAGAGACTGTGTCTAATTCATCTCTCTAGTCCCAGGCCTTTGCCTGGTAAGGCACATAGTAGGTGTGAACTTAACCTGTGCTAAATAGAAAAGGGCATACGTGCATGAATGCATGAATAAATGCGTGAATGAGTGGACTGTTGTTGGCACCAAAGTGTAGAAGAGCTTCTGAGAGACAGCTAATGGCATTAATTGCATTGTTGGGGGTAGCAAAGGTTTTTATTAGCACTCATGATTGCGTACTGGATAATGAGAAGTAAATATGCCTAATTGAGTGTGTATGGGGAATGAGGTTAATGCTTGGAGGGCTGCATGGGATGCTGGGTTAAACACTGATGTGCAGGAGCCCTAATCAGTCTTTTCCTGTTTCTAATTGCTGAGTGCATCCCCCTCATTAAAATCTCATGGCGGGAGTGGGATTTCAAGGTGCTTCTCAGAGCTGTTGGAAAAATGGAAGAAAGTAGTAGCAGGCCGTGGCAGAGTTTATTCTTGAGGGACTGAAGGCAGAAATGGGGTGTATGGGGTTGATTAAATGGGGCCACAGCAGGAAGAATTCTATCTGGTAGTTTCACAAGCTGTCAGGCTACTGGTTTCCTCTTGGTTTGAGGTGGTCTGGTTGGGTGTGGGGGACCACTTCAGTAGATGGAGCCATTGACACCAATATAGTAGGAATATGAGCACCAAGGCCCAGGCATTCGGAGCCATGCACGTGGACCAGTTCTGTGTGTGCATTGTTCATGGACTGAAATTCTCTTAAGAGTTATAGACACAATATTGGGCATGGTTGCATGTGTCTATAGTCCCAGGTACTTGGGAGGCTGAGGCAGGAGGATCATTTGAACCCAGGAGTTCAAGGCTAGTCTGGGCAACATAGGAAGGCCTTGTCTCTTAAAAAAAAAAAAAAAAAAGGTCTGGGCGCGGTGGCTTACGCCTGTAATCCCAGCACTTTGAGAAGCTTAGGTGGGTGGATCACGAGGTCAGGAGATTGAGACCATTCTGGCTAACACGGTGAAACCCTGTCTCTATTAAAAATACAAAAAATTAGCTGGGCGTGGTGGCGGGTGCCTGTAGTCCCAGCTGCTTGGGAGGCTGAGGCAGGAAAATGGCGTGAACCCAGGAGGCGGAGCTTGCAGTGAGCCGAGATCCCGCCACTGCACTCCAGCCTGGGCAACAGAGCGAGATTCCGTGTCAAAAAAAAAAAAAAAAAGAGAGAGAGAGAGGTATAGGCACAATATAATCAAACAACAATTCGCTCATACATTCACCATCGAACATTCATTCATTTAGCAAATGTTTATTGGCCAACTCTTCTGGGAGCTTGCAATACATGAGAGTGCAAAATGGCAAAGATCCTTGCTCTTATAGAAATTTCATTTTGGCAGGAGAGACAAAAAATAAATAAGTAGATTATGTAGTATGTTAGACAATGTTCAGTACACAGAAAAAAGGAGCAAAGTCGGGAGCTGAGGTGTGTTTGGGGGTGGTGAAGAAACGGCCGTGGTAATGGTGGGCAAGAGTACCATTAGATATGGTCTTTAGGGAAGAAGATCTTGTTGAGAAAATGAGATTTGAGCTAAGACTTGAAGGAGGTGAGAGAGCATTTCAAATAGAAAGCATAGATAGAACAAGAGCTCCAAGGTGTCATCACATTTAGCGGTCAAGGGATAGCAAAGAGGCAAGTGTGCATATAGCATAATGAGTGAGGAGAGGGGAGAAGGACATCAGGACAGAGTGCAGCAGAGTAGAGGTCAGGCAGTGGTCTGCCCCAGAGGCCTAGCTCTTGCGCTGTGTGAGATGGGAGTGAGCCATTGGAGAGTTTTAAACAGATGAGTAACATGATCTGACTTATGTCTTAAAAGGACCAGTCTGACTGCCGTGCTAAGAATACACCTTATTAGGGCAAGGGTGGAGGCAAGGAGACTTGTGAGCGACAAATGCCACAGTCCAGGCACCCGAGACCTGGGCTGTAGCAATGGTCAGGATGAAGATTGGCCAGATGCTGGAGGTATTCCCTAGGTAGAGACAGCAGGATTTCCCGATAGATTGCATGTAAAGTGTGAAAGAAAAAGGAAAGAATAACTTCTGGAGCTGAGCAACTAGAAGGATGGAGTTGCTATCAACCAAGTGGAGAAAACTGCAGGGAGAGTAGACTTAGGAAGGAAGAGCAGGAGTTCATCTGGACACGTGGAGACTTAGATGCCTATTACCTATCTGAGAGGACATGTGGCTTCACAGTTTCATATATAAATCTGGAGTTTAGGAGAGAGATCTGGACTGAAGATAAGTATTTGAGAGTTGCTGGTATATAGCTAGTATGTAAAGACATAAAGTTGGTTGAGAATGAAACAGAGAAGAGGACCAAGGAATAAGTCATGGGTCTCCAGACAACAGAGGGTGGCAAGAAGAGGAAAAGCAGCAGTGATTCTGAGAAAGAGTGATCAGAAAGGAGGGAGGGAAACCGAGTGTATTGGAAGCCATGTGAAGGAAACATATCAAGCAGAGGATTGCTAACAGTGTTGAAGGCTTCTGACAGGGCAAATACAAAGAGGACCAAGGATAAACCAATAGATTTAGCAACCTGGGTGACCTTGACTTTGGAGGGCAGCTTTGGATAAGGATTGGGAGCAAAAGCCTGATTAGAGTGAGTCTAAAAGAAAACAGGGGAGGCATTGGAAGCAGCAATGCAGACAACTCTTTCTTTTTTTCGTTTTTTTTCTTTTCTTTTCTTCTTCTTTTTTTTTAGATGAAGTCTCGCTCTGTCACCCAGGCTGGAGTACAGTGGCAGATCTTGGCTAACTGCAACCTCCACCTTCTGGGTTCAAGCGATTCTCCTGCCTCAGCCTCCCAAGTAGCTGAGATTGCAGGTGCCTGCCACCACGCCCAGCTAATTTTTGTAATTTTAGTAGAGACGGGGTTTCACCTTGTTGGCCAGGCTGGTCTCAAACTCCTAACCTCAGGTGATCCACCCACCTTGGCCTCCCAAAGTGCTGGGAATGCAGACAGGAGCCACCACACCCAGCCTACAGACAACTGTTTCTAAAACATAAGCCATTTTTACTATTTCATGTCAGTATTCAGTATCCCTGATTATCTACACATACCATGATTAGATGGTTTTAATCAGTGATCAAATTTTATGTCTGTTTTCTCTTCATACTATATCATAGATATCTAAGGGATGCTATATAATCTTCATATTTGTCTTTTTTTTTTATTTCTAGACAGAGTCTTGCTCTGTCCCCAGGCTGTAGTGCAGTGGTGTGATCTTGGCTCACTGCAACCTCCGCCTCCCAAGTTCAAACAATTCTCCTGCCTCAGCCTCCTGAATAGCTGGAATTACAGACGTGTGCCACCATGCCTCGCTAATTTTTGTATTTTTAGTAGAGATGGGGTTTCACCATGTTGGCCAGGCTGGTTTCAAACTCCTGACCGCAGGTGATCCTCCTGCCTGGGCCTCCCAAAGTGCTGGGATTACAGGCATAAGCCGCTGTACCTGGCCCATATTTGTCATTTTTAATACATCAAAAGGATGTGTCAATACATTTTAACACATAATGGAGGAAGTCCTAGCCAGAGCAGTCAAGGCAAGAGAAAGAAATAGAAGATATCCAAATAGGAAAAGAAGAAGTCAAAATATCTCTCTTCACTGGTGATATGATTCTATACCTAGACAACCCTAAAGATTCTGCCAAAAGACTTCTAAAACTGATAAATGATTTCAGCAAAGTTTCGGATACAAAATAAATGTAAAAAATCAATAGCATTTCTATACACCAATAATGTTCAAACTGAGAACCAAATCAAGAACGCAATCCCATTTACAGTAGCCACACACACAGAACAATACCTAGGAATACATCTAGCCAAGGAGGTGAAAGATCTATACAAGGAGAACTACTAAACACTGCTGAAAGAAATTACAGGTGACACAAACAAATGGAAAAACATTCCATGCTTATGGATTGGAAGAATCAATATTGTTTAAATGGCCATACTACATAAAGCAATCTGCAGATTCAATGCTATTCATATCACACTACCAACATCATTTTTCACAGAATTAGAAAAAACTATTCTAAATTCATTTCGAGCCAGAAAAGAGTCCAAATGGCCAAAGCAAATCTAAGCAAAAAGAACAAAGCCAGAGGCATCATATTATCCAACTTCAAACTATACTATAAGGCTGCAGTATCCAAAACAGCATGATACTAGTACAAAAGCAGGCACGTAGACCAATGGAACAGAATAGAGAATTTAGAAATAAAGCCGCACACCTACAGCTATTTGATCTTCAACTAAGTCGACAAAAATATGCAGCGGGGAAAGGACTTCCTGTTCAATAAATGGTGTTGGGATAGCTGGCTAGCCATATGCAAAAGAATAAAACTGGACCCCTACCTTTTACCATATACAAAAATTAACTCAAAATGGATTAAAGATTTAAATGTAAGACCTCAAACTATAAGAGGCCTAGAAGAGAACCTAGAAAACACCATTCTGTACATTGGCCTTGAGAAAGAATTTATAAGTCCTCAAAAGCAATTGCAACAAAAACTAAAATTGACAAATGGGACCTAATTAAACTAAAGAGCTTCTGCACAGCAAAAGAAGCTATCAACAGAGTAAACAGAAAACCTATGGAATGGGAGAAAATATTTGTAAACTATGCATCCAGTAAAGGTCTAATATCCAGAATGTATAAGGAACTTAAAAAATTCAACAAGCAAAAAACAACCCCATTAGAAAGTGAGCAAAAGAATGAGCAGATACTTCTCAAAAGGAGACATAAAAGAGGCTAACAAACATGAAAAAATGCTCTACATCCGTGATCATCAGAGAAATGCAAATCAAAACCACAGGGAGATACCATCTCACACCAGTCAGAATGGCTATCATTAAAGAGTCAAAAAACAACAGATGCTGGTGAGGATGTGGAGAAAAGAGAACACTTATATGCTGTCAGTGGGAATGTAAATTAGTTCAGCCACTGTGGAAAGCAGTTTGGAGATTTCTCAAAGAACTTAGAACTACCATTCAACCCAGCAGTCCTATTACTAGGTATATATCCAGAAGGAAAGATATCATTCTACCAAAAAGACACATGCACTCATATTCATCACAGTACTATTCCTAATATCAAAGGCATGGCATCAACCTTAGTGCCCATCAGCGGTGGATTGAATAAAGCAAATGTGGTATATATACACCATGGAATACTATACAGTCATTAAAAAAGAAAAAATCATGTCCTTTGCTGCAACAAGGATGCAGCTGGAGGCCATTATTCTAAGCAAATTAATACAAGGACAAACAAATACCACATGTTCTCACTTATAAGTGGGAGCTAAACAATGGGTACTTATGGACATAAAAGATGGCAGCAGTAGACACTAGGGACTACTAGAGAGGGTAGGGAGATGGGGGCAAAGGTTGAAAAACTGCCTACTGGGTACTATGCACAGTACCTTGGTTCAGTCATACCCCAAACCTCAGCATCATGCAATACATCCATGTAACAAACATGCACATGTACCCCCTGAATCTAAAATTTAAAAGTTAAATTTTTTAAAAAAGGAAAAATAAAACACATAGTGGAAGTACCATAATGCTCCTATTGCCAACCTTTTGGTTTATTTTCATTTATTATTTTAAATAGCACTCAGGGAAGACTCTTTGTGTATGTTACTTTCTTTGTGATAATTTCCTGAAAATTCATTTCCAAGTATAGGATTTTGAAGTCAAAGTTATAAATACTTTGGGAGCTTTTAGTATATATTCCTAGACTGGTGAATATTTCCAAAAGATTATATCAGCCTGTACTGCCACAAGACATAAGGGTACTGTTTTCCTCAGACCTTTATCAGTATGGGGCTATCTTCGTTTCTTTTGACTTTTGATACATATATCATAGGTTTAAACTCTTACTTCATTGTTTTGAATTTGCACTCCTTTGCATAGTAACAAGGTTGAATATTCTCCTGATGTTTTTAAGAGAATTGCTTTTGTTGTTGCTAAGGCCCTTGGAAAATGCAGTATTGTTAGCGGCGTGGGTGTGTATGCAGTGTGGAGAAAACAGGTGTGTGGCAAGTGTAGGAAGGGGTGGGTGTATGGAGAGCCCATGAGTGTGCTGCCATGTGTGCTGTATGGAAAATGTGTATGGCGTGTGTTTGTAGGGAGAGATTTACAGCATGGAGCAGAAGAAAGTGGAGAAGTGGTTCTCAATGATGCCTGCACTAAAGCAGATACAAGTTTGGAAAGTAGCTGCTTTTGGAAAGTGGGATATGAGGGAGATTTTTTATGTAGGAAATTTTATGGTGCGCTGAATTATTAAGCTATATCTATGTATACTTTTAATTAAAACAAGAACTAAAATGTAGTGGCCAAGACGATCTCAAAGGGCCTGCCAGTTATAAAGTTACCTATTTTGTTAAGATGGACTTGAGGAAGGGTAGTGTCAGCAGAAGGGGCTGGGCTGTGGGAGGACCCCCTCAGGGTGTGACAGTTCAGAACTAATGGCATTAATACAACTCTGTTTTTTTTTTGAGACAGAGTTTAACTCTTGTCACCCAGGCTGGAGTGCAATGGCGTGATCTTGGCTCACTGCAACCTCTGCCTCCTGGGTTCAAGCGATTCTCCTGCCTCAGTCTCCTGAGTAGCTGGGATTACAGGCATGCACCACCACACCCAGCTAATTTTTGTATTTTTAATACAGATGGGGTTTCGCTATGTTGATCAGGTTGGTCTTGAACTCCTGACCTCAAGTGATCCACCTGCCTCGGTCTCCCAAAGTGCTGGTATTACAGGCGTGAGCCACTGCACCCAGCCAACACAGCTCTTTAGAACCATGTAAAGAACTTTGAAAAGGCCCAATGCCCTTGAAGGATAATCTTTTCAACAATTGCTGGTACAACTGGTATCCATATGGAAAAAAAATAGGCCAACACTTCTACCTTTGCCTCACACCATATGTAAAATTAAACTCAAAATGGATCATAGACGTAAACATAAAAGCTAAAACTATAAAACATCTAAAAGAAAACACAGGAGAAAATCTGCAAGATTTTATGATAGGCAAAGATTTTTTTGGACAACTCATAAAAAGTACTAACCAGAAAAGAAAAATTGATAAATTTGGTTTCATCAAATTAAAACCTTTGTTCCTCAAAAGACATTGTTAAGAAACTGAAAAGACAAGCCACAGGAGACAATATTGCAATATATATATCTAACAAAGAACCATATTCCAAGTATGTAAAGAAGTCCTACAACTTAACAGTAAGAAGCAGCTGGCACAGTCGCTCATGCCTGTAATCCCAGCACTTCAGGGTGCTGAGGTGGAGGGTCACTTGAGCCCGGGAGTTCAAGACCAGCCATAGCAAAACGTAAGGCAGCACAGGGCAACATAGTGAGACCTCATCTCTACAAAAATAAAAATACAGAATCAGCTGGGGCATGGTGGTGCATGCCAAGTAGTCCCAGCTACTTGGGAGCCTGAGGCTGGAGGATCACTTTAGCCCAGGAGTTGAAGACCAGCCTGGACAGCATAGTGAGACCCCATCTCAAAAAATAAAAAAATTCCAGCGAGGTATCATTACATACCCACTATAATGACTAAAATGAGGGAAAAAATAACAATACCAACTGCTAGCAAGGATGTGGAAGAACTAGAATTCTGATACACTGCTGGTGAGAATGTAAAATGGTACAACCAGTTTGGAAAAGTTTGCCAGTTTCTTATGAAATTCGACATATACTTGCCAAGTATAACCCAGCAATTCTACCCCTGGTATTTTTGTCCAAGAGAAACGAAAACATGCCCACACAAAGACTTAGAGTATTCGTCATAATAATCCCTAACTAGAAGCAAACTAACAATTTATCACAAAGGCAATGTGATATATTCATACACTAGAATATTATTCAGCAATAGTAAGAAATGTACAACAGATACAGCAATAGGAATGAGTCTCAAAAACCTTCTGCTTAGTGAAAGAACCAAGGCCCTGAGAGCAAATACTGTGTGAGTCCATGCATATGAAGTCCTAAAACAGGCAAACTGGGAGAGGGGGTGGGTAGAGGAGATTGCCTGGGAGCATCCAAGGGATCATTGGGGTAAAGGAAATGTTCTTAGAAATGTAACAAATTGATGCCCACTTCACACTGTAGATCAATTCAGTGGAAATCTCTCAGGTGATTCCGGTGTGCAGCCAGTCTGAGAACCAGTTCTGGTGTGAGTTTGTGTGTTGTTTTTGTCTGCTCGTGCACCCATCTATTCTTACTGGTTTACAAAAGAGACCATGAGCCACCAAAAATGGCCGCCAAGCCACCTGGCTTGGCCAGACCTTCAGGTAAGTGTCTCATATACCTTTATAGTTTTACAGAGTGGTGCTGAGGTCTAAGGCCAAAGGGAGGGTGCCCCTTCCAGATGAAATCCAGAACACTGTGGGAGGATCCACCTAGGTGTCACTTAGGGAACTTGACACGGGCCCAGCATTTCAACCAGCACCTGGGCAGGTGATTCCACCTGGAGCCTGCATCGCACCTGCCAGCCTCAGTGACCGATCGGCCCATGTGTTTGTCATCTCTTAAACACTGGTTCTCACATTGGGTGGCACATTGGAATTATTTGGGGAGCTTTGTAAATCATCGTTGCTTTATTCTCACTCCCAGAGATTGGGATTTGAGTGATCTGGAGTAGGATTGAGATTTTTAAAAAATTCTCCTGGGTGATTCGAATGTTCAGCCAGGGGCTCTCAGCTATATCTGCACCAGAGTCACCCAGAGAAGCTTTAAAAACTGTCAACACCTGAGCCCCACTCCTGGAAATTCTAATTTAAGTGTTCTTCAGGGGGTGGGACGGGGTTCAGGCTTTTTTTTTTTTTTTTTTAAGCTTCTCTGCTAATTCTAATATGCAGCAAAGACCCAAAATCACTGGATGAGGCACTGACTTTTAAAAAGAAAAAAAAAAAGCAATTTCACTGAGAATGTGGGGGGAGAGGAACAGAAATTACCTGCCTTTGGAAGGTAATTTGGTAATATCTATTAAAATTGTAAGTGTGTGTACCCTCTGATCTATTAGTTTCTCTTTAAGAAAGCTATCCCACAGAATTAATAGCACAAGTTCATAGACATATGTTTTTAAGAACCCTTACTGCAGCATTGAATGTAGTAGCAAAAGAACTGAAAACACTTCAAATATTTCCCTTCGAGGTCTGGCTAAATAAATCCAAATACCATAGCGTGGAACACTATACAGGTGTTTAGAAGATGGTGCACCTACAGGCAAAAGTGAGCATGCTATATCATTTGGAGATGAAAACAAGTCACAGACCAATATATATGGCATGGTCCATGTTGCATTAAAGTAACCTTGTATATATAGGCATGTGTGTATAAACAAAACTTCATGTATAATCAGAAGGCAGTATCTGTGTGAGACTCAACAACAGTTACCTCTGGGCAATGGGATTGGAGAGATGGAAACTCTCTTACTTCACAAACTTGTCATGGTGGAATTGTGGGATTTTTCTTTTTTGTATTTTTCATTATTTTTCGGTGAAAAATCAGATCTTCTAAAAGTTACAAACTTTAAGAAACATTGCCAGCCTGCTCAAGACAGGCTGAGCTGCTTTTTTCTGTGGCCTGTGCCAGCTGGAGGTGTAGGGCAGATCCCTCGGGGGGACCCATGAGTCCTGAACGCCGAGGGAATCCACAGCTGCTGATGGGAGATGGGAACCCACAGCAGCTGTTCTGTAGCCCAGTTTTACAAATTCCACCTCCCCCTTGTTTTTTGTTTTGTCTTTGTGTTATTTTTGCATTTGTTCCTGCCTCTGGTTTGAAGGGATGGAAAGCTTTTCTCATGAGGGGCAGTTTTTTGTAGCCACTGCCAGCAGTCTTCAGACCTTACTTGTTTTCTCAGAAAAAGGAGGAATAGCTTGAAGAATTGCTATTCACAGACGATTCAAAAATTGGTTCTAGGCTGGATTCAGTGCCTCACGCCTGTAATCCCAGCACTTTCAGAGGCCAAGGCAGGTGGTTACCTGAGGTCAGGAGTTCAAGACTAGCCTGGTTAACATGGTGAAACCCTGTCTCTACTAAAAATACAAAAATTAGCTGGGCGTAGTGGCGGGCGCCTGTAATCCCAGCTACTTGGGAGGCTGAGGCAGGGAGAATTACTTGAACCCAGGAGGCAGAGGTTGCAGTGAGCTAAGATCATACCACTGCACTCCAGCCTGGGAGACAGAGCAAGACTCCATCTCAAAAAAAAAGAAAAGAAAAAAGAAAACAACAACAACAAAAACTGGTCCTAGGCAATAGTTTGGGTTTTACTTTCACTACCATTTGTTTCTTTTACCTGGCACAAGTGCTTTAGTTTCCTGTTTCCTGGGAAGTAATGATGCAGGGTTCATTACCCCCTTTAACAGATACAAAAGTAGACTCAGAGAAGTTAAACAGCCTTTCTGTTGTAACACAGCGATTATTGGCAGGAATGAGAACTTGGCCCTGCTGCTTCTTTGATCTTTCTTTCACTAGAGATGCTCAATGGACCTCTTTAGAAGGAATGTGAGCTAAAGGGCCTAGATTGGGAGGCATAAACTCCAGTGTTTCCCCAGGCTAGGCATATGACATAAATGAATGAAGCAGACCAGGTTTTGACAGATGGAGTGCTGGGATTTCTGGCCAGTTGTGAACCCAAGGTGGCCATAACTTCTGAATGATCAAGAAAAGCCGTAAAACAGGATTTTAATGAATACATCTCTCCATTTTTTACATACCAGTAATCAATTCAGAAGCAATACCTTTCTGGAGGCTGGATTCACCACATTGCCCTAATTGTACAATTTCTGGTTTTTTGATCACCCCTAACACCACCCAACAACTGGGGGTGACTGAGGAGTTAATAGTCCATGGGCATTGATTCTTTGACATTATTTTAACCTCTTCCATATCTAGTCAGCTGCTTTTTTTCAGATCATTATTGTATATGTTTTTTGTACACAAAATTTTGTAAAAAATAAAATATCCTAAAATATCCCGCCACCTAGTTGGTTGTTGATATTTTCCTATTTTCTCATCTTTTTGAGAATGTGCATATTGATTTTGATAGATACAGTTATTTATTCATTTTTATGACCTGCATATTGTATGTACTTTTCCATTTTATTAGTTTTTCTTCAAAGGTGTTATCGTTATAATAGTGCATTCTGTGATATAGCATATATATTTGAACACTTATTTCCTGTGTGACTTTGAGCAAGTTACTTAACCTCTCTATGTCTCAGTTTTCTCATTGGTATAATGGGGATAGTAATAGAATCTATAAGGTTAGTGTAAGGATTTAAGAAGTAAACATATGTAAAGTTCTTAGAACAGCACTTACCATAGAATGAATGACATGTGCTTGCTACTTCATAATGTATTATTATTATCATGGTTTTGTACAAATATATGTTTGAATTTAAATTACTTTTTATAATGAATTACTATAGGGAGAATTATTGGTCAAAGGGTATTAACATTTTAAGGCTCTTAATTTGCATCGTCAGATAGTCTTCTAGTAAGGCTGTTCTAATTTACATTTCCAGCTGGCTGTGGGGTACCTATTTCTCCACATCCGCTGAAACATTGGTTATTTTTCTTTCCTTTAGTCTTCACCAAAGGAGATTACCTTGAGCATCTCTAATGTCCTTGAGCCTCTCTGTCTAGATTAGTACTCAAACCTGATCCTTATTCAGGCTGTTCTCAGAGATTGACATTGGGTTTGGGAATTGATCCGGTTTATTCTTTTTTTTTTTTTTTTTTTTTTGAGGCAGAGTCTCACTCTGTCATCCAGGCTGGAGTGCAGTGGCACGATCTCAGCTTGCTGCAGCCTCCCCCTCCTGGGTTCAAGCAATTCTCCTGCCACAGCCTCCCAAGTAGCTGGGGTTACAGGTGCCTGCCACCATACTGGCTAATTTTTGTACTTTTAGTAGAGATGAGATTTTACCACGTTGGCCAGGCTGGTCTCAAGCTCCTTGACCTCAAGTGATCCACCTGCCTCAGCCTCCCAAAGTGCTGGGATTACAGGCGTGAGCCACCGCACCCAGCCCCCTGGTTTATTATTTGTTTGACTACTCCAAATGGAGAATCACTGTCATTTAGTAAACGAGTTTGCCCCACTTACATTTATTGTGATTTGTCTATGCATTTTGCTTTTTGTTTTCTGCTAGTGGATTCCACAGGCCACCAGCCCAACACATATTTGTGAGATGCTGACCTAGAATCTCTGGGGTCTGTTCCAGAAACCACTCAGATTGAGGATCCTCGAGTACAATGGCGGCGGGAGCAGGAACATATGCTGAAGGATTACCTGGTGGTGGCCCAGGAGGCTCTGAGTGCACAAAAGGAGATCTACCAGGTGAAGCAGCAGCGCCTGGAGCTTGCACAGCAGGAGTACCAGCAACTGCATGCCGTCTGGGAGCACAAGCTGGGCTCCCAGGTCAGCTGTGAGTACCTCCCACTACCACCACCCCCACCGACACCAACAGAGAATGGCCACACTGAGTTCTGCCAATATTGCTTCTCAAGTCTGCCCATTTTTCTTCACCTCTACTCTTTGTCCAAACCACCATCTTGTCTACTGTTCTTCCTGCTCCTACCTGTGCCTTGCAGTGATTCATTTGCCGTTTGCGTTTCATTTTATTTCATTTGTAATCATCTCAGAATGCCAATCGGATTACATATCTCCTTGTTTAAAAGCTTTCAGGGACTAGGGGAATTGGGAGTGGGGAATTCTTAGTTAACAATTACAGAGTTCCAGTTTGGGAAGAAGAAAATTTCTAGAGATGGATGGTAGTATGTTCACAACAGTGTAAATGTACTTAATGCTACTGAACAGTACACTTAATAAATGGTTAAAATGGTAAATTTTATATTGCATATATTTACCACAATTTCAAAACAATCAAATGCCCTTCAGTGGCTTCCCCTCACTCTTTCCATGGACTACATAGCCCTCCGTGGTCAGGCCCCTGCCAGCCACTCCTGCCCCATCTCATGCCCTCACTAGGCTCCAGATGTGCTGAGTCCCCAGCCCCCCTTTCTGCTTCCCTACCCCACCCTGTAATTTTCCACCTCAGTGCCTTAGTATTTGCCTGTCCCCTTCCTAGAATGCTTTGTCACCCATCCATTTGCAAGGCTAAGTCCTTCTCAGTCTTCAAGTCTCATCCTTCAGATCATCACCTCTGAGAGGCCTGCTCTGACAACTCTATCAGAAGCCACTCTTCCTCAACTCTAGTCTTGGCCATGGCTGTCTGTTTATTTCCTTCATAGCACATATCACAATACATCTGCTTGTATGTTATCAGTATTTCCTCCACCAGAACATAAACTTGGTCAGAGCGGGGCTCCTATCCTATGCCTGGTACCCAAAGGGGGAGAGCGAGCATGCCAAAATCCCCTTGTTCTTTTTTTTTTTTCTTTTTCTTTTCTTTTTTTTTTTTTTTTTTTTTTTGAGGTGGACCCTCGCTCTGTCGCCCGAGCTGGAGTGCAGTGGCACAATCTTGGCTCACTGTAACCTCCGCCTCCCGGGTTCCGGCAATTCTCCTGCCTCAGCTGGGATTACAAGCGTGAGCCACCATGTCCAGCTAAGTTTTGTATTTTTAGTAGAGACAGGGTTTCCCCACGTTGGCCAGGCTGTTCTCGAACTCCTGACCTCAGGTGATCCACCTGCCTCAGCCTCCCAAAGTGCTGGGATTATAGGTGTGAGCCACCATGCCAAGCCTTACTGTTTCTAATAACTAAATTGTTCCTGTGTTTATTGAGTCTCTGTTTCATGCCAGGCACTCTGCTATAGTCTGAATATGCTATTTCTGTTAATCCTCATAACAGTTCTATGAGCAAGAACAATTAATAACACCCTTTAACAGATTAGGAAACTGAGGCTTAGGATCAACAATGTGCCCAGGGTCTTACAGCTGGTGAGAGATAGTGGTAACTTGCAAATCTGTTCTGTTGTCCCCACAGTATTTTCATGTGGGCCAGGCCACAGGGACTAGCGTCAGGGCATGGTATCAGGGTGGCCATGGCTGGGTTGGGCCATTGAACTCTCCTGTAGTGTGAAGCCCTCACTTTGAGAAGTTCTGTCTGCTACCAAGACAGGACAAACCCTGCCAGGGTACTTACTGTCCCAGCCCCGCCTTTTTCCTTAGCAGCTCAGGAAAACCCCCAGGATCTCAGAGGTTATAGAAAAGAACTGTATTACATTCATTAGCTATTCTGTATCAAGTAATGTTCTGGAGACTTTTAGGAAGGTTTTAGCACTTAATCTGTCTTAGTCAACCCGAGCTGCCGTAATAAAATACCATAGATTGGGTGGCTTAAACGATAGACATTTATCTTCTTACAGTTCTGGAGCCTGGACGTCTGAGATTCGGGTACCAGCAAGGTCGAGTTCTGGTGAGGGCTGTCTTCCTGGCTTGCAGACAACTGCCTTCTCCGGTGCCTCTTTCTATAAGGGCACTAATCCCATCATGAGGAGCCTACCCTCAAGACCTCATTTAAGCCTATTTCCCCAAAGCCTCATCTTCAAATACTCCTCACTTTGGGCATTGGGACATCAATGTATAATATTTATCTAGGGGAGACACAATTCAGTCCATACCATTATTGTTAAGACAGTCCTGGAAGAGAGATGTTATTGTCCCTGTTGAACCTCAGGTTTAAAGGAGCAAAGTGATTTCTCTCTCTCTCTCTCGAAAGTCCCACAGGTTGAAAAAGTGTCAGGTGTATATAAAAACAAATAAAAACAAACCTTTGTATTTTGGGGGACAGGATATTTACATGGACCCATAATTACATGTCAGGTAATGAGAATTACCCCACAAATCACTCACTAATTTCAGGAGGATGTACTTTTACATTGGAGAGATGTGCAGCCACCACTTTACATAGTGGTAAAATTAGCATGACCAACAATGAGACCAGGTGATGTCAATGCCTTCTGATGTGATGCAATAAAGACATCATGGAGGATCCCTCACAAGAATATTTCATCTGAATCTAATCAAGAGCACAGCCAGACAAATCCATAATATGGATTATTCTATAAGACAGTTAGACTAGGTTTTTTTTTAAAAGCCTAAAGAGGCATACCACCAAATGAAATGTTTGTACTTTGAATTAGAGACTGAAATGGGGGGAAAGCAGCCATAAAAGACATTCTCAGACAATTGGAGACTTTCCTGAGTTGTGATAATGGAGTTATGAATATGTAGGAGAATGTCTACATAGATTTTATGAAGATGCATGTGGCAACATATCTGCAGCTTATTCCAAAAAAGGTCCAAGAAAAAAAGGAAAGGAAAGAAAATAGGAAAAACTCAGTCGGGCACGGTGGCTCACACATGTAATCCCAGCAGTTTGGGAGGCCAAGGTGGGTGGATCAGTTGAGGTCAGGAGTTTGAGACCAGTCTGGCCAACATGGTAAAACCTTCTCTCTTCTAAAAATACAAAAATTAGCCGGGCGTGGTGGCACATGCCTGTAATCCCAGCTACTCAGGAGGCTGAGGCAGGAGAATTGCCTGAACCTGGGAGGCGGAGGTTGCAGTGAGCCAAGATTGCACCACTGTACTCCAGCCTGAGTGACAGAGCGAGACTCCATCTCAAAATAAAAACAAAAAACAAAAAATAAATAATTGTCGATGACACATTGATGGCTTTGAATATGGTCCAGATTTTGTCACCATTTCTAATCATGATTAGTGGAGGGCTTACTGTGAACCACCCTAATGAGAGGAAGAAAGAACTGGGATGGGAAGAGGGATGGCAAGAAGAAGCATGGGAAAATATTAAAAATTCGTGGCTCTAAGAGAAGGATATATTGAGATTCATTATATTATTCTTTCAAATTTTCTATAGATAAAAAGTTTCCAAAATTGAAAACCAGAGTTGGGCACTATGAGAATGAAACATTCACATGAGAAGCACTGTAGTAGGAGGCCAGGTGCGGTGGTTCATGCCTGTAATCCCAGCACTTTGGGAGGCTGAGGCAGGCGGATCACGAGGTCAGGAGATGGAGACCATCCCAGCCAACATGGCAAAACCCTGTCTCTATGAAAAATACAAAAATTAGCTGGGCGTGGTGGCGCACACCTGTAGTCCCAGCTACTCGGGAGGCTGAGGCAGGAGAATCGCTTGCTTGAACCCAGGAGATGGAGGTTGCAGTGAGCCGAGACAGCACCACTGCACTCCAGCCTGGGAGACAGAGCAAGACTCCATCTCAAAAAAATAAAAAAGAAGCACTGTAGTGGGAGGTGGTAGCTGGACTCTGACGTCACACAGCCTGGGTGTTCTCTAGGGGAGCGTGCTCCCTCTTTAAGTCTCAGAATCTTTGTGTTTAACTATTGAATTTTTGTTTTTAGTTAATTTTTAAATTCTTGGCACCCAACATGCGACATGAATCTATGACCCTGAGATTAAGAGTCTCATTCTCTACCGACTGAACCAGTCGGGCAGAAATGTTAATAGTACCTTCATCTCACGGGACCATGTCAGAGTTTCTTAACCTCAGCACCATTAACATTTCGGTCTGGGTAACTCTTCTTTGTGAGCGCTGTGTATTATAGGGTGTTTAGCAGCATCCTTGTTCTGTACCCACTAGCTGCCGGTAGCACCCCCACCCAAGTTGTGATAACGAAAAATGTCTCTAGATTTTGTTGTAAGTGTCATAGGGGATAAAACTGCCCAAACCACTGGTCTAGGTAAGACACTTGGTACTATTTCCTTAGAACATATTAATGGCTCAATAAATAGTCCTTTTGATAGGAAATACATAATATTTTGAGACTCTGGACTCTGGAGCCAGACTTTTTTGGTTCAAATCCAGGATATGCAAATTACTAGCTGTTGTAACCTTGCACAAGTTATGCCACTTCTGTGCCTCAGTTTTCTTCATCTATAAAATCAATCTAATCATAGTATCATCTTCATGGGAGTGTTATGGGGTCTAAATTACTTAACGAATGTAAAGTCCTTGGAGTAGTACTTTTCATATTCTTAAGCTCTCAGTAAATAATAATAATTATTAGTTCATTCGCATTGTAAATGAAAAAGAGTTTTTTTTTTACAGATCTCTGGAACCAATAAGAATAAATACATGATCAAAGGTAGGAAGTAAACAATACAGTTCCTCAGCCTTGTCATATGACTTCCAGACACTCCCAAGAGCTCCACTGGCCTCAGAGGCACCACCACCATTTTCAGTGTTAAATATCTTCCATCTGAAGGGACTAGGGTCATTTCAGGCAGCTGGATCTGAGATCTAAACCACACAGAAACTGGGATTCCCCCAGCCCAAGCATCCCAGTTAAACAAGGTGTGACCCAAGCCTCATCATGACTCTGTCTTCAAGTTTTACAAGCCAGGTTTGCCTTCCAAGTCAAGCTCTTGGCATGACAGATGGATGAAGTCACACGCCTGTTCTCTAACTCAGATGGCTTGCCAGGGCTTGTGAGGGTTTTGCCACCTGGCCTTGGCTGCTCTGGGTCCCAGACACAGACGGGGCCCTGCCTTGGGGATGGAGGCTTTGCTGTCGACTCTCTGGTGTAATCTCTAGCTCCATGGGGAAGAAGGGAACTAACATTTAATATGCACCTGTTGTGTGCCTGGAGGGCAATATGTCAGGCACTCTAAGTAACCTCCCTCCTGAATCACACACACAGTCCTCTAAGACAGTGTTGTTCCCATTCTACAGACAAGGGAACTGAGGCCCCCAAAGAGGAAGTGGCTTCCCCAAAGGCACACTGGTAAAGAGTGGCAAGGTAGCCTTTGTAACCAGATATATCTGATCTCAAAATCAATTTTCTTAATTTAACCCACATCAGTCAAATGCTGAGGCTCTTCAGCTACATTTGGTTCCTCCACCCTCTAAAAGGTAAGAACTCAAGAAAGCTGGGTTCTTTGGGACCTTATCATATTTTTCCCCTCCCTAGGCCTTGATTTCCCATTTGGAAAATAAATCATTGAGGGCTTTCCAGATAAAAATGCCAGTTGAAGCCAGGCATGGTGGCATACACATGTAGTTCCAGTTACTCAGGAGGCTGAAGTGGGAGGATCGCTTGAGCCCAGGAGTCCAGTCCAGGCAACATTGCAAGATCTCATCTCTAAAAACTAAAAAATGGACCAGGCGCCGTGGCTCACGCCTGTAATCCCAGCACTTTGGGAGGCCGAGGCGGGCGGATCACGAGGTCAGGAGATCGAGACCATCCTGGCTAACACAGTGAAACCCCATCTCTGCTAAAAATACAAAAAAGTAGCCGGGTGTGGTGATGGGTGCCTGTAGTCCCAGCTACTCAGGAGGCTGAGGCAGGAGAATAGTGTGAACCTGGGAGGTGGAGCTTGTAGTGAGCTGAGATCTAGCCACTGCACTCCAGCCTGGGCAACATAGCAAGACTCCGTCTCAAAAAAAAAAAAAAAACTAAAAAATGCCAGTTGAACCACTCACTTGATTTTACTCACTGCAAAACTAGGAGAATATCAGATAAAATATATTTTAAGGCATGCATATATATGTATAAGATTAGGGAAAATTAGAGAATAAAGAACAGCAATAAAATTTGGAAGCTGGAAAGCAGACAGACAGGTGGCAACCTATGTAGCAGACCTGAGAAAAGAGAAAATGGGCTGATAGTGAGGAAGGCTCACAACACTGTTCTATAGAGCACTTGCAAAAACCGTAGATGTTGGTGGCAGCAGCTATTTCTGCAAGTAAGACTGAAGGGAGGAGGGTCTCAAAGAGGATTGGGTAAAAGTTGTTTCTAAGACAATTAGACCATCAGATCTTTTCCTTAAATCGATACAGTGAGGCAACCACCATCTTCAGTCTGGCAAATGACTGCAAGTTTATTTTTTGGAGAGGGTAAAATAGAGTCTCTGGACTCCAGGACACAAGGCAAATTCAGAGCCAGAGTACTGTACTATCCTGAAAGCATGAGTAAGTGAAGGGTTTTGAGACTTAGCCCTCATATACCACTTGGCGCCCAGAACGGTGCCAGGTCATTACCCTCTAGGCTGGACAGTAGAGAACTCTACTGGAAATCTGACCAGGGAAGAGATATACAGAGAAAAGCTGGAAAGACACTGACATTGAGGATTCCTGGTTGAAACCAAATCATGTCCAGCCAAATCATGGGCTGTGACCAGGCGCTCATGCCTGTAATGCCAGCACTTTGAGAGGCCGAGATGGGAGGATCACTTGAAACCAAGAGTTTAAGACCAGCCTAGGCAACATAGTAAGACCCTAACTCTACAAAAAATTTAAAGAAGAAAATTACCCGAGCGTGGTGGCAAGCACCTGTAGTCCCAGCTATTCAGTAGGCTGAGGCAGGAGGATTCCCTGAGCCCAGGAGTTCAAGGTCACAGTGAGCTATGATTGTGTACATTGCACTTCAGCCTGGGCAACAGACACCTGTCTCTTAAATAATAAAATAAATTTTAAAAATAGAAAACAAATCACGTGCTGTGCAACTCACAGTCCACACACCCCACTCTAGTCAGCATTTTGGGCGCCCATCTTTAAATGTGAGCAGACAACCAAGATTCCAGATATCCGAGGAAAGCCTCTAACAGAGAAAATGAGACTCAAACCAGCACGTGGTGAAGGGAGGGCTTGGAGGAAACAAGGAGTTTGCATGAAGAAGAGAACGTTAAGAGAAGCTATATGGTCAGGAAACAAGAACGCAGTACTACATTGTTTAAAAAGGAACCTTCAGAGAGTAAAAAAGAGCTCATGGAAATTAAAATATGATAGTAGAAATGAAAACTCCAAAGGAAGACTGGAAAGTAAAATGGAGGAAACCTAAAAATCAGAGCAAAAATACAAGATTGAAAATAAGAGGAAAAAAAAAAATAGACTACAAGGACAGGAAATCTACTATCTGAGGAAAATATGTTCCAGATAGAACAGAGGAAACAGAGGTGAAAAGCATCGCTGAAATAATTCAGAAACATTTCCCAGAACTGAAGGAGGAGAATTTTTAGACTGAAAGGGTTCACTGAGTGTCCAACACAGTGGATGAAAGTCGGCTCACACCAAGATATCTCATTGTGGAACTTCAAACACTGGGACAATTCAAGATCCTAAAAGCTTTCAGAGAGAAAAAAATCAGGTCACACAGAAATGATCAGGACTCAGAATAGCTCCAGACTTCTCACCAATAGCACTGGAAATCTAAAAGACCATGGTGCAATGCCTTCAAGGATTTAAGAAAAATTATTTCTGACCTAGAATTCTATATCCAGCAAAACTACCTTTAATCAAGTGTAGGGCCGAATAAGGCTATTTTCAGACATGTGAGATTTTAGAAAGTTCATTTCCTTCATGGTTTCTTTCTCAGGAAGCTACTGGAGATGATTTTCTACCAAAATGAGGGGGTAGACCACGAAAAGGAAAACGTGATATACAGAGAGGTGAGGAGACACGCAGAGGAACACAAAGGCGGATCTCGGGAAGCCAGCCGAGCACAGAGTCGCTCACACTGAAGCAGGGCAGAAGCCCTGGCAGGACAGATCCCAAAACAGAAAACTCACCAGATTCACACTGGTCTGGACTCTATGAGAGGAGATTTAGATAACCAGCAGAATGTGAGGTTGAATTAGTGATAAGTTTGGAGAAACTAAGCAAATGTAAAAATGACAATAATTAACTCAAGGGGAAAAAAAAGTGCTGAAAAGTAAAAGTAAGCAAAGTCGGCTAGCTGATTCCATCCTGAATAGTGTTTGCAGAGTAAAAATAATGCAAACACTGAAGATCGCTTTCACCAAAAGTATGTTATTGCTTTTAGGATGATGGGGAGATGAGAGAGGTTCATGTGCATGCTGTAGGGGCTGGGGAAGGGAAGGAAGGGAGGCTAAGTCCCCATCCTCCTGAGAGATAAGTAAATAAGTAATGCCGAAAACAGAAAAGATCAAGAAGTAGTAATGCATGCATATTATTAGCACTAGAGGTAGCCACCCAAGAAATTGAAAATGATTTTCTTTTAGGGTGTGAGTTATGGGGATGGGGTTGTGGAATGCTCTTTTTTATAGCAAACCTCGTACTACGTTGGACTGTTAAACTGTGTTCATATATAACTTTAATAAAAACTAAAAATTAAGAACTATTAAACATTGGGACAAGACAGTATTTAAAGTCCTTTTGGATATAAAGTTCTTGTAGTGGGGCCAGGCGTGGTGGCTCACGTCTGTAATCCCAGCACTTGGGGGGCCGAGGTGGGTGGATCACTTGAGGTCAGGAGTTTGAGACCAGCCTGGTCAACATGGTGAAACCCCATCTCTACTAAAAATACAAAAATTAGCTGGGCGTGGTGGCGGGTGCCTGTAATCCCACCTACTCAGGAGGCTGAGGCAGGAGAATCGCTTGAACCCAGGAGGAAGAGGTGGCAGTGAGCTGAGTTCACACCACTGAATTCCAGCCTGGGAAACAGAGGGAGACTCCATCTCAAAAAAAAAAAAATCTCGTAGTAGAGGATAGTGAAGGGATGCAGACACAAAGGAGAGGCTGATGACCTGTTTTCTTGATTGGAGTGCTGATTGCTTGAGTGTGTTTCTTTTGTGAAAATTCCTCAAGCTGTACATACATGATGTGTACACTGCTGTGTATGTATTTTTTACCTCAATCAAACATTTACTTACAAAAGGATAAGTAACAGGCTACATCTCGTGTCAGTGGCTTTAGGTAAAAATTGTGCACTTCACAGCAATACTCCAGGGTGTAAGAATTAAAGCTCCTGGTGGCCCAGTTGGTGAGAATCTCTTCTTTTTGGCATCCTTCGTCTCCAGGATTTCCGGGCATGCCCAAGGAACACGATGCATGCCTCAAGTCAGCCCTGGCATGACTGGTCTACACAGCCAACCTCTCCCTGTCTGGGTCAGGTCTTGCCCTTTTTTTTTTTTTTTTGAGACGGAGTCTCACTCTGTCGCCCAGGCCGGAGTGCAGTGGCGCAATCTCGGCTCACTGCAAGCTCTGCCTCCCGGGTTCATGCCATTCTCCTGCCTCAGCCTCTCCGAGTAGCTGGGACTACAGGCGCCCGCCACCACGCCCGGCTAATTTTTTTTGTATTTTTAGTAGAGACAGGGTTTCACCGTGGTCTCGATCTTCTGACCTCACGATCCGCCCGCCTCGGCCTCCCGAAGTGCTGGGATTACAAGCGTGAGCCACCACGCCCGGCCAAGTCTTGCCATTTTTACAGAGTCTTCCATGCTGCTGCCACAGTCTCCTCAACATTGCCCCACAGTACAGACCCATGTCCAGAGGCACAGCCTGATGAACAGGGTGGTTGGCAGGACAGGGTGCTCATAGAACAGATGGCCCCCGCTCTGCCCCACACTCCTTGAGGACCTTTCTGTGTGTATTCCCAGGTTATTGCCACACTGACAGCTCCTCTCTTCTTTCACCCTGTTATTACTACTGATCAGTGAGTGATAAATGGTGTTAACTGTCTTAATATTTTGTTGAAACTACCTATTTGGGAAATACAGCAGGTCCTCAAATAACATCATTTTGTTCAAGGTCATTTTATTATAACATTATAATATTATAACCTCCCTACACTGTATGCTTAAGGTGACACCTCTAGGTAAATATCCAACCAGGTCTGTCCCTGAAATCCGCAAGTCTGGCAAAGACCAAAGGAATTAGACACCAGGAGATGAAAACTTTAAATTGGCAATAAAACATCTCTGTACATGGATTCCCTGTTCCATGCTTGAGACAAAGGCTACAAGGCCCTTGCCACCCCAGTGTTGTCCCCACTCATCTCTTCTGGTAAACCTCGGTCTTCTTCTTCTCCATCATCATTGTCATTGTAAATTCAGGAGAAATGCAACACTTCTTGTGGTGCCAAACATCTTTTATGTTATTATGCAGAGCAGTTTTCTCTTCCCCCAAACTTCCAAATATTACATTTTAATGCCTTGTGCATAACCAAAAGGCCTATTAAAGTATTTTTAAACAAAGCCAAACAGTAGCATTCCCCTCATGACTGTCATACCTACCTCCAGACACTGATAATTGCCAGCAATCACCAAATAAGCTTCTCTATCCTCAGAAAAACCCAGATCTCAGCAGGTGATTTGGCTACATGTGAACAGGAAAGAGTGTTCAGATGGTAGTAGGTAGACAGGGGAGATGATGAAATTGTTCCTACAGTGTGATTAAGGACTCACAGGAGAAATACTTCTCTGGCCTCCCGACCAAGAATAACTGTTCTTTTCTGAACAGTGGGGTTGTGTTTACCTTAAGGACACCACAAATCTTATATCTGGTCCTATTTCCCCCTCACATTACCAGTTACGAGGCTCAGAGCCTGTCCCAGTTTGTTCCCTTATCCTTATTTTCTCTTTGTCTCGTTTTCCTTAGTTTAAATGTATTTTACTATGTAGTGTTCACTTGCATAAGGCTTAAAATCCTTTTTCAAGACATTAATAAATACTATTTTAAAAATACAGTAAGATTACAGCTACATGACAGAACCGTGGATATATACTGGAAGGCAGCCTGGGAAAACGATCATTGTATTAGGGTGGTGAGATTATGGATAATTTATTTTCCTTTTTGAATGTACATTAATATTATAAAGTACAATCAACAATACTTTCAGTTATTTTTTTCTGATTGTAAAGCATATGTTTATTGTTTTTAAAACAAGAAAAGATAAAAATATAAAGATGATAATATCATTTACCATCTAACTCTCTAGATATCTGTGTTCTCTTTGGTATTTTTTTCAGTCTTTTTAAAATGCATATGTGTGTGTATATTTGGAAACTGTATTTTCCAAATTTAAATTTTTTTTTTTTGTTTGAGACGGAGTCTCGCTCTGCCGCCCAGGCTGGAATGTGATGATGTGATTTCGCTCACTGCAACCTCTGCCTCCCAGGTTCAAGCAATTCTCGTGCCTCAGCCTCCTGCATAGCTGGGACTACAGGCGCCCACCACCATGCCCAGCTAATTTTTTTATTTTTAACAGAGATGGGATTTCCCCGTGTTGGCCAGGCTGGTCTTAAACTCCTGATTTCAGGTGATCCCCCTGCCTCAGCCTCCCAAAGGGCTGGGATTACAAGCTTCAGCCACTGTGCCTGGCCCCAAATTTAAATTATTCTTTACACTTTGTTTGTAAACTTGCTTTCACATAATGAGTTTCAACATTTTCCCTTGTCATTCAATATTCTTCATCCTCATTTTAAGTTGTGTAGTCCCCATTTGTGCGTGTACCATCTTTATGTAACAAATCCCCCTTTGTTGAACATTTAGATTGTTCACTTTTAGTCCTTCCTTTCTAGGTTTATTTAGATGGCCAATAAGCCAACTTTGCTGAAATCTGTTTCTTCTACTGATATTCTTGTTTTTCTTTTTTCCTTACAGTGGTCTCTGGTTCATCATCCAGCTCTAAGTATGACCCTGAGATCCTGAAAGCTGAAATTGCCACTGCAAAATCCCGGGTAGGACTTCTTCACCTATGCTGTGTGCTAGTGATGGGGGCCACTGAGGTCTTAGGCCACAAGGCCACCCACAAGACCAGAACAGATGCCCCAGCCAGGCTGTGACAGCCAGTGCTAGCAAGGTCCTAAATAATAACAGTAGAAGCAGTAGTCACAGTAATAGTAATGGTTGTAGCAGCTACCATCTCACAAGCAGTCACCATATACCAGGCACAGTGCAAAATAGCTCATGTGTATTATCTCGTGTCCTTGTAACAACTCTATGAAGTAACTACTGTCATCTGCATTTTATTTTGTTTTATTATTTTTATTTATTTATTTATTTTTATTTTATTTATTTATTTATTTTTTTTTTGAGACAGAGTCTTGCTCTGTCACCCAGGCTGGAGTGCAGTGGCACGGTCTGTGCTCACTGCAAGCTCCGCATCCCGGGTTCACGGCATTCTCCTGCCTCAGCCTCCCATGTAGCTGGGACTACAGGTGCCCGCCACCACGCCCAGCTAATTTTTTGTATTTTTAGTAGAGATGGGGTTTCACTGTGTTAGCCAGGATGGTCTTGATCTCCTGACCTCATGATCCACCCGCTCGGCCTCCCAAAGTGCTGGGGTTACAGGCGTGAGCCACCGCTCCTGGCCACATTTTGTTTTATTCTATTTTATTTATTTTCTGAGATAGAGGCTCACTCTGTCACCCAGGCTGGAGTGCAGTGGTGCAATCTTGGCTCACTGCAACCTCCGCCCTCCCAGGATCAAGCAATTCTCATACCTCACACTCCCAAGTAGCTGGGAATACAGGCACATGCCACCATGCCCAGCAATTTTTGTGTTTTTAGTAGAGACAGGGTTTCACCATATTAGTCAGGCTGGTCTCAAACTCCTGACCTCAGGTGATCCACCTGCCTCGGCCTCCCAAAGTGCTGCAATTACAGGCATGAGCCAGCGCCAAGCTGTCACCTGCATTTTAAAGATGAGCAAACAGAGGCTTAGGGGAGCTAAGAAACTTGCCTAAGGTTACAAGAGATTCAAGTCTTACTCCAAAGTTTCTAATATAGTGTACTGTCTTCCTAGCTACTGATTATTCTGCATTATCTTATTTTAATTACTTCATGATTACCTTAGGGAATAAATATTAGTATTTCCATTTTACCAATATGAAAACTGAGGCACAGCAGTGAAATTACTTGCTCGTGGCAAAGTCAGTATTTTGAATAGTGGTTTAGTTAAACTCAAAGAATTTAACAGTTTCCACAAACTCAGATGCCTGCAAGAAGACATAAATGAGGGATGGGGGCTGGGGGTGAGGCAGTAGAGAGTTGCGGTGACTGTGTAACCAGGAGAGGTCTGCCAAGTCTTAAAGGCAATTGCATTTGAACTCTAGTCTGTTGTGCCCATGCTGGAATGTGGGCTCAGTTACCACATCTTCAGGTGTTTTCATAAAGGAACTGCGTGTCTAGGTTTATTATGTGAACTTTCTGAAGATCTGATTATTAGCAACTCATTTTAAAAGTTGAATAATACAGTGTAGGCCACACAAACCAGCAGACCTAGTCTAGCTCCTAAGGCATGTCTTGCCACTAAAGTTACTAAGTTGCCTCTTGCCTCCACGTGAAGCACTCTCATAGCCTTTGCCAGCTTTAAGTGATCCACAGCTCTGGGAATTGCCATTGTCCTCATCCATCAGAACACGAAAGGGAGGCTCAGGATGGCAAGATGGCTTGAGAGAGTTCACACAGTGAGGAAGTGGGAAGGCCCACTCTATCCCAGGTCAGCTTCTGTCCACCTCCTGTTTCCCTGGAGCAAGGACTGGCTAGGAATGACCTACAGAAACACTGCCTGGGATGCTGACTGAATGGGCATCTGCAGAGACCAAGGCCAACATCGGTGACAGGAGGGGGCTCTGACCAGTGTGGCCCAAGGGGTGCTGACCTGAGTCATTATGCAGGTGCAGTGGGAGGCTCTGGGTTCCCTTTCCAGGGAGAAGGCAGCCTGTACCTTGGTGTCAGCCTCTGACCCAGCCCTGTGTGTGGTCTGCTGCCCTCCAGGTCAACAAGCTGAAGAGAGAGATGGTTCACCTCCAGCACGAGCTGCAGTTCAAAGAGCGTGGCTTTCAGACCCTGAAGAAGTAAGTACACCCTGCATCCCAGAGCATGGGGGCCGCTCCCCACCCAGGCTCCCCTCCTGTACTCTGTCTCTCTCTCCTTCAGTCCCTTTCCTCCCTTCTCAAAATTTGGCTCTCTCATCATTCAATTCAAGTTCTGTTCCACTGGCATTTCCTGAAGATACTGCCACCCAAGGGTGGGGTTTGGAAAGAGGAGAGGGGAGTCGTTTCAGACCATAGAACACTCATTGTCCTGTGGCCTCCTGAAGCCATTAAGATTTGTTCCACTTAGCCAAGTGTTACTATCCAGTCACAGAAACAAGCATTGCCCAGCATTTCTGTGCACACGCCTCATCTCTAGTCGATCCAGTAGGGTCTCATATGCACACGAACAAAACACACTTCTTTTTTCCATATCCCCTAAAAGCAGTCACTACGTGCTTCATTGAAGGATTAATGATCTCTTCTAGCAAAAACCGATTACTAGAAAAGTATGCCATATGCATTGTGCTCTATGGGTGACTTAAGGAGTTTCCAGGATGACTTTCACCAAATGTAATTTTAGAAGCTGAGCTGTGGCCAGGTAAAATACAGCTCTGTTGTGTCTTCTTCTTATTATTTTTTTTAACTTTTATTTGAAGTTTAGGGGTACGTGTGCAGATTTGTTATACAGGTAAACTTGTGTCATGGGGGTTTGTTGTACAGGTTATTTCATCACCCAGGTATTAAGCCTAGTACCCATTAGTTACTTTTCCTGATCCTCTCCCTCCTCTCACCGTCCACCCTCCCAGAGGCCTCAGTCTGTGTTTTTCCCCTCTATGTGTCCATGTGTTCTCATCATTTAGCTCCCACTTATAAGTGAGAACACGCAGTAGCTTTGTTGTTTCTTAAGAGTAGTTGTGTTACCTGTCGTGATTGTGACGATACTAGCTAAGCTTTGTTGAGTAGTTACTCTGTGCCAGGGAACCCCTGCAGTGTTTCCAAGCAGGTGTGCTCGTTTGATGCTATAGCAACACTGTAAGGAATGCTTTGTTATCTAACTATCCCCATTTTATAGATGAGAAAACTGAGTCACTTAGCAGGTACTCAAGAAAGGTTAGCTTATTGTGGCTGGGCACGGTGGCTCAGGCCTATAATCCCAGCACTTTGGGAGGCCAGGGTGAGAGGATTGCTTGAGCCTGTGAGTTGGAGGTTGCAGTGAGCTGATTGCACCACTGCACTCCAGTCTAAGTGACAAAGTGAGACCCTGTCTTGAAAGAATTAGAGAGAGAGAGAGAAGGGGAGGGGAGGAGAGGGAGGAAGGAAGGGAGGGAAGAAGAAAGGAAGGAAGGGAGGGAGGGAAAGGAAAGGAGAAAGAGTGAGAGAGAAAGAGAAAAAGCCCTCCAGTCTGGGTGACAAAGTGAGACCCTCTCTCCAAAGAAAGAAAGAAAAAAAGAAAGGAAGGAAGGAGAGAGAAAGAAAGAGAAGGAGAGAGAGAGAAAGCAAGCCCTGCAGTCTGGATGACAAAGTGAGACCTTGTCTCGAAAAAAAGGAAAAAAAGAAAGAAAAGAAGGAGAGAGAGGAGGAGAGAAAGAAATTAAGAAAGGGAGAGAGAAAGATGTTAGCTTATTGTTGTTATTAACTACAGCATGGAACAGACTCGTTCATTGAATTGTGTTCAGTGTATCCAATGGGCTCACTGGACAATCATTATGAAGGTCACCTGGTAGCCCTCTTAGACGCTCTAGGCAAGACACTGGGCAGATTTCTCCCTTCTAAGGGGGCATCTCACTTACATTCCCAGGGAGGCCACACCTGTATGGATGGCTATTTCTCACTTTTTGCCCCTCCCTGACTGCTATACCTTTTCCTCATTCCATGAATTTCAAATCCACCCTCATCATTCTGTGGCCATAGCCCCAAGCCTTTGGATGTCTATCTCCAAGCCCTATTAGTTGAGGGAACTGTGGTCATCCGTTGAGGGACCAGTTGGTTCTTTTTCACATCTTCCCACCCCACAAGTCCCCACTACCTGGGGTGAGCCACACGAATTCAGCACAACACATGCTATAAGAAAGTATGGCTTTGTATTATCACAAGTTGTATGTAATTTTTGTGTCTTACAAAGTATTATAAATTATGGCTTTCTATATGTTTACATCTACGTTATATATGTGTTATTTATATATGTGTGTATACATATACCAATCTTGTCTCTCAAACCGAATTCTGAACTTGTTAAGGCCTGGAACCATGCTTTATGCTACTTGGCAATCTTCAGTAGCACCAATGACAGTTTGGGGCAATAGTATAAGCTTACAAAATGCCTATTTTTGACCTATTAAAGCAATAGCCTGATTCCTCCACTTTGCAGCAAAATGGCTTCTGAGCGCACAGTTTAAGGGCTACTCACTCCCACATCATCTTACTGAATGGGTTCTCCCTGCCTCCTGGCTCCTGCAGTCCAAAAGCTTCTGGTTAGAACACTTCCCATTATTCTCTGAGCCACCACAAACCTGTTTTACCACTTTGTCACCCTGTAGCAGCATTGAAAACTCTTGTTGTTTGGTAAGCTGATGCTGAAACCCCAAAGACAAGCCTCCTTTCTTCCCCTCTCCCTCTGCCCCATGTTTGATATCAGGCCCAGATAAGACTCCATGGCAGCTCCAGCCACCCACACCCCTTAGCCGGAAGCCAGGCTCTGCGTCCATTGTGGAGGAAGATGCCTCCTTTAATGTACACCTTGGCAGAGAGGGTCAGGAATGTAGTCTTGAGAGGCAGGTGGTCAGGGTTTAAATCCCAGTTCCCTGGGTCCTTGGAAAAGTGACTTAACCCCTGTGAGCTTTGACTTCATTTGAAAACCTAGGGGTTGTAAAGATTGAATTGGAAAATCCGTGTCAAGTGTGTGGTAATGCCTGGCATGAGAAAAGAGCTCCTTGAGAGTGGGCTGGGGTGGTGACCTCTAGCTGGTTACCCGCTTGTATTGGGAAGGGAACTCGGATGAACACTTTGTCTGCCCTGGGCTACGCAGTGTGCTGGGGAAGCACTTCACACCAGCCACCTCATTTCATTCTCTTTACCCTCCTTTTAAGAGAAGTTTCTGTCCTGCCATGTATTACAGGTGAGGGCACTGGCAGGGTTTAAAATATGCCCAGAGCCACCCAGCTAGCAGGTGTCAGGGCTGAAACCCAGGACTACTGGATTTTGAAGTTCATGGCTCAATACCTCCCTTCCCAGCATCATCCCAGATAACTCCCTCCTCATTCCCAGAAAACGTAAGGCCCCTTTTTCAGAGTCTAACAGGGATGCTATCCAGTCACTTCTACTTCTGTGCCTACCCTTATGGCAGAACATGGAGAAAGGTACAACTTTCCTTAAGGAATTTCCAGGATAACTTTGACCACATGTAATTTCCCCTATTAGAAAATTTCTCTTTAGCAGCCAAAAGCTGTGTTGTTTCTTTCTTTCTTTCTTTTTGTGTTTGTTTCTTTTTGGAGATGGAGTCTCGCCCTGTCCCCCCGGGCTGGAGTGCAGTGGCGCAATCTCAGTTCACTGCAACCTCTGCCTCCCAGGTCCAAGTGATTCTCCTGCCTCAGCCTCCTGACTAGCTGGGACTACAGACATGTGCCACCATGCCCGGCTAATTTTTTATATTTTTAGTAGAGCTGGGGTTTCACTGTGTTAGCCAGGATGGTCTCGATCTCCTGACTTCATGATCTGCCCGCCTAGGCCTCCCAAAGTGCTGGGATTACAGGTGTGAGCCACCGTGCCCAGCCAGCTCTGTTGTTTTTTAAGAGCAGCTATGTCACCTGTCATTATTGTGACGATACCAGCTAAGCTTCTTTGGGCAGTTGAGTTACTCTAGGCCATGAATCCATATTAGTTCAATTCATAGTCAGCAACTTGTTTAAAAAAGAGAGGAGAGAAAAGGTTGATGAGGATTAAAGGTTGCCTCTTGGAGGAGGTTGCAAAGAAAAATCAAGACGAAAGCTTGGGATTTTGACTTGCCAGCTCCCTTGCAAACAGGGAAGAGTGGAGACCAGGCATCTCGCCCCTGTCGGGGTAGGGCAGTGCAGCACCTCTCTGCACAGCACGAGCCCTGCCATGCCCAGGTGGGAGGTGTCTGGACAGGACCAGGAGTCGGCTGCTGTCAGCCTTTGCCCCACCTCTCTGTGGCTACCAGGTATGTGAATCTCTAAAGGCCTGAAGAGAGGACAGCTGAGGAATTTGGAAATCGTAAAACACATGCATACACACACACACACACACACACTTTTCTTTCCCTTTAAAAAAAAAAAAAGATTCATTCACCGTGTGCATAATGGTGACCCTTTGTTCTCCCCCCCCCCACCACCACCCAGCTTCATCCCAAGAGTGTTCCCTCTCAGACCGGTTCTCTGGAGCCAAATTCCAGAGGCCGGGTTGCTAAGGCCCTTGAAGAAATCAGGTAGAGGCTGTTGGAGGCCCAGCAGACAAACCGCTTCTGTCTCATCCTGCAAGGGATTCAAAGCCCTTCTCGTCCTGTTGGCAGAGGACAGCTGGGCACAGCCCCCTCCCCAGAGTCCCCAGCCCTCGGACATGCTCCAACAAACAACGTCTCCCTGCACCCCCTATGCCCATCTGCAGCAGGACCACTGCCTGTCCCGGACACTGGCTCTGGGGAGCCTCCTTGCCATGGAGCATCTTCTAAGCTCCCTTAGACTAATTTTTCAGACTAAATCTAGGGCCGGTGCTTGACGACCTGATAGGCCTGCCCAGGCCCGAGTCCTGGAAAGGAATAGACAGGCTATTTTTAGTGGGGAGACATAAACGGGGCTTTGTTTTCTCTCCATGGAGGCTGAAGTAACCGCAGGGGGAGGCTGTGTTGAGACCGTGCTCCATGCCTCGCTCTCTCCTCTGCTTGGAGGTGCAGACGATGAGGCCAGGATGAAAACCTGCTTCTGCTCAGGATTCCCCACGAGGGTTATTTTTAGCCCAGGACAGTTTGGCCTGTAGCAGGAAACCACAAAGGAATGCCTGTGAGCAGTTTCTCATCCTGAAATAATGAGTTTGTGGTTTTCCCGCAGACTGTAAAACTCCTTTTTCTCCACCTTGGACTGAAACCTCAGGCCTAGCCTTTGGTGAAAGTGTGATGTAGTTAAAATGCATCTCTGCCCCCGGACCTTTTTGACACCTCGGCCCTCCTTCTCCAGAAGCTCACCCCTGCCTGTCTCTGGTTTGGTCTGACCTTCAGAAAACTACATCAGGACCCTTTTTTTTTTTTTTTTAATTTTTCCCCCATCAAAATGAACCTGTATGTAGGGCCTGGATAAGCCAATAAGTTCTCCAGACTAGAAGTGTTTTAATCCCTTATGTTTGTATAGTAATTCTTAGTTCATCACAAGATTTTCCATCCCATATTCCGTTCGATGTTCCTGACAACTCCATGAATATGGGCTAGGTGGATAACGTTATCCAGGCTTTTTAGAGGAGGAAACTGAGGCTCTGTGTATTTGAGAGATGACCCTAGGGTCATCCTAGTAATAGGTAGTAGGGCTGGGAGTTTTTCATCCTTCTATCCTTTTCTTCATTGTGTTCATTAGCTCAACACATGCTTATTAAAGACTGGTTCTTGACCAGCATGATTTTGCTCCCTCTCCCTCAAGGGACATTAGGTAATACATGGAGATATTTTCATTTGTCACTGAAATTTCAGATATTGTCAGGGTAGGGGTACCACCAGCATCTTGTGAGGTGAGGCCAGGAATGCTTCTAGACATCATACAATGCACAGGACAGCCTGCCCTCCCTCCAAAAGAGAATGAGACAAACATGTTCAACTCTGCCTCCTGTTCCCAAGCCTCCCAGAGTCAAGTCAAAGATGCTACCACATAAACTATAAATTATCACACAGTGTAACGACTGTAGAGTCCCAGCTATGTGTGATGTATATGGGAAGCCCCTACCCAGCCCGGAGGACCCAGGGAAGTAATCAGGGAAGGCCTCCCGTAAGAGTTGATGTTTAGAGGACACTGACTCCATGAGCAGTGTTGCTTCTGCAGCCACACACATTGGCCATTTAACAGGGACCTTCTATGCCTTTTTTATCCTTTTCTTTCTTTTTTCTTTCTTTCTTTTTTTTTTTTTTTTTTTTGAGACGGGGTCTTGTTCTGTCTCCCAGGCTGGAGTGCAGTGGCATGATCTCGGCTCACTGCAACCTCTGCCTCCCAGGTTCAAGCAATTCTCATGCCTCAGCCTCTCAGGCAGCTGAAATTACAGGCTTGTGCCACCATGCCCAGCTAATTTTTGTATTTTTAGTAGAGACAGGGTTTCACCATGTTGCTCTGGTTAGTCTTGAACTCCTGGCCTCAAGTGATCCACCTGCCTTGGCCTCCCAAAGTGTTGGGATTACAGGTGTGAGCCACCATGCCCAGCCCGGAACCTTCTATGCCTTATCCCACAAGTGGGACCTAGGGAGGAAGGGTTAGCAGGACAGAGGGAGGGGCCTTCTTAAGGGACTGAAGTCCTGTGGTCTGTGCTTTTCCCCGGGGGAGACCCTGTCCCTCACCCTATCTAAGGCTGACCTTTCCCATTAACTGTCTCCTAGAATCGATAAGAAAATGTCTGATGCTCAGGGCAGCTACAAACTGGATGAAGCTCAGGCTGTCTTGAGAGAAACAAAAGCCATCAAAAAGGCTATTACCTGTGGGGAAAAGGAAAAGCAAGATCTCATTAAGGTATGCAAGTTCCTGTTGATGTGGGTGCCATCTTGATTTCTCCTGAGTGTTCCTGTATGCCAGTCATATGCGGGCTATTTCCACATGGTACACACATCACTGAGTTCTCATTACCAGTCTTCCTGGGGTTTTGGTTCCATTTCATAGAGGAGGACCTGGAGGCTCAGAAGCATTAAGTGACTTTGCATAAGGTCACACAGCTAGTGTAAATGGCAGAGTTGGAATGGAAGTCATTTGGCCTAGTCCAAAGGCCACATCCTTGCCACTAGCTCTAACTACCTGACTTATTTTTTCTTTGTTTTTTAAACTTTTATTTTTTAATAGAGTCGGCCGGGCGTGGCTCACGCCTGTAATCCCAGCACTTTGGGAGGCCGAGGCGGGTGGATCACGGGGTCAGGAGATCGAGACCATCCTGGCTAACACGGAGAAACCCCGTCTCTACTAAAAAATACAAAAAATTAGCCGGGTGCGGTGGCAGGCGCCTGTAGTCCCAGCTACTCAGGAGGCTGAGGCAGGAGAATGGCGTGAACCCAGGAGGTGGAGCTTGCAGTGAGCCGAGATAGTGCCACTGCAGTCTGGCCTGGGCGAAAGAGTGAGACTCCGTCTCAAAAAATAAATAAAAAAGAGAGAGTCTTGCTATGTTGCTCAGGCTGGTCTTGATAACTCCTGGGCTCAAGAGATTCTCCCACCTTAGCCTCCCAAAGTGCTGGGATTACAGGCATGAGCCAGCGCACCTGGCCCCTGACTTATTTTTCAAGGAATGAAATGGAGGGAGGTGGTTTCAACATCATTAACCTTTGACATCAAAATGTAGCATCTCTATAAGCATTTCATTGTGTGTTCTGCCTCTGTGCTGGGAACTGAACAAATTATAATAGATATTATGTAATGTGCCAGGTGATTATGCCAAGCCTTTTGTATGCATCATGTCTCATCTCTTAAATCAACCCCAGTTTATCCCCATCCTACAGAAAAAAGACTGTACAACTCAAAGAGGAAGCTAGAGCCATGATTCAAACCCTGACTTACAGACCCATTCTCTTACCCCCTGTACATATCACCTCCCCTTCCACAAACCACCCTGACCTCAGATATTTCACTGGCAGATTAGGAGTCCTCAGAGATGCTATAAATGACTTAGTGAAGGAAGCTGTATGCTCTATGACAAACAGAACAGTTTTGAAGCTCCTGCCCAGGACAGCATCCCAGTGAAAACACTTAGATGAGGAGCTCATGGACAGTGAGGGATGTTCCCGTTATGATTAGTGGTTGAGATCGTGGAGCCTTAGGCCAGATAGACCAGGTCCAAATCTTGCCTCGGTCAATTGCCAGCTTCTCATCGATAAATTGGGGATAATCGTAGGTCATTCTTTGCATGACTATTGTCAGGATTCAGGAAGACTCTGGTAAAGCTGACAGTTATTGAGTATGGGCTGTATTCACTAGTGTTTTACACTTGTCATCTCATTTAATCAAGATGATTGCCCTGTGAGATAGGACCTGCGATTCTCCCCCCGACCCCCTTTTTTTAAGAACCAGGGTCTCGCTCTATCGCCCAGGCTGGAATGCAGTGGCATGATCATAGCTCACAGCAGCGTTGAACTCCTGGGCTCAAGCAATCCTCCCACCTCAGCCTCCCGAGCAGTTGGAACTACAGACATGCACCGCCACACCCAGCTTTTTTTTTTTTTTTTTTTTTTTTTTAGAGATGGGAGTCCCACTATGTTGCCCAGGCTGATCTTGAATTCCTGGCCTCAAGTGATCCTCCCACCTCGGCCTCTCAAAGCACTGAGATTACAGGCATGAGCACCCAGCTGATTATTCCCATTTTACAGGAGAGGAAATTGAGGCAAACAGAGGTTATTCAGCTAGGTCAAGTCACACAGCTGGGAAGCAGCAGAGCAGGGATTCCAACTAGGGCAGTGTGGCTCCAGAGTCGGCATCCACACCGGTTTCTCCTATGTCGTAGGCCCAGCGCAGAGCCTGACACACAGCAAGGACCCACTCACTGCTAGCTCTCTATCACAGGATCAGTAGGATGTCTGGGGAGGGCACAGGTTCCTAAATTAAGGGAGGGTAGAGAGGGAAGCATGGGGGGCATGGCAGACCCAGAGCTCCCTCCTGGGAAGGCGTATCACTAACCCTGCTCTCCCCTCCTTCAGAGCCTTGCCATGTTGAAGGACGGCTTCCGCACTGACAGGGGGTCTCACTCAGACCTGTGGTCCAGCAGCAGCTCTCTGGAGAGTTCGAGTTTCCCGCTACCGAAACAGTACCTGGACGTGAGCTCCCAGACAGACATCTCGGGAAGTGTGAGTAGACAGGGCAGGTTGCTGGGGGCCTTCCACAGGATGGCAGCCGGGAGGCTGCTGTAATGGACAGCTGCCTTCTCATGGCTCACCAGGGAGCTAGCCAGGGGCTCTCTGCAGGGCTGGCTGCTGCCTCAGCCCTCTGGAGCTCTGTTCTCTTACAGACCTCCTGGCCCCAGGAGGATATGATGTGATGCTGTGGAGGAAAAGCCTGCACTGACGGCCATCATGGCCCTGAGTATTGCCTGACCAGGTGCTTGTGTCTCTTAATGCTGCACAGAAAGCATGTTTAAAGGACAAAATGTCTTTCTCTGTGTTGTTTTTTTTCTTTTCATACTATTTTGCAGTTCCATTTCCATTTTTCTTTCCCCGGCTGGACAGCAGAGGATATTTTCCTCCTATTAGTCTCAAAACAATGCATGCAGCTTTCAGGCAGCTGCTTGACTCCCAGTTCCAAAGCTCAGTCCAGTCCTAGTTATGAATAGTGAAAGCGCTGTCCAGATGTGGCTCGGGAAAGGGTTAGAGTAGGGCTGACCCACGGTGCCTCGTAACTTTTGGAGAGCTTTTGTTTTACTAGAGCCAGCAACGTTGAACAAATCTGCCTTCCAGCCTCTCTGGCGGACAGCCCTTAAATGCTGTTCCTATCTAAGTTCTATAGCTGTCTTCCCACTTGTCCAAGGGTGACCGGTGAGCCTTGTAGCTTCTTGCTGCTCTTAACAGACTAGCACAGCAAAAGAGGCTGTCCCTTCCTTCCCCACACCACCATGTGTCCAGCTACTAGCCATCTGCAGGCCAAAGTATTTGTAAAGGAACTGTCCCCCTCTTCGTGAGTGCTGGGGTCTTCTCCCCATCCACCCAGTGTTTCATTCCTGACTGCAGCCTCTGAGTTTTCTATGGATCCCCTCCGCAGTGCCCCCAGAATGGCTCTCTTGATATCGGCTATCCCTGTTTCCTCCTCACCAATTGTCCTCCACGCTTCTGCGGCTTGAATTGGCACCAAGCCAAGCCATTTGGGTCTGCAAGATGATATTCTGAGTCTTTGGCTTCTATTTTCAAAGTGATCGATGTCTGAGTGTACGGCTCTTCCGTGGCCTGAAGGGAGGAAAGCGTTTTTGCTTAACCAGCTTCCCTGCGATCTGCACCGCCAGCCCAATCACCGGGGGCTATTCTTGGCTACTGCCCACGCAAGCTGTCAAGTCTCTCATGAGCCCTCGAAACCCAACTCAGCACTGGCCACAACAGCCACATAATTCCTGACTTTGTTCTTCTCCTCCAGTTCGGCATCAACAGCAACAATCAGTTGGCAGAGAAGGTCAGATTGCGCCTTCGATATGAAGAGGCTAAGAGAAGGTAATTGGGCTGGGGCTAGGGGCGGGATGGTTCCAAAAATAATAACTGCTATTGTAGAATGCCTGCTCTGTGCTTAGCTTTTCACACACTTTGTCTTCTTTAATCCTCACAAAGATTGTGAAGATAGTTATTGTAATCTTTATATTTTCATCCTCTCTGAAATTCAGAGAGGAAGTGACTCACCCAGGACACTTCACAAGATAGAGGGTGAAACTATGCTTTGAACCCAGATCTGTTTAACCTCAAAGCTGAGTTATCTTCCCACTTGCCTGTCTTGATTTCTCTAACCAAGGCTTTCCCATGATCCTGTAAGCATTTTGGTTTGAAGGAGTACAACTGGAGTTTCAGCAACAGGCTAAAAAGATTATGGACACTACCCACTTCGGTGTCTCCTGCACGGCTGGGAGCAAGCTGGGCGTTTAAGCAGTTGTAGGCCTCTGGGATTTAGATGTTCTGTGGCTTCACAGAATCCTAAGCAGTCAGGTTCCACTACCACAAGTAAAATCAAAATAATAATCAAAGCTGACATTTTTAGAGCGTCTGTTATAGGCCTAAGCAGAATTTTTTTTAATTACTTTGTTTTCTTTTTTAGAGACAGGATCTTGCTATGTTACTCAGGCTGGTCTTGAACTCCTGGCCTTAACTGATCCTCCCACCTCAGCCTCCTGAGTAGCTGGGATTATAGGCACGCACCACTACACTTGGCTGAGATTGTTTATTGTACTAAAACATTGGTGCGTACATCTTCTCATTTAATTTTAAAAGCAACCTTATAGCACAGGGTCTATCTTATTATCTCCATGTTAGAGAGGAGAAAGGTAAGACCAAGATATTTCATGACTATTCCAGGTGGTAGAGGCAGAATTTGAATCCTGGACAATCTGGCTTCAAGTTCATGATCTTTCTGTACTGTGAGCCAGCGTTATTGGCAAAGAATGCCCTGGGCATTGTGGTGTGGATGGAGGCCAGGCACATTGCATCCATTCCTTCCTAGACTAAGTTGCCTGGCCTGTGGACCTTCTCAGCCAGGCCAGGTGAAGTATGGCAGTGCCCGGCTCTGCCCCTCTGCCAACTTTGTGTGAATAGTAGAACTCTTTGCAGAGATGACAGAAATCTCATAGAAACCAGAGAAAGCAAAAAAGGGAATGTATTGTCTTATTTAACTCCAAAGTCCTGAGATACCTAGCTTCAGGCACAGCTGGATCCAAGGACTCGGATGATGTTACCCAGACTCAGTCTCTCTCCTTTTCTTCACCGTGCTTGCCTTTATGTTGGCTTTACCCCTCCAGCAGACTTTCCTGTCAAAGTGGCCAGGCAACTCCCAGCAATTCGGAGCTTACACACTACCAGGTTAGCATTCCCTACGGAAAGGGGACCTACCTTTCCCAATAGTTTTAACTAGCCTTGGGTTTGAGACTCCCTGGCATTTTTGGGTGAACCAAGCATTGTTACAGGACGGTTGGGGGTGGGCAAAATTAGGATTCTCTAAAGGTCTAGGCATGCGTCATGTTTCCAGTGCTGGGAAGGGTCAGCTGTATGGGAACCAGGTGACTTGAAAGTACGAAAGGAGTGGTTTCCCAAAGACAAATTGGAATATTATTAACAAAAGAAGAAGGAATTGAATACTGGTCAGGTAAAAAAAAACAGATGTACTATGTACTATTTCAGCTCCCCCAGGCATCCAGCAAAACAGCAAGACATCTGTATTCGGATGGCCACTTCTTGTCCTCTCTGAAGAGGACCACTCTGAACCTTGGGTCTATTCCATCCTGCAGGAATGCCTATCTTAGATGGTCAGTCCTAGAGACACTAAAGGACCGCAATGCTCTCTCTGGAGTTGAGCCATTAGACATGTCATCACAGAGCTTCCTAGCTCATCTGACTTTATGCAGCCTCTTGCTTCCCTCTCCACCCGAAGCTCATTTTAGTGTAAAGGATAGAGCAGCTTGCTCAATGGGAAAGCAAGCTGCAGGACTTGAAAGAGGGAAGGGAGGTGTCTGTAATGCAAGGAGGGTCTGATCATTGGATGTCAAGTTTTGTCACACATGCGTTTCTGAGAAGAGAGACTAGTTGTTTTTATCAGATTCTTAAAAGGATGTAAGGCCTGAAATTTAAGGAGCATTGGCATCGGGAAACAGAAAGTACATCCAGTAAAGCATCAGTCACTTCCCAATGTCCTGCATATGTTGGAGCCCCTGCCAGGCCTTACCATACCATTTCATTCTCAAAGTACTGCAGAACAGCAGCTACAAAGTTGTCTCAAAGCCAATCTTGATAGATTATTGTATACACGAATATGACTGACTACAGTCAGTCCTCTGTACTCACGGGTTCTGCATCTGTGGATTCAACCAACCAAGGATCAAAAGTATCCAGGCAAAAAAATTAAACATAATACAAATTTTTACATATAGTATAACAACTATTTACATAGCATTTACATTGTGTTAGGCATTATGAGTAATCTAGAGATGATTTAAAGTATACAGGAGAGTGTGCATAGGTTATATGCAAACACTATGCCATTTTATATAAAGCACTTGAGCATCCATGAATTTTGGTATCTGTGGGAGGTCCTGGAACCAACCCCTGCAGATACCAAGGGTCAAGTGTATAAGAATTCCTCCTGGGACACTTCGCTGGGGAATAAGCAAATCTAGGTATGTTTCTCTACATGGAATTTTTGCTGCACATCATGGTGAATTTTGTCCCCAGCAGTGTTCTGATAAAATAAGAATTGGGCCACATTGTCTGCAGGTAAGATTGAACTGGGAGTCCAGAGGCCTCTGGTCTCAACAAGTACTGGCCACATTTATGATTTGCAGTCTTAGGTGCATCATATCCTCCCTGGCCATCTGTCCAACCAGGTGAACAACTCCTATCTTACTCACCCTTTAGAGATGGGGTGGCCAGGGTGTGAGAGCTGATGGTACTTGGCAGAGGCCAAGTCCTAAAGGATGATGTCATGATTGTTGTTAGCTATTTGTAGCAGTATTCATTGTTATACTGTGAATCTTATTTTGGCCCAATGATAATAATACCGAAGATCTGTATAACACCTGGCAATGTATAAAGGCTCTTAATGCTGTGTTCTCACATAACCCACCATATAGGTACCATATCATCTCTGCCTTATAGATGAGGATACTGAGTCTTAGAGAAGTTAAGGGATAAGGCTGCCAGCTCTTTCCTTTAACTGTTACTTAGTGCTGCAGTATACCAGTCACTGTGCTAGAAGCTTGTGATACCAAAATGATTTCTTGAGAAATGGTCCCTTCCATCAAGAAGGCCAGAGTGAGCCAGGACTCCAACTCCAGGCCTCTGACCCCAAATCCACAGTTGTTCACACAGTGCCACTACCTCTCTCTGAATTGAGAATACGTGGTCAGTGGTTGTAGTCTTAGTGGTCCAGAGCTGCCAGTGACTCAGTACTTGCTATGTGCCAGACACCCTTCCCAATCCTTCTGATGAATGAGTTTTTCTTATCTTTAAGGCCTAGGAAATTGGTCCAATGTTACATACCTAGTAAGTGGTCACACCGGGTCATAACAACAGTAGCAAGGACTTACTATGTGCCAAGTACTGTGCTTTGCAGGTTACAGATTATATCATAAAACCTTCAACCAAAATGGCATGAGGAAAGGGCTTTTGTTATTCCCTTCAGAGAGATGAGCAACTTGCCCAAGGCCACACAGCCAGTGGTAAGAGGTTAGTGCCTGGTGATGAATCCACATCTCTATTGTACCAGAAACAGGGCAAGAGCATTGCCTTCTTCATGTCTGCACCCCATTCCTGCAGAGCCTACTTCATTGTTGGCACATGGTAGGCACCCATATGTGTTTGTTTAGAAAAAAAACAGGTTCCTTGAGATGACATGCTGATCAAAGGAAGACAGTAACTGTCAAAGATTGCTCTGAGATGTCTGTTTCTTCATGGCATCTCCTGTTTCCGCAGTGCCATTAGGCACACCAGTCATGCTTGCTTTCTTGGCCCCCAGGATCGCCAACCTGAAGATCCAGCTGGCCAAGCTTGACAGTGAGGCCTGGCCTGGGGTCCTGGACTCAGAGAGGGACCGGCTGATCCTCATCAACGAGAAGGAGGAGCTGCTGAAGGAGATGCGCTTCATCAGCCCCCGCAAGTGGACCCAGGGGGAAGTGGAGCAGCTGGAGATGGCCCGGAAGCGGCTGGAAAAGGACCTGCAGGCAGCCCGGGACACCCAGAGCAAGGCACTGACGGAGAGGTGGGGCTGGGGCCCCAGGGTTTGTAGGACCCTTCTCTCACTGGCAGTCTTCCTCAGCCCCCAGATGGGGGAAGAATGAGGGGGCTCCGGGCCCCTGGGCTCCACCCTGAGCACGCTCAGTTCAGATATCTCTCAGATTGCCGACACAGGAAATCAGGAAAGACGATTTGTCATCTGGTGCGCCAGCTACCCTGGTACTTTACATGGTGAATCATGCTACCAAAAAGTCTGCTTAGGTGCAGGTGTTCAAAAATGTATCTTCTGATTCAATTAAGCCACATAACTCTATATAATTTAAAGCAGACATTTTCCAACTTTTTGACAGTGATGCACATTTTATACTGTGACCTGATACAAGGTTCACAAAATAGTGCATGCTCTTTCTACCTGTGATGGTCCTCTGATGTTTTCTCTCTTCTGTTGCATTTTGTTTCATGCAGTTCGTGACTCACCAAATTGATTTCACCCCATGCTGAGTAGGGGGTTGCAGTTTGCAGTTTGAAAAATACTGGTCTGGATGGGGGTTGCAAACTGGCATGCTTATAGGAGCCAAGCAGGTCACAGAAATGCTGGAGACCCACCTGGCAGTGGTCTGTGTCAGACCAGAGTGCACAGACCCCACTGGTTTAAAGCAGGTGCTGTCTGTCTGCTCCAGCAAATGGGAGTGCAGGCCTCAGGCTGCCAGAGCTGCTTGTACTTCAAACAAAAGAGTCGTTCAGAATTTTTATTTTTAAATATTGGGAACTAATCCAGAAGTTTTTTAAAAAATATGCAAATCAGCCTCATCTATGGGCCTGATATAACCTAAAAGCCACTGGTTTATATTCTCTAATTTAGACCTTATTATAGACATTGTCTTTGTTTATTTCCTTCAGTGTTCCCACCAGCCTCCTCACCCACATTGCACCGAATGCAACACTGTGTTCACCATAGGCTTTACAAAGCTCTCCAGCTTCATGTTCATTCATTCATTCTGTTCATCAGCCAATGTTTACTCATTCATTTGAGAAACCTTTTGCTGCACAGATTGTGTGTGCAAGGCAATTTGGGGGATTCAGAAATTAACAAGACATGGTCCCTGCCCCATGACCTTTAAATCTATTCTAGTTATTTTCACGATTTTTTGGCAGCAGCCTTTATGCAGCAAGGTCCCTGCCCCTAAGGAGCTTAGAAGTGAAGCTAGTGATTTTCAAGTGTGTGTGTGTGTGTGTGTGTGTGTGTGTGTTATGTGTGGTGTGTGTGTGTTTGGAATATGAGCAAGGGAATTCCTTTTTCTAGTGAAATCAGAGGCAGAGGCCCAGTTTACGAAGCAAGTAAACGTGCCTACTGCCTCAGTGGAAGTAGTCGGGACTCCTAGAGATGCTGTCTGTGCTCACTCTGTCACCCCATCATGAGTCTTCCAGGGAGCCTTCGAGCTCTAAGGCACCCAGCTTGCAGTACCATCCTAGCAATTGAGTAGGCCCCGCTTGCACATGGCATGGTGCCAGGTGGATCAGGTTCTGCAAGTTCTTGCCTGGCCTCCCATGGCTTCAGAGACCCCCTTGACTCGTCGATGATGGGAATCTCTCTGCACTAGTTGCTTAGTCAGAACTGCTAGCAGTCATGTCCAAAGCATATGCATTTCCTCTCTTCCATTCTTCGTTGGCAGCAGCAGCTGATTAGCCCTGATCCACCACCAGTTGGTGGGAGAAGGAGAAGGACAGAGCTTGAATAATTGGTGTTCTGCAGCCCTTGGAAGCACCTTGCTAGAAGTCTTCTTTAGCACCACGACTCCATTCTGCTTTCTCTGGGATTTTGTGCTATGGGGATAAGGCGTATGTCTATGTGCCCGCATGCCTTTAGTGTTCGTTGAAAGAATAAATGGTTAGCTGGCCTGGGCAGACCCTTACAAGGCCTCTGTGTATATCTCCTGGTCTTTATACCCATTCCTTGGGTCCCTCACTTGCTTCCAGACCCTATAATTGCCACTGGGAAGCCCTTAGCTGTTCATCATCCCCACAGCCAGCAGCTGAAGAGAACAGACTCGTCGGCTTCTCACTGTGCTTCTCACTTGCTGTGCTTCTCACTTGCTGACCTTGTGCTTCTCACTTGCTGACCTTGAGCAAGTCATTGACCGATTTGGGTTTCACTTGCATAATAGGGAAAAAACAGGATACATTAAGTCTCACTTAACATTTGTTAGTAGGTTCTTGGAAAACTGTGACTTTAAGCAAAACTACATACAATGAAACCAATTTTTTTCTATCAACTTTATGTTTTGTTTTTATTTTTTTCGAGATGGAGTCTTACCCTGTCACCCAGGCTAGAGCGCAGTGGCACGATCTCGGCTTACTGCAACTTCCACCTTCCGAGTTCAAGCAATTCTCCTGCCTTAGCCTCCCAAGTAGCTGAGATTACAAGTGTGCACCACCACACCCAGCTAATTTTTGTATTTTAGTAGAGATGGGGTTTCACCATGTTGGCCAGGCTGGTCTCAAACTCCTGACCTCAGGTGATCCACCTGCCTCAGCCTCCCAAAGTGCTGAGATTACAGGCGTGACCCACTGCACCCAGCTCCATCAATTTTATTTAAAAATGACATAATTCGAGAACTTGATGTACATCATTTTGCTTAAAGTTGTGGTTAGCAAGAACCTATCTACAATGCCGAGGACTTACTGTAATTACATTAAACACATATATGGTCTGGAGGCAGGCAGCTAGACCAGGCTGTGAATTGAGGCTCTTCCCGTCTGTAAAATTGTTGCTTTCTTGAAACTCTAATTGGAGGCTCTTAGGGACCCCTAGGGTATACCACATGTAAAAGCTCCCATCCTGTGCCAGATGGTAGCCTACATAATCTCACTTAAACCTCCCAGGAACCCTGAGGTTAATCCCCATTTTACAAATGAGGAAACTGAGGCTCACCTGAGATCCCTAAGTGCCAGAGCTGGGATTAGAAAACCACAAGTTTGCTAGCCCCAGAGGCTGTGCTCACTTTAGGATGCTCGGCACTCAGAAGGCCTTCCGTTATTGCCTTCAACCCCATCTTTCAAAGGTCTGCAGGCTCCTCCGGGGCAGTGGGTTCACAGAGCTCGTACGAGGAGGCCAGAACCTCCACTCCTCCACAGCTGCTGAGCGGGCAGCTCGGAGGGTCTGGTAGGAGGGTGCTTGGGGCAAATGCAGTGGTAGAGAAGCTGGAGGGCATGCAGGCAGGCAGCCATGTGTGCCCTAAGAGGAGTCTAAGGAGGAAGCCCACAGGAATGGGGTACCATGCTCATGGCTGTGGGTCTCCCATGGGAAAGCCATCCCAGCCGTCTGTGTGTCTGCAGCTGTTTCCTTCCAGCTCCATGTCAGTCTGTCTGTGTTCATCCTTCTGACTCTGGTATTCTGTTTCCCTTCTGTCTTTGTTTCTCATGTGTGTGTATCTTTATTTTTAGTGTCTCTGTTTCTCTCTGTGTGTCTCCCCTCTCTCCTCTTTCTCTATTCTCTCTCTCTCAAAATGGGATTATTATGCTCCTCATCTTCACACAACAGCCTCGCATTCAAGGTGCCTTTGAGGACGGGAATAGACACATCCAGGAGAGGCTGACTGCAGGACCTGCCAAACTCCGCTCACAAATCAGTCAGACTCACAGGCATCCGAACAAACCTCATCCTACCCTCTGCCTCCCTCTCCTTCCCAAGGGCCTTCCCCACTGCTCCCCAGAGCTGGTGTGCAGTCATGCAGGATGCTCGTTAGCACATGGGCTCCCTGGCCCCACCCCAGGGACCGATTCTTCCGGCCTGAGATACAGCCCAGGTTCTTACATTTTTAACCAGCACCCAAGCAAGGTGCTGAGCTACAGCTTGTGGGGACTCCAGTCCCACCTCTGGATCCTCTGCCTGCCTCCACGCTTGATGCGTTCTTGGCCTCCCAGCGTGTGCCAGGCATCACACACATGTGCCATCTATCCTGCAAAACCCAACGTCACTGGGAGGTGGCCTCGGCACCTGTGCATTGCTAGCAGTAGCTAGCCCCTAATGCCAGGATGTCATGGCAGCCCAACTCCCAGACCCCTCATCATCCTGTTGAGGCTTCATTGGGGACCCACATTTACTCCCAGCACACACCTCTGTGACTTTTCTCCCACAGAGAAGAGGAAAACCAAGGTAAAAATGGTGAGCCCCAGCTGCTCCTTGATCCTGGACCTCAACTGTTCCTGAGCTTTCCTTTTATACTGGGTCAAGAGATTCCACAGCCTTGTTCATTCTGTTGAAAGTCAAGGATTTTGTTCATTACTCGTTCCATCTGCCAACCCACTGTGCACCGCCACCCCAGCCTCAGGCAGGACTCTGGAAGAACAGTACCAGGGATTGAGCTGACCAAGAACCATGCCAAGGCCACTCTGCCTGCTGCTCCTATTGCCTTTTCTGTAATTTCACAGATTTAGTTGCCCAGTAACAAGCCCGACCCACCCCTCAACACTTTTCCGTTTGGTATAGAGCAAGCTCTGGTCTTTACTGCAGGGCATGTGCTCAGGGCTTGGATGTGTGGGCAGAGGGATGGCATGACTTGGCTTTTCCATGGAAATGAGCCCTTTCTCCCAGGCCCCAGGCTGGGTTAGCTGTATCCTAGGTTCACTCCCCAGTCCAGAGACCAACTAGCCAGTCATCCCCTCTTCAGCAGGTTGACATGATGGGATGGAGGCCAACCATGGAACACATCGTCCATGGAAGGTATAATAACATGCAGGTCTTTCAGCAGAGCTCATAAACTCTGCCTGCTTCATCTGGAGAAAAAGTCATCCATTCAGCAAATATTGAGCATGTCTACCTGGTGGGCCCTGTGCTGGGTGAGCAAGACACAGCCTCTGCCTCTCTGCCATCCCCATACAGTGCAGCAACTTGCAAACCTTGGTGTGCCTAAAGATCACCTGGGAGGCTTAATGAAAAGAGAGATTTCTGGGCCCTACCCTGGGCTTTTTGATTCCGCAGGTCAAAGTAGGGCCCAGGAATGTGCATTTCAATAATCACTCCCCACTTTCTGATTCAGGTAGTCTGTGGGCCACAGGCTGAGAAAGACTAGTCTAGTAGACACACGAGAGCAGCCCAGGCAGTGAGTTTGTGAGGGCACAGGCTTGCTTGATAGGGCCCTTTATTTTGTAGTGGGCCCACTCCAGGGGTTGGAGAGCCATTCTGGGGGCAAAGACACACCCTGGAGTCCACCCAAGCTGCCCTCCATGGGGGGTTTCAGGAGAGATCAGGGCTCAGATATGGTCCTAGAGCCAAAGGTCTCTTCCAAACACAAGGATTTGTCTCCAGGGAGATAGTTTACTGAATTGGGCTTTGGCGCCAGGCATGCCTGGGTGAGAATCTTTGCTTCCAGTTCTGTGACATTCCATCACATCCACTAACTTCTCCCTACTCTCTGGTCCCATTCTGTCCAGCTCCTTTGCTGACTGTTGCCAGTCCATCCAACCTCAGAGTGTTGTGTGTACTCAGAGCCTGGTCCTAGGCCTTCCCTTGTTTTCGCTTCTGTATTTTGCCCTAAGATGGTGCATGAGTCTACTAGGGCTGCCATAGTAACGTACCACAGACTGACTGGGTGACTTAAACAGTGGACATTTATTTTCTCACAGTCTGGAAGCTAAAAGTTCAAGATCAGATGTCAGCGGGGTTGCTTTCTTCTGAGGTCTCTTCCCTTGGCTTGTAGATGGCCTCCTCCTCCCTCCGTTTCACGTGGTCTTCCCCTGTGCCTGTGCCCTAATCTCCTCTTAGAAGGACACCAGTCATACTGGATTAGAGTCTGCCCTACTGACCTCATTTTACCTTAATTACTTCTTAAAAGCCCTATCTCCAAATACAATCACATTCGGAGGTACTGCTGCTTAGGACTCTGATGTAGGATTTCAGGGGGACAAAAATCAAGCCAGAACAGATGGTAATCTCATTCAGGTGGTGATCCATCTGATAGGGACCCCCCCGCCCCGACCTTTATAGCAGCCCGTCTGTTCAGTATTCATACCCACATATCCATAATAGAGCTCTTCTCTTCCCCCGGGTTCCCCTGCCTCAGCCTTCTCCTCTTAGCAGATGCCATCTGCAGGGCCACTTGACTGCCTGTAGCAGTAACCGCACAGTCTTCCACGTTTACTCCCTCAGCCTCACCCGCTCCTGCAGCCCAGGCACTGTCTCTGTCTCTGTCTCTGCATTGCTCAAGCCTCCACCATCTCAGTTACACCTCACAGCCACCCTCCCCACCTTCAGTCCTCAGCCTCCTACCCATTGTCCTCCCCACAGTCATGGTGACCTCAAGATGATAAGGTCTCTGCTAAAGCCCCTGCTTGGAATGTTCTTTCCTCCTGCACTTTTCCTAGCCAACCACTGTCCATTATCCATCCTTAAATTTCTCTACTAGTCAGGAATCTAACTGCTGCAAGAAACAGCCCCCAAAGTCTCTGTGGCTTCACACAACAGGTTTATTTCTTGTTCATATAATGTCTAATTGGGTATGTCCAGTTAACAGGCAGCCTTCCATGTGGTCATTCAGGAACTCAGGCTCTTTCCATCTGTGACGTCTCCCCTTTGAGTCCACAAGAGTCCAGGCAAGAGACAGTGAAGAAGACACACCCACTTTTCTTAACTACTAGTGCTCACATCCCATTGGCCAGAACTTGGTCATACGCCCTGCCCACCCGGCCACAGGGAAGGCTGGGAAAATGGTAGAGGGACAGGGCAGAGTACGCACCAGCAGTCTCAGCTACAGAGTCACTTGGCTGGAAGAGGCTCACCTGCCAGTTCAAATTGGGCCTCTCCTTTTGTGTTCTTTTCTACCATTTGTACTTTTTCTTCATGGACCTTGTCACACACTGCATTAATTAGATATTTGAGTATTTCTTTAATATCGGTTCTCCCCAGTGGAATGTAAGCCCCATAAGAACAGAAACAAGTCCTACTGTGCTCACTCACTACTTTATCCCCAGTGCCACGGGCAGGGTCCAGTACAAAATGGGCACTCAGTAAATATGAGCTGAAAGATGGAGGAAGGAAGAGAAGGAGGGTGCGGTTGGGTGAAATCCTAATTCTGCCACTAATTCCACAGCTTTAGGTAAATTATACAACTCTAAGGGCCTCGATTTCCTCATATGTAAAGTAGTAAAAATCATTCTTACTATGCAGCATTATTGTGTGACTGAATTAAGGCAGTGTCCTAAGGTTCCTAGCAGAGTGCCTGATATATATATAGTGGGTGAGTGATATTGCAGTTATCATAGGATTATAATGTATGTGGAAGCTCTAGCTTCCCGGATGCCTTGGTCAGATGCTTGCGGAAAGTTCTTGTGCCTGTGGGTCTGGGTGTACATGGGTAAGAGTGCATGCCTGTGCTTCCTTTCAGCGCATCCCTCTCATGCTTTGTCTCCCTCCAGGTTAAAGTTAAACAGTAAGAGGAACCAGCTTGTGAGAGAACTGGAGGAAGCCACTCGGCAGGTGGCAACTCTGCACTCCCAGCTGAAAAGGTGAGAGGTGGGCGATGAGGCCACTACTCCCCTGGGCATGGCCAGACATGGGTGTCCCCAGTGTCCCAGCCCAGGCTCTACCCTTCACTTGTCCTCCGTGGCTTGAAAGTGGATGTTTAGAAGCACAGCAAGTGGGTTGTCAGCAGACTCAGGCACGGCCTGGTGTGGCTAGGAATAGGGGTCTTGACCTCTCCAGACTGATAGCACAAAGAAGGCCCCAAATAGGTAGTCTTAGGAGACTCGGCTGGGTGTCATGGCTCACACCTGTAATCCCAGCACTTTGGGAGGCCAAGGTGGGTGGATCGCTTGAGCTCAGGAGTTTGAAACCAGCCTGGGCAACATGGCGAAACCCCATCTCTACTAAAAATACAAAATTAGCCAGGTGTCGTGGTGCATGCCTGTGGTCCCAGCTACTTGGGAGGCTGAGGTGGGAGGATGACTTGAGTCCAGGAGGAGGCTTACCGTGAGCCGAGATCGTGCTACTGCACTCCAGCCTGGGTGATAGAGCCAGACCTTGTCTCCAAAAAGAAAAACAAAAAGCCTTAGGAAACTCACACTGCCACCTACCTGTACAACACAGAGAAAGTAGCGTCAGAGCTGGGCCTCCATGAACAACAGTGCATCAGTGGAATTTAATAACAACATTTTGTTCCAGTAGATTTTTTTCTAATGGTGGCCTTCTCTTTGTAGTAAGTGATACTGCTTTTCAAATTACACTTAGATGTAAAGTTTCCTTTTAATATAGATGTTTTAAAGTATTAAAACAGTGAGTTGGGGCAGGCATGGTGGTTCACGCCTGTAATCCTACCACTTTGGGAGGCCGACGCAGGTGGATTGCCTGAGCTCAGGAGTTTAAGACTAGCCTGGGCAACACGGTGAAACCCCGTCTCTACTAAAATACAAAAAATTAGCCGAGCGTGGTGGCAGGCACCTGTAGTCCCAGCTACTTGGGAGGCTGAGGCAGGAGAATTGCTTAAACCCAGGAGGCGGAGGTTGCAGTGAGCCGAGATCGCGCCACTGCACTCCAGCCTGGCGACAGAGCAAGACTCCGTCTCCAAAAAACGAAAAAAACACAGTGAGTTGATTTCAAGAAAGATATTAAGAAATCTTTATTTCATAATGGATTCAACTATGAAAAAATATCATACAAACGCAACATAGCCAATTGGAGCTTTGGGAAACACAGATTTAGAGGAAAAAGTGGACTTTTAAGGCAGCTATAACTTGAGTCCAAAGCCCAGCTCTGCCACGTCTTAATTATGTGGCCTTCTTGGGGTATCAGTTTTCCATGAAGTGGGGGTGAAGGGTCTACCCTAGAGTTTGCCAAGCAAGTCTAGTGAGATCATGGTGCTTTCCAGAGCTCAGCAGAAGGTCTCGGGGGCCCACTTCACTGTGTGCGTCTCACTGTCCTTCCCCTCCCTGTGTCCCAGTCTCTCAAGCAGCATGCAGTCCCTGTCCTCAGGCAGCAGCCCCGGATCCCTCACGTCCAGCCGGGGCTCCCTGGTTGCATCCAGCCTGGACTCCTCCACTTCAGCCAGCTTCACTGACCTCTACTATGACCCCTTTGAGCAGCTGGACTCAGAGCTGCAGAGCAAGGTGGAGTTCCTGCTCCTGGAGGGGGCCACCGGCTTCCGGCCCTCGGGCTGCATCACGACCATCCACGAGGATGAGGTGGCCAAGACCCAGAAGGCAGAGGGAGGTGGCCGCCTGCAGGCTCTGCGTTCCCTGTCTGGCACCCCAAAGTCCATGACCTCCCTATCCCCACGTTCCTCTCTCTCCTCCCCCTCCCCACCCTGTTCCCCTCTCATGGCTGACCCCCTTCTGGCTGGTGATGCCTTCCTCAACTCCCTGGAGTTTGAAGACCCGGAGCTGAATGCCACTCTTTGTGAACTGAGCCTTGGTAACAGCGCCCAGGAAAGATACCGGCTGGAGGAGCCAGGAACGGAGGGCAAGCAGCTGGGCCAAGGTAGAGAGCACCATGCCCAGAGGGTGGGAACCAGGAGGAAGGAAAGAGATACTCTGTGCTCAGAACCCCCAGTGATCATTCTAGTCGATATTTACTGACTGCTTCTGTGTGCTGGGTCTTTGTATGGCAAGTATATTTATTCAGTGGATATTTATTAACTCAGTATTTTTGAGGTCCTGCGTGAAGGGTTTTTAGTAGTAGATTCTGTCCTCCAACAGACATTTAGCACCTTATAAAACGAAATGTCGGATATCCATAGCATATGGATATCCATGCTAGCATATCCATATGCTAATGGATATACGTGGATTCATCTATCCATTATTATAGATATGCTGTGTGCCAGGCACTGGGTTGGCCACTAAGGATTCTGTGTTGAAGACAGACAGGGTCCCTGTTCTCATGAAGCTTATGTTCAAATGGAGGCACAGGGAATAAACCTGCAACCAAACAAGCACTGCAAAGAAAATAAAACAGGGAATGCGATCCAGCCTTTCTGGTTGGAGGTGGGACTGCCGGGGCAGGTTGGGTTGTGAAAGAAGATGACATTTGAGGGTGTCTTGAATGGCGAGATGGAGCCAGCCTTGGGAAAAGCAAGAGCAAAATCTCTGAGGTCAGAGCAAGGGACTAGAAGGGGAGCCAGGAAGCCGTGAGTCAGAGGTAGGGGGTTACCAACGAGGCTGGAGAACTAGGCAAGAGTCCAGATCCTGAAAGGCCCGGTAGGCTGTGTTAAGGAGTTTGGATTTTATCCTAATTGCACTGGGGACCTATGTGACCATTTGAAGCCAGGAATTATATGATCTGACTCCCATTCTGCATGGGGTCAGAAAGAACATTTTGGCACTGGTCGGGATTTAAGTTGGAATCTTCAAAATAGAAGATGATGCTGACATTGACAGCTAAGATTTATTAGGAGAAAACCTTTTTATCTTTAGCAGCAACCACATAATAAATCATAATAGTTAACTTTTATTGGGGATGTATTATGAGTTGGGCAATGTGCTTGATATATGGTGAAATCAGTTATTTCTATTCTGTCCATTTCACTGATGAGGAATTGGAGATTGAGAGGGGTGATGTCACTTGCCTTAGGTCACCCAGCCAACAAGTGAGGAAGCAAGGATAGGAACCTGAGTCTTTCTGGCCCCAGGACCCAACCCCTTTATTGTCATGCCTTAGGCTGGGAGGCCGTTCAGCATGCACATTTGTGCCAACTCCTGGTGCTTGGGGCCCCACCAACCCCATCTAGCTCTGGGTGTGAAGGTCAGGACTGAGTAGGATGCTCAGTAAACTCACCTGGGCCTCCTTGGCTTTCCTGGCCATAGTAATAATAGCTCACAATAATCATAGCTATGATATATAGAGTACTGGTGTTTAGGATTCACGTACTTCTGTGCATATTTACTCATTTAAGCCTCACAACACCTCTGGGAAGTGGGTGCTATTGTTAATCTCCTTTTTTTTTTTTTTTGAGACGGAGTCTCACTCTGTCACCCAGGCTAGAGTGCAGTGGCACCATCTCGGCTCACTGCAACTTCCACCTCCTGAGTTCAAGTGATTCTCCTGCCTCGGCCTCCCAAGCAGCTGAGATTACAGGTGCACATCACCGTGCCCGGCTAATTTTTTGTATTTTTTGTAGAGACGGGTTTTCACCATGTTGGCCAGGCTGGTCCCGAACTCCTGACCTCAGTTGATCCACCCACCTTGGCCTCCCAAAGTGCTGGGATTACAGGTGTGAACCACCAAGTCCAGCCCCTTTTATCCCCATCTTAAAGATGAAAAAAGTGAGGCACAGTGAGCTTAAAAGACTTGTCTGAGGTTAGTCCCACAGAGTGAAATGGCAAGACCAGGCAGGACTGGCACAAGGACCACCTGCTCAGAAGGCACACTGTTATCCATGTGCCGGGTTCTGTCTACAAAAAGCTCGTGCTCCTGGCTCCAGGTGAGGCCAGCTAGAAGCAGCCAGACCCATATTAGCCCTGTGGCTCCAGGCATGGGCAGGAGTGCTGCTGCTGTGCCCAGAATTATCCATTTGTGTACAAGGGCCAATGGGAGCATGGTAGGGAAATGAGGTTTCCTTGTTAACTAAAGGCTTTGAGTGCCAGTGGTTTCCTTAGAAGAGGAGCCGAGAGATCCCTGGGTTTCCCTCATCAGGAAGGGAGCCTTGCTGAGTGCTTTCAAAATAAAAGCAAACACCCTACTATAGCAGGTGGCAAGTATCAGAAAATTGTTCCCTGGAGAGGAGGGGGTGCAGGTGGAACCTCTAAGAAGGCTCAAGGAACGTGCCTCTGATGGCAATATTAAGCCAAGTCAGGACACTCAGACCCCAGCTATGTCCTGTGAAGTGACCCCCTCCTCTCCCCTCCCCAACAGTGTCCTTGGGGCTTGCAGGCCTCAGATAGCACATTAGGCTGGGCACACACAGGTCTCGGGATGGCATTTCCTTCTTGCCATCTCCAGAAGCCTTTCCTGTAGTGAGCAATGCCAGGCAGAGCTCAGACGCTAAGCAGGTTATGTGATTAGTGCCACTCTTCAGTCAGCAGACAAATTAATCTCCTTAAGTGGTTTAGTGGAGGTTGGAGATGCGTGGGTCTGAAAGCAGGAGGTCTCCACGGGCTCAGCAGGCATGGTACGCAGGCTCATTTTCCCCAGCGCCAGCACTTGCAGTCTCCTAGGCCCGCCTTGTCACCCATCGCCGTCCCCAGCCTGCCATGCCCTGGACTCTGTGCCCCTCAATGCTGCGAGCCCTTGCCCTTCTCCAGTCTGTCCGCAGATGCTCAGAGGTGTTAGCTGTGAGGTTTTAAGATCTGGATCCGGCCTTCCCCGCTGCAAGGAGGGCAGGAACTGTCTTATTCATCTTTGTAGTTCTGAACATAGCAATGGGCCTGGCTCATCGTGAGTGTTCCATTACTTGGGCAAGGAAGGAATATGCAGCATGTGTTGAGTGCTTAGTTATGAGCCTCAGAGCAGAGACTTTCAAGGGCCCCTGTTAAGGGGAGGGAAGAGGAGGAGCTGAATTCGCAGTGGAAAGGGATAGGCAGTGGAAGAACGGGTGCTTAATCTCTCCCTTCTCTGTCCTGAGGGTCCAGGGGCTGTTATTTTGCCCCAGGTGGGTAGGGATGGATCTGTTAGTTTGGTGCAAAAGTAATTGCGGTTTTTGCAATTGAAAGTATGGATATCTACAGTGATAGGAACAGTAGTGGCAATAAGGATAGTTGTAATGAGTTTTGCAGAGCACTTCGCCTGCCTGCACCAATCTGTATATTAAGGACTTCCCTTATAATGTCTTGCTGAGTCCTCTCAACAGCCCTATAAGTAGGTATTATTATCCAAGTTTTACAAATGAGGCATCTGGGGCTTAACAGGATTAAGTCAGTATCTCAAGGTCATGAAGCAGTAAGTGGTGGAACTGGATTTGAATCCAGGCAGTTCGACTCCAGAGCCTGGGATGGTAAAACACAAAATCACATGTGACTCCTTCCATCACCCTAAAGCAAACTTTTAAAAATTTTTTTTTTTGCTTTAGCATTTAGAGGTGGTTGGAATTTGGTGGAACCGTCTTTCATCCATAGAGAGTGTATCAAAATTGGGAGCTCAGGCTCCCAAAATCCCAAAGTGTTGGGATTACAGTGGCTCATGCCTGTAATCCCAACACTTTGGAAGGCCAAAGCAGGCGGATCGCTTAAGACCAGGAGTTCAAGACCAGCCTGAGCAATATGCCAAAACCCCATCTCTACAACAACATAATAATAATTTAAAAATTAGCTGGGTATGGTGGCACATGCCTGTAGTTCCAGTACTTGGGAGGCGGAGGTGGGAGGATCACCAGAACCCGGAGTGATCAAGGGTGCAGTGAGCCATGATTGTGCCACTGCACTCCAGCCTGGATGAGTGAGACCCTGCCTCAAAAACAAAACAAAATTGGGAGTTGCAAAGGCAGTTTTCTGGTTCCTGAACCTCCCTTTCCATTTTCCTTCCCTAGCTGTGAATACAGCCCAGGGGTGTGGCCTGAAAGTGGCCTGTGTCTCAGCCGCCGTATCGGATGAGTCAGTGGCTGGAGACAGTGGTGTGTACGAGGCTTCCGTGCAGAGGTAGGTGTCTGGGTGCTGGCTCTCTCTGTGGCCCTGTAAGCCATGAACTCTGAATATCCAGAGCCTAGGCCTGTGGAGTGGCTTAGGTTTTGGCCCCCACAGTGTGTGGGAGGAGCCCCAAGAGGGCGCGACCCCACCTTCCTCTTGGCAGCCTAAGGCACAGACAGCATAACTTTTCCTGGGGTTAGAGATGCTTCAGGTTTGGGGAGTGCTAGTTCTGTGGTAGCTATGAAAAAGGTGTATGGCTAAGGGGCAAGCGCTAGAGAAAGGGAGGGCGCCTTAAGAGAGGAGTCCAAGCTGGGCATAGTGGTGTGAGTCTGTAATCCCAGCTACTTGGGAGGCTTCAGTGGGAGGATCACTTGACACAAGGAGTTCGAGACCAGCCTGGGCAACATAGTGAGACCCCATCTCTAAAAATTTTATTTTTATTAAAATTTTAAAAAGGACCTGGAGGAAAGCTGAGCAAACCCCAACTTTCCTTCCTGGGGATGTAACCTCAGCCTCCCAGAACAGTTTGTTCACTGCAGGGAAGCCTAACTCCCCCTCCACTGTTGCCTTTCAGACTGGGTGCTTCAGAAGCTGCTGCATTTGACAGTGACGAATCGGAAGCAGTGGGTGCGACCCGAATTCAGATTGCCCTGAAGTAAGTGACAAGGACTAGGAGGACAAGAGGAATGGTCTGTGTGGGGTCTCTTCTTCATCCGCAGCATTCCCCGGCATTTACCTTCACAGCCGCCCAGGGTGGAAGGCAGCACCAGCAGGACCTGCTGGCCATTGCAGCTTCTTAACTGAAGGGATGCTGATTCGTTCCTACCTCCCAGCCATCCGCTTTACAGATAGGAGAAATGAGGTTTTAAAAGACCTTGTGACTTGGCCCAACTCACTGAGCTGACTGGTAGCAGAGCCAGGACTGGGACTGAGACCTCCTGCCTCTCAGTGTGTTTGTTCGTTGTTGCTGTGGCTTTTGTCTTTCCATCCCATCTAGGTTTCATTGATCTGGATGGAAGTTGATCAGTGGGGGCTGCAGCCCAGATTGGGTCAATACACACATGGTTGTTCTTTTTGTTTTCTTTTGTTGTGGGATGATCTCAATTTTTTTTTTTTTTTTTTTTTTGAGACAGGGTGTCACCTGTCACCCAGGCTGGAGTGCAGTGGTGCGATCTTAGCTCACTGTAACCTCTGCCTCCTGGGTTCAAGCAATTCTCCTGCCTCAGCCTCCCAAGTAGCTGGGATTACAGGAGTGTGCCACCATGCCCAGCTAACTTTTGTATTTTTAATAGAGATGGGGTTTCACCATGTTGGCCAGGCTGGTCTCAAACTCCTGACCTCAAATGATCTGCCTGCCTCAGCCTCCCAAAGTGCTGAGATTACAGGCATGAGCCACCACGCCTGGCCTTCAATATTTTTTAATAGGAATTAGTTGACAACATTTCCATATCATGAAATTTCACCCACGTTTATGGGTTCTTTTTAAAAATTCAGACAACTGGCTGGGCGCGGTGGCTCACACCTATAATCCTGACAGTTTGGGAGGCTGAGGCAGAGGGATCACTTGATTCCAGGAGTTCAGGACCAGCCCAGGCAACATGATGAAACCCCCTCTCTACTAAAAATAAAAAAAGTTAGCTGGGTTTGGTGGTGCACACTTGTAGTCCTAGCTACTTGGGAAGCTGAGGTGGGAGGATCACCTGAGCCTGGGAGGTCGAGGCTACCGTGAGCCCTGATCATGCCACTGCATTCAACCTGGATGACAGAGTGAGACCCTGTTTCAAAACAAAAAAATTTTTTCAAACAATTGGCAGCTCTAGCTCTACATCCCTGCATGGCAGCAAAGCACTGGGCCTGTGCTGTTAGGCTCACCATAGTCCCCAGGGCAGCCAACAGCCACGTCCTGTGACTTTTAACAGAGAGAAGGAGTGAGAGAGACGAGTGTGTTACTAATAGGTACTTCATATGCCCCTTTTCATTTCAGGTATGATGAGAAGAATAAGCAATTTGCAATATTAATCATCCAGCTGAGTAACCTTTCTGCTCTGTTGCAGCAACAAGACCAGAAAGTGTGAGTATGTAGCTGGACAGGTGTATATCATACTCTCACCCTCTGGAGTTACCCCTGGGGGTCACTTTTCTGCCCTGTCCTGATCCAGTTATGGGCTTTGTCAAGGCACTGTGGGTTTGTAATGCATATGACTGTGATGCTCAATGTCAGTTCTGTGCATGTGAATACAGGCGCAATGGCAAGCCCACCAACTGTAAAGACAAGCACTCTCTAGATGACTGTGTGAATTCCTGCCCCATTATGTGCTGAGCACCTGCTGCATGCCAGCTCTAGGAATGGGGTGGTGAGCAGAGCCTTCCTGGGCCCTACCCTCCTGGACTTTGAGCCTCGTGGAGAAGATGGTCACAGTCTGTTTTATCTTCTCCTAAGCTCAAGTGTTCCTTGCAGAGAGAGCTGGGTCTTCTGTTTCCAAGAGTCAACACCAGTCATTGTGCTTCTCTTGGAGGGGTGTGACTGCGTGTTACCTTGATGCTGATGGGATGCAAACACCTGCTCTGTCCGCATGTGGGCTCCTCCCATGGTAGATGGGTTTATCCTTTATTGCACTCATCTGCCTCCAAGTTTTCCCCGATTGTAAGGCCTGGAGGGTGGCAACAGAAGCTTATGTGTCTGTGGTCTACACCCAGCCAGACTGTGAGGGTGGCACATGTGGGAAGAAGGAAGGGCAGGAAGGTGGACAAAACAGAAGGAAGACAAGATGGGATGCTTGGGTCGATTTCAGTCTTTTGCCCACACAGACGGTGCCAGGCGGAATAGCCTCCTCCATAACTCACTGGTACTCAGGCCGGGGCATCTGTGGGATAATGCCTAGAAGTGAACGGTCTGGACCAAAGGACAAATGCATCTGGAATTTTGTTTGATTTGTCAAAGTTCCTTCCAGTGTATAGAGGCCTGCTTCCCCGGATTCCTCACTTCTGCAAACTCTCATCCACTGTTGTTTGCTTAGGGATTTCAGCAGCTGTTTAGTCCAAGATTTTAGCCCCAGGCATGGGCTGACCCAAGATTTCCTGCGGTTCTGTCTCCCTCTAGTAATATCCGCGTGGCTGTCCTTCCTTGCTCTGAAAGCACTACCTGCCTGTTCCGGACTCGGCCCCTGGACGCCTCAGACACTCTAGTGTTCAATGAGGTGTTCTGGGTATCCATGTCCTATCCAGCCCTTCACCAGAAGACCTTAAGAGTTGACGTCTGTACCACCGACAGGAGCCATCTGGAAGAGTGCCTGGTAAGGGCCGTGTCTGGCTGGCTGGCTGGCCGGCCTTCTGTGTTTATGGGGATTGGTCTACCCTGAGCTTCAGGAAGAAGGCTCGAAGGAAATGCAGGTTGTGCTATCAATCAGGCTCATCTTGGATTCTAGGCAGCGAGACTTCCACAGGTGAATGTTGTTCTCAGACTTAGGGTGGGAGGGAAGGAGCTCTTTCACGAGAGGAAGAGTGATGGACCTGAAAGTGCCTTTTAAAACTGCCAGAACCTGGAAAAAGCCACATACCGCAGCTTTACTATGCAGCATGAGAGATTAGATAAGAAGCACAGACTATGGCTGTGTGGTGGCTTATATCTGTAATCCCAACCCTTTGGGAGGCCAAGGCCAGAGGATCACTCAAGTGCAGGAGTTCGAAAGCAGCCTGGGCAACACAGCAAGACCCCGTCTCTACAAAAAATAAAATTAGCCAGGTATAGTGGTGCATGCTTGTAGTCCTAGCTACTCTGGAGGTTGAGATGGGAGGATCCCTTGAGCTGCAGTGAGCTGATCATGCCACAGCATTCTGGCCTGGGCAACAGCAGAACCCTGTGTCAAAAATAAAAAGAAAAAAAGCACAGAATAATGAAAACAAACACATAGGCATTCACATCCCACCTTTACCACTTGCCGTATAGCTGGATGACCTTGGGCAAGGTACTTAACATCTCTGATCCTCATTTTTCTTATCCCTAAAATGCAAATGATAATGCCTCCATCCTGCCCACTAGAAAAATCTTCATAAGGATTGAGATAGCACCTGTAAAGCACCTATTCAAGTGTCTGATCCACAGTGGGTTCTCATTGAGTGGGGCCATTGCCAGCCTCCTCCCTGAAACTGACCTCCTCCAGCTTCCATCTCTCACTGCATTGGCAAGAGTCAGGACTGGGGATGAAGTAGCCCAGGTACATTGTATGCTAAGAGACAGGGAGACCCAAGTGCAGACAGATACTCAGCTTTGCCATCTGTAGAAGGGGGATTTATATAATAGCTAACTCGGGCTTGTGATGTACAAGTGAATTAAAAGAAGTAAAGGGCTTTGTTAACCCTGATGCCATTTAGTGTTAGAGTACTTTAATGATAACTCAACTGTGGGCACAAAGGAGCCCAAGCGTGGGCATTATACCTAGAAGGTCGCTCCACTCATGCTCAGATCTGTACTGGGAGCTTGTTGTGTCCCCACCCCTGTGTCTGGGGTTGGGGATTCAATGGGGGAGCCAAACAGACAAGGTGCCAGCATTGATGGCTAAGATGTAAACAAACTGTGAGGAGGGCCATGTTGGAAATGGATGGGTTGAAGTGATGGAGGAAAATATGGGGTACGTGCAAAGGGGAGAAACAAGATGTGTACACCCCTCCGAGCCTCTCCTGCCTCCATTTCCGGAAGCTGGAAGGTGGAGACTCTCTCACTGCCTTCTCGGAGGGCTCGCCCCTTTCTCCTGCTATAAATCACAGACCTTTGCCCAGAGAAGAGAATCTCTTTGCTCTGCATCCTTGCCTTGATCTGCATGCGCTATATCTGCTTCTCTATCATGGCATTGTGGGGCCACATCCTTGGATTATGGCCTGGGGCTGTCACCAGGCTTGCCTTTCCAGCCGTGTCTCCTCACAATCTTCAATTCTCGGTCTCAGTTCCCTTATCTGTAAAATCTGGCTCATACTGCCTTCCTGGAGGTGGTTCTCTGAAGACTAAATAAGGTGCTGAAGCAGCGCTTCAAACTGTGCCATGCACACAAGTTACCTGGAGCTCTGGCTAAAATGCAGATTCTGATTCAGCAAGTCTGGAGCAGAACCTGAGATTCTGCATTTCTGACAAGCTCCCAGGTGAGGCCAGTGCTGCTGGTTCCTGGATCACACTTTGTGTAGCAAGAATGTAGAGCAGCAAAGTGCTTGCACTTTGTGCTCACTGGATATCAGTTCCCATCTCTTTCCTTCTTAGCTGAGTACAATGCAGCATCACTGCCATTGATGTTGTTACTGACAATAATGCAATAGTTAATGACAGTAGGATGCAGTTTATATGGCAGGCACTGAGTTAAGCTCTTTACATGCATTATCTCTGTTTTTTTTTTTTTTTATTTTAGACTGAGTCCTGCTCTCAGTCTCTGGAGTGCAGTGGCATGATCTCGGCTCACTGAAACCTTCACCTCCCAGATTCAAGCAATTCTCCTGCCTTAGACTCCAGAGTAGCTGGGACTATAGGCGCGCACCACCACGCCCGGCTAATTTGTGTATTTTTAGTAGAGGCGGGGTTTTGCCATGTTGGCCAGGCTGATCTTGAACTCCTGACTTCAAGTGATCCGCCTGTCTCCGCCTCCCAAAGTGCTGGGATTACAGGTGTGAGCCACCACCTCCAGCCCATTATCTCTATTGATCCTCACTCCAACCTTGCAAAATAGGTAGCGTATTCCAGTGGAGAAACTGAGGCACAAAGAGGCGAAAGACCTTTCCTATCACAGGAAGGTGGCAGAAGCCGTATTTGAACCCCAGCAGGTCTACCTCTGAAGTCCACACACGTCAGCGCCTCTCTGTCGTCTCTTTGCCAGCACAGGGCTCCCTGGAGCCCAGAGGTGGGGGTGGTGACTTGAAGGGGTTGGCAAGCCTGGGCTCCTCCAGCGAAGCATTCCCTTGGCCCTGGGCATTCCTAAGCGAGAAGAGGCTCAATCCTATTTTCTTCTCTAATTGGATGCCTTTTATTCCTCCTTCCTAATTGAAGTCTGGTCATTGCTGGTTGCCATGGCAGCAGCCAAAGCGCTCATCTCACTGTAGCTTGTCTCTGCCTGCGGCCAATGGGAAACCTCCTTTCTCGTATACGGTGGGGACATGGAGTGTCAGGCTGTCGTATTCTGGTGGCTGGAGGAGGAGAGGAAGTGAGATGGGAGGAAAAAGGGCCTGTCCGCTCCCACGCAGAGACTCCGGGCAGCAGGGTGTGTGGAATCCCCAGTCTGTTTCCAGCCAGGCAGCAGCAGCAACTGTACTGAGCCGAGTCTGTGTGTCTACCAGTGGGCTAAGAACTTCACGTGCAGTATCTCATTTAATCTTCACAATGGCCCCAGGAAGATAAGGGATCAAGGCCCAGAAAGGCTAAGTAAACTGCCAGGTCATCCAAGGAGAAAATGGCAAAGCCTGGATTTGAACAGAGACTCCAGCTTCCTTATGTGTAGCCATCTCACCATGCTACTTCTCAGGGGGTTACTATGAGTGTCTCTCATGTCCCCAGACCCAGATTACAGGTTTGGAGGAATACACAGCCCACCTTCCCAATATCGCAGGCAACAGTTCCACCAAATGCCCTAGCATGGCATTGCAGGGGGCCTAGTTGCCCACTGCTCTACTGCTGAGCTCAATGCCACCCAGCCCGGACTCTCTCAAGCTAGCTTGCTTCTCAGGCCCCACTTACGTCCCATGGTTCACCATTACAACCATTCCCTTGCCTCCTCTCACCTTGGCATACTAACTTGGCAAAACCCAGCCCTGTCAAAGCGAATTCTCCACCCCCTCCTCTCCAACTGAGCAACTGGAAAAAATAGTGCACACAACCACGCTGTATGGTGTCATTTGGAAATGGTGATCACTCACTTCCCATGAGCCCTGAATGCTGCCCAGAAATTATACTGTATCTCCCTGGACCATTTACTCACCCACTCATCACAATGACTAATTCATACTTCTCTCAGGGAGAGAAGAGAGGACAGACTCAGAAGAGGGCCCCCACACCATATCTAGCTGTTCTTGTAGGTTCTGCCATTTCCCTGGCTTCTGAGGATGGGCCTTCTACACTCCTGTCTGAGGCCACCGCCCCCATTTTCTCGCAAGGACATTACTCCAGCAGCCATTCCGCTCTTTCCTCCATCTTCAATTTTCCCTCCTCCACTGGATCCAGCCTATCAGTATATCATCATGCTGTTATTTCTCCCATGCTCAAAACAAAACAAGTTTTTTTGTTTTTTTTTGACAGAGGATCTTGCTTTGTTGCCCAGGCTGGAGTGCAGTGCTATGAACTCAGCTCACAGCAGCCTTGACCTTCTGGGCTCAAGTGATCCTCCCACTTCAGCCTCCCCCATAGCTGGGACTACAGGCACATGCCACCATGGCCGGCTAATTTGTGTATTTTTTGTAGAGATGGGTTCTCACTATGTTGCCCAGGCTTGTCTTGAACTCCTGGGCTCAGGCAGTCCTCCCGCCTCAGCCTCCCAAAGGGCTGGGGGTTACAGGCGTGAGCCACCACGCCGGATCTAAAACTTTTTTCACCCCATTTCCACTTCAAACTACTACATTGTTTCTTTCCCTTTCTCTATGGCAAAACTTGAAAGAGGTGTTCCCTTCCTCTCTGTAACCCAGTCCACATGGACTTTGGCCCTCATCTTTCTTTTTTCTTTTTTTTTTGTTTTTGAGACAGAGTCTGTTGCCCACACTGGAGGGCAATGGCATGATCTCAGCTCACTGCAACCTCCACTTCCCGGGTCCAAGCCATTCTCCTGCCTCAGCCTCCCAAGTAGCTGGGACTATAGGCACGCGCCACCACACCTGGCTAATTTTTGTATTTTTAGCAGAGATGGGGTTTCACCATGTTGGCCACGCTGGTCTCAAACTTCCCTCAAGTGATCCGCCCACCTTGTCCTCCCAAAGTGTTGGGATTACAGGTGTGAGCCACCATGCCTGGCCTGGCCCTCATCTTTGTACCGACGGTGTGCTCCTCATGTTCATCAGTGAGCTCCTTGTTACCAGACCAGAGGCCAGCTCTCCATCTTCCTTCTGGACCTGCCAGCTACACTTGCCACAGTGGCTGACTCCACCTCCTTCAACATCCTTTGCCCTTGCTTGGCCTCCTGGTTACCTCGCTCTTCCATTGTTCTCCCCTCACCTCTAGCATCTTGGTCTCCTTTGCTGATTCTTCCTCATTTCCCTGACCTCCCTATGTCAGAGGGCCCAGAGCTGGGTCCTTGATCCTCCCCTTTTCTACTCATTTCCTTGGTGATCTCATTTTGTCTCCCAGCTGCAAACCCATCCCAAGTGCAGGGCTCCAGCCTGGGCCTCCCCACTCGCCTCGAATCTCGTATCTCCACTGCCTGTTGTGCATCTTCACTTAAATGTAAAATAGGACCTCAAACTAACATGGCCAAAAGAATGCCCCTGACCTTTCATCCTGTGTCTCCGCTGTCTCAGCCGATGGCAATCTCATTCTTCCATTGCTCAGGCCAGACACCTTGCAGTCATCCTTAACCCCTCTCTTTCCCTCACCCCATCCTCTTAGCTCCACCTTCAAAAGAACCCTAGATTCCACTTCTCACCGCTTCCCCAGACCCAAGCCACTGTCTTCCCTTACCTGGATGATGGCAGCCATCTCCTACTTGGTTTCTCGGCTTCTGTCCTTTTCCCCTTCCTCTTTTTTCAACAGAGTAGCCACACTAATCCTGTTTAAATGTAAATCAGTGCATGCCATTCTTTCGCTAAAACCTTATGATGGCTTATGTCTCCACCTAGAGTCAACACCTGTGTCCTTTGCCTGGCCTCCAAGACCCTTTGGGATTTGGCCGCTTCTTATCTCTGGGATTATATCCCCAAAACTCTTCCTCCAGCCTCGTGTTCCTTGAATACACCAACATGTGCTCCCCTCCAGGCCTTTGCACTTGCTGTGTCCTCTGCCTGGCATTCTGTCCTCCCAGGTGCTCCCTCACCTCCTTCTGGATTTTATTCAAATGTCACCTTCTCAGTGAGGTCTTCCACCCTATATAAATCCCATTACCCTCTCTGCTCTCCCATTCCCTCCTAGCCCCTTTCCCTGTAGTATTTTCTCTACAGCACCTTTTATCACCTAACATTTCGCTGTACCTCATAGATTCTAGGGTACATGTTATCTTTACGTTTTATTTCTGAAATCAAGATGCGCTGTGTACTAGATGACAGGTTATAGTTTCATTGGCAACTATTTCTCTTTCTTGTTGCATAAAACAATGGTACACTTTTAAATGATGGCATCTTAGATTCGATGAAACACAGTATGGAGTTTACCTATGGAGTTGTTGTCTGATTCCTCTAGACGTGAATATAAGGTCATGGGGCAGGAATATTTATCTGCCTTCAATTCTGCTCTATCTCCAGCACCCAGAACAGTGCCTGGCACATAAGACTTCTCAGCAGATTTTTGGGTGTTGAATAAGTGAATGAATGAATACGTAAATGCCCTCAAAAGTGCATCCAGTTTACTGAGGTAGACAATACTCACAGCTGTGAGCCGGCCCCAGATAAACAGTGTATCTTGTTAGAATTAATAATAATCTGCTGGAGGTGTTACACCTCAAAGCTGTGATCCTGGTCCTTTCCCCTCATACCTCACACATGGCCTGGCATGTTCTGAACTGTAATATCTAAATCGCTGTCTATCTCCCTAGGAAACCATGAGCCCCGTTTTGGGGAAGAATCATGTCTTACATGCTTCTGTGGCTCCAGAGTCTGCGAAGGGCTTAGGGAGTTTTTATTGAATGAATAACTGAGTAATAGACAAATATTTGTATATATGTACATTTATTCTGGGTGTCTGAAGTGTGCCAAGCATTTAATTCCCTCTGATCCTCCCAATAGGCTGGTAGGTAGGAGTTATTTTCCCTGTTTTCCAGATGAGGAAGCTGGTACTAAACAAGTGAAGTGTCAGCATCGTGCTTTCTTCCTCTCCCCACGCACCACTGTGCTCTCAGAAACCACCTTTCACTGTCCCAGACCTAGCACAGCCCTGCCACGTTCCAGTGCATCCTGATGAATTGTAGCCCCCATAATCCCCATGTGTTGTGGGAGGGACCTGGTGGGAGGTAATTGAATCATGGGGGCTGTTACCCCCATGCTGCTGTTCTCATGATAGTGAGTGAGTTCTCATGAGATCTGATGCTTATATAAGTGGCTTTTCCCACTTTTGTTCGGCACTTCTCTTTGCTGCCACCATGTGAAGAAGGAAGTGTTTGCTTCCCCTTCTGCCATGATTATAAGTTTCCTGAGGCCTCCCCAGCCATGCTGAACTGTGAGTCAGCTAAACCTCTTTCTTTTATAAATTACTCAGTCTCAGCCGGGCGCGGTGGCTCACGCTTGTAATCCCAGCACTTTGGGAGGCCGAGGCGGGCGGATCACGAGGTCAGGAGATCGAGACCACGGTGAAACCCTGTCTCCACTAAAAATACAAAAAATTAGCCGGGCGTGGTGGCGGGCGCCTGTAGTCCCAGCTACTCCGGAGGCTGAGGCAGGAGAATGGCGTGAACCCGGGAGGCGGAGCTTGCAGTGAGCCGAGATCGCGCCACTGCACTCCAGCCTGGGCAACAGAGCGAGACTCCGTCTCAAAAAAAAAAAAAAAAAATTACTCAGTCTCGGGTATGCCTTTATTAGCAGCATGAGAACGGATTAATACACTTGGCTACAGGTCCATTTTGCAAACTGGCATTTGGTATTTCTACCACCTATCAGCACAGAATCTGGGTAGCCCCTTCCACCCACCAACACTGGTGTGTTAGGGGAAGGTGAGCTGACCACCTTCCCAAACCTGACCAGGGCTCATTTTTGCCCATGTTGAAACAATAAAGCCTCTGAGGAATGATTAATTAGTTTGTAGTAATTTCTAGGAAGGGTGTAGGGGAGAAAAAAAACAGTAAAAATATTAAGTCACTTGAAATAATTCCCTTCTCTGTGAGCTTATAGTCAGTCAGGTTAGTTTGTTATAGTTTGTTTTTATTTTAAGGGATATATTTACATAATTCAAAGAAAAATTGTATGGAAAGGTTTACTGAAGAGAAATCATGCTCTCTCCCCACCCCAGCCTCACCACCTATCCTGTATAGGTGACCACTTTGATTAATTTCTTTTTCATCTTTCCATTATTTCTTGTGCACATATGATCATGTTCACTGCCCCGGCACCTCAAACATGGTGTAATATGTAGATAGACTATAGACACAGATATACTTACCCCCTCTCTCTTGCATAAAAGGTAGCATATTATATATTCTTTTCTGCACCATGCTATTTTTTCCCCTTAACAATATAGCCTGGCCATCTCTCTGCATCAGTAAAAAGAGATCTTCCTCTTTTTTACATGGCTATATAATCCATTGTATGGATAGATTATAGTTCTTTTAGTCTGTTCCCTGTTGCTGGACCTTTGGGTCATTTAAAATCTTTTGCTATTGGCCGGGTGCCTCACACCTGTAATCCCAGCACTTTGGGAGGCTGAGGTGGGCGGATCACCTGAGATCGGCAGTTCGAGACCAGCCTGACCAACATGGAGAAACCCCGTCTCTACTAAAAATACAAAAAAAAAAAAAAAAAGGGCCAGGCATGGTGGCACGTAATCCCAGCTACTCTGGAGGCTGAGGCAGGAGAATCGCTTGAACCTGGGAGGCAGAGGTTGTGGTGAGTCAAGACCATGCCATTGCACTCCAGCAGCCTCGGCAACAAGAGCAAAACTCTGTCTCAAAAAAAAAAAAAAATTTTCGCTATTACAAAGAGGGTCAGAATGAATACTCTTGTTTGTAGGTCATTTTGTACTTGTGCAGGTTTCTGCAGGTGTATCTGTGGGATAGACAGCTACAAGGAGAATTATTCGGTCGAAGGGTAAAATGCATTTATATTTTTGCTAGATACGACTAAATTCCTTCCATTGGGTTTCTGCCATTTTACAGTTCCACGAGCAAGGTGAGAGAGGGCCTATTTCCCCATAACCTCACCAATGGCATTTGTTGTCAATTTTTTAAACTTTTGCAAATTTAGTGGAGAAGAAATGATATGCAGTTTTCTACCTCACTTAGAATTAATTACGTGTTCAGTTCCTGAGTTCCTTGGGAGAGTGCTGGCTCCCAGAAGGTGGAACCAAGTGGAGACCATCATTATCCTCAGTACATAACACAGAACCTAGTGCTTAATATAAGTAACACAGAATGGGTATTCAACAACAAAAAAATCAAATAACCCAATTTGAAAAGGTGAAAGGACTTGAATAGACATTTCTCCAAAATTAATATACAAATGGCCAACATGCAGTGAAAAGGTGTTCAACATTACTAGTTATCAGAGCAATGCAAATCAAAACCACAATGAGATACCACCTCACACATATTTGGATGATGGCTATCAAAAAACCACACAAAATAACTAGTGTTGGTGAAGTTGTAGAGAAATTGGAACTCGTGTGCATTGTTGGTGGGATTATAAGCACTCCCTTAGCGAGTCTTAAGGTAAACAGTTTAGTAGTTCCACTAAAAAGTTAAAAATGTAACTACCGTATGACCTAGCAATTGTACTTCTGGGCATATATTCAGGAGAATTGAAAGCAGGGTTTTGTTGTTGTTTTGTTTTGTTTTTGAGACAGTTTTGTTCTTGTTGCCCAGGCTGGAGTGCAATGGCACGATCTCAGCTCACCTGCAACCTCCATCTCCTGGGTTCAAGCAATTCTCCTGCCCCAGCCTCCCGAGTAGCTGGGATTACAGGCATATGCCACCATGCCTGACTAATTTTGTATTTTTAGTAGAAATGGGGTTTCTCCATGTTGGGTCAGGCTGGTCTCGAACTCCCGACCCCAGATGATCCACCCGCCTCAGCCTCCCAAAGTGCTGGGATTACAGGCATGAGGCACCGCGCCCGGCCTGAAAGCAGGTTCTTAAAGAATTACTTGTACACTTGTGTTCATAGCAACACTGCTCACAATAGTGAAGAGGTAGAAGTAACCCAAATGTCCATCAACAGATGACTGGATAAGCAAAATGTAGCATACCCATACAGTGGAATACTATTCAGCCTTAAAAAGAAAGGGGGATCTCTTAGCCCAGGAGTTCGAGATTACAGTGAGCTGTGACCACATCACCGCACTCCAGCCTGGGCAACAGAGTGAGACCCTACCTCCAAATAAACAACAACAAAAAAGGAATAAAATTCTGATACATGCTACGACACAGATGGACCTTGAAGGCATTGTTAAGTTCAATAAGCCAGTCACAAAAAGACAAATACTATATGATTCCAATTATACAGGGTATCTAAAGTCATCAAATTCATAGAAACGGAAAATATAGTGGTGGTTACCAGGGGCTGTGGGGAAGGGGAAAAAGGAAGTCGTTGCTTAATAAGTGTAGAGTTTCAGATTTGCAAGATGAGAGTGTTCAGTAGATCTCTTTTCCAACAATGCGCGAAATGTTTAATGCCACTGAACTAACTGTGCACTTAAAAGGGCAAAGATGGTAAACTAAAGGTTTTTTTTATCATAGTTTTTTTAATTAAAAAAATTCATAGGATAAGTTTTCAGTAAAGATTTGGCAAATGATTAAACCAATCAACGAATGAATGAATGAACAAATGAGTTAATTGGAAATGTTAACAACTTGGCCTCTCTTCCTGCCGGGATGCCTACCTCTCATCTGGAGTGGTGTTTTTTCCATACTGTCCCCTTGAACCAAATTCCCTGACACCTGGTGTCCCCACCCCCCTGCCCCCCGCCGCTTATGTTCTCCTTGTTTCCATCCCCAACAGGGAGGTGCCCAGATCAGCCTGGCGGAGGTCTGCCGGTCTGGGGAGAGGTCGACTCGCTGGTACAACCTCCTCAGCTACAAATACTTGAAGAAACAAAGCAGGGAGCTCAAGCCAGTGGGAGTCATGGCCCCTGCCCCAGGGCCTGCCAGCACGGTGAGCCGGGACCAGGTGCGCCACCCTCCCACAAGGCAGCACCTGGATGTTGGAAGGGAAAGCCTCTCCCAGAACTGGAGGTGGTCGGGCATCATAAGAGGAGAACAATGGGGTGGAGGAAGTAGGAGAAGACAGGGAAGGAGAGATCTCCACTAACGGGCAGGCGGCTCCCCTTCCGCAACTTGTACTCTTCCACATCTGTTTTTCCTCCTTCTGTCCTTTGCTCTACCTAATACCACTTGGCTAAGGAAAACCTTAATTCATGATTTTTTACAAATGAAATGGAGAAGGATGTAGAAAACTATGGAAGATAAAAGATTAGCCTTTCTTGGGCCCCTACTTTGTTCAAGGTCCATAGTGGAGGCTTTGTATAAGAGACAGCTGGAAGTCATGGGAAGAGAATCAGAGGGCTAGGTCAGTCATATCACCTCTCTGAGCCTCCAATTTTTAATGTCTAATATGAGCCTTAAAAGGTTGTTATGAGGGTGGGCACGGAGCCTCATGCCTATAATCCCAGCACTTTGGGAGGCCGAGGCAGGAGGATCTCTTCAGGCCAGGAATTCAAGACAAGCCTGGGCAACATGGTGAGGCCTGTCTCTACCAAAAAAAAAATGATAATAATAAAAATAAGAAAATAGTTTTTATGATGCTTTGAAGAAATATTTTTAAAGAGCACTTGGTAACTGTTCCATTATGACTTTGTTATTTGAAAATCTTGGCCGGGCGTGGTGGCTCATGCCTATAATCCCAGGACTTTGGGAGGCCGAGGCAGGAGGATCTCTTGAGGTCAGGAGTTCGAGACCAGCCTGGCCAACATGGTGAAACCCTGTCTCTACTAAAATTCCAAAAATTAGCCAAGCAAGCATGATGACAGTCATCTGTAATCCTAGCTACTAGGGAGGCTGAGGCAGGAGAATTGCTTAAACCCAGGAGGCAGAGGTTGCGGTGAGCCAAGATTACACTGTTGCACTCCAGCCCGGGCAACAGAGCAAGACTCCAGCTCAGGAAAAAAAAAAAAAAAAGAAAGAAAAGAAAAGAAAAGAAAAAAAATCTTATATTTGCCTATTTTCAGTGAAAAAAAAATGTTTTGTTTTCATTTTAGTGCAGTACGCTTTAATGTATTAAAATATCCTTAAACTGTCTCGCCTGTTTGGAAAGCCCAAACCTCCTGGGCAGGTAGACTGGTCAGGACTCAGTTGAGCAGCGAAGTGAGTCTTACATATAGGGTATTGGACTCCTACGGGATCCTGGTCACATCAAAAAGTTAAATAGACAGTGTTTTGGATTCAGGTTTTCTTGTAATTCTCTGTAGTGATTCTTCCCTCTCTGTAGAGGTTGTTCCCTCTGTCAGTACTTGGTTAGTTTGGACAGCCACTGCCTAGAATTTCAATGGAGGGGATGGGTTGGGACATACAGGTAAAGATAAGGGTAGCAAATAGATAAATTAAGTCTATTTTCTTTTTCTCTTTCTCCTCCTCCTCTCCTTTCCCTCCCCACCCCAACTTCTTTTTCGTCATCATCATCATCATCATTTTCTGTACTTCCTTTTGCATCAGGCACTGTTCTGTTTATTATGTGCAGTTTACCAAGGCTCAGAGAGATAACCAAATTACATTAAGATGTACATCTCATCAGCAAAGCTAGATCTCAAACCCAGGTCTCTCACTCCAAAAGCAGACAGTGAGCTGGTAAAGGTCTTGAAACTCCTCTCCTTCCTAGAGCATGACCTTGAGTAAGTAACATCAACCCCAGACACACTAGTTCTCTCCTTCCTGTTTCTCAAGCGAGTCATAATAATTCCCACCTACCAGGATGGTTGTAAAAATTAAATAAGATGCTACACATAAACCATCTTTCACAGTGCCTGGTATATACCAGGCCTTCAGTTGCTTTTAGTTCCCTCTTTCCCTCCTTACAAGAAAATGTCAGGAATTTTTCAGGCTCTGGCCCACATTACCAAGGGTAACTACAAATTAACCATGTGCTCAGAAAACTACAGGATCCAGTTTTTGCTTTAGTATTAGCTACCATTTACTGGATGCCAATTATGTGCCAGGTATTCTTCTATGTTCCTGGTGTAGAGTCTCAATTAATCTTCATAACAACCCTTTCTAGCAGTTATTAGAGGAAACAATCTCAGAGAGGTTAAATAATTTCCTCAAGTCACATGGGCTTTTTCACTGTAGATACCATTCAGTATAAATGTTCCTCTTTCAGGAAGCCCTCCCTGAATGCAACTTCCCAAGCTTTATCACTGCTCCACTGTTCCCAAGCAGCCAATACTTATCTCTCCTATTACCTCTCTTTATGTCATATCCTTATTGCGTTATGTTATTGATGGTTCACACGTTGGTCTGATGACCCTGTGGTCTCCTTACAGTCAGAGACCTTAATTCTCTCTCACTTCACTGCTAAACTTGGCTGTCTTCCACCACGATTCTGAGTAGGTTCATACATACAGGAGCTATTCTCTGGAGAACTGCTAGTTGAAGGAATTAAGGACAATTTTTCCAGTTTATCAGTGACCTTGGGCAGGACACTTGACCACTCTGGTCTTTGGTTTCACCATCAGTTCACTGGGAGGGTCACAGCTCTGAGATGCTCTGATTCCTGGCAGGTAGGGTGGCACCTACATTGTACCCAATGACCCAGCAACCTTTGTCTCTATAGGACGCTGTGTCTGCTCTGTTGGAACAGACAGCAGTGGAGCTGGAGAAGAGGCAGGAGGGCAGGAGCAGCACACAGACACTGGAAGACAGCTGGTGAGTGAGCACGCCCTTGGGCCCCAGGAGCTGCCCTGCCTGGACCTAGGCCCAGCGATGAGATCCCCCAATGCCAGTGCAACTGAGAGAAGGGTTCCACTGGGAAGGTTGAGAACCCCTCTCCTCACAGGTTCTCTACAGGCAAAAAGGCAATGTAACCTAGTACGATGGTTCCCAGAATTCCTTTCAAATTTGCCATTTTGTTTCCCATGAATCACCTATGCTAGTTCACACCTAATGTTCTTTATCTTGATATAGTGACATTTATTTTGCTTAAAAAAAAAAAGTAAAGAAACTTTATGTTACTCTAAATGGAAAATTTGTGTAGTTTGCCATAAATTAAAGAGATCTTGGGAATTGCATTTGACTTTCAGGAATGGAGAGCAGAAATATTAGACAGAAATAAAATAGAAGTTTACTTGTTCTTCACTCAAGAAGAAGAGGGCCAGGCACGGTGGCTCATGCCTGTAATCCCAGCACTTTGGGAAGCCAAGGTGGGCGGATCACAAGGTCAGGAGCTAGAGACCAGCCTGACCAACATGTTGAAACCCTGTCTCTACTAAAAATACAAAAATTAGCTGGGCGTGGTGGGGCGCGCCTGTAATCCCAGCTACTCAGGAGGGTGAGGCAGGAGAATCACTTGAACCCAGGAAGGGGAGGTTACAGTGAGCCAAGATTACACCATTGCTCTCCAACCTGGGTGACAGAGTGAAAAAAAAAGAAAGAAGAGGAATGTACTCCCAGCTATTCGGGAGGCTGAGGCAGGAAGATTGCTTGAACCCATAGTGAAACCTCATCTCAAAAAATTTTTTAAATAATGGGAGAGGCCGGGTGTGGTGGCTCATGCCTGTAATCCCAGCACATTGTAAGGCTGAGGCAGATGGATCACCTGAGGTCAGGAGTTCGAGATCAGCCTGGCCAACATGGCAAAACCCCATCTCTACTAAAAAATACAAAAATTAGCCAGACATGGTGGTGTGCACCTGTAATCACAGCTACTTGGGAGGCTGAGGCAGGGACAATTGGTTGAACCCAGGAAGCAGAGGTTGCAGTGAACCGAGATTGTGCCACTGCACCCCATCCTGGGTGACAGAGTGAGACTCTGTTTAAAAAAAAAAAAAAAAAAAAAACGGGAGGAAGCAATCCAAGGCTATCCAATTCTGTCAGCCCCACGGTATTACTGTGAATCCAGGCTCCTTTCCTCTGTCTGCTTTGCTGTCTTTACTATGTGACCTCCATCACCAAGGCTGCTTTATAGCCCAAGATGGCTGCTGGATCACCAGCCATCAGGCAGGTAACCATCAGGAAAGAGGAAAGACAAAAGAGAGCATGCCTGTGTACACCTTTTAACTAAGAAGCATTCCTGAATGTTCCACACAGCAACTTCTGCTTGCTTCTCATTGGCCAAGCGTAGCCACTTAGCCTGCCTAACTGCAAGCGAGACTGGAGAATGAGGTCTGTTATTTGGGTACAAAAATCAAATTTCTGTTACTAAGGGAAAAAGTGGATACTGGGTAGACCAAGAGCCAAGTCTGCTTCAAAAGGTAACTGTGGAAAACACAATGTAATGAAAATAAAGCAATATTATTAGTCTAGTTAGATATATTGCTTGCTAAGCCTGAGCCTTCTCTCCCGTTATTAAAAAAAGAAAAAAAAAGGTTAGCAAATGTTTCAGCAATGTCGAAGACATGCTATTGCCAAAGAGAGACTTTCTCCTTGGTGTAATCAAAATGCCTGAACAAGAATTGAAAAGGGGACAACTTTCTCCCTTTGTAATTCAGTGCTATTTAATTCCTTGTATCATGAGAAAGGTCTCATCATACACTTTAAGAAACAATGACATAGACTAGGGTTTGAAACTTGGATTTTTCATGTTTTGTGTAAACCTTAGGCAAAGTATTTTTTAAACTTTTTATTGCAGTGTAAAATACATACAGAAAATGCACCTAAGCATAGAGCTCAGTGAATTTTCAGAAAGCAAAACTCCTCTGTAACTAGCACCAAATCAGGAAGCAGAATGTGTCGAGCACCACAGAAGCCCGCACCTTGTGTCACTGTTGGGCAAGTCGCTCTAACCTTGTCTGAGGCTCATCTGAAAACTGAGGAAATAATACTATGTGAGGTTACTGAAAGAGACTCAAGGGAAAGGCACTAATGAAGATCAAGTGCAAAGCACATGGTAGACCCTCAATACATGGTCGAAATTATTGTTAGGAAAAAGAGAAGGAACGTTCCTCACTACTGGCTGGAAACAGGGTAAATCCCATGTAGGAAATGGCCACAGCCTATGAGTCTTGCCATTTAGCAGGAAAAATAAGTTGGTCTTAAGTGTATGTGCTTTAAATTCAGACAGATATGGATCTGGAGTCTAGCTCAGCCAACTTCCTTCTGGGATCCTATTTCTGATCAGTAAGACCTTACTGAGCATTAGTAAGTTTTAAAAGCTCCCTGGGTGATTCTAATGTGCAGCCTGGGCTAAATATCACAGCTGTAAACTTCCGTCTCCTCATCTGTGAAATAGAGATTTAGAAAACAGCCACTATGTCATGGTGTATTTTGCAAAATTCAGTAAAATTATGCATGATAAGCGCTTAACACAGACCCTGACCTAGAGGAAGCATTCAATAACTCTTCCGTATTATTATTCTCTTAGAGCCCCAAATTATATATTTAGTCTCAGACGGCGCCCTCCCTTAATATCTTTTACTCCAGAGGTCAGCAGATGATTTCTGGAGAGGGCCAGATGGTAAATATTCTTTGCCTTGTGGGTCGTAGGAATTCTGTTGCATCCCCTCAGCTCTGCTATTGCAGTGTGAAAGCAGCCGTAGGCAGTATGTAAACCAATGACAGTGTCTGTGTTCCACTGAAATGTCATTTATGGACACTGAAATGTGCATTTTATATAATTTGCACCTTTTCACCAAGTAGTCTCCTTTTGATTTTTTTTTTCAGCCATTTTAAAATATAAAAACCATTCATGGCTTAGACTGTCCAAAACAAAGCAGCAGGCAGGATTAGGCCCACTGGCTACAGTTTGCTGATTCTTGTTTTACTCTTCTCCCTTACTATTTTTTCATGTGATCAAGTGGATGGCAAGGTTCCTGGAATTTTTGTATGTTCCTTTGTTAGTTTAGGGTTCTCTCTAAATTGTCTCAATCTCTCTCTCCCGCTCCTTTTCTCTCTCTTTTCTTTCTCTCTCTCTCTCTCTGTCTCTCCCCACTGACCCCTGGCCATCTCCCTCTCTCTTTCCTTTCCTCTCTGTTTCTCTGCCTCTCTCTTTCTCCTTGGCACACTGCTGTGCCACACTCTACTACGGATCACACAGGCAAAGGTCTGATGCCAGAAATAGGCCCAGGACCTATCTCCCAAAACCCTGGCACAAGATCAGTGGTTTCCACCAAATTCCAAGCTTCTGCTGCAACTTTTCAAGCCGTCTCCTAGCAACTGCCTTCTGTTCCTTCTCCCTTTGTGGCCCCCTGTCTCCACACCCCCTGCCATTCAAACTTCCCCCAGATGCCGTCTTACAAAGAGGGCTGGGGATCCCAGAGCTGCTGTAGTGGGGTAAACCATCTGCGGCCCCCTCCCCCAAGACTGGAAGCTTCTCTTGGTCCTGGGATGTTAACTGGCCTTGCCATGCCTGCTCATCTCTGGAGTCTTGTGTTTTGGTCTTCAAAAGGCTGTCTGTGTGTTCCAATTTACAGTCCTTCCTCGGCACCCAAAACCCAGCATGTCACTGGTACTCTCTCTTTTTATTTTATTTGTTTTTACATGTCTTTAAATCATATAATCAGAAGACTGGATTTTTTTTTTAAGATCCACAAGCAAAATAAAACTAAGAGTGTTAGAAAATGCAGGAGAATGACACCAAACAATACTAGAGGGAAAAATCTTTGTATTTGCCTCCTTGGGAACTTGTATTTGTCTAGGGCAGATGTTGAGAAGTGGCATTGCTGGATCCCAGGACATGTGTTTTTTATATTTTAATAGACATCATAGAATAGTTCTCAAATAAGATTTTTTGTTTTTTTGTTTGTTTGTTTTTTTTTTTTTTTTTTTTTTTTTGGGACGGAGTCTTGCTCTGTTATCCAGGCTGGAGTGCAGTGGCGCGATCTCAGCTCATTGCAAGCTCCGCTACCTGAGTTCACGCCATTCTCATGCCTCAGCCTCCTGGGTAGCTGGGACTACAGGCGCCCACCGCCACGCCCGGCTAATTTTTTGTATTTTTTAGTAGAGATGGGGTTTCACCATGTTAGCCAGGATGGTCTTGATCTCCTGACCTCGTGATCTACCCGCCTCCTCCTCCCAAAGTGCTGGGATTACAGGCGTGAGCCACTTCGCCCAGCCATAAGATTTTATTAATAAATGCTCCCACCGGCAATGATTAAGAGTACCCTAACCTACAGCCTCTCTGACAATCTAATCAAACTGCTGTAACTTAATTAAGCATATGTACGTTTTTTATTTTAACAGATAAGGCTAAATTGCCTTCAGAATGTAAATTGGCTGCTCCCCTTTACACTTCCCACAGGGATATGCCTGTTTCTGTACCTTCACCAGCACTTGATATTACCAGATTTTTTTTCCCGCTTTGCCACTCCAGTGGGTGAAAAGATATTGTTGATTTTAATTATTTTTCTCTTTACAATTAAAATTAAGTTGGGGTTTTTTTTTTATCATCTTGGAATATTTAGATCAGATTCACAGTCAAATAGAAGAGACCCCCATAATGGTTGAGCACTTAGTGGATCTAGACAAACCTGTTTTGCAAACCTGGCTCCACAACTAGCCTGCCACATTGGACAAGGCCTCAGGCCTCTGCCCCTCACTTTTTGAATCTGGGAAATGGAGATGATCTCTTTGAGCACTGTTGTGAGGCATAGCACCTGGAGCTTATGGAGCCCTCAATAAATACTGGTCAATGTGTCTTCTGCAGAGGGCTTTGTGGAGGGGCTCCCTGTGTGTTCACATGTTTAACAGCCTTTTTTTTTTTTTTTTTGAGACAGTTTCACTCTTGTTGCCCAGGCTAGAGTGCAATGGTGCAATCTGAGCTCATTGCAACCTCCACCTCACGGGTTCAAGTGATTCTCCTGTCTCAGCCTCCCAAGTGGCTGGGATTACAGGCATGCGCCACCACACCAGGCTAAGTTTGTATTTTTAGTAGAGATGGGGTTTCTCCATGTTGATCAGGCTGATCCCTAACTCCCGACCTCAGGTGATCCACCCACCTCAGCCTCCCAAAGTGCTGGGATTACAGGCATGAGCCACTGCACCCACCAACAGCTCTTTTATTTGTAGATAGAGAGGCTGCTGGGGCCAAGGAGGAGAGCCAAGGCCCCTCCACAGCAGCAGTCCTCATCTAAGGACAGAAGAGGTTTTAATTGCAGAGTTGCGAGTAGAGATCCAAAATGCATTCTTCCCACTGGGAAAATCCTCAGGGAGATTTTGTGTTTCCCTACACTCTCGCCGAGCCAGCTAGCTGGATGTCAGATTCTCTGCTTTTGGCTGGGATTCTTTTGGCTCAGTATGATAACACTGTCTCATGCTGATCAGAAGCTGGGCAGTTCTGTATGTCTTTCAGAAGTCAAGATGGGAATAGAGATAAGTTACTGCTTAACAAATACAGCCTATTTGTCACACCAAATCCTTCCAACCTCAGAGTCCAAGGGAAATGGAAAGTTTTAAGGACTATCACCAAAAATCTCTTCAGCAAACGCTGTTGGAACAATTAGATATTCATATGGAAAAAAATAAACTTGAACACTTACATCATGTATAAAAATTAATCTGTGGCTGGGCGCGGTGACTCACGCCTGTAATCCCAGCACTTTGGGAGGCTGAGGTGGGTGGATCACAAGGTCAGGAGATCAAGACCATCCTGGCCAACATGGTGAAACACCATCTCTATTAAAAATACAAAAATCAGCTTGGCATGGCAGCACGTGCCTGTAATCCCAGCTACTCCAAAGGCTGAGGCAGGAGAATCGCTTGAACCTGGGAGGCAGAGGTTGCAGTGAGCCAAGGTCGCACCACTGCACTCCAGCCTGGGCAACAGAGCGAGACTCTGTCTCAAAAAAAAATAAAATTAATCTCAAATGGGTTATAGAGCTACACATAAAACCTGAAATTATAGAAGTTCTGAAAGTGTAAGAAAGAAACTGTTCACAACTTTGAGGTAGGCAAAGATTTCTTAGGACATAAAAAGTACAAACTATAAAAGAAAAAAATCAATAAATTGGGCTTTATCATAATCAAAAACTTACGATCTTTGGAAGACACCACTTAGAAAATGAAAAGGCAAGCCACAGACTTAGAGAAAATCGCGCAGTCCACGTACCGGACAAAGGATTCATAGCTCAAATATATTAAGATTTCTTACAATTCAATAATAAGACAACCCAATTTTTTTATTATTTATTTATGTATTTATTTATTTATTTATTTATTCTGAGACAGAGTTTTGCTCTTGTTGTCCAGGCTGTGATCTCGGCTCACTGCAATCTCCACCTCCCGGATTCAAGCCATTCTTCTGTCTCAGCCTCCCAAGATTAGCTGGGATTACAGGTGCATGCCACCACGCCTGGCTAATTTTTGTGTTTTTAGTAGAGGCGACTCGGTTTTATCATATTGGTCAGGCTGGTCTCGAACTCCTGACCTCAGGTGATCCACCACCTCGGCCTCCCAAAGTGTTGGAATTATAGGCGTGAGTCACTGTGCCTGGCCAACAACCCGATTTTTAGGGGGCTGGAGATTCTAACAGACACTTCACCTAGGAAGATGGTCATAAATGCATGAAGAGTTTCTCAACAAGAAAATGCAAATTAGGCCAGGCTCAGTGGCTTACACCTGTAATGCTCACACTTTGGGAAGCTGAGGCGGGAAGATTTCTTGAGGCCAGGAGTTCAAGATCAGCCTGGGAAACAAAACCCCATCTCTGCAAAAGATTTACAAAATTAGCCGGGCATGGTGGCACATGCCTGTAGTACTAGGTACTTGGGAGGCTGAGATGGGAGAATCAATCACCTAAGCCCAGGAGTTCGAGGCGACAGTGAACTATGATCACAGCATGGCACTCCAACCTTAGCCTTGGCGACAGAGCAAGACCCTGTCTCTAAAAACAAACAAAGAAAAAAGAAGAAAACGCAAATTAAAACCCAACAAGATGCAAGTACATACCCAGTAGTAGAGTTACTAACTACAAAGATGAACAACACCAAGTGTAGTGAGGAACTAGAACTCTTAGAACATTGCTCAGAGGAAACAGAAAATGGCAAAATCACTTTGGAGAAGCCACTTGTTGGTGTCTTTTTTTTTTTTTTTCTTTTTTTTTGAGATGGAGTCTCACTCTGTCACCCAGGCTGTAGTGCAGTGGCGCTCTCTCGGCTCACTGCAAGCTCCACCTCTTGGGTTCAAGCAATTCTCCTGCCTCAGCCTCCTGAGTAGCTGGGATTACAGGTGCCCACCACCACGCCCGGCTAATTTTTATATTTTTAGTAGAGACAAGGTTTTACCACGTTGGCCAGAATGATCTTGAACTCCTGACCTGGGGTGATCTGCCCGCCTTGGCCACCCAAAGTGCTGGGATTACAGGCATGAGCTACCACGCCCGGCCTGTCGGTGTCTTAAAAGGGTAAATTTACACTTACTGTATGAACCAGTAATTCTATTACCTGTTAGGGGCGGATTTGTGTCCCCCCAAAATTCATACATTGAAGCCCTAACCCCTAGTACCTTAGAATGTGACTGTATTTGGAGGTAGGGCTTTTAAAGAGGTGGTTAACACGAGACCCTTAAAGTTGGGATGGGACGTCATGCAAGGATATTTGGACACACGGACACCAGGGATGCGCATGCACAGAGGACAGACTGTGAGCACGCTGCAAGAAGGCAGCCATCTGCTAGCCAGGGAAAGGGGCCTCAGGTGAACCAAACCTGCTGACACCTTGAGCGTGGATTTCCAGCCTCCAGAACTGCCAGAAATCAATTTCTGTTGTTTAAGCCACCTAGTATGCGGTGTTTTAGTTTTGCAACCCTATCCAACAGAAATGAAAACCTATATTCATGCATAGAGTTGTACATGAATGTACAAGAAGCTTTATTCATACTTGCTTGAAAATGTAAGTAATCCAAATGTTCATCAACTAAACTCTGCTTCTCTCCCTCTTCCTCTTCCTCCTCCTCCTCCTCTTCTTCCTCGTCTTCCTCCTCCTTTTCCTCAGCCACCCACCTCGTTCCAAGGTTTGGAAGCCCTACCCTGGGTGCATTTAACGGCAGGTGAACAGATCTAAACATGTTGCAATATAGCCATCCAATGGAATATTAATGATAAAAAAGGAGTGAACTGTCTGGGTGTGGTGGCTCACGCCTATAATCCCAACACTTTGGGAGGCCAAGGTGGGTGGATCGCTTGAGCCCAGGAGTTTGAGACCAGCCTGGGCAACATACCGAAACTCTGTCTCTACAAAAAATAGGAAAATTAGCCTGGTGTGGTGGCACACACCTGTAGTCCCAACAACTCAGGAGGCTGAGGCAGGAGGATCACTTGAGCCCACTGGTGGAGGCTACAGTGAGCCAAGATGGTCCCACTGCACTCCAGCCTGGGTGACAGAGTGAGACTCTGATTCAAAAGGAAAAAAAAAAAGGAATGAACCGCTGATGCATACAGCATTGTGGATAAACTTTACAAACGTTATGCAGACACAGAGAAGTCAGAGACAAAACAGCATATATTGTCTGATTCCATTTGCATGAAACTCTAGAACTAAAGTCAAATCTAATCTATAATAACAGCTAATTGGTGGCTGCCTAGTGGAGATTAAACTGGGAAAAGGTAGGAGAGAATTCTGGTGGGGAATGGAATGTTCTACATCTCAAGTGCAGTGGTGGTTACATAGGTGAGTACATTGGCCAAAACTCATCAAACTATACACTGAAAATGCATTTTGTTGGAAACAAATTATGCCTCTTAAAAAATTTTTTTTTTTGTTTTGAGACAGAGTTTCGCTCTTGTTGCCCAGGCTGGAGTGCAGTGGTGCGATCTCGGTTCACTGCAACCTCCACCTCCCGGGTTCAAACAATTCTCCTGCCTCAGCCTCCCGAGTAGCTGGGACTACAGATGTGCACCACCATGCCCAGCTAATTTTTGTATTTTTAGTAGAGATAGAGTTTTGCCATTTTGGCCAGTCTGGTCTTGAACTCCTGAACTCAGGCAATCCTCCTGCCTCGGCCTCCCAAAGTGCTGGGATTACAGGCGTGAGCCACCATGCCTGGCCCCCCAAAACCTTTTTAAATATATCTTCAATCATCAAAAGGATTGGAAGCCCTACGTTGGGTGTATTTAAAGGCAGGTGAACAGAGGCAGAGCGGCTTCTGGGTGGGTAACCAAAGTGCTTTGTCATCACAGGAGGTACGAGGAGACCAGTGAGAATGAGGCAGTAGCCGAGGAAGAGGAGGAGGAGGTGGAGGAGGAGGAGGAGGTGGAGGAGGAGGAGGGAGAAGAGGATGTTTTCACCGAGAAAGCCTCACCTGATATGGATGGGTACCCAGCATTAAAGGTAGGAAGGGCTGGGGGGATGGAAGCGCTGTCGTCGGGAAAGAGCCTTCAATCCTTGTGCCGAGGCAGTCAGAAAAGACTCAGAGCTAAGTCTTGGCCTCCAGCATCAGGGCACAAGCCCTCACAATGGAGTGACCTTGGGGTCATTCTGGTGATAGTAAACCAGGAGAGGCCAACTCACCCATCTCTTTTCTTCTGCCCTCTGCATTTTCCCTGACTTCTCTGGACAGAACTCAAGCCTTGCAGTCAGATGGGTTTGGGTTAGAATTCTGGCTCCGATACTCCCTGGCTGTGTAGTCTTAGGCAGATGACTTCATCCCTCTCAAGCCTCCATTTTCTCATCTCTAAAATGGGCACAATAAAACCAACCTTGCAGATAGGCTCCAAAAATATATTTCTTTATGTGGGCCTGCCCACAGTGCGAGAGGAAAAAGGCCAGACTCCCTTTGCTCCCTGCTTCCCTGCTGCACTAGGGTCACATGTTACAGCAGGATTCACTCTCCACAGACAGCTGTCTCCATGACTCCTAGGGCTAGAGCACCTGCCGTGTTTGAGCGAGGCTGCCCCTGGAGTACCGCACAGAGGTGCCTGCGGCAGGTGCAGTAGGACCTGGGCCCTCGTTCTAACTCCTCCACACCAAGGAGGCATCATTTTGCAATTTCTCCAACCAGAGGTCGTGTCTTTTCTTAAAATTATATAAAGGCACTATTTAGGCGACAAAGGTCCTGCATGTAGGTGTTTTTGTTTGTTTATGTTTTCCTGACGACTACTGTGCACGGGCAATAAAAAACCTGATGAGTTGGTTTTAAAAACAAGACTTGCCGGCTGCCTTCAGAATTTGATGAAAGCAACCGTAGTACTTTGCCAGGGCTGTGGAAGCCTTGGGTGTGGTTTTTCAAAATGTACTTGGTTTGTAAGTTTTGAGAGTGTGACATCCAGGGTGTTGGACATCACACTCTCAAAACTTTGAGACACCTCTACTGCTCATGTGAGTTTGTTTGGGGGCTGAATGTGCTCCCACCAGCCCCCAACCACACGTGCCACGGAGGGGTAGGGGTCGGCACACCTAGCCTTGGGTACTGTCCTGGCTGCACCAGGCTGAGCTCATCTAGCAGGGCTAATGCCGAGGAAACCCTGGTTGTGTCTGTGGGGAAAGGTGAGGTGACAGGAGGGAAGAGGAGCAGCTGAGTGGTCTCTGGTGGGTGGCTGAGACTCTGTGGACACTGGTGGCTTCAAGGTGTGACTTCTTCCTCAGATGGACAAAGAGACCAACACGGAGACCCCGGCCCCATCCCCCACAGTGGTGCGACCTAAGGACCGGAGAGTGGGTACCCCGTCCCAGGGGCCATTTCTTCGAGGGAGCACCATCATCCGCTCTAAGACCTTCTCCCCCGGACCCCAGAGCCAGTACGTGTGCCGGGTAAGTGAGCGTGCGGCCCCCTTCTGCTCCCCTCAGGATAGCCGAGAGCCTCACACAGGGCTGGGTACAAATCCCATTACTCTCATATTATTGGGTGACTTCTAGTATGTTAACACCTCAGAGCCTCAGTTTCCTCAGGTGGAGTTCACGGGCCTACTTCATAGGATTGTTTTAGACAAGCAATAGAAAAGGCTTTGTAGTTAGTACTTGGTCAATGTTATTATAATTCCAACCAACTCACTTCCTCCTTGTTCACACTCTGCCCTGCCCTCCTGCAACTACTTGCTGAGATCAGAGGGGGACAAGGTGTCCCCAAGATACACAGGCATTTCTTTCCCACCTTCAGGGCGATTCTAGTGTACGTCCTAAGGCTGCAAAATTACAGCAGATCTGTATTATTTGGCTACCAGTTTGTTTTATGTTTTTAATTGAACCTGTTGCTACCAGTTTGTTTGGTTTTTTAATTGAACCTGCTGCTAACATTTAAAACTTTTTAAAAAGGTGGCCAGATGCAGTGTCTCATGCCTGTAAGCCCAACACTTTGGGAGGCCGAGGCAGGAGGGTCATTTGAGGCCAGGCATTTAAAACCAGCCTGGTCAACATAGTGAGACCCTGTCTCCGCCTAAGAAAAAGTTAAAAATTAGCTGGGCATGGTGGCATGCACTTGTAGTCCCAGCTAGTGGGGAGGCTGAGACAGGAGAATTGCTTGAGCCCAGGAGTCCAAGGCTGCAGTGAGCCATGATTGCGCCACAGCACTCCAGCCTGGGCAACAGAGGAAGACCCTGTCTTTAAAAACAAAAAATTATTTTTAAATTAAAGGGCAATTAAAAATAAAATAAAGCTGGGTGTGATGGCTCATGCCTGTAATCCCAGCACTTTGGGAGGCTGAGGTGGGCAAATCACTTGAGGCCAGGAGTTCGAGACCAGCCTGGCCCACATGGTGAAACCCTGTCTCTGCTAAAAATGCAAAAAATTAGCACATGGTGGCGCATGTTTGTAATGCCAGCTACTTGGGAGGCTGAGGCAGGAGAATCTTTGAACCCGGGAGCCAGAGGTTGCAGTGAGCTGAGATCGTACCATTGCACTCCAGCCTGGGCAACAAGAGCAAAACTCCGTCTCAGAAAAATAAATAAAATAGGAGGAGTTTGACTTAAAATTCCAGTTCTTGAAAAAAAAAGAGACTGTATGTCACCACAGACCACACACAATTGGCAGCAATTGGCTGGCACTGAGGTGAGGGCAACTACCCTTAGTTGATGGAGGTGGGGAGCTTTCCAGTCCATCCCAGCCTCTACCTGGCCCTCTTTACCCGTTCCATTTGCCCACCAGCTCCTGTATACCCAGAGGAATGTACAAGCCCTGCAGTGGCCTTTGTTTCTTCATACCCTCATTTTCCTTGCTTTCCAGTTCCCCTACCCCTTCCCCTTCCTAGGCCAGCTCACCTTCCTTCATTCTACCCTGCGTGGGGGGTCTGAGTGTTTACTGAGTCTGAGGGGTCATGCTTTTGCTGGGGCTACAGAACCAGCCCTTGCTCCTGACCTTCCATGGGACAGCACAGATAAGACATGTGCCTACCGTACCTGATCCTGGTTTCCAGTGATATCAATATGCTTCCTTCCCCACCATATAGAACCACTGAATCATAACTAGGCCCTCAACAGAACCTTCCTGCCTAATGTCCCAAAAAGTTGTCACAGAAGGGGAGGCCTGTGGAGTCCACACTTGGTTCTCTGCCTGCCACTTATCTGACTATTATTATGGAGGGAAAGGGAGAGGAAGGGAGAGGTCTTATCATGTGTGTTCAAGGCCTACAATTGTATAAGATTGAGTAGAGAAGCTCATTTCTTTTTTTTTTTTTTTTTTTTTGAGACAGAGTTTCCTTCTTGTTGCCCAGGCTGGAGTGCAATGGTGCCATCTTGGCTCACTGCAACCTGCGCCTCCCAGCTTCAAGTGATTCTCCTGCCTTAGCCTCCCAAGTAGCTGGGATTATAAACGTGCCACCATGCCTGGCTAGTTTTGTATCTTTAGTAGAGATGGAGTTTCTCCATGTTGGTCTGGCTAGTCTCGAACTCCCAACATCAGGTGATCCACCCACCTCAGCATCCCAAAGTGCTGAGATTACAGGTGTGAGCCACTGTGCCGGCTGCTCATTTCTTTATAATGTGAAAATTTTACTAATTGACTGGCTACTTATGAAATGGGTCCCCATGAAAACATTCCCTGCAGTCCCTCCCAGGAGCAACATAAACCTCTTCCTTCTGTGGTAGATCTCTAGCTAATTGTTTGAACTTGTAAGCATCTGAAAAGATAATGCAGGCACAATGCATGTTGGCTTCGTATCTTGCACAAGGTACAGGATTTGCTGAAGTCACTGAATGTGATGTTGGGCTTCCTAAATCATAGGTAGAAGATGCTGCAATTAAGCTGGCTCACAGCTGCAGAAGAGAAAAATCCAATCGGTGCTTCTCTACTAAAAATACAAAATTAGCCAGGTATGGTGGTGCATTGCATGCCTGTAAGCCCAGGTACTCTGGAGGCTGAGGCAGCAGAATCACTTGAACCTGGGAGGCAGAGGTTGCAGTGAGCCAATATCGCGCCATCGCACTCCAGCCTGGGCAACAAGAGCGAAACTCTGTCTCAAAAAGAAAACATGAATAATTTGAGTGATTTAGAAAAGCCCTTAAGACGGATAACGCTCCACCCTTTTTTTTTGGGGGGGAAAATTACTGCCATTATGAATGTGCAGTAGAAATCAAACACAAAGAGAAGAATGTCACTCATCAGAAAAATCACACCAAACGAATTAGCGTTTTGTTCCTTCTTTTTCATCAGGATTAGAATGTGGTTGTAACTTTGTTAAATGGGAGGTATAAGATAGAATAACTTTGGTGAAATGTTTATCTTTTCCACCTATAGACTCAAGCCTCACGCATTTTTCCCCAGTGTTTTTTAAGTGACCCTTTTCCAGGATTCGCATCTTCAAATAACAAAAAGTACCTGTCCCACTTATTAAGCATCTGTAACACACCAAGCACTATGCTTCCACTTCCCATATTTTATTATTTATACCGTTTCTAACCCCGCAAAATCACAAATTAAGAGATTCCCAGTCAACGGAGATCACACGCCACAGGTAGAAAGGGCTTTTTTTTTTTTTTTTTAAGCAAAGTCATATATTTTTCCTTCTTTGCTCTCTAGTTGGCCCACTTCAGCTCAAGCTTGTGTCTTTTTGTATAAAACTTACCGAAGGCTACAAGATGTAGCCAAGAGTACAACACTGTGAAAATTTTCCTATCATTTCCTCTAAAACTCTGCAGGCATGGAGACTGTCTGCTGAGATATAGCAGGGAACAATTTAACCCTTTGTTTTGCACCCACAAGATGAGCATTACCAAAGTCCCAACAGAGACATGCTGGGGCTGTGCTATGCCTCCACCCTGCCCCCTCCGCAGCCAGCTCCACATGTCTCGGTCCGTAACTGATAGCATTCCACTTCCTGCCTGTACCGGTCAGGGCTTTTCATTGCAAGCAATGGAAATGGACAGTGAGCAGTATATGCAGGAAAATTTGGGGGAAAGGAAATTGAGGAGCCCACACACTCATCATAAGGCTGTAGAACCAGCCTCAGAAATCAGGTAGGAGCAAGGAAGTCCAGACCACAACCAAAATCACACCACAAAGCCAATCGGGTGACATCTTCACCGATGCTGCCACAAAACCTGGCCCCAGCCAGCCAGACTGCTGCCCCTGGCATTCAATATTTATGCCTCCACCAGGTTCCTGCCATGGCTGGCATGGAAGCTCTGGTCGCTGCTGCCACTGCCACTACTTACCATTATTGGCTTTTCCCTGAGATAACAAATCTGGCACATTTGTAGAATGAAGGAGAGAAAGAGTGGCCTGTTTCAATTCAAGAGACAATAGTAACAGTGCAAGTCACCAGGTTGTCACCAGGGTGCAAGTCACCAGGTTGTGATTCAAGGCCTGGAGCATTTGCATCCAATTGACAGAGGCTAGTCCTGTGCCTGCCTCTAGCTGCAAGCAAGGCAGTAAAAGCAAGGTTCTTCTACTTTCAGCTTCATCAGTGGGAGGTGGGCTTTGTTTCCCAGCAAGTCATAAGGTGGGGTTTTCCCACCCACAGGATGGGATTTCAAATGCTAATCAGCAACACTTCCAGCCCCTGCAGCCAAAAAATATATTTTCTGTGTCATCTAATCTTACAGCCCTGCAAGGTGAGTTGTGTGAACCCCATTTTATAGACACAGAAGCTAAGACTCAAAACCTTAAACACTGTGCTCTAGGTCACACAGCTACTAAGTGCAAAGCTGGGAGTCCAGCTCCAAAGCCTGCAGCCTCTCTGTTGCTCAGAGCCACCTCCTGAGGGGCTTCCTCTGGCCTCCTTGGGTCTGATTGTGAGTAGCCCCTTCCGCTGGCCTCTGCACAAAAGGCATCCTCTGCTGGGTGGCTCCCTTGTTATCAAACAAGGTGACATCTTCGCCTATGTCACTTGGTTAGTTTCGCTGTCTTGAGTTTCCCCACTGAACTTGAAGTCCATGAGATAGGGACAGTGAATTACCCTTCCTACAGCTCTCCTCAGCCCCCATGTATTCATCTGAAGTGCTGCCACATTTGTGGGTTGATTGACTTTGACCAAATGGACATAGCCCATCCTAAATTCTGATTCCTGAACTAGCTTCCTGTGACTCTAAATGATTTCACCACTCTGTGCATCAGTTTCTCTAGCTATTAACTGGAAGTAATAAAAAGGTTACAACATTCTCTACCATGTCTGAGATTAAATGCCTTAAAGTATCTTTATATTAGAGAAAGCTAAATTCAAGGACTTAATGTAGCTTCTGTCTCTCTTTTATATAACATAGTCTTTAACATGTAAACAACTACAACTTAAGGATCAATTATCCTGATACCCATTTCTGGTCGGTAGGACACATATCCTTCAAGTGTCACCACTGGATTAAAACAATGTAGAATAAAAGGCTGGGCACAGTGGCTCACACCTGAAATCCCAGGACATTGAGAGGCTGATATGGGAGGATCACTTGAGCCCAGGAGTTTGAGACCAGCCTGGGCAACATGGTGAAACCTTGTCTCTACAAAAAATACAAAAATTATCCGGGCACAGTGGCACGTGCCTTTAGCCCCAGCTACTTGAGAGGCTGAGGCGGGAGAATCACTTGAGCCCGAGAAGTCAACGCTGCCATGAGACAAGATAGCACCATTGCATTCCAGCCCGGGCGAAAGGAGTGAAACCCTGTCTCAAAAAAAAAAAGAAAAAGAAAGCCCCCTTCTGGTACCACATGCAACCAGTTTATATGAATCTACACCGGTTGTCAAGATGGCACACCCTTCCACCTGCACGTTAGTTTCATCTCTGAGCCCTACGTACAGGCTGGAGCCAGGAGAGCTGGTGGCCTTGGAACCAAACAGACTGGGCCTTGAACTCTGGTTTTGATGCTCCCCAGCTATTCAACTTTACAAGCTTCTTAATCTCTCTGGGCCTCAGTTCCCATCATGTTAGAATTGTTTGAGGATTAAATGAAACTGTCACTAAAGCACCTGGCACGTAGCAGGTGCTCTATCCATGTGGCAGTCGTTATTTTTACTATTCAGCGTCTGGTTCTGGTTGAGGTCCTGCCTAGCCCAGTGGCTATTTCATCAGTCTGTCCCTGGAGTTGCTGTGTTTGTCAGCTTAGCAGGACTATTAATATCATTATTACAAATAATTATCAATAACCACAGAAACAGCTTCTCAGGAGACCTGCAGCAGTGAACTGACAGCTGCTAGACACACAAGCACAATAGCATCGGCCTGTGACAACCCCACCGACTTTGGAAATAGGACTTGAGAAATAACTCCCCACTCTGCTCCCACCTCCCAGGAGCTGCTGTCATCCTACCCACGCTCTCTTGCTCTCCTCAGGGGGTGGGACACATTCTCAATACAGAAGCTTCCCATCCTGACTACAGGCCTGATTTCTGGTCTTAGATAGGGAATACTAGCCCTCTGGGGGAAGTATAGATAACTCAGTGATTGAGGGGATGCCCACGGGGAGAGTTACGATCTGCCCCATCATCTCTAAGGGTATGGTCCCTGAGGCTTTGCCTTTAAACTGCCTTTTTCTTTTTTAAATATCCATCTTGAGAGTGGCTGCATTTGAGTCAGTAAAGGCAGACTCTGTAGACACCAGGGAAGAGTCGATGCAAACGGCCCTTTGTGTAGTAGGTCAAGAGGGCAGTATAGTCTGAAGTCACACTGCCCAGTGTCCGGCCCTGCTGTGTGGCTGACCAGCTTGCCGACCTTGGGCCAGTTCTGCAACCCCTAAGCTTCTGTCACCTCACTTGTGAAATGGATTTGTTCCTATCACATGGGGTTGTTGGAAAGGTTCAATGGGATATTCGTGGCATTTAGCATCATGCAGATACTAGCACGGAGATGAAGCAATGTGCATCATGCATAGTACATGCTCAACGAATGTTCACTTATAAAGAAAAGAAAGGTCAGAATGAAACCTGGAACAAGAAAGTCTGGGTGTTTGCAGAAGGAGAGGAAGGACTGTCCTGAGTGGAGGAACCTGACCTCCCTCTGGGCTTCAGTGCACCTTCCAGAATGCACTCTGACCATGTTTAAAATTCCATGACTTTTCTCTTGCAGCTAAATCGGAGTGATAGTGACAGCTCCACTCTGTCCAAAAAGCCACCATTTGTTCGAAACTCCCTGGAGCGACGCAGCGTCCGGATGAAGCGGGTAAGAGAGTTACCTCAAAGCTATTTTTCTGCCTGCTCCTCCCTCGTTGCCCCAAGCCCTGTGTCCTACACACACATCTAATGTCTGGCCATTTCTACTCAGCCACTGGCAAGAAAAATGTTGCTCTTGCAAGCATAATGGTATTTGAGAACAGATGTTTGTGAACTATGAGGTCTCTGTAGCCACTGGTGAAGGTGCCGAAGGGTAAATGTATTTGTCTTATTATGACAAATAGGTTAGACGAGGAGTGTGTACACTTGGCCTTGCCTTACTGGATAGAAATCAAAGTCAGTAAGAACTAACCAACCCAGCCAGGCGCGGTGGCTCGGACCTGTAATCCCAGCACTCTGGGAGGCCGAGGTAGGAGGATCACCTGAGGTCAGGGATTCAAGACCAGCCTGGCCAACACGGTGAAACCCCATCTGTACTAAAAATACAAAAATTAGCCGGGCATGGTAGTGCATGCCTATAGTCCCAGGCTGTACTCGGGAGGCTGAGGCAGGAGAATCGCTTGAACCCAGGAGGTGGAGGTTGCAGTGAGCCGAGATTGTGCCACTGCACCCCAGCCTGGGCAACAGAGTGAGACTCTGTCTCAGGAAAAAAAAAAAAAAAAGAAGAATTAACCAACCCAACAGTCATCAGTTAGAGCGCGTCATCTGACAGAAGCCTTCCTCATGCAAGACTCTGCTCAGTGTGCCTGTCGTCCAGGGCCTGGTGGCAGAGAGGCTGGATGCCTCTGAGGACCAGCCTGAAGCAGGGAAGTGCAAATGGGCTTCCCTCAGACCAGCGGGAAGCCCACAGGGAAGAGGCTGCAGACTTGCCCTGCAGAAGTCTCGCCTTTCCTAGTGGAGACTGAGCTGAGCGATCCAGATAGGGTGGGGGTAGGCAAAGGAGCGACCCCTGATTTGTCTTTGACCATTAAGGGCTGCAGGAGATGCAGGGGGCCCTCCCCACCTTGGGCTTTCAACACAACTTTAAAGCAGTTCTGTCTAATGAGTTTGCAGAACCAGAAGAAACCAGGAGCCAGAATGTCAGAAAGAAAAAAGGGGCCGGGCGCGGTGGCTCACTCCTGTAATCCCAGCACTTTGGGAGGCCGAGGCAGGCAGATCACCTGAGGTCAAGAGTTTGAGACCAGCCTCAGCATTGAGAAACCCGGTCTCTACTAAAAATACAAAATTAGCTGGGCATAGTGGTGCATGCCTGTAATCCCAGCTGCTCGGGAGGCTGAGGCAGGAGAATTGCTTGAACCTGGGAGGTGGAGGTTGCAGTGAGCAGAGATCGCGCCATTGCACTCCAGCCTGGGCAACAAGAGCGAAACTCCATCTCAACAAAAAAAAAAAAAAAAAAAGAAAGAAAGAAAGAAAAAAGGAGAGAGAAAGCAAAGCAAAAGAGAACATGGAGGGAAAAGATAGTGCCAACAGCCCCCAGTAGGGGCAGGCCCCCCACCTCTCCTGCACTGCCTGCTGACAGCCAGAATCTAGTCCTTTGCCTAACATCCTTCACCCTAACGAGTCTGAGGGGGAACTAGAGAGAGCAGGAGAGAGACAGCAACACAGGGGAGGCTACACAGGGAAGGGAGAGTGTGCGGGTGTGGGAGAAATTGGACATGACCTCAGGTGACAGGAACAACCAACTGCCCACTCTGGGTCCCCCACGCCGACCCCCTCTTCTGTAGCTGGCTTGTACCGCAGTCTCTGGAGCACCAAAAGTTAACTGGGGAGCTTGGTGACAATGCAGATTACAAGGCCACACTTCTAACCATTTAATTCAGGCAGCTGGCGTGGGCCCTGAAAACTGCATTTTAACAAAGCTCCTTAGGGGCTTCTGGAGCAGATGATCCACTCCTGCAGAAATGCCACTGATCTCCTACTTGCTCCCCCTGCGTTTCCCACAGCTCCCTTCTAAGGCAGGCCCCACAGAAGCAGGTCCCTTCATCACCCCCTGTTCCCCTTAACCAAGAGGATGACTTAATAAGGGAGCCCCTGATGGTGGGTCTGAGCCCACATTTCCCTCGGGTCCTGAGGAACAGGAGAGTCCAGAGGCTGGGCCTGGACCCTCCGGCACTGCTCCTTGCTTCCACGCACTGCCTGAGCTGTGCCCTCTCTACCGCAGCCTGCCCAGCTTCTGAGACTGGACATGGGTCAGACAATGCAAAAGAATCTTTATTTGTTGCTCTGAGAACTTGAGCCACGTAGATCACTCAGCTGGATTTCCTTGATCTTGCTCATTTATAAGCACAGAGCAGACCATGTTCAACCTAGAAGAGCATTCTAGAAATTCTTCCTAGAGCTGTCTTATATTCCTAATAGTATGCTTGCCAGCCTTGTAAAATGAGACTAGGTCTTAGGGTAATGCTTCTTATACTGTGTCTGAAATCTCTGTATTGGTCATTGTATTTGTTTTCTATTGCTGCGTAACAAATCACCACAAACTTTAGCAGCCTAAAATAATACAAATGCCTTGCCTCACAGTTTCCGCTGGTCAGGAGCTTAAGCACAGGTTAGCTGAGCCCTCTGCCCAGGGTTTTAGCAGGCTGAAACCTCTAAGTGTAAAATGGCCACGTCCTCATCTGGAGGCTTGACTGAGGAAACATCTGATCCAGGCACTGCCTCCAGTTGTTGGCAGAATTTATTACATTGTATTCTCTTGCTAGCTGTCAGCTGGGGGCTTAGGGGAGTATTTTCAGCTCCTAGAGGTCACTCTCAGGTTTTTGCCCTGTGACCATCTCTACAACATGATTTATTTACTTCTTCAAGGCCAGCAGAAGAGCCCAGCCAGGAAAAGCCCAGGCCATCTTTTAGGGGCTTACCTGATGAAAGGAGAGGAGATTATACAGGACGTGTATATTAGCAATGGGATTTGAGAAACCATTTTAGAATCCTGACTCCCATAATCATTAATTATTGTTTTTTAATCATTAGTGACTTTTGATGGGAGGAGAGTTAATGATTGTATTAATCAGGGTCTTTTACATACAGATAACTGAAGAACCCAACTCAAACACAGCTTAAAAATGAAAGAGGGAATTTATTGTCTCATTTAATGAAAAAATCCAGGATGTCGGACTACCTTCAGGCATGGCTTGATCCAGAGGTTGAAATGATGTCATCAGGCCTCAGCCCCTTTCTCATGGCATTGCTCCCTTTGTACAGCTTAATTCTCAAACAGGTTACCCCACAAGTAAAGATGACCATGAGCAGACCCAGGTTTATATAGCGAAGGCTTAACAACCTCTGTGTAAAGACATTGCCTCTTTTCCAAGTAGTTCAGCAAAGTGCCAGAATTGAGTATTAGTGGCTGGGCTTTGATAACATATTCACCTCTGAACCTGTCACTGAGATGCAGACTGGCCAGGTTCAGGTCACATTCCTATCCCTGATGCCCCACACAAACCAGGTGGATTGAGTGCAGAGGAGGAGATCTCCAAGGGAAGGTGAGGGCGTTGTTACTCTAAGGCTGGGGAAACAAATGGTGGACAAGCAGAAACAATAGGGGCCCATTACAGGAACACAAAGTCAAGAAGACATGACTTTTGCCCTCAAGCGGGAACAGACCTGTATTGGGGAAACAACTTCAGAACAGTACAGTGACAGGAATCAATAACTGAGAACGTACATATGCAGGGTGCTGAGAGTACTGAAGCTGGCACAGTGTACAGAGAGGGCGGGTGGGGACTGCAGCCAGCTTCGTGGAGTGGAGCTTCAGCTTTACCACACATATCCTGTGGGACTTAACCTCTGGAAGCCTCATCTGTGCAGATGATAAACCTCGGGACCTCCTAGGTTTGTGAAAATGAAACGAGGTTATGGAAATAAAGTGCTTAGTACCGTTCCTGGGACATAATAAATGCCCAATAAACATGAGCTGAGTGGGAGAATTCAAAACAGGCTTCCCGGGGAAGGGCAAGCCCCATTCGGAAGGAGTGGGTGCCTACGGATAAACCAAGAGAGGGCATTTGAGGGTCAGAGGAAGAGGCTGGGTGGGCTCACCGGGCAGAGCTCTAATAACAAGAGAAGCCGTCCCCACCCCCACAGCCTTCCTTGGTCAAGTCGCTGCGCTCCGAGCGTCTGATCCGTACCTCGCTGGACCTGGAGTTAGACCTGCAGGCGACAAGAACCTGGCACAGCCAACTGACCCAGGAGATCTCGGTGCTGAAGGAGCTCAAGGAGCAGCTGGAACAAGCCAAGAGCCATGGGGAGAAGGAGCTGCCGCAGTGGTTGCGTGAGGACGAGCGTTTCCGCCTGCTGCTGAGGATGCTGGAGAAGCGGGTGAGTGCTGCCTCGAAGGCAGGGGAGCCCTGCGCTCTGCCCCAGAGAGTCGGGGGACACTGCCCCGGGGAAGAGAGGCCAGAGCTCTTGATGCATCCTACAATTCCCACCACAGCTTCCACTGAGGGTGTTCCACCCATCCCTCGTTCACATCAGCAGGGGGATCCAGAAATCCCTTTGCACACTCAACCTTTTGAACCTTTCACCTGGCTGCAAGGCCCATTTACTACATTTGTTGATGTGCTTTTGTGTGCAAGCCCTTATTATTCACACATGTACTCATCATGCAGTTCTTCATGAAATACATAGGGTACCCAATCTGTGCCACAGTACGCACTTTGAGTAACAACAGGACACTGACCTGCCTCGATGCCTGCCCAGGAAGTCCCACAGGGCAGCCCTTGCCAAAGGGGGAGAAGGGCTGGTCACACCAGGGCCTTCTGCTAACAAGGATGCCCTGGAGTACAAGTCGGCTGGCACCTCTGCCCTGCTATAATGAGTTTAAGGGATTTAGGGGTTGATCAAGGAGAAAGATATAACCTCAAAATGGTGTGAGCACACAAAGTTTTATATTAGCTGTGCTTTTTTTTTTTTTTTTTTTTTTTTTTGGAGACAGGTTTTCTCTCTGTCGCCCGGGCTGGAGTGTGGTGGCATGATGGCTCACTGCAACCTCCACCTCCCAGGCTCTATCGATCCTCCCACCTTAGCCTCCTGAGTAACTGGGATGACAGGTGCATACCAATATGCCCAGCTAATTTTTGTATTTTTTGTAGAGATGGGGTTTCTCCATGTTGCCCAGGCTGGTCTCGAACTCCTGGGCTCAAACAATCAACCCGCCTCGGCCTCCCAAAGTGTTGCGATTACAGGCATGAGCCAGCATGCCTGGCTTGCGCTGCGCTTTGACAGGTTTGCATGCAGGGGAAGTCCCTCACAGCATGAGACCTTCCAAAGGTGCTGGGGGCTGCTGCCCAGTGTGGAGGAAGGCAAGGGAACTCCCAGGGGAGAGCTGGGGAAGAGGGGCCATCTAGGTTAGGTAGCTCTGCAGCACGATGGGGAGTCTCTGGGTCAGAGAACTCCAAAGCACAGCAGCAGCTTGGGGTCTCTTATAGGCAGGCCCAGGGTTTATCTATCTGTGGCTAACAAATGTTGGGTACAGTTTCACAGGGTATGCAAAACAGGAAGGTTGTATATGGCTTTAAAAGCTGCTTATTTGAGCTATATTTAAAACAACTGGAAGGGTAAAAATTTGAGTTTGGCACCAGCAGGCTTTTAAGCCAACAGGTCCCAGACTGCCATGAAGAAATAAACGATATAGGACCCATATGCAAGGGCCATTCTCTACTCATTTATGAAAAATAATACCTGCCACTCTGTGATCGCCACCCACGGCAAGAAAGACTTTTGCTAGTTCTCTCTGCACACAGCCAGACTTGCTGAGAGCACCTTACAGAGGGCGCCTACCTGAAATGTCAGGACCATCAGCTGAAATCTCAGTGCTCATTACAGGTGGTGATGCCCTAGGGCGGGAAGATGATGCTGGACTTCTTAGGCCTGGACTGATATGGGAGCTTCAAACTGACTCTGGCAGTTCTGAAGTTCCAGAAAAGTTTATTTCTTTCTTATTTATACCCTGTTTACTTATAAACAGGATTATAACAAGAACATTGAGGGGAAAATAGAAACTTGGAAGGCTGGAAGGAGGAGAGGAAATAAATATATCTCAAACCTAAAGTAACCTAATTATAGTTAGGTATTATATTTATCTTTGAGCTTCCTGGTAACCAACGCAAAAAGAGATCAGAAAACAAGTGCCTATGTGCCCTACCTTAACACTTGATCTTATTCAAAAGACTGAGAAGTAATACGTGCCCTGACTTAAGAAAAACAAATTTAGAAAACTTGACCTTTGAAATAGTAAAAAAAAAAAAAAAAAAAAAAAAAAGTACCATCTATGACTTCTAACAAAGAACCATTGATATGATGGCTTTAGGCCGGGTGCAGTGGCTCACGCCTGTAATCCCAGCACTTTGGGAGGCCGAGGCGGGCGGATCACAAGGTCAGGAGATCGAGACCATCCTTTGAATGGTGAAACCCCATCTCTACTAAAAATACAAAAAATTAGCCAGGCGTGGTGGCGGGCACTTGTAGTCCCAGCTACTCGGGAGGCTGAGGCAGGAGAATGGCGTGAACCCAGGAGGCGGAGCTTGCAGTGAGCCGAGATTGCGCCACTGCACTCCAGCCTGGGCGACAGAGTGAGACTCCGTCTCAAAAAAAAAAAAAAAAAAAAAAAAAAAAAGATGGCTTTATTTACCAAAATTCTGTCTTTGTGCAATGTTTTCAAGTATATGGTACGTGGATATTTTAGGGCTGTCTGTGGTTTGTTCTCAAAAGTGTTTGCATACATTTACATTAGGAGGAAGGGGCATAGTGTTATACCCAAGCCTCTTAAGAACTACTGCATGGCTGGGGACTGAGTTTCCACCACTTTTTAGTAGTCTGACATTGAAGAAATTTCTTAGTCTGCCGGAGCCTCAGTTTCCTGGGTAAAATAGAGGTAATAACATCTACCCTCCTAGGTGGCCTGAGGATTAGAGGTAGCGCACATTTCACCAGGCAGCCCTCATCTCCTCACTTCCTCAGATCCACACAGGTATTCCGTTTCCTGGCCCCAAAAATCTATTCACTCAAACAGATTATTTGAGCACTTCCCATTATCGTTCTGAATGAAGTGGATCCCACGTGGAGCAAGAGTGAGGGTGCCGTCCCTACAGTAGCCCCTTCTGTTGTGATAGTGAGTTCTCCTTGCCCCTTTCTGGAGGCCCCCTCCACTGACTCAGGGCCTTGCTTGCTTTGCCCAGCAGATGGACCGAGCAGAGCACAAGGGTGAGCTTCAGACAGACAAGATGATGAGGGCAGCTGCCAAGGATGTGCACAGGCTCCGAGGCCAGAGCTGTAAGGAACCCCCAGAAGTGCAGTCTTTCAGGTAAGCAGAGGACCCCGGCAGCCCCCCATCCCTTTCTCAGCCAACCCACGGCCTTAGTCTTCTGTCTGTGGTCTTACTGCTCTCATCCCTTGCTCACAGAGCACTAGCTTTCCCTGTAACAGATGTTCATCCTCCGCCAAGCCATCCCTGGCGATCCATGAGCTCTGCAGTGCTCTTCCCTCAGCTGTCTTTATCAGTCCCCACACAACTCGAGCTAATTTGTTAGATCCTCTTATTTAATGAATGAGCCACCTGCTCCAGCCTTTCCTCGTAGTGTTTTCCTCACTGGTAATTGTGGAGGGTTGGCTGAATGATAAATAAGCCTGGGGGTGATGGATGCTCGCTGGGCCTCCCTGGCTCTGCCTGCCACCTGCTAGGATCTCAGGGAGGTGCTTTCTTGCAGTGCTGGACCCGGATGTATTCTCGGAGGGTCCCGAATGCCTTTTGGCCTGGGCCTCCCATCCATGGAGGCCCTAGCGTTTAGACTTCTGATGTCCTCTCAAATAAGGTACACATGTTTGTGTATGTGCTAAAAAAAAATTTCCTTTGTGGAATATAAACATTTAAAATGTACATTTGTACAACTATCTTTGGGCATCTCTTAACTTTTTAACAAATTGAGAATCTGAAACAAACAAACATTCGAAGTGGCCCAGGGGTCCTTTTAAACTCTGAGAAGCCTCTGATTTGATTTGAACTCTAAGGGTCATTGTTCATGCTAATGGTCCTTTAAAGCAGTGGTTCTCAACCAGGGGTGATTTCTCTCCTGTCCCCTGGAACATTTGGCAATGAGCATACATTTTGTGTTGTCATAACTGGAGGTCAAGGATGCGGCCAGCATCTAGAGGGTAAGAGGCCAAGGACGTTGCTAAATATTCTGCAGTGAATGTATAGGACAGCCCCCACGACAAAGAATTATCCTGCCCAGAATCTCTGTAGAGCGAGGTTGAAAACCCCTGCTCTGAAGGGATGGCCTCTCTTATAGGGAGAAGATGGCATTTTTCACCCGGCCTCGGATGAATATCCCAACTCTCTCTGCAGATGACGTCTAATCGCCAGAAAAGTATTTCCTTTGTTCCACTGACCAGGCTATGAACATTGACTGTGGCTAAAGTTATTTATGTGGTGTTATATGAAGGTACCGAGTCACAAGTCCTCTAGTGCTCTTGTTGGTTTGAAGATGAACCGATTTTTTAGTTTGGTTCCTACTGTTGTTATTAAAGACAGAACAAAAACAAAAACAAAACACACACACAAAAAAAACGGAAACAAAAAAAACCAGCATTAAAATAATAAGATTGTATAGTTTGTATATTTAGGAGTGTATTTTTGGGAAAGAAAATTTAAATGAACTAAAGCAGTATTGAGTTGCTGCTCTTCTTAAAATCATTTAGTTTTTTTTGGTTTGTACAGCTCCACCTTTTAGAGGTCTTACTGCAATAAGAAGTAATGCCTGGGGGACGGTAATCCTAATAGGACGTCCAACACTTGTCACAGTACAGCAAATTTTTCCTAGTTAACATATTTTGTACAATATTAAAAAAATGCACAGAAACCATTGGGGGGGATTCAGAGGTGCATCCACGGATCTTCTTGAGCTGTGACGTGTTTTTATGTGGCTGCCCAACGTGGAGCGGGCGGTGTGATAGGCTGGGCGGGCTAAGCAGTCTAGTCTATGTGGGTGACAGGCCACGCTGGTCTCAGATGCCCAGTGAAGCCACTAACATGAGTGAGGGGAGGGCTGTGGGGAACTCCATTCAGTTTGATCTCCATCAATAAAGTGGCCTTTCAAAAAGAATCTTCCTGTTGCTCTCTTTTTCTTTCCTAACCCTCACTCCATCTGTTTCCCTGATTTTTGACTCTCCCCTCTCCAGTCATTTCTTTCCCACCCATCCCCAGTCCTGGAAACATTTATTTGTTCTTTTGCCCACTGTTTTCATTTGCTCATTAAATTAAAATGACTGCTCAGCTCATTGGGAATCCACATCCCCAAGTGAGACTGGGGATATGCTCTCTGTACTGTCTCCTTCTATGGAATTCCACCCCACCCAATGAGAGATGACTTCACAATTTCTTCATATGAGCATCATTCCATGTCATCCCCAACCCAGGGGCAGTATGTGCTGCAGCTTGTGCTTCGTGCTGCTCCTGTGGCTCCTATCCCTACCCAGCTCAGAGCTTTGCAGGGTCTGTTGCAGACAATCAGAAGTCACTTTCTAACAAATAGCAACAGCCACAAATCTCTTCTTCCTTCCTCTCTGACATTACCCTGTGCAACTTTTCTCAAAGTCTATTGCACCACTCAGCAAAGCAAGTTGCACCAGCTATATCAGAATCACCTGGGGCAGCCTATTAAAAATGCAGACTGTTGAGACCATCCTGGCTGACACAGTGAAACCCTGTCTCTACTACAAATACAAAAAATTAGCCGGGCGTGGTGGCGGGCACCTATAGTCCCAGCTACTCGGGAGGCTGAGGCAGGAGAATGACCTGAACCTGGGAGGCAGAGCTTGCAGTGAGCCGAGATTGTGCCACTGCACTCCAGCCTGGGTGACAGAGCAAGACTCCATCTCAAAAAAAAAAAAAAAGAAAAATGCAGACTGGCCGGCGTGGTGGCTCATGCATGTAATCCCAGCACTTTGGGAGGCTGAGGCGGGCAGATCAACTGAGGTCGGGGGTTCGAGACCAGCCTGATCAACACAGAGAAACCTGGTCTCTACTAAAAATACATAGTCAGCTGGGCGTGGTGGCGCATACCTGTAATCCCAGCTACTTGGGTGGCCAAGGCTTGAACCCAGGAGGTGGAGGTTGCAGTGAGCCGAGATGGCACCATTGACTCCAGCCTGGGCAACAAGAGCGTAACTCCATCTCAAAAAAATAATAATAATAAAAAAAAAATGCAGACTGTCAGGTCCCTCTCTAGACCCACTGAACTATCCCACCCACCCTGGGATGGTCCCCAGTGCCAGTGTTTTACCCATGTTCCCTCTGTAAGTCTTACGCACACCGCAATTTGAGAGCCCCACTGGTATAAAGTGAGTGAAACCCAGGCAGAGACAGGAAAAATGGTGAGGCCCGCATCCTATTGGCGAGTCACACAGGGAACCTGAAATTCATGGCCCTCCCCAGGCCACTGGGGACCCGTGGGCAGTGATGGAGGGAGTGACACCACCTTCACTTGCTGCTGAGGCTCTTCCCTCTCTCCCCAGCATATCCCTTACCTGGCTGTCTCTCCTCATGTATAAGGAACCTATAGTGGTGTAGAATCTACTCTTCTTCCCCCTGTGGCTTCCAGGCCCCCCCGGATAGCTGCTATCCAGCCCTATTTCTCACCACTGGCCTGGGGCTTCCTCCTGCCCCATGGCTTCACATCTCTGAACACATCAATCTCTGATGTTCTCTCTCCTTCCATTGAATTCCACCAGACACATTCAGGGTTGACTTTGTAATGTCTTCATATGAGTATCAATCAACACCTTCCCCAACTCAATTGTACTAGGTTGTAGAGCACAAGGATGATCTCGTGCTGCTCTGTGGCCCCTGTGCCTACACAGCTCTGAGCTTTGAGGAGGCTGCTCTCCTTGCTGACTCCATCATCTTTTCTGCCCTTCTGTTAAGGGCACTGGCCACAGCAACAGGGCAAATGACCCAAGCTGGCTGTAAGTGACCCATCCCTTTGGCTCCCATGATTAGACCAAGGAGAGGCATGGGGCCCAGCTGAGCCATTCAGAACCATTCCCTAGCATTTTCCACTCAAAGGTTGGAGATGAGATTTTCTCTTCCCAAGGCTACCTCTGGCCATGGTTCCAGCTTCATAGGGGCAATGGGATTAGGAAAATGAGGCCAACCTGCAAAGGAAAGCAGATGCAAGAGATGGAGGCAGAATGGGGGTGTCCTGGGGATCTTGGAGCCTGAATTCATTGGCACGAAAGGCAGCAGCATCCTCACTGTACTTGCAGTCCATTTGGACTCAATAAAAACTTTGAAAGTCACATGTGTTTTGGAATTCCTTCTCAGTGACACATTCATCTGTGCTCAGTTCTCCCAGCAAGGGTCAGCCCCTTATACCCCTGCAGCATCTGCTGCTATGAAGCAGAGCTATAAACGCCCTACCTGTGTATGGGAAAAGCTACATGGAGCAAATCCTCCTGCCTGAAGAAGTGCATCTCAGCATCGCTTCAGCTGTTGGGGCGTTTGTGGGGAGAACCAGACCACCTCTGCAGAAGGCAACAGACGTCTTCCAGCCGTGGAGTTGAATTCTCTATAAATGGTCCACCAGCAAACCACCAATACATTCCGTTGTTTGCCTAGAGAGAAATTTAAAAATAAATAAATGTTCACTTATAATTGTGCATGTGTCTTTTCCAGGACCTTCGGGAAACAAAGCCGGGAAATGTGAAATGACCCCCTCAAGCTCACATAAATAATAAATGGCTATAGCTAGGATGTTAATTCCATCTTTCACCTCCAAAATCTCTATTTTCTTTCAGCTCCAGCTTCTGTTTCACGGTGGCGTTACCACACCGCACCACATGAGGCCCTAATTGTAGGGCCTTAGAATCCTTGGTCTTTAAGAATGAAGTCACAAATTCCTGTGGTTTCTCTGCATAGGGTGGGGAGAAAGGCAGGGTACTAGGATACTAGTCTGAAAAAAGACAGCAAACCTCACTGGGTTTGATCCTCCCACTCCTAAAGGCGATGGTTGGCTTTGAGTACAGACCTTTTTGCAATATGCACATGTGCTTTCTGCCTCTCAAGAAGGCAAATGACTAAGATTCTTCCAGTTAAGTATCCCCTTGCTAAGCAGGCTCCAGTCACACTGGCCTTTCTTTTTCTCCTTCCCTCCACCAGCACTTTGCAGTCCTAATTCCTTCTGCCTGGCGCACTCTTCCTCCATGTCTTCACACTGACTTCACATAGCCAGCTTCTTCTCGCCCTTCAGGTCTCGGCTGGAGCCTCACCCCTCAAGATCCCTCTCCGCCCTGGAGCATAAGCTCTTAAAGCAGGGACATTTGCCTCGTTTTTGTTAGGTCTGATGTAGAGTGGGTTCTTAATATTTGTGAAATGAATTGAATGAATAGATGTGATGAAAAATCTGCCTCAAAGGTGTATTTAGTCTCTACATCTTTGTCATTCTAAATAGGAAGCCAGAAAGGCTCTGTGTGGAACAGGAGTACTAAAAGCTGGTTTTGTCAGGTGCCAGGGTGCAGACCCCCGTCCGATCCAGCTCAGGGCATCATCCCCTGCCCCAAAACACACTTGTGACCCCAGAGCATAAAGAAGCGGAAGCGATTGGGAGCTAAGACACATGTAATGTTTAAATTCACTGAAGAGCCAGGCGTGGTGGCAGTGAGCCGAGATCACGCCACTGCACTCCAGCCTGAGCAACAGAGTAAGACTCCAGAAAAAAAAAGATATCTGGTATCTTATCTCAATAAGGTATCTACTCATTCATACAACTATGTGGTATTCCACTGAATGGATGTGCCATCAGTTAATTGATGGACACGTCTGTTGTCACCAGTCACTTGCTTTGACAGTGCCTAATTTCTGTGTCTATACATCCTTTTGCACATGTATGAATATGTCTGTAGATAAATTACTGCCCTCATTCTTGAAATGCACTATTAGACTCCCAGGTAAAACTGTAACATACCTCTCTGTCTCCATTGCTTGAAGGGCAGTAGAAAAAGATGAGACTCTGGAAAACAGAAGTCCTGAGTGCCATGTCCACACTGCACCTACCTCCAACTCCAGGACTTTGAGCAAGATGAGATGCCTGCCCTTCTTCACTGAGTGTGGTGAAGATTCAATGAGATTAGGTAGAGAAGAGACGTACGTTGCTAATGGATGGTAGGAAAATTGTTATATTCTAGTAGGGAGTATTTTCTAGTTGTTATATTCTAGATGATTCTGGGAATAACTAAACCTTACAAGTTTGGCCTACACCTTTGGTAAGGTTTCTCTCAGGGCCCTTGGGACTGAATAAATGTGGTTTTTTTGTGTGTTTTTTTTTTTTTTTTGAGACAGAGTCTTGCTCTGTCACCCAGGCTGGAGTGCAGTGATGTGATCTCAGCTCACTGCAACCTCCACCTCCTAGACTCAAGCGATTCTCCTGCCTCAGCTTCCCAAGTAGCTGGGACTACAGGCACGCACCACCATTCCTGGCTAATTTTTGTAGTTTTAGTAGAGACAGTGTTTCACCATGCTGGCCAGACTGGACTTGAACTCCTGACCTCAAGTGATCTGCCTACCTCAGCCTCCCAAAATGCTGAAATTACAGGCGTGAGCCACCACACACTGGCCTGAATAAATGTATTTAGGAGAATGTGGTAAGTAATAAATGTGCAACCAACCACAGAGTAGCTGATAAATATACATGAAGCTAATCAGAGTAACAAAAGAACACAAGCTTGCCATTGCAGTACTTTTTACCATTTGCATTTATGTATTTGATTCTTTAGTTTTATCTGTCTGCTTATTAGGATGTTGGAGACGCAGGGCAGGCACCATGCATATCTTATTCACTATTTTAGCCCCAGGGCCAGAACAGTCCCTGACAGATGGCAGACCCTCCAACAACTGTTCAGTGAGTGAATTAAGCTGAGACCAAAGTTCCAATTCTAATCCTGCCAAGTACCAACATGAACGTGGGCACACACTTCCGAGTGGTTTTCAACCCTCTCTACAGGCTACTGTGACAACAAGTGACTGGATGCAGTGTTTCCCCAGAGGGAGGCATAGGTGTATGATTGGTGACAGGAGAAAATGTTAGGTGGTACATGGGTGAATTTTTATATTTATAGTCATATTTGTTTTAATATACATTATATATAACTTGCCCATCAAACCCATGCTTTCACAGATATTACTGTTTAAGATGAGGATAAGTAAATATTTAAGTTAATAAAGTGAATCAATTTAAAGAAAAATATGTACTTTATATGGTGAAACAAAGAAATAGCAAAAATAGTGATGATGAAACCATCTGGGGCTGGGTGCAGTGGCTCACGCACCCTGGCTGGGCCTTCCCACCACCCTTGTGATAGTAGGGAGAGGGACAAGGAGAGGCTTTCAAGGGTCAGGGGACCTGCCTCCTACTAGGTCAGGGCTTTGTCTCAGCCCCACCCCTCCCTAGGAGAGTCACTCTGTGCTTGGGGGCATTCTCACCATGCGTAGGAGAGTGCACAGCTGAGGCAGGAGAATTGCTTGAACCTGGGAGGTGGAGGTTGCAGTGAACCGAGATTGTGCCACTGCACTCCAGCCTGGACAATAGAGTGAGACTCTGTCTCAAAGAGCGTGCCCTCTCCCAGAGCCTCAGGATGGGAGCTTAGTGTCTTTTTTGAAAAAAATTAGACTTAGTTTTCAATTATTATGTAAGTAATTGATACATATCGTTAAGTAAAATGATAGGCGGCCATCGTTTCGGACTAAGCTCCTGCACCAGGCCCCAACAGACCAGACTAAAAATCAGAATGGAGTCACCCATGCTCAAGTTTCATGTCACCAAACCTAAACTAAGTCACCTGACCTTCAGGGAAATCAGGAGAGAGAGAACACCCAATTTTCCAGACAGGTCCTTTGAAGCCTTCAGTCCTTCAGTCATGAAGAAGTTCCCTCTGCCTTAATCCTTACAGGCAAAAAGGTAGCCTGAAGGAAACTGTTGTTAACTATGCAGTTATTTTTCTATTATTCTATTATGTCCCCACCTTACAAGAAAAGTAACTTTCAAAGGACTAATACACTCTGTTCTTAGCTTCCGCTTCCTTCAGGCCTTCTCTATGAAGCCAGCCTCTTCTGCTCAGTGCTTTGGAACACCGATTCTATTTCATGGACTGAAGCATTGCCCAATTCTAGAATTGCAATAAAGCCAACTGAGATCTTTAAATTGGCTATAATTCATCCTTTGGCAATACAGTTTAAAAAAAATTCTTACAATGCTATAGAAGGGTATGAGATACACAATAAAAGACACCCCCACCCTCTGGAATCTACCACTCATAGTAGTTTATCTGGTGGTTTCCACTTTTTAAAAATGGTCTGGGCCAAGCACAGTGACTCACTCCTGTAATCCTAGCACTTTGGAAGGCGGAGGTGGGCAGATTGCCTGAGCTCAGGAGTTCGAGACCACCCTGGGCAACACAGTGAAACCCCGTCTCTACTAAAATACAAAAGAAATTAGCCAGGTGTGGCAGCATGCGCCTGTAGTCCCAGCTACTCGGGAGGCTGAGGCAGGAGAATTGCTTGAACCCAGGAGGCAGAGGTTGCAGTGAGCCGAGATCATGCCGCTGCACTCCAGCCTGGGCGACAGAGCGAGACTCCGTCTCTAAAAGAAATAAATAAATAAAATTTAAAAATAAAATAATGCTCTGTAGGCCAGGCACGGTGGCTCATGCCTGTGATCCTAGCACTTTGGGAGGCCAAGGCAGGTGGATCACCTGAGGTCAGGAGTTTGAGACCAGCCTGGTCAATATGGTGAAACCCCTTCACTACCAAAAATACAAAAATTAGCCGGGCAGGGTGGTGTGGGCCTGTAGTTCCAGCTACTCGGGAAGCTGAGGCAGGAGAATCGCTTGAAGCTGGGAGGCGGAGGTTGCAGTGAACCGAGATCGTGCCGCTGCACTCCACCCTGGGCGATAGAGTGAGACTCTGTCTCAAAAATAAATAAATAAATAAAATAAAATAAAAATGGCCTGTATTATTTTTATTCATCATCTTCAGTAAGACCTCTCCATTCCTCGCCATAAAGATGAGGACATTATGGCACATACTTACCCTTTCTCCTTCCCAGCCACAACTTCTAATTTTTCTTGGTTACATTATTATTTTTATATAGTTTAAAAAAGGGTATCACATTTACACACTGCTCTGTAATCATGTAATCATAAAGCTTCCTCTGCTGTGAGTTGATTTAAAAAGTTAAAAACTAGTAAACAGCATTTACAGATTGATGGTGAAATCAACATTATTTCCTATGGAAACAAGTAGTGTGTGATCAGACCTGGGTCATTAAAACTTTACCACTAGAAGGAAAATTTAAGGTTCCAGTCATTCTTTCCCTCCCCATAGCTTTTTTCATTTCTTCCTAGTCAGTTCATTTTCTCTTGAGAAGTAAAACCAAAATCCTAAGCCCCAAGACTGACTGAATGGAATTCCTGTCCTGTTGGCCAAGGAGAGCCCGGGACAGCATCTGGAGGTGGAACACAACTCCTTATACCCATGCCCTCCCTAGCTGCTGGTAGGCATTCTTCCCTAAAGTCTAAACAGAAACCAGACCTTTGGAAAGCCTGGCTCCACCGCCGATTTCCACCAACTCCCCCTCCCTTTTGCCATTTCACCACAATAACCAACATGCGTTCCTTCCTGATAAGAGGCCACCCATCACTGAATGGTTTTGGCCAGTTTACAACAGATGTGCAGGGAGGGTTTTCATATCCTCCGCTTCGCCTTTTGACATCAGAAGCCCAGAAGCTCCACCCTCAGATCATGGTAAGGACACTATGTTTTGTACAGGGGTCCCATGAAAGGGCATGAAGCTCAGTTGCACAGGCACACGTTTCTCCTTTCACAAATATTAGTGACCCCTCCTACAGCTTATTAAATATGTATATTTGGCCACCTACTCAACATACATTTTTTTTTCCTGTGCCCTTCCCTCGAGGTGCATGTTTTCAGCTACTGGCAGAAGGCTACACTTTCCAGCCTCTCAGAATGGCCACCTGCACCATGCAACTCTTTATGTGAAATAAAGCTCTCCTCTTCAAATTTATGAACCTCATCATTCTTGGCTTGACTCCTTTTTTTTTTTTTTTTTAAACAGAGTCTCGCTCTGTTGCCTAGGCTGGCGTGCAGTGGTGCAATCTCAGCCCACTGCAACCTCCACCTCTGGGTTCAAGTGATCTCCTGCCTCAGCCTCCCAAGCAGCTGGGATTACAGGTACCCGCCACCACTCCCGGCTAATTTTTGTATTTTTCATAGAGATGGGATTTCACCATGTTGGCCAGGCTGGTCTCGAACTCCTGACCTCATGATTTGCCCACCTCAGCATCCCAAAGTGCTAGGATTACAGGCGTGAGCCACCATGCCCAGCCACTTGACACTCTTAACCCATGTCCTCATTTTTAGACTCCTAATCCACCAGGAAGTTCGGCCAATTCTACCTCTAAAATATATCATAAATCTATCCATTTTTTTTTTTCTGATACCATTTTGATTTATCATTGCTGACCTGAACTTCTCCGAATTCTGAGATCAAGGTCCTGGTAGGTAGGGTCAGTATCTTCAGAGGGCTCTTTCCTTGGCCACTTTCTCCCTGTGTGTTCACATGGTCTTACCTCTGTGTGTGTCTGTGTCTGCGTCCTAATCTCCTCTTATGAGGACAACAGTCATGTTGAGTTAGGGCCCATACTCATGACCTCTTTTTTTTTTTTTTTTTTTTTTTGAGATGGAGTCTTTCTCCATCACCCAGGCTGGAGTGCAGTGGTGCAATCTCAGCTCGCCACAGCCTCTGCCTCCCAGGTTCAAGTGATTCTTCTGCCTCAGCCTCCTGAGTAGATGGGATTACAGGTGCATGCCACCACACCCAGCTAATTTTTGTATTTTTAGTACAGACGGGGTTTTGCCATGTTGACCAGACTGGTCTCGAACTCCTGACCTCGGTTGATCTGCCCACTTCGGCCTCCCAAAGTGCTGGGATTATAGGAATGAGCCTCTTCGCCTGGCCCCCATGACCTCATTTTAACTTATTACCTCTTTAAAGACCCTATTTCCAAATACAGTCACATTCTGAGATACTGGGCGTTAGGACTTTAACATAAGAACTTTGGAGGAATACATTTCAGCCCATAACAGCGCCCCCCCCCCCCCGCTTTTTTTTTTTTTTTTTTTTTTGAGTAGGCGTTTCACTCTGTCACCCAGGCTGGAGTGCAGTGGCGCGATCTCGGCTCCCTGCAAGCTCCGCCTCCCGTGTTCACGCCATTCTCTTGCCTCAGCCTCTCGAGTAGCTGGGACTACAGGTGCCTGCCACCACGCCCAGCTAATTCTTTTGTATTTTTAGTAGAGACGGGGTTTCACCGTGTTAGCCAGGACGGTCTCGATCTCCTGACCTCATGATCCGCCCACCTCGGCCTCCCAAAGTGCCAGGATTACAGGCGTGAGCCACCGCGCCCAGCCAACACCACGCTTTTGAAAAACAAGAATTCTCCACCACCCGTCTACTCATCCAAACCCTCTAATGGTTCCCGTTGTGCATAGATTAAAATTAAAAACCCCTGCCTTGACTTTACGTGGGTAAAGGGAAAGGGAAAGCTTTCCCCTTGGCCTCCTGAAGTTTCACTGGAAAATCAACTTGCAAAAGGCAGATTGGTGGGTAAAAAGGCATACAAATTTATTTGCTGTGTATTCACAGGGAGAACCACTAAGTAACTGCTCACCCCGCAAGGTGGTGCCTAAGTGTATATGTCGTCCTGGCAAAACAGGTTATGGGAGTGGGAGAAGAGGAGTTCTGTTGAGGGGATTTTTAGGGAGAATGGATGGATTAAGGAACAGATATTAACGTGTACATTATCTTGTGAAAAGGTCTGTTCAAGTGTGGCTATACTCTTGGTTTCACAGGAAAGGGAAGAAAAAACAATCGTCCTTAATGTGCCTTAGTGTGTCTGGATCTTAGGCAGATAAAGAAACCGTAACTTCTTTGGGAAAGATGGGATGAGGGAGAAGGTCAGAGAAACCTTGAGTGTTCTTCACTTCAGTATGTCAAAGCACCATATTTTGGGGTATCGGTTTCCGAGCCCCAACAACTTACAAATTCTTACATGCTCTCACTTTTGCCAGTCTCTCCATCTGGGCTAGTACCCAATGCCCACCCCCCACCTTTTTTTTTTTTTTTTTCAAATGCAGTAATGCGTCAGTTAACGATGGGGACAGATTCTGAGAAATGTGCTATTAGGCAATTTTGTTGTGTGAACATCAGAGAGTGTACTTGCACAAACCTGGATGGTAGAGCCTACTCCACACCCAGGTCCACACCCAGGCCATATGGTGTATTTGTTGCTCCTAGGCTCCAAGCCTGTATGCACATTACTGTCCTGAATACTGTAATGCCAACTGTAATGCAATGAAAGCATTTGTGTATCTAAACATAGAAAAGGTACAGTAAAATTAGGGAATGAAAGATAAAAAATAGGGCCGGGCGAAGTGGCTCATGCCTGTAATCCCAGCACTTTGGGAAGCTGAGGCAGGTGAATCACCTGAGGTCAGGAGTTCAAGACCAGTCTGGCCAACATAGCGAAACCCTATCTCTACTAAAATTACAAAAAATTAGCCAGGCATGGTGGTGCATACCTGTAATCCCAACTACTCAGGAGGCTGAGGCAGGAGAATCACTTGAACCAGGGAGGCGGAGGTTGGAGTGAGCCAAGATGGCGCCACTGCACTCCAGCCTGGGCGACAGAGCGAGACTCCATCTCAAAACAATATTTAAAAAAAAAAAAAGGATTAAAAAAAACACCTGTATAGGGCCTTTCCATCAATGGAACTTGCAAAACTGGAAATTTCTCTGAGTGAATCAGTGAGTGAGTGGTGAGTGAATGTGAAGGCCTAGGATATTACTGTCCATTACTGTAGACTTTAAATATTGTACACTTAGGCTACACTAAATTTACTTTAAAAATTTTGGCCAGCCATGTTGGCTCACGCCTGTAAACCCAGAAGAGGCAGGAAGATGGCTTAAGCCCAGGAGTTCAAGACCAACCTGGGAAAATGGCGAGATTCCCATCTCTATAAAAATAGAAATAAAAAATTAAAAATGTTCTGTCATCAATAATAAATTACCCTTAGCTTACTATAATATTTTTACTTTATAAATGTTTTAATTTTTTGATTTTTTGCCTCTTTTATAATAACAGTTGTTTAAAAGAAACCAACGTACAAAGATACAGAAACATTTTTATAGCCTTATTCTAGAAGTTTTTTCCCGCTTTTAAAACTCTTTTGTTAAAAACTAAGACACAAACATACACATTAACCTAGGCCTACACAAGTCAGACTCATCAAGGTGTCACTAGGTGATAGAAATTTTTCAGGTTCATTATAATCTTAAGGTACCATCATCACATGAGCAGTCCATCATCGATCATACTCTAAACTTAGCTCCTACCTCATTTGCATTTGCTAGTCTCACTGCATAGAACCTTCCTACTCATTCAATTAAGAAACACTTTTAGAGCAATGCCCTGTGTCTAGCACTGCTCTACATTGAGAAAGTGGCTCAGAGCAGTCTGAGGAATGTGAGGTATGCAAAATTGATTAGGCCCAGACAGGAGCAGGAGACACCTGTCACATCCTCCGCACCCATGCCTGGGGGTAATTGCTTAAAGGCATTTTGTTTTCTCTTTCCTTTTCCGTAATTTCAGACTAGCTGATAAATTACCTGCAATGTTACCACAAGTTACACAATGTGACCCTCACCTGTTATCTTCACGTTCCTGGGGTTTGTGGTAGGAAGATCAACGTATAGACAATGATAGCTTATGTTATTTTAATGAACCATTGTAAATTCTTGGTAAGCAACTTAGGAACTGCATCCTAACTGTTTCATCTTTTTTTTTTTTTTTTTAACTTTTAACCCACTTGTAATGGCTGCTAATCGGAGCATATATTCAGGGCAACTTGAATCCATGACTCCCAGGCTGCAGACCTCAACCCTGGCCCAAACAGACTCTCTACTTATATTAATTTTGCTTCAGTTTCTTCCTTTACGTCAACAAGATGAACAGTCTTCCCAGCTGGGCTATACGTACCTCGGGATACAGGAAGTCCTGTACAACTTACAAATTCCTATACGCTCTCACTTTTGCCAATCTCTCCACCTGGGCTAGTACCCAATTCCCCCCTTTTTTTGGTTGGGGGATTGGGAAGTCCTGTACCCTGAGGTGCATATAGCACAGTTGGGAAGACCCTTCAAAGCGATCTGTGGGCCCAGATATACTAGGGAAATCCTGAATTTTTGTATACTCTTTTCTAAAATTGATTGGCCTGCAAACTCAGTCTTCCAATTCTCCTTTTACATCTCCCCTTCCACAAGGAAAAGCATAGCACCCTTTCCATTGCCTGTCGCAGGTAGCGACTATCTGGGGCCCGTGTCACGCAGGTGGTAAAAAGAATTTATCAATACAGTTGTAGGTAAAGAAAGGCAGATTTATTAGACAAAGCAGGAAAGTATGTTGCAAGGGTGCAACAAGCAAATCAGCAAGAGAGGAGCTGACCGCCAGGAAACAAAGGTTTGCTGGGGATTTGATAGAATGGTGCTTGGGCTGTGTGTTAAGAGGGCTTTGTGCAGTACTGATAATGCTGAGGCTGCAGTGAGCTAACTTGCATTTTTCTATCAGCTGAGTTGTCTGGTAATAGCTGGGTGCAGGAAGATGGTGAGTAATTTGCACAGGAGGACTATGTATCCTGAACCACGAAGAAAGGTAGACTTACAGCTTACCTGCCTTCTCTTTTTGCTTTCCTTCATTCTCACCAGCCCAACTCCCCCTCCCTAAATTAGGACTCCACATTGCCTGGGTGTAAACTAACAGGAATTGAACAAGGGACACTTCAAGAACATATTTTTCCTTTTTTTTTTTTTTTGAAAACACTTTATATATATATATATATATTTTATTTTATTATACTTTAAGTTCTAGGGTACATGTGCACAACGTGCAGGTTTGTTACATATGTATACCTGTGCCATGTTGGTGTGCTGCACCCGTTAACTCGTCATTTACATTAGCTATATCTCCTAATGCTATCCCTCTCCCCACCCCACAACAGGCCCCGGTGGGTGATGTTCCCCTTCCTGTGTCCAACTGTTCTCATTGAAGAACATATTTTTCCACAGGGCATATCCTTGAGCGCTAAACAAAGAGGGCTTAGTAAAATGATTGTTTTTATTTCCTCCTTTATCTTGAAGATAGAGATCTATCTGCCTATCCCTTTGTCTATCCACCAGCTTGTCCATCCCTCCCTCCATCTTTCTCAGCACTTAGAAATAAGGTATCAGAGTGATGTAACCACCCAGTGGATTCTTCCTGCCTGCTGCACAACAAAATTGACTCATGGGCACCATGGCATTGCAATAAAGAAAGAGTTTAATTGACACAAGTCTGGCCACACTGTGTAAGAGACAGAGTTATTACTCAAATCAGTCTCCCCGAAGGCTCCTAGGTTAGGGGTTTTTCAAAGATAGTTTGCTGGGTAGTGGGGCAGGGTAGGGAACATGCCAATTGGTTGAGTTGGAGATGGAATCATAAGAAATCCAAGCTGTCCTCTTGTGCTGAGTCAGTTCCTGGGTAGGGGCCACAGGACTGACTGGTGGGTCCAGGTGGGGCCACCCAGTTGTCAGAAATGCACAAACCTGAAAAGACATCTCAAAAGGCCAATCTTAGGTTCTACAATAGTAATGTCATCTGCAAGAGTTATTGCGGAAGTTGCAAATCTGACCTCCAGAATAATGGCTGACAATTGTTTAGAATTCAAGTCCCTCTCATCTTCATAGCTTAGTTGCCTTGCATTAGTTTTACAAGAACACTTTGATTTTGGGGAAGGGCTATTATCATTTCAACTATAAACTAAATTTCCCACAAAGTTAGCTTGGCCCACGCCCAGAAATGAGCAAAGACAGACAGCCTGTGAAGCAAGATGTCAAATTTCTCTTACTGTCATAATTTTGCAAAGGCCATTTCAGGAACATGCACAGTAGTCCCCCCTACTTATGTGCTCCGTATATATTAGCTACCCATTGTCAACCACAGTCCAAAAGATATTAAGTGGAAAATTACCAATTCATAGGTTTAAATAACCAATTCAGAAATAACCAATTCGTAGGTCTTAAAATGCATGCCATTTCTTGGTAGCATGATGAAATCTCCACCGTCCCATTCTGTCTTGCCCAGGATATGAATCCCCCCTTGCCTAACAAATTCATGCTGTCTACACTACCCACCCATTAGTCACTTATTAGCCCTCTGAATTACTGGATTGAAAAAACATAGTGTATGTATAGGGCTTGGTACTATTCACGGTTTCAGTCATCCACTGAGGGGTGTTGCAATGTATCTCCCACGGATAAGGAAGGACTGGTATATTAACACTTTTATTTACAAGATAAAGGATAGTTTATATAGTTCTGGGTAAAATAAATTAATTAATTTAAAAAGAAAAAAGATACAGGCAAACTTTAAGCTTGTTAAAAATTAAGTAAAATAATTTGGGTTATTTAATTGGACAAAGAGGACTGGCTTTGCCAATGAAACAATATGGCCGATACTCTGCATGAATTGGACAAGCTAAACTTGCAAATCCACAGTTTTGACGAAAATACAGTGAGAGCAGTTATGAAATATCATGCCAGAAAATAATCCATTCCCAGAAGTTGTGAAAAGAGTTTTTAGTTATCTTTTTTTTTTTTTTTCCCAGACAGAGGCTCACTCCGTTGCCCAGGCTGGAGTGCAGTGGCTGGATCATGGCTCACTGCAGCCTCAAACTTGTGGGTTTAAACAATCCTGCCTCCTAAGTCTCCTATATAGCTGGGACTACAGGTGCGCACCACCATGCCTAGCTAATGTTTTGTATTTTCGGTAGAGACGATGTTTCACCATTTTTTCCAGGCTGGTCATGGACTCCTGGGCTCAAGCAATCTGACTGCCTCAGCCTCCCAAAGTGCTAGGATTACAGACATGTGCCACTGTGCCTAGCCTGATGTCAACTTTTAAAAGTATACACTGGGATATTAATTTTTAAAATACTTTTATGAGGCACAGAAGCGAAAACGTTTAGAGTGCTACTTTCTAAGTTCTGGAGTCATAGAGAAGAGTGAACAAGATAATTAAGGTCCCTGCCCTCTTAGAACATATATCCCAGGTTTGCTGTTTATAATTTTAACTCAATATATATACAATGAAATATTATTCAGCCTTATAAAAGAAAACCGTGTTATGAGTGACAACATAGATGAACCTGGAGAACATTATGTTGGTGCGATAAGCCGGGCACAGAAAGACAAATACTACATTAGCTTGTGTATACGTGTAATCTAAAAAAATCAGATTCATAGAAGCAGAGCATAGAATGCTGGTTGTCAGGGCTGCAGAGGTAGGAAAGATAGGAGATGCTGCCCAAAGTTACAAAGTTTCAGTTAGGCAGGATGAATAAATTCTAGAGATGTAATGTATATTGTATACTTGCAGTTTTCGTCTTCGTTTCGTTTTGTTTTTTTTAAATAGAGAGAGAAAAGGTCTCACTCTGTCATCCAGGCAGGAGTACAGTGGCATGATCATGGCTCACTGCAGCCTCAAATTCTTGGGCTCAAGTGATCTTCCCACCTCAGCTTCCCATCTATCAGGGACTACAGGCACATGCGACCATGCCCGGCTATTTTTCCATTTTTTTGTAGAGACGAGGTCTTAGCTGTTTCCCAGGATGAGAATAGATCTTAAATGTTCACAGCACACACACACACCCACACACACACCCACACACACACACACCTGCAAATGATAACTGTATGAGATGAAGGTTATGTTAATTATTTTGATTGTGGTAATCATTTCAGGATGTATATATATATATATCAAAACATTACGTTGTATATCGTTATGATATACAATCTTTGTCAATTATACCTCAATAAAACTGGAAAAATAAATAAGATTTTTAACTCAAATGTCACTTGCTTAGAGATGTCTTCTCTGAGCCAAGTCACTCTATCACATTGCCTTCCTAGCAATTAAAACTACCTGAGATTATTGCCTTTTTTGGTCTATTTTCTCTCTCCATTCTAAAATGTGTTTGCCATGAGAGGGGAGATCGAGTCTGTTTTGTTTTCTCTGTGCCCCCAGAGCCTAGAATAGTGTCCGGCATTTTAAAGTACACAATAAATGCTTGTTGAACAAATGAATGGATTTGTTAGTTTTGTGCCCATTTCACAAAGGGGCAAAGTGAGGCCTCTGAGAGCCAGAAGCTCTAGGTCAGTGACTGTCCTAGTCTATCCAAGCACAGAGCAGCTCTGGTTAGTCTCTGCTCAATTCCCCTCCCCTCGCCCAAACGTCCCTTAGCTTTGGCCTCGCTCCTGGCCGAAATCCCCGCGGGTTCTCCTCGCAGTGTCCACTGGATCCCGCCAGGAGGCAGCAGAGGCGCCAGCACCCAGTCCGACGGGACAGAGGACCGGAGGGGGTTTCCGCTTCCGGGAGAGGCTGACCGCTTCCGCTTCCGTCCACTTGGCGAGTGAGACGCTGACGGGAGGATGGAGGTATTGGTGGCTGAATGCTCCGCGCGGCTGCTGCAGCAGGTTTGGACGCAGGAGACCGGCGGGAACGCCTGAAAGAGATGGAGCAGGCTCTGACTCCTGCCCAAGCGGCTTCGGGGGCGGGACAGCTAGGCAGGGACCATCCTGGTCCTCTCAGAGTGGGGCGGCACGGTCCCTGTGGGAGCAGGAAGGGTTGGGAGAGGAAGCACCCATCATTTCAAAGCCCGTGTGACTGTGACTTTCAGCGGAATGGAGGGTCCCCACTCTCTCCCAGGCCTCCCTCAAGCCAGCGTCCTCGGTGGGCTGGAGCCTGGCATGTTTAGAACAATTCTCTCCCCACAATCCACCTCCTCTTCTGCATGCACATGTGATTTAGGGGATGCGGGGAGATAGACAAGTTGGGAGTACATTCAGAGCTCTGGGTCTTGCTTTGCAGCTCAGCCGCAGTTCTTTCCGGGTTACTGAGCGAGAGGATTCCTAATAAGCCCATGGGGCGATTCATTATCAGACCAACGGAGTTTGCTCTGTGCCCTCAGCATTCGTCGGGAAGGAGCAACCACACCATATAAAAGTGAAAGCGGCCGGGCGCGGTGGCTCACGCCTGTAATCCCAGCACTTTGGGAGGCCGAGGTGGGCGGATCACGAAGTCAGGAGATCGAGATCATCCTGGCTAACACAGCGAAAATCCGTCTCTACGGAAAATAAAAAAAAAAATTAACCGGGTGTAGTGGCGGGCGCGTGTATTTCTAGCTATTCTCGAGGCTGAGGCAGGAGAATGGCGTGAACCCGGGAGGCGGAGCTTGCAGTGAGCAGAGCGCACACCACTGCACTACAGCCTGGGCGACAGAGCGAGACTCCGTCCCCCGCCCACCCCCCCCGAAAAAAAGTGAAAACGGAACAGTTCCATTACCTTTTATGCCCAGGTGGGGAGGGATGGTGGGAAGATAGTTCACAGTACTCTGTCCTGTTACAGCTTTATACTTAATCAGCAGCCACAAAGTACAAGTTAGTCAAGTAAATTGGCAGGCTCTTTAAATTTCTGAACCACGTATTTATCGGTATGTATTTATCTTTGCCTCACTGGGTTGTGATAATCATAAAGGTAATTTCTGAAAAGTGTTTAGCTCAGCTCCTGGAACATAATATTTGCCCATTTTTGGCAATTTGGTTTTCGCTGTAGCTATCTCCCAGTAAGTATTCTGAAATTTCAGGTGAGGAATCTCCCCCCGAGTTTTGCAGTTTAAGTTGGAAGCTTTATTTCTTTCTGAATTGACATGTCTTTACTTTTAGATATTAAAGTACAAAGCCTGGTCTGGTCTAGTCTAGGACCTAAGACACTGGAAAGAGGAAGAAATGGGAAAATTGTTTAGTCCCAGAAAGGGTGAAAGGCCGACCCTTGAGCTATTTTGAATGTGACAAAAGACATTTGGTTTTTTAAGAGTCCCAAGTCATAAGATTTGGGAATAAAAGCAGTTTGGTCAACCTGAAACTTAACTACTCTTGCTAAATCAGAGTGTCTTATCGAGCCAAAGAAAAGAACGAGGGATATGAGACGTGAGACATATCCCATTATATACTTACTCCTATTCCTGTCTCCCAGCACACACGTATGTGTGGTTAATATTTTCTTTTTCTTTTTTCTTTTTTTTTTGAGACAGAGTCTCGCTCTGTCAAGCAGACTAGAGTGCAGTGGCACGATCTCTGCTCACTGCAACCTCAGCCTGTGGGATTCAGGCAGTTCTCCTGCCTCAGCCTCCCAAGTAGCTGGGATTACAGGCATGCGCCACCGTGCCTAGCTAGTTTTTGCATTTTTAGTAGAAACAGCGTTTTGCTATGTTTGCCATGCTGGTCTTGAACTCTTGGCCTCAAGTGATCCATCTGCCTAGGCCTCCCAAAGTGCTGGGATTACAGGCGTGAGCCACCATGCCTGGCCAATATTTTCTTATTAAGGATAATATGCTAACGTCAGCAAAAGTCTCAGAGGAGAAAGAAACACAGCTCATCAAAGGGAACATTAATGATTCCCATGGTCTATGCCAGGCCTTGGTAGAGAGGGGAAATGTGGAAGTCAGTTTATGGACTGAAAAAAGTGCTTTTTTTTCCACAGGAAGAAGAGATTAAATCTCTGACTGCTGAAATTGACCGGCTGAAAAACTGTGGCTGTTTAGGAGCTTCTCCAAATTTGGAGCAGTTACAAGAAGAAAATTTAAAACTAAAGTATCGACTGAATATTCTTCGAAAGGTGAGTACTTTGGGTTTCAGTTTTATTCTCCAATTTGAATCATTATACCTTTTTAAAAGCCTTTGTTACCAGAGATTCTGGAAGTATATCCTATGGAATTTGGAAAAAGAAGCATAGAAACCCTATTCTTTTCCCTGCATTAGACAACTTAGGACTGAGGTAGTTGGTGCAAATAGTGAGAAGTTGGTGTTGTCCTGTCCTTCAGGACTCTTTGAAATGTTTCATCCTGCTAACTATTTGGCTAACGTAAAGTGGGATTTAGGTAGGGTTGAGACATTTCTTTTTAAAAATTTATTTATTATTTTTTGAGACAAGGTGTCTGTCACTCAGGCCAGAGTGCAGTGGCATCGTCACAGCTCAGTACAGCCTCAACCTTCAGGCTCAAGCAGTCATCCCACCGCAGCCTCCTGAGTGGCTGGGACTACAGGCGTGTGCCACCACATCCAGCTAATTTTTTTTTTTTTTAATAGAGATGGGGTCTTGCTGTGTTGGCCAGGCTGGCCTCAGAATTCCTGGCTTCAGGCAACCCTCCCTGTCTTGGCTTCCCAAAGTATTGGAATTACAAGTATGACCCATGGCACCTAGCATGGTTGAGGCATTTCTTTCAACAGTTTATGCCCATGCCTTTTTTAAAAAAACGTATTTGATTTTTAAACCATTGCCTCTATCATAAAGGAAATATTTGAAAATACACCTGCATATTTTCTGTGCCCTAAGTTGGTTATTTTACAGTTTTATATCTTACATAATCATTTGGGTTTTTTTCCATCTGGTATTTCACAACACTTTTTTCCCCATGAAACTTGTGCTGTGTTTATTTAATGGTCTCATGATTTAACAGTGTTTTCAATTTTGTTTGAAAAAAATGAACTTGCTGCAGTTTTTGGCCTGCCTTTCATATTTGGTGATGACATATCCCAGAGTATTGACCTCATTCCCGTAATTATTCTCCTGTGTGTATATATTACTCTCAGACAAACTGTGCTGGCATTAAATCCTTTTCCCAGAGCTGATTGATTCCATTTACTCACCTTAGACTCTATCTGCCCCACTCCCATGACGTCTCTCATATTATGTTTTTTTTTGTTTGTTTGTTTGTTTGTTTGTTTGTTTTTTGAGACGGAGTCTCACTCTTGTTTGCCAGGCTGGATTGCAATGGCACGATCTCGGCTCACCATAACCCTGCCTCCCAGGTTCAAGTGATTCTCCTGCCGCAGCCTCCCAAGTAGCTGGGATTACAGGCATTCACCACCACACCTGGTTAATTTTGTATTTTTAGTAGAGACGAGGTTTCTCCATGTTGGTCAGGCTGGTCTCGAACTCCTGACCTCAGGTGATCTGCCTGTCTTCCCTTCTCAAAGTGCTGGGATTACAGGCGTGAGCCACCATGGCCGGCGTCCATATTACCTATTTGTGATCTGCTGTGCTCGAGTCTCATATTACCTATATGTGATCTGCTGTGCTTGTCCTTGAGTCTTCTAAAATCACAAAATTCCTTTTCCATAGTATCTTCCCAAAAGAATCTCACCTTTCTCGTTGTCATTCATTCTACACTTATATATGTGTAATTCTCTGTTATATTTATTTTAATTCAAAAGTATTATTAAATGTCTAATATATGCTAGAGACTATGAGGGAAAAGATACACAAAAGGAAGTACAGTATTTTCTCGAACTCCTCACCTCAAGTAATCGTCCCACCTCAGCCTCCCAAGTAGCTGGGATAGAAATATAGCATATTCTACTACACATTTTTCTATAATGCAGATTAGCTCTTATATAGATAGGAGAATGCTGTCACTGTATTGTGGGAGGCATATTGGTTCTTTGACAAATACATTGCCCTACTTTGCCCAATGAGCAGCTGAACACAAGGTACACAGCAGAACTAAAAACCACAGAGTAATAAAGTACTGTGTGTGATGGCCATTGACCCTGTCGTCTTTCCCTGGTTCACTTTGGCCAGGCGCTCTGACTTGAAAGCATCACATAAGAAACTGGTAGAGACAACTTATTGAATTGATTATAATCAGATAGTAATTTTCACAGTGCCAAAACTAAGCACAGTAGATTTCGTGTGTGTAGGTACACACACATACGTATGTACGTGGTGGTACTCCTATCCTTTAAAAATAAAAAATTGAGGTTGGGCGCGGTGGCTCACACCTGTGATCCCAGCTGTTTGGGAGGCCGAGGCAGGTGGATCACCTGGAGTCAGGAGTTCGAGACCAGCCTGGCCAACATGGCAAAACCCTGTCTCTACTAAAAATACAAAAATTAGCCAGGGATGGTGGCGCGGGCCTGTAATCCCAGCTACTTGGGAGGCTGAGGCATGAGAATCGCTTAAACCCAGGAGGTGGCGATTGCAGTGAGCCAAAATCGTGCCACTGCACTCCAGCCTGGGCAACAGAGCAAGACCCAGTCTCAAAAAAATAAATACATAAAAATAAACAAAAAATTGACATTTATTATAGCAGCTTTTGGGTATAAGATCATAATCTAGGCCAAGTGTGGTGGCTCACGCCTGTAATCCCAATGCTTTGGGAGGCCAAGGCAGGAGGATCTCATGAACCCAGGAGTTCAGGTTACAGTGAGCTGTCATGCCACTGCACTTCAGCCTCAGCAGAGTGCACAGTGAGATCTTGTCTGTTACCCCCAACAAAGAAGAAAAAAGGATCATATCCAAATAAATTTGGCATTTGCTGTTGGAAATCATTAGATTAGGAAAAATGTATCTTCCTTGTTTTAAGTATGTTACCACAGAGAGGAGTCAATTATTGATTAGCTATGAACTTGAAATCAGGTTTTTTAGTGAATTTAAGAATATAATTTCTTCATATGATAGAGAGGGCTGATGAGGGGAGCATAAAACTTGGACTCTCCATTCCGGTAGACCCGAGTTTGAATCTGGCCTTTTCCACTTATTCTGTCTTGTCTTTGGCAAGTTACTTATCTGTAGCCCACATAGAAATAGTGATAATAGTAACAAACTCAATTTTATTATGTAGATGGAATAAGATAATGCATATAAATAAAGCATTTGGTTCAAATCTTGACACTACATACTCAAATACTAACTTTTGTTATTGTCATTATTTTATACTGTTGACATTTTGATGAATATAAATTTGTGATGAACATAAAATTGTGATGAACATGTTGATGAACATAAAATTGACAAACATAAAGGTGTATAGGCAGCGTGTTTATCTTCCATTAAAAGCATATGTGTCATTCACCTTTTTTTTTGCTAAACTGCTATATGGCAAGTACAGTGCTAGATGCCAGGGACAGGGAAGAGAGCCATGAATTAAGCACTTTCTGTGCATCCAGCAGTCTAGTGGTAGAGACAGAGAGTTTTGTGAAGGTATGACAAGTGCAGTAATAGAGATAATTATATGCCATCTTAAATGACTATATTCCATGGGAAAACAGGAGGTAGTAGGTCTAATAACAGTAAAACAAAACTACTGGCTTTTCTGGTATATTGATATTACCTACTTTGCTCCCTTTTATTTCATGCCTTGAAGAGTCAACATTTTGATGGACATCATGTAATTTTTTGTTTTTTGTCCATTGAGTTTTCACTTCCAATATTTGATGTGAAATTATATTATTTTCTCAGAGATTTGAAGCTGAGAAAAGGATTCCGTCAGCCCTTTTAACTTCCTCCTCCCAGTTTCTGTTCTGCTAAAACAAATGCAAAAAGTAAGACCTCAGGGCATTTCCCATGGATGTCTTAGATGCCGTGGGATGGACTTGTCCTGCTACATGTCTTAGCAAATCCCAGATCTGAGGGCATCACACTATGAGTACGTTTTCCCTTTTGGTTCTTAAGATATTTGAAGGTTTATACTCAAAATATTTGGAGACATCTTGTATGATGATGGTATAGTACATTATGGACATGTTTCCATTCTTTTCCTACAGAGTCTTCAGGCAGAAAGGAACAAACCAACTAAAAATATGATTAACATTATTAGCCGCCTACAAGAGGTCTTTGGTCATGCAATTAAGGCTGCATATCCAGATTTGGAAAATCCTCCTCTGCTAGTGACACCAAGTCAGCAGGCCAAGTTCGGGGACTATCAGTGTAATAGTGCTATGGGTATTTCTCAGGTGATGTATTGTCATGACTTTTGGCTGTTTGATTTTTTTAAGTATTATTATCATCATTGCCATTTACAGAAATAATACTATTGCAAGTTGTATCATTAGTGAAAAGGGCATTTGCCACAGTTTGAAAAACTTGAGAAAGGGGTTGGGGGGGCGCATATGTTTTAACTTTTTTAGGCACAATTTTTAAGGTTTGGTTAAATTTTATATGTATTCTCAATATTTAAGGGCAATCATTGGTACTCTTTTGTTTAGGTATTTCCCTCCTGCTGCGTCCAGGATTGCTGTGTGGTGGTGTTGAGTGTTGGGAGGTGAAAAATTAAAATAAGCCATTTACCAGTCAGCATCCCAATTAAATATTTGATGTAACTGTGATCTTTGAGCCAGGCTTATATATTCATTTTCAAGCAGAGGAGTTCCCCATTTTAAATAGCTGCATTGTCTGATGTGTTTGTGGTTAACTGCATCTGGCTTGGGTCTTTCTGTTTTCCTTTCTTTGCTGAATTGGAAAGGGTTACTCTGAAGAGTCCAGGTCTTATAGTGTGGTTTATTTCTCAAGTGTGAATATTGCACACCTTCATGACTTGAAAATTAGAAATGTAAATATGCTGGAACCAGGCCTCATAGCAGTAGACTTTGTTATGTCATCATTAAAAAGTTCGAGGTGTTGTAATCCCAGCTACTAGGGAGGCTGAGGCAGGAGAGTTGCTTGAACCCAGGGGCAGAGGTTACAGTGAGCCGAGATCACGCCACTGCACTCCAGCCTGGGCGACAGAGCGAGACTCCATCTCAAAAAAAAAAAAAAAAAAAAATAGTTCCAGGTATTAGTGTGTAACGTATTTGGAAATAGAGATCATGTAGTTTGGGCACTTTCTATTCCTCTTGGCACTATTGATACTTTAATCTGTCATTCATAATGTGATTGGACTTCTCTGCTTCTGCCTTTTGATGGTTCTTAATGTAAAATGCATCTCGTGCCTTGTCAGGTGTGCATTTCCGAGTAACTTGCTGAAATCTGTTGTGTAATGAATCATTTTATATTGTGTTGTAGATGCTCAAAACCAAGGAACAGAAAGTTAATCCAAGAGAAATTGCTGAAAACATTACCAAACACCTCCCAGACAATGAATGTATTGAAAAAGTTGAAATTGCTGGTCCTGGTATGACATAATGTTATCCTTCTTAATAGTTGTATTGAAGATGAGTCCTTTTTGAAGTTAAAAAAGAACACACATTTTAATTACAGGGTTAAAATTTATATACTGAACAAGATGGTGAAAGCACTGTGGATTGTGATATAGGAAATTGAAGTTTTAATCTAGACTCAGCTACCGCTTTTAGCTGCTTTATCTTGAATGAGTTACTTTGCCTCTGTGATTCAGTTTTTCATCAGCAAAATGAGGATAGATAATGGCATATAAGTCTTCGGCACAAGGGCCTTCTGTTTTCTTTTAAGAGGCGAACAGATCGTTTGCTGAAAATGAAAGGGCCCTGAGTTAAGTAGGAAGGTTTCAGGAGAGTGGTGAAGGCTTGAAGTAGATGGTGAGACAGGAGCTTACAAGACAGCTTAAGTCAAGGCCACAACTGGTATTGGAATCTTGAAGAATTTTGCCAGAGCCAGGTCAGCGTCTGGAGCAAATCCTTAGGAGTGAGTGATTATTCAAGATAAGACACTATCTGATATTTTTTCTCTTCTATCCATTAGGTTTTATTAATGTCCACTTAAGAAAGGATTTTGTATCAGAACAATTGACCAGTCTCCTAGTGAATGGAGTTCGACTACCTGCTCTGGGAGAGAATAAAAAGGTATATGTACACTCTTCTATTAATATATTAGTATCTTAGAACTACATGGCACCAAGCACGGTGGTATGTGCCTATAGTGTCAGCTACTTGGGAGGCTGAGGCAGGAGGATTGCTTGAGCCTAGAAGTTCAAGGCTGAGGTGTGCTATGATTGCACCTGTGAATAGCTACTGCACTTCAACCTGGGCAGTATCACGAGACTTCATCTCTAAAAAAGAAAAACGAACTGCATGGAATGTGCTGAAACTGGGAATGGATTTCACTTTTATATTGAAATTTAATCATTCACATTTGAGATTATGAACATTTATGAAGTAGCCTTTCTCCTGGAGCTAGCATGTTGTGTGATCTTTTTTTTTTTCCACTTAATTGGCATTTGAGGTAGCCAATTGATACACAGATATCGCTGAAATAGAATGGATAATTTGTATACATGAATTTGATTCTTTTTCAGTTAAAAATACACAAGCAGATCCATCATAAAATCAAACATGGTTGAATTACAACCCAAATGAATGTTTAAGTCTGAGTTTGTTACTAAATGTGTTATTAATGAATGCATTAGAACAAAATGTTTATGCTTCTGTTAAAAAAATCTTTCTGTCTTTATGTTTATGCCCCTCTTGACAGCCTTTCTCTTTTTGTCTACCCCAGGTTATAGTTGACTTTTCCTCCCCTAATATAGCTAAAGAGATGCATGTAGGCCACCTGAGGTCCACTATCATAGGAGAGAGTATAAGCCGCCTCTTTGAATTTGCAGGGTATGACGTGCTCAGGTATGTGCTCTTGCCTTGCTTACTATTCTCATTCCTTATTTTCTTGTTTGGAAAATTCTATAGAACATGGAATATCTCACTCAAGAAAGAACATTCGACTAAATCAGTGGTTCATCAGCTTAGTTCTTCTTTACAATCACCCAGTAAGCTTTTAAAATATGTCCTGAGCCTTTCCTCTGAACCTTTTTTACTATGTTATTTTTTTTAGACTTAGTGGAACCAAGGACAAAACTCCTTCCTTCATTCTACACATCTTTCTTGAGGACCCCTTGTATGCAACGGGTTTATATCCTGGCAGGGAGAGAAGTAGTAAAGAAACAGGTTATTTTGGGCCTTGTAAGCTGTGAGAGGCAATTGAGATTTTATTGTAAGTGTACTGGGAAGCTATTAGAGAGTTTTAGTTTGTGAAGCAGGGTAATCAAATTAAAGATTAGCCTGGGTACTGTGGCTCACACCTATAATCCCAGCATTTTGGGAGACCAAGGTGGTAGGATCACTAGAAGCCAGGAGTTCTAGGCCAGCTTGGGCAACATAGTGAGAACCTGTCTCTATTTTTTATATTTTTAAAGAAAATTTTTAAAATAATACAAATTAAAGATTACTCTGGTTACTTACTGTGAAGAAGCTAGACAAAGAAGGGAGACTATAACAGTAAGTGTTAGGCCAGGCACAGTGGCTCACGTCTGTAATCCCAGCACTTTGGGAGGCCGAGGAGGGATGGATCACAAGGTCAGGAGTTTGAGACCAGCCTGGCAACATGGCGAAACCCTGTCTCTACTAAAAATACAAAAATTAGCTGGGCATGGTGGTGCACACCTGTAATCCCACCTACTTGGGAAGCTGAGGCAGGATAATTGCTTGAACGTGGGAGGCAGAGATAGCAGTGAGCTGAGATCGTGCCACTGCACTCCAGCCTGGGCAACAGAGCAAGACTCTGTGTCAAAAAAAAAAAAAGTAAGAGGCTATCATCATGATCCACTTGAAAGATGATCTCGTGGTTTGGATTAGATAAAAGCAGAGAGGGGAGAGGGAGAGAAGTGAGTTGGATCAACATATATTTTCTTTTTTTGTTTGGAGACAGAGTCTCGCTCTGTCACCCAGGCTGGAGTGCAGTGGCGTGGTCCTGGCTCACTGCAAGCTCTGCCTCCTAGGTTCACGCGATTCTCCTGCCTCATCCTCCCGAGTAGCTGGGACTACAGGCCCCTGCCACCACGCCAGGCTAATTTTTTGTATTTTTAGTAGAGACGGGGTTTCCCCATGTTTGCAGGCTGGTCTGGAACTCCTAACCTCAAGTGATCCGCCTGCCTCAGCCTTCCATAGTGCTGGGATTACAGGCGTGAGCCATTGCGCCCGGCCTCAACATATATTTTCAAGAATTTTGTTCATTGATATTTGGGAACCATTGGTCTAAATTACACTAAGATAATGGTTAAAATGTTAAATTTTCATAAAATTGTGGGAATAACCAACATTGGCCAGCTGTCATTATCTCAATTAGCTACAAAATAAACAGATTATAGTCCACTGACAGAAAACACATTCATTCAGCAAATTCTGGATGCCTGCCATGTGCAGCCTCTAGTACTTGAGTATGCAGAGCTGAATGTAACAGACATAGTTTTCATCTCTTGTGGAGGTTGCAGACCAGTTGAAGAAACAACCAAGTAAACAGGTATTACTAAATGGTGACGTACTGGCATGTAAATGTTAGTGGTTCCTAATGGAATATAGTTCCTCTAATTTAACTTAACCATCTTTATTATTTAAAAAATGATTTTCTATTCTCTGATTGGTGTTAGGTTAAATCATGTAGGAGACTGGGGAACCCAGTTTGGCATGCTCATCGCTCACCTGCAAGATAAATTTCCAGATTATCTAACAGTTTCACCTCCTATTGGGGATCTTCAGCTCTTTTATAAGGTTTGATACCATTTCTTTTATATTATTTGTGTGTTTACCATTAATCGTAATTATCCATTTTCCTTAGGAGACTTAAAACGGTTTTTAAAGCTACTATGGAGTTAAGTGAAAGTTGCTAACAGCCTTAGTAATACATGTCTCTGTATAAATGACATTCTCTTGAACTTAAACTACTTTTTTTTTTTTAATTTATAAAGAAAAGACGTTTAATTACCTCGTAGTTCTGCAGGCTGTACAAGCATGGCGCTAGCATCTGCTCAGTTTCTGGGGAGGACTCAGGGAGCTTCTATTTATGGTAGAAGGCAAAATGGGAACAGACTAATTGATAAACATATAAAATTTGTTCACCTACACTGAATTCTTTTTTATTCTGACATTCATTGCATTTGGTTGTGTGCCTTAGAAACAGCCGTCCCCTACCCCCAGATTCATTGCATTTGGTCATGTATGTAGAACCGCTACTAGATACCCTACATTTGGTAGTATGCATAGAAACAGCCATCCCCCACCTGTTAATATGTCATCTTTGCTTTGTTTATTGGTGTATGTGAAAAACCAAATTCTAGGCCAGGTGCGGTGGCTCATGTCTGTAATCCCAGCACTTGGAGAGGCTGAGGCAAGCAGATTGCTTGAGTTCAGGAATTTGAGACCAGCCTGAGCAACAAAGTGAGATCCCATCTCTACAAAAAAACAAAAATAACTAGCCAGGCATTGTAGTTCCAGCTACTTGGGAGGCTGAGGCAGGAGAATCGCTTGAGCCCAGGAGGTCAAGGCTGCAGTGTGCCGTGGTTATGCTACTGCGCTCCAGCCTGGGTGACAGAGCAAGACCTTATCTTAAAAGATAAAATTATATTAAAAGATAAAAGTAAAAAAATGAATTCTACCACATTGAATTTAGAGGTTTATTAATCAGAATGCATTATAGCACTTAAAATTTTTTGATGCTTAATTTTATGTATTTTGATATGATTAAATGTATGGAAAAACAATTTTAAAGGCAAATTTTCACATCATCCATAATTTTAAAACGCCCATCGTGATCAACGTTCTTTGACTCCTTGACTTATCTGTATATGAACATGTATTAATCATTTATGATTTTAATATAGTTTTTCTATTATATTTAATATTGCAAACTTTTGTGTTACTTTATGACTGCACATTTTGTTGGATCAGTGTACCAATGTTTACATTGATCCTTTATTAGGATTTTTTTCTATTTTAGAGGTGTTATTATTCAGTAAATAGCTTTGTACACTTGGATTTTTTCGCTTTTTAAAAATTATTTCCTGGCTGGGTTCAGTGGCTCACACTTGTAATCCCAACATTTTGAGAGGCCAAGGTGGGCAAAATGCTTGAGCCTAGGAGTTTGAGACCAGTCTGGGCAACATGGCAAAACCTCATCTCTACAAAAACTACAAAAGTTAGCTAGGCATGTTGGCGTACATCTGTAGTCTCAGCTACTTGGGAGGCTAAGGTGGAAGTGAGTGTCACTTGAGACCAGGGAGGCCAAGGCTGCAGTGAGCTGTGATCACACCTTTGCACTATACAGCCTGGGCAACAGAGTGAGACCCTATCTCAAAAAAAAATTATTTCTTCAAAAATTGAAAATAAAAAATGTTTTTTAAAAATTTCCTTATGGACTGGGTGCAGTGGCTCGTGCCTGTAATCCTAGCACTTTGGGAGGCTGAAGCAGGCAGATTGCTTGAGTCCAGGAGTTCAAGACCAGCCTGGACAACATGGAGTGACCCTGTCTCTACATAAAATACAAAAAATTAGCCGGGCACACTCCTGTAGTTCCAGCTACTTGGGAGGCGGAGGTGGTGGGAGGATCACCCGAGCCTGGCAAGGTCAAGGCTGCATTGAGCTGTGATCTTACTAATGCATTCCAGCCTCAGTGATAGAGTGAGACCCTGTCTTAAAAAAATAAACATAAAAAAATTCCCTATGGTAGAAGGATCATAAAGATCATAATTTCCTCTCAGATATTTTGATTAATAAATTTATTTTAATGTGAGTTGCATGTTTTCTGTTTAAATTCTTAGGCATTTCTTTATGATGGAGAACGTTTCAAGAATAGGATTCCTGTATTAAAAAGTAAACATTTGTGGGGCTTTTGTTTTTGTTGGCTTCATTTTGCTTTTGGTAAATGTTTTCTGTTGAAAATAAGCTAAATGTTTACTGATATGGACTGGAAAACTAATGTTATAAACATCTTTTGGAGTTCTGTACTTTGAATATAGTGAAGCAGACCTATTAATGCAAGAAATTGTTTGTATAAATAAATTGCTAAAATTTACAAACCACAGTAAAGAAAAGCCATTTCCAATTTTTGATAAAACATATATGTGTATTTGTAAAGAAATATCTAGATTTGTGCATTAAATGTTGACACCGGTTAATTTGAGGTAAGATTAATTATTTTTAAGTAAGTGTTCCTTTCAAAATAGAAATAAAACAATGAAAGCAACTTTCTTTTTAGTTAATAATAATCAGTTGGCCAGGCACAGTGGCTCACACCTGTAATCCCAGCACTTTGGGAGGCCCAGGTGGGCAGATCACTTGAGGTCAGGAATTCAGGACCAGCCTGGCCAACATGGTGAAATCCTGTCTCTACTAATAATACAAAAATTAGCCGGGTGTGATGGCATGTGCCTGTAATCCCAGCTACTTGGAGGCTGAGGCATGAGATTCACTTGAACCCGGGACACAGAGGTTGCAGTGAGCCGAAATCGTGCCACTCCAGTCCGGGAGACAGAGTGAGACTGTCTCAAAAAAAAAAAAAAGAAAAAAAATTCATTCAGGACCACATCCAAAATGGAGATTGGAACACAGAAAATTCAGTTGTACCTGTTAGCTATTCTGTACTAACTCTTCTTGAACAAAAAAGTATTAGCTGAAGTAGACTTTTGTGAATTGGAAAAGTGTAAAGAAAACTGTGGTGAGATTTTTGTATTTTTCAAGAGAAATGATTTCAGAGTTCTTTGGCATGTTCATTTGTAACAGTATTCTCAACTATTGAGGGAGAGCACTGGTTCTGGTGTTCTGAGTTTGTACTTTCTCACTGTGTTTGTGTGTGTAGAAATGTGTAAGTTCTTTTTCTGGAAATACAGGATTAGATCTTTTTACAAACCTTATTTTTTAAAATATATACATACACAGGAATCTAAGAAGAGGTTTGATACTGAGGAGGAATTTAAGAAGCGAGCATATCAGTGTGTAGTTCTGCTTCAGGGTAAAAACCCAGATATTACAAAAGCTTGGAAGCTTATCTGTGATGTCTCCCGCCAAGGTGAGTTTCTGGGCTTTGTTCCTTCATCCAGCAAATACTATGTATATCATTTCCTTGAGTCTTAATTTTGATTTGACTTTGAATGATATTTTAACCTTCTGAGGACAGGCAATATAGATTTTTTCTTAAATGTATTTCTGAAACAACTAATAAATTTTGAACCTGCCATAAGACAGGCAGGTTCAAATCTTAACTTTCTTAGAAGTCAGCAAAAATTAATTAGAAAATAAAGTGGAAAATAAAAATAAATCTTATTCACAGTAGCAACAAAACCTATAAAACACTTAGGAGCACTTAGGAATGAATTTATTCAGAAATGTGTAGGACCAAAATGGTGAGAAGTATACAATGAGATGGAATAGAATGTTTGGATAGAGTGCCAGGCCTAGTTCCCTAGTTCTCCAAATTTATTTATGGTTTTAAGGCGATTTCAAGTTTTCTAACTTCACATAATAGTTTTAAAGGTTTCTTTGAAGAGTAAATGGGTAAAGAACAACTAGTAATCTTTGAAAAAGACGACTAATGATGACTGGCTTGCAGCACTAGGTAATAAAATGTTTTATAATTACAGTAATACTGTGTCACTGATGTATTGCTACATAGAGAGGTAAGTGGTTTAAATCAGGAAAAACCACAAGAAAATTCAGTAAACATTTGATCACTAGATAGGAAGAGCTTTTTTTCTTCTCATTCACATTTTTTAAGAATTAATTTTTTATAAGTTAAACAAGAAGGACATGTTCCTTATATAAAAAAGTAAATGTAGGCCGGGCACGGTGGCTCACGCCTATCATCCCAGCACTTTGGGAGGCCGAGGCAGGTGGATCACCTGAGATCAGGAGTTCAAGACCAGCCTGGCCAACATGGTGAAACCCCATCTCTACTAAAAATAGAAAAATCAGCCAGGCGTGGTGGCACACGCCTGTAGTCCCAGCTACTCGGGAGGCTGAGGCAGGAGAATCGCTTGAACCCGGGAGGTGGAGGTTGCAATGAGCTGAGATCGCGCCACTGTACTCCAGCCTGGGTGACAGAGCGAGACTCCATCTCAAAATAATAATAATAATAATAATAATAAAGTAAATGTAGACAGGAGAAAAATAAAATTATCTATAGTCTCACCCATTGTTAATATTTTGATGTGTACCTTACCATTTTCTTTCCCTTTTTCAAAATGACAGCATGTATATAATGTTCTATATCATACATTTTTATGTAATTAATTTCCTTTTAATATTTTTATTAATAAATTTATTTTAATGTAAGATGCATGTTTCCTGTTTTTAAAAAATTCTTATGCATTTTATTTGGTGGCATTTTATTTTTTTCCCTAGAGTTTAATAAAATCTATGATGCCTTGGACATCTCTTTAATAGAGAGAGGGGAATCCTTCTATCAAGATAGGATGTATGATATTGTAAAGGAATTTGAAGATAGAGGTAGGCACTCTTCTTTTAACTTTTTATTATGGAAATTTTCAAACATAGGCAAAAGTGGATAGAATGTATAGTAACGCCAGCTTCATGTACTCATCATCCAATTTCCACAGTTATGGGTACTGACCAACCTTATTGTATCTATACCTTCTTACACTGCTTCCATCATATAATTCCATCTATAATGACTTTGGTATATGTCTCTGAAAGAACAGGACCTTCTTTCTGCCCTAAAACCGCAATATCATTATAATAACAAAATTATATATATATATATATATATATATATATATATATTTTTTTTTTTTTTTTTTTTTTTTTTTTTTTTAAACAATCTTGCTATGTTGCCTAGGCTGGTGTGGAACTCCTGGCCTCAAGTGATCCTCGCACCTCAGCCTCCCAGAGTGCTGAGATTATAGGCATGAACTACCATACCCAGCCAATAATAATTTCTTAATACCATTAAATAGAGTTCCAATTTCCCAAGTTGATTCATGAATTTTTTTTTTTTTTTTGGAACAGAGTCTTACTCTGTTGCCTAGGCTGGAGTGCAGTGGAGTAATCTCGGCTGACTGCAACCTCCGCCTCCTGGATTCAAGCAATTCTCCTGCCTCAGCCTCCTACGTAGCTGGAATTACACGCATGCACCACCACACCCAGTTAAATAGTTTTTTCAAAGTCTGCATGTAACATTTGTTTGATATGTATCTTAAGTTCTATAAATCTGAGATTTCTCCCTCTTTTTAAATTTCTTTTATTGTTGAAGAAACTGGGCCATTTGTCTTAAATAATTTCCCATATGGAACTATTTAGCATAATTCCTTGTCTGTGTTTCTCTAAAGAGGCTTCATTAGATTCTGATTTATGTTTTATTCCTTTTTTTGTTGTTTTCTTTTAGTTGCAAGAATGCAGGCAATGAGGCAGTGTCTGGTTGTCTCTGTTTTTGTCATATTAAGATTGATTAGTGAATTCAGGTATCGTCAGCTGGATCTGTCCGTAAATTTCCCCATCAGACTTTTCCCTGTTGGCTTTATCAGCTATTTATGACCATGACTTTGATCCACCACTTCACTGGAGGTTGGAAAATGGTAGTGTTCTGTCATTCTTTCTCCATTTGTTACTTGGGATTCTCTTATGCTGAACTTTGTTACTCATTATTTTGGTTATCCTCAGGTACAATTCATATAAAACAGGTAGGGTAGTAGAAGTGCTTGATTTTTTTTGTATCAATTGCAGAATAATAGGTTTGTTCCTTAGCATCTCAAAGTGATTTGTTTGATTTTAACATTATTGTGGTGGGCTTTTAAAGTGTTTCATATTTTTCAGTCAGTTGTCTTTATGTAATGCTCAAATTGTTCCATTTTGGCCAAGTAACTTCATATTTTTTATTGTGGTTTTGTTTTTTTCAACCCCTTTGATAGTTAATTGCTTTCTGGTATATAATATTCCAGGCCCATTTTGTACATTTCCTGCCTCAGACCTGAAATCAGCCATATCTCTATGGAAGCCTGTTTCCTTGAGTGGGAGTAGTATTTTAATCACAGTCTAGGGCCTAGGGACCATACTTTTTAAGATGATAAAATTTTGGCTGGGTGCAGTGGCTCATGCCTGTAATCACAGCACTTGGAGAGGCTGAGGCAGGAGGACCACTTGAGGCCAGGAGTTTGAGATCAGTCTGGGCAACATAGCAGGACCCTTTCTCTGCCAAAAACTTAACAAAATTAACAAAAGAAGTAGTTGGGCATGTTGATGCATGCCTGTAGTTCTAGCTATGCTTGAGCCCAGGCATTTGAGGTTACAGTGAGCTATGCTCACACCACTGCACTACAGCCTGGGCAACAGAATGAGGCCCTGTCTCTGAAAAAAAAAAAAGAATAATGAGAGAGAGAGAAGTCGAGCATGGCAGCTCGTGACAGTAACCTCAGCACTTTGGGAGGCTGAGGTGGGAGGATCACTTGAGCCCAGGAGTTTGAGGCCAGCCTGGGCAACAATGTGAGAGACACTGTCTCTACAAATTAAAAAATTAGCCAGGCGTGGCTGGGCGTGGTGACTCACACCTGTAATCCCAGCACTTTGGGAGGCCAAGGTGAGCGAATCACGAGGACAGGACAGGAGATCTAGACCATCCTGACCAACACGGTGAAACTCCATCTCTACTAAAATACAAAAAATTAGCTGGTGTGGTGGCACACACCTGTAGTCCCAGCTACTTGGTAGGCTGAGGCAGAGGAATCGCTTGAACCCAGGAGGTGGAGATTGCAGTGAGCCGAGATCATGCCACTGCACTCCAGCCTGGCGACGCTACAAGATTCTGTCTCAAAAAAAAAAAAAAAAAAAAAATGCCGGGCCCAGTGGCTCACGCCTGTAATCCCAGCACTTTCGGAGGCTGAGGCAGGTGGATCACGAGGTCAGGAGTTGAGACCATCCTGGCTAACACGGTGAAACCCCATCTCTACTAAAAATACAAAAAATTAGCTGGGCATGTTGGCAGGTGCCTGTAGTCCCAGCTACTCGGGAGGCTGAGGCAGGAGAATGGTGTGAACCCGGGAGGCAGAGCTTGCAGTGGGCCGAGATCGCGCCACTGCACTCCAACCTGGGTGACAGAGCGAGACTCTGTCTCAAAAAAAAAAAAAAAAAAAGAATTGCAGCTTTCTCCAAGAGGAAGGTTATGGCTCCAGCTTGAAAGCAAAGCAGATTTTCATGTTCTGGGCCTACCAAGTTGATGGGCTCCAACTAAAGAGTTTGGGAGGCCAGGCATGGTGGCTCACACCTGTAATCCCAGTACTTGCGGAGGCCCAGGCAGGAGAATCACTTGAGCCCAGGAGTTTGAGACTGGCCTGGGCAACGTAGCAAGGCTGTGTGTCAAAAAGAAAAAAAAAAAAAAAGCAGTTGGGAACCAAGTTTAGTGTAAGTCTGGAAAAATGCCAGAACATCTGACCTGTGCTCTGATAGCACCCTGAGTATCCAGGCAACCTTGATGCTTAACATTTTCCAAGGTTTCTAATAGATCATGGTGAGGAAACAATTATGTGCTTTCTTTAGCTCTCTAATAAATATATTTCAAAATATTCTTAGAATAAGTAAATATTTACATAGCAGAATGAGTAAGCATTCATTTTCCTTCAGGGTTCTTTTAAGTTTATTAATGAAGTGTTTTTTACCCCCTAGGATTTGTGCAGTTGGATGATGGCAGAAAGATTGTATTTGTCCCAGGGTGTTCCATACCATTAACCATAGTAAAATCAGATGGAGGTTATACCTATGATACATCTGACCTGGCTGCTATTAAACAAAGACTATTTGAGGAAAAAGCAGATATGATTATCTATGTGGTGGACAATGGACAAGTGAGTTTGTAGATTTCTATGTATTTTACATTGACTGATTGGAGGTAAGACAGTATGGTGCAGTTGGTGACATTTGACACTGGGTGACTGTAAATTTTCCCCAAAGACTAAGATTCAGGACATCAGTATAGCATAGAAGAAAGAAGAGGGTTTGGACCCAGCCAAACTGGACACTTCCTAGTTTTCCAGCTTGCCTCCACAAACTGGAACCTCTGAACCTCAACAGTTGTTCCTGTCAATAGGGTTATTGTGAGACCTAAAATGTAACTGAAGTTTTTGCATGTGACCCTGCCCTTAATTCAGTTGCTTTAAAAACATTTGAAGATAGTAGAAAATATGTGTTGCTCTTAGTGTTTCTCATATATAGGGAATAAAACAAGAGGTTTTATAATAGCACTTGTCTCACGAGATTTATGAGCGATTTGAATTTTACACTTCTATTCCTAAGCAAAAGAGCCTTAAGTCTTTTTTTTTTTTCTTTAAAGAAGACTAGCAAGTAACTTTCCGTTTCTGTTGATTTGTAGTCTGTGCACTTCCAGGCAATATTTGCTGCTGCTCAAATGATTGGTTGGTATGACCCTAAAGTAACTCCAGTCTTCCTTGCTGGATTTGGTGTGGTGCTAGGGGAAGACAAGTAAGTCTGGAAAATCTGAAGATGGTAATGATATACTTGATCCCCACATTTACTTGGAAGAGGCAACTTTTCATTTGATACCATATTAGAATTAAGAAAGTCCACAGTTTTCTTTAGTTCACATAAGCTATAATGGTGTAAACCCAGCTGAGTGATTTTGTATCTATATCATCACTGCCAGAGAATGTAGCCTTTTAGGTAGATAGTATGTACAAAGTTTAGTGAAAGCCAGACTGTAGACCTAACAGATTATATATAAGGGGTTTCCTCTCCCACTAATCTAAATTATAAAATCTATTACAATACCTGCTCAGATTTCAGACACTATTCAACAACATAGCTTATGCATTTTGTAAATGTTTTTGTTTTTTCCTTCAAAGTTGAACATAGGCAAAAGGTATAAGTTATTGAGATTCCAGTTAAGTTTTAAGATTCACTGGTTTTGTTATGTTCTCTCCAAAAATATTGTTTATTGAGAAGTATGTATTAATATTCATACTTTAAGCTTTTCTATTTTCTAATTTTTTTTATATTTTCAATATTTATAAAATAAAAAGTTAAATACAACCGTGTTTCCATACAGTATTCCTCAATTCAAAGGCACAGCATTTTTCATGTTTTAACCTCCTGTATTCACTGGTGTCTTAGGATCACTTACCAAAAATCCATGGCATCTTAGATTTGTTAACAAAGCCTAAATATTTCCATCCTACAAAGGTGGTAATACTTCTAAAAAACCACATGAAGTAGCTCAAGATGTTTGGCCAGCCAATGTACAAAAGCCCTGATTGAACATGTAGAAGGCAGATTAGATGTGTTAAGGTATTATCTTGGATACAGATTATGTGGAGCTCAAAGACCTTGTTGGGAACAACATTTTCTAATTGTGTTTCTTCTCCGTGGATCTGTACTTTTTTGAAATCAAAAGACACTAGGGGCTAGGCACAGTGGCTCTCACGCCTGTAATTCCAGCACTTAAGGAGGCCAATGCTGGAGGGTTGCGTGAGCCCAGGAGTTTAAGATCAAACTAGGCAACATGGTGAAACCCCATATCTGCCAAAAAAAAAAAGAGAAAACTTAGCCGGGCGTAGTGGCATGCACCTGTCAGCCCAGCTGAGGATTACTTGAGCATCGACATGGAAGTTACAGTGAGGCGAGATCACATCACTGGGCTCCAGCCTGGGTGACAGAGTGAGACTCTGTCTCAAAAACAAAAAGAACAACTAGGAAGACACTAAGTCCTTATTACAGTGTTTATGGACATAAAGTTTTTTAAAACAAAACAATAAGTTGATCATTACTTAGTAGTATCTTAGTTTCTTAACGGTTGGTTTTTTGGACATTTAGATGATATTCTGACACTTCCTTAAAATTACTAGTGCTCATATTATGGCATTTAATTCATTTGTCATATATTGGCTAAAGGATTCTTGATAATTTTTAAAATTTTTCTGCACTCAGCATTGAGTGGTTACAGTATCCTATCCCCCCCGCCCCCTTTTTTTTTTTCAATTTTGGGCCAGGCACAGTGGCTCACACCTGTAATCCCAGCACTTTGGGAGGCCAAGACAGGTGGATCACGAGGTGAGGATTTGAGACCAGCCTGGCCAACATGGTGAAACCCCGTCTCTACTAAAAGTACAAAAATTAGCTGGACGTGGTGGCGGGCGCCTGTAGTCCCAGCTACTCGGGAGGCTGAGGCAGGAGAATGGTGTAAACCCGGGAGGCGTAGCTTGCAGTGAGCTGCGATTGTGCTACTGCACTCCAGCCTGGGCAACACAGCAAGACTCCGTCTCAAAAAAAAAAAAAAATTTCTCACAGAGGGGGATGGGACTTAAAAAAAGGTTTGTTTGTTTTTTTTAATGCTCACAGATTCTGCTATTTTTAAATGACATTTTCTGTTTTAATTTTTTGAATGATAATTTTTTTTATTTCATCATCTTCCTGCTATTCCTTGTACATCTGTTTATTGAGCATGTGCTATGCATGGTGTTGGTTGGATGCTCCACAGTGTGTATACACAGGTACACAGAACATGACCTCCTCTCTGAAAGAGGCTATCATCTAGAGCAGAGCAGTTTCCTGTGGAGCTTCTGAAAATACACATGCAAGCCCCACTGTGAGAGTTACTGACTTACTGGGTCTAAAGGGGGTATTAGGCATCTGTGTTTTCTTTTAAAGCTCTCTTGATATTCAGATACGCATCCCTCATTGTAGAGCCACTAGTCAGAATAGACCAACACAAAAACAAAAATTCAAGGCAGGCACAGGTAGGGAGTAACTGAAAGGAACAGTAATTGCAAAGTAGAAAGATTAAGGAAGGTTCTTTTAGCATTTTGACTGGTCTTCATGATGAGTTTCATTTTATCAGAGATTTGAAAGTTGGACACTTAAGAAGGAGTGTATGGGCTAAAGAAAGCTATCGAAATATATAATGTATTTGTGGGATAATAAAGGAGTTTTAATTCTGTATAAGCAGAATTTTACAGGGCAAGTAGATTCTTGCTTAGGCAAGCTCTGGAAATAAAACAGAAAGTAGCACATTCATTTTGGTACTCTTTGTGTTAGAAAAGCATGCTTCATTGTTGTGTTTGAGGGATTTTTTAAACAGCCCACACACACACACCAAAAAAAGGAAAATGATACTATATCCTTGGTGTTATGTAAACTTTTTTGTTTAATACTTAAAATTCAGTTTTCTCAAAATGCTTTTTAACAGCGACTGCCCAGGGCAATGCTTATGACTGCTTTTGCCATATCCGTAGTGATTCTGATTGCAGTGGATCTGAACAGGGCCCTAGCATCCTGGGGGCTTTTTCTTTTTTTTCTTTCTTTCTTTTTTTTTTTTTTTTTTTTTTTTTAAGGAACTGGGCCAGGTGCAGTGTCTCCGGCCTGTAATTCCAACACTTTGGGAGCTGAGGTGGGAGGATCACTTGAGACCAGGAGTTTGATAGGAGCCTGGGCAACATAGTGAGAGACACCATCTCTATAAAAATTAAAAACTTAACCAGGTGTGGTAGCTCGCACCTATAGAATTAGCTACGTGGGAGGGTAAGGTAGAAGGATTACTTAAGCCCAGGAGTTCAAGGTTACAGTGAGCTGTGGTCATACTACTACACTCCAGCCTGGGTGACAGAGCAAGATCCTGTCTCTAAAAATAAATAAATGAGTGAATGAAGCAAGCAAGCAACTGGCTGCTCAAGCATCTTTCTTAAAGCTTGCCAGGCGATTCTGGTATGAATCAAGGCTTGGTTACCACTGAACAAGGGGAATTAGTATACAGAGAAATTCAAGTGAGATTTTGTCAAAGGATTTGCTGACTTTCCCAACAATTCTAGAAACTTATATTTTGATGAGTAATTTTTCTAAAAAGGTGAAACATCTAAGCCAAACTCAGTATTCCAAGAAAGCAAACAAATTAACAAATATCTTCTTTCTCTGTTAGGAAACTTATTAAAGGTAAATATGTAGAGAGTGCTTTTGAGAGCTAAAGCATAGGATGCTTTGAGTTGAGGGCTAGAGATGAAAGACACTTGAAAGCACAGTGTTTCATGTAGTACTCTCCTTGCTTGATGACTGGCATAAGGTGTTGTTACCATTGGCATCAACCCTCTCTTCATAGTTCTCAGGGGCAACGTGTACCTTAGAGATTTAAAACATATGTTGCAGTTTGTGGTCAGGTCTCTCAAACCTTCATTTTCAAAGATTTCTAAGTCGAAAAGTCTGTTTCAAAATCTGATTGGGGGTTTTACATTTTTTAGGAAAAAGTTTAAAACACGTTCGGGTGAAACAGTGCGCCTCATGGACCTTCTGGGAGAAGGACTAAAACGATCCATGGATAAGTTGAAGGAAAAAGAAAGAGACAAGGTAATTCAAAGCCTTATTGGCATAATGTGTATCAAGCATTGTGATTTTTCATTTTTGTTTTTATTGAGAGAACTGAGGAGAAGTATAAGGAGTCAGTCCCACCTAGGACAAGGCTTACATTGCTCTGACTTTATTGCACAGTAAGTTTATTTTGTGAATTGCTGAGCATTTATTTAGAAAATATAGTTCTTGGCAATTAAAAAAGACCTTGGCTTTTTCCTCCTTTGTTAATGTAGCTTAGTATCTGTGCTGCTTAACAGCAGTTCCCAATGATGGGAGAATATTGCAGACTAAAGGGGTTTGATTCGTCAGCTCACATCAGTGTCTACATGTGCCATGCTCCTTCTTGGGAGCATTTGTAGAGTGGTCATAGCAGTCAGTTCTTGCCACCCAAGGCCATTGATGAACCTTCAGAGCAGGCAACATGATGGCCTTTCATAGCACCCTTAGAAAAGACTATGGTTCAGTTTGTGTGGAATTTGGAGGAATTGAAAAGTCAACAAGGAAAAAAAAATTTTTTTTTTTTGAAGTTTAGAGCAGTAGAGGAGAGAGATCATGCATACCTGCGACTGGGTAATTATAAAAGAGGTTTAATTGGCTCATGGTTCTTCTGGCTGTAGGAGCATGGCACCAACATCAGTTGGCTTCTGGGAAGGCCTCAGGGAACTTTTATTCATGGGGGAAGATGAAGGGGGGAGCAGGCACTTCACATGGCTAAAGCAGGAGCAAGAGAGAGAGAGTAGGGGGAGAAGGTGCCACACATTTAAATGACCAGATCTCACAAGAACTCACTATCACCAAGACAGCACCAAGCCATAAGGAATCTGCCCCCATGATCCAGCTAAATCACTGGTCTAGACTCATCTGGCACAGTCAGATGAAAAGTGGTAAGTTTAGTCATCCAGCTGTTTGTTAGTCTGCCTGGTGACAAAAATTGCTTTAACTCTTAACCACCCCAGCTAGTATTTTTTTAAGTTAATTTTAAATGTGTATAGTAAAATGCACAGCTTAATGAATTTTTACATATATATGCCTTAGAACACCAATCAAGATATATTTCCATCACCCCAGAGATTTTCCTATCACCATAAATCACTTTTGCTTATTCTGGAATTTCACATAAATGAAATCACATAGTATAGGCCCTTTTCCATGTGCATCAGTAGTTCATATGTTTTTGGTTTTGTTTTGTTTTTGAGACAGAGTCTCTGTCGCTCAGGTTGGAGTGCAGTGGCAAGATCATGGCTCACAGCATCTCGACCTCCTGGGCTCAAGTGATCCTTCTACCTCAGCCTCCCAGGTAGCTGGGACTATAGGCACCCACTGCCATACCCAGCTAATTTTCGTATTTTTTGTAGAGATGGGGTTTTGCCGTGTTGCCGAGACTGGAACTCCTGGGCTCAAGCGATCCACTCACCTTGCCCTCCCAAAGTGCTAGGATTACAGGCATAAGCCATCACACCCAGCTGTAGTTCATTTGTTTTTATTGCTGCATGATATTCTGATATATGAAGGTGCCACATTTTGTTTATCCATTCTCCTATGGATGGACATTAGGATTATTTCCAGTTGTTGGCTGTTCTGAATACAAAGCGATTTTGAACATTGTTGTTCAAGCCCTATTAGAGGTACATGTGCTTTTTCTTTTGGATATATATCTAGGAATGGCATTGCTGGGTTGTAGGGTTGGCTTATGCTTAACTTTATTAAAAATTGCCAAGGAGAAAGTGGTGACCGTTGTATACTCCCACTACTAACGAATGAGAATTTCATTGCACCATGTGTTTACCAACACTGGTGTATTAGTCAGGATTCTCTAGAGGGACAGAACTAATAGGATAGATACATATAAAGGGATGTTGTTTATTAAGTATTAACTTACACAATAACAAGGTCCCATAATAGGCTGTCTGCAAGCTGAAGGGCAAGGAGAGCCAGTCTGAGTCCCAAACTGAAGAACTTGGAGTCAGATGTTCGAGGGCAGGAAGCATCCAGCACAGGAGAAAGATGTAGGCCGAGAGGCTAGGCCAGTCTCTTCTTTTCACGTTTTTCTCCCTGCTTTGTATTCACTGGCAGCTGATTAGATGATGCCCCCCCATTAAGAGTGGGTCTGCCTTTCCCAGACCACTGACTGAAATGTTAATCTCCTTTGGCAGCACTCTCACAGACACACCCAGGATCAATACTTTGTATCCTTCAGTCCAGTCAAGTTGACATATTAACCTTGACAATTGGTTTAGTCAGTGTTTTTTATTTTAGCTTTTCGGTGAGTGCATAGTGACTTATTGTGGTTAAAATTTTCATTCCTCTGATGAATAATGATGATATTGACTACCTTTATTTTTCTTTCTTTTCTTTCTTTCCTTTTTTTTGAGACAGAGTCTTGCTCTGTCGCCCAGGCTGGAGTGCAGTGACGCGATCTCGGCTCACTGCAAGCTCTGCTTTCCGGGTTCACGCGATTCTCCTGCCTCAGCCTCCCGAGTAGCTGGGACTACAGGCGCCCACCATCACTCCCAGCTAATTTTTTGTATTTATTTTTTTTTTTAGTAGAGACGGGGTTTCACCGTGTTAGCCAGGATGGTCTCGATCTCCTGACCTCGTTATCTGCCCTGCCTCTGCCTCCGAAAGTGCTAGGATTACAGGTGTGAGCCACTGTGCCCGGCTTCTTTCTTTCTTTCTTAAGACAGAATCTCACCCTGTCACCCAGGCTGTAGTACAGTGGCACAATCTTGGCTCACTGCAACCTCCGTCTCCCGGGTTCAAGCAATTCTCCTGCCTCAGCCTCCTGAGTAGCTGGGACTACAGGCACATGCCAACACACCAAGCTAATTTTTGTTTTGTATTGTTTTCAGAGATGAGGTCTCACCATGTTGACCCGGTGGGTCTCAAACCCCTGGACTCAGCAATCTGCCTGCCTCAGGCTCTCAAAGTGCTGGGATTACAGGCATGAGCCACCGTGCCCTGCCTGACTGCATTTTCTTAGGCTTATTGGTCATCTAGATAATCTTCTCTTGTGAAGAGTCTGTTAACTCTTTTGCCCATTTATCATTATTATTATTATTTTGCATTAGACCATCAGTACTTGCATTTATCATAATTTTTGCCCTTTCCTGCAGTTTCTTAATTCCACCTGGGATTATTTTTCCACAATCTGAAGGTCTTTATTTTTTTCAGCACAGGTCTGCTGGGGTGACAAATTCTTTCAGAATTTTTGTTTGTCCAAAAATGTCTTTATGATGCCTTCAGTTTTGAACAATGTTTTTATTGGGTATAGAATTCTAGTTTGGCAGCTGTTTTCTTTCAGCATTTTTAGAAATGACATTCCACAGAACTAGAGAGGACCAGTGGGGCTGGGGGAGGAAATAAATAAAAATTATACTCCATTGTCTTCCAGCTACCGTAGTTTCCTTTGAAAATCAGTTGTAAGTTTCATTGTTTCTCCTTTGAAAGTATGTCTTTTTCTCAGACTTTTTTTAGTATTTTTCTTAGGCTTTATTTTTAGTACTTTGACTAAGAAATGCCTAAGTGTGGTTTGGGGAGTCATTTTTGTTTTTACCCTCTGGGGGCTGCCGAACTTCCTAAACCTGTGGGTTGAGTTCTTTCATCAGGTTAGGAGAATTCTTGGCCATATCTCTTCAAATGCTACTACTTTTCCTCATTCTGTTATTTTTGGTACTCCAAGTATATATGTTAGAACTTTGTATCTCACGTGTTTCTTATGCTCTAATTCATTTTCTTCTCTTTGCTTTATTTTGAATATTTTCTACTTCAGATATTATATTTTGGTATTCTATGTTTAAGGTATTTCTTGAAATTTTTCATCTTTTCTTCCATTTTTCTTACTGTTTTCCTTTTAATTTTTTGAACATGTTAATCATAGTTTTCTTTAAACATTTTAAAACAGTTTTAGACATAAAAAAGTTGCAAGATAGTACAAAGAATTTTGTATCTTTCATTTAGTATCCCCAGATACTAATATCTTTCATAGCTATATAGTATGATTATCAAAATCAGGAAATTAACATTGATACAATACCATTAACTAATCTGCAGTCCTTATTCTGGTTGCACAGTTGGTCTCACTAATGACCTTTTTCTAGTCTAAGATCCAGTCCAGGATAACATGTCACATTTAGTTATCATGTCTCCTTATCTTTAATCTGGGCAGTTAGGTCCTTGGTCTGTCTTTGACTTTCATGACCTCAACACTTCTGAAGTCTGCCGGTCTGTTAGTTTTTTTGGAATATCACTTAGTTGGATTTGTCTGATACTGGCTCCTGTTCTGTTAATTCTGTTTCCAGGTTATACAGTCTTACAAGAATAGATGTAGAGTTCTTATCAGTTCATATCAGGAGGCACATGATATTGATAAGCTTCATAATTAATAATAATAATTTTGATCTCTTTGGTAAGGTGATGGTATCAGTTTTCTCCCCTGTAAAGTTAGTATTTTCCCCCTTTGTCATTAATAAGTATTTTTTAAGTAGCTTCATCTTAAACAATTTCAGACTTTAAAGTTGCTATTATCTTTTTTCTTTTGTTTCTGTTGTCTTGATTCTCTCCTAGCCCTTTCTTTGTAGTCCCCCTCCTTAGTATTTAGTTATTTCATCTTGCTCTTTTATCTTTTTTCCCCTCCCAAGAGATAGGGGTCTGTGTTGTCCAGGCTGGTCTCAAACTCCTGGCCTCAAGTGATCCTTCCACCTCAGACTCCCAAGTAGCTGCATTACAGGCATGAGCCAATTACAGGCATGAGCATTACAGGCATGGCTCATCTTGCTTTTTTAGAAAGATTTATTTGTTATGGGTGCTGGGCATCATGAAGAGAAAATTATAAAGATTCTGGCTGAGGTTACTTCCCTCCAGAGACTGTTATGTTTTCTTCTAGCCGACAGATAGCATACCAGCTGATTATCTTGACCCTGTTCGTATTGGCCGTATGCTTCTTTAGGGCTGAACTATTTAAATTTTACCTTTATGACTAGGGTGAGGTCCTTACTCCTGAAATATGGCCCTCTGGCCATATTTCAGTGGTGTGTGTGCTAATGCCCTTCCATTTTGCCACTGCAGAACTGCCTAGTGTCACACAGCTGCTGAAATCACTGCTCAGCTCTTTAATTACCACTTGCTTTCCTGATAGATTTTTTGGATCTTGCCTTGTGCATGCCAGCCATATGACATTTGAAAGAAATTTGTTCACAGAGTCTTTGACTCTTCTGTGGCTCCTTCCTTTTGGGGACTGTGTCCTTGCTTCTTTGGCAGCCCCATACTCTAAACTCTTGTCTTCTCCCCTCAATAAGACCACTTCTTTCTGCTTGGGTTCTGTCCCCCTTGTCCACTATATAGTGATTTGAAAAATGCCCTTAGGGAAAAAGCCAAGTGATTATGGACTCATCCCCAATGTTTTTGTTCTTCTAAGAACTATAGTCCCTTCAACTTTGCTTGTGTTGATGCTCTCTAGTGACTTCAAACAGTTGTTTCATATGTTTAACCCAGCTTTTAAATAGTTGCTTTTGGTAGAATGGTTAGTCTGCTGCAAGGTATTCTGTCATGGCCAGAAGCAAAAATCCTTAATTACTTACTTGTGGCCTAATAATGCTTCAGAATACTTGAGCAAATATTAGCAAATCAGTGAATGGGTTCTTTTATCTACTCTACTCTTAATACACCCTTGATTTCAATTAATTATTTAACCCTAACTTTTTGTTTGTAGTTTTTGGTGTTACTCTGTTTCCTATAACCTCACAATGTTCATAGTATGAAGTGGATATAAACTAATAATTGATGCTTCTGGTTTCATATCTACTGAATACACTGGAAAAAGGTATGCATGCTGACATTTTACATTTTACAAATTCAGTTTCTCATATAAACATTCTTCGTTGTGCGTAATGCGTTTTATATTTTCATTATTTTGTTTGTACATTGGCCCATGTCCTTCTGCCTCAGTGTCAGTGTTTATTAAAGTTTATTGGTAAAAGAATACCATTAGATGTTCCCTACCCCAGTCTTATGCCTATGAGACACCAGGGCAGAAGCAGCAGTCAGTAAGCTATGAAATACTGTCTTGTTTTTCCCAAAGGTCTTAACTGCAGAGGAATTGAATGCTGCTCAGACATCCGTCGCATATGGCTGTATCAAATATGCTGACCTTTCCCATAACCGGTTGAATGACTATGTCTTCTCCTTTGACAAAATGCTAGATGACAAAGGAAATACAGCTGCTTACTTGTTGTATGCCTTCACTAGAATCAGGTAATTGTGGGTAGGCATTGTTTTATTGTGAATCAAATGAAAACATATTTAGTTACTCAAAAATATTTTCTTTTTTTTTTTGAAATGAGACGAGGTCTTGGGCTCAAATGATCCACCTACCTCAGCCTCCTGAGTAGCTGTGATTACTGACATACCACCATTACACCTGACTTCTAGAGTGTTTTGTTTGTTTGTTTGTTTTTGAGACAGAGTCTCACTCTGTTGCCCAAGCTGGAGTGCAGTGGTGCGATCTCAGCTCACTGCAACCTCCACCTCCTGGGTTCAAGTGATACTCCTGCCTCAGCCTCCCCAGTAGGAGGGATTACAGGCACTCACCACCATGCCCAGCTAAATTTTGTATTTTTGGTAGAGACAGGGTTTCACCATGTTGGCCAGGCAGGTCTGGAACTCCAGACCTCAAGTGATTCACCCGCCTCGGCCTCCCGAAGTGCTGGGATTACAGGCATGAACCATCACGCTCAGCCTAAAGTGTTTTTTTCAGATTTATTTTTCTGCCTACAAGCATCTTTGGAAATAGGTGCTCTTTTAGTGTTGCAAGTTATCCCAGAATCCCTAAACCTGGCCTTAACTGCACTTGCTGATACTCTTCTAGATGCTCTATGTTTAAATACCTAGAAAGTGTCAGCTGATCCCCTAAAAGAATTATATTTCCATTTTTAGTACTATGAAATGCTTTAGATCAGGTTATTAGTTTTGCCTAATAGTATGTCATATAATAAAATACTTCATTTTATAGGAACTTCTTTTTAATCGGTGATAATTTCTGATTTACGTGAATCACTTCTTAGTACATATTTTCGAGTGGAGAAAGAGTATGCCTAAAAAAGGGAACAGTGGTGATTGCCTGATGATTTTATTTTATTTTTTTAAGGTCTATTGCACGTCTGGCCAATATTGATGAAGAAATGCTCCAAAAGGCTGCTCGAGAAACCAAGATTCTTTTGGATCATGAGAAGGAATGGAAACTAGGCCGGTGCATTTTACGGTTCCCTGAGATTCTGCAAAAGATTTTAGATGACTTATTTCTCCACACTCTCTGTGATTATATATATGAGCTGGCAACTACTTTCACAGAGTTCTATGATAGCTGCTACTGTGTGGAGAAAGATAGACAGACTGGTGAGTGTCTTTTTTTTTTTTTTTTTTTTTTGTGAGAGACACGGATCTTGGGCTGGAGTACAGTGGTGAAATCATAGGTCACTGAAGCCTGAAACTTCTGGCGTCAAGTGATTCTCCCACTTGAGCCTCCCGAATAGCTGGACTTATACATGTGTGAGCCACTGCGCCCAGGTCCAAGTGTCTCATTTAGTAGCCGTATTAGGGATGGGGTGCCATTAAAGCATTTGAATTGTGTGGGAGTGGTTTGCAGATTTATTTTATTCATGGAAACTTCCACTTTTTCCCTAGCAGTTGCACAGTGAACCATATCATATGTAAAAGACAAAATGTGAAGTAGCACTTTCAACCAGAAATGGAACTCTGCCCAATTAGTCTACTTTTCTACAATTAGGCACATGAAATGGAACCTTAGGACTCCAAAGAAAACAAATGGAAGATGACTGAGAGTAGGACTTTTCCAACAAACACAATGTGTTTGTGGGTCCCAGAAGGAATCTTTGGGTGTTTTTGATAATGGAAACTTCTTGGAAAACAATTGTTATCTTTCCTTACCTTAGGCTCTCTGCTCTCTGTCATATTACATAGTTAATGAAGTAGCCACAATTAATGTATTACGAGGCAAGTAGGCATTTGTTAAAGTCATGCCTGAGGACTGAAACTTTATTAGGGAAAAAAATCACCACTGTGATAATGAGGTTTATAGTTATTTCAGACCATGAGGACTAGGACAATTTTTTAAAAGAAAGGTAAAATTTGCTGTTCTCATCCTTGCATACCTTATGTCTCTTAATAGTTAAAAACATATTTCTTAACAGAAATGCCTTTATTTTTTAAATTGTCTGTCTTCATAATTTAAGGTAAAGAAGATTCTAGTTAAAACCCAAAACCATCTGTGGATTGGGCTATGCACTTCTAACTAAAATTTGCAAGTAACATAGATTCTTTAATAATGATTTTCAAAAAGGAAAACAAGTTAATTAACAACTTTTTTCTGTCTTTTCAGGAAAAATATTGAAGGTGAACATGTGGCGTATGCTGCTATGTGAAGCAGTAGCTGCTGTCATGGCCAAGGGGTTTGATATCCTGGGAATAAAACCTGTCCAAAGGATGTAATCCTTCATAGGTTTGAACACTGTGTGTTTTTACCAAAGTGGCCATTGGCACTGTTTGCATTTTTACAATCATGTGGACACAAGCATAAGTAAAGAAAATTTGTCAACTAGGCAAAATGTGGTTCTTTAACAGCTAGAATTCTAAAAAGAAAAAAATCACTTCCACAAATATGCTTCTGTCTTGCTGAGCATTAAACCAAAATGACTTAGTGGGGGCCATGAAATAACAGGATTTGTGCACCACAGTGAGAATGTATTGACGTTGCAGGAATGTGTTTTATTAATTTTAGTTAGATAAGGAATCCCATTTGTTGACCCTGAAAAGGCCACAAGAATTTACGCCTCTTCATTGTCCCATTCATGTCTCATTTCATTGTTCTGTGAGAGGTACTTACCCTGTTTTACAAGTAACAAAACTTGAGACTGCACAGAGATAAGTAACTTGTCCTGGAATCCTCAGGAACAAAATTAAGATTCACACCCGTGCATGTTTCAAATCCCAAATTCAGGCTATTTCCCCTCTTTTAAGAAAAGATGACATTGGCAATATAACAGACTTGGGTTCGGGGGAAGGGGGCAAGGAAATGTAGACTGGCAATTTTCCTGAAGCTCAAGGTGAACTCTTAACATCTCATTGGCCAGATGCCAATCCCAGTTGCAAAGTTAGGTAGAAACCTAGAGTGAATGTCCAAGCTAAGGAGAGGGTTGCTGTGATTTCCTTAGACCAGTCATGATTCATCCCCTGGGCAGGGCGTATGGTCTCATTTCATGAAATTGGAATCTTTGTAGCAGCACAGAATATGGAGATTGGCAGTGGCAGTGAGAGGTTTTGGGGTACAGCTGAGCACACTGATTATTGAGTCAGCAGTTAATGGAATCTGCCAACACAAATTAAAACTGAAATGAGATTCCATGTAAAGCCAACACAATAGAAAAATGAATGCTTAGGCCGGGCGCGATGGCTCAAGCCTGTAATCCCAGCACTTTGGGAGGCCGAGGCGTGTGGATCACGAGGTCAGGAGATCGAGACCATCCTGGCTAACACGTGGAAACCCCGTCTCCACTAAAAATACAAAAAAAATTAGCCGGGCATGTTGGCGGGCGCCTGTAGTCCCAGCTACTTGGGAGGCTGAGGCAGGAGAATGGCGTGAACCCCAGGAAGCGGAGCTTGCAGTGAGCTGAGATCGCGCCACTGCACTCCAGCCTGGGGGACGGAGCAAGACTCCGTCTCAAAAAAAAAAAAAAAAAAATGAATGCTTAATGAGCATGAATTGTGTCATACCATGCTGTTTCTAAAAGTCTCCAAGCTTAGAGGAACGTTAGAGAGGATCTTAATGAGATATAATAATAGCTTCCATTCACAGACTGGTATGTATAAGCCTTAGATTGCTGCTCCCTCCAGCAAACATGGGGAGGCTAAGCAGTTTCCTCTCACTCTACTAACTGCAAAGACAGTTCACCTAGACTATTGAGCCCTTGGGTCAGAAGACTCAGGAGACTTTAGGAATTAAAAACAAGATTCAGCCGGGCATGGTGGCTCACACCTGTAATCCCAGCACTTTGGGAGGCCGAGGTGGGCAGATCACCTGAGGTTGGGAGTTCGAGACCAGCCTGACCAACATGGGGAAACCCTGTCTCTACTAAAAACAAAAAATAGCCGGATGTAGTGGCGGGTGCCTGTAATCCTAGCCACTCAGGAGGCTGAGGCAGGAGAATTGCTTGAACCCAGGAGTCGGAGGTTGTGGTGAGCTGAGATCGCACCATTGCTCTCCAGCCTGGGAGACAAAGCAAGACTCCGTCAAAAAAAAAAAAAAAAAAAAAAACAGGATTCAGTGAGGTGGAGGAGAAAATAATGAAAGGCTGCAGGAGTATGTTAAATTAACCAAAGGTCATGATAAGTTCATATACTGGAACATCATCATCTCAGATACCCCAGGCCATAACTATATCTTTAAAACACTGTCTTACCATAATTTATCGATATATAAATACCATTTAATGGTACAGGTAATATCAGAAACCTTTCCTTAGGAATAGTATAGTTCTGATTCTCCTGTTTTTGTTTATACAGGCGAGGTCTGTTTTCCAGGCTGGAGGGCAATGGTGCCATCATAGTTCACTGTAACTTTTTTTTTTTCTTTGAGACAGAGTCTCACTCTGTCACCCAGGCTGGAGTGCAGTGGTGTGATCTCGGCTCACTGCAACCTCCGTCTCCCGGGTTCAAACGATTCTCATGCCCCAGCCTCTCAAGTAGCTGGGACTACAGGCATGCACCACCATACCCTGCTAATTTTTTGTATTTGTAGTAGAGACAGGGTTTCACCATGTTGGCCAGACTGGTCTTGAACTCCTGACCTCCAGGTGATCTGCCCGGCTCAGCCTCCCAAAGTGCTGGGATTACAGGTGTGAGCCACTGTACCTGGCCATTCACTGTAACCTTGAACTCATGGGCTCAAGTGATCCTCCTGCCTCAGTCTCTGTAGTAGCTATGACTATGGTTGTGCTGGTTAGCCTGTTTTTAATGTGCTAGCCTTTGGAAAAACAAAGCCAGTTTGACTTCAGATAATCTTTAGTCTCATGTCAGTCTATGGGCCTTTGTGACCCTCAAACTTGCCTTCATTTGACCTCTAAAAAAAGTCAAAATAATTGTTCTATTGGTTAATAGACAAAACACGATTTTTGCCAGGCGCGGTGGCTCACGCCTGTAATCCCAACACTTTGGGAGGCTGAGGCGGGCGGATCACGAGGTCAAGAGATCAAGACCATCCTGGCCAACGTGATGAAACCCCATCTCTACTAAAAATACGAAAATTAGCTGGGCATGGTGGTGCACACCTGTAGTCCCAGCCACTTGGGTGGCTGAGGCAGAAGAATCGCTTGCTTGAACCCAGGAGACAGAGGTTGCAGTGAGCCGAGACAGCAACACTGCACTCCAGCCTGGGAGACAGAGCAAGACTCCGTCTCAAAAAAAAGAAAAAAACACGATTTTCAGATGTTCACTCATTTATCCTAACATTGGATGAACTTTCTGTGACCTCAAGCTTATTTACTGCATTCTAGGAAATTACAGTACTATATATCAATAGCTCTAAACACTATAGATTGCAAGATACTATTGTTTTGCACTACTAAAAAGTTCTGACAAACTTTTAAACTGATAGAACTTTCGTAAGTTAGAATTTTCATACTGAGTCTTTTAGACTTTCATTTGTATCATGTATCACTTATGTATAAACTTAGCAAAGGAAAATACAACTGAACTAAATTGGTTAAAATACTCCTAAAACTTCAGAGTCCCACTCTTTTGAGACACTTTTTGATGCAGTCATTAACATCTATCTTTTCTAGACAATATCATCCTCTATGCTACCAAAAACATTGATGATGCAGCGTTTTGATGTTCCACTATAGTTCCCAGGATTATTATCTGAGTCCTGATATTCATGTGAAGGTGTTGATGACTATGTCACAACCATCATCTGACTAATAATGACTGTGAGATGCATCGCAATTTCAGAAATGTTAAAATGTACATCCCCAAATTGATTAAACACAACAGTGTGAGGAATGAGGAAAATTAAGTTGGTCAGAAAACGTTTGACTTGGTATGGTCCAGTGTCTCCACATGAATATAAATTCTCCTCATTGCATTCTTTAATTTACAGGGACCTGTTTGCTGAGCTAAGATCTATTACCTAGGTCTCTACTCAGCGCTTTTCCAAACACAGGGCTGCCTGAAGCCTTCCGTCATCCAAAGATAATCTGGTTTGCTGGAATTCAGTTACTCTCCCCAATCCCACCCCCAACTGAGAATTCTAGTGCCAGTCCTACCTTCCACTGGCACTTCACAGGGCCAGTGGAATGACATTTAAAGTGCCAAAAGGGGTGAAAACTGTCAGTCAAGACCTCTATATTCAGCAAAGCTATTCTTCAGAAAGGAAGATGGTATTAAGATGTTTCCCAATAAACAAAAAGTTTGTCACTAGAAGACCATCGTTACAAGAAATGCTAAATGTTGAAATGTGAGGACCCTAGACTAACAAAATCACACAACACCAGTAAAGGTAAGTATATAGTACAAAATATATTTTAAAAGTGTAAAAGATTATAAAATCAAGTATGTAGAAGTATAAAAATCAACAGTAATGCGTTTTTTGTTTTTAACTTTTTTCTTAAAAGGCAACTGCGAAGATGTGTGTGGTGGCATATGCCCTGTAGTACCAGCTGTTCAGGAGACTGAGGTGGGAAGACTGCTTGATTCCAGGAGTTTGAGGCTGTAGTGTGCTATGGTCACCTCTATGAATAACCACTGCACTCCAGCCTGGGCAACATAATGAGGCTTCATCTCTAAAAAATTAAAATTTTTAAAAATAAAAAGGACAACTGAGTAAAGCTAACTATAAATCTATGTTGATGGACATACAATGTATAAAGATGTAATTTATGACAAAAACTAGAAAAGGGAATAGGAGCAAAGATTTTGTATACTACTGAAATTAAGTTGATATTAATCTGAATTTGATATGTTATAAATTAAGATGTTATAAATTGACCCCTGGGGCAACCACCAAGAAAATAACTCCAAAATATATAGTAAGAGAAATGACAAGGTAATTAAAATAGTACACTAAAATGAAAAAAACCTATTTAACATGTTGAAGGCAGAAAGAAGAAAATGATAAAGATTACAGTGAACATGAATGATTGAGAGAATAGAAAAACAATCGAGAAAATGAATTAAACCGAAAGTTGGTTTCTTAAGATCAGCAAAATTGACAAACCTTGATAGCTAGACTCGAAAGAAAAAGATAAGATTCAAATTATTAAAATCAGGCATGAGAGTAGAGATACTACTATTGACCTTACAAAATAAAAAGAATAGAGAATACAATTGTATGTTTAAAAAAATAGACAATTTAAATGAGCAAATTCCTAGAAAAACACAAACTACCCAAACTGTCTCAAAATCTGAATAGACCTATGTAGCAAACAGATTGAATCAATAGTCAAAAAATTTCCAACAAAGAAAAGCCACGGACCAGATGGCTTTTCTAGTGAGTTCTACCAAATCTTTAAAGAAGACAACACCAGTCTTTCTCAAACTTCGAAAAAAGGAGGATTGCTTTTTAACTGATTCTATAAGGATATTATTACCCCAATATTCAAACCAAAAGCATCATAAAATAAGAAAACTTCAGATCAATTATCACGTAGATACAAAAAACTCTCAATAGTAGCAAATTGAATTCTGCAAAATACTAAAAGCACTATACATATGACCAAGTGGGATTTATCTAAGAAATGTAAAGGTGATTCATCATATGAAGTAAAATCGCAGGGTGGCACAGTGGCTCACGCCTGTAATCCCAGCACTTTGGGCAGCAGAGGCAGGTGGACTGATTGAGGTCAGGAGTTTGAAACCAGCCTGGCCAATGTGATGAAATCCCATGTCAACAAAGAAATGCAAAAATTGGCCAGGCGCAGTGGCTCATGCCTGTAATCCCAGCACTTTGGGAGGCTGAGGCAGGCGGATCACGAGGTCAGGAGATCAAGACCACGGTGAAACCCCGTCTCTACTAAAAATACAACAAATTAGCCAGGCGCGATGGGGGGCGCCTGTAGTCCCAGCTGCTGGGGAGGCTGAGGCAAAAGAATGGCGTGAACCCGGGAGGCAGAGCTTGCAGTGAGCCGAGATCGCGCCACTGCACTCCAGCCTGGGCGACAGAGTGAGGCTCTGTCTCAAAAAAAAAAAAAAAAAAAAGCAAAAATTAGCCGGGCGTGGTGGTGTGCACCTGTAATCCCAGCTATTTGGGTGGCTGAGGCATGAGAATTGCTTGAACCTGGGAAGCAGAGGTTGCGGTGAGCTGAGCCTGAGCCACTGCACTCTAGCCTGGGCAACAAAGCATGACCCTGTCTCATAAACACAAGATCACAGTAATACATCATATTAATAAACTGAAGAGGGAAATAAATACCCCACGTGAACATCTCAATAGATGAGAAACAAAGTTGTCCACTCTTGCCACATCTACCTATTCAAGATGCCTGTAGTCCCAGCTACTCTGGAGGCTAAGGTGGGAGGATCGCTTGAGCCTGGGAGGCAGAGGTCACAGTGAGCCCTGATCATGCCGGTGCACCTTTGGAAACCAGACCTTTGGAAAGCCTGGCTCCACCGCCGATTTCCACCAACTCCCCCTCCCTTTTGCCATTTCACCACCACAACCAACATGCATTCCTTCCTGATAAGAGGCCACCCACCACTGAATGGTTTTGGCCAGTTTACAACAGATGTGCAGGGAGGGTTTTCATATCCTCCGCTTCACCTTTTGACATCAGAAGCCCAGAAGCTCCACCCTCAGATCATGGTAAGGACACTGTTTTGTACAGGGGTCCCATGAAAGGGCATGAAGCTCAGTTGCACAGGCACACGTTTCTCCTTTCATAAATATTAGTGACCCCTCCTACAGCTTATTAAATATGTATATTTGGCCAACTGCTCAACATACATTCTTTTTTCCTGTGCCCTTCCCTCGAAGTGCATGTTTTCAGCTACTGGCTGGAGGCTACACTTTCCAGCCTGTCAGAATGGCCACCTGCACCATGCAACTCTTTATTGGAAATAAAGCTCTCCTCTTCAAATTTATGAACCTCACCATTTTTCACTTGACTTTTTTTTTTTTTTTTTATACTTTTAGGGTACATGTGCACAATGTGCAGGTTTGTTACATATGTATCCATGTGCCATGTTGATTTCCTGCACCCATTAACTCGTCATTTAGCATTAGGTGTATCTCCTAATGCTGTCCCTCCCCCCTCCCCCCCCCTTTTTTTTTTTTAACAGAGTCTCGCTGTGTTGCCTAGGCTGGCGTGCAGTGGTGCGATCTCAGCCCATTGCAACCTCCACCTCTGGGTTCAAGTGATCTCCTGCCTCAGCCTCCCAAGCAGCTGGGATTACAGGTACCTGCCACCACTCCTGGCTAATTTTTGTATTTTTCGTAGAGATGGGATTTCACCATGTTGGCCAGGCGGATCTCGAACTCCTGACCTCATGATTTGCCCACCTCAGCATCCCAAAGTGCTAGGATTACAGGCGTGAGCCACCATGCCCAGCCACTTGACACTCTTAACCCATGTCCTCATTTTTAGACTCCTAATCCACCAGCAAGTTCTGCCAATTCTACCTCTAAAATATATCATAAATCTATCCATTTTTTTTCTGATACCATTTTGATTTATCATTGCTGACCTGAACTTCTCCGAATTCTGAGATCAAGGTCCTGGCAGGTAGGGTCAGTATCTTCAGAGGGCTCTTTCCTTGGCCACTTTCTCCCTGTGTGTTCACATGGTCTTACCTCTGTGTGTGTCTGTGTCTGCGTCCTAATCTCCTCTTATGAGGACAACAGTCATGTTGAGTTAGGGCCCATCCTCATGACTTTTTTTTTTTTTTTTTTTTTTTTTTGAGATGGAGTCTCTCTCCATCACCCAGGCTGGAGTGCAGTGGTGCAATCTCAGCTCGCCACAACCTCTGCCTCCCAGGTTCAAGTGATTCTTCTGCCTCAGCCCCCTGAGTAGATGGGATTACAGGTGCATGCCACCACGTCCAGCTAATTTTTGTATTTTTAGTACAGACGGGGTTTTGCCATGTTGACCAGACGGGTCTCCAACTCCTGACCTCGGTTGATCTGCCCACTTCGGCCTCCCAAAGTGCTGGGATTATAGGAATGAGCCTCTTCGCCTGGCCCTCATGACCTCATTTTAACTTATTACCTCTTTAAAGACCCTATTTCCAAATACAGTCACATTCTGAGATACTGGGCGTTAGGACTTTAACATAAGAACTTTGGAGGAATACATTTCAGCACATAACACCGCCCCCCCCCCCCTTTTTGTTTTTTGAGACGGAGCCTCACTGTGTCACCCAGGCTGGAGTGCAGTGGCGCGATCTCGGCTCACTGCAAGCTCTGCCTCCCGGGTTCACGCCATTCTCTTGCCTCAGCCTCTCGAGTAGCTGGGACTACAGGTGCCTGCCACCACGCCCAGCTAATTCTTTTGTATTTTTAGTAGAGACGGGGTTTCACCGTGTTAGCCAGGATGGTCTCGATCTCCTGACCTCATGATCCGCCCGCCTCGGCCTCCCAAAGTGCCAGGATTACAGGCGTGAGCCACCGCGCCCAGCCAATACCACCCTTTTGAAAAACAAAAATTCTCCACCACCCGTCTACTCATCCAAACCCTCTAATGGTTCCCGTTGTGCGTAGATTAAAATTAAAAACCCCTGCCTTGACTTTACGTGGGTAAAGGGAAAGGGAAAGCTTTCCCCTTGGCCTCCTGAAGTTTCACTGGAAAATCAACTTGCAAAAGGCAGATTAGTGGGTAAAAAGGCATACAAATTTATTTGCTGTGTATTCACAGGGAGAACCACTAAGTAACTGCTCACCCCGCAAGGTGGTGCCTAAGTGTATATGTCATCCTGGCAAAACAGGTTATGGGAGTGGGAGAAGAGGAGTTCTGTTGAGGGGATTTTTAGGGAGAATGGATGGATTAAGGAACAGATATTAACGTGTACATTATCTTGTGAAAAGGTCTGTTCAAGTGTGGCTATACTCTTGGTTTTATAGGAAAGGGAAGAAAAAACAATCGTCCTTAATGTGCCTTAGTGTGTCTGGATCTTAGGCAGATAAAGAAACTGTAACTTCTTTGGGAAAGATGGGATGAGGGAGAAGGTCAGAGAAACCTTGAGTGTTCTTCACTTCAGTATGTCAAAGCACCATATTTTGGGGTATCGGTTTCCGAGCCCCAACAACTTACAAATTCTTACATGCTCTCACTTTTGCCAGTCTCTCCATCTGGGCTAGTACCCAATGCCCACCCCCCACCTTTTTTTTTTGTTTGTTTTAAATGCAGTAATGTGTCAGTTAACGATGGGGACAGATTCTGAGAAATGTGCTATTAGGCAATTTTGTTGTGTGAACATCAGAGAGTGTACTTGCACAAACCTGGATGGTAGAGCCTACTCCACACCCAGGCCATATGGTGTATTTGTTGCTCCTAGGCTCCAAGCCTGTATGCACATTACTGTCCTGAATACTGTAATGCCAACTGTAATGCAATGAAAGTATTTGTGTATCTAAACATAGAAAAGGTACAGTAAAATTAGGGAATGAAAGATAAAAAATAGGGCCGGGCGAAGTGGCTCACGCCTGTAATCCCAGCACTTTGGGAAGCTGAGGCAGGTGGATCACCTGAGGTCAGGAGTTCAAGACCAGTCTGGCCAACATAGCGAAACCCTATCTCTACTAAAATTACAAAAAATTAGCCAGGCATGGTGGTGCATACCTGTAATCCCAACTACTCAGGAGGCTGAGGCAGGAGAATCACTTGAACCAGGGAGGCAGAGGTTGGAGTGAGCCAAGATGGCGCCACTGCACTCCAGCCTGGGCGACAGAGCGAGCGAGACTCTATCTCAAAACAATAATTAAAAAAAAAAAAGGATTAAAAAAAGAACACCTGTATAGGGCCTTTTCATCAATGGAACTTGCAAAACTGGAAATTTCTCTGAGTGAATCAGTGAGTGAGTGGTGAGTGAATGTGAAGGCCTAGGATATTACTGTCCATTACTGTCGACTTTAAATATTGTACACTTAGGCTACGCTAAATTTACTTTAAAAATTTTGGCCAGCCATGTTGGCTCACGCCTGTAAACCCAGAAGAGGCAGGAAGATGGCTTAAGCCCAGGAGTTCAAGACCAACCTGGGAAAATGGCGAGATTCCCATCTCTATAAAAATAGAAATAAAAAATTAAAAATGTTCTGTCGTCAATAATAAATTACCCTTAGCTTACTATAATATTTTTACTTTATAAATGTTTTAATTTTTTGATTTTTTGCCTCTTTTATAATAACAGTTGTTTAAAACAAACCAACGTACAAAGGTACAAAAACATTTTTATAGCCTTATTCTAGAAGTTTTTTCCCGCTTTTAAAACTCTTTTGTTAAAAACTAAGACACAAACATACACATTAACCTAGGCCTACACAAGTCAGACTCATCAAGGTGTCACTAGGTGATAGAAATTTTTCAGGTTCATTATAATCTTAAGGTACCATCATCACATGAGCAGTCCATCATCGATCATACTCTAAACTTAGCTCCTACCTCATTTGCATTTGCTAGTCTCACTGCATAGAACCTTCCTACTCATTCAATTAAGAAACACTTTTAGAGCAATGCCCTGTGTCTAGCACTGCTCTACATTGAGAAAGTGGCTCAGAGCAGTCTGAGGAATGTGAGGTATGCAAAATTGATTAGGCCCAGACAGGAGCAGGAGACACCTGTCACATCCTCCGCACCCATGCCTGGGGGTAATTGCTTAAAGGCATTTTGTTTTCTCTTTCCTTTTCCGTAATTTCAGACTAGCTGATAAATTACCTGCAATGTTACCACAAGTTACACAATGTGACCCTCACCTGTTATCTTCACGTTCCTGGGGTTTGTGATAGAAAGATCAATGTATAGACAATGATAGCTTATGTTATTTTAATGAACCATTGTAAATTCTTGGTAAGCAACTTAGGAACTGCATCCTAACTGTTTCATCTTTTTTTTTTTTTTTAACTTTTAACCCACTTGTAATGGCTGCTAATCGGAGCATATATTCAGGGCAACTTGAATCCATGACTCCCAGGCTGCAGACCTCAACCCTGGCCCAAACAGACTCTCTACTTATATTAATTTTGCTTCAGTTTCTTCCTTTAAATCAACAAGATGAACAGTCTTCCCAGCTGGGCTATACGTACCTCGGGATACAGGAAGTCCTGTACAACTTACAAATTCCTATATGCTCTCACTTTTGCCAATCTCTCCACCTGGGCTAGTACCCAATTCCCCCCTTTTTTTGGTTGGGGGATTGGGAAGTCCTGTACCCTGAGGTGCATATAGCACAGTTGGGAAGACCCTTCAAAGGGAACTTTTTTTTTTTTTTTTTTTCTGAGACGGAGTCTCGCTCTGTTGCCCAGGCTGGAGTGCAGTGGAACAATCTCAGCTCACTGCAAGCTCCGCCTCCCGGATTCAGGCCATTCTCCTGCCTCAGCCTCTCTGAGTAGCTGGGACTACAGGCGCCCGCCACCACGCCTGGCTAATTTTTTGTATTTTTAGTAGAGACGGGGTTTCACCATGGTCTCGATCTCCTGACCTCGTGATCTGCCCGCCTCGGCCTCCCAAAGTGCTGGGATTACAAGCGTGAGCCACCGCGCCCGGCTATGATGTCAACTTTTAAAAGTATACACTGGGATATTAATTTTTAAAATACTTTTATGAGGCACAGAAGCGAAAACGTTTAGAGTGCTACTTTCTAAGTTCTGGAGTCATAGAGAAGAGTGAACAAGATAATTAAGGTCCCTGCCCTCTTAGAACATATATCCCAGGTTTGCTGTTTATAATTTTAACTCAATATATATACAATGAAATATTATTCAGCCTTATAAAAGAAAACCGTGTTATGAGTGACAACATAGATGAACCTGGAGAACATTATGTTGGTGCGATAAGCCGGGCACAGAAAGACAAATACTACATTAGCTTGTGTATACGTGTAATCTAAAAAAATGCAGATTCATAGAAGCAGAGCATAGAATGCTGGTTGTCAGGGCTGCAGAGGTAGGAAAGATAGGAGATGCTGCCCAAAGTTACAAAGTTTCAGTTAGGCAGGATGAATAAATTCTAGAGATGTAATGTATATTGTATACTTGCAGTTTTCGTTTTTTTTTTTTAAATAGAGAGAGAAAAGGTCTCACTCTGTCATCCAGGCAGGAGTACAGTGGCATGATCATGGCTCACTGCAGCCTCAAATTCTTGGGCTCAAGTGATCTTCCCACCTCAGCTTCCCATCTATCAGGGACTACAGGCACATGCGATCATGCCCGGCTATTTTTCCATTTTTTTGTAGAGACGAGGTCTTAGCTGTTTCCCAGGATGAGAATAGATCTTAAATGTTCACAGCACACACACAGACGCACACACACACCTGCAAATGATAACTGTATGAGATGAAGGTTATGTTAATTATTTTGATTGTGGTAATCATTTCAGGATGTATATATATATCAAAACATTACGTTGTATATCGTTATGATATACAATCTTTGTCAATTATACCTCAATAAAACTGGAAAAATAAGATTTTTAACTCAAATGTCACTTGCTTAGAGATGTCTTCTCTGAGCCAAGTCACTCTATCACATTGCCTTCCTAGCAATTAAAACTACCTGAGATTATTGCCTTTTTTGGTCTATTTTCTCTCTCCATTCTAAAATGTGTCTGCCATGAGAGGGGAGATCGAGTCTGTTTTGTTTTCTCTGTGCCCCCAGAGCCTAGAATAGTGTCCGGCATTTTAAAGTACACAATAAATGCTTGTTGAACAAATGAATGGATTTGTTAGTTTTGTGCCCATTTCACAAAGGGGCAAAGTGAGGCCTCTGAGAGCCAGAAGCTCTAGGTCAGTGACTGTCCTAGTCTATCCAAGCACAGAGCAGCTCTGGTTAGTCTCTGCTCAATTCCCCTCCCCTCGCCCAAACGTCCCTTAGCTTTGGCCTCGCTCCTGGCCGAAATCCCCGCGGGTTCTCCTCGCAGTGTCCACTGGATCCCGCCAGGAGGCAGCAGAGGCGCCAGCACCCAGTCCGACGGGACAGAGGACCGGAGGGGGTTTCCGCTTCCGGGAGAGGCTGACCGCTTCCGCTTCCGTCCACTTGGCGAGTGAGACGCTGACGGGAGGGTGGACGTAGTGGTGTCTTGAGTACTCCGCGCGGCTGCTGCAGCAGGTTTGGACGCAGGAGACCGGCGGGAACGCCTGAAAGAGATGGAGCAGGCTCTGACTCCTGCCCAAGCGGCTTCGGGGGCGGGACAGCTAGGCAGGGACCATCCTGGTCCTCTCAGAGTGGGGCGGCACGGTCCCTGTGGGAGCAGGAAGGGTTGGGAGAGGAAGCACCCATCATTTCAAAGCCCGTGTGACTGTGACTTTCAGCGGAATGGAGGGTCCCCACCCTCTCCCAGGCCTCCCTCAAGCCAGCGTCCTCGGTGGGCTGGAGCCTGGCATGTTTAGAACAATTCTCTCCCCACAATCCACCTCCTCTTCTGCATGCACATGTGATTTAGGGGATGCGGGGAGATAGACAAGTTGGGAGTACATTCAGAGCTCTGGGTCTTGCTTTGCAGCTCAGCCGCAGTTCTTTCCGGGTTACTGAGCGAGAGGATTCCTAATAAGCCCATGGGGCGATTCATTATCAGACCAACGGAGTTTGCTCTGTGCCCTCAGCATTCGTCGGGAAGGAGCAGCCACACCATATAAAAGTGAAAGCGGCCGGGCGCGGTGGCTCACGCCTGTAATCCCAGCACTTTGGGAGGCCGAGGTGGGCGGATCACGAAGTCAGGAGATGAGATCATCTTGGCTAACACAGCGAAACTCCGTCTCTACTGAAAATACAAAAAAAAATTAACCGGGTCTGGTGGCGGGCGCGTGTATTTCTAGCTATTCTCGAGGCTGAGGCAGGAGAATGGCGTGAACCCGGGAGGCGGAGCTTGCAGTGAGCAGAGCGCACACCACTGCACTACAGCCTGGGCGACAGAGCGAGACTCCGTCCCCCGCCCACCCCCCCCGAAAAAAAGTGAAAACGGAACAGTTCCATTACCTTTTATGCCCAGGTGGGGAGGGATGGTGGGAAGATAGTTCACAGTACTCTGTCCTGTTACAGCTTTATACTTAATCAGCAGCCACAAAGTACAAGTTAGTCAAGTAAATTGGCAAGCCCTTTACATTTCTGAGCCATGTATTTATCGGTATGTATTTATTTTTGCCTCACTGGGTTGTGATAATCATAAAGGTAATTTCTGAAAAGTGTTTAGCTCAGCTCCTGGAACATAATATTTGCCCATTTTTGGCAATTTGATTTTGGCTGTAGCTATCTCCCAGTAAGTATTCTGAAATTTCAGGTGAGGAATCTCCCCCCGAGTTTTGCAGTTTAAGTTGGAAGCTTTATTTCTTTCTGAATTGACATGTCTTTACTTTTAGATATTAAAGTACAAAGCCTGGTCTGGTCTAGTCTAGGACCTAAGACACTGGAAAGAGGAAGAAACGGGAAAATTGTTTAGTCCCAGAAAGGGTGAAAGGCCGACCCTTGAGCTATTTTGAATGTGACAAAAGACATTTGGTTTTTTAAGAGTCCCAAGTCATAAGATTTGGGAATAAAAGCAGTTTGGTCAACCTGAAACTTAACTACTCTTGCTAAATCAGAGTGTCTTATCGAGCCAAAGAAAAGAACGAGGGATATGAGACTTGAGACATATCCCATTATATACTTACTCCTATTCCTGTCTCCCAGCACACGTGTGTGTGGTTAATATTTTCTTTTTCTTTTTTTTTTTTGAGACAGAGTCTCGCTCTGTCAAGCAGACTAGAGTGCAGTGGCACGATCTCTGCTGCAACCTCAGCCTGTTGGATTCAGGCAGTTCTCCTGCGTCAGCCTCCCAAGTAGCTGGGATTACAGGCATGCGCCACCATGCCTAGCTAATTTTTGTATTTTCAGTACAGACAGCGTTTTGCTATGTTTGCCATGCTGGTCTTGAACTCTTGGCCTCAAGTGATCCATCTGCCTAGGCCTCCCAAAGTGCTGGGATTACAGGCGTGAGCCACCATGCCTGGCCAATATTTTCTTATTAAGGATAATATGCTAACGTCAGCAAAAGTCTCAGAGGAGAAAGAAACACAGCTCATCAAAGGGAACATTAATGATTCCCATGGTCTATGCCATGCCTTGGTAGAGAGGAGAAATGTGGAAGTCAGTTTATGGACTGAAAAAAGTGCTTTTTTTTCCACAGGAAGAAGAGATTAAATCTCTGACTGCTGAAATTGACCGGCTGAAAAACTGTGGCTGTTTAGGAGCTTCTCCAAATTTGGAGCAGTTACAAGAAGAAAATTTAAAATTAAAGTATCGACTGAATATTCTTCGAAAGGTGAGTACTTTGGGTTTCAGTTTTATTCTCCAGTTTGAATCATTATACCTTTTTAAAAGCCTTTGTTACCAGAGATTCTGGAAGTATATCCTATGGAATTTGGAAAAAGAAGCATAGAAACCCTATTCTTTTCCCTGCATTAGACAACTTAGGACTGAGGTAGTTGGTGCAAATAGTGAGAAGTTGGTGTTGTCCTGTCCTTCAGGACTCTTTGAAATGTTTCATCCTGCTAACTATTTGGCTAACTTAAAGTAGGATTTAGGTAGGGTTGAGACATTTCTTTTTTTTTATTTATTTATTTATTTATTTATTTTTTTATTAATTTTTTTTTGCACACAAAAACAATAAACATTTTCTAAAAATACATACAAACAAAAAGATGCGTATCAAACATATTAGGAAGGTTACACATGGGAAGTCGGGGAATAGAAATGGGGGGTGGGAGTTAAAATAAGGTAGAGAGGGACTTTATGTGGATCAGTGATAATAACTCAATCCTCTATTTGACAAAGAAGAGGGAGAAGGAAGAGGAAGAAAAAGAAAGTGGGATAAAGGATCAGAAAGGGAGGAAAATAAAAAAAATTAGAGTATGACTCCAGGGTAGACCTGTTTTGTTGTCACTGAGTTGGTTGGTTGGTTTGTCTGTTGTATTTTTCATGTTTCGCCAAGTTGGCCAGACTGGTCTCGAACTCCTAGCCCGAAGTGATCAACCCGCCTCGCCCCCCAGAGTGCCGGGACCACAGGCGTGAGCCACCACGTCCAGCCCCCACATTGCTTCTGGCCTCCATTGTAGACCTCCCAGACGGAGCGGCCGGGCAGAGGCGCTCCTCACTTCTTCCCAGACACGGGGCGGCCGGGCAGAGGCGCTCCTCACTTCCCAGACGGGACGGCCAGGCAGAGACGCTCCTCACTTCTTCCCAGACGATAGGTGGCCGGGCAGAGGCGCCCCTCACTTCCCAGACAATGGGTGGCCGGGCAGAGGCGCTCCTCACTTCCCAGACGATGGGTGGCTGGGCAGAGGTGCTCCTCACTTCCCAGATGGGGGGGCCGGGCAGAGGCGCTCCTCACTTCCCAGATGGTGGGTGGCCGGGCAGAGGCGCTCCTCACTTCCCTGACGGGGCGGCCGGGCAGAGGCGCTCCTCACTTCTTCCCGGACGGGGCGGCCGGCAGAGGCGCTCCTCACTTCTTCCCGGACGGGGCGGCCGGGCAGAGGCGCTCCTCACTTCTTCCCGGATGGGCGGCCGGGCAGAGGCGCTCCTCACTTCTTCCCGGACGGGGCGGCCGGCGAGGCGTCCTCACTTCCCGACGGGGCGGCCGGGCAGAGGCGCTCCTCACTTCTTCCCGGACGGGCGGCCGGCAGAGGCGCTCCTCACTTCTTCCGGACGGGGCGGCCGGGCAGAGGCGCTCCTCACTTCTTCCCGGACGGGGCGGCCGGGCAGAGGCGCTCCTCACCTCCCAGACGATAGGTGGCCGGGCAGAGGCGCTCCTCATTCACAGACGGGGCGGCCGGGCAGAGGCGCTCCTCACTTCCCAGACGGGGTGGCCGGGCAGAGGCGCTCCTCACTTCCCAGACGGTGGGTGGCCGGGCAGAGGCGCTCCTCACTTCCCAGACGGTGGGTGGCCGGGCAGAGGCGCTCCTCACTTCCCTGACGGGGCGGCCGGGCAGAGGCGCTCCTCACTTCCCAGACGGTGGGTGGCCGGGCAGAGGCGCTCCTCACTTCCCAGACGGTGGGTGGCCGGGCAGAGGCGCTCCTCACTTCCCAGACGGGGGGCCGGGCAGAGGCGCTCCTCACTTCCCAGACGGTGGGTGGCCGGGCAGAGGCGCTCCTCACTTCCCTGACGGGGCGGCCGGGCAGAGGCGCTCCTCACTTCCCAGACGGTGGGTGGCCGGGCAGAGGCGCTCCTCACTTCCCAGACGGTGGGTGGCCGGGCAGAGGCGCTCCTCACTTCCCAGATGGGGCGGCCGGGCAGAGGCGCTCCTCACTTCCCAGATGATGGGTGGCCGGACAGAGGCGCTCCTCACTTCCCAGATCGGCGGCCGGGCAGGCGCTCCTCATCTCCCAGACGATGGGGCCGGCAGGTTCTCCTCACCTCCCAGACGGGCAGCCAGCAGAGGCGCTCCTCACTTCTCCCGGATGGGCGGCCGCAGAGGCGCTCCCACTTCTCCCGGACGGGCAGCCGGCGAGGCGCTCCTCACTTCTTCCCGACGGGCGGCCGGCGGAGGCGCTCCTCACTTCCCAGACAGGGCGGCCGGGCAGAGGCGCTCCTCATTCCCAGACGGGGCGGCCGGGCAGAGGCGCTCCTCACTTCCCAGATGGTGGGTGGCCGGGCAGAGGCGCTCCTCACTTCCCTGACGGGGCGGCCGGGCAGAGGCGCTCCTCACTTCCCAGACGGGGCGGCCGGGCAGAGGCGCTCCTCACTTCTTCCCGGACGGGGCGGCCGGGCAGAGGCGCTCCTCACTTCTTCCCGACGGGGCGGCCGGGCAGAGGCGCTCCTCACTTCCCAGACGGGGCGGCCGGGCAGAGGCACTCCTCACTTCTCCCGGACGGGGCGGCCGGGCAGAGGCGCTCCTCACTTCCCAGACGGTGGGTGGCCGGGCAGAGGCGCTCCTCACTTCCCAGACGGTGGGTGGCCGGGCAGAGGCGCTCCTCACTTCCCAGACGGTGGGTGGCCGGGCAGAGGCGCTCCTCACTTCCCAGACGGGGGGCCGGGCGGAGGCGCTCCTCACTTCTTCCCGGACGGGGCGGCCGGCGGAGGCGCTCCTCACTTCTTCCCGGACGGGGCGGCCGGGCGGAGGCGCTCCTCACTTCCCAGACGGGGCGGCCGGGCGGAGGCGCTCCTCACTTCCCAGACGGGGCGGCCGGGCGGAGGCGCTCCTCACTTCCCGACGGGGCGGGGGGGGGCGACGGGGCGGGGGGGGGCGCTCCTCACTTCCCAGACGGTGGGTGGCCGGGCAGAGGCGCTCCTCACTTCCCAGACGGTGGGTGGCCGGGCAGAGGCGCTCCTCACTTCCCAGACGGTGGGTGGCCGGGCAGAGGCGCTCCTCACTTCCCAGACGGTGGGTGGCCGGGCAGAGGCGCTCCTCACTTCCCAGACGGTGGGTGGCCGGGCAGAGGCGCTCCTCACTTCCCAGACGGTGGGTGGCCGGGCAGAGGCGCTCCTCACTTCCCAGACGGTGGGTGGCCGGGCAGAGGCGCTCCTCACTTCCCAGACGGGGCGGCCGGGCAGAGGCGCTCCTCACTTCCCAGACGATGGGTGGCCGGGCAGAGGCTCTCCTCACTTCCCAGACGGGGCGGCCGGGCAGAGGCGCTTCTCACTTCCCAGACGGGGCGGTCGGGCAGAGGTACCCCTCACCTCTTCCCAGACGGGGCGGCCGGGCAGAGGCGCTCCTCACTTCTTCCCGGATGGGGCGGCCGGGCAGAGGCGCTCCTCACTTCTTCCCGGATGGGGCGGCCGGGCAGAGGCGCTCCTCAGTTCTTCCCGGACGGGGCGGCCGGGCAGAGGCGCTCCCCACGTCCCAGACGGGGCGGTGGCCGGGCAGGGGCTCGGGAGGCTGAGGCGGGCAGAGCACTCGGCATCAGGAGCTGGCGAGCAGCGTGGCCAACATGGCGACCGCGCGCCTGCAGCCGAACGAGAAAAAGCAGGCGGCGGTGGCGTGCGGCGGCAGTCCCAGGGAGTCCGCGGTGCGGGCAGCAGCGAGCTGAGTAGATTGCAGCCTGGGCCACAGAGGGAAAGAAAGAAAGAAAGAAAGAGAAAGAAAGAAAGAGAAAGGAAGAAGGAAGAAGGAAGGAAGGAAGGAAGGAAGGAAGGAAGGAAGGAGGGTTCTTTTTAAAAATTTATGTATTACTTTTTGAGACAAAGTGTCTGTCACTCAGGCCAGAGTGCAGTGGCATCGTCACAGCTCAGTACAGCCTCAACCTTCAGGCTCAAGCAGTCATCCCACCGCAGCCTCCTGAGTGGCTGGGACTACAGGCGTGTGCCACCACATCCAGCTAATTTTTTTTTTTTTAATAGAGATGGGGTCTTGCTGTGTTGGCCAGGCTGGCCTCAGAATTCCTGGCTTCAAGCAACCCTCCCTGTCTTGGCTTCCCAAAGTATTGGAATTACAAGTATGACCCATGGCACCTAGCATGGTTGAGGCATTTCTTTCAACAGTTTATGCCCATGCCTTTTTTAAAAAAATGTATTTAATTTTTAAACCATTGCCTCTATCATAAAGGAAATATTTGAAAATACACCTGCATATTTTCTGTGCCCTAAGTTGGTTATTTTACAGTTTTATATCTTACATAATCATTTGGGTTTTTCTTCACCTGGTATTTCAAAACACTTTTTTTCCCCATGGAGCTTGTGCTGTGTTTATTTAATGGTCTCATGATTTAACAGTGTTTTATCAATTTTGTTTTAAAAAAATGAACTTGCTGCAGTTTTTTGGCCTGCCTTTCATATTTGGTGATGACATATCCCAGAGTATTGACCTCATTCCCATAATTATGCTCCCGTGTGTATATATTACTCTCGACAAACTGTGCTGGCATTAAATCCTTTTCCCAGAGCTGATTGATTCCATTTACTCACCTTAGACTCTATCTGCCCCACTCCCATGACGTCTCTCATATTATGTTTTTGTTTTTTTTTTTTTTTTTTTTTTTTTTTGAGACGGAGTCTCCCTCTTGTTTGCCAGGCTGGATTGCAATGGCACGATCTTGGCTCACCATAACCTCTGCCTCCCAGGTTCAAGCGATTCTCCTGCCTCAGCCTCCCAAGTAACTGGGATTACAGGCATTCACCACCACACCTGGTTAATTTTGTATTTTTAGTAGAGACGAGGTTTCTCCATGTTGGTCAGGCTGGTCTCGAACTCCTGACCTCAGGTGATCTGCCTGTCTTCCCTTCCCAAAGTGCTGGGATTACAGGCGTGAGCCACCGTGGCTGGTGTCCGTATTACCTATTTGTGATCTGCTGTGCTCGAGTCTCATATTACCTATATGTGATCTGCTGTGCTTGTCCTTGAGTCTTCTAAAATCACAAAATTCCTTTTCCATAGAATCTTCCCAAAAGAATCTCACCTTTCTCGTTATGTCATTCATTCTACGCTTATATATGTGTAATTCTCTGTTATATTTATTTTAATTCAAAAGTATTATTAAATGTCTAATATATGCTAGAGACTATAAGGGAAAGGATACAAAAGGAAGTACAGTATTTTCTTGAACTCCTCACCTCAAGTAATCGTCCCACCTCAGCCTCCCAAGTAGCTGGGATAGAAATACAGCATATTCTACTACACGTTTTTCTATAATGCAGATTAGCTCTTATATAGATAGGAGAATGCTCTCACTGTATTGTGGGAGGCATATTGGTTCTTTGACAAATACATTGCCCTACTTTGCCCAATGAGCAGCTGAACACAAGGTACACAGCAGAACTAAAAACCACAGAGTAATAAAGTACTGTGTGTGATGGCCATTGACCCTGTCGTCTTTCCCTGGTTCACTTTGGCCAGGTGCTCTGACTTGAAAGCATCACATATGAAACTGGTAGAGACAACTTATTGAATTGATTATAATCAGATAGCAATTTTCATAGTGCCAAAACTAAGCACAGTAGATTTCGTGTGTGTAGGTACACACACATACGTATGTACGTGGTGGTACTCCTATCCTTTAAAAATAAAAAATTGAGGTTGGGCGCGGTGGCTCACACCTGTGATCCCAGCTGTTTGGGAGGCCGAGGCAGGTGGATCACCTGGAGTCAGGAGTTCGAGACCAGCCTGGCCAACATGGCAAAACCCTGTCTCTACTAAAAATGCAAAAATTAGCCAGGGATGGTGGCGCGGGCCTGTAATCCCAGCTACTTGGGAGGCTGAGGCATGAGAATTGCTTAAACCCAGGAGGCGGAGGTTGCAGTGAGCCAAAATCATGCCACTGCACTCCAGCCTGGGTAACAGGGCAAGACCCAGTCTCAAAAAAATACATACATAAAAATAAACAAAAAATTGACATTTATTATAGCAGCTTTTGGGCATAAGATTATAATCTAGGCCAAGTGTGGTGGCTCACGCCTGTAATCCCAATGCTTTGGGAGGCCAAGGCAGGAGGATCTCTTGAACCCAGGAGTTCAAGGTTACAGTGAGCTGTCATGCCACTGCACTTCAGCCTCAGCAGAGTGCACAGTGAGATCTTGTCTGTTACCCCCAACAAAGAAGAAAAAAGGATCATATCCAAGTAAATTTGGCATTTGCTGTTGGAAATCTTTAGATTGAGAAAAATGTATCTTCCTTGTTTTAAGTATGTTACCACAGAGAGGAGTCAATTATTGATTAGCTACGAACGTGAAATCAGGTTTTTTAGTGAATTTAAGAATATAATTTCTTCATATGATAGAGAGGGCTGATGAGGGGAGCATAAAACTTGGACTCTCCATTCCAGTAGACCTGAGTTTGAATCTGGCCGTTTCCTCTTATTCTGTCTTGTCTTTGGCAAGTTACTTATCTGTAGCCCACATAGAAATAGTGATAATAGTAACAAACTCAATTTTATTATGTAGATGGAATAAGATAATGCATATAAATAAAGCATTTGGTTCAAATCTTGACACTACATACTCAAATACTAACTTTTGTTATTGTCATTATTTTATACTGTTGACATTTTGATGAATATAAATTTGTGATGAACATAAAATTGTGATGAACATGTTGATGAACATAAAATTGACAAACATAAAGGTGTATAGGCAGCGTGTTTATCTTCCATTAAAAGCATATGTGTCATTCACCTTTTTTTTTGCTAAACTGCTATATGGCAAGTACAGTGCTAGATGCCAGGGACAGGGAAGAGAGCCATGAATTAAGCACTTTCTGTGCATCCAGCAGTCTAGTGGTAGAGACAGAGAGTTTTGTGAGGGTATGACAAGTGCAGTAATAGAGATAATTATATGCCATCTTAAATGACTATATTCCATGGGAAAACAGGAGGTAGTAGGTCTAATAACAGTAAAACAAAACTACTGGCTTTTCTGGTATATTGATATTACCTACTTTGCTCCCTTTTATTTCATGCCTTGAAGAGGTCAACATTTTGATGGACATCATGTAATTTTTTGTTTGTTTTTTGTCCATTGAGTTTTCACTTCCAATATTTGATGTGAAATTATATTATTTTCTCAGAGATTTGAAGCTGAGAAAAGGATTCCGTCAGCCCTTTTAACTTCCTCCTCCCAGTTTCTGTTCTGCTAAAACAAATGCAAAAAGTAAGACCTCAGGGCATTTCCCATGGATGTCTTAGATGCCGTGGGATGGACTTGTCCTGCTACATGTCTTAGCAAATCCCAGATCTGAGGGCATCACACTATGAGTACGTTTTCCCTTTTGGTTCTTAAGATATTTGAAGGTTTATACTCAAAATATTTGGAGACATCTTGTATGATGATGGTATAGTACATTATGGACATGTTTCCATTCTTTTCCTACAGAGTCTTCAGGCAGAAAGGAACAAACCAACTAAAAATATGATTAACATTATTAGCCGCCTACAAGAGGTCTTTGGTCATGCAATTAAGGCTGCATATCCAGATTTGGAAAATCCTCCTCTGCTAGTGACACCAAGTCAGCAGGCCAAGTTCGGGGACTATCAGTGTAATAGTGCTATGGGTATTTCTCAGGTGATGTGTTGTCATGACTCTTGGCTGTTTGATTTTTTTAAGTATTATTATCATCATTGCCATTTACAGAAATAATACTATTGCAAGTTGTATCATTAGTGAAAAGGGCATTTGCCACAGTTTGAAAAACTTGAGAAAGGGGTTGGGGGGCGCATATGTTTTAACTTTTTTAGGCACAATTTTTAAGGTTTGGTTAAATTTTATATGTATTCTCAATATTTAAGGGCAATCATTGGTACTCTTTTGTTTAGGTATTTCCCTCCTGCTGCGTCCAGGATTGCTGTGTGGTGTTGTTGAGTGTTGGGAGGTGAAAAATTAAAATAAGCCATTTACCAGTCAGCATCCCAATTAAATATTTGATGTAACTGTGATCTTTGAGCCAGGCTTATATATTCATTTTCAAGCAGAGGAGTTCCCCATTTTAAATAGCTGCATTGTCTGATGTGTTTGTGGTTAACTGCATCTGGCTTGGGTCTTTCTGTTTTCCTTTCTTTGCTGAATTGGAAAGGGTTACTCTGAAGAGTCCAGGTCTTATAGTGTGGTTTATTTCTCAAGTGTGAATATTGCACACCTTCATGACTTGAAAATTAGAAATGTAAATATGCTGGAACCAGGCCTCATAGCAGTAGACTTTGTTATGTCATCATTAAAAAGTTCGAGGTGTTGTAATCCCAGCTACTAGGGAGGCTGAGGCAGGAGAGTTGCTTGAACCCAGGGGCAGAGGTTACAGTGAGCCGAGATCACGCCACTGCACTCCAGCCTGGGCGACAGAGCGAGACTCCATCTCAAAAAAAAAAAAAAAAAAAAAAAAATAGTTCCAGGTATTAGTGTGTAACGTATTTGGAAATAGAGATAATGTAGTTTGGGCACTTTCTATTCCTCTTGGCACTATTGATACTTTAATCTGTCATTCATAATGTGATTGGACTTCTCTGCTTCTGCCTTTTGATGGTTCTTAATGTAAAATGCATCTCGTGCCTTGTCAGGTGTGCATTTCCGAGTAACTTGCTGAAATCTGTTGTGTAATGAATCATTTTATATTGTGTTGTAGATGCTCAAAACCAAGGAACAGAAAGTTAATCCAAGAGAAATTGCTGAAAACATTACCAAACACCTCCCAGACAATGAATGTATTGAAAAAGTTGAAATTGCTGGTCCTGGTATGACATAATGTTATCCTTCTTAATAGTTGTATTGAAGATGAGTCCTTTTTGAAGTTAAAAAAGAACACACATTTTAATTACAGGGTTAAAATTTATATACTGAACAAGATGGTGAAAGCACTGTGGATTGTGATATAGGAAATTGAAGTTTTAATCTAGACTCAGCTACCGCTTTTAGCTGCTTTATCTTGAATGAGTTACTTTGCCTCTGTGATTCAGTTTTTCATCAGCAAAATGAGGATAGATAATGGCATATAAGTCTTCGGCACAAGGGCCTTCTGTTTTCTTTTAAGAGGCGAACAGATCGTTTGCTGAAAATGAAAGGGCCCTGAGTTAAGTAGGAAGGTTTCAGGAGAGTGGTGAAGGCTTGAAGTAGATGGTGAGACAGGAGCTTACAAGACAGCTTAAGTCAAGGCCACAACTGGTATTGGAATCTTGAAGAATTTTGCCAGAGCCAGGTCAGCGTCTGGAGCAAATCCTTAGGAGTGAGTGATTATTCAAGATAAGACACTATCTGATATTTTTTCTCTTCTATCCATTAGGTTTTATTAATGTCCACTTAAGAAAGGATTTTGTATCAGAACAATTGACCAGTCTCCTAGTGAATGGAGTTCGACTACCTGCTCTGGGAGAGAATAAAAAGGTATATGTACACTCTTCTATTAATATATTAGTATCTTAGAACTACATGGCACCAAGCACGGTGGTATGTGCCTATAGTGTCAGCTACTTGGGAGGCTGAGGCAGGAGGATTGCTTGAGCCTAGAAGTTCAAGGCTGAGGTGTGCTATGATTGCACCTGTGAATAGCTACTGCACTTCAACCTGGGCAGTATCACGAGACTTCATCTCTAAAAAAGAAAAACGAACTGCATGGAATGTGCTGAAACTGGGAATGGATTTCACTTTTATATTGAAATTTAATCATTCACATTTGAGATTATGAATATTTATGAAGTAGCCTTTCTCCTGGGTCTAGCTTGTTGTGTGATTTTTTTTTTTTTTCACTTAATTGGCATTTGAGGTAGCCAATTGATACACAGATATCGCTGAAATAGAATGGATAATTTGTATACATGAATTTGATTCTTTTTCAGTTAAAAATACACAAGCAGATCCATCATAAAATCAAACATGGTTGAATCACAACCCAAATGAATGTTTAAGTCTGAGTTTGTTATTAAATGTGTTATTAATGAATGCATTAGAACAAAATGTTTATGCTCCTCTTAAAAAAATCTTTCTGTCTTTATGTTTATGCCCCTCTTAACAGCCTTTCTCTTTTTGTCTACCCCAGGTTATAGTTGACTTTTCCTCCCCTAATATAGCTAAAGAGATGCATGTAGGCCACCTGAGGTCCACTATCATAGGAGAGAGTATAAGCCGCCTCTTTGAATTTGCAGGGTATGACGTGCTCAGGTATGTGCTCTTGCCTTGCTTACTATTCTCATTCCTTATTTTCTTGTTTGGAAAATTCTATAGAACATAGAATATCTCACTCAAGAAAGAACATTCGACTAAATCAGTGGTTCATCAGCTTGGTTCTTCTTTACTATCACCCAGTAAGCTTTTAAAATATGTCCTGAGCCTTTCCTCTGAACCTTTTTTACTATGCTATTTTTTTTTAGACTCTTAGTGGAACCAAGGACAAAACTCCTTCCTTCATTCTACACATCTTTCTTGAGGACCTCTTGTATGCAGCGGGTTTATATCCTGGCAGGGAGAGAAGTAGTAAAAAAACAGGTTATTTTGGGCCTTGTAAGCTGTGAGAGGCAATTGAGATTTTATTGTAAGTGTACTGGGAAGCTATTAGAGAGTTTTAGTTTGTGAAGCAGGGTAATCAAATTAAAGATTAGCCTGGGTACCATGGCTCACACCTATAATCCCAGCATTTTGGGAGGCCAAGGTGGTAGGATCACTAGAGGCCAGGAGTTCTAGGCCAGCTTGGGCAACATAGTGAGAACCTGTCTCTATTTTTTATATTTTTAAAGAAAATTTTTAAAATAATACAAATTAAGGATTACTCTGGTTACTTACTGTGAAGAAGCTAGACAAAGAAGGGAGACTATAACAGTAAGTGTTAGGCCAGGCACAGTGGCTCATGTCTGTAATCCCAGCACTTTGGGAGGCCGAGGAGGGATGGATCACAAGGTCAGGAGTTTGAGACCAGCCTGGCAACATGGCGAAACCCTGTCTCTACTAAAAATACAAAAATTAGCTGGGCATGGTGGTGCACACCTGTAATCCCACCTACTTGGGAAGCTGAGGCAGGATAATTGCTTGAACCTGGGAGGCAGAGATAGCAGTGAGCTGAGATCGTGCCACTGCACTCCAGCCTGGGCAACAGAGCAAGACTCTGTGTCAAAAAAAAAAAAAAAAAAAAAAGTAAGAGGCTATCATCATGATCCACTTGAAAGATGATCTCGTGGTTTGGATTAGATAAAAGCAGAGAGGGAGAGAAGTGGGTTGGATTAACATATATTTTCTTTTCTTTTTTTTTTTTTTTGGAGATAGAGTCTCGCTCTGTCACCCAGGCTGGAGTGCAGTGGCACGATCCTGGCTCACTGCAAGCTCTGCCTCCTAGGTTCACGCCATTCTCCTGCCTCATCCTCCCGAGTAGTTGGGACTACAGGGGCCTGCCACCACGCCAGGCTAATTTTTTGTATTTTTAGTAGAGACGGGGTTTCACCATGTTGGCCAGGCTGGTCTGGAACTCCTAACCTCAAGTGGTCCGCCTGCCTCAGCCTCCCATAGTGCTGGGATTACAGGTGTGAGCCATTGCGCCCGGCCTCAACATATATTTTCAAGAATTTTGTTCATTGATATTTGGGAACCATTGGTCTAAATTACACTAAGATAATGGTTAAAATGTTAAATTTTCATAAAATTGTGGGAATAACCAACATTGGCCAGCTGTCATTATCTCAATTAGCTACAAAATAAACAGATTATAGTCCACTGACAGAAAACACATTCATTCAGCAAATTCTGGATGCCTGCCATGTGCAGCCTCTAGTACTTGAGTATGCAGAGCTGAATGTAACAGACATAGTTTTCATCTCTTGTGGAGGTTGCAGACCAGTTGAAGAAACAACCAAGTAAACAGGTATTACTAAATGGTGACGTACTGGCATGTAAATGTTAGTGGTTCCTAATGGAATATAGTTCCTCTAATTTAACTTAACCATCTTTATTATTTAAAAAATGATTTTCTATTCTCTGATTGGTGTTAGGTTAAATCATGTAGGAGACTGGGGAACCCAGTTTGGCATGCTCATCGCTCACCTGCAAGATAAATTTCCAGATTATCTAACAGTTTCACCTCCTATTGGGGATCTTCAGCTCTTTTATAAGGTTTGATACCATTTCTTTTATATTATTTGTGTGTTTACCATTAATCGTAATTATCCATTTTCCTTAGGAAACTTAAAATGGTTTTTAAAGCTACTATGGAGTTAAGTGAAAGTTGCTAACAGCCTTAGTAATACATGTCTCTGTATAAATGACATTCTCTTGAACTTAAACTACTTTTTTTTTTTTTTTTTAATTTATAAAGAAAAGACGTTTAATTACCTCGTAGTTCTGCAGGCTGTACAAGCATGGCGCTAGCATCTGCTCAGTTTCTGGGGAGGACTCAGGGAGCTTTTATTTATGATGGACGGCAAAATGGGAACAGACTAATTGATAAACATATAAAATTTGTTTACCTACACTGAATTCTTTTTTATTCTGACATTCATTGCATTTGGTTGTGTGCCTTAGAAACAGCCGTCCCCTACCCCCAGATTCATTGCATTTGGTCATGTATGTAGAACCGCTACTAGATACCCTACATTTGGTTGTATGCATAGAAACAGCCATCCCCCACCTGTTAATATGTCATCTTTGCTTTGTTTATTGGTGTATGTGAAAAACCAAATTCTAGGCCAGGTGCGGTGGCTCATGTCTGTAATCCCAGCACTTGGAGAGGCTGAGGCAAGCAGATTGCTTGAGTTCAGGAGTTTGAGACCAGCCTGAGCAACAAAGTGAGATCCCATCTCTACAAAAAAACAAAAATAACTAGCCAGGCATTGTAGTTCCAGCTACTTGGGAGGCTGAGGCAGGAGAATCGCTTGAGCCCAGGAGGTCAAGGCTGCAGTGTGCCGTGGTTATGCTACTGCGCTCCAGCCTGGGTGACAAAGCAAGACCTTATCTTAAAAGATAAAATTATATTAAAAAATAAAAGTAAAAAAATGAATTCTACCACATTGAATTTAGAGGTTTATTAATCAGAGTGCATTATAGCACTTAAAATTTTTTGATGCTTAATTTTATGTATTTTGATATGATTAAATGTATGGAAAAACAATTTTAAAGACAAATTTTCACATCATCTATAATTTTAAAACGCCCATCGTGATCAACTTTCTTTGACTCCTTGACTTATCCGTATACAACATGTATTAATCATTTATCATTTTAATATAGTTTTTCTATTATATTTAATATTGCAAACTTTTGTGTTACTTTATGACTGCACATTTTGTTGGATCAGTGTACCAGTGTTTACATTAATCCTTTATTAGGATTTTTTTCTATTTTAGAGGTGTTATTATTCAGTAAATAGCTTTGTACACTTGGATTTTTTTCACTTTTTTTTGAGACGGAGTCTCGCTCTGTCGCCCAGGCTGGAGTGCAGTGGCGCAGTCTCAGCTCACTGCAAGCTCCGCCTCCCATGTTCACGCCATTCTCCTGCCTCAGCCTCTCCGAGTATCTGGGACTACAGGCGCCCGCCACCACACCCGGCTAATTTTTTTGTATTTTTAGTAGAGACGGGGTTTCACCGTGGTCTCAATCTCCTGACCTCGTGATCCGCCCGCCTCGGCCTCCCAAAGTGCTGGGATTACAAGTGTGAGCCACCGCGCCCGGCCTTTTTTCGCTTTTTAAAATTATTTCCTGGCTGGGTTCAGTGGCTCACACTTGTAGTCCCAACATTTTGAGAGGCCAAGGTGGGCAAAATGCTTGAGCCTAGGAGTTTGAGACCAGTCTGGGCAACATGGCAAAACCTCATCTCTACAAAAACTACAAAAGTTAGCCAGGCATGTTGGCATACATCTGTAGTCTTAGCTACTTGGGAGGCTAAGGTGGAAGTGAGTGTCACTTGAGACCAGGGAGGCCAAGGCTGCAGTGAGCTGTGATCACACCTTTGCACTACACTCTCACTCTGGGCAACAGAGTGAGACCCTATCTCAAAAAAAAAATTATTTCTTCAAAAATTGAAAATAAAAAATGTTTTTTAAAAATTTCCTTATGGACTGGGTGCAGTGGCTCATGCCTGTAATCCTAGCACTTTGGGAGGCTGAGGCAGGCATATCGCTTGAGTCCAGGAGTTCAAGACCAGCCTGGACAACATGGAGAGACCCTGTCTCTACATAAAATACAAAAAATTAGCCGGGCACACTCCTGTAGTTCCAGCTACTTGGGAGGCGGAGGTGGTGAGAGGATCACCCGAGCCTGGCAAGGTCAAGGCTGCATTGAGCTGTGATCTTACTAATGCATTCCAGCCTCAGTGACAGAGTGAGACCCTGTCTTAAAAAAATAAACATAAAAAAATTCCCTATGGTAGAAGGATCATAAAGATCATAATTTCCTCTCAGATATTTTGATTAATAAATTTATTTTAATGTGAGTTGCATGTTTTCTGTTTAAATTTTTAGGCATTTCTTTATGATGGAGAACGTTTCAAGAACAGGATTCCTGTATTAAAAAGTAAACATTTGTGGGGCTTTTGTTTTTGTTTGCTTCATTTTACTTTTGGCAAATGTTTTCTGTTGAAAATAAGCTAAATGTTTACTGATATGGACTGGAAAACTAATGTTATAAACATCTTTTGGAGTTCTGTACTTTGAATATAGTGAAGCAGACCTATTAATGCAAGAAATTGTTTGTATAAATAAATTGCTAAAATTTACAAACCACAGTAAAGAAAAGCCATTTCCAATTTTTGATAAAACATATATGTGTATTTGTAAAGAAATATCTAGATTTGTGCATTAAATGTTAACACCGGTTAATTTGAGGTGAGATTAATTATTTTTAAGTTAAGTGTTGCTTTCAAAATAGAAATAAAACAATGAAAGCGACTTTCTTTTTAGTTAAAAATAATAATAATCAGTTGGCCAGGCACAGTGGCTCACACCTGTAATCCCAGCACTTTGGGAGGCCCAGGTGGGCAGATCACTTGAGGTCAGGAATTCAGGACCAGCCTGGCCAACATGGTGAAATCCTGTCTCTACTAATAATACAAAAATTAGCCGGGTGTGATGGCATGTGCCTGTAATCCCAGCTACTTGGAGGCTGAGGCATGAGAATCACTTGAACCCGGGACACGGAGGTTGCAGTGAGCCGAAATAGTGCCACTCCAGTCCGGGAGACAGAGTGAGACTATGTCTCAAAAAAAAAAAAAAAAATTCATTCAGTACCACATCCAAAATGGAGATTGGAACACACAAAATTAGGTCGTACCTGTTAGCTATTCTGTACTAACTCTTCTTGAACACAAAAGTATTAGCTGAAGTAGACTTTTGTGAATTGGAAAAGTGTAAAGAAAACTGTGGTGAGATTTTTGTATTTTTCAAGAGAAATGATTTCACAGTTTTTTGGCATGCTCATTTGTAACAGTATTCTCAACTATTGAGGGAGAGCACTTGTTCTGGTGTTCTGAGTTTGTACTTTCTCACCGTGTTTGTGTGTGTAGAAATGTGTAAGTTCTTTTTCTGGAAATACAGGATTAGATCTTTTTACAAACCTTACTTTTTAAAATATATACATACACAGGAATCTAAGAAGAGGTTTGATACTGAGGAGGAATTTAAGAAGCGAGCATATCAGTGTGTAGTTCTGCTCCAGGGTAAAAACCCAGATATTACAAAAGCTTGGAAGCTTATCTGTGATGTCTCCCGCCAAGGTGAGTTTCTGGGCTTTGTTCCTTCGTCCAGCAAATACTATGTATATCATTTTCTTGAGTCTTAATTTTGATTTGACTTTGAGTGATATTTTAACCTTCTCAGGACAGGCAAATAGATTTTTTCTTAAATGTATTTCTGAAACAACTAATAAATTTTGAACCTGCCGTAAGACAGGCAGGTTCAAATCTTAACTTTCTTAGAAGTCAGCAAAAATTAATTAGAAAATAAAGTGGAAAATAAAAATAAATCTTATTCACAGTAGCAACAAAACCTATAAAACACTTAGGAGCACTTAGGAATGAATTTATTCAGAAATGTGTAGGACCAAAATGAAGAGAAGTATACAGTGAGATGGAATAGAATGTCTGGATAGAGTGCCAGGCTTAGTTCCCTAGTTCTCCAAATTTATTTATGGTTTTAAGGCGATTTCAAGTTTTCTAACTTGACATAATAGTTTTAAAGGTTTCTTTGAAGAGTAAATGGGTAAAGAACAAGCAGTAGATCTTTGAAAAAGACGACTAATGATGACTGGCTTGCAGCACTAGGTAATAAAATGTTTTATAATTACAGTAAGTAATACTGTGTCACTGATGTATTGCTACGTAGAGAGGTAAGTGGTTTAAATCAGGAAAAACCACAAGAAAATTCAGTAAATATTTGATCACTAGATAGGAAGAGCTTTTTTCTTCTCATTCACATTTTTTAAGAATTAATTTTTTATAAGTTAAACAAGAAGGACATGTTCCTTATATAAAAAAGTAAATGTAGGCCAGGCGTGGTGGCTCACGCCTGTAATCCCAGCACTTGGAGGCTGAGGCGGGTGGATCACCTGAGATCAGGAGTTCAAGACCAGCCTGGCCAACATGGTGAAACCCCATCTCTACTAAAAATAGAAAAATCAGCCAGGCGTGGTGGCACACGCCTGTAGTCCCAGCTACTCGGGAGGCTGAGGCAGGAGAATCTCTTGAGCCCGGGAGGCGGAGGTTGCAGTGAGCCGAGATCGCGCCACTGTACTCCAGCCTGGGTGACAGAGCGAGACTCCATCTCAAAAAAAAATAATAATAATAATAATAAAAAGAAAGTAAATGTAGACAGGAGAAAAATAAAATTATCTATAGTCTCACCCATTGTTAATATTTTGATGTGTACCTTACCATTTTCTTTCCCTTTTTCAAAATGACAGCATGTATATAATGTTCTATATCATACATTTTTATGTAATTAATTTCCTTTTAATATTTTTATTAATAAATTTATTTTAATGTAAGATGCATGTTTCCTGTTTTTAAAAAATTCTTATGCATTTTATTTGGTGGCATATTATTTTTTTCCCTAGAGTTTAATAAAATCTATGATACACTGGACATCTCTTTAATAGAGAGAGGGGAATCCTTCTATCAAGATAGGATGTATGATATTGTAAAGGAATTTGAAGATAGAGGTAGGCACTCAACTTTTTACTATGGAAATTTTCAAACATAGGCAAAAGTGGATAGAATGTATAGTAACGCCAGCTTCATGTACTCATCATCCAATTTCCACAGTTATGGGTACTGACCAACCTTATTGTATCTATACCTTCTTACACTGCTTCCATCATATAATTCCATCTATAATGACTTTGGTATATGTCTCTGAAAGAACAGGACCTTCTTTCTGCCCTAAAACTGCAATATCATTATAATAACAAAATTTTATATATATATATATATATATAAATTTTTTTTTTTTTTTAAAGCAATCTTGCTATGTTGCCTAGGCTGGTGTGGAACTCCTGGCCTCAACCGATCCTCCCACCTCTGCCTCCCAGAGTGCTGAGATTATAGGCATGAACTACCATACCCAGCTAACAATAATTTCTTTTCTTTTCTTTTTTTTTTTTTTTTTGAGACAGAGTCTCGCTCTGTCGCCCAGGCTGGAGTGCAGTGGCACAATCTCGGCTCACTGCAAGCTCTGCCTCCCGGGTTCACGCCATTCTTCTGCCTCAGCCTCTCCGAGTAACTGGGACTACAGGCGCCCGCCACCACGCCCGGCTAATTTTTTGTATTTTTAGTAGAGACGGGGTTTCACCATGGTCTCAAACTGCTGACCTCGTGATCTGCCCGCCTCGGCCTCCCAAAGTGCTGGGATTACAAGCGTGAGCCACTGCGCCCGGCCCCAGCCAACAATAATTTCTTAATACCATTAAATAGAGTTCCAATTTCCCAAGTTGATTCATGAATTTTTTTTTTTTTTTTTTTTTTTTTTTTTTTTTTTTTTTTTTTTTTTTTTTTCGGAAACAGAGTCTTACTCTGTCTCCTAGGCTGGAGTGCAGTGGAGTGATCTCGGCTGACTGCAGCCTCCGCCTCCTGGGTTCAAGCAATTCTCCTGCCTCAGCCTCCTACATAGCTGGAAATACACGCATGCACCACCACACCCAGCTAATTTTTGTATTTTTAATGGAAACAGGGTTCGACCATATTGGCTGGGCTGGTCTTGAACTCCTGACCTCAAGTGATCCAGCCGCCTCAGCCTCCCAAAGTGTTGGATTCATGATTCTTTTTAATAGTTTTTTCAAAGTCTGCATGTAACATTTGTTTGATATGTATCTTAAGTTCTATAAATCTGAGGTTTCTCCCTCTTTTTAAATTTCTTTTATTGTTGAAGAAACTGGGCCATTTGTCCTAAATAATTTCCCATATGGAACTATTTAGTATAATTCCTTGTCTGTTTCTCTAAAGAGGCTTCATTAGATTCTGATTTACGTTTTATTCCTTTTTTTGTTGTTTTCTTTTAGTTGCAAGAATGCAGGCAATGAGGCAGTGTCTGGTTGTCTCTGTTTTTGTCATATTAAGATTGATTAGTGAATTCAGGTATCATCAGCTGGATCTGTCCGTAAATTTCCCCATCAGACTTTTCCCTATTGGCTTTATCAGCTATTTATGACCATGACTTTGATCCACCACTTCACTGGAGATTGGAAAATGGTAGTGTTCTGTCATTCTTTCTCCATTTGTTACTTGGGATTCTCTTATGCTGAACTTTGTTACTCATTATTTTGGTTATCCTCAGGTACAATTCATATAAAACAGGTAGGGTAGTAGAAGTGCTTGATTTTTTTTGTATCAATTGCAGAATAATAGGTTTGTTCCTTAGCATCTCAAAGTGATTTGTTTGATTTTAACATTATTGTGGTGGGCTTTTAATGTGTTTTATATTTTTCAGTCAGTTGTCTTTATGTAATGCTCAAATTGTTCCATTTTGGCCAAGTAACTTCATATTTTTTATTGTGGTTTTGTTTTTTTCAACCCCTTTGATAGTTAATTGCTTTCTGGTATACAATATTCCAGGCCCATTTTGTACATTTCCTGCCTCAGACCTGAAATCAGCCATATCTCTATGGAAGCCTGTTTCCTTGAGTGGGAGTAGTATTTTAATCACAGTCTAGGGCCTAGGGACCATACTTTTTAAGATGATAAAATTTTGGCTGGGTGCAGTGGCTCATGCCTGTAATCACAGCACTTGGAGAGGCTGAGGCAGGAGGACCACTTGAGGCCAGGAGTTTGAGATCAGTCTGGGCAACATAGCAGGACCCTTTCTCTGCCAAAAAATTAACAAAATTAACAAAAGAAGTAGTTGGGCATGGTGATGCATGCCTGTAGTTCTAGCTATGCTTGAGCCCAGGCATTTGAGGTTACAGTGAGCTATGCTCACACCACTGCACTACAGCCTGGGCAACAGAATGAGGCCCTGTCTCTGAAAAAAAAAAAAAAATAATGAGAGAGAGAGAAGTCGAGCATGGTAACTCGTGACAGTAACCTCAGCACTTTGGGAGGCTGAGGTGGGAGGATCACTTGAGCCCAGGAGTTTGAGGCCAGCCTGGGCAACAATGTGTGAGACCCTGTCTCTACAAATTAAAAAATTAGCCAGGCGTGGCTGGGCGTGGTGACTCACACCTGTAATCCCAGCACTTTGGGAGGCCAAGGTGAGCGAATCACGAGGACAGGAGATCTAGACCATCCTGACCAACATGGTGAAACCCCACCTCTACTAAAATACAAAGAATTAGCTGGTGTGGTGGCATGCACCTGTAGTCCCAGCTACTTGGGAGGCTGAGGCAGAGGAATCGCTTGAACCCAGGAGGTGGAGATTGCAGTGAGCCGAGATCATGCCACTGCACTCCAGCCTGGCGACGCAGCAAGATTCTGTCTCAAAAAAAAAAAAAAAAAAAATGCTGGGCTCGGTGGCTCACGCCTGTAATCCCAGCACTTTCGGAGGCTGAGGCAGGTGGATCACGAGGTCAGGAGTTGGGACCATCCTGGCTAACACGGTGAAACCCCATCTCCACTAAAAATACAAAAAATTAGCTGGGCGTGTTGGCAGGTGCCTGTAGTCCCAGCTACTCGGGAGGCTGAGGCAGGAGAATGGCGTGAACCCGGGAGGCAGAGCTGGCAGTGAGCCGAGATTGCGCCACTGCACTTCAGTCTGGGTGACAGAGTGAGACTCCGTCTCAAAAAAAAAAAAAAAATTAGCCAGGCGTGATCGTGCATGCCTGTGGTCACAGCTTCACAAGAGGCTGAGGCAGGAGAATTGCTTGAGCCCAGGAGGTCTAGGCCACAGTGAACATGTTCACACCACTGCATGACAGAGCAAGACCTGGATGACAGAGCAAGACCCTGTCTCAAAAAGATAAATAAATGCAATTTTTTTAATGTTTATTTTATGAGAAAATAGGCACAGAGAAGTTAGTAGCTTCCCAGGGTCACATAGCTAATAAGCGATATGTCTGAGATTCAAACCTAGCCAGTCTGGCTTCAAAGCTTATGTTTTTAACTACTATTTTATACTGCCTTTACATTACCAAGCCTCAATTTTCTAAACTGTGAGAAAGCATAGAGTTATTTACTACATAGGGTTATTTTGAAGGTTAAATTTAAGAACCTAGCATAGTACTTGGCACATGGTAGCACTGTTATATAGCTGCTATGTATCATGTTCTTCCTGTACCTTCTTGCATCCAAGAATTCTGTCTTTTTCATCATGAGTGTATGAACATGGATTTGATTTTCCTTCCTACTTCTCATTCCAAATGCCAAATCCTGCCCTGTTTTTTTCCTGGACCTTGAAACAGTGTCAACTACTCTTCAGCACATTGTTAGAGATCAGTGTAAGAATTGCAGCCTTCTCCAAGAGGAAGGTTGTGGCTCCAGCTTGAAAGCAAAGCAGATTTTCATGTTCTGGGCCTACCAAGTTGATGGGCTCCAACTAAAGAGTTTGGGAGGCCAGGCATGGTGGCTCACACCTGTAATCCCAGTACTTGGGGAGGCCCAGGCAGGAGAATCACTTGAGCCCAGGAGTTTGAGACCGGCCTGGGCAACGTAGCAAGGCTGTGTGTCAAAAAAGAAAAAAAAAAAAAAAGCAGTTGGGAACCAAGTTTAGTGTAAGTCTGGAAAACTGCCAGAACATCTGACCTGTGCTCTGATAGCACCCTGAGTATCCAGGCAACCTTGATGCTTAACATTTTCCAAGGTTTCTAATAGATCATGGTGAGGAAACAATTATGTGCTTTCTTTAGCTCTCTAATATATATATTTCAAAATATTCTTAGAATAACTAAATATTTACATAGTAGAATGAGTAAGCATTCATTTTCCTTCAGGGTTCTTTTAAGTTTATTAATGAAGTGTTTTTTACCCCCTAGGATTTGTGCAGGTGGATGATGGCAGAAAGATTGTATTTGTCCCAGGGTGTTCCATACCATTAACCATAGTAAAATCAGATGGAGGTTATACCTATGATACATCTGACCTGGCTGCTATTAAACAAAGACTATTTGAGGAAAAAGCAGATATGATTATCTATGTGGTGGACAATGGACAAGTGAGTTTGTAGATTTCTATGTATTTTACATTGACTGATTGGAGGTAAGACAGTATGGTGCAGTTGGTGACATTTGACACTGGGTGACTGTAAATTTTCCCCAAAGACTAAGATTCAGGACATCAGTATAGCATAGAAGAAAGAAGAGGGTTTGGACCCAGCCAAACTGGACACTTCCTAGTTTTCCAGCTTGCCTCCACAAACTGGAACCTCTGAACCTCAACAGTTGTTCCTGTCAATAGGGTTATTGTGAGACCTAAAATGTAACTGAAGTTTTTGCATGAGACCCTGCCCTTAATTCAGTTGCTTTAAAAACGTTTGAAGATAGTAGAAAATATGTGTTGCTCTTAGTGTTTCTCATATATAGGGAATAAAACAAGAGGTTTTATAATAGCACTTGTCTCACGAGATTTATGAGCGATTTGAATTTTACACTTCTATTCCTAAGCAAAAGAGCCTTAAGTCTTTTTTTTTTTTCTTTAAAGAAGACTAGCAAGTAACTTTCCGTTTCTGTTGATTTGTAGTCTGTGCACTTCCAGACAATATTTGCTGCTGCTCAAATGATTGGTTGGTATGACCCTAAAGTAACTCCAGTCTTCCTTGCTGGATTTGGTGTGGTGCTAGGGGAAGACAAGTAAGTCTGGAAAATCTGAAGATGGTAATGATATACTTGATCCCCACATTTACTTGGAAGAGGCAACTTTTCATTTGATACCATATTAGAATTAAGAAAGTCCACAGTTTTCTTTAGTTCACATAAGCTATAATGGTGTAAACCCAGCTGAGTGATTTTGTATCTATATCATCACTGCCAGAGAATGTAGCCTTTTAGGTAGATAGTATGTACAAAGTTTAGTGAAAGCCAGACTGTAGACCTAACAGATTATATATAAGGGGTTTCCTCTCCCACTAATCTAAATTATAAAATCTATTACAATACCTGCTCAGATTTCAGACACTATTCAACAACATAGCTTATGCATTTTGTAAATGTTTTTGTTTTTTCCTTCAAAGTTGAACATAGGCAAAAGGTATAAGTTATTGAGATTCCAGTTAAGTTTTAAGATTCACTGGTTTTGTTATGTTCTCTCCAAAAATATTGTTTATTGAGAAGTATGTATTAATATTCATACTTTAAGCTTTTCTATTTTCTAATTTTTTTTATATTTTCAATATTTATAAAATAAAAAGTTAAATACAACCGTGTTTCCATACAGTATTCCTCAATTCAAAGGCACAGCATTTTTCATGTTTTAACCTCCTGTATTCACTGGTGTCTTAGGATCACTTACCAAAAATCCATGGCATCTTAGATTTGTTAACAAAGCCTAAATATTTCCATCCTACAAAGGTGGTAATACTTCTAAAAAACCACATGAAGTAGCTCAAGATGTTTGGCCAGCCAATGTACAAAAGCCCTGATTGAACATGTAAAAGGCAGATTAGATGTGTTAAGGTATTATCTTGGATACAGATTATGTGGAGCTCAAAGACCTTGTTGGGAACAACATTTTCTAATTGTGTTTCTTCTCCGTGGATCTGTACTTTTTTGAAATCAAAAGACACTAGGGGCTAGGCACAGTGGCTCTCATGCCTGTAATTCCAGCACTTAAGGAGGCCAATGCTGGAGGATTGCATGAGCCTAGGAGTTTAAGATCAAACTAGGCAACATGGTGAAACCCCGTATCTGCCAAAAAAAAAAAAGAGAAAACTTAGCCGGGCGTAGTGGCATGCACCTGTCAGCCCAGCTGAGGATTACTTGAGCATCGACATGGAAGTTACAGTGAGGCGAGATCACATCACTGGGCTCCAGCCTGGGTGACAGAGTGAGACTCTGTCTCAAAAACAAAAAGAACAACTAGGAAGACACTAAGTCCTTATTACAGTGTTTATGGACATAAAGTTTTTTAAAACAAAACAATAAGTTGATCATTACTTCATAGTATCTTAGTTTCTTAACGGTTGGTTTTTTGGACATTTAGATGATATTCTGACACTTCCTTAAAATTACTCACTAGTGCTCATATTATGGCATTTAATTCATTTGTCATATAATGGCTAAAGGATTCTTGATAATTTTTAAAATTTTTCTGCACTCAGCATCATGTAGTTACAGTATCCTATCCCCCCCCCCTTTTTTTTTTTTAATTTTGGGCCAGGCACAGTGGCTCACACCTGTAATCCCAGCACTTTGGGAGGCCAAGGCAGGTGGATCACGAGGTGAGGATTTGAGACCAGCCTGGCCAACATGGTGAAACCCCGTCTCTACTAAAAGTACAAAAATTAGCTGGACGTGGTGGCGGGTGCCTGTAGTCCCAGCTACTCGGGAGGCTGAGGCAGGAGAATGGTGTAAACCCGGGAGGCGTAGCTTGCAGTGAGCTGCGATTGTGCTACTGCACTCCAGCCTGGGCAATGGAGCGAGACTCTGTCTCAAAAAAAAAAAAAAAAAAAAATCTCACAGAGGGGGATGGGACTTAAATGCTCACAGATTCTGCTATTTTTAAATGACATTTTCTGTTTTAATTTTTTGAATGATAATTTTTTTTATTTCATCATCTTCCTGCTATTCCTTGTACATCTGTTTATTGAGCATGTGCTATGCATGGTGTTGGCTGGATGCTCCACAGTGTGTATACACAGGTACACAGAACATGACCTCCTCTCTGAAAGAGGCTATCATCTAGAGCAGAGCAGTTTCCTGTGGAGCTTCTGAAAATACACATGCAAGCCCCACTGTGAGAGTTACTGACTTACTGGGTCTAAAGGGGGTATTAGGCATCTGTGTTTTCTTTTAAAGCTCTCTTGATATTCAGATACGCATCCCTCATTGTAGAGCCACTAGTCAGAATAGACCAACACAAAAACAAAAATTCAAGGCAGGCACAGGTAGGGAGTAACTGAAAGGAACAGTAATTGCAAAGTAGAAAGACTAAGGAAGGTTCTTTTAGCATTTTGACTGGTCTTCATGATGAGTTTCATTTTATCAGAGATTTGAAAGTTGGACACTTAAGAAGGAGTGTATGGGCTAAAGAAAGCTATCGAAATATATAATGTATTTGTGGGATAATAAAGGAGTTTTAATTCTGTATAAGCAGAATTTTACAGGGCAAGTAGATTCTTGCTTAGGCAAGCTCTGGAAATAAAACTTTAACAGAAAGTAGCACATTCATTTTGGTACTCTTTGTGTTAGAAAAGCATGCTTCATTGTTGTGTTTGAGGGATTTTTTAAACAGCCCCCACACACACACCAAAAAAAGGAAAATGATACTATATCCTTGGTGTTATGTAAACTTTTTTGTTTAATACTTAAAATTCAGTTTTCTCAAAATGCTTTTTAACAGCGACTGCCCAGGGCAATGCTTATGACTGCTTTTGCCATATCCGTAGTGATTCTGATTGCAGTAGATCTGAACGGGGCCCTAGCATCCTGGGGGCTTTTTCTCTTTTTTCTTTCTTTCTTTTTTTTTTTTTCTTTTTTTAAGGAACTGGGCCAGGTGCAGTGTCTCCGGCCTGTAATTCCAACACTTTGGGAGCTGAGGTGGGAGGATCACTGGAGACCAGGAGTTTGATAGGAGCCTGGGCAACATAGTGAGAGACACCATCTCTATAAAAATTAAAAACTTAACCAGGTGTGGTAGCTCGCACCTATAGAATTAGCTACGTGGGAGGGTAAGGTAGAAGGATTACTTAAGCCCAGGAGTTCAAGGTTACAGTGAGCTGTGGTCATACTACTACACTCCAGCCTGGGTGACAGAGCAAAATCCTGTCTCTAAAAATAAATAAATGAGTGAATGAAGCAAGCAAGCAACTGGCTGCTCAAGCATCTTTCTTAAAGCTTGCCAGGCGATTCTGGTATGAATCAAGGCTTGGTTACCACTGAACAAGGGGAATTAGTATACAGAGAAATTCAAGTGAGATTTTGTCAAAGAATTTGCTGACTTTCCCAGCAATTCTAGAAACATACATTTTGATGAGTAATTTTTCTAAAAAGGTGAAACATCTAAGCCAAACTCAGTATTCCAAGAAAGCAAACAAATTAACAAATATCTTCTTTCTCTGTTAGGAAACTTATTAAAGGTAAATATGTAGAGAGTGCTTTTGAGGGCTAAAGCATAGGATGCTTTGAGTTGAGGGCTAGAGATGAAAGACACTTGAAAGCACAGTGTTTCATGTAGTACTCTCCTTGCTTGATGACTGGCATAAGGTGTTGTTACCATTGGCATCAACCCTCTCTTCATAGTTCTCAGGGGCAACATGTACCTTAGAGATTTAAAACATATGTTGCAGTTTGTGGTCAGGTCTCTCAAACCTTCATTTTCAAAGATTTCTAAGTCGAAAAGTCTGTTTCAAAATCTGATTGGGGGTTTTACATTTTTTAGGAAAAAGTTTAAAACACGTTCGGGTGAAACAGTGCGCCTCGTGGACCTTCTGGGAGAAGGACTAAAACGATCCATGGATAAGTTGAAGGAAAAAGAAAGAGACAAGGTAATTCAAAGCCTTATTGGCATAATGTGTATCAAGCATTGTGATTTTTCATTTTTGTTTTTATTGAGAGAACTGAGGAGAAGTATAAGGAGTCAGTCCCACCTAGGACAAGGCTTACATTGCTCTGACTTTATTGCACAGTAAGTTTATTTTGTGAATTGCTGAGCATTTATTTAGAAAATATAGTTCTTGGCAATTAAAAAAGACCTTGGCTTTTTCCTCCTTTGTTAATGTAGCTTAGTATCTGTGCTGCTTAACAGCAGTTCCCAATGATGGGAGAATATTGCAGACTAAAGGGGTTTGATTCGTCAGCTCACATCAGTGTCTACATGTGCCATGCTCCTTCTTGGGAGCATTTGTAGAGTGGTCATAGCAGTCAGTTCTTGCCACCCAAGGCCATTGATGAACCTTCAGAGCAGGCAACATGATGGCCTTTCATAGCACCCTTAGAAAAGACTATGGTTCAGTTTGTGTGGAATTTGGAGGAAATGAAAAGTAAACAAGAAAAAAAAATTTTTTTTTTGAAGTTTAGAGCAGTAGAGGAGAGAGATCATGCATACCTGCGACTGGGTAATTAATAAAAGAGGTTTAATTGGCTCATGGTTCTTCTGGCTGTAGGAGCATGGCACCAACATCAGTTGGCTTCTGGGAAGGCCTCAGGGAACTTTTATTCATGGGGGAAGATGAAGGGGGGAGCAGGCACTTCACATGGCTAAAGCAGGAGCAAGAGAGAGAGAGTAGGGGGAGAAGGTGCCACACATTTAAATGACCAGATCTCACAAGAACTCACTATCACCAAGACAGCACCAAGCCATAAGGAATCTGCCCCCATGATCCAGCTAAATCACTGGTCTAGGCTCATCTGGCACAGTCAGATGAAAAGTGGTAAGTTTAGTCATCCAGCTGTTTGTTAGTCTGCCTGGTGACAAAAATTGCTTTAACTCTTTTTAACCACCCCAGCTAGTATTTTTTTAAGTTAATTTTAAATGTGTATAGTAAAATGCACAGCTTAATGAATTTTTACATATATATGCCTTAGAACACCAATCAAGATATATTTCCATCACCCCAGAGATTTTCCTGTCAGCATAAATCACTTTTGCTTATTCTGGAATTTCACATAAATGAAATCACATAGTATAGGCCCTTTTCCATGTGCATCAGTAGTTCATATGTTTTTGGTTTTGTTTTGTTTTTGAGACAGAGTCTCTGTCGCTCAGGCCGGACTGCAGTGGCAAGATCATGGCTCACCGCATCTCGACCTCCTGGGCTCAAGTGATCCTTCTACCTCAGCCTCCCAGGTAGCTGGGACTATAGGCACCCACTGCCATACCCAGCTAATTTTCGTATTTTTTGTAGAGATGGGGTTTTGCCGTGTTGCCGAGGCTGGAACTCCTGGGCTCAAGCGATCCACTCACCTTGCCCTCCCAAAGTGCTAGGATTACAGGCATAAGCCACCACACCCAGCTGTAGTTCATTTGTTTTTATTGCTGCATGATATTCTGATATATGAAGGTGCCACATTTTGTTTATCCATTCTCCTATGGATGGACATTAGGATTATTTCCAGTTGTTGGCTGTTCTGAATACAAAGCGATTTTGAACATTGTTGTTCAAGCCCTATTAGAGGTACATGTGCTTTTTCTTTTGGATATATATCTAGGAATGGCATTGCTGGGTTGTAGGGTTGGCTTATGCTTAACTTTATTAAAAATTGCCAAGGAGAAAGTGGTGACCGTTGTATACTCCCACTACTAACGAATGAGAATTTCATTGCACCATGTGTTTACCAACACTGGTGTATTAGTCAGGATTCTCTAGAGGGACAGAACTAATAGGATAGATACATATAAAGGGATGTTGTTTATTAAGTATTAACTTACACAATAACAAGGTCCCATAATAGGCTGTCTGCAAGCTGAAGGGCAAGGAGAGCCAGTCTGAGTCCCAAACTGAAGAACTTGGAGTCAGATGTTCGAGGGCAGGAAGCATCCAGCACAGGAGAAAGATGTAGGCCGAGAGGCTAGGCCAGTCTCTTCTTTTCACGTTTTTCTCCCTGCTTTGTATTCACTGGAGCTGATTAGATGATGCCCCCCCATTAAGAGTGGGTCTGCCTTTCCCAGACCACTGACTGAAATGTTAATCTCCTTTGGCAGCACGCTCACAGACACACCCAGGATCAATACTTTGTATCCTTCAGTCCAGTCAAGTTGACATATTAACCTTGACAATTGGTTTAGTCAGTGTTTTTTATTTTAGCTTTTCGGTGAGTGCATAGTGACTTATTGTGGTTAAAATTTCATTCCTCTGATGAATAATGATATTGACGATATTGACTATCTTTATTTTTCTTTCTTTTCTTTCTTTCCTTTTTTTTGAGACAGAGTCTCGCTCTGTCGCCCAGGCTGGAGTGCAGTGGCGCGATCTCGGCTCACTGCAAGCTCTGCTTTCCGGGTTCACGCCATTCTTCTGCCTCAGCCTCCCGAGTAGCTGGGACTACAGGCGCCCGCCATCACTCCCAGCTAATTTTTTTATTTTTTTTTTTTTTTTTTTTTTTTTTAGTAGAGACGGAGTTTCACCATGTTAGCCAGGATGGTCTCGATCTCCCGACCTCGTTATCTGCCCTGCCTCTGCCTCCGAAAGTGCTAGGATTACAGGTGTGAGCCACTGTGCCCGGCTTCTTTCTTTCTTTCTTAAGACAGAATCTTACCCTGTCACCCAGGCTGTAGTACAGTGGCACAATCTTGGCTCACTGCAACCTCCGTCTCCCGGGTTCAAGCAATTCTCCTGCCTCAGTCTCCTGAGTAGCTGAGACTACAGGCACATGCCAACACACCAAGCTAATTTTTGTTTTGTATTGTTTTCAGAGATGAGGTCTCACCATGTTGACCAGGTGGGTCTCAAACCCCTGGACTCAGCAATCTGCCTGCCTCAGGCTCTCAAAGTGCTGGGATTACAGGCATGACCGTGCCCTGCCTGACTGCATTTTCTTAGGCTTATTGGTCATCTAGATAATCTTCTCTTGTGAAGAGTCTGTTAACTCTTTTGCCCATTTATCATTATTATTATTATTTTGCATTAGACCATCAGTACTTGCCTTTATCTATATATTTTTGCACTTTCCTGCAGTTTTTTAATTCCACCTGGGATTATTTTTCCACAATCTGAAGGTCTATTTTTTTTAGCACAGGTCTGCTGGGGTGACAGATTCTTTCAGAATTTTTGTTTGTCCAAAAATGTATTTATGATGCCTTCAGTTTTGAACAATGTTTTTATTGGGTATAGAATTCTAGTTTGGCAGCTGTTTTCTTTCAGCATTTTTAGAAATGACATTCCACAGAACTAGAGAGGACCAGTGGGGCTGGGGGAGGAAATAAATAAAAATTATACTCCATTGTCTTCCAGCTACCGTAGTTTCCTTTGAAAATCAGTTGTAAGTTTCATTGTTTCTCCTTTGAAAGTATGTGTCTTTTTCTCAGACTTTTTTTAGTATTTTTCTTAGGCTTTATTTTTAGTACTTTGACTAAGAAATGCCTAAGTGTGGTTTGGGGAGTCATTTTTGTATTTACTCTCTGGGGGCTGCTGAACTTCCTAAATCTGTGGGTTGAGTTCTTTCATCAGGTTAGGAGAATCCTTGGCCATATCTCTTCAAATGCTACTACTTTTCCTCATTCTGTTATTTTTGGTGCTCCAAGTACATATGTTAGAACTTTGTATCTCACGTGTTTCTTATGCTCTAATTCATTTTCTTCTCTTTGCTTTATTTTGAATATTTTCTATTTCAGATATTATATTTTGGTATTCTATGTTTAAGGTATTTCTTGAAATTTTTCATCTTTTCTTCCATTTTTCTTACTGTTTTCCTTTTAATTTTTCGAACATGTTAATCATAGTTTTCTTTAAACATTTTAAAACAGTTTTAGACATAAAAAAGTTGCAAGATATTACAAAGAATTTTGTATCTTTCATTTAGTATCCCCAGATACTAATATCTTTCATAGCTATATAGTATGATTATCAAAATCAGGAAATTAACATTGATACAATACCATTAACTAATCTGCAGTCCTTATTCTGGTTGCACAGTTGGTCTCACTAATGACCTTTTTCTAGTCTAAGATCCAGTCCAGGATAACATGTCACATTTAGTTATCATGTCTCCTTATCTTTAATCTGGGCAGTTAGGTCCTTGGTCTGTCTTTGACTTTCATGACCTCAACACTTCTGAAGTCTGCCAGTCTGTTAGTTTTTTTGGAATATCACTTAGTTGGATTTGTCTGATACTGGCTCCTGTTCTGTTAATTCTGTTTCCAGGTTATACAGTCTTACAAGAATAGATGTAGAGTTCTTATCAGTTCATATCAGGAGGCACATGATATTGATAAGCTTCATAATTAATAATAATAATTTTGATCTCTTTGGTAAGGTGATGGTATCAGTTTTCTCCCCTGTAAAGTTAGTATTTTCCCCCTTTGTCATTAATAAGTATTTTTTAAGTAGCTTCATCTTAAACAATTTCAGACTTTAAAGTTGCTATTATCTTTTTTCTTTTGTTTCTGTTGTCTTGATTCTCTCCTAGCCCTTTCTTTGTAGTCCCCCTCCTTAGTATTTAGTTATTTCATCTTGCTCTTTTATCTTTTTTCCCCTCCCAAGAGATAGGGGTCTGTGTTGTCCAGGCTGGTCTCAAACTCCTGGCCTCAAGTGATCCTTCCACCTCAGACTCCCAAGTAGCTGCATTACAGGCATGAGCCAATTACAGCCATGAGCATTACAGGCATGGCTCATCTTGCTTTTTTAGAAAGATTTATTTGTTATGGGTGCTGGGCATCATGAAGAGAAAATTATAAAGATTCTGGCTGAGGTTATTTCCCTCCAGAGACTGTTATGTTTTCTTCTAGCCGACAGATAGCATACCAGCTGATTATCTTGACCCTGTTCGTATTGGCCGTATGCTTCTTTAGGGCTGAACTATTTAAATTTTACCTTTATGACTAGGGTGAGGTCCTTACTCCTGAAATATGGCCCTCTGGCCATATTTCAGTGGTGTGTGTGCTAATGCCCTTCCATTTTGCCACTGCAGAACTGCCTAGTGTCACACAGCTGCTGAAATCACTACTCAGCTCTTTAATTACCACTTGCTTTCCTGATAGATTTTTTGGATCTTGCCTTGTGCATGCCAGCCATATGACATTTGAAAGAAATTTGTTCACAGAGTCTTTGACTCTTCTGTGGCTCCTTCTTTTTGGGGACTGTGTCCTTGCTTCTTTGGCAGCCCCATACTCTAAACTCTTGTCTTCTCCCCTCAATAAGACCACTTCTTTCTGCTTGGGTTCTGTCCCCCTTGTCCACTATATAGTGATTTGAAAAATGCCCTTAGGGAAAAAGCCAAGTGATTATGGACTCATCCCCAATGTTTTTGTTCTTCTAAGAACTATAGTCCCTTCAACTTTGCTTGTGTTGATGCCCTCTAGTGACTTCAAACAGTTGTTTCATATGTTTAACCCAGCTTTTAAATAGTTGCTTTTGGTAGAATGGTTAGTCTGCTGCAAGGTATTCTGTCATGGCCAGAAGCAAAAATCCTTAATTACTTACTTGTGACCTAATAATGCATCAGAATACTTGAGCAAATATTAGCAAATCAGTGAATGGGTTCTTTTATCTACTCTTAATACACCCTTGATTTCAATTAATTATTTAACCCTAACTTTTTGTTTGTAGTTTTCGGTGTTACTCTGTTTCCTATAACCTCACAATGTTCATAGTATGAAGTGGATATAAACTAATAATTGATGCTTCTGGTTTCATATCTACTGAATACACTGGAAAAAGGTATGCATGCTGACATTTTACATTTTACAAATTCAGTTTCTCATATAAACATTCTTTGTTGTGCGTAATGCGTTTTATATTTTCATTATTTTGTTTGTACATTGGCCCATGTCCTTCTGCCTCAGTGTCAGTGTTTATTAAAGTTTATTGGTGAAAGAATACCATTAGATGTTCCCTACCCCAGTCTTATGCCTATGAGACACCAGGGCAGAAGCAGCAGTCAGTAAGCTATGAAATACTGTCTTGTTTTTCCCAAAGGTCTTAACTGCAGAGGAATTGAATGCTGCTCAGACATCCATCGCATATGGCTGTATCAAATATGCTGACCTTTCCCATAACCGGTTGAATGACTATGTCTTCTCCTTTGACAAAATGCTAGATGACAAAGGAAATACAGCTGCTTACTTGTTGTATGCCTTCACTAGAATCAGGTAATTGTGGGTAGGCATTGTTTTATTGTGAATCAAATGAAAACATATTTAGTTACTCAAAAATATTTTCTTTTTTTTTTTTTTGAAATGAGATGGGGTCTTGGACTCAAATGACCCACCCACCTCAGCCTCCTGAGTAGCTGTGATTACTGACATACCACCATTACACCTGACTTCTAAAGTGTTTTGTTTGTTTGTTTGTTTGTTTGTTTGTTTTTGAGACGGAGTCTCACTCTGTTGCCCAAGCTGGAGTGCAATGGGGCAATCTCGGCTCACTGCAACCTCCACTTCCTGGGTTCAAGTGATTCTCCTGCCTCAGCCTCCCCAGTAGGAGGGATTACAGGCACTCACCACCATGCCCAGCTAAATTTTGTATTTTTGGTAGAGACAGGGTTTCACCATGTTGGCCAGGCATGTCTGGAACTCCGGACCTCAAGTGATTCACCCGCCTCGGCCTCCCAGAGTGCTGGAATTACAGGCATGAGCCATCACGCTCAGCCTAAAGTGTTTTTTTCAGATTTATTTTTCTGCCTACAAGCATCTTTGGAAATAGGTGCTCTTTTAGTGTTGCAAGTTATCCCAGAATCCCTAAACCTGGCCTTAACTGCACTTGCTGATACTCTTCTAGATGCTCTATGTTTAAATACCTAGAAAGTGTCAGCTGATCCCCTAAAAGAATTATATTTCCATTTTTAGTACTATGAAATGCTTTAGATCAGGTTATTAGTTTTGCCTAATAGTATGTCATATAATAAAATACTTCATTTTATAGGAACTTATTTTTAATTGGTGATAATTTCTGATTTACGTGAATCACTTCTTAGTACATATTTTCGAGTGGAGAAAGAGTGTGCCTAAAAAAGGGGAACGGTGGTGATTGCCTGATGATTTTATTTTATTTTTTTAAGGTCTATTGCACGTCTGGCCAATATTGATGAAGAAATGCTCCAAAAGGCTGCTCGAGAAACCAAGATTCTTTTGGATCATGAGAAGGAATGGAAACTAGGCCGGTGCATTTTACGGTTCCCTGAGATTCTGCAAAAGATTTTAGATGACTTATTTCTCCACACTCTCTGTGATTATATATATGAGCTGGCAACTACTTTCACAGAGTTCTATGATAGCTGCTACTGTGTGGAGAAAGATAGACAGACTGGTGAGTGTCTTTTTTTTTTTTTGTGAGAGACACGGATCTTGGGCTGGAGTACAGTGGTGAAATCATAGGTCACTGAAGCCTGAAACTTCTGGCGTCAAGTGATTCTCCCACTTGAGCCTCCCGAATAGCTGGACTTATACATGTGTGAGCCACTGCACCCAGGTCCAAGTGTCTCATTTAGTAGCCGTATTAGGGATGGGGTGCCATTAAAGCATTTGAATTGTGTGGGAGTGGTTTGCAGATTTATTTTATTCATGGAAACTTCCACTTTTTCCCTAGCAGTTGCACAGTGAACCATATCATATGTAAAAGACAAAATGTGAAGTAGCACTTTCAACCAGAAATGGAACTCTGCCCAATTAGTCTACTTTTCTACAATTAGGCACATGAAATGGAACCTTAGGACTCCAAAGAAAACAAATGGAAGATGACTGAGAGTAGGACTTTTCCAACAAACACAATGTGTTTGTGGGTCCCAGAAGGAATCTTTGGGTGTTTTTGATAATGGAAACTTCTTGGAAAACAATTGTTATCTTTCCTTACCTTAGGCTCTCTGCTCTCTGTCATATTACATAGTTAATGAAGTAGCCACAATTAATGTATTACGAGGCAAGTAGGCATTTGTTAAAGTCATGCCTGAGGACTGAAACTTTATTAGGGAAAAAAATCACCACTGTGATCATGAGGTTTATAGTTATTTCAGACCATGAGGACTAGGACAATTTTTTAAAAGAAAGGTAAAATTTGCTGTTCTCATCCTTGCATACCTTATGTCTCTTAATAGTTAAAAACATATTTCTTAACAGAAATGCCTTTATTTTTTAAATTGTCTGTCTTCATAATTTAAGGTAAAGAAGATTCTACTTAAAACCCAAAAACATCTGTGGTTTGGGCTATGCACTTCTAACTAAAATTTGCAAGTAACATAGATTCTTTAATAATGATTTTCAAAAAGGAAAACAAGTTAATTAACAACTTTTTTCTGTCTTTTCAGGAAAAATATTGAAGGTGAACATGTGGCGTATGCTGCTATGTGAAGCAGTAGCTGCTGTCATGGCCAAGGGGTTTGATATCCTGGGAATAAAACCTGTCCAAAGGATGTAATCCTTCATAGGTTTGAACACTGTGTGTTTTTACCAAAGTGGCCATTGGCACTGTTTGCATTTTTACAATCATGTGGACACAAGCATAAGTAAAGAAAATTTGTCAACTAGGCAAAATGTGGTTCTTTAACAGCTAGAATTCTAAAAAGAAAAAAATCACTTCCACAAATATGCTTCTGTCTTGCTGAGCATTAAACCAAAATGACTTAGTGGAGGCCATGAAATAACAGGATTTGTGCACCACAGTGAGAATGTATTGACGTTGCAGGAATGTGTTTTATTAATTTTAGTTAGATAAGGAATCCCATTTGTTGACCCTGAAAAGGCCGCAAGAATTTACACCTCTTCATTGTCCCATTCATGTCTCATTTCATTGTTCTGTGAGAGGTACTTACCCTGTTTTACAAGTAACAAAACTTGAGACTGCACAGAGATAAGTAACTTGCCCTGGAATCCTCAGGAACAAAATTAAGATTCACACCCGTGCATGTTTCAAATCCCAAATTCAGGCTATTTCCCCTCTTTTAAGAAAAGATGACATTGGCAATATAACAGACTTGGGTTCGGGGGAAGGGGGCAAGGAAATGTAGACTGGCAATTTTCCTGAAGCTCAAGGTGAACTCTTAACATCTCATTGGCCAGATGCCAATCCCAGTTGCAAAGGAAGGTAGAAACCTAGAGTGAATGTCCAAGCTAAGGAGAGGGTTGCTGTGATTTCCTTAGACCAGTCATGATTCATCCCCTGGGCAGGGCGTATCGTCTCATTTCATGAAATTGGAATCTTTGTAGCAGCACAGGATATGGAGATTGGCAGTGGCAGCGAGAGGTTTTGGGGTACAGCTGAGCACACTGATTATTGAGTCAGCAGTTAATGGAATCTGCCAACACAAATTAAAACTGAAATGAGATTCCATGTAAAGCCAACACAATAGAAAAATGAATGCTTAATTAGCAGGAATTGTGTCATACCATGCTGTTTCTAAAAGTCTCCAACCTTAGAAGAACCTTAGATAGTATCTTAATGAGCTATAATAATAGCTTCCATTCACAGACTGGTATGTATAAGCCTTAGATTGCTGCTCCCTCCAGCAAACATGGGGAGGCTAAGCAGTTTCCTCTCACTCTGCTAACTGCAAAGACAGTTCACCCAGTCTATTGAGCCCTTGGGTCTGAAGACTCAGGAGACTTTAGGAATTAAAAACAAGATTCAGCCGGGCATGGTGGCTCACACCTGTAATCCCAGCACTTTGGGAGGCCGAGGTGGGCAGATCACCTGAGGTTGGGAGTTCGAGACCAGCCTGACCAACATGGGGAATCCCTGTCTCTACTAAAAACACAAAAAATAGCCGGACGTAGTGGCGGGTGCCTGTAATCCCAGCCACTCAGGAGGCTGAGGCAGGAGAATTGCTTGAACCCAGGAGTCGGAGGTTGTGGTGCCGAGATCACACCATTGCTCTCCAGCCTGGGAGACAAAGCAAGACTCCGTCAAAAAAACAAAAAAACAGGATTCAGTGAGGTGGAGGAGAAAATAATGAAAGACTACAGGAGTGTGTTAAATTAACCAAAGGTCATGATAAGTTCATATACTGGAACTTCATCTCAGATACCCCAGGCCATAACTATATCTTTAAAACACTGTCTTAACATAATTTGTCGATATATAAATACCATTTAATAATACAGATAATATCAGAAACCTTTCCTTAGGAATAGTATAGTTCTGATTCTCCTGTTTTTGTTTATAGAGGCAAGGTCTGTTTTCCAGGCTGGAGGGCAATGGTGCCATCATAGTTCACTGTAACTTTTTTTTTTTTTTTTTTGAGACAGAGTCTCACTCTGTCACCCAGGCTGGAGTGCAGTGGTGCGATCTCGGCTCACTGCAACCTCCGTCTCCCGGGTTCAAACGATTCTCATGCCTCAGCCTCTCAAGTAGCTGGGACTACAGGCATGCACCACTATACCCTGCTAATTTTTTGTAGTAGAGACAGGGTTTCACCATGTTGGCCAGACTGGTCTCGAACTCCTGACCTCCGGGTGATCTGCCTGGCTCAGCCTCCCAAAGTGCTGGGATTACAGGTGTGAGCCACTGTGCCTGGCCATTCACTGTAACCTTGAACTCATGGGCTCAAGTGATCCTCCTGCCTCAGTCTCTGTAGTAGCTATGACTACGGTTGTGCTGATTAGCCTGTTTTTAATGTGCTAGCCTTTGGAAAAACAAAGCCAGTTTGACTTCAGATAATCCTTAATCTCATGTCAGTCTATGGGCCTTTGTGACCCTCAAACTTGCCTTCATTTGACCTCTAAAAAAAAGTCAAAATAATTGTTGTATTGGTTAAGAGACAAAACACGATTTTTGCCAGGCGCGGTGGCTCACGCCTGTAATCCCAACACTTTGGGAGGCTGAGGTGGGCGGATCACGAGGTCAAGAGATCAAGACCATCCTGGCCAACGTGTTGAAACCCCATCTGTACTAAAAATACAAAAATTAGCTGGGCATGGTGGCGCATACCTGTAGTCCCAGCCACTTGGGTGGCTGAGGCAGGAAAATCGCTTGCTTGAACCCAGGAGACGGAGGTTGCAGTGAGCCGAGACAGCAACACTGCACTCCAGCCTGGGAGACAGAGCAAGACTCCGTCTCAAAAAAAAGAAAAAAACACGATTTTCAGATGTTCACTCATTTATCCTAACGTTGGATGAACTTTCTGTGACCTCAAGCTTATTTACTGCATTCTAGGAAATTACAGTACTATATATCAATAGCTCTAAACACTATAGATTGCAAGATACTATTGTTTTGCACTACTAAAAAGTTCTGACAAACTTTTAAACTGATAGAACTTTCGTAAGTTAGAATTTTCATACTGAAAAGAGTCTTTTAGACTTTCATTTGTATCATGTATCACTTATGTATAAACTTAGCAAAGGAAAATACAACTGAACTAAATTGGTTAAAATACTCCTAAAACTTCAGAGTCCCACTCTTTTGAGACACTTTTTGATGCAGTCATTAACATCTGTCTTTTCTAGACAATATCATCCTCTATGCTACCAAAAACATTGATGATGCAGCGTTTTGATGTTCCACTATAGTTCCCAGGATTATTATCTGAGTCCTGATATTCATGTGAAGGTGTTGATGACTATGTCACAACCATCATCTGACTAATAATGACTGTGAGATGCATCGCAATTTCAGAAATGTTAAAATGTACATCCCCAAATTGATTAAACACAACAGTGTGAGGAATGAGGAAAATTAAGTTGGTCAGAAAACGTTTGACTTGGTATGGTCCAGTGTCTCCACATGAATATAAATTCTCCTCATTGCATTCTCTAATTTACAGGGACCTGTTTGCTGAGCTAAGATCTATTACCTAGGTCTCTACTCAGCGCTTTTCCAAACACAGGGCTGCCTGAATGAAGCCTTCCGTCATCCAAAGATAATCTGGTTTGCTGGAATTCAGTTACTCTCCCCAATCCCACCCCCAACTGAGAATTCTAGTGCCAGTCCTACCTTCCACTGGCACTTCACAGGGCCAGTGGAATGACATTTAAAGTGCCAAAAGGGGTGAAAACTGTCAGTCAAGACCTCTATATTCAGCAAAGCTATTCTTCAGAAAGGAAGATGGTATTAAGATGTTTCCCAATAAACAAAAAGTTTGTCACTAGAAGACCATCGTTACAAGAAATGCTAAATGTTGAAATGTGAGGACCCTAGACTAACAAAATCACACAACACCAGTAAAGGTAAGTATATAGTACAAAATATATTTTAAAAGTGTAAAAGATTATAAAATCAAGTATGTAGAAGTATAAAAATCAACAGTAATGCGTTTTTTGTTTTTAACTTTTTTCTTAAAAGGCAACTGCGAAGATGTGTGTGGTGGCATATGCCCTGTAGTACCAGCTGTTCAGGAGACTGAGGTGGGAAGACTGCTTGATTCCAGGAGTTTGAGGCTGTAGTGTGCTATGGTCACCTCTATGAATAACCACTGCACTCCAGCCTGGGCAACATAATGAGGCTTCATCTCTAAAAAATTAAAATTTTTAAAAATAAAAAGGACAACTGAGTAAAGCTAACTATAAATCTATGTTGATGGACATACAATGTATAAAGATGTAATTTATGACAAAAACTAGAAAAGGGAATAGGAGCAAAGATTTTGTATACTACTGAAATTAAGTTGATATTAATCTGAATTTGATATGTTATAAATTAAGATGTTATAAATTGACCCCTGGGGCAACCACCAAGAAAATAACTCCAAAATATATAGTAAGAGAAATGACAAGGTAATTAAAATAGTACACTAAAATGAAAAAAACCTATTTAACATGTTGAAGGCAGAAAGAAGAAAATGATAAAGATTACAGTGAACATGAATGATTGAGAGAATAGAAAAACAATCGAGAAAATGAATTAAACCGAAAGTTGGTTTCTTAAGATCAGCAAAATTGACAAACCTTGATAGCTAGACTCGAAAGAAAAAGATAAGATTCAAATTATTAAAATCAGGCATGAGAGTAGAGATACTACTATTGACCTTACAAAATAAAAAGAATAGAGAATACAATTGTATGTTTAAAAAAATAGACAATTTAAATGAGCAAATTCCTAGAAAAACACAAACTACCCAAACTGTCTCAAAATCTGAATAGACCTATGTAGCAAACAGATTGAATCAATAGTCAAAAAATTTCCAACAAAGAAAAGCCACGGACCACATGGCTTTTCTAGTGAGTTCTACCAAATCTTTAAAGAAGACAACACCAGTCTTTCTCAAACTTCGAAAAAAGGAGGATTGCTTTTTAACTGATTCTATAAGGATATTATTACCCCAATATTCAAACCAAAAGCATCATAAAATAGGACAACTTCAGATCAATTATCACGTAGATACAAAAAACTCTCAATAGTAGCAAATTGAATTCTGCAAAATACTAAAAGCACTATACATATGACCAAGTGGGATTTATCTGAGAAATGTAAAGGTGATTCATCATATGAAGTAAAATCGCAGGGTGGCACAGTGGCTCACGCCTGTAATCCCAGCACTTTGGGCAGCAGAGGCAGGTGGACTGATTGAGGTCAGGAGTTTGAAACCAGCCTGGCCAATGTGATGAAATCCCATGTCAACAAAGAAATGCAAAACTTGGCCAGGCGCAGTGGCTCATGCCTGTAATCCCAGCACTTTGGGAGGCTGAGGCAGGCGGATCACGAGGTCAGGAGATCAAGACCACGGTGAAACCCCGTCTCTACTAAAAATACAAAAAATTAGCCAGGCGCGATGGCGGGCACCTGTAGTCCCAGCTGCTGGGGAGGCTGAGGCAAGAGAATGACGTGAACCCGGGAGGCAGAGCTTGCAGTGAGCCGAGATCACGCCACTGCACTCCAGCCTGGGCGACAGAGTGAGGCTCTGTCTCAAAAAAAAAAAAAAAAAAAGCAAAAATTAGCCGGGCGTGGTGGTGTGCACCTGTAATCCCAGCTATTTGGGTGGCTGAGGCATGAGAATTGCTTGAACCCGGGAAGCAGAGATTGCGGTGAGCTGAGCCTGAGCCACTGCACTCTAGCCTGGGCAACAAAGCATGGCCCTGTCTCAAAAACAAAAGATCACAGTAATACATCACATTAATAAACTGAAGAGGGAAATAAATACCCCACGTGAACATCTCAATAGATGAGAAACAAAGTTGTCCACTCTTGCAACATCTACCTATTCAAGATGCCTGTAGTCCCAGCTACTCTGGAGGCTAAGGTGGGAGGATCGCTTGAGCCTGCGAGGCAGAGGTCACAGGCACTCGTGATCATGCTGGTGCACCCTAGCCTGGGTGACAAAGTGAGCATGCCCAACTAATTTTTGTATTGTTGTAGAGACAGGGTTTCACCATGTTGGCCAGGCTGGTCTTGAACTCCTGACCTCAAGTGATCCGCCCACCTCAGCCTCCCAATGTGTTGAGATTACAGGCGTGAACCACTGCACCGCACCCAGCCCACACTTATTCAAATAAATTTTAAAAGCAGATTTAAACTAAGGCATAAATGGTACCGAGAAGTTAATATGCATCTACAATTTTATGCTAATTTTCTCATCATTTTTGATTTTGCTTCTTGGCCAATGTCGGCCCAAAATGGCTAATATTAACCTTTCTAGAAAATTGGCTAAGTAATACTCAGTTGATGGAGGTGATTATCTTAAGTGCAACGAGCCAGGCACAAACAGACAACTATTCACATGTTCTCACATATATGTGGGAGCTAAAAAACAATTTTTTTTTGAAACAGGGTCTAGCTCTGTTGCCCAGGCTGGAGTGCAGTGGCATGATCATCATAGCTCACTGCAACCTCCATCTCCCGGGCTCAAGTGATCCTCCCACCTCAGCCTCCTGAGTGGCTGGGGCTACAGGCATCTGCCACCATACCTGGCTAATTTTTGTATTTTTGGTAGAGATGGGGTTTTGCCATGTTGCCCAGGCTGGTCTTGAACTCCTGGGTTCAAGTGATCACCTGCTTCAGCCTCCCAAACTGCTGAGATTACAGACGTGAGCCACCGCGCCTGGCTGGAAGCTAAAAAATTTGATCACATGGAGGTAGAGAGTGGAAAAACAGGTAAGAGAGACTGGGAAGATGAAGAGAAGTGGGTTAAAAGGTAAAAACATACAGGCCTGGTGAGGTGGCTCACACCTGTAATCCCAGCACTTTGGGAGGGTGAGATGGGTGGATCATCTGAGGTTAGGAGTTCGAGACCAGCCTGCACAACATGGCAAAACCCCGTCTCTCCTGAAAATACAAAAAAAAAAAAAAAAAAAAAAAAAAAAAGCCAGGCATGGTGGCATGTGCCTGTAATCCCACCTACTTGCGGAGCCTGAGGCACAAAAATCGCTTGAACCTGGGAGGAGGAGGTTGCAGTGAGCTGAAATCACACCACTGCACTCCAGCCTGGGTGACAGAGGGAGACTCCATCTCAAAAAAAAAAAAAAGAAAAGAAAAAAAAAGAAAAAGGTACAAACATAACGGTAAGATAGGAGGAACAAATTCAATGCTTGATAACTGAGCAGGGTGATGATACTTAATAAAAATGTACTGTACTCTCATGATGGATACTTGAAATACCCTGACTTGATCACTGTGCCTTATACATGTAACAAAACTTCTCATGTACCCCATACATTTGTACAAATCAAAAAAATACTTGGTCGCATTATAGAAATTTCACTGGTTAATGAGAGTACACGGGGTCAATCTAAAGTAAACCAATTTTTTGCTTTGTTGTTTGGTTTGCTTTGCATTTTCATACCAGTTGAATTACATAAATATACATGGTGCTTATAAAACGCAATGGATTGAAGGGGAGCACAGTTAGACTCACTGTAATTTTTGTGGGGATTTTAGATTGTTTGTAGGACTTTGATAGTATATATATATATATATATATATTTTTTTTTTTTTTTTTTTTTTGAGATGGTTTCTCACTCTGTCACCCAGGCTGGAGTGCAGTGGCGCGATCTTGGCTCACTGCAAGCTCTGCCTCCCAGGTTCACGCCATTCTCCTGCCTCACCCTCTCCAGCAGCTGGGACTACAGGTGCACGCCGCCACGCCCAGCTAATTTTTTTGTATTTTTAGTAGAGACGGGGTTTCACCTTGTTAGCCAGGATGGTCTCGATCTCCTGACCTTGTGATCTGCCTGCCTCGGCTTCCCAAAGTGCTGGGATTACAGGCATGAGCCACCACACCCGGCCAGAATTTTTTTTTACATATTGAGGTGGGGTCTCACTATGTTTTCCAGGTTGGTCCCGAACTCCTGAGCTCAAGTGATCCACCCACCTCAGCCTCCCAAAGTGCTAGGATTACAGGCATGAGCCACTGTGCCCAGCCCAAATCTCAGATTCTTATTCTATAAAATGAAGAATTACAGAGAATTTTTAAGGTGTCTTATGGAAAGAAGACCTTTGCAAAAGTAGTCCAGCTAAGCTTTTTGAGCATTTCCTAAATGGCAGCCACTAATTCTGCAGTGGGGAATGGAGTGAGAGTCTGGGTCACCAAGAGACGAAGTGTCCCCCAGCAGAGGTAATGGCCAAACAATAATCACATCCCAAATAAGGGATTTTAGCTACTCTCCAAGGCCCAGAGGCTAGAAAAAGGGAGAAGATTCCCTTTTTCTAATTAATTAACCAGCTATATGAGATATATTATTGGGAATTGACTGTGATTCTGAGTTTTAGTCATGTGTTAGGAAGGAGGTGTTACATTTTGTCTTGATGAGTAAATTTAAATATATACATGCCAAACAGTAAATTTCACCTGAGGTGTTTGTGTTGGGTACACTGATCCAGGTGTGCCAGCTGGCAGTGTGCAGTAGACACCTAGGTAAAAGCATTTACTGTTCCTCAATTATGGCACCCACATCTCTCAGCTGCCTTTCAGCTAGGGCATGTGACTGGCTTTGGCCAGTCATCAGCCAGGAGGCTGAAGTGGGAGAATTGCTTTAGCCTGGGAGATCAAGGCTGCAATCCGTGGTGAGTAGAAATGATTGTGTCAAAGTCCAGACTAAACATACAAAAAGGTTGGGAGTTCTCTGCACTCTATTCTTCAGCGGTACAGTGGAGACCCTCTTTTTTCCCATGTTGCAGCCATAAGATGTTGGGGCCTGAGTTCTTCAGTGGCTGTGTGGTGCAAACCTCCCACTGACTCTCAGTGAACATAAAACATAAGAAATAAACACAGTTGTATTAATACATTGAGATTTTGGGGTTCTATGTTACTGCATCATAGCCCAACTCCTCTTGAGCAAATATACCTGCACCCGTCACTGGGGTGGAGATCAGATCCCTAGAGTCAGTCACCTTTGGAGGTGGACCATGGCTTAGAGAAAACAAGTTAAGTTTCTTCATGTATGGATGCTTAAAGTATAATGAGAATGGGGATGGGGTTATAGAGCATTACCTCTGGTTTCACATCAATCATGGCTAGTTAATCCTTGGGCAATTTGTTGGAATCGTTGTGTGAGAAAATAAGCAAAATTCTTCATGCATTTTTTAAGTCTATGGGAATGACTGATGTGCACTCTGTCTACTACTGAGGCCTAGTCACAGATGTAGTTATGATCATTATTTAGGGCACATCTTATGGAATAACAAGTCAATTGTAAACAAAAGTATATATGGTGCCAAGTGTGGAGGCTTGTGCCTAGAATTCCAGCAACTCAGGAGGCTGAGGTAGGAGGATGGCTTGAGGCCAGGAGTTGGAGACCAGCTTGGGCAACATAATGAGGTCTCATCTGTACAAAAAGCAAAAAAAAAAAAAAAAAAAAAAAAAAATTCCAGGCATGATGGTTTATACCTATATAGAAAGAAACCTGGCTGGCCACTGTGGCTCATACCTGTAATCCCAGCACTTTAGGAGACTGAAACAGGAGAATTGCTTGAGTCCAGGAGTTTGAGACAAGCCTAGGCAACATAGTGAGGCTCCATCTCTATAAAGAATAAAAAATTTAGCCTGGTGTGGTGGCACACACCTGTAGTCCCAACTACTCAGGAGGCTGAGGTGGGAGGATTGCTTGAGCCTGGGAGATGAAGGCTGCAATAGCCATGATTGTGCCACTGCACTCAGCCTGGGTGACAGAGTGAGACCCTATCTTAGAATAAAAAAATAAAAAATAAAGCCCTTTTCTTTATAAATTACCCAGTCTCAGGTATAGAAACAAATTAAGACAGTGGATTAATGCCCCAGCCTCCAACCTGCAATAGAACAATTCTGAGATGCCTTCCACACAATTTCTCAGAGAATACTCAGAGCAATTGAGCTCCCATTGTCCACTGTGGTCATCTACTCATTAATCTACCCTCTTTTTTTTTTTTTTTTTTGAGACAGGGTCTCGCTCTGTCACCTAAGCTGGGGTGTAGTGGTGTGAGGACAGCTCACTGCAGCCTTGATCTGCCAGGCTCAAGCGACCCCTCCAGCTCAGCCTCCTCAGTAGTTGGGACTACAGGTACACACCATGACACCTGGCTAAGTTTTTTTTATTTTTGTAGAGACAGGGTCTTGCTATCTTGCTAGGACTGGTCTTGAACTCGTGGGCTCAATCAGTCCTCCCACCTTGGCCTCCCAAAGTGCTGGGATTACGTGAGGCACTGTGCCCAGTTCTTTCTTAACCTTTCTATCTTCTCTATTTCATTTTTGCGCCCCCCCCCCAACATGTGCTTCCTGGGATCACCTCACAAACCACTTGGACTCAAGGCTTTGTCTCAGGATCTCTATTATTCAAGGTTCTCCAAAGACACAGACCTGTAGGATATATATATATGTGTGTATATAGGATATATATTGGCTCATGTGATTATGGAGACCAGCAGGTCCAAAATCTGCAGGGCCAATGTCCCGGTCCAAAGGTTGTCAGGCAGAAAGAGCTGATGTGCCAGTTGAAAGGCCATTGGGCAGGAGAATTCTCTCTTCCTTGGGGAAGGTCAGCATTTTGCTTTATTTCTGCCTTCAACTGATTAGATGAGGCCCAGCCACATCATAGACGGCAATCAGCTTTACTCAATATACCAATTTAAATGTTAATCTCATCTAAAAACACCCTCACAGAAACACTCAGAATACTATTTGACCAAATATCTGGGCATCCCACGGCCCAGTAAAGTTGACACATAAAATTAACCCTCACAGACACCAAGTGTATTTCATCATTTTGGAAAATATTCAACTTATAGCAAGAATGGAAACCTCTAAGTAGAGTATTTTATGTGAACCATTCAACCTCAGGAATCATACATTTCGCTCACTGATCCCTTGTTCACATTCCAGTGTATAAAACTCTGGTCCCCATTAAGAAGACACTCCAGTCCTCAGGGAAAATCAGACCTGGCACTGCCGTCCATGAGTATGAGACGGAAAGAGCTGTGGTCCAGTATGGAACGAAAGTCATACTGCACATACCAGGTGTTCAGTAAATGCTCCGATCTTCTGGTACGCTGGCTCTCTCTCTCTCTCTCTCTCTCTCTCTCTCTCTCTCTCTCTCTCGAGTACACACTTACTTCAACTAACGGGAGGCTGGCCTGTTGTTTCACCACCTACCCTGCTTTCCCCAGCTCTTGCGTGGGTCCCAAAGCCCCCAGCAGTAGCCAAAACGGCCCCAACTGCTGTCGCTGTCCCTGGTGCTGACCAAACGCTAACGCCTCTGCGTTACGGCCTTGGGGCCATTGGTGCTGCCCAGTTATTCTTTTATTTTCTTTCTGTTCTTTTCTTTTTTCTTTTCTTCTCGTTGCTGCTCTTGGTGCTCCCCAATTCTTCTTTTCTTTTCCTCTCCTCTCCCTCTCTTTTCTTTCTCTTTCTTTTTCTCTTTCTTCCTTTTTCTTTCTTTCTTTCCTCAAGAAAATCCTGCAGATTGACAGTGTGATTTTGAAGAATAGACCAGACTTCGAGGATGAACATGACATTTTGGCTGTCTGTGTATCCCCATTGACACTGAAGAATCAACACTTCCTTGCTGATCAATATTCCCAGAACTGGTGGCACAGCCAGGACCGACGTTGATGCTTACCTCCACCTCTCCTGCTCTCCTGCAGCAGAGACGCCCCCGTCCCTGTGGCCCAGGGAGGTGCCAGGGGTCCCTGGGAAGGCGGGAGATGGGGAAGGGGCAGGGTGAGCGAAGAGGAGCAGGCTGCGTCAGCACGCGGGATGGGAAGCGGGGCTTCCGGGCCGCAGGGTCGCGGGGACGGGTGTGATGCAATAGCGCCACAGCCGCTGCGTCAAGGGGCGGCTCCGGGATGCGAGGACTGCGGTAGAGCCGGTCCCGCCCCTGCCGCTCGCCGCCGCTAACCCCGCGGACAGCCGCCGGGACGACCACCAAGAGCCACCGGAGCCCCCGACACCCGCCCCGAGGCACCGGTAACCCGCGGCACCCGCCCCGGGGCGCGCCATGAAGTCGGCGGCGAGCTCGCGCGGGGGCGGTGGGGGCGGCCGCGGGGGCGGCGGCTGGGGCGGCTGGGGCGGGGGCCGAGGCGCCGGCGGCGGCGCGGGCAAGGGCGGCGGGGGCGACGGCGGCGGCCAGGGGGGCAAGGGCGGCTTCGGAGCGCGGGCGCGCGGCTTCGGCGGAGGCGGCCGGGGCCGGGGGCGCGGCGGCGGCGGCGGCGACGGCAAGGATCGCGGCGGCGGCGGCGGACAGCGGCGGGGCGGCGTGGCCAAGAGCAAGAGCCGCCGCAGGAAGGGCGCCATGGTGGTGTCTGTGGAGCCGCACCGGCACGAGGGCGTCTTCATCTACCGCGGGGCGGAGGACGCACTGGTCACGCTGAACATGGTGCCGGGCCAGTCGGTGTACGGCGAGAGGCGCGTCACGGTGACCGAGGGAGGCGTGAAGCAGGAGTACCGCACGTGGAACCCGTTCCGCTCCAAGCTGGCCGCGGCCATCCTGGGCGGGGTGGACCAGATCCACATCAAGCCCAAGTCCAAGGTGCTGTACCTGGGCGCCGCGTCGGGCACCACCGTCTCCCATGTCTCCGACATCATCGGCCCAGACGGCCTGGTCTACGCCGTCGAGTTCTCCCACCGCGCCGGCCGCGATCTGGTCAATGTGGCCAAGAAGCGCACCAACATCATCCCGGTCCTGGAGGACGCGCGGCACCCGCTCAAGTACCGCATGCTCATTGGGATGGTGGACGTGATCTTCGCCGACGTGGCCCAGCCCGACCAGTCCCGCATCGTGGCCCTGAACGCCCACACGTTCCTGCGCAACGGGGGCCACTTTCTCATCTCCATCAAGGCCAACTGCATCGACTCCACCGCATCCGCCGAGGCTGTGTTTGCTTCAGAGGTGAGGAAGTTGCAGCAGGAGAACTTGAAGCCTCAAGAGCAGCTGACCCTGGAGCCCTATGAGAGGGACCACGCTGTGGTGGTCGGGGTCTACCGGCCTCTTCCCAAGAGCAGCAGCAAGTAGCACCCAGCTCAGGCTCGCCTGCCATCTCCCAAGCCTGTGTTGTGTTTGCTATTATTTTCTATGTGTTTTCTTTGTGCGTGTTTTGTTTTGTTGTTTTTCTATTAAACTGCATAAAGAAACGGCACCTATCTGTATGGTGATGCCAGGCTAAGTTTTGCTGCAGTAACAATCAACCCCCAAATCCCAGTGGCCTTAAACCGGCTGGTGTAAGGGGCCCATCAAGCAGTAGCCTGGGAGCTGTGGTCCTTCTAATCACTCATGTCCCCAACTCCCCAGGGCCCCATTTTCACACATGCTCCCTCCATCCCTAGGGCAGAGGAAAGAGAGCTGGGGAATTGCTAATAAAAGCTTTTAAACGTCCCCTTGGAACTGAAGGGGCACTTCTGCTCACATTTGGCCAAGTCACATGACCAAGCCTGACTGGGGAAAAACACTGAATATTGATGGACAATAATATAGTCAAATACACCAATCACCTGACTCACAGCCAAAGTCTTAACCACAATAGGTTTTTAGTATTTTACTCTTCAACTAAGCCCTTTTGCATTCACTGTTAAAGTGAATAATAAATAAATGTTGAATTTATTCCTCACACCAGCCCTGAGATGGCTTTGTTAGCACTTGCATGTTACATGTGAAGCAACAGGGCTTCTGAAGGTAAACTAGATGCCCAAACTTACATAGCCAGTAAGGAGGTAAAACTTAAATGCCAGTCTTCAGGGCTCTAAATCCATTGCTGTTTCCTCAGCACCAGGGGGATCTTGCCTCTGGCCCCCAACCCCTATGGCATGCGCACGGGGACACACTTAGAGCAGGGCCCTGTGACCTTATTGTGTTCTTTCGCCCTCCCCTGTCCCCCCTGGGCTACCCCTTTGTTCGGTTTCACAATAGCAAAACAAGGTAGGGGGGCAGGATGTGGGTCTAGCTAGCAGACTGTCTCCACTACAGGGCATAACATACCCAAAGTGGTATCACCAAGTGTCTGCAGAACAGGCAGAAAAATGACTCCCAGAAAGTATCTGTCTTTGCAAAGCATGTCCTGCAGTTCCCAAGATGCTGGTCTCAGTACCTTGCAGTCTCTCTCCAAAGCGGTCCAAAGGGAAGGGAGAGTGGGTAATCCGAGGAAAGCTGAGAATGCCCCGAAGGCCCAGTAAATCCCTCCAAGCCAGACTTTAGGAAGGCCTTTCATTCAATCATGCATGCACACACTCTCCCCACTGCCAAAAAGACCCACATCAGCATTTAGTCTTTGAATGATTGCTCACTAATGTATCATTTGGAGGGTGGATTTGCCTTTCTAAAGATGTGCTTGGGCCGCAATTGTGGTTAGTCTGCTTTTTCTGAGGGCGTACTTCTTGAACAACAACCAAGGATAAATCAGACTTTTTATTTTTATTTTATTTATTTTACTTGAGACAGGTCTTGCTCTGTCGCCAAGGCTGGAATGCAGTGGCACAATCATGGCTCACTGCAGCCTTGAACTCCTGGGCTTAAGTGAGCTTCCTGCCTTAGCCTACCACACCTGGCTAATTTAAAAAAAATGTTTGTGGACAAACAGTGTCTCGCTTTGTTGCTGAGGCTGGTCTTGAACTCCTTGCTTCAAGAAATCCTCCTGCCTCAGACTCCCATACTGGATTAGAGGCATGAGCTATGGCGCCTGGTCCAAATCAGACTTTTGAAAAGGCTACCACTCTTCCACCACTCCCCCATCCTACCCCACCCCAAAATTCAGAAAGGGAATTACAGTTCAGATGTATTAGCAAGACTGACTCAGGAAGAAGAGAGTGAATGGGGTACATATCTATTTCCATAAACAATGGAAATCTTCTTTACAACCCTGCAAAGCCAGGATCACTTTTCCTATTTAGCATATGAGAACACTGCAGTTCAGAGATGACAGTGCCTGTTTTAAGATCCCCCAGAAAGACTCACAGCCAGAAATCATAGCCTTGTTAGTCTGACTCCAAAATCTATGTCATTTTCACTGAAGTCTATGCTGGTTCTGTTGCCTTGAAAAGCCCTCTCTCCAATTCTAGGCTAATTTGTTAGTTGCTGGGATGAAGCCCTGAGGCTGGGGTGGACTCCCTGGGAACAGGAACTGTTTCCTCACTAGGGGAAGACAGAAGGAGCTGGGCACTCAGCGGGGAGGGGCTCTGCAGCAGCTGAGGCCCAGGACCCAGCCCCTCCTCAGAGCCAGATGGGCTCCATAAAGGAGCTATTGATTCCTCCTTAAAGGTTTTCCCCCCAGCATGGGGGATGAAGCAGGGGAAACTTTACCTCTTTCCTTGGCATGGGCACTCCCATTCCCTGCCCCTCCTGCCCCAAGTGAAATTTACAGTCATGTCTGAAGCTTCTCAAAGAGGGAACCATTCATGAGGAAATGGCAACAAAAGAATCTCCTGAAGAATTTCCCTGCATTGCAGACGAGTTCCTGAGCCAATGGAATGACATGGTGAGTACCAGGAGAAATATGGGAATAAGGGCCAAGGGAATACAGGAAGGGAGCTGGAACTAGGTTTTAGAGGATGAGGGCAGGGAAAAGAATGGGACTATAGTCTGGGCACAGTGGCTCATGCCTGTAATCCCAGCACTTTGGGAGGCCGAGGCGCGTGGATCACTTGAGTCCTTCAGTCAAGACTAGCCTGGTCAACATACGAAACCCCATCTCTACTAAAAATATAAAAAACAGCTGGTGGCGGGCACCTGTAATCTCAACTTCTCGGGAGGCTGAGGCAGGAGAATCGCTTGAACCTGGGAGGTGGAGATTCCAGTGAGCCGAGATCATGCCACTGTGAGACTCTGTCTAAAAAAAAAAAAAAGAATTGGACTATAACTCCAGTGGGCCTTGGGTCCCAAGAAACCTAGAAGTCGCAGTGACCCTGGTTAAGACCTGCTGAGAGCCAGGAATGCTTCCGTGACTGTCAGCTTGGGTTCCCAGAAGCCTTTACATTTGGGTCTCTAGGTGTATTAGTCTTCTCAGGCTGTTGTAACAAAATACTACATGCTAGGTGGCTTAAACAACAGATACTCATTTTCTCACTATTCTGAATGGAGGCTAGAAGTCCAATATCAAGGTGCTGGAGAATTCAGTTTCTGGTGAGGACTCTCTTCCTGGCTTGTAATCGGCCACCTTCTTGCTGTGTCATATATATGGCCTTTCGTCTGTTCACACACAGTGAGAAGGAGAGAGCTCTTTGCTGTTTCTCCCCCTGTTTAGAAGGATACCAATCCTACTGGATTAGGATCCTACTCTTAGTATCTCTTTTAACCTCAATTACCTCCTGAGGGCCCTATCCCCAAATATAGTAACACTGGGGACTGGGGCTTCAATTTGTGAATTTTCTGGGACACAATTCAGTGCATAACCCTAGGGTTAGATGAGAATGTTCAGCTAAAATGCCTGTCTTACTGGATTGTGAGCTTTGGCTGAGGAGACCAATGTTTAATGTGAAAATACCTGCCAACATCCTGGCACTAAGTGCTCTGCCTGTTTTTTTCTCCCCCCGCCCCCATTGTCAATAAAGAATAATAAGGTAGCTGGTTTCATGCGCGTCCCTGTGAAGAGACCACCAAACAGGCTTTGTATGAGCAACGTGGCTGTTTATTTCACCTGGGTGCAGGTGGGCTGAGTCCCATAAAAGAGTCAGCAAAGGGTGGTGGATTATCATTAGTTCTTATAGGTTTGGGGATAGGCGGTGAAGTTAAGAGCAATGTTTTGTGGGCAGGGGGTGGATCTCACAAAGTACATTCTCAAGGGTGGGGAGAATTACAAAGAACCTTCTTAAGGGTGGGGGAGATTACCAAGTACATTGATCAGTTAGGGTGGGGCAGAAACAAATCACAATGTTGGAATGTCATCAGTTAAGGCTATTTTTACTTCTTTTGTGGCTCTTCAGTTACTTCAGGCCATCTGGATGTACACATGCAAGTCACAGAGGATGCGATGGCTTGGCTTGGGCTCAGAGGCCTGACATTCCTGCCTTCTTATATTAATAAGAAAAATAAAACAAAATAGTGTTGAAGTGTTGGGGTGGCGAAAATTTTTGGGGGTTGGTATGGAGAGAGAATGGGCGATGTTTCTCAGGGCTGCTTCGAGCGGGATTAGGGGCGGCGTGGGAACCTAGAGTGGGAGAGATTAAGCTGAAGGGAGGTCTTGTGGTAAGGGGTGATACTGTGGGGATGTTAGAAGAAACATTTGTCATTTAGAATGATTGGTGATGGCCTGGATACGGTTTTGTATGAATTGAAAAACTAAATGGAATAAGAGAAGGAGAAAAACAGGTATAAAAGATCTAAGAATTGGGACGACTCAGGACATCTGATTAGAGAGTGCCTAAGGAGATTCAGCATAGTCCTGCCAGCAAAGATAATTTACTTCAAGAGTTAAGAGTGGCAATTTGGGGATAGCACCAGGAGATATCAGCTGTGCTGGCTTGGAGAAACAGTGTAAACTGGCAGTGTAAACAAGAGCAGGGCATGTATGAGTAGTTGAGAACGGTGAATAGGAGTATGACTAGACAGAAGATAGTAGGGATGACAAGTTTTTTGGGGGCACAGTCCAAGTTGGTCTGGTGTCTGGAATGAGACTGGGGCCTAATAAAAAGGAGCGCAAATGGTCTGTACCTTGTAGCATTCCAAGGACCAGCCTGAATTCTGAGAAGTGAAAGTGGTAAGTAATGTCCAGTCGTTTTTAAATTGGTGGCTGAGCTTGGTGAGGTCTGTTTTTAAAAGACCTTTAGTCCGTTCTACTTTTCTTGAAGATGGAGGACTGTAAGGGATATAAAGGTTTCACTGAATACCAAGAGCCTGAAAAACTGTTTGGCTGATTTGAGTAACAAAGGCTGGTCTGTTATCAGACTGTATAGAGGTGGGAAGGCTAAACTGAGGAATTCTGTCTGACAGAAGGGAAGAAATGACCGCGGTGGCCTTCTCAGACCTTGTAGGAAAGGCCTCTACTTATCTAGTGAAAGTGTCTACCTAGACTAAGAGGTATTTTAGATATCTGACTCCGGGCATGTTGAGTAAAGCTGATTTGCCAGTCCTGGGTGGGGGCAAATCCTAGAGCCTGGTGTGTAGGGAAGGGAGGGGGCCTGAATAATCCCTGAGGAGTAGTAGAATAGCAGATGGAACACTGAGAAGTTTTTCCTTGAGGATAGATTTCCATGATGGAAAGGAAATGAGAGGTTCTAAGAGGCAGGCTAGTGGCTTGTACTATAGCATAGCCTGCCTTTGCTGGTGTGTGGTGATTAGGCCTGGTGGAACCGCCATCAATAAATCAAGCGTGATCAGGGTGAGAAACAGGAAAGAAGGAAATATGGGGAAATGGGGTGAATGTCAGGTGGATCAGAGAGATACAGTCATGGGGGTCAGGTGTGGTATCTGGAATAATGTGGGAGGCTGGATTGAAGTCCAGGCCAGGAACAATGGTAATTGTGGGACTTAACAAAGAGTGAGTACAGCTGAAGGATCCAGGGACAGAAAGTATATGCATCAGGTATGAGGAAGAAAATAGATTTTGGAAGTTATGAGAAATGTAGAGAATAAGTTGAGCATAATTTGTGATTTTGAGGGCCTCTAAAAGTATTAGGGCGGCAGCAGCCACTGCATGCAGACATGAGGGCTAGGCTAAAACAGTAAGGTCAAGTTGTTTGGACAGAAAGGCTACAGGGTGCGGTCCTGGCTCTTGTGTAAGAATTCTGACCGCACTAACCATGCCTAGGAAGGAAAGGAGTTGTTGTTTTGTAAGGGATTGAGGTTTGGGAGATTACAATCAGCAGGGAAAGCACGTGTGTTTTTATGAGAATTATGCCGAGATAGGTAACAGATGAGGATGAAATTTGGGCTGGACTGAAGTAATGGGGGCTGTCTGTGAAGCCTGGCGGCAGTACAGCCCAGGTAATTTGCTGAGCCTGATGGGTGTCAGGGTCAGTCCAAGTGAAAGCGAAGAGAGGCTGGGATGACGGGTGCAAAGGAATAGTAAAGAAAGCATGTTTGAGATCCAGAACAGAATAATGGATTATGGAGGGAGGTATTGAGGATAGGAGAGTATATGGGTTTGGCATCATGGGGTGGATAGGCAAAACAATTTGGTTGATAAAGCGCAGATCTTGAACTAACCTGTAAGCCTTGTCTAGTTTTTGGACAGGTGAAATGGGGAAATTGTAAGGGGAGTTTATAGGTTTTAGATGCCCGTGCTGTACCAGACGAGTGATAACAGGCTTTAACCCTTTCAAAGCATGCTGTGGGATGGGATATTGGCATTGAGTGGGGTAAGGGTGATTAGGTTTTAATGAGATGGTAAGGGGTGCATGATCGGTCGCCAAGGAGGGAGTAGAGGTATCTTATACTTGTGGGTTAAGGTGGGGGGAATATAAGAGGAGGACGCAAGGGAAGCTTTGGATTGGGAAGAAGGGCAGCAATGAGATGCAGCTGTAATCCAGGAATAGTCAGGGAGGCAGATAATTTAGTTAAAGTGTCTCGGCCTAATGAGGGAACTGGGCAGGTGGGGATAACTAAAAAGGAGTGCTTAAAAGAGTATTGCCTAAGTTGGTACCAGAGTTGGGGAGTTTTAAGAGGTTTAGAAGCCTGGCCGTCAATACCCCCAACAGTTATGGAGGCAAGGGAAACAGGCCCTTGAAAATAAGGTAATGTGGAGTGAGTAGCTTCGGTATTGATTAAGAAGGGGACAGAGTTACCCTCCACTAGGAGTTACCCTAAAGCTCGGCGTCCGTGATGCTTTAGGGGGCTTCCGAGGTGATCGGGCAGCATCAGTCTTCAGGCGCTAAGCCGAGAAGATCTGGGAAGGAGTCAGAGAGCCTTGGGCCAGAGTTCCAAGGGCTCTGGGAGTGGCTGCCAGGTGAGTTGAACAGTCCGATTTTCAGTGGGTTCCCACACAGATGGGACGCGGCTTAGGAGGAATCCTGGGCTGCGGGCATTCCTTGGCCCAGTGGCCAGATTTCCGGCACATGTAGCAAGCTCCTGGGGGAGGAGGTTCTGGAGGAATGGCTGGCTGCTGTGGTTCAGGTGTTTGGAAGTTCTTGTGTGCTGGAGATGTGGCTGGGGTTTGTCTCACAGTGGAGGCAAGGAATTGCAACTTTTTTCTATTATTGTACACCTTGAAGGTGAGGTTAATTAAGTCCTGTTGTGGGGTTTGAGGGCCAGATTCTAATTTTTGGAGTTTTATTTAATGTCGGGAGTAGATTGGGTAATAAAATGTATATTGAGAATAAGACGACCTTTTGACCTTTTAGGGTCTAGGGCTGTAGTGTCTCAGGGTTGCTGCCAAATGAGCCATGAACTGGGCTGGATTTTTATGTTTGATGAAAAAGAGCCTAAACGCTATCTGATTTGGGATAAAGGAAAAGGAGCATTAACCTTGACTATGCCTTTAGCTCCAGCCACCTTTTTAAGAGTAAATTGCTGGGCAGGTGGGGGAGGGCTAGTCACGGAACAAAACTGTAAGCTGGACCGGGTGTGAGGAGAGGAGGTGATAAAAGGATTATAGGGTGGAGGAGCGGAGGCTGAGGAAGAATTGGGACCTAGCTCGGCCTGACGAGGAGGGGAGAGGTCAGATGGGTCTGTAGAAAAGGAAGATTAGAAAGACTCAGCGACGCTTGGGGTTGGGATTGAGGGGACAGGCGGGAGGGAAAGAAGGAAGATTTAGGATGAGTTGCACGGGGCACAGAGACTAGGAAGGGACTGATGTGTAAAAGAATGCCTGGATGTCAGGCACCTCAGACTATTTGCCCATTTTATGACAAGAATTATTTAGATCTTGTAGGATGGAAAAATGGAAAGTGCCATTTTCCTGCTATTTGGAACTACTGTAGAGTTTGTATTGGGGTCAAGTGGCATTGCAGAAGAAAATAAGACGCTTAGATTTTAGGTCAGGTGAGAGTTGAAGAGGTTTTAAGTTCTTAAGAACACAGGCTAAGGGAGAAGAAGGAGGAATGGAGGGTGGAAGGTTGCCTATAGTGAAGGAACCAAACCCAGAGAAAAGAGAGTAGAGACACGGAGGGAAGGGGTTCGGGGGTTCTTACCCTCCAGAAAAGCAGGAAAGAGGTTGGGGCACGGAAATAAGGGATTGGGGGTTCTTGCCCCCTAGAAAAGCAGGACTTGCCGCTAAGGGTGAAGGAGAAGGGGTTGAGGGGTTCCTGCCCCTGCCCCAGAAAAGCAGAGAAGGGGTAGAGACACAGAGAGAAGGGGTTGGGGTAGATGCCCCTCCCCCAGAAAAGCGGGACTTGCTGCTAAGGGTGAAGGACCAAGGCAGGCGTCCCTGCGTGGTCTGACACCTCTGAAACATGGGTGAATAATCAGAGAGGCGTCCCTGCAATGATTAAACACCAAGGGAAGGTTGCCTTCCCAGTCCGTGACCGGCGCCGGAGTTTTGGGTCCACGGATACAACCTGTCTCCTTTGTCTCTACCAGAAAAGGAAAGGAACTGAAATTAAGAGAAGGGAGAGATTGAAGTGTGGCGCCAAGATTGAAAGGAGAAAGAGGCTGAGGGATAGTGAGAGAGGTTGGAGAAGAGAGTAAAAAGAGGCTGCTTACCAGATTTGAAATTGGTGAGATGTTTCTTGGGCTGGTCGGTCTGAGGACCTGAGGTCGTAGGTGGATCTTTCTCCGGAGCAAAGAGCAGGAGGACAGGGGATTGATCTCCCAAGGGAGGTCCCCCAATCCGAGTCACGACACCAAATTTCATTCCCGTCCGTGTGAAGAGACCACCAGACAGGCTTTGTGTGAACAACATGGCTGTTTATTTCACCTGGGTGCAGGCGGGCTGAGTCCCATAAAAGAGTCAGCAAAGGGTGGTGGATTATCATTAGTTCTTATAGGTTTTGGGATAGGCGGTGAAGTTAAGAGCAATGTTTTTTGGGCAGGGGTGGATCTCACAAAGTACATTCTCAAGGGTGGGGAGAATTACAAAGAACCTTCTTAAGGGTGGGGGAGATTACCAAGTACATTGATCAGTTAGGGTGGGGCAGAAACAAATCACAATGGTGGAATGTCATCAGTTAAGGCTATTTTTACTTCTTTTGTGGATCTTCAGTTACTTCTGGCCATCTGGATGTATATGTGCAAGTCACGGGGGATGCGATGTCTTGGCTTGGGCTCAGAGGCCTGACAGCTGAGAATTAAGTTTAAGGCTGGGCGAGGTGGCTCACACCTGTAATCCTACAACTTTGGGAGGCTGAAACGGGCAGATTGTCTGCGCTCAGGAGTTCGAGACCAGCTTGGTCAACACGATAAAACCCCATCTCTACTAAAATAGAAAAGAAATTAGCTGGGCATGTCGGTGTGCACCTGTAATCCCAGCTACTCGGGAGGCTGAGGCAGGAGAATTGCTTGAACCTAGGAGGCGGAGGTTGCAATGAGCCGAGAATGCACCACTGCACTCCAGCCTGGGTGACAGAGTGAGACTCTGTCTCTAAAAAAAAAAAAAAAAAAAAAAAAAGTTTAAAATGGGCCCAGTGCAGTGGCTCAGGCCTGTAATCCCAGTACTTAGGGAGGCTGAGGTAGGAGAATTGCTTGAACCCAGGAAAGTGGAGGTTGCAGTGAGCTGTGATCACACCACTGCACTCCAGTCTGGGCAACAGAGGGAGACACTGTCTCAAAATAAATAAATAAATAAATAAATAAAAGTTTACATAAATGCCAGGGGTTGCCTTGGAGTCGGGGGGGTGGGGAACACACTTAGCAAGTCTTCTGAGGGGACTGCCCTGTGCTGGGAGCTGGGGGGAGCTTGCCACTGAGTTTCAGAGTCAGCGGCTCCATCCTGGGCCACAGGAGAGGACTCAACCCAAGCATCAGTGAGTGCCCAGCTGCAGTCACCTCTGCAGCAGAGGCAGCGAGGGTGGAGGCTGGTGCTCAAAGGCCCAGGCAAGAGGGGCCATGTGCCCACGGCGTCAGCAGGAGCTTCAGAGAACAGGCGGAACAGACCTCCCACCCACCAGCACCATGATGTCTGCCAGCTTCTCCCTCACTCAGACGCCTCCTGAGGTGAAGGGAAGAAGAATGGGGCAGGAGAAGATCCGAGGGAATGAAGCTGCATCCAAAAGAGGCTGTTTTAAATGGGAAGAAATCATGTTCCATTAATTAGCACTTTCCTCTGCCAACCCTGCATTAAGCAAGATGTTCTGGCTCATCTGAGCTCTGGTGAGCACTACATTTGGATACTGCTACTCTAATATTCATCAAGCACTTACCATGTCCCAGGCAGAAAGCTCAGTATTTCTTTGATCTTTAGAAGTACGACTTTTTTTTTTTTTTTTTTTTTTTTTGAGACAGGGGTTTCGCTCTGTCACCCAGGCTAGAGCACAGTGGCGCAATCTCAGTTCACTGCAAACTCCACCTCCCAGGTTCAAGAGATTCTCCTGCCTCAGCCTCCCTAGTAGCTGGGATTATAGGCATGTGCCACCACACCTGGCTAATTTTGTATTTTTAGCACAGACGGGGTTTCTCCATGTTGGTCAGGCTGGTCTCGAACTCCCGACCTCAGGTGATCCACCTGCCTCGGCCTCCCAGGGTGCTGGAATTACAGGCATGAGCCACCGTGCCTGGCCAGAGTGCAGTCTTTTAAAGTGCAGGAGGCCAGGCACGGTGGCTCATGCCTGTAATCCCAGCACTTTGGGAGACAGAGATGGGCAGATCGCCTGAGCTCAGGAGTTCATGACCACCCTGGGCAACATGGCAAAACCCCATCTCTACTAAAATACAAAAAATTAGCCGGGCATGGTGGTGTGTGCCTGTAGTCCCAGCTACTCGGGAGGCTGGGGCATGAGAATCCCTTGAGCCTGGGAGGTGGAGGTTGCAGTGAGCCGAGATTGTGCCACTGCACTCCAGCTTGGGCTACAGAGTGAGACTCTGTCTCAAAAGAAAAAAAAAGTGCTGGGCCCAGAACAGGGGCCCAGCACAGGGGCCCAGTTGCCAATGACTAAGAGTGTCCCCTTTGCCTGTCCACCCATCCAATCTCAGCATTCCTCTATGAAGATGCAAAGTCTACCCCTTCCCAGGAGTCCTCCCAGGCCCATCGACTCACAGGAAGCTCCTTCTGACGTTATAGCTCTTGGTTAGTATTCTGATGAAGACACTGCATGCGGGGTGCTTCCATGCACCTTCTTTCACTGAATCCGCACGCACAGCACCCCCAGGAGGCAAGTGTTATCATCCCTTTATCACTGATGAGGAAACTGAGGCTCAGAATTCTAGGTGATGTCAGTCAGTCAAGGTAGTGTAGCTGGAGGGTGGGAGAGCTGAGATTTCTGGAGCAGAATTGCATCTCTGGTCTAAGTCAGTGAAATTAAAATCAGATGCTCTAGGGAAAGGCCTGGCATTGATATTTTTATAAGATCCCCGCGTGATTCTAAGGTACAGCCAGGACTGAGGTCCACTATTTAAAATGCTGTATCATTTTTGTCATCGGCTGGGAAAGGCAGATTTAGGATGGTATTTTGAATAACTGGAAGACAACAGCTGAGCATTTCTGTGGTGCCTGCTGGTACTTGGGGCCTCTTTGACAACAGAAGATGCTCCCAGAGATTCCAACAAGGTGCATGATTGAAGTCAGGGCCTGAAAACAAAGTTCTTGCTACTCCATGTTCTTTGGTCACTTGACTGCACACTGCATGCTGAGGATGTTTGTTAGGGAGAGAGCTGAGCTGACAGGCGACAGAGGAGCCAATGAACTTGCTCAAAATGCAAGTGTTAAGTCTGCAGTCACTGTGATAGTATAAGCAAGAGACTGAAATAGAGAAAGCACTGATTGCCCGTTCCATTTTCCCCCGTGGAACGACGCACCCGGCAAGGGCCAAGTCGATCAGCGCAGTCAGGGCTCTCTCAGTATTGAAGGAGCCCCCAACAAAAGACTGTGGCAGTTTCTTGGGCCCTGAGGTGAGGAAGGTGAGGAGGAAGGGGTAGGAGCAGAGAAGTACTGAGTTAGTGGGGAACAGCGTCTTCAGGCTTTTGCCCTCTTGATGGCCTCTGCCCAAGGCCTCGGATAGTGGGACCCAGAAACGAAGATGCAGAGCATGAGCGGGGGAGGGGACTGAGTCCCTGACTGCAACTCCCTTCGGAGACTGCAGTGCACCAGGGTCCTCCTGAGGACTGCCAGGGAAAGCCTTTGGTCTGGCCTAAAAACATCACACATAGGTGCTGGCCAGGAGCCGGAGCCCCTGGGGTTTACCTTCTACAGACTGTAAGTACAGGCTCCCAGTACTTAAGTTGGTTTTTTGGTCTCTTGAGCAAAAGCATTTTATGAACTTCTCTCTAAATCTGGCCTTTGCACTTTTCACTTATTTCTTTTTTTTTTTTTTTTTTTTGAGACAGAGTCTTTCTCTGTCCCCCAGGCTGGAGTGCAGTGGTGCGATCTCGGCTCACTGCAAGCTCCGCCTCCCGGGTTCACGCCATTCTCCTGCCTCAGCCTCTCCGAGTAGCTGGGATTACAGGCGCCCGCCAACACGCCCGGCTAATTTTTTGTATTTTTAGTAGAGACGGGGTTTCACCGTGGTCTCGATCTCCTGACCTCGTGATCCGCCCGCCTCGGCCTCCCAAAGTGCTGGGATTACAAGCGTGAGCCACCGTGCACGGCCTCGTGGTCCATCATTATAATCACTTCCTTACATAACACCTTATCCCTCTTTCCCTTCATTTTTGCTTGCAAACTGGCTAGTCCTTTCCTGAACCTACCTCTTTCTTGGAGTAAATCATCAAATGGAAACTAAGCTGCCAATACCAGCTACTAACAATGTTTGCCAGCTTCTCTTAATGCCACAGGTTCATTGGTTCATGACCTACCTTCCAAGGTATCATGTCATCAGGTTCACCTCTTCCTAAATGAACAGCATCCTTCTAGCCTCTGAAAACACCTTCTTTGCCACCTGCTGCCAGCCTCTAATCCAATGCCACATAGTTTAGGTTTTTGTTCTTCAGTGGCATTCCATCTCTGGTGTCAACTTCTGTATCAGTTGGGATAGGCCAGGTTATGCTGGGGTAACAAACCCCTAAATCTGTGGTGTAAAAAAACAGTTTGTTTTCTTCCGTATACTCCAGACCCTCATTAGCGTGGTGAGGGAGTAAGGAGAAAGGAGCTTTGCTAATTTTTGTCACTTAGGGATCCAGGCTGACAGAGCAGCCACTATCTCAAAGGTTGCTGGCTTCTATTAGCGGGAAAAGAGGGCTCTGGAGGGTCTCAAGTAGGTGACTAAGTGCTCCAGCCAAAAAGTAGCATGGAGCACTTCCAAACACAACTCTCACTCACTCGTTGGCCAGAGCTAATCCTATGAACCCACCCTCTCAACTGCAAGGGAGCCAGCAAGCACAATCCTACCATGTAGCTAAAAAGTGGCTTATTGAAATCCGTGCTGAACATGAATGACCACCATCAGAAGATACTATTATTAGCCTCATTTTGCATGTGGTAAGGCACAGGTTAAGAAATTCATCTGAGACTTTATGCCTAGTAATTATGTCAGAGTAGGATTTGAACTCATGCTCCAGAATATTTTTGTTTTGTTTTGTTTTTTTGAGATAGGGTCTTGCTCTGTCACCCAGGCTGGAGTGCAGTGGTGTCATCTCGGCTCAGTGCATCCTCCACCCTGGATCAAGTGATTCTTGTGCCTAAGCCTCCTGAGTAGCTGGGATTACAGACATGCACCACCATGCCCAGCTGATTTTTGTATTTTTAGTAGAGATAGGGTTTTGCCATGTTGGCCAGGCTGGTCTCAAACTCCTGACCTCAAGTGATCCGTCTGGCTTGGCCTCCCAAAGTGCTGGGTATTACAGGCGTGAGCCACCGTGCCCAGCCCAGAATATTTGTTTTTAACCACTACTCTACACGGCCTCTCAGCAAATATGTAGACTTAAAATTTATCTTTTTGTTATTGTCATGTAACTTAATTGTTATGTACTCAGAGAATGTGGTCTGATTTTCTGAAATTCATGGAGTCTTTATGGCCTGCATGTAATTAATTTTGGTAAATGTTCTGTGTGTGCCTGAGAAAAAGGTATCTTCTTATTGCCGGATGCAGAATTCAATATATGTCCATTAGAGCAATCTAAACTGGGGTGTTCAAATCTACTTTTTGTTGATTTTTTTTTGTTTGCTTGACCTATCAATAATTGAGAGGTGTTGTAATCTCCCACTGTGACAGCATTTTCCTGTCATAAAGTTTTATCCATTTTAGCTTTATTTTCTGGTTATCTTATTAACTGCCTATGTATCTTAAAAATTATGTCCTCTTGGCTAATTGAGCTTTTTATAATTACATAATGACTCTATTCCTAATGATGGATTTGTTTTCACGTTTATTTATTTATTTTGGGACAGGGTCTCACTTTGTCACCCAGGCTGAATGCAGTGACGCAATCATGGTTCACTGCAGCCTTGATCTCCCAGGCTGAAGCCATCCTTCCACCGCAGCCTCCTGAGTAGCTGTGACCACAGGCGTGTGCCACAACTCTCGGCTAATTTTTGTATTTTTTGTAGAGATGGGGTTTCGCCACGCTGCCTAGGCTGGTCTTGAACTCCTGGGCTCAAGTGATCTTCCCACCTTGGCCTCCCAAAGTGCTGGGATTACAGGCGTGAGCCACTGCACCCAGCCTATTCTTGTCATAATATAGCTACATAAGCTTTCCTTTGGTTAGTGTTTGCCTAACTGATCTTTTCTTGAACTCTCTGATTTCAACCTGTTCAGTTAATATCTATTATAAAAAGCACAGATGGTAGTTTTTTTAAGAGATAGGATCTTGCTGTCACTCAGGCTGGAGTGCAGTGGCACAATCATACCTCACTGTAACCTTGAACTCCTGGGTTCAAGCGATGTTCCTGCCTCAGCCTCCCAAGTAGCTAGAACTACAGGCATGTGCCACCATACCCAGCTAATTTTTTTTTTTTTTTTTTTTGAGACAAGGTCTTGCTATGTTGCCTGTGTAGGTCTTGAATTCCCGGCCTCAAATGATCCTCTTGCTTTGACCTCCCAAAGCACTGGGATTATAGGTATGAACCACTGTGCCTGGCCTAGAAGTTGTTTTCCTTTTAAACTCAAATCTCACACTCTCCTCTAATTGGCAAGTTTGGCCCATTAATATTTTCATCTTTCTGATTTTTTCTACATTTAAATTGTCCTGCTTTTTCTGTATTGATTGCTCTCTTGTTATAATCAAATTTATTATTATTTCTGAGACAGGGTCTCGCTCTGTTGCCCAGGCTGGAATACAGTGGTGCAATCTGGGCTCACTGCACCCTACGCCTCCTGGGTTCAAATGATCCTCCCACCTCAGCCTCCCTAGTAGCTGGGACCACAGGCAGGCATCACCAGCTAATTTTTAAATTTTTTGTAGACAAGGTCTCACTATATTGCCCTGGGTGGTCTTGAAATCCTAGGCTCAAGCAATCCTCCTGCCTTGGTCTCCCAAAAAGCTGGAATTAACAGGTGTAAGCCACTGTGCCCAGCTCCAAATTATTTATTGGGATAACATTCTGGTGCCATATGCCATTTGTCCAACACAGAGAGGGTATTAAAAAAAAAGTACTGGGATGGAGGTGAGGACACCTAGGGTTGAGTTTTGGTTCTCTTAATAACTTGCTGTGTGATCTAGGACAATCTAGTTGACTTCTCTGGACTTTTTTTCCTCCCTATAAACAAATCTTGAGTTTGATTCAGCAGTCTGTGAGATTCCTGCTAACTCTTGGATTCTCTGTTCCCAAGCTTGGCTGGTCACTGGCTCTTGATATGTGAAAAATCCTAGGGCACCTCTAATTTGAAGTTTGCTCTTAGACTAAGAGTCTCTTTAAGATTCAGGATAGCTGGGTGTGGTGGGGCATGCCTGTAGTCCCAGGTAGTTGGAAGACTGAGGTGAGAGGATCGCTTGAGCTCAGGAGTTGGGAGGCCAGCCTGGACAACATAGTGAGACTCTGTCTCTTAAAAAAAAAAAAAAGATTCAGGGCTGGACGTGGTGGCTCACGCCTGTAATCCCAACACTTTGGGAGGACAAGGTGGGCAGATCACTTGAGCCCAGGAGTTTGAGACCAGCCTGAGTCACATAGGGAAACCTTATTTCTGCAAAAAGTAAATTTAAAAAACTAGCTGCGTATGGTGGTGCGTAACTGTAGTCCCAGATACTCAGGAGGCTGAGGCGGAAGGATAGCTTGAGCCTGGGAGTTTGAGGCTGCAGTGAATCATACCGTGCCACTGCACTCTAGCCTGGGCAACAGAGTGAGACCCTGTTTCAAAAAAAAAAAAAAAAAAGATTGAGGATGGCCATTTTTTCTTCAAGACATTGAGAAGAGTTTAGACTAAAGTAGCATTATGGGGCTCGGCATGGTGGCTCACGCCTGTAATCCCAGCACTTTGGGAGGCCAAGGCAGGCAGATCACTTGAGGTCAGGAGTTAGAGACCAGCTTAGCCAACATGGCAAAACCGTGTCTCTATTAAAAATACACAAATTAGCTAGGCATGGTGATGCACATCTGTAATCCCAGGTACTCGGGAGGCTGAGGCAGGAGAATTGCTTGAACCAGGGAGGCAGAGGTAGCAGTGAGCTGAGATTGCACCACAGCACTCCATCCTGGGCGACAGAGAGAGACTTTGTCTCTAAGTAAATAAATAAATACATAAATACATAAAACAGCTTATAGGAAATGAACCCAAGAAAAAACAGAATATCAATAATTTAGTTTTACTTGCTTGCCCAGAATGGGTCAAATCATAAATTTCATAATCAGGGTCAGAAGAGAATTGAATTTGTTGACACAAGCATAAATGTTTATTTTGTATCTTTTTAGAAGAGCTTTATTGAGGTATAATCAATGTGCCATACACCACACATATTTAAAAGACAATTGGGCTGGGTGCCGTGGCTCATGCCTATAATCCCAACACTTCAGGAGGCTAAGGTGGGCGGATCACCTTAGGTCGGGAGTTCGAGACAGCCTGACCAACATGGTAAAATCCCGTATCTACTAAAAATACAAAAATTAGCCAGGTGTGGTGGCAGGCACCTGTAATCCCAGCTACTTGGGAGGCTGAGGCACAAGAATTGCTTGAACCTGGGAGGCGGAGATTGCAGTGAGCTCAGATAGCGCCACTGCACTCCAGCCTGGGCCACAGAGAAAAAAAAAAAAAAAAAAAGACTATTTGATGAGTTCTGCTATATATACCCACCCATGTGAAAGTATCACAGTGTAATGAATATATCCACCACACCCACAAGTTTCCTCCCTGTCTTCCTCCAGCTCCTGGACCCACACAACCAAAAAGAAGGGATACTTTCAACAAATGATACTGAAACAACTGTAAATCCATATGCAAAACAAAACAAAACCCTGAACCCTTACCTCATACCATACAAGAAGATTGATTATAGGCTGAGATAAAAATTAAAACTACAAATTGCCTAGAATAAAACAGGAGAAAATATCCATGATCTTGATAAGGTGAAGATTTCTTAGGACACAAAAAGTATAAGCATAAGAAGCTGGACTTCAACAAGATGAAGCTCTGTTCCTCAAAATAGTATTAATAAACAGATAAGCCATAAATTTGGAGAAACTATTCAAATATATATCCAACAAAGGACTTCTAACTAGAATATATGAAGAACTCTTTTTTTTTTTCATATGCAATTTTTTTTTTATTAATTTTTTTTTGCACACAAAAACAATAAACATTTTCTAAAAATACATACAAACAAAAAGATGCGTATCAAACATATTAGGAAGGTTACACATGGGAAGTCGGGGAACAGAAATGGGGGGTGGGAGTTAAAATAAGGTAGAGAGGGACTTTATGTGGATCAGTGATAATAACTCAATCCTCTATTTGACAAAGAAGAGGGAGAAGGAAGAGGAAGAAAAAGAAAGTGGGATAAAGGATCAGAAAGGGAGGAAAACAGAAAAAATTAGAGTATGACTCCAGGGTAGACCTGTTTTGTTGTCACTGAGTTGGTTGGTTGGTTGGTTTGTCTGTTGTATTTTTCATGTTGCGCCAAGTTGGCCAGACTGGTCTCGAACTCCTAGCCCGAAGTGATCAACCCGCCTCGCCCCCCAGAGTGCCGGGACCACAGGCGGGAGCCACCACGTCCAGCCCCCACATTGCTTCTGGCCTCCATTGTAGACCTCCCAGACGGAGCGGCCGGGCAGAGGCGCTCCTCACTTCTTCCCAGACACGGGGCGGCCGGGCAGAGGCGCTCCTCACTTCCCAGACGGGGCGGCCAGGCAGAGACGCTCCTCACTTCTTCCCAGACGATAGGTGGCCGGGCAGAGGCGCCCCTCACTTCCCAGACAATGGGTGGCCGGGCAGAGGCGCTCCTCACTTCCCAGACGATGGGTGGCCGGGCAGAGGCGCTCCTCACTTCCCAGACGGGGCGGCCGGGCAGAGGCGCTCCTCACTTCCCAGACGGGGCGGGCCGAGGCGCTCCTCACTTCCCAGACGGGGCGGCCGGGCCGAGGCGCTCCTCACTTCCCAGACGGGGCGGCCGGGCGAGGCGCTCCTCACTTTCCCGGACGGGGCGGCCGGGCAGAGGCGCTCCTCACTTCCCCCGGACGGGGCGGCCGGGCAGAGGCGCTCCTCACTTCTTCCCGGACGGGGCGGCCGGGCAGAGGCGGTCCTCACTTCCCAGACGGGGCGGCCGGGCAGAGGCGCTCACTTCTTCCCGGACGGGGCGGCCGGGCAGAGGCGCTCCTCACTTCTTCCCGGACGGGGCGGCCGGGCAGAGGCGCTCCTCACCTCCCAGACGATAGGTGGCCGGGCAGAGGCGCTCCTCATTTCACAGATGGGGCGGCCGGGCAGAGGCGCTCCCCACCTCCCAGACGGGGTGGCCGGGCAGAGGCGCTCCTCACTTCCCAGACGGTGGGTGGCCGAGCAGAGGCGCTCCTCACTTCCCAGACGGTGGGTGGCCGGGCAGAGGCGCTCCTCACTTCCCTGTCGGGGCGGCCGGGCAGAGGTGCTCCTCACCTCCCAGACGGTGGGTGGCCGGGCAGAGGCGCTCCTCACTTCCCAGACGGTGGGTGGCCGGGCAGAGGCGCTCCTCACTTCCCAGACGGGGCGGCCGGGCAGAGGCGCTCACTTCTTCCCAGACGGGGTGGCCGGGCAGAGGCGCTCCTCACTTCCCAGACGGTGGGTGGCCGAGCAGAGGCGCTCCTCACTTCCCAGACGGTGGGTGGCTGGGCAGAGGCGCTCCTCACTTCCCTGTCGGGGCGGCCGGGCAGAGGCGCTCCTCACTTCCCAGACGGTGGGTGGCCGGGCAGAGGCGCTCCTCACTTCCCAGACGGGGCGGCCGGGCAGAGGCGCTCCTCACTTCCCAGACGGTGGGTGGCCAGGCAGAGGCGCTCCTCACTTCCCAGACAATGGGTGGCCGGGCAGAGGCGCTCCTCACTTCCCAGACAGGGCGGCCGGGCAGAGGCGCTCCTCACTTCCCAGACAATGGGTGGCCGGGCAGAGGCGCTCCTCACTTCCCAGACGGTGGGTGGCCGGGCAGAGGCGCTCCTCACTTCCCAGATGGGGCGGCCGGGCAGAGGCGCTCCTCACTTCCCAGACGGGGCGGCTGGGCAGAGGCGCTCCTCACTTCCCAGACGGTGGGTGGCCGGCAGAGGCGCTCCTCACTTCCCAGACAATGGGTGGCCGGGCAGAGGCGCTCCTCACTTCCCAGACAGGGCGGCCGGGCAGAGGCGCTCCTCACTTCCCAGAAAATGGGTGGCCGGGCAGAGGCGCTCCTCACTTCCCAGACGGGGCGGCCGGGCAGAGGCGCTCCTCACTTCTTCCCAGACGGGGCGGCCAGGCAGAGGCGCTCCTCACTTCCCAGACGATGGGTGGCCGGGCAGAGGCGTTCCTCACTTCCCAGATGGTGGGTGGCCGGGCAGAGGCGCTCCTCACTTCCCAGACGGTGGGTGGCCGGGCAGAGGCGCTCCTCACTTCCCTGTCGGGCGGCCGGGCAGAGGTGCTCCTCACTTCCCAGACGGTGGGTGGCCGGGCAGAGGCGCTCCTCACTTCTTCCCGGATGGGGCGGCCGGGCAGAGGCGCTCCTCACTTCCCAGACGGTGGGTGGCCGGGCAGAGGCGCTCCTCACTTCCCAGACGGGGCGGCCGGGCAGAGGCGCTCACTTCTTCCCGGACGGGGCGGCCGGGCAGAGGCGCTCCTCACTTCTTCCCGGACGGGGCGGCCGGGCAGAGGCGCTCCTCACCTCCCAGACGATAGGTGGCCGGGCAGAGGCGCTCCTCATTTCACAGATGGGGCGGCCGGGCAGAGGCGCTCCTCACTTCCCAGACGGGGTGGCCGGGCAGAGGCGCTCCTCACTTCCCAGACGGTGGGTGGCCGAGCAGAGGCGCTCCTCACTTCCCAGACGGTGGGTGGCCGGGCAGAGGCGCTCCTCACTTCCCAGACGGGCGGCCGGGCAGAGGCGCTCCTCACTTCCCAGACGGTGGGTGGCCGGGCAGAGGCGCTCCTCACTTCCCAGACGGGGCGGCCGGGCAGAGGCGCTCCTCACTTCCCAGACGGTGGGTGGCCAGGCAGAGGCGCTCCTCACTTCCCAGACAATGGGTGGCCGGGCAGAGGTGCTCCTCACTTCCCAGACAGGGCGGCCGGGCAGAGGCGCTCCTCACTTCCCAGACAATGGGTGGCCGGGCAGAGGCGCTCCTCACTTCCCAGACGGTCGGTGGCCGGGCAGAGGCGCTCCTCACTTCCCAGATGGGGCGGCCGGGCAGAGGCGCTCCTCACTTCCCAGACGGGGCGGCCGGGCAGAGGCGCTCCTCACTTCCCAGACGGTGGGTGGCCAGGCAGAGGCGCTCCTCACTTCCCAGACAATGGGTGGCCGGGCAGAGGCGCTCCTCACTTCCCAGACAGGGCGGCCGGGCAGAGGCGCTCCTCACTTCCCAGACAATGGGTGGCCGGGCAGAGGCGCTCCTCACTTCCCAGACGGTGGGTGGCCGGGCAGAGGCGCTCCTCACTTCCCAGACGGGGCGGCCGGGCAGAGGCGCTCCTCACTTCCCAGACGGGGCGGCCGGGCAGAGGCGCTCCTCACTTCTTCCCGGATGGGGCGGCCGGGCAGAGGCGCTCCTCACTCCTTCCCGGACGGGGCGGCCGGGCAGAGGCTCTCCTCACTTCTTCCCGGATGGGGTGGCCGGGCAGAGGCGCTCCTCACTTCTTCCCGGACGGGGCGGCCGGGCAGAGGCCCTCCCCACGTCCCAGACGGGGCGGTGGCCGGGCAGGGGCTCGGGAGGCTGAGGCGGGCAGAGCACTCGGCGCCAGGAGCTGGCGAGCAGCGTGGCCAACATGGCGACCTCGCGCCTGCAGCCAAACGAGCAAAAGCAGGCAGCGGTGGCGTGCGGCGGCAGTCCCAGGCAGTCCGCGGCGCGGGCAGCAGCGAGCTGAATAGATTGCAGCCTGGGCCACAGAGGGGAAGGAAGGAAGGAAGGAAGGAAGGAAGGAGGGAGGGAGGGAGCAGAACTCTTACAAGTAACAAGACAACCCAATGAAAAACGGGCAAATGATTTTGTCTTTATAAAAGAAGATATATATGAAAGGCCAATAAGGATCTGAAAAGATGCTCAATGTCATCAGTAATCAAGGAGACACAAATTAAAACCACAGACCATATGACACACATGTAAGAATGGCCACAATTTAAAAGACGGACAATACCAATTGTTGACATGGATTCAGAGCAAGTGGAACTCTCAGACACTGCTGGAGGGAATGTAAAATGGAACCTCTTGGAAACTGTTTTCCAGTTTCTTACAGAGTTACCATACAATCCAGCAATTTCACTATTTATCCCAGGTAAAAACATAGGTCCACCCAAAGACTTGCATGTAAATGTACAAACGAATGGATAAACAAATTGTAGTATATTCATCCAATGGACTATTAATGAGCAGTAAAAAGGAATGAAGTACTGATAACAATATGGATTATCCTCAAAACCATTATGCTGAGAGGAAGCAGACAGACACAAGAGTACACACCACAGCAAATCTATAGGGACAGAAATTAGACAGTAGCTCTATGAAGTCTAGGGCTGGGAGAGAGAGATTGGGAGTACCTATTGTATTGGTCCATTTACATAAAAACTCTAGAAAAGACAAATTTTATCTAGAGCGAATCAGTGGCTGCTTACGGATGGGGATGGGAGGGGACTAAGATGGAGGCCAAGGGAACTTTCTGGAATGATGCAAATACCTTGGAGTGGTGTTTACATGGGTGTACACATTTATCAAACTTATTTAAATGTACGGTTAGAATATTATTGTATAAGCCATACCTCAATAAAATTGATTATAAATAGGTCCAAACCCAAAACTAAACCAAAATCAGCAAGATTAATTACAAATTCACTGAAATCATTTTTGAAGTAATAAACTTTGCAGATCTGTCCCAAAAACCCGCAAAGGTGCTTTAGGAAATCTGAAAACACAAGGTGTCAGAATATTTTATTCAAACTGTCAAAATGAGACAACTAAAAAAGCTGCTATATAACGTACAATTGTCTCTCTATCCATGGAAGATTGGTTCCAGGAACTTCTGCAGATGCCAAAATTCGTAAATGCTCAAGTCCATTATATAAAGTGGTGTAGTATTTGTATATAACCTACACATCCTCCTACATGCTTTTTTTTTCCCTTCTGAGTCTGCTTGCTAGGTAACTCCCATATACTTTAAATTATCCTTATTTTTAATACCGAATACACTGCAAATAGCTGTTACACTGTATTTTTTATTTGCATTATTTTTTAAACTTTTATTTTAGGTTCCAGGGTACATGAGCAGGTTATACAGATTTACTCATGACACAGGAGTTTATTGTACAGATTATTTCATCACCCAAGTACTAGGCCTAGTACCCAATAGATATTTTTCTGATCCTATCCCTCCTCCCAGCTTCCAACCTAAAGTAGGCCCCAGTTTCTGTCGTTCCCCTTTGTGTCCATGTATTCTTATCAAGCTTCCATATATTATTTTTATTGTGGTATTATTTTTTGTTTCAAATGTTTTCAATTCACAGTTGGCTGAATCCATAGACGTGGAACTCACAGATACGGAGGGCCAAGTTACTTTTTTCAAGTTCAGCTGCTTGAATTCTTTTTTTTTTTTTAGACGGAGTCTCACTCGGTCACCCAGGCTGGAGTGCAGTCGCATGGATCTAGGCTCAGTGTAAGCTCCGCCTCCTGGGTTCACGCCATTCTCCTGCCTCAGCCTCCCAAGTAGCTGGGACTACAGGTGCCGGCCACGACGCCTGGCTAATTTTTTTGTATTTTCAGTAGAGACAGGGTTTCACCGTGTTAGCCAGGATGGTTTTGATCTCCCGACTTCATGATCCACCTGCCTGGGTCTCCCAGAGTGTTGGGATTATAGGCGTCAGCCACCGTGACCGGCCAGGTGCTTGAATTCTTTTGGTGGTATCATTTAATGTTTTGTGTTTGTTTTCAAAGAAATCTGGGTTGGCTGGACTCCAAACTTGCTAGAAGAAAATGAGCAAAATGGGCTTAAATCAAAAAGAATATGCCTTCATAGTTTTGGTAATTTTTGCTACTGTTTCCAGAAACTGTAAAGGTTATGTTTAAAGCCCTGGCGGGGGATAAGCACTTACTTACCTAAACATGTGGTCAACTGCACTTTTGGGGTATTGTTAACCTCTGGGTAACATTAAAAACTATCAGAAAGTACCAATTTTCTATGAAAAGGATGTAAATTCTGGAAGCTAGTCAGGTTTTCCAGGTTTCCTTTAGGGAAAAAGTCAAATCCTAAACTCCTCTCCACCCCCCAAAACCAGATGCACAGGAATATCTTAAAATAGGAACTTATAGTATTACCATAGAAAATGATCAATAGATTTTTAGATGCAGAAATATTAAAGTTTGTTCAATACACAATACACTCATTAAGGACTATATCATAGAAAGCAGACATCCTGCTTTCAAAATTCATTTTTTTTTGAGACAGAGTCTCACTCTGTCCCCCAGGTTGGAGAGCAGTGGCACGATCTTGGCTCACTGCAACCTCCACCTCCTGGGTTCAAGTGATTCTCATGCCTCAGCCTCCCCAGTAGCTGGAACTATAGGTGTGAGCCACCACACCCAGCTAACTTTTGTAATTTTAGTAAAGATGGGGTTTTGCCTCATTGGCCAGGCTGGTCTTGAATTCCTGGCCTCAAGTGATCCACCTGCCTTGGTTTCCCAAAGTGCTGGGATTGTAGGTGTGAACTACTGCTCCTGGCCGCTTTCAAAATTTATATAGCACTGTGTATTGACTCCAGTACAGACTTTTCCCTCCTTGGGAAGTTTATTTAAATGAAAGACTTAAGTGTGTAGCCTTGAATGTTTGCTCTTCAGGAGCTTATTTCTAAGTGCTTGCAACAGCAGTACTTTCTACATTTGAATAGCTAAACTACACCTCAAATCTCTTCCATACTGCATCATGTTCTCCTTTAGTCCAGATCTTACATTTTTTTCATCCTAGTTCTTGCTAATTTTTAAATAAAGGATAGGTACTTCACATGTCACATGGTAGTCATGTTCATGTTTTCAACCATTCCTATACGCTCCAAGTAAAGACAATAATATGATTTGAAAACTATGCCTGGAGCCATGACAATCATACAATTTGAAAACACAGCCGTCAAGTTTTCAACTTACTGCCTCACATATTAAGATGTTTTTTTAAACAAACTTAACAGGCGATGGATACCCCATTCTCCATGATGTGCTTATTTCACATGCATGCCTGTATCAAAACATCTCACTCCATAAATCCTGTAATCCCAGCACTTTGGGATGCCAAGGTGGGTGGATCACTTGAGCCCAGGAGTTTTGAGAACAGCCTGGGCAACATGGTGAAACCCCATTTACACACACACACACACACACACACACACACACACACACACACAACCAAAACGAAACAAACACCTAACCAACAAACAAAACCATAGCCAGGCATGCTTGTGCATGCCTGTAGTCTCAGCTAGTTGGGAGGCTGAGGCTGCAGTGAGCTATGACTGCACCACTACATACCAGCTCAGTCTACAAAGAGACTATAAAAAAAAAAAAAACAAAAACCCAAAAACCAAAAAGGCCAACAACAATCATTTCTGATGCAGGATAACATGGTCTCAAGGGGGCAAGTTTTCACATCTTAATAAATGCAAGTCCTAAATTTCATCAATGCCTTCTCTGTGCCAGGTACTGGGGATCTAGAGGTGAACAAGACTTTACAAAGTTCTTGCTCTCACGGAACTAACCACAACCTTGCACTTAATCAAAATGAAAATGTAGGAATATGTAAGGTAAATAATAAAAAGGTACACATAGTAAACAACTTAGATAATTTATTTAGAAAGTAGAAAATAAAAAGTATGATTCTAACATCTATTTAGAGTATGAACAAAATTAGAAACAGTTAAACTACAGAAAAAAAGGCAGAGAAACTGAAGTTGGCTTAATGGTTAGCCAATACAAACAAGCAAAACCCAAGTTACCTTCATGCAAATAAGCATTAAGTAAAGGAATATGGGAATGTTTACAGAATGCACCATGGCAAACATTTTTCAAATTTACATAAGATACTGTACATAAATGAAAAAATAAATTAGGTAATTTACAAGAAATGTTTTACAGATTACAATAGGCTATAACTTAGTTTATTATGAATAAAATTTATGGCACATCATACATTTTTACATCACAGATTCAGTGTTAAAAGAATTCAGACATGATAAAGCTTAGACTCGACAAGAATGATGAATAGAACGAGGCAACTTAAACTGAAATGGCATGTGTAAGTAAAATTAATCCCCAAATTAAAGGATTCCTTAGATTGGGACATAATAACATCTTCTGAGTATGATTTGGTCAATAACTGGTCATTAAGATAAACGCCATTCGATTTTAGTTAAAAAATCAGTTTTTAGCTGTAGTTTAAACAAAAAGTAAAAGCACACAAGTGTATAAAAAATAATAAAAACCATCTTAATATCACTTACATCCTAATACTATTAATTATATTCGGGGCAAGCAGACTAGGATACTGGTGTTACTTCTATAAAGTTACCTTCTATTTCTAAATGCTGTAAACTAAACTAAAACAGGTTCCCCAGAAAAAAGTGGCAAATTCCAAGATGGCTTAATACCTGTGACAACTATTGACTGAGCCAGGTACGACATCGATGAAATTCAGACAAACAATGTAAAGTTGAGATAATCCCAAATTACTTTACATTATTTATGTATACTTTACAAATAATGCAAACATGGAAATGTTTTCTTGGAAAGCTATTGGAACTGTAAGCACTGCAATGTATGAAAGAAACATGTTTAGAAATAAAAAATTTAATAATATCCTACAATTGAATTAGTTGCATATTTATACCATTCAAAATCTTGATTTTAACCTCATTCACTCCTTTGAAAAATACATTCCTCTTTTGTTCTTTTAAACGCAAAATTGGTAGCAGTTGCAGCAAAAACACCGAAATTCTGTAAGAAGAAAATCTGATTTACCCCAAACATACCATTCAGCACAAACTGTGGTACCCGAAATCCCAGTATCAGCTCATAGTACATTCATTCATTCATTCATTCATTTTTGAGACAGAGTATTACTCTATTGCCCAGGCTGGAATACAGTGGCATGATCTGCCCTCTGCCCCCGCCGGTTCAAGCGATTCTCCTGCCTCCGTCTCCCGAGTAGCTGGGACTATAGGTGTGTGCCAACAAGCCTGGCTATTTTTTGTATTTTTAGTAGAGACATGGTTCTTCCCACATCTATCCCCACTCACAATGATCAGAAATAAGAAACAGCTTTCTAAAAAGGGCCACTAAAAAATCCCAAATATATGTAACACAAACAGTCCGACTTAACAACGGTTTGACTTACGGTTTTTCAACTTTAAAATGGGGCAAAAGCAATACACATTCAGTTAAAAACTGTACTTCAAATTTCGTATTCTGATATTATCCTGGGCTAACGATATGTGGTACAATACTCTTATTTGAGATATTAAACAAACACTTCATTATAAAATAGGTTTTGTATTAGATGATTTTGCCCAGGGAAAGGCCAACGTTAAGTGTTCTGAACACATTTAAGATAGGCTAGGCTAAGCTAGGATGTTCAGTAGGTTAGGCATATTAAATGTATTTTCAACTCACGGTATTTTCAATTTACAATGGGTCTACTGGAACATAACCCTATCATAAGTCAAGGAACATCTGTATTCCAACATTTATGAATAATTTTTTTTGTACAATGAAAAAGTCATAATGCCCATATAATTCTGAAGTTAACACAGTAAAAATTCCAGATAACCTTTACAGATTTAAAAGTACAAACATTTTAATATACATATAAAACCTTTCATATTACTTTAAGGTATATCTACCTGGCCATTACAGGCAATGACATATTAAGAGAGAATACCATTCTACTGGTTTGGTGAGAATCCAATACCTAGTACCTACAAAATATACCAATAAAAATTATGTAATAACTTAAAATTATATAAGCAGTAAATATTAACTCCAAAACATGACATCAAATACCTGAAAAAAAAAAATTACTTTAGTTATCCCAAACACAGCCATGAATGAAGCAACTTTCTCAGGACCCTGAAAACTGACTCACTTCCCATCATAACAAACCAACTCCCTCATTTTACAAACGAAAATAATGTTCAAAGAGGCAAGACCAGTGACCAACACTACTTCTAATACAATACCAAACATGACCTCACATTCACTGAATATACAGGACTAATGCAAATAGTAGTGACTGCTTTAAGAAAACATTTGAACTTTTTGGAAGTGGAAATTAATTATTCAAAATTTAGGTATGTCAGAAAAGCTGGGATGATTCATTTTCACACCACCATTGTTGTGAATGGGCTATCCAAATACTCTTAACAGAAGGAAAGAATTACTCACTTTTTTAGGTCTTTAGTGATTATTACTAGGCTCAGTAGAAACCAGAAGACAATTATTTTCTTAAATGTTGAAAAGAAGCAGTAATATAGATAAAACACACTATTTTCTGAGATTATCTGATGATAGAAACAAACATAAACTTGATCATGGATACCTCATGGCAGATCATTTTAAGTGAGGTCAGACAGTATTATCACAAAAAGATAATACATTTCTAATGTTTTGTTTACACCCACCATAAAACAGTTAAATTCAAAATAATGTACACTCGTTTTCATTATCCTCTATCAGTTGTCACATGGCTTTAAACAGTGAAAGAATTTCTAAACTACATTCTCAAATGCAATAGACTACAATGCATAAAGTGCTCAACAGACAAAGATGTAATAAAATATGACAAAATTTTGCTTATAATATACAGAGTGGTTATAAAGAACATATGGAAATTACCATCCAGTTAAGCTTTCCATCCAAGAAAACAACCTTAAAAATCAAGGCAAGATGTAATGGACTACTCTTTGAAGGCAAGAATACTGCTGGAATAAGAGGAAAACCTTTTCACTTTGTGCTGCATCATTCTGCTTATAGAAACAGTCTTTAAGGGACTGGTATTTACATTATAGCAATCACATGTACACTCAAAGGTAAAAGAAAAAAAAACCTCAGAAATTTTTATAGAGTCTAATATTTGGCAAATAATCTAAACCACTTTAAGAGCTTTCAGTTACCATGTATATTACTGGCAGTAGTACTGACTTTACCCAAACTAAGAGACCACCTAATTTCCAAATTTATTTAGAGTAGCTGAGCAAGGAACTGCCATGTCAAACTACATGGCAAGTTTACTAATAGTCTTTGGAAAAGATGAGTGTAGAACTTAAAAGGCACTAGTTCTACAAGTCTCTAATTAAAAGGCAATCTTCTCGCGGGGTCAGGGTGGTGGTGATGGGAAATTCTATATCTTGGTTCTTTGCCTAGCCTCACAGCAAACTGACAGTGCTCCTTGCATTTGAAAAAGTTACCAGATTTTTTAAGAATGAAAATTAAGCCCAAAAGTTACAAAGATTTTTCTGTGTACAGAGGTCTACAATGCATTAAAGTTTCTTTTTAATCCTTAGAAATTGGCTGCTCAAAGTCCAATTTTAGAAATGCAGTTAATGGAATCATGAGATCTGCTTCAGTGAAGTACGTATGTATTTTGGATTGTTGGAACTGTGCCCAGTTGACTCATACTATCTCAAATGTGGTCTACTGGAAAGATTCAGGTCCCCTAAGAGAACTTGGCATAGTACCATGGTCAGATGGTAACAGAAATACATAAGCATGCCATGACCCTAAAGCAACAACACACTTAAACTAGATAATTGTTCAGGAAGAGCAATCCAACCAGAAAGTTGGAGGTCCAGTTGGAGCAACCAGCCACTGCTATTGCAAACTGAAGAGTGTGGCCACAGTATTCCAGGGAATGGGGCCTGGTCCAACTTCAGAGAAGGCCACAAAGACCAAGATATCCACACTATAGACAAAGCACATCCCACCATACTCATCCTTTAATAACAAAGAAACAATCATGAGGACAGAACAAAACGCCATGCCTCAAGACCTATCATATGTAAAGTCTTCCTGCCCTTTCAACCAGAGAGACTTACAGTCAAGAAGATAATATTAACCACTCCTGCACTAATCTATAGATTGGCTTCTCAACACCTGCATCCTTGAAGATTCTCATTGAGTAACAGAAGACAACATTGATTCCAGAGAGCTACTGAGAGAGCTGGAGCATGATGGAAATGACAGTGGGTTGTTGGTAGCTGGGTACTCTAAAGAGCGCCAGTGCAGTGACTTGCTTTTCTTGTATCATCCTAGCACTCTTATCTCCTAGATGTCCTGGGACACATCCTGAGTCCCCTACAATTGTTGAAGGATCTCATTAGTACTCTTCCTGTCTGTTAATGAACAAAAACTTATGACTTTCAGGGCAAAATGGAAGGGCTACACTTTATAGGACAGCTGGAAGGACGGTAAAGCCCAGTATCACTGGGCATAGCTCTTCAGACCCCAAGATGAACTCCAGACCAAAGATCTGGATCTCTAGAATACCAACAATGATGCCCAGCTGGTTGAGAGCACTAAAGGTACCCCAAAGGGGAGTAGGCGAGATCTCTCCAATGTACATGGGCACAAAACTTGTGAAGAGTCCGCATTACAAGCCAGTAATCTAGTGGCCCAGGATCAGCATTTCAACCTAACTCAGCTTTTTTGCAGAATCCCGTAAGGCAACCAGTGATAGCCAACAAATTGATGATAAGCATTGAATTGCAACTGCCAAAGTGGTTGATGAAGAGTGCAACAGAAAGGAGCCAATCATACCACCACTGGAGAAGATAGCCACAGACAAGGGCCAGGGGAACATGAGCAACACCTCAGAGGGAGAGTCTTCTAACCTCTCTTTCGAAGTGTAATTGAGAAAGTCCTATATGATTGTCTCAGGAGCACTGATGACTCCAATGTTGTAGCCAAACTGAAAAGAAGAGGTGGGGTGACCTGGGTCCCCATGGCCCTTATCTAATTCTTTTCAAATATTCAAGGAAGAGCTAGGAGTGGGATTCCAGAGACGCTTCTTCTGGCCAACAAAACCTTCAAAGCGTCCTTGGCAGCAAGTTTTCAGGTCCTCAGTAATGCTATAAAACTCACTCATCATTACAGCATCTCTGTGTTCTTGCTTTACCACATTTATCTCAGGCCCAAACGTAGTTATTTCTTTGTATTACACCTGAACCATCAAAGCTACGTATTTTATTCTATTATGAACAACAGCAACAAAACCATGTTTATCCCACATAAATGTTACAGGAATCTAATAGATGAGCTATTTTGAAACTTTGTGGGAGTCTGAGGCAATACTGCAAATTATTACAAGGATCAATATTTAGTAAACAAAAGCATAATAGTTCCAAAATCTGTAAAGCCGTTTACCTGGGAATTTATTCTCTCTTTTGTATTTTTGATAGTGATTACAAAGCTTTTCAGATTTTTATGTTGGCAAGTTAACACTGGAGGTCCAATAGTTTAGTGAAGTTGTTTTGAGTCTCTTGCTAATGGTTTAGGAAGTAGAAATGCTTGGGGATAAAATTGACTTCTATACATTACCAGTAAATTTAGATGTACTTTAAAGAGCTTGAAAAATTGTTTACATTACACAAGGTAAGTATCACTATGGGTTTTTTTTTTTTTTTACAGACCACAGTTTTACTTAATAGAGAGTTTTCAGTAGACTATCAAGAGATGCATGATAAAGACATTTCCCCATGTAGTTTTCAAATTTTATACTCAAGTTCTTATATTCGATTACAGGCATGAGCCACTGCACCCAGCCTCAAGTGTTTAAAATTCAGTTTTCTTTACTTAAAGACATGAATGTATGAATTATAAGAGTGGTTATTTAGGAGGAGAAGCATGTAAAGGTAAGTTTTTAGAATTTAGACTGTTTGAAACTCTGAATTCATGTCAGTCAGTAGCCATTTTAAAACCCTACAATGACTTCATGTTCCTTGCTTTAATATTTTTGTTGTAGTGACTAAATATCTGATCCAAAATTCCATTAGTTCAATTTATTTTAAAAGTTTCTGATTTGTATATCTGTACAGATAAGAATCTTAATTGAATGATAGTAACTACAGTTTTATACCTGTGGCAAATACTGTATTAGCATCTATAGATTTAGGGCAGTCTTTAAGAAAAAATGGAATGGTCAGAGTCTAAGTTATTTCATCACTGTACTCTGGTTAATGTGGAACTATGATTCATATATTTTATCCTTTCAAACTGAAATTACCTGCTAGAGTGAGCAACCATCTCACCACTGTGGCTCTTAGCTTTTCCCATATGTAATCTAGAATTACTGGAATAATAAGAACACAACATCATAATGAAGGCTGCCAAAGATTATAACTTTTTATTAAGATCTCAAGTAACTCCCTGTAAGCTCACTGTGGTAAATAGATTTGGTTCTAATACCACAATGCCTCAAAGCTCTATGTTCTTAACAGTGCTGTCTTAATAGAAATAAAATGTGAACCATGTGTGATTTTATCTTTTCTAGTAAGCACATTTAAAAATAACTGGAAACAGATGATTCTTTTTTTTTTTTTTTTTTTTTTTTTTTGAGACAGAGTCTCACTCTGTCGCCTAGGCTGGAGTGCAGTGGCACAATCTCAGCTCACTGCAGTCTCCTCCTCCTCCCGGGTTCAAGCGATTCTCCTGCCTCAGCCTCCCGAGTAGCTGGGACTACAGGTGTGCACCACCACGCCTGGCTAATTTTTGTATTTTTAGTAGACAGGGTTTTCCCATGCTGGCCAGGCTAGTCTCGAACTCCTGACCTCAGGTGACCTGCCCACCTTGGCCTCTCAAAGTGCTGGGATTACAGGCATGAGCCACTGCACCTGGCCAAGATTCATTTTAATTGTATATTTTTCTTTAACCCAGTATTTCCAATGTTAACATTTCAACATGTAATCAATACAAAAAATTAGGAGATATTTAACCTTTTATTGTCCTTAGTCTTCAAAACCAGTGTATATTTTACACTTAGAGCACATCTCAATTTGGACTAACCACATTTCAAATGCTCAACAGCTACATATGGGTAGTGGCTACTGCACTGGACAGCGAGGTTCTAGAACTATCTCTTACAAATGAACACTATCACTGTCATTGAAAACTTTCTTATTTGAGCTAGTTTATTTTATACAAACTGTATTTCTTATTATTCCTGAAAGATCTCATATTGGCATCCTGCCATTTCATTGTAGTGCCTATCATTTTTCCATTGACACTGATAAAGTTGCCCAAGACACATCTTCCTACATAGAGGAAATAAGAGGAACAAACCCTTTTGGATAGAATCTATTAAAATTCATTCCACTGTCCCTATGTACATTAATAACATTGCCTCTGCTGAGTGGAATTTGCATTCAGAACTTCAAAATTCAGACTCATCTCCCTTTCCAAGTTAAACAGTTGGGGAAAGAACTTCCTAAATCTTAAGGTTGAGGGCAGAGGGCTCAACCCCACTCCAGATTCAGGCAAGGGGAATAGGAAAGAAAGTGTGAAATCAGAGCATGGTGGCCTCTTGGGGTCCCTTGATGGGAGCTGTTGGGAAGTGGAAGGCATTCTTTTAAGGGGTAAGAGGCAAATGGAAGACTTGCTCCAACTCTAGAGTCTTCAGAGAGTTAGAGGAGGTGGAGAGATTTACTCCTGCCATGGATCATGGGCACTTCTACAATCAACTCCTGGTTTTGCAGTATTTTTATAAATGGAGATTGGACCTTGGTGACACCCTCTCTTCCCCTTTTCCTATGTTGCTCAATCTTCCTTTCCCTCCTAGGTTCTTACACATTTCAAACCCTTGCCAATAACAGTATTTTAGTTATCAGTTCTCACCACTCCCTCTGGTTGTTGAGCCTTTGGATAAAAATCCACATGGCTATGGAGTGGGTTTTGTTGGAAAAAGTGACCTTCCTCTAACTGCACCTCTATTTCTGGCTCCTCAAACAGCAAAAGGTAATAATAAGGCATGGTAGAGGTTTTCCCATTTTTCAGCGACTAGATTGTGAATATTTCCATATGAATTTTCTATTATTAATGTTATTGTGGTTGTTTTAAAAGTTTTGAATGTATATATGACCAAAACAAACAAACAAAAAGAGCACAGTGAACTCAAATCATATTCCATTACAATAGTCCCAGGACTTCATTAGACAGACTCCCAGTAATTAAGCCTCCCATCTTAAAATGTTAAACATTTCAACATGTATTGACTAATTCCTGTAAAATACAGAAAGTGCAACATCACCAAACATGCATTTCCCAGGATTCATTTTAGAATTCTCATGAAAATTTAATAATAGTATTTCAGTTAATTATGGCATTTGAGAAAAAGACACTTATAGGGAAAGATCACATACATGCTTTGGGTGATACGTTAAAAAAAACCTACAATAATTAGTAGTATTGCCTTAACATTTCTAAAATCACATAAAAATGATTATCTTTGATTGCCATTTCAGTAATTTTGAATACAGGGTATGTTATTTTCTGCTCACTAGTAATCAAAACACATAAAACAGACTTGTAACAAATATTCAGTCGATTATTTTCATAAGCTAAACATTTCCGAGACTTTAAGATTTGTGTTTGAGCATACAGTACTGCAATGCTGGCTACATAAAATTAAAAAATCTCTTTAAGAGGAAGCTCAATAATCAGAGGCTGTATTGCATTTAAGGATTTAACACTGGCTATATACAAAAGGGAAAGCATTTCAATGAGAAATACTTCACGTTACCAAGTTCTCTCCTTTAATATGGCAACATTCAGCAGCTTATGCTACTCTTTTATCCTTTGGTTCCCAGTGACAAACAATGGAGTAATAATGCCTCTGGTTTTAGTTCCTCTTGGATGACATTTATTAGCAGAGAGAGAGACCTGATGCTTTAGCTGAAATTTGGCAGCCCAAGAAGTGCACCAACTGCTCCAAAGTATCCCTGTATAATTTAAAAATAACTGTTATGTAGTACAGCTTTTAAGTTAGCATATAATATTAACCACTTGAGAACACACAACTATGCACAATATATTTGTTTAATAATATTTGGAAACCTACCAATTTCTGCGTTGTTAGCTATTATAAAAAATTTTCTGAATCTGTATTCTTGATATCTACACACCTTTGAAATACGTATTTTTATTTATTATTATTTTTAGAGACACGGTCTCACTATTTTGCCCAGACTGGCCTTGAATTCCTGGGCTCACGTGGTCCTCCCATCTCAGCCTCTTGAGTAGCTGGGCCTATAAGCTCACACTGAAATACATATTCTAAAAGTGTGGCCTTTAGACACTAAAGCTTCCAGGACTGTAATAGCAATTCTGCACCCTCTCCCCTTTACTTAATAAATAAACTAACTTCCTGTGGCTGTGCCTGACACTCTCACTGCATGCCATGTGGAATTGCACAAGGGCACACCATTCTTATTTGTATTGTGTGAGCAGTGACAATGAGACATGGAAGCTTTTAAGAGCAGAATAATTTGAATCTCTGTTACTAATATGTAATGATACAGCCATTTGACTTTGATCACAAAATGATGCAAGTTAAGTTAATCCAAAACATTATGTGGACTGATAATGGCTCAGATCAGAATTTAACTGCATGTAGTAAATGAATACAAAAAAATTTGGGGGTGCCTAACAGGTTATTGTAATTCTCTTCCCCACAACTGAAACTGAAGTGAAGGAACCAATATTCTACTACTTAAGGCTCGGCACAGTGGCTCAGACCTATAAAGGATTGCTTGAGGCCAGGGGTTCCAGACCAGCCTGGGCAACAAAGAGTGATCCTGTCTCCACAAAAAATATTAATAAAAATAAATTAGCTGGGCATAGTGGTGCATACCTGTGGTCCCAGCTACTTGGGAGGCTGAGGTGGGAGGATTGCTGAGCCCAGGAGGAAGAGGCTGCAGTAAGCCATCATTGTGCCACTAAACTCAAGCCTGAGTGACAGAGCAAGACCCTGTCTCTTAAAAAACATGCTATTAAAATTCACAAAAAACATTTTCCTACCATACCTCATGTTCTAGAAACAATGCTTTTAGTTGACCTTTTGACCAGTAATCCAGTGCATATGCCAAAAGTTTCATCGAGAGGGTATTGACACGTAAAAAGTTTCCAACAAAGACAACTCTGTTTATTTTCTAAAAGAAAAGAACAAAGAAAAAACTTGTAAAAATAACAGATTTTACAATATAAAAGGTTTCAAAATATTTATTTAAAAATGTAAACAACAACTACCCTTTATTAGTATAATACCTACTACATTCCTGGCATACAGCTGTATAATCCTGAGTATTTAAAAATTAATTCTGCACACATCATCCAAAATCCACAAAACGTGTTAACACCAAGAGAGAACCCTAAATTATGGACTTTGGGTGATGATGATGTGTGCACAGGATTATGGACTGTAACACATGATCACTCTACTATGGGATGCTGAGGATGGAAGAGGGCTGTGTGTGTATGGAAGGTAGTATATGGGAACTCACTGAGTTTTCCACTTAATTTTACATGAACCTAAAACTGATCTAAAAAATAAAGTCTACTTTTAAAAAAAGGATCCAGAAAGACCCTAGCAGATGATTTCAGGTGAGATTTGTTTTTGAAAATGGCCAATAAATAGTCCCCTTACAAAGTCATTTGGAGATACATTATTGATGTGATTTAAAAAAACAAAACAAAACATGGTAGTACTATAAAATGCATTTAGTTGATACGTAGCAAACTTGGCCCACACATTGCAATGCATGTTGAACAATGACATGCAACTGTGGATTCTATAGAATTGGAGAGTAATACTGACTGGGGTACTGGCATGTGCATTCCCCTAGGATTCTAGCATTCTTTCTTCGTCCCCTGCCTGATTCATCAAATCATTCTCTCTCTGCAAAGATTCCACACTAATTTGGTTTCTTAGATATCTCTATGATTAGGAAACCTTAGACAGGGGAACTGGTGTTTGAATCACCAGAAAACTTATTTCGACTCTCACGATACATTGACTTTTGAGTAGAAATCTTTGTACATAAGTTGGGATACTGTAAACCATGGCCTAAATTATTGTTAACTCAATTGGTCAGTGGAAATTTAGACATAGAGGGCTAATAAAGGTCTCAAATTGTTGTCAGCTCCCAACATGGCCTACTAGTAACTCCATCAACCAACTAACACTTAAGTTTCTAAGTTATTAAAAAACTGATGAGATCAAGTTCTGGATTTAAACATAGAATAATTCAGAGGATCTGCATATTTGTTCTCTCTGCTGGAAGCTTTCTCCCCAAAATGTCTACATGCACAGTTTCCCCCTCACCTCCTTCAAATCTCTGCCTAAGAATCACATTTTCAATAAAGCTTTCCTTTAACCACTCAATTACTTGGCAATTTGTCCTCTACCACTCTCTGCCCTATTCCCAATCCTCTTTATCCTGTTTGATGGTCTCTTTTTAAAAAATAGCATTTATCACCTAATACACACTACACAATTTACTTAATATGTCACTAGAATGAATGCAAGCTTCACAAAGCCAGATCTTTGTTTTCTTCATTAATATATTCCAAATACCCGGAACAATGTCTGGCATCTGGTAATCAGTAAATATTTACTCAATGAATAAATGAATGAATGAACAAATGAAGGGTTCCTTCGAAAAGCATACTTCCCAATCCATTTAAAGTATTTGATATTTATAAAAATTAAATGGGCAAATATATCTATTATTATATAAGGAAGCTAGAGTTAAATATATATATTCTCTTCCAAACAAAGAGTCCCAACTATATGGTCAATCTAACAGTATATGCTTTCCACACTTTTCTTGGAACAATAAACACCACTCAAATATCATGAAGAACAGGTCTCAATGCCTTCATAGCCCTGTACAATGCTGCTTGATCCATATGCAACAAGGCAGCACTGTAAAGAAGCCGAGGGCAGTAAGAAAACTTCCAAGAATTTCACTAATCAAATGCAACATTAAGCACTGGTGGTATAGTGGTGAGCATAGCTGCCTTCCAAATGCAACATTAAGACTAAAAAAAATGCTTTCACAAAGTACCTCAAAATGTCTTATGCTTAGAACTTTCTTTTACATCCTCAAGGGATTTAGGTTGTGTTTTTCTGAAACAAAATTTCTGAATCAATTTCTCCTATTTCAATTTGAATTATCTGCTACTTTCTTTAAAAGTAATATAGCAACTGGGTACGTAACATATATACCTAATGAGTCTTGGCATTTAATGGGCTACATCTCAATCCCAGAGGCCTCCTTAGGGAAAGTGAAGAAGCCCTGCTAGGTGTACATGGGACTCCAATTCACATTTTTGATAATTCAAGTTTTGTGTTTTTTGTTTTTTGTTTTTTACCTCATTAACAGCACACATTCGTGCGACAGAACCAATGTTATTGGTGATAGTAACTAAAGTAGCTCTTGCCAGATCTTCTTTACTAACAGATTCTCGCTTCTCCTTATAAATCATATTCCCAAAACTGCAGAAAAATGAAAAATAAAGTCAAATCTGCTGATAACAAGCAACATTTTACGTATTAACAGATATATCTACAAACTGGATCTTTTTATAAAATTAGGACCAAAAAGTAGAAACACATAGGGATAAGATCAAAACAAACTGACTAAAAAAATCTATGCAAGAGTAAAGTAATACCTTTCAAAGAAGTGAGGTTAAAATGACGTCTCAAAAAAAGCATAGTTAGTTATTATAAGAAAGCAAAGATTACTAAAATATCTTCATTTAAATCTGATTCAAAACAAATTAACAAAGCCAAAATTACAAAATGTTTCCAAAAGTATCTCAGCTTTAACTTCAAATTCTTTTTCATTCAGTCATAAGAAACATTTAGGACATACCAAGCTTTGTGCTGGAGACACAGATAGTCCCTCAAACAGTGATTTAGTCTAGTGCAGCACTGTCCAACAGAAATAAAATACGAGTAATATATAATTTCATATATGTTCTATTAGCCACATTAAAAAGGTAAAAATAAACATGTGAAATTAATTTTAATTGTACATTTCATTTAAGCCAATATATCCAAATATCGTCAATTCAACATGTGGCACTCATATGCCAAGTGCCTGATGTGGCTAGAGGCTACCGTAATGGACAATGCAGGCCTAGATTCAAAAGACAGCAAGAGAAGCGCTAACAGTAACAGGGAAAAAAACAAACAAAGGCTAACCCCAAACAAAGGCTAACCATGGAAATACAAAGAAAAACATATCTTTTATTATAGTGGTAAGAGAAAAAAGTTAAGAAGGTATGAGGCAGGGCTTTTCAGAGCAAAAGGACCAGAAAAATCCAGAAAAAAAAGAGAAGGAAAATCTTAGGCAGAGGCAACTAAAGGTTAAAGGCACAACAAATGAGAAATGAAAACATCTATGAAATCACAAGATGTTTGGTCAGAGTGAAGTGTCCATCTGAGGGAGAGGCAGGAGATATTATTGAAGAGTGAGACAAACTCCACTATCAAAGGGCACTGGATTCCCTGACAAAGAACTTGGGGTGCACAAGCAACAATGGTTAGGAAGCATAATGGGAGACAAGACTGATAGACAACAGAACAGTAAATTTAAAATATTTAGGAATGAATTTAAAAAGCCATGTATGGACATATTTGGAGAGGCCTTTTTAAATGTGTGAAAGGCACAAAAGTAGCCTTAAACAAACAGACAAGCTAAGTTCTTCAACAGCAAGACTTACTATAAAGATATCATTTGTCCCTAAGTTAATATGTAAACTTACTGAGATTCCAAAAAAACGTTTTGTCATAGAGAAAATGCTTGCCAAGTTCATATAGAAAATCAAGCAAAGGGGTGAAACTAGCCCTTCTAGAGATTAAAACATACTTTTTATGCCTCTATAAAGCTGAAAGTATAATGCTGGTACATCAACAGAATGAAAAGCCAGCATATGTAAAAAAGCCATCTCAAATCAGTGAAATAAAGATGGATTATTAGACATTAGGGCCTTCTGAAAAAGAAAAACAAACAAACAAACAAACAAAAACCTGAAAAATGAAAGCATGATCTGTAACTCACAAAATACCCTAAGATAAACTATAAGTAAATCAAAGATTTAAGTATAAAAATACCACCATTAACATATCAGAAGAAAACAAGGGTTTATTCCTTTATATATTTGGAATGTAGAAGACTTACTTACTATGAATCAATATCCAGAAGCCATAAAAGAAAAGACTGATAAATTCAACTGTATAACAATCCAACAGAAAAGTAGAACATGAACAATAACTCACAGAAAATAAAATATGCAAGGCTCTTAACCCCAGTGTTGGTAGGAGAAATGTAAATTAAAATTACATTAAGATACCACTTCTCCATCTGATTAGCAAAAATGCAAAAGTTAGCACTCTACTGGTGAAACAGGCACTTTCATTTACTGCTGCTGAGAGTGAAAAACAGTACCGCTCTTTTGCATAATTAACAATATCTCAAAAATGCATTTGCAATCCAACTTTTGGGAATTTATCCTACACCTGTATAAAATAAGGACAACATGTAAAGATTTCTATATGGATACTTTAGAGTATATATAGTATGCCATATAATGGTAGATTACCTTTTGTATATGGGGAGAAAAGTAAAAATACGTATTTGTATTGGCATAGAGAAACACTGGAAGGACACTCAAAAATTAAAAAAAAAAAAAGTTTCTTACAAGGTGCACTCAGGGTAAACTTTGTAATGTATACTTAATTTTTAAATGACATCAATGTTCAAAACTTGAAACCTAAAATGGGTAAGAGAAAGCACCCTTACAACTTTCTGTTACATTGCTTTCCAAAAACATAAGCAACTTGAATTACTTAAGTTCTGTAACTTAAATAACACAAATGTTAAACTTACCTAGATGCTACAGCCCAACCTGGCAAACCAAATCTTTCATAATCTCCTCCATAAATATCACGGACCAGCTTGTCAGCTTGTGTGCTATCACCTTTGGATGCCATTTCAAGAGCCTCTTCAAAACTTTCACAGCCAGTCAATAAACTGCATAAACCCAGAAAGGTACCCCCTCCAAGGCTAAAGAAAATAAAGAAACTTGCTAAGTTGCATTTATACATAGTATTCTTTCTCTAACGTAAAAGGGTGGATCATTCATGTATTCAATAAACACACAGAAAAGAACCTATGACTAATGCTAAGTGCTGAAATAACATAATGAAGGCAACAAAAATTGTTTAGTAAAACCAAACTTGTTAGATCAAAGAATAAACCAAAGAAAAAAATCACTTGGTGGAAACATGAGGAAAGGAAAGACCTATTAAATATCTCCCAAAGTCTTCACCTAATACCTTACACTCTGTAGTTACCAAAAATAAATGGTTGGGTGTGCATTAAAAAGGAATAAATGTTAAAAAGCAGTACCATATTAATTACAAAGAGAAAATCTGTAATTTTTCTTTTGAGACAAGGTTTCACTCTGTCCCTCAGGCTGGAGTGCAGTGACCATGATCATAGCTTACTGCATCCTTGAACTCCTGGGCTCAAGCAATCTTCCTGTTCCAGCCTCCACAGCAGCTAGACTACAGATGCACACTACCACATTGGACTAATATATATGTATATATTTTTGTAGAGATGGGGGTCTCACTATGTTTCCCAGGCTGGTCTTGAACTCCTGGTCTCAAGCAGCCCTCCGCTTTGGCCTCCCAAAGTGTGAGAATTACAGGCATTAACTACCACGCCCAGCTTTGTAATTTTAAATGGTTTCCAAGAAATGATTTTGGGAAAGGCTTATTTACTTGGCCTGACATGGATGAAATCAATTCAATGTGATAGATTAACATTTAACATGACCTACACATAAATACAATGAGTAAATTTATGTCCGGCTGGCCAACATGTCAATTACAGAAATTTATTTGCTTCTATTATTCTTCTGGATATGCTCACAGAATGAAATCATATCTAATTCCTAAACTCTAAACCTTTGCTCCCTAGTCTCATCTAAATTTCTAGCAAGTTCTACCCCTGAATCACTGTTGGATTTAGTTAACAGACTGAACTTCTTTTAGAGTTAACTGAAGAAGGTAATAGTGTGTAATTCTTTGGCATAGAGAATTACAACAGAGGTGAACTTTTAACCACCATAAAAATAAAGTACTAATTAAATTTAAGTATAATTTAAACAGAATTACTACTTTAAAATTAAAATGAGTTTTTTTCACAAATCAATCTAAAGTATTCCAAAATCTTTCTTCCTTAAACCGGAATCTTCACCTCTCTGTAAAAGTTGATAAAATACATAAAAGAATCATGAGTTTTAAATCTTATTTCTCATTCATATTTCAGGTATTACAGAAAAGTATGTGGGCTATTTGGAACATTAATGTTATCACAAAAAGAAATCACATTAATTCATCCTGTAAGAATAAATTACAATGTTCCCCAATACTGCAGTTTAAATGGTAATCTATTCAGCACGTGGCAAGTTAGAGGTTTACTTATATTAACATCTATTAAAAAGTGAAAAAATAGGTAAAGAAGAAAAATGCTTTGGAAAAAAAGAACAAAACATAAACATAATAAAGTTTTAAAATCAATAGAACACTGTTGCTTCCAAGTAAATGCTCCGGTTAAATTATAGAAAAAACGTTATTAGACTCATTCTAGATAAAAATTCACTTTTACCATTATGGAAATTTTGATCCCAACTGATGCTAACAAACATTTAATAATTTCAGTTTGAGTCTTGACATACACATCTTATAAAAATACATTATCTGTTGGCTGGGAGCGGTGGCTCATGCCTGTAATCCCAGCACTTTGGGAGGCCGAGACAGGCAGACTGCTTGAGCTCAGAAGTTCGAGACCAGCCTGGGTAACATGGCACCCTTTCACTTAAAAAAAAAAAAAAAAATTTTTTTTGCTATTGTGCAAATACATGCTCTTTTACTGGTGAAAATGGCATTATTATACTGATTTCATAACTTCTATGTATAAAACAATGTGAATGCAGCAATACAACCAAAAAGGTCACTACCTTGTCCCAGTCACTCGTTTATAGTTGTCTTTGGAATGGACTGCTAAAATACTGACTCCTGAGCCAATGTTCACTACAAGCAGTGGATAGGGATCATCCAGGTTAAAAGGCATCTTTTGGCATCGCTCAGGTTCTGAGGCATTAGCAAAATAATAGCACTCGGCTTGTCCATTGAAACTGACAGAGTCTATATACAGCAAGCCCTTTACAAGGCAGTCAAGTTCATCCAGTTTGTGCAGGTGGAGGTTTCCAATCTGTTAAACCAAACAAACAAAAAAACAAAAAAGGATGACATTCAAAAACACTTGACTCAATTATATGATTTTCCTGTATTACTTTACAAAAATTAAAAATAATCTATGACCCCCACATTTTCATTTTGTTTCATGTCAAAATCTCTTTAGGGATTTCATCTAGTCCAGTGGTCCTCGGTGAGGGTGGTATCACCTCACTGCTAGTTTCCTAAATGATGGGGAGGAAAGAAGGACCAAAGTGACATTTAGTGGGCAGGGACTTGTGATGCCAGACATCTTTAACGGGTGGGACATTTCTGCAAACCAAAGAATTATCCCATCTATGCATTATCTTTGAGTGTTCTGCCAGTCATTTTTATAGTGGCAGTAGGAAAATTATTTATAATTATCTGAGGCTAGAGAAGAACAAAGTTATTTTACCTGTCTGTGTATATAAATACAAAAGTATTCGTCCCATGGATTCACTCACTCATTCATTCATTTTTGAGATGGAGTCTAGCTCTGTCACTGAGGCTGGAGTACAGTGGCAGAATCTCGGCTCACTGCAACCTCCACCTTGCGGGTTCAAGCGATTCTCCACCTCAGCCTCTCGAGTAGCTGGGATTACAGGTGCCCGCCACCACACCTGGCTAATTTTTGTATTTTTAGTAGAGATGAGGTTTCACCATTATTGGCCAGGCTGGTCTCCAGCTCCTAACCTCAAGTGATCTGCCCACCTTGGCTTCCCAAAATGCTGGGATTACAGGCGTGAGCCACTGTGCCCAACCCACGTAGTTTTAAACATATACTAAATTTGCTAGGAATCAAACCACCATATAAAGCAAGGGAATATTGTACTTCTTACTGTTTAGAATTTTACCAAGTGTTTGTTTAGCATGTTGGAGGGTCATGTCACCAACAGCAATGCCATTTATGGTATCTGATTTTCCAATAGAACATACTATATCAACCTGGCATGTGTAGCTTTGGTATTCATGATCAATCTATGCATAGGTGCAAGCATATAACTACTTCATGATGTCCTCTGGAATGATCATACTGTTAATCTACCCACAGATAGATTAATTTCTGATTAATCACTGATACCTTAATCTTCTGTCTTTATATTATAGTTTGAGTACTAGTTTGAAATGATTAAATTCATCATTTCAGGTTAGTAAAAAGTATAAGGTATTTTTTATAAAACATTGCAGCTTAGATATCACTTCCTCTGGGAACCTCTTCAACTCTCTAGTTGTTGTTACTCCTCTGTGTTCCCAAGGCACCTCTTTTCATACAGTACTACAGATCTTTGCCTCAAATTATAAAGGGTCTCGCTTCTATGAGCCATTTAAGTTATTTATATTCCTTTTGAGACAGGGTCTCATTGTCAGCCAGGCTGGAGTGCAATGGCTCAATCACAGCTCACTGCAGCCTCAATCTCAAGAGCTCAAGCAATCCTCCCATTTCAGCCTCTTGAGTGGCTGGGACTACAAGCACAGGCCACTATGCTGAGCTAATTTTTTTTATTTTTTGTAGAGACGGGGTCCCACTATGTTGCCCAGCCTGGTCTCAAACTCCTAGCCTCAAGTGATCCTCCCACGTCAGCCTTTATATTCCATTAACAGTATCTTCTTACGATTTTCAGAAATTAAATTATTCACATTTACATTTTCAAGAAAAACAAATTTACTGGTCCTAAATAGAGCCACTCTTTATTCTAATAGAAAAGACTAGAAGCTTGGCAAACCACTCTTTGAACTCTCATTCTAATGGAAAAGATTAGAAGATGGCAAACTGCTATCAGCACATAACTCAAACCAATACTCATAGTTCTCCTGCCATATCCATTCAAACCACTCCATTTGACACAGGAACACGGCAGGATTAACAGTGTAAAGACAGAAGAAAAAGGGTAACAGATTTTCATTCAGGTGTCTATTATACTAACCAAAAGACACTGGTTTCCAAACTTAAGGTTTGGGAAGGAGATGGCCCTGGAAGATTAATATTATTTGAATAAGTAATATTCCAAAAACCATGTAAATATAGGACAACAGTGAAAATAATTCAAGCTTCATTTATATCTGGCTTTGTACACTGCCAAATTCATTAAAGTCCCCAAATTCCCTTTTTATTGTAGCTTTGTAGTACAGCCCTAAACAAGTTTTACCAAATATTATGTGCAAAAACATGACCAAATCTGGGCAATTTTTAGTCATCTCATAAACGTGTTTAAAACACCCCAAGTGAAAGGCAACCATGGATACATATTTCCCACTGCATGTGCAGGGAGAATTAAGGAACATGCTAGATGGAAACCTACTCTCATATTTAAAAACAGGTATCAATTTTCAGTTTTGAGTAAAAGATACCTACTGTGCGAAAATCTTTTTCAAACTTATAAGCACCACCTCCTGTAGCACATAGCACCGTTTGCAATGTTGAGAAGTTTTTATCTCTTCCCATTTGGATAAAAGTCGGCAGGTCCTGGGTTGGAAACCTGATAAAGTGCAAGTTCCCTCTTCGGCCAAAAAGTGTTAAATCTTTCAGTTCAAGGTGTACATCCCGAATGCCGGTGGATCCATATGCCACGTTAGAAGTCAAATATTTCCGAATACTTTTTAAACTCTCAACTTCTTCTTGTTCTTCCTCTGCTGTGATATCAATAGGTTCAAAGTACGAGAGCTTTACTAGAGTTCCCCCAATGTCCATGCCAAACCATGGGAAAGCTATGGGAGGGGAAAAAAAAAAAAAAATATATATATATATATATATATATATCCATTTTAGAAACACAAATTAGAAACTAGTTAGCCACAAACTTCATTTACTCTGAATCATGCATTCAGGCAATAATACATATTGGGTAAGACACATATTTCATGTGAAACTCACCTTTTTCCCTTCAAAGTTTTATTAATATATTTTCTAAAAACGTATAGGGTGCTTAGAGTTGACCCGGTATCTTTTAATTCCTGGCCTGGTAGGCAACTCCTTTTCATTTACTACATACTTACCATGTGCTCCAGGGATGAGAAAAAATTCAGATCATTTTTTTTTCAATAAATAGGTCATCACTAAGGGCATGGAAATCTTTGTTTCTATAAACATTTTAATACAATAAAACTGGCCTATAATCACTTCAAGTAACCCAGGAGAAAAGCACCTCCTTAAAAAGCAATTCCTGCCGGGTATGGTGCTCACACCTGAAATCCCAATACTTTGGGAGGCTGAGGTAGGGGGGATTGCTTGAGGACAAGAGTTTGAAACCAGCCTTGGCAATATAACAAGATCCTGTCTCTGCAAAAAATTTAAAAATTAGCTGGGTGTGGCAGCATGCACCTGTAGTCCCAGTTACGGGAGGCTGAGGCAGGAGGATCACTTGAGTCCAGGAGGCTGGGGCTGCGGTGAGCCATGTTTGCACCACTACACTGCAGATTAGGTAACAGAGTGAGATCCTGTCATAAAAAACAAACCCAAAAAGCAATTCCCTTCAGTAAATAATCATTATCTCCTCTATACCAGCAAATAGGAATGCATATGAATAAGATAAAATACCTGCCCTGAAGGAGCGCTTAACATAGCAGGGGAATATAAATAAAACACATTAATAATGAGATATGCAAAATAAAATGTTATACAAGTATAGATTAATAGGAGGAATGATAAACCCTATGCCTGTGTTTAGTATTTAGAAAATACTAAAATAACAAAAAACCACATCCAAAGGCAAAGAGGCATACATCAATACAGTTAAGGAACTAGAAAAAGGGGGAAGTCTGAGGAAATAGATAGAGGACCTTGCACACTTAGCTAAAGAGCTTAGACTTGAACTTCTTAGACAATGGGAACACTACTGACGTCCTAAGAAGAGAGTGGCAGTCTACCTTCCAATTAGAAAGCAAACAAACTTTCTACTTTGACAGTGTACAGGATGATATGAGCTGCTTAAGATGTGCCTGTAAAGTAAGGCCAGTAATAGAGGCCATCTTAAGTAACACCCTCTTGAAAAAAATGGTATAGACCATTTACAAACATTTAAAAACAGATTCCTGACCTCTTACCTCAGAGGCACTGGACAATAATCTTTAAGAGTGAGATATGGGATGCTATTAAAAATTATATACTGTATATATTCAGATATATATACAGTATATAATTCTGTATATATAGTCAGATCTAAATGGCATTTGAAAATCACTGACTTTGGTCACCTGATTCCTTCAGGCTATAACATTCAGTTTTACAACGTGATTTCCTTATATTTATTGGCCACAATACTTATACTGACACAAAGGAGCATTTTCCAATTGTTCCCAAGGAAGTCAGTGTTATAATATTACAAATTACAAAATTCAAATTTTTAGAATTAGTTTAAAGCACAACTGATTGAGTTCTCCATAGAATTATAGCTAACATTTACTGAGTGCTCATTACCTGTCAGATACAGGCTCATTTAATCCTCAGTACCCCCACTATAAGATTGCTCTATTAAGTGTACCACTTAGACAAGGAGGCAAAGCAATTATAAACTTGCCTGAGGTCAAACTGTTAAGTGACAGTGCCAAGATTCCATCCTAAAAATATATATTTCTATTCTCTGGGATCTTAACTATTATGACAGAGACTCCAAAAGAGTTTAATACTCAAGATATGTGGATTAAAATGTCTGGCAACAAAATATATTTAACAGTTTTTATGTAAAAGTTGTCAATAAAAATTATTTCTAAAATTCTACTTTCTTACTCATTTTACTTGATATGTGTTACATATTACAAAACCAGGAACATATAATTCAATGAGAAAGAAGTCTATACATTTCTCCATTTTATAATTTACACATTTACTAAAATTAGTGTATAATTTTGAATATGAGGAAGGAGTAATCCTCATTATCTTCTTTTGGAGAAACAGCTCGTTTGTCTTTATATTTGAAACTCAAATTAGAGATCTGGAGCTACATTACAGATAATCTTAAGAAACAGTATTCTGTATTCTGGAAAGTACTTCCAGTATAGGAAAAAAAGTTTTTTAAGAAAGTAAAATGACATTAGACCATAATTTGGGAAGCCAGGGGCAACTTAGAACCCAAATGCAATACTTTTATCATGTCACCTATAAACAGGTATAAATAACTAAGCAACATAAGCAGAAGAAAGTGACTAAATTTTCTCAGTTTTGTCGAGTGCCTAGCAACATAGGCCATCTTTTTTTTTTTTTTGAGATGGAGTCTTGCTCTGTTGCCCAGACTGGAGTGCAGTGGCATGATCTCTGCTAACTGCAGCCTCCACCTCCCAGGTTCATGCAATTCTCCTGCCTCAGCCTCCCAAGTAGCTGGGACTACAGGTGTGTGCTGCCACGACCAACCAATTTTTTTATTTTTAGTAGAGAAGGGGTTTCACCATGTTGACTAGGATGGTTTTGATCTCCTGACCTTGTTTTTGTGTGTGTGTGCGTGTGCGCGCAACAAGGCTGTTTATTTCACCTGGGTTCAGGCGGGCTTGAGTCCGAAGAAAGTCAGCAAAGGGTGGTGGATTATCATTAGTTCTTACAGGTTTGGGGATAGGCGGTGGAGTTAGGAGCAATGTTTTGAGGGCAGGGGGTGGATCTCACAAATTACATTCTCAAGGGTGGGGAGAATTACAAAGAACCTTCTTAAGGGAGAGGGAGATTACAGAGAACCTTCTTAAGGGTGAGGGAGATTACAAAGTACATTGATCAGTTAGGGTGGGGCAGAAACAAATCACAATGGTGGAATGTCATCAGTTAAGGCTATTTTCACTTCTTTTGTGGATCTTCAGTTGCTTCAGGCCATCTGGATGTATATGTGCAGGTCACAGGGGATATGATGGCTTAGCTTGGGCTCAGAGGCCTGACATTCCTGTCTTCTTATATTAGTAAGAAAATCAAAACAAAATAGTGGTGAAATGTTGGGGCGGCAAAAAATTTTGGGGGCGGTATGGAGAGATAATGGGCGATGTTTCTCAGGGCTGCTTCAAGCGGGATTAGGGGTGGCATGGGAACCTAGTGTGGGAGAGATTCAACTGAATAAATATTTTGTGGTAAGCAGTGATATTGTGGGGTTGTTAGAAGGAGCATTTGTCGTATAGAATGATTGGTGATGGCCTGGATACAGTTTTGGATGAATTGAGAAACGAAACGGAAGACACAAGGTCCAAATAAGAGGAGAAAAACAGGTATTAAAGGACTAAGAATTGGGAGGACCCAGGACATCCAATTAGAGAGTGCCCAAGGGGGTTCAGCATAATTACTTGCTTGGTTGGCAAGTTTTTGGGCTCTATCCTTGACAGTCCTCCTTTTTAAGTTGGAGGCTGAGCTTGGTGAGGTATGTTTTTAAAAGACCATTAGTCCATTCTACCTTTCCTGAAGATGGAGGACGGTAAGGGGTATGAAGGTTCCACTGAATACCAAGAGCCTGAGAAACTGCTTGGGTGATTTGACTAATAAAGGCCGGTCCGTTATTGGACTGTATAGAGGTGGAAAGGTCAAACCGAGGAATTATGTCTGACGAAAAGGAAGAAATGACTGTGGTGGCCTTCTCAGACCCTGTGGGGAAGGCCTCTACCCATCCAGTGAAAGTGTCTACCCAGACCAAGAGGTATTTTAGTTTCCTGACTTGAGGCATGTGAGTAATGTCAATTTGCCGGTCCTGGGCAGGGGCAAATACCCGAGCTTGATGTGTAGGGAAGGGAGGGGGCCTGAACAATCCCTGAGGAGTAGTAGAATAGCAGATGGAACACTGAGAAGTGATTTCCTTAAGGACAGATTTCCACGATGGAAAGGAAATGAGAGGTTCTAAGAGGCGGGCTAGCGACTTATAATAACCTACATGGAAGAGGTTATGAAATGACGATAGAATAGAATGGGCCTGTGAGGCTGGAATGAGTTGATCTCCTGATCTTGTGATCTGTCCACCTTGGTCTCCCAAAGTACTGGGATTACAGGCGTGAGCCACCGTGCCCGGCCAGCAAAGGCCATCTTAAGTAACACACGCTTGAAACGAATGGTAGCAGCGATACTAACAGAGGGTGAATTCACACAGGTGTTTGCTTGGACAAACACACTTAAAGAAAACAATAGGAGCAGGTCTCTTTATCCCATAAACCAGAGATTCCTTCAGAAATGTCCTAATCTGGTCAGGCACGGGGGCTCACACCTGTAATCACAGCACTTTGGGAGGCCAAGGCAGGTGGATCACTCGAGGTCAGGAGTTTGAGACCAGCCTGGCCAACATGGTGAAACCCTGTCTCTACTAAAAATACGAAAATTGGCTCGGCTGGTGGCGCACGCCTGTAATTCCAGCTACTTGGGTGGCTGTGGCGGGAGAATCGCCTGAACCCGGGAGGCAGACGTTGCAGTGAGCCAAGATTCTGCCACTGCACTCTAGCCTGGGTGACAGAGCGAGACTCTGTCTCAAAAGAAAAAATGTCCCAATCTGTTTAAACAACATGTTATTAGAATACTTTTCAATGGGCATTAGATAAAACAAAGGCATCCTTCTGATATTAAATAGCCAAAATGAATTCTCCTATTTGACTGATGGTTGACTCTAGAAGATTCTGTGGGGCAGGGGTGGAAATCACTATTGCCACATCAAGTACATTCTAGGATAAAAAATTTCTACAAGGTGAGATTAAGCTAAAAACCTTTATTTTCCAAAATTCAAAATATACTTTTAGAAAATATCTGCAGGTTTTCTTTCTGTGCTTTGTGTCAAACATAGGTGTTAGAACAGACCTGCAAATATAAAAATGTTACTCATGGAGCAAGCTACAAAGCTAATACATTACTAAGTTTAAAGTTCATGCCATTCTTATTTTCAGCCAAAAGTGTCTGCTCCCAGGTTTATAAACATCTGGATACTGTCATTCTTGAAAGCAAAAATCCCAATTAACACTTACACAAAGAACTTTGAATTATTATACAAAACCATGAATTAAGTTTCAAAGGAACTTTAATGTCCAGGAAAAGAGTTCAAGTTCATAGACTAAACATTAGAGAAATAAATTATCTACTTTTCTAAATCTATGAATGGGTACCAAAGATTCTGACTCCAAAGGTATATCAACAATTAATTCCAAAATACATACTCTGGCTACTCAGTAACGCATGCAGTGAAGCATTAAAGACAAACACATAAAAGGTGACAAAATATACATAAAGATTGAATATCCTTAACCCAAAAATCTGAAATCAAAAATCTTAAATCTTTTGAGCACTGACATGAGGCTTCCAAGAAAATGCTCAACAGAGCATTTCAAATTTCAGATTAGGGATGCTCAACCTTTAAGTATAATGCAAACATGTATAATGCAAATATTCTAAAACCCAAACGTAACTGAAATCTGAAACACTAAACACTTCTGGTCTCAGGCATTTCAGATGAGGGATAATAAATCTGTATTTTACACACACACACACACACACACACACACACACACACACACACACGAGCTGGCAGTAGAAAGGCTCATTTATATGTGATGGTCCACCCTTCCATTCACTGACTGAAATCCTCTTTTTAAAGTCTGAAGTACATGAAAATGTGCATGTTTACTGAAACTTTCACAAAGAAAGAAAATGGCTATCTAGGTATAATAAATCATTAAATGATGAAAAAAAAAATCCTTCCAGTGCTTCTTTAAACGGGTTTTTAGGCTTTTTTTTTTTTTTTGGCATGAAAACAACCAAAAGAAAACTTCACTGAACATTATGATACACTGAAAAGAAAAAAAAAAAACTTTAAACAAAAAGTAAAACGTCCTAAACAAAGCTATATTTTATCTTATTACATATGTTAAATCTCTCATGTGTGGTTTTCTGTATTTTTTTTTGAGACAGAGTCTTGCTCTGTCGCCCAGGCTGGAGTGCAGTGGCGTTATCTGGCTCACTGCAACCTCTGCCTCCCGGGTTCATGCCACTCTCCTGCCTCAGCCTCCCGAGTAGCTGGGACTACAGGCGCCTGCCACCACACCCAGCTAATTTTTTGTATTTTTACTGCAGATGGGGTTTCACCATGTTAGCCAGGATGGTCTCGATCTCCTGACCTCGTGATCCGCCCGCCTGCCTCGGCCTCCCAAAGTGCTGGGATTACAGGCGTGAACCACCATGCCCGGCCCTCATGTGTTTTTAAAACTATATTAAATACTTCAGAATACTATAAAATGTGTACATAAGGCATAAAGAATAACCACAAACTCATGAAACAAATTATTAAATTTCAAAGTTGTGACCCACTTATGAGTGTATTAGACGAGAGAAACACAATGTTTTATAAATACTGTAAATTAAATTGGAAAAACGATACTATTATCTTCAGTTACTGCCCGAACAGGTAGGTTTTTTAAAAAGTCAACAATACAAAAAGCCCAAGACTCATTTCACATCTAGTCTACTAGAAATGTGTTCGTTCCTTGAGTGCTGTTTTTAAAGAAAGGTAAACTAGAGAAGCTATCCTGCAGATGATGACTTCATAGGAACCATAATATGCAAACCAGAAAATTGCAGGCTCCTTCTATTATTTCTAGCATATATCAGTTATGACAATTTTCTCCTTAAAATCAACAAAGCAGCGATTGAAAGAGAACTCAGCCCTGCTATAACTTCAATTAAGAAAAAAGAAAAGTTGGTGGCTGGTAATGGCCACCTTTTACACTGAAATTCTTTCAATTCAATTGACTTCAGAAATTAATTTCTTTATGCCAGAAAAATAATCACTATTAAAAAGCACGAGATGCAGAATCTCAGCAAGGCAAGGCAAAAAAAAAAAAAAAAAAAAAAAAAAAAAAAAGGCACAAAGGCAGCACAAACAGAAGAGACATAAATTCTCAATTATGATACACTCCTATCATTTAGTAAGTGGTCTAATTACCAACATATATTTTCCAGTATATCTACAAAATACTTATCATTAATATATGTCACCAAAATAAGGGGAGGACATGAAGCTCAAACTTATTTGCAATGAGAATATGAGTAAATATACAGGTATTAAGTACAACCACAGGTCTACCTAACAGTTCCATGAGGTAAGAAAAACACCAGTTTCCTGGCCGGGCGGGGTAGCTCACATCTGTAATCCTAGCACTATGGGAGGCCGAGGTGGGTGGATCACCTGAGGTCGGGAGTTCGAGACCAGCCTGGCCAACATGGTGAAACCTCATCTCTACTAAAAATACAAAAATTAGCCAGGCTTGGTGGCATGTGCCTGTAATCCCAGCTACTTGGGAGGCTGAGGCAGGAGAATCGCTTAAACCCAGGAGGCGGAGGTTGCAGTGAGCTGAGATGACACCACTGCACTCCAGCCTGGGTGACAAAAGCAAGACTCCATCTCAAAAAAAAGAGAAAACTACCAGTTTCCTAGGAAATCAAGCAAGTATCTACATATTTATAGCTTTGTTGCTTCTGGCCAAGAGACCCTTGAAAAGTAGGTCACCAGTGCATAAGCAGCCTACTTACGGCATATAACCTAAACATGTATTTTTTTTTTTTTCCAGAATAAAACATTCCTTGCTAAGGTGAAAAAAAAGAACCAAAATACACATTTAAAAAGCAAAACAAAACACACATTACACAAATATAAGCACTTTGATGATGGTCAATATACAGTCCCAGACTGTGAGAACTATTAGAATCTCTCATGACCTGTTCATTATGCCTTTAACAAAATAATAGCTCTTATTCTATGTCTCAAGTGGTCTTATGAGAGTTGACATTAGTTCCCCATATATAGCAAAAATATCTCAAACTACTACAAGAACGAAGTGCTATGTCTTACCAGAGGCATTATATATGCAAAAGGAGAAATCTTCTTGTCCAATCACCTTTTAAAATACTAAACAGCAGAAGCTACCTAGCCACAAGAGCAGACTGTTAATTTCTAACAAGGTGTGATAAACTTGGTATCCTACTAAGTGTTTGCTAAGGAAGCAGAGAACAACACTAAAATAACTATTTAATTGCTACTGGTACGATGCAGATTTATCCTGGCCAGGCACGTGGCTCATGCCTGTAATCCCAGCAGGAGGGTCACTTGAGCTCAGGAGTTCAAGACCAGTCTGGCAAGGGCAACACGGCAAAACCCCATCTCTGCCAAAAACACAAAAAAATTAGCTGGGCATGGTGGCGAGCACCTGTAGTTCTAGCTACTGGGGAGGCTGAGGGGGAAGAACTGCTTGAGCCTGGCATGCCAAGGTTGTAGTGAGCTGAGATTGTGCCACTGCATTCTAGCCTGGGTGACAGAGTGAGACCACGTCTCAAAAGAAAAAAAAAGAAATAGGGGAGGGTGGAGATACTAAACTAAATCAGTACTTACTTGTTCTTTAGGCATAAAGGGAAACCAACATGAAAAATGCTCAAAACATAGGGTATTTTAAAAGAACAAAATTATAAAGTGAGCATGTATGCTGGTATATTCTAGATAACGCTTCAACTTCCTGGATAAGACATTTCACTATTCTCAATAATTATTCCAAACAAAAATGGTTTTTGTTCTGAAATAGACTAAGAAAACAATCATCTTCATATCTTCAGTAGTGATTCCTTAGGACAGCTTCAGGTAACTGTTTTTTTCTTTAGTAAATTAGTTATTTCTAAGGGGAGCTATATTAGAAACCACTACCCCAACTATCTACTGGGAGTGATGACTCTTATATTACAACTGAGTTTACAACAAGCCAGTCAAATTACACAGACACAAACTACAAATATATGCTATACCATTTTCTCTGGTCTTAACAAAAATTTCAAGTACCTTACTACTTGGGTTAATAAAGCACAAACTCAAAACCTACATCACACCACACTTAAATATATGTATCACATTTTACTATCACCTTGTTAATCCTGTTATATGCTACAAGGGTAACCCAAACACAATCTTAAAAATCTGACCCTAAGAAATCATGGCAGGCAGGGAAGAGAGTAACACAGGATTGACTTTCTCCTTCCTTCCCCTGGCGTTGAATTAACACAATTTCAAATGCTAATCTTCCAGTTACACAATTTAGAAGATGAAACTAATTCCTTTTTAAATTTTCTGGTTAATATACGCATTCGGGTTTATAACCTGTTAAGATAATGGTAATGTATTTAGAAGTGTTATTTTCTAACACTTAGGTGAATAATGTAAGAACACATGTGAAGCCAAGGTCACTTGTTTAGCCAATATAATATACAGCTTCTTCTAGTATGCAGTTAAATGATGCAATGCATATAAAGAAAATGCCATACAGATACTACGTGATCAATAAATGTTATAATTATGCCAAAGAAACCCCATACAGGTATTCAAAAACAAAACAAATATATCTTTTGTTAACCTGAGTGATTTAAAGTTAAAATAATATTATTATTATTATTTTTAGAGACGGAGTCTCGCTCTGTTGCCCAGGCTGGAAGTGCAGTGGCGTGATCTCGGCTCACTGCAACCTCCACCTCCTGGGTTCCAGCAATTCTCCTGCCTCAAGCCTCCCGAACAGCTGGGACTACAGGCGCGTGCCACCATGCCCGGCTAATTTTTCTATTTTTAGTAGAGATGGGGTTTCACCATGTGGGTCAGGCTGGTCTCGAACTCCTGACCTCGTGATCCGCCCCACTCAGCCTCCCAAAGTGCTGGGATTACAGGTGTAAGCCACCGTGTCCAGCCTTATTTTTTATTATCCGGGACAGGTTCATGGTTGAAATACCTTCTTTCCCACACACAAAACGTGATGTTCCTTACTTTTACTACAAACAATAGACAGTAAAATTACCTTTTACATATAAAAATGTTAGGCTTCTACATCATAGTAACTGACCAGATTTTCAGCATAATTCAATATTAAGATTAATGGTCTCACAACTTACCACAATGTTGTAATAATCAACTTATTTGGGGGAAAAACAGGGGGTATTCTCTTATTTCTCAACCTAACGTGTATTTTTAAGACTTTGGCTGGGACTACAGGCGTGTGCCACCATGCCCAGCTAATCTTTTTATTTACTTATTTATTTATTTTTATTTATTTTTTGAGACGGAGTCTCGCTCTTTCACCCAGGCTGGAGTGCAGTGGCGCGATCTCGGCTCACTGCAGGCTCCGCCCCCTGGGGTTCACGGCATTCTCCTTCCTCAGACTCCCGCGTAGCTGGGACTACAGGCGCCTGCCACCTCGCCCGGCGAATTTTTTGTATTTTTAGTAGAGACGGGGTTTCACCGTGTTAGCCAGGATGGTCTCGATCTCCTGACCTCGTGATCCGCCCGCCTCGGCCTCCCAAAGTGCTGGGATTACAGGCGTGAGCCACCGCGCCCGGCCTAATCTTTTTATTTATTTGTAGAGATGAGGTCTCACTATGGTGCCCAGGTTGGTCTCACACTCCTGGCCTCCAGCGATTCTCCCGCCTCGGCCTCTCAAAGTGCTGGGATTTCAGGTGTGACCCACCGTGCCTGGCCCTATTTTATAAAGTTGTCATAATAATCTTTATAATCTTTACTAAAACACCTTTGAAGGAGGTGGTACTCATACCTGATTATTAGTTTGTTCAAATCCAAGTACTCAAATCACTATCATGACAAAAGAAAATAATCACCACCACAAGAGTCAGAATTTGAGTTGGTCATACACTGTTCACCAAATGGAAATTCTAAGAGAAGCAGAGAAAACGTATGCGTGAGGGAAAATGTCCAAGTGTTCTAATTACTGCACCTGTTCAAGATGCATTAGTTTAATTCAGCAAATGTAAATTTGAAGTCTCTCTGTATTACTTTTCATTTAAGCCTTCGCATCACTATTTTATAGACTTCTTGAACAACTATGACAGGATCTATTCAGTTATCATAAATAATTTTTTTAAAATTTTAATTAACAGATGAAACTACCAGATAAAGTACTTAGACAATGCTCTATGGGTGCAAGAGAAAGAACACTGTGTTATGACTCAGTCCACGTAGAGTTATGAACCTCATAGCACATGGTTGGTATATGCTTGGAAAAGTTACTCTGGGGCTAATTTCAATTTCCTCACCTGTAAAGTTAAGACCAAATTACCTTACAGTTAAATAGGAATTTGTGGTTTTCACAGGGATTTGGCTTGTTGCCTCTCAGGCGAGTTTTACAGGAACCTTGATAGGCGGGCAGGGAAAGTGTCAGCGCCCTGTTTTATAGTTGTGGATTTCTTAACAGTTAAGAGATCACATGAAACACTGTAAAATCAGCAAAAGTATCAATATGACCCTAAGATGAACATGAATCCCCACATTCCTGGTCCTTCTGGGAGGCTATACTTAAAAAGAGTGACAATCACAATGGCTGAATAAGTCAATTACTGGAATAAAAGGTTTTTAAAAGACTAAACATAAAAGGAAGCAAATGAAAGTCGACCTTTCTAAAAGCACAGTAAGAATTTTTTTTAAGTACATGCACAGAAAAGTCTCTACGGGTATTCACCATAATATTAATGGTGGTTCGCTCCGGGTGCGGGGAATACGGGTGACTTTATCTTTCTTGTTTATCTGCGTTTTCTAAACAAACATGAACTAGTTGATATTCTAAACAAAAACAAGCCAAAGCAATTACACACTGGCAGATTGCATGCACGTACGTTTGAAAGCTCCAACTGTAACAACAGTGATAACTCCCGGGAACCCACCGGCATTTCAAGGACACAAGCAGGAAGCCCGGAAATCCGTAAAAACAGGTGCTAAAAGCCGCCAGCGCAACCTGACAGCCGCGACCGCCTCTTTTCAACCTGAATTCAGGGGGAACTGGGAGAGGAGACTAGTCTAGTTTGACAAAAATCAGAATCAGAAATTCCCTCTGGCACCTCCCAGATCTCGAAGAGAAAGTGGGAGGAAAGGCTAGGGGGCGGCAGGCATTCACCATGCATGAATAGGGGGATGGGGAGGACGGAAGCCTCGAACTCGTGGCTGAAAAGGTCCCTCCGCCCCCCATCCCGGACTAGGCGCCGGCGAGGAGCAACGGGCTTGGAAACAGACCGCCCAGCCAAGGGGCTTTCAGAAGGGGCCCAAGGGTGCCCTCCCAACCTGGCGGGCCCCAGCCCCCATCTTACAGGGTTTCTTGGCATCTTTGATCTTCATGGCGTCGGCCTGAGGGGCGAGGGACGGCCTCCGATCCCGAGCACTGAGAGCAGAGGCGGCGACTCCGGAGGTGGCTGGGCCGCGCGGCGAGGCCCGGCCGGTTCCTCCCCTCAGGCCGGGCGGGGCCGGTCTAGGGCGGGGCGGCGGCGCCTGAGGAGATGCCCGGCCCAGGGGGCGGCCCCCCACCCCCGCGAGGGGCGGCCGGGACCGAGCAAGCTGGGGAAGGCCTCCGGCGTCGCCGCTCCGGGGCCCCCCCGCAGCCGCTCCAAACAAAAGGCCCCGGTCCCGGGAGCCGCCGCCACCGCCGCCGCCGCCGCACTGAGAAATAGCCCGCCCAGGCCGAACGCCCACGTGACGCGAGCCCCCCTCGCTCCGCTTCCGCCCGACTGCTGGGGATTGTAGTTCTCCGGGTCGTCAGGCCCCGCTCTCTGGCTGTAGTTGTGCAGGTGGACTACAAAGCCCGGGATGCATCGCGGCCCCTCCTCCGAGGCCCCTCAGCTTCCGCAGATCGCCTCAGAGTGGTCCCAGCGAGAAGAGGGCCGGGTCTTAGTCACGCCAGCGAGGAGGCGACCAATGGTGACTGAGATGGGCGTGCTGGGGAAGTCGGGCTCAGACCTCCGCAGGTTGCGGAGAAAAGGGGGAATGAACTCTTTGCGAGTACTGTCATGGCTGTTCGACCATTCTCAGATTTCTCCTTGAGACAGGAAAGCTGGTCGTCAGGCCATGGAAAGTGCTAGAATCAGGGCTCTAGAGCTGTGCTTTAGATAGACCCTTGAGTACATTAGCGGATTAAAGTCATTCACAAAGGAATCCTTTTGCTTAATAGAGACACCTTGAATGTTAGGGTCGGAATGATGACAATGGCAGGAATAGAGGTAACATCTATTGAACGCTTTATGTCCGTGGGACTCTGCTAAGCACTTTGTGTGATTTACTTCAATTCAGGGGCCTTGTGAACCACGTGCAATTATTCATTTTATTGTCACTCATTTTGAAGATGGGGCACGGTCTGAAGAGTTAAATTACTTGCTGAGCGTTCTTTTTGCCACCGATCCATATTCCCCTGGGGCCCTCCAGCCCAGCTCTCTCCTTCTAAACGGAAAACTGACTCCCAAAGAAGAAAATTTAGATGCTCCAGTTCTCACAGTAAAGCCAGGACACCCTTTCCCCTTGCCTCCTAGAGTCTTAGTCCTCCAGCTGGAATGGGAGAAGATGGCATTGGGTATCTTTTCTTGGCCTTCACTTTTGTTGCCCAGTTAGATGGCCAGGAATTCTGTAGTTTTTACAATAGATGGATAGAGGGTTGGCAGTAGAGGATTGGGCATTCCAGTCAAAGAAGCCCGCTTGCCAAAGAGACTTACTGCCCCTTCTTGCAGATGATAAGCCAAGGGATGTGAAGAAGGACAGGAGAGGACACAAACTACCATTTATTGAGTACATACTAAGGGCTGACACTTTGCAAAGTACCTTACTTTTAAGTTTTAAATTTAATCCTCCCAACTACTTTTTGAAATACAATGATTGAAAACTAAAAAAACTTGCTGGACGCAGTGGTGTGTGTCTGCAGTCCCAGCTACTTGGGAGATTGAGGTGGGAGGACCAGGAATTTGAGGCTGTATATGATACAGTTTGTGAATAGCAACTGTGTCAGAGGCATTTACCAGTGCAACTCCATCTTGAATAGGGATTGGATGAAATAAGGCGGAGATCTACTGGGCCGCATTCCCAGGAGTTTAAGGCGTTCTTAGTTGCAGGATGAGATAGGAGGTTGGCACAAGATGCAGGTCACAAAGACCTTGCTGATAAAACAGCATGCAGTAAAGAAGCTGGCCAAATCCCATCAAAATCAAGATAGCAATGAAAGGGACCTCTGGTCGTCCTCACTTCTCATTATGTGCTAATTATAATGCATTAGCATGCTAAAAGACACTCCCACCAGCGCCATGACAGTTTACAAATGCCATGGCAACATCAGGAAGTTATGGTCTAAAAAGGAGAGGAACCCTCAGTTCTGGGAATTGTCCACTCCTTTCCTGGAAAACTCATGAATAATCCACCCCTTGTTTAGCATATCATCAAGAAGTAACAATAAGTATAAGCAGCTGAGCAGCCCATGCTGCTGCTCTGCCTATGGAGTAGCCATTCTTTTATTCCTTTACTTTCTGAATAAACTTGCTTTCATTTTACGTTCTGGACTCTCCCCAAATTCTTTCTTGCAAGAGATCCAAGACCCTTCTCTTGGGATCTGGCTCGGGATCCCTTTCTGGTAACAACTGTACTCCAGGCTAGGTGACATAGTGAGACCCATCTCCAAAATAAAATAAAAATGTTAAAAGTTAAAGAAGAATTCACAGAAATTCAAATATTGGTCCTATCACTTTTTAACAAACATGGGCAAATTACTTCATCTCTTTAATTCTTAAAAAATTTTTTTTTTTAAGATGCGGTCTCACTCTGTTTCCCAGGTTGGAGTGCAGTGGCATGAGCAAAGCTCATGGTAACCTCAAAGAGCAATCTGTGGTTGGGGTGGTGGCTACACTGTAGTCTCAGCCTCCTGAGTAGCTGGGACTGTAGGCATGTGTTACCATGTCCAACTAAGTTTTTTATTTTCTGTAGAGATGGGGTCTCACTTTGCTGCCCAGGTTGGTCTTGACCTGCTGGCTGGCTTCAAGCAATCCTCTGCCTCAGCCTCCCAAGGTATTGGGATTACAGGCGTGAGCCACTGTACCTGGCCGTCTCTCTGATTCTTGTTGGAAATAATAATGCCTACATTTCACGGGTTTGAGATGGGGATTAAGTGAAAAATGCGAATAAGGTAACATCACGGTCTGAATGTTTGTATTCGAACATGGTCTGAATTCGGTATTGAGAGGTGGGGCTTTTACGAGGTGATTCGATCGTGAAGACTCTCCCCTCATGAGTGTATTAATTCATTCATGGATTGATGGTTTAAGGAGTTAATGGATTAATGGGTTATCACTGGACTAGTGGCTTTATTAAAAGAGGCTGAGGCCAGGTGCAGTGGCTCACACCTGTAATCCTAGCACCATAATAGTCAAAGACAGGCAGATCACATGAGCCCAGGAGTTTGAGACCAGCCTGGGCAACGTGGTGAGACCAGGCACGATGGCTCATGCCTGTAATCCCATCACTTTGGGAACCCAGAAGTTTCAGACCAGCCCCAGCAACCTAGCGTACCCAGTTTCAAATGTTCTGTTAAAAGCAACAGAAAAGGCCGGGCGAGGTGGCGCACGCCTGTAATCCCAGCACTTTGGGAGGCTGAGGCGGGGGATCACGAGGTCAGGAGATCGAGACCATCCTGACTAACACGGTGAAACCTCGTCTCTACTAAAAATACAAAAAAAATTAGCCAGGCATGGTGGCGGGCACCTGTAGTCCCAGCTACTCGGGAGGCTGAGGCAGGAGAATGGCGTGAACCTGGTAGGCGGAGCTTGCAGTGAGCTGAGATCGCGCCACTGCACTCCACCCTGGGCAATAGAGCAAGACTCTGTCTCAAAAAAAAAAAAAAAGCAACAGAAAATGGACTATGATGTATGTAACATATTGTCTGGCATGTATGTAGTGATCAGTAAGTAATGATTGTGTTTATTATTTGGATTGTCATTATTATTTTTTTTTTTGAGATGGAGTCTCACTCTGTACCCCAGGCTGGAGTGCAGTGGTGTGATCCTGGCTCACTGCAACCTCTGCCTCCTGGGTTCAAGTGATTCTCCTGCCTCAGCCTCCCAAGTAGCTGGGATTACCAGCGCGTGCCACCATGCCTGGCTAATTTTTGTATTTTTAGCAGAGATGGGGTTTTGCCATGTTGGCCAGGCTGGTCTTGAACTCCTGACCTCAAGTGATCCGTCTGCCTTGGCCTTGCATTGTTATTCTTATTGTAAAGGAAGAAAGCTTATGTATTTAGACATTTTGCCTAAGGTCATTATTTGGGATCAGACCACAGGTCTAATTAAGTAAAAGATAAGGAACCACATGGCGCCAATCAGACCAGATTTTGATTCTAGATTTTATGTTTGATTTACTATTTTGATTCCAGATTTTATGTTTGTTGTTTAGAAAATTTTTTTTTTTAGGGACGAGGTCTCACTCTGTCACCTGAGCTGAAGTGTAGTGGCGAGATCTCACTCTGTCACCCAAGCTGAAGTGTAGTGGCATGATCATTGCTCACTGCAGTCTCCAACTCCTGGGCTCAAGGGATCCTCCTGCCTCAGCCTTCTGAGTAGCTGGGACCATAGGCATGCACCAAAACACCCAGCTAATTTTTTTTATTTTTAAATTTTTTATAGAGATGGGTTACTTTGTTGCCCAGGCTGGTCTCAAACTCTTGGCTTCAAGCCATTCTTCCACCTTGACCTCCCAAAGTGTTGGGGTTACAGGCATGAGCCACCTTGCTTGGCCTTTATTTGTTTTGTTTTGTTTTGTTTTTTATAGAAACATCTTTCTGAGCTACCAGGAATATGACATGGCAAGTTAGAATCCTGAATGGTAGACTTAACCTGCACTTCCTCTTTTATTTCTTGTTATTACTCTATCCCACACAGAACCTTAGATATTCTAGAATGGTCCCGTTTTCCACAATTTTATTGGATGAGAGTCATGATTTCTGATCTGACATGGCTTCAAAGAATACTCACTATCTAATATGATTTACTTGCTGCTTTTATAAATCTTATGGGCACACCAAGTTCTCTGACAACATATATCTTTTGGTTGTTTCTGGCTTCTCTTTGATAGTATCAGCTTGGAAGTCAAAGGGGAATTGATACGTATGTCTTGTGATAGTCTGGCCATGGTCTGAAAGGAAGAAGAGCTAGAAATTAGAAGCCATAAAAATTTGGGTAAGTTTTGGGCACAGGCTCTTGCTAGTTTCTGTGGCCATAGAGATGAGTGTACACATGGATGACTTAGCTTAAAAGTTAGGCTATACACCTGTGATATTACTAGAGTTAACCATCTATTTGCTGTTTGTTCAAAGATGAGACTACTCTTTGGTCTGTTATGCCAGAAAATCACTGAACTTTGAATAGTGAGAATTCCCATCTCAGATCAGCCATAGAATTGCTATGTGACCCCGGGAAAGTCATTTTTCTCTCTGGGCTTCAAATTACCCATCTGCAAAATGAGATGACTGTTGGAGATTTTTTTTTTTTGTCTTTTTGAGACGGAGTCTCGCTGTGTCGCCCAGGCTGGAGTGCAGTGGCATGATCTGTGCTCACTGCAAGCTCCACTTCTTGGGTTCACGCCATTCTCCTGCCTCAGCCTCCCCAGTAGCTGGGACTACAGGCGCCCACCACCATGCCTGGCTAATTTTTTGTATTTTTAGTAGAGACGGGGTTTCACCGTGTTAGCCAGGCTGGTCTTGATCTCCTGACCTTGTGATCTGCCCGCCTCAGCCTCCCAAAGTGCTGGGATTACTGGGATTACTGGCGTAAGCCACTGCGCCCGGCCTAACCTCTGCCTCCCAGGTTCAAGCGATTCTTCTGCTTCAGCCTCCTGCGTAGCTGGGATTACAGGTGCCTGCCATCACGCCTCCCTAATTTTTGTATTTTTAGTAGCGACGGGGTTTCACCTTGCTGGCCAGGCTGGTCTCAAACTCCTGACCTCAGGTGATCCGCCTGCCTTGGCCTCCCAAAGTGCTAGGATTACAGGCATGAGCCACCGTGCCTGGTTTTTTTTATTTTTACTGTTTTGAGACAGAGTTTTGCTCACCGTGGCATGAGCCACGGTGCCCAGCCCAGAGATTTCTTTCATCTCTACTTTTTGAGTTTCACTAAGAACCTGTTCCCTTTTCAGGACCAATGTGAAATGTGTTCAGCCATGTGTTTCCTAAAGTTTTCACCAGTGTGATTGAAACTGACAGGTCATCCTGTTTTAGTTTGTGGCCACTCTTCCTTCTGCAGCCTGCGTTGGCTTTCAGCCCCAGTCCCTCCTCCTAGTACCATCTGGTTAATTGCATTTTCTCTCTTTTCTAGCATGTCCTCAAAACCCATTCCTGGCAGAGTGAATGCAGGAGCTGGGAAAAACATCTAAAGGGGCCAAGAGACTGTCTTCTTGTCTCAATATTTATTGTCTACGAAACACAATAAATCCAGCCCATCATGCAAAATGATAGAGGAGACCTGACACGTCTTCATTTTGCCTTTACTGAGCGGGTATCCACAGAGACAAGTGGTGAGTTGTACCTAATGATGACTGTAGGTCTCCTGGTATGAATAAACACACACACACACACACACACACACACACACACACACCCTACACACCCTTCAAAGCCCAGATGAAGCTTTTAACAGTAGATTCTATCTCTAATTAAATGGTCAAGAACATACTTCAGTCAGTCGTTGGATCCACAAACTCAAATAAGCTAGGGGAGAACATCATGAATATTAGCATCCTCAGTCATCATCCTTGTCATCATCATTATCATCATCATCATCAGCATCGTCATCATCACTATCATGATAGTGGAAGCACAGTTTAATTAAAAAATACTAATTAAGCTTGAACTATCTTCCAGGCACTGGAGTACCTGCTGGGGGTGGAGAGAGGTGAAAAAGAGAGAAACAATAATTAAGTTAACAAATCAATAAACAAGAATAGGCTGTAATAAGTGATGTGAAGGAAATAATCAGGTTGATGTGCTAAAGAGTGGCTAGGGCTGTGGAAGATTGGTTGGAGGTGGGGGTTTTATTCTAGATTGGATGGGCCAGGGAGGATAATCTCAGAAAGTGGCGTTTAAGCTGGGACCCATGCAAATTGCTGGGGAAGAGTGTGCCCGAGAGAGGCGTGACTGGTCCTGAAGGTAGCTTTTTTTTGAGTAACAGAAGCAGCAATGTGTGAGGAGTAGAGAGTGAGGTGTAAAGTGATAGGAGATTAATCAAAGAGTTGAGGTTGCTGGCCCTTGAGGGCCACCTGAAAATTTTAAGCAGGGAGTGACTTGTCCATGAATTTAGAGGATTATTTGGCTGCTTTGTGGAGAATGATTGGATGGGAGAGGAGTTATGACTTGGAAATGAAAAGACTGACAGACTGCCATCCTTCTCAACCCACACAGAGTCAGTTGCCAAGTCTGAGGGGTTCCCAGAGCACTCCAGGCATTGTACAGGGACTTGAATCATTATGGGAGCAGCAGAGACGGGGAGAAGTGTTGGATCAAGAATTTCATTTAATAGTTGGGTGTGGTGGCATGTGCCTGTAGTCCCAGCTACTCAGAAGGTCAAGGCAGGAGGATCATTTGAGCCCAGGGGTTTGAGTTCAGCCTGGGCAACATAGTGAGATGCCATTTCTAAAAAAAAAAAAAAAAAAGAGAGAAAAAGAAAAAAGTAAGAGTTTATGTCAGATATTAGTGAAGGGTGAATATTAGTAAAGCTGAAAAAGGTTTGAAGAAGGTTACAAAAAAATGGACTTCATTTAATTCACGTTTATTAAGCTCTGACAATGCACCAGGCACTGTTCTAGGGATTAGGGATATGGAGATGAATGGGACAAGGCCCCTGCCCTTCTGGAGCCTACGCTCCAGAGGCAACATAGGTAGTAAACAAGTAGGCAGCAGTATAATATCATTTTAGATCATATAAATGCTATGAAGATGATACGGCAAGATAAGGGGACCAAGAATGATCGGGACTGTTTGAGACGGAGTGGTTGTTGAAGATTAATTAGATTAGATGCATGGGTATGGGGAAAAGGAGGCAGGGAGGGTAGGTTTTAGGGTTTGGGCTTGCGCTTCAGAGGAGACAGGTAGTTGTGTCATTTACTAAGAAGGGAAGCCTGGAGAGTAAATAAGTGGTTGATTCTCCCAGCCACTCCTCACCTCAGGTCGGGGATGCCAGGCATGTTTTGCCATAGGAGTCAGCTGGTTTCAGCAGTTGGTGATTTTCATCTCAGAGGCCCCCAGCGTGGGTGTCACAGACTTCTGCTCTGCCCAGGAATGCGTCCTACCAGGCATTTCCTAGGGAGCAGGGAACAGCCTCTCCCTGGAGTTCTCCTCTGCCTGCTGATCCCTGCCTCCTGGCACCTCCACCTCAAAAGCCCAGTTTCATCATTCTCCCACTCCCTCTTCATTTCCCTAAAGGCCCTGTTTCAGTTGGTCGTTCCAGCCACCATCCATTTGCCCAGCACAGAAAGTTAGGAGTCATTCTGGACTCCTCCTGCCCCCTCCCAGTGCACATCCAACCAGTCACCGAGTCTTCCTGCTGTTACCTTCCTGTCTCTTCCTTTCTGTCCAAACTCACTGCTCTCAACTGAGCACCAGCCTCTGCGTCTCTCGTTTATACTCTTAAAGGCCCTTTCTGGTGGGCATGGTGGCTCATACCTGTAATCCAGCACTTTGGGAGGCCGAAGCTGGTGGATCATTTGAGGTCAGGAGTTCGAGACCAGCCTGGCCTACATGGTGAAACCCTGTCTCTACTAAAAATACAAAAATTAGACAGGCATGGTGGCATGCACCTGTAATTCCAGCTACTCAGGAAGCTGAGGCAGGAGAATTGCTTGAACCTAGGAGGCAGAGGCTGCAGTGAGCTGAGATCGCGCCACTGCACTCAGGCCTGGGCGACAGAGCCAGACTCCATCTCAAACAAACAAACAAACAAACAAAAAAGACCCTTCCTGGCAGGTGTGATGGCTCATGCCTGTAATTCCAATGACTCGAGAGGCTGAGGCAGCTGAGGCAGGAAGATCAGTTGAGGCCAGGAGTTCGAGACCAGATGGGGCAACATAGCAAGACTCTGTCTCTAAAAAATAAAAAAAGACCTTTCTTACCTCTTGCCTGGCTTTATCTGACCCACCCTCTTTACCCATGCCAGAGAGAGTTTTCTCAATAGCAAACCAGAATGTATCATCTTCAGGGCTTAGGACCATGTCTCTTCCTGACGTGTTGTCTTCAAAATAAAAATCCCAGCTCCTGAGCCTAGGGTATAAGACCAGTCATGATTGGCCTCTGTGTATCTCTTTAGCTGCATCTCATGCCTCTACTCACCCTTCATTGTATGTTCCAGTCAGACAAAAGCAGATTCTAGCAAACTAAATGCTTGCTGCTGCCTGATGTCCTCACTCGTTTCACAAGTGGAAGACTCTGTTTTTGAGTTTGATTGAACACTTATTTCTACTTTAAAACCCAACCTAGAAATCCCCTCCTCCAGAAAAGCTTCCTCTCTTCTATGCTACTTCTGGTCCCTGCATGTGCTTCTAGTTTTCTCACTCACTGCAAAATAATACAGTGATCCGTTTACTTGTCTGTTTCTTTCACTGCCAGATGAGCTCTTTGAAGCCTAGCATTGTGACTTACTCTGTTCAGTGTCCCCAAGCCTAGCAGGGGATCTGCCCCCAAATGGGGACTTACAAATAATTAAGTTGAATGGGTGTTGGCCCAGGTCCTTCAGATGCAACTTGGAAAGTCTTATTCTTGTAGAAACTTCTAGAAACATAATTAATGACAACAAAAGCAGTTTAGCACCTCTTGTAGGAATGAATCACGGTATTTTAGAAGGGTGGGACTAGACAGTGTGGCCTAGGAGCCATCATGTACTTCCTCACACGATGTTTAATCAGGGGCAGCTCTAATTACAGGTGGTCCTCTTCCTGGACCTGGGATGCCTACTATTGTGTTTATCAAGGCTTTCATCAGGTTAGAGTAGAGTGGTTAAAAACTAGGCATTGTAGCCGGGCGCGGTGGCTCACGCTTGTAATCCCAGCACTTTGGGAGGCCGAGGCGGGCGGATCACGAGTTCAGGAGATCGAGACCACGGTGAGACCCCGTCTCTACTAAAAATACAAAAAATTAGCCGGGCGTGGTGGCGGGCGCCTGTAGTCCCAGCTACTCGGAGAGGCTGAGGCAGGAGAATGGCGTGAACCCGGGAGGCGGAGCTTGCAGTGAGCCGAGATTGTGCCACTGCACTCCAGCCTGGGCGACAGAGCGAGACTCCGTCTCAAAACAAAAAAACAAACAAACAAAAAAAAAAACAAAAAAAACTAGGCATTGTAATCAGGCAGAATTAGGTCCCAATCCCTGATTGGTTGTGCAACTTTAGAGTGGTAATTTTGCTTCTCAGTTTTCTCATCTATACAATGGGGATAAAAATGGCTCCCTTGCCACTGAGCCTTTGTGAAGACGAAATCACTTCATGTATCTAAAGTGTTTAACTCAGTACTTGGCATTGGGAACAAAAGAGTTGGCTTGATGTTGACTATTAGACAAAAATTCATGATGACATTTAAGTCTCAATGTAAGTATCACTTCTGCCCACAAACAGATTAGTTTACTTTCTCAGATAAGTGCCTGCTTTACTTTCCCAGATAAGTTATTTATTTATTTATTTATTTTTGAGACAGTCTTGCTCTGTTGCCCAAGCTGTGGTGCGATCTCGGCTCACTGCAACTTCCGCCTCCGGGGTTCAAGCGATTCTTGTGCCTCAGCCTCCTGAATATCTGGGATTACAGGCGTGCACCATGACACCCAGCTAATTTTGTAATTTTTAATACAGACAGGGTTTCACCATCTTGGCCAGGCTAGTCTCAAAGTCCTGGCCTCAAATGATTTGCCCGCCTTGGCCTCCCAAAGTGCTGGGATTACAGGTGTGAGCCACTGTGCCCGGCCCTCATAGAACTTTAATACTTTTATTTATAGCATTCATCATGATGTCATTTAGTCTGACATCCTCACTCAGCTCAGAAAGCTCCCAGAGGGCGCGGCTGTCTTTTTTATTGTTTACCATTGTGTCCTTAACTTTTAACACAGTTCCTGGTACAGAGACCGTTCCGACCGAATATTTGAATAAACAAAAGAATGAATGAGCAAACCTTTCCTAACGGCTGCTGCCACTAAAGATCTTAGCATGCTGTGTGTGCGTGTGCATGTGTGCGTGTGTGTGTGTGTGTGTGTGTGTGTGGTGGGGCTATTCAGTGAGGCTAGAAGTGAAAAAGCTGGTAGAAAGCCCATGGTGATGGAGAGTGGAGGAAGACTGATTAGGGAGCTCCTCAGCAGTATAAGGAAGGACTAAGAGCATATAAGGACAGGATCATAGAATTCCGCATCGCAGGATTTTTGAGGCTGCCACTGCCTTAGCTGTGAGGCCAGTGCATACAAGAATAGTTTGCAGAGTTCTGCTGTGGAAATCAGGGCTTTTACTGAAAGCTTAGCCAACTAGCCAGCAAGAATAGCTTTCTGGAACTTAGAGCCTTGTGAAAATTCCCAAACTGAGGATAATTCCAAAAAAGGTTTTCTTGCTGGCTTTGAAAAGTAGGATATAATTTTTAAAACCCCTTCTTCATCTATGATACAGATTATCTGACAGTTCCTGTGCAGAAGTCCACAGAAGGCAGGAAAGAAGGGGCTAGGAGTAAATCAGGTGCCTCTTATGAAGACCTCAGCTAAGGAATAAGAAGAGTAAGAAAACAGCACGTCTTCAAATAACATCATTTCCTTCAACGCCGTTTCATTATAATGTTGATGAGAAAAAAAAAATATCTTCCCAGCTGGGGCCACTGTCTGTGTGGAGTCTGCACATTCTCCCCGTGTCTGCATGGATTTTCTCCAGGTACTCTGTCTTCCTATCACGAGGACACCATCCCAAAGATGCACACCTGAGGTGAATTGCTGAGTCTGAAAGGTCTCAGTGTGAGTGAATGTGGGTGTGTGTGTGAGTGCACTCTGCAATGGGATGACGTCCTGTCCAGGGCTAGTGTCTGCCTTGCGCCCTGAGCTGCCAGGATAGGCCCCAGCCACCCAGGACCTTGAACTGGATTAATTGGGTAAATAATTCTCTTATCTGTTTTTATTAATCTTTCCTAAATGTCTGTATAGCTCACATTTGTTTCAATGTTTAACTTTTATAAGTGTTTTCAGTCTTTATGTAGAAGTTTAGTGATGATTTTGTTACCAGAACTATGCCATAGGAATTTAACTCTTGTTTGTATCAATTAGCCTATGGCCAAATTGGTTTCCTTATACATCGCTTTGCTTGAAGTTGCGTTTCCAAGATTTTATTAACAATGTTAAGTGAGGACTTACTGTACAGCGTGGGGGTCAGATCAGAGCAATGCTATTCAAAGTGTGGTACACAGATGGCTGCTGATCCCCAAACTGCTTTTGGCTTCCAACGAGATATGGAGCAGGAGGTAAGTCAACTGCATCGCTAATCATACTGTTTGTAGTTCAGCTGGTATTTTCTTCACAGTAAGACTTTCTCCATGAAGGTACCATTGCATTGATTTACATTTTGACCCAGGCTGTCACTGCCCTAGGCTTGGACCATTAACAAATAGTTCACTGTAAAGCTGCTTTGAGCAGCTCTGGTTTGGAGCATGGGCTTTGGAATCAGTCAGAGTGGGCTCTACCACTTAAGCAAGTTCCTTAAGCTGCCTGAGTTCCCTAGTAGGACACAAGGAAGAGTGTGGATTCTATTCCAAAAGCAATTCAAAGCCATTGGGAGGTTTCAAGCCAGATCATTAAGTTTCTTGTGAACCATGTTAGAGTTTGGACTTTGTTCAAGGAAAGGGACCCGCCAAAGATTTAGAAGCAGGGGAATGTCAGGATTAGAACTGTATTTTAGAAAGTTTACTCTGGCTGTGGTAAAGATAACAGCTTAGGCGGGACAGGAGGCAAAGAGACCAGCTAAGGGAAGGCATTCTGGTGGTGGAATGAGAGGATAAATGCAAGAATGAGTGAATTCATAGCGTTTACTAGATAACAAGCTTCCTTGTGGCAGGAGCCTCACCACCTTTTGCTTTGGTTGTTCTTCAGCACAAAGTTTCAGTTTTTGTGCAAGTCAATTTTTAATTAACATTTAACTGGCAAAAATGACTAGCTAATATAAAATTAAACTAGATTCTCTGTCCATTCTAGAGAAGTTGAGCCTTTGTGTGCAAGGCTGATCTCACTCATGATACAGAAGTCTGTCTCTTTTACCTTGTTTACTTTTTGCCTGTTTACCTTCACACCCACTGATCCTCAAGGTTAGCAGATGAGTAAGTTTCCAATAGCAGCTGAACTGGAGTGATTTCTATCTGGAACCAAACAAATAGCTAGACTCTGTTTGGAATTTCTGCTTCCAGAGTTTTCCAGCCACAGAGCCTGTTGCACAAGACAAACTGGCACTTGCCCAGCATGCTTCATAGAATTCTTAGTACTCTTACCTACAAGTCCTATTCATTATTTGAGGCCATGCCAGTCAACACCAGCTCAACCAATATCAGTGACCAAGTAACAATGAAGACAGCTATTTGTTGAGCACTTACTATGTACCAGGCACTGAGCTAAGGGATTTACATGCATTTTCTGATTTTTTTTCCTTGTCACACAGAATGTTTTTATTCCTGATAATAGATTCTTTATGATTTGAGATACATTTAGAATTTATATATTTTTATTATACTTTAAGTTCTAGGGTACATGTGCACAACGTGCAGGTTTGTTACGTATGTATACATGTGCCATGTTGGTGTGCTGCACCCATTAACATGTCATTTACATTAGGTATATCTCCTAATGCTATCCCTCCCCCCCCCCTACCCCACGACAGGCCCCAGTGTGTGATGTTCCCCACCCTGTGTCCAAGTGTTCTCATTGTTCAGTTCCCACCTATGAGTGAGAACATGTGGTGTTTGGTTTTTTGTCCTTGCGATAGTTTGCTCAGAATGATGGTTTCCAGTTTCATCCATGTCCCTACAAAGGACATGAACTCATCCTTTTTTATGGCTGTATAGTATTCTATGGTGTATGTGTGCCACATATTCTTAATCCAGTCTATCATTGTTGGACATTTGGGTTGGTTCCAAGTCTTTGCTATTGTGAATAGTGCTGCAATAAACATACGTGTGCATGTGTCTTTATAGCAGCATGATTTATAATCTTTTGGGTATATACCCAGTAATGGGATGGCTGGGTCAAATGGTATTTCTAGTTCTAGATCCTTGAGGAATCGCCACAGTGTCTTCCATAATGGTTGAACTAGTTTACAGTCCCACCAACAGTGTAAAAGTGTTCCTCTTTCTCCACATCCTCTCCAGCACCTGTTGTTTCCTGACTTTTTAATGATGGCCATTCTAACTGGTGTGAGATGGTATCTCATTGTGGTTTTGATTTGCATTTCTCTGATGGCCAGTGATGATTAGCATTTTTTCATGTGTCCGTTGGCTGCATAAATGTCTTTTGAGAAGCGTCTGTTCCTATCCTTTGCCCACTTTTTGATGGGGTTGTTTGATTTTTTTCTTGTAAATTTGTTTAAGTTCTTTGTAGATTCTGGATATCGCCCTTTGTCAGAGGGGTAGATTGCAAAAATTTTCTCCCATTCTGTAGGTTGCCTGTTCACTCTGATGGTAGTTTCTTTTACTGTGCAGAAGCTCTTTAGTTTAATTAGATCCCATTTGTCTATTCTGGCTTTTGTTGCCATTGCTTTTGGTGTTTTAGTCATGAAGTCCTTGCCCATGCCTATATCCTGAATGGTATTGCCTAGGTATTCTTCTAGGGTGTTTATGGTTTTAGGTCTAACATTTAAGTCTTTAATCCATCTTGAATTAATTTTTGCATAAGGTGTAAGGAAGGGATCCAGTTTCAGCTTTCTACATATGGCTAGCCAGTTTTCCCAGCACCATTTATTAGATAGGGAATCCTTTCCCCATTGCTTGTTTTTGTCACGTTTGTCAAAGATCACATGGTTGTAGATGTATGGTGTTATTTTTGAGGGCTCTGTTCTGTTCCATTGGTCTATATCTCTGTTTTGGTACCAGTACCTTGCTGTTTTGGTTACTGTAGACTTGTAGCATAGTTTGAAGTCAGGTAGTGTGATGCCTCCAGCTTTGTTCTTTTGGCTTAGGATTGTCTTGGCAATGCGGGCTCTTTTTTGGTTCCATATGAACTTTAAAGTAGTTTTTTCCAATTTTGTGAAGAAAGTCATTGGTAGCTTGATGGGGATGGCATTGAAGCTATAAATTACCTTGGGCAATACGGCTATTTTCACGATACTGATTCTTCCTATCCATGAGCATGGAATGTTCTTCCATTTGCTTGTATCCTCTTTTATTTCATTGAGTAGTGGTTTGTAGTTCTCCTTGAAGAGGTCCTTCACATCCGTTGTAAGTTGGATTCCTAGATATTTTACTCTCTTTGAAGCAATTGTGAATGGGAGTTCACTCATGATTTGTCTCTCTGCTTGTCTGTTATTGGTGTATAGGAATGCTTGTGATTTTTGCAGATTGATTTTGTATCCTGAGACTTTGCTGACGTTGCTAATCAGCTTAAGGAGATTTTGGGCTGAGACGATGGGGTTTTCTAAATACACAATCATGTTATCTGCAAACAGGGACAATTTGACTTCCTCTTTTCCTAATTGAATACCCTTTATTTCTTTCTCTTGCCTGATTGCCCTGGCCAGAACTTCCAACATTATGTTGAATAGGAGTGGTAAAGGGGGCATCCCTGTCTTGTGCCAGTTTTCAAAGGGAATGCTTCCAGTTTTTGTCCATTCAGTATGATATTGGCTGTGGGTTTGTCATAAATAGCTCTTATTATTTTGAGATACGTTCCATGAATACCTAGTTTATTGAAAGTTTTTAGCATGAAAGGCTGTTGAATTTTGTCAAAGGCCTTTTCTGCATCTATTGAGATAATCATGTGGTTTTTGTCTTTGGTTCTGTTTATGTGATGGATTATGTTTATTGATTTGTGTGTGTTGAACCAGCCTTGCATCCCAGGGATGAAGCTGACTTGATCATGGTGGATAAGCTTTCTGATGCGCTGCTGGATTCAGTTTGTCAGTATTTTATTGAGGATTTTCGCATCGATGTTCATCAGAGATATTGGCGTAGAATTCTTTTTGTTGTTGTTGCTGTGTCTCTGCCAGGCTTTGGTGTCAGAATGATGCTGGCCTCATAAGATGAGTTAGGGAGGATTCCCTCTTTTTCTATTGATTGGAAGAGTTTCAGAAGGAATGATACCAGCTCCTCTTTGTACCTCTGGTAGAATTTGGCTGTGAATCCATCTGGTCCTGGACTTTTTTTGGTTGGTAGGCTATTAATTATTGCCTCAATTTCAGAGCCTGTTGTTGGTCTATTCAGAGATTCAACTTCTTCCTGGTTTAGTCTTGGGAGGGCGTATATGTCCAGGAATTTATCCATTTATTCTATATTTTCTAGTTTATATGTGTAAAGGTGTTTATAGTATTCTCTGATGGCAGTTTGTATTTCTGTGGGATCAGTGGTGATATCCCCTTTATCATTTTTTATTGCATCTATTTGTTTCTTCTCTCTTTTCTTCTTTATTAGTCTTGCTAGTGGTCTATCAATTTTGTTGATCTTTTTTAAAAAACCAGCTCCTGGATTCATTGATTTTTTGAAGGGTTTTTTATGTCTCTATCTCGTTCAGTTCTGTTCTTAGTTATTTCTTGCCTTCTGCTAGCTTTTGAATTTATTTGCTCTTGCTTCTCTAGTTATTTTAATTGTGATGTTAGGGTGTCAATTTTAGATCTTTCCTGCTTTCTCTTGTGGGCACTTAGTGCTATAAATTTCCCTCTACACCCTGCTTTAAATGTGTCCCAGAGATTCTGGTACGTTGTGTCTTTGTTCTCATTGGTTTCAAAGAACATCTTTACTCCTGCCTTCATTTCGTTATTTACCCAGTAGTCATTCAGGAGCAGGTTGTTCAGTTTCCACGTAGTTGTGTGGTTTTGAGTGAGTTTCTTAATTCTGAGTTCTAATTTGATTGCACTGTGGTCTGAGAGACAGTTTGTTATAATTTCTGTTCTTTTACATTTGCTGAGGAGTGCTTTACTTCCAACTATGTGGTCAGTTTTGGAATAAGTGCAGTGTGGTGCTGAGAAGAATGTATATTCTGTTGATTTGGGGTGGAGAGTTCTGTAGATGTCTATTAGGTCTGCTTGGTGCAGAGCTGAGTTCACGTCCTGGATATCCATGTTAACATTCTGTCTCCTTGATATGTCTAACATTGACAGTGGGGTGTTAAAGTCTCCCATTATTATTGTGTGGGAGTCTAAGTCTCTTTGTAGGTCTCTAAGGACTTGCTTTGTGAATCTGGGTGCTTCTGTATTGGGTGCATATATATTTAGGATAGTTAGCTCTTCTTGTTGAATTGATCCCTTTGCCATTATGTAGTGGCCTTGTCTCTTTTGATCTTTGTTGGTTTAAAGTCTGTTTTATCAGAGACTAGGATTGCAACCCTTGCTTTTTTTTGCTTTCTATTTGCTTGGTAGATCTTCCTCCATCCCTTTATTTTGAGCCTATGTGTGTCTCTGCACATGAGATGGGTCTCCTGAATACAGCACACTGAGGGGTCTTGACTCTATCCAATTTGCCAGTCTGTGTCTTTTAATTGGGACATTTAGCCTATTTACATTTAAGGTTAATATTGTTATGTGTGAATTTGATCCTGTCATTTTGATGTTAGCTGGTTATTATCTCGTTAGTTGATGCAGTTTCTTCCTAGCATTGATGGTCTTTACAGTTTGGCATGTTTTTGCAGTGGCTGATACTGGTTGTTCCTTTCCATGTTTAGTGCTTCCTTCAGGAGCTCTTGTAAGGCATGCCTGGTGGTGACAAAATCTCTCAGCATTTGCTTGTCTATAAAGGATTTTATTTCTCCTTCACTTATGAAGCTTAGTTTGGCTGGATATGAAATTCTGGGTTGAAAATCCTTTTCTTTAAGAATGTTGAATATTGGCCCCCACTCTCTTCTGGCTTGTAGAGTTTCTGCTGAGAGATCTGCTGTTATTCTGATGGGCTTCCCTTTGTGGGTAACCAGACCTTTCTCTCTGGCTGCCCTTAACATTTTTTCCTTCATTTCAACTTTGGTTGAAACAAACAAACAAACAAACAAAACAAAAACAAAAAAAAGAGAGAAAACAGGAGGTGCACAGCAGTTGCTGGTTTGTGGCAATTATGAAATCCAGTCAGGCACGTGTTGCTGGTTCCTTGATCACAGTCCAGTTCTACTCAATGATTCTCTATGGCTCTGCCTTCTGGGCTCTTGGTTCCAATTTCTGAATTTAATCTTTCTTTTCCAAAAATGTAACCTATATTTCCCCAGGGTGGTTTTCTCAGCCTCCTTTCTGCCCATAGAGGTTTTGAGATCCAAAGCTCCCTTTTCACCTTGTACTGTCTCCTTCCCTTTTAGTCCAAGCAGCTTCTAAAGCACTGAGAATTTTCTATGGTTCTTACTGGGGTTTCATCCACTGGGAAAAAAGCTGTGACCTCACATCTTTTTGGCTCATATGAGTGCTTTCTGCCTTAGGTTCCTTTTGAGGCTGCTGTGGGACAATGCCCTTAATATTCTTAGAAATCCAATTGTTTAATAAAGAGAAACAGTAAGCACCCTTTAAGCTTCTTAGAAGGATTTTGTTTGTTTGAAAGGGTTATTGAGTTAAACCTTTCTGTGCTCTTAACAAGAGATGCTGTGCCCACCCTTTGCTGGGAAGCTATTTCTTAATTTGAGAATAGTTTGCCCTCTGGAGAGGCTGGGAGTGAGAAGCAATTTCATTTTCAAACCCCAAAAATCTGGGCTTTTTTTTTTTTTTTTTTTGGGACAGGGTCTCATTCTGTCACCCAGGCTGGAGTGTACTGGTACAATCCTGAGTCACTGTAACCTTTGCCTTCTGGGCTCAAACAGTCCTGCCACCTCAGCCTCCCAAGTAGCTGGAACCATAGACACATGCTGCCTCACCTGGCTAATTTTTTTGTATTTTTTGTGGAGACCAGATATAGTCACGTGGTCCAGGCTGGTCTGGTCTCGAACTCCTGGGCTCAAGAGATCTGCCCACCTGAACCTCCCAAAGTGCTGGAATTATAGGCTTGAGCCACCTTGCCCAGCCTCTTTTTTATACCCTCTAAATTTTGCTTGAAATCCAAACAGTTTCATTTTTTAAGCTGCTTTTTTTTTTCTTTCTTTCTCATCCTCTGACTCTCATAAGCTGGTTTTTCTCATTTGCCTGGTACTATATGCAGCTTGGCTAGATCATCATATTCATTAGGTACATTTCCTGCTTTCCCACGTCACAACTGACAACCATGCCTCTACCTTCCACCACCTCTGAGGGTCTCCTTTCCCCTCTTTCCAGTAGCGTTTCCCTCACTTCCCTGTAAGGTGTCTGCAAGACCCATTAGGCTTCACTAACATTCATCAAGGCCCCTCAGCTTCTACCTGCTGCTAAAGCACAAGGATGATGCTACATGTTTAGGTTTCTGTTATAGTAGCAACTCATTTCTAATATCAATTAATATCGGGTTCCAGTTATCTGTTGCCATGTAACAAATCACCCCAACCTTAGCTCCTTAAAATAACAACAGTAATTTGATTTTTATTGCTTCTGTTCCTCAGGCTTGGCAAGGTTCATTTAACCGGTTCTCACTCAGGGTCTCCCGTGAAGTTGCAGTTTTCTGGCTGGGGCCAGTGTCATCTTGAAGGTTAGCCCATGCTAACTAGTTGAATTTTTCCTTTGGGAATTTGTAACTGAGATATTGACAGACTAACCTGATTAATAAGGGGAGCTATGCTGAGAGGCCATGTGGACTTTTAGAGTTAAAATAGGGCTGCATTTGTTATACTGAGGCATGGGTAAGATGGCTACCCACAGGAAGTCATCTGTTAGGAGAGAAAACTGAGATGCAGCGATGACAGAGACCACAGGGCACTCTGATTCCTGGTGGCTTTGTAACCCCATAAGTCCTGGCTGTGTTTGGTTTCTGTCATACCTCTGCATTCCTACCATAAACTCCCATTTTCACCTGAGTTAGCCTGAGGAGGTTTCTGTTCCTGGCATGCAACATACTGCCTTCCGTGGAGCCCTAGAAGGACATTTTGAGGATCTTCATTATTCTCAAGGAGTGGTGGGGAGGAACAAGCATGGACTTCAGGGCCATTAAGTCATACATTCTTTTATTAATCCATTAATTCAAGAAAGTCTTTATTGAACTTCAGTTAAGTAATAACTTCTGCTAGGCACTGGACACATAGAGGTAAACAAAATGGACAAGGTCCCTGTCCTCATGGAGCTTACAGTCTAATGACAATCACCCAAAGCCAAATTCAATTGCCTCCTCTGCCAGTTACTAGCTGGGTGAAATTCCCACCGAATTGAAGATTTCATTTTGCTATCTGGGAAATGAGCATCACTTTGTGGAGTTGGAATGAAAATTAAATTATGCATATGTATGTGTGTGTGTGCGTGTGTGTGTGTGTGTAGATCATGTGGCACATGGAAAGCCCTTACATATTTGAGTTTTATTTCCTATTCCTGTTCTCTTAAATCAGGGATGGCATCTTGGGCAGGGTAATTCTTTGTTTTAGGGTCTGTCCTGTGCATTGTAGGACATTTAGCGGCATCCTTGGCTTCTACCCACCAGGTGCTAGTAGTTCTACCCCCCAGCACAAGTTATGATAAGCAAAAATGTCTCCACATATTGCTGGGGTGGAAGGCAAAATTGCTTCCAGTTGCAAACCACTGCTTTAGATAAAATGCCAGACCTCTATGCCTAAAGCTGCAGACCCCAACATCCACCTTTGCACTTCACTTCCCAATTCGTATTGCAGGGCGAGGTGTCAGAGCCCCAACATTGAGAAGTAGTCAACTGGCAGGTTGGTAAAAAGAATTTACCAACCACAGTATACGCTTGAAAAAGGAAGGTTTATTAGAAAGAAAGAATGCTGCAGAAGGGTGCAGTGAGGCGCCTCAGTGATTTTTCCTTAGGGTTATTTATGGACCTTAAAGTGGGAGCTTAAGGGTAATTTGGACCATATTAGCCACATAGGTCATGATAAATGATTACATTTGTAGACATTTTGGTGCCTTAATGTCAGCAAGGGTTGCACAATGAGTTTCGGCATGGCATTCCAGAGATGCATAGAAATTCTAGTTTTACTTATAAGTTTTCTTGACGGGGAAAGAAATCTGGAACTGATGCCTGCTTTAGATACTAGGGAAGTCTAATTACTTCTAATTTTCCCTGGGGTAAGGAATTGTGCCTTGGGATGGCCTGTTTGATAGTCAGCAGGTGGTCTTTGCTCCCTTTTAAATTCCTCAGGTTAGGAGTTTTTGTCTCGGGGCCTGTTCAGTGGTCACCAGGTGATTTTATTATCCTCACATATGATTCCTTTTCCCTAGATTTTTGCCTCCTAAACAAGCTGACACGAGGAGGAAGCTAGATACCAATGCCAATTTTGTAGTGCTAGTATTGCAGAAAGGAAAATCTGTATAGCCTCCTCCCTCCTTCCATCTCCGAGGCCAAGCCCAGTCCTGCCCTCTTAGTTACCTCCAGTGATTTCAGCAGACAGGGACTGTTGATCCACCCTGGCATAAAAAAACAACAGGCTTGGCCAGATCTGATAAGGCAGAGAAACCCGAGCCTTTCCCCTGTGCCTTTCACATGGGCCCCAGCTGGGGTTTGAGGGTCATGGCTTTGGTGGCTCTTAGCTGCAACACACTAGTTATTGCCTGAGGGAGAGGGGGAAGGGGTTCTGTTTCCAGAGGCTGCTCCAGAATTTCACAATAGGGGGGCCATGGGCATAGCAATCTGATTTTGGTAGAAACTGAGTTGGCTTGGGAAGCACATAATTGACCCATAGATTGTGTTATAAGACTATAAAAATATCTTAGTTTTCTTAAAAAAAAAAAAGGCCTTTATTTACACTTTATATAAAATTGAGAAAAAATGTTTATGTTAAAGATTACGACCCGGTGCGGTGGCTCACGCCTGTAATCCCAGCACTTTGGGAGGCTGAGGCAGGTGGATCACCTGAGGTCAGGATTTCAAGACCAGCCTGGCCAACGTGGGGAAACCCCGTCTCTTCTGAAAATATAAGTGAGCCAGGGGTGGTGGTGCATGCCTGTAATCTCAGATACTCGGGAGGCTTAGGCAGGAGAATCATTTGAACCTGGGAGGCGGAGGTTGCAGTGAGCCAGACTCTGTCTCAAAAAAAAAAGTAAAATAAAATAAAATAAAAAAAATAAAGATTATGGTGGTAATAATGATTTCATCTGAGGTTGGGACTTTTTTTTGGCATTATTCTACAATCAGACCCTGTGGAGTAGGACTGGCATGGTTCTGTGACACTCTATTTTACCACTTTCTCCTTTGTTCATTTATTTACCATCTTGCTATTTCTTGAACACCAAGCTCCTTCAGGGCCTTTGCACTTGATGTTCCCTTTTCCTAGAATATACTCTGTCTTAGTCTGGTCAGGCTGCCATAAAAAAATACCACAGACTGGGTGGCTTAAATGACCAAACTTATATCTCAGTTTCTGGAGGCTGGAGGCCCAAGATCAAGGTACTGACAGAGTAGGATTCACTCTGAGGCCTCTTCTCTTGGCTTGTGGCAGGAGGAAGGTGAAGTGATGGGACACTCTAATGTTTCTACTTATGCAGACACTGGTCCTGTTGAATCAGGGACCCACCCTTGTGACCTCATTTAACCTTAATTACTTTTTTTAGAAGCCACATCTCCAAATACAGCCACCCTGGGGCTTAAGGCTTCAGCACATGAAGTTTGGGGGGACACAAACATTCCTTTCATAACACTCCATGTTAGACCTTCACCTATCTTTGTCCCTACCTTGATTTAGCTCTTCATCTACAGTACATCTTCTCCTGTTTTGCTGTCACTCTCTTTCTCTTCTGCTTTTACTGCCTAGTGCTACCTGTAATTATTTTGTATTTAAAAAAATTGTGCTTATTGTCTATCCCTACCTCCTAGGTTCATGTTAAGGATTATACAAGCTAGCCTAAATAAATTATTCATTCAACAGATGTCCATTAAGTGCCTTCAGCGTGCAAGGCACTACTGTAGGTTCTAGAGTTACAATGGTGAAAAAAAGGCACACATCCTCTCTGCCTTCACATAGGTTATAATATTATGGGAACATTCATTGAACACTTACCGAGTGCCAGGTATGGTACTGAGAGTTCACTTAGATTATTTTGTTTGGTCATCAAAAAAAAAAAAGTCCTATGAGGGAGGTCCTATTGTACTAAATTTATAGAAGGGATGATTAAGGGCCTGAATCGATGAGCCACTTTTTCAAATTCATCACTAGTTGAAGGTCTAACTAGAGCTGGATCTTGCAGTCTGACTTCAGAGCTGATGCTCTTGACCAGCACACTAAACTGCAAGTAGAAGGCATGGTAGGGCACAGAGTACATTTGAGGGGATGAAACAAAGTCATATATGGCTGTAACCTCAACATTGGAAGACATTTGGCACTGATTATTCTCATTCACCATCAGTATTCTGCACCCACAGATGCACTTCACTATAACAAAATTTTCATATAAAACTTGCATGTACGAGATAGATATTTTGAGGGATTATTAAGAATGTTATTAAAAATCATTGCTATGGGATTCCTTTACTTTAAAGTGTGCAATAGAAAAGCACAATGGGGGCTTCAGAGGTGGACAGACCTGGTTTCAAATCCTTACTTTACCACTTAATGTCTTTGGAACCTTGGGCAGCTTCTGAGACTCAGTGTTCTTATCTGTGAAATGGGGATAATAATACCTAGTTCACAGAGTTCTAAAATATCCCTGCAAATAGAGGATACTTAATAAAAACTAGCTACCATTTATTATGCTATCATTTTCACAGTGCATTCAAACTATTATTTGAGTTTTAAAAATACTGACTTTATAAAAAACATCTGTATTACATAAAGTGAGGCCAATCTGGAAGAGTGAGGTGCATAAATTGATCACTTGGAAGCAGATTCTTTTCCATCAGTTCTCCTGAGCACCTCTAGGTAATCCCATCAGTCCCCAATTCCCTTTCCCCTGAAAGTGTCTTTGGGACTGGTGCCCTGCCAAGGTTCTGGAGGGGTGGAGGAATCCAGGTCCCTTGGCATAGTGTGTGACTCTTCTTTTTGCTTTCTGTTTCAACAGGAGGGTGTCTGCACCAGTGTTAGTAGGATGGGTAAGAAAGTAGTGAGAAGAGGGAAAAAAGAAAGATGTGAACTCATATCCAAGTCATACCCAGTTCTCATTGGAGCTATAGAAACTAACTCCTTTTGGTCAGGACCCAAAAAAAAAAAAAAAAAAAATTAGAATCTCACCATCTTTGGGCTTGTCAGACTGCATTATACCCTGCCTTTTTTTCTTTCTTTTCTTTAACTTTTAAGCTTAGGGGTACATGTGTAGGTTTGTTACGTATGTGTCATGAGTACCCTAGTTTTGTCTATGGGTGTGTCGAAGGCAACTGTGGGTTTCATCTGTCCAATATCCATTCTTACTTCCTGGAATAGTAACTTGATTTTTTTTTGGGTGGGGGTGGTGGGGAACCAACCTTCTCCTACTATCAGGCAGGTAAGCGTGTGACCAGGCCTGGCAATCAGCATGTCCTGTTTCTCTGGCCACAGTGATTCAAAGATGGCAATGTGAGCCAAAGCTGGGCCAACAAGGCTCAATTTTGATGCTTTTACTAGTCTTTTCCCCAGGGATGCTAAACCATGGGGATGAAAGCTGCTTCTCCTGCTTTAACCCTCTGGAGAGAGCTTATCTTGGAGTGGAGCCAAGGAGACAACAGTAAGACCAACCAGATGAGAGACCCATGCTCGTAATACCATTTGAATTCTTCCATCTTGTTTTCAGTTACTTGAGCCAGTAAACCCAGTTCCTCTGGGTTTTGTTGGTGGTATTCTTTTGTGTTTGTTAAGTCAGTTTGATTTTGGTTTATGACACTTGGAATCAAAAGAGTTCTGAGTCATAGATCTGACTTTCTGAAAGTGGAGTGTGTGGAGGAGGCAACCAGGATGGGAGGGGGTCTGAAAGCCATGCCATAGCAGGAACTCTTAGGGTGCCTAGCAGTGTTAGGCCTGAGGAAGAGGAGATTTCCTGTCTAGAGGGGCTGTCACTGGGCAGCCTGTCTAGTCTGAGTAAGTGTGCTCCCAGGGAGGCAGAAGTAGACCAAGGAGCTGGGCGCGGTGGCTCACGCCTGTAATTCCAGCAATTTGGGAGGCCAAGGCGAGGGGATCACTTGAGGTTAGGAGTTCAAGACAGGCCTGGCCAACATGTTAAAACCCTGTCTCTACTAAAAATACAAAAACTAGCCGAGTGTGGTGGTGGGTGCCTGTAGTCTCAGCTACTCAGGAGGCTGAGGCAAGGGAATCACTTGAATCCTGGAGGCAGAGGTTGCAGTGAGCTGAGATCGTACCACTGCATTCCAGCCTGGGTGACAGAGCAAGACTCCATCACAAACAAACAAACAAACAAACAAAAAGAGACCAAGGAGAGGAGGTTAAAGAGGAGCAGATTCTAACAATGTTACTTCCAATAGTAATTGCTGGAGTAAAGATGGGATTTCCAAGCCTGGGAGGTTGCTAGAGCTGTCTGAGAGGAGCTGGACTGATCTAGCCAGAAATGTGACAACACTGGGAGAGGCACATTTGGACTGACTTTGAGCTCCCTTTTTATTTTGGGAGTTTCTGGTGGAATGCAAAAATGTTTGACAATATCATTAAGCCTGGAATATGTGTAAATAAGCCAATATTTCACTAATACAAGGTCCCTTTGTAAGGACCATGTCTTGTTCTCTCCTCCAGCTTCAGTGGTAGCATAGGGCAGAAAGAAGCCAGGTAGTGTGGTAAAGGCCCGAGAGTCTAATCCTGAGTTGTCATTTGCTAGATGAGTGCCCCTGGGCAAGGAACTTCCCCTCAATGAGGGTGAGTGTCCTCTCTGTAACATGGAGCCCCTGTTACCCATGTTTAGGGTGGACCCGGGCACTGGCCATAAGGTATGGGAAGCACTTGCCAGATGTGTGGGCCCTACTCTGTAAATGACAGCTGTTATTATAGGTGTTTCACACCTGTTTATGCAGTGGATGGGCAGAGGTGTCAGGGAAGCACTGAGGAGACAACTCCTGACAACTGACAACTAGTTTCAGAGAGGAGCTGGGGTGAGGGCAGCTGGGTGCTGCTCTCGCAGCAGGACCCAGTGTCCTGGTTCTTGCTGCTTTTGTGATTTTTGTCCTTGGGAATTCTAATTTTTCTTTTCTGATTAAGTTGGACCCAGTTAAGCTTCCCTAAGAAGCAGAGTCTGATGCAGGGACTTATGTTCCAGTGATGCACTGGGTTGGTGCTCCCAGGGGGAGGGGAGGGAGCAGGACCAACTATCTAATTTGTGAGGTCTAGAGCAAAATGAAAATGAGGGACCCCTTCAAGAAAAAAAAAGAGGGAAAAAGAGTGTCTTTTTCTTCTTCTTCTCAGAAGCACGGGGCTCTTCTGAACAGCTGGCCCTATGTGACTGCATAGGTCTGATGCTCGTGAATCCTGCCCTGGGGTGAGAGAAGGGGATAGGGCAGGAAGAAAAAGCTAAGCAAGAATGCTGTCTCACCCAAAGACTAGCTTCAGTCTGATCCCATGGGGAAACTGAGTGCAACATGCACCACAGTGTTAGTCCCTACTCTAGGCAAGGGGCTGGCCTCTGGTACTTCCAGACCCTGCAGTCATTGACCATGGTCTCATAGGCTGTGTGGGGTACAGCTTCCCTAGAGAGATGGCTCCTACTTGGCGGAGGGCAGTTCTCCAGTGAAGGGAGCAGTTATCAGGTGTTATCAGCTAACACAGAAGCTGGGAGTAAGTATCCGGGTCCAGGAAAGGGCATCTGGATTGGGCACCAAAAGCAACCACTATAATCCACTTCTTGCGTCAATTCAAATCTACTTGCTTCTCACGTGAATTTTCCCCATGCCTTCGCAGGATCCCTGGTTGGTCACAATTCTGGAAAACACAGGAGAGGGCGAGTGGGAGAAATCACAGCACTCATTTCTGCAGTTGTTTCCCCTGGCATCACAGATACTCATCATCTTTTTCCTCCACCACTATATTACGTTTCCCACCCCTCTGACTGGCACATCTGCTGGTCTGAGTGTCTCTCCTGGTGGGTGTGAGTTCCTGGTTACCATGCCATTGTCAGGCCATGGTTGCTGTTTCTATTCGCAGCTATACCAGGGTATGGGCACACACAAGATGCCATGGAGCACCTGAGTGCCAGGCATGTTTCTTCCTGCTCCTGTGATGTAGCAGCAGTCCTACCTTTTCCTTCTCATCAGGGACATTTACCTCTGCCAATGTGGCAATTCCTTTCTGTGTCTGCTGGTCTCTGGCCCAAGGAACCCAAAGTGACCAGGCAGCTGTAACTTGAAGTTTAGTGGGACTCTTATTGTGCTCCTTGGTGGAAACATTTCCCCGCTTTGTAAACAGGTCTTCTAGACCTACAGAGAGTAAAATTTCAAAAACAGGAAGCATAAATTCCCCAAGTGAATCCCTGAGAGTGGTGTCATTCTTTGTCTGAAGACCCATATTTCCTGCTTGCAGGGGACATGATACCATATAATGGCCACTGTTTTAAGGTATATGCCATGCCCCATACACACAGGGTTTAAATCTCTAAGCTGGTGTTTCAGTTGCACCTTCAAGTGGCCATTCCATTACTCTATCAGGCTGGCAGCTTCTGGATGGTGTGGCACATAGTAGGACCTCATGGGCCCACCATAGCACCTGCTTTGCTTTAAGTCTGCTTGTTAAGCAATATTGTTCAGGACCCCATGTGGGTAGATCAGACAGCCTATGAGCCCTTAGATGGTTGTACTGGCTAAGACAGTGCGGGAAAGAAAGGCAAACCCATTCTTAGAGTTCTGTAACAGCATCTCCTGCAGAGAACAACCACCACTGAGCTTCTCATGACAACGTTGGCTCCTTGCCCACACATTTCCTATCTTCTTGGTCAATGGAGAGCCCTCCTGGCCTTCCCAGGGACATGGTCAGCTGGTGGGTTTTTCTGTCTCATCCAGGAGGCCCATTCTAGCATGCCCATTTCTCTGAGCCCTTTCATCCTTCCCTCCACTTTGCAGTGGTAGTTCTGGCATCTCTACAGTGTTCAGTGTGGGTCATTACTTTTTCCATCTTTTAAGAGCCATCTGGGCAGCACATCTAAACCATCCCCTGGGGCCCTTGCCGGGGTGTTAGATCCTGTGACACTGGAGAGAGCCCCTGCACATCAACAAACTCTACCTCACCCAGTTAATACTTCGACCCCCTTGAGGCATCCCCCAGAATCCTCCACAGTCACTCCCACCCCACCCCATCATTGCAAGTTTGGGCTTGTACAGGTTGGTCAGGTCTGATATACAATCCCTTTCTTTCCATAGCAGGCCCAGTATTTCCTGAGTTGATCCAGGCAGACACTTTTCGCCTGGGTTATCAGTTTGGTGGCTAGGAGAAGAGGTGGGGCCAATCCCGAGGGAGGGCAGCATTGTTTTATAAGGCACCTGCCCTATTTAAGGTCTCTGCATGGTATTCCAGTAAGATGCATGGAGGTGGGGGCTTTATCATCCAGCAGGGGTTACAAGGACACTTCTGCAGTTTCAAAGGGTTCAGGAGTACCTGGAGATTCAAAGTTCTTAAGTTTATACCTTTAAATAGCCCCTCCTTAGGCTCAGGGCCTCCTCTTTTGGTATTAGAGCCTTGTGTTTGGTATAAAGACACATGCTTTGCTGGTAATTGGCATTTGTTGAAGTCTTATTATGCAGTCCTGTGCTTGTTCTTCAACTGTGCCCACTCTCCAGCTGCAGGGGATGAGGGTCTCCTTAAATGCTGCCAAGTGGGCCGCTGAGTCTTAGACTTTGCTTTAAGTTGTTGTCCAACGTGTCCATCATTTTTTCTCTTCAACAAATCAGCAGTGCTTAGCAAGCCACTGAGTTCCACACTCTTTGTTCACAGTACCCCTGCCCCTGACCTCTCAAATGCCAGAAAGGCCATATCAGCTCATGCACCCCTTCCAATGTTACCTGACCCTGTTCACCAGGAGTGAAAGTCTTAGCCCCCTGCGCACTGTGGCACACCAGGGACTCTCAATAGTGCCACCAGTGATGGGTGTTTACTGCCATCTTGTCAGAGAAGGACCTAACCACAGAGTTTGCTTCTCAGTCACTCCTGGTACTGATTTGTCTTGGGTTGGTTTTCCTGAAAGCAGAGCCTGAGATGGGGATGGTTGTTAAAGTGGGTTTTTTTTTTTTTTTTTTTTTTTTTTTCAAAAAACAAGGGGAATGAAGGAAACAAGATAACGCTGGCGAAAAGCTAAGCTTTTCAGAATGTGGCCTCAGTGGGAATCTGGTTTTAGCCTGGTTTCCCTGTGACTCTCTGGAGCACAAATGGTGCCACAGAGATGGCCCCAACTTGAGGTTAGGGAGCCTGACTTTTCTATCTCCCAATGCCAAGCAGTCATTGGCCCCCTCTCCTGCCAAGGAGCACAGATTGTATTGTTCCTTTCTTCTTCAAATCTGTCATAGGAGAAAGGAGATCCTCAGCCTCAGGGTACAGAAGCTCCAAGAAGAGGTTTGGCCTTTGGCCCAGTTTCTCTGGAAAACACTTTCAGGTTTGAAGACATTTTAATTCATTGTGACGCCACGTCACTGATATGCTGGGACAGTTGTTGGCATGAGGACGATGAGGAGGCCCGGCAAATGTGGCTGTGGAGCCAGGTTTGCCCTGTGGGATCAATCCTATAGTTAGATAATCACGGACACCACAGGGATTGTATTCTTTTTTGTCTCTCTCGATTCCTGGGATGTTCACTACATGTTCAGTAATTATTGACTGAGTTAGAGAATCAACATCAAACCTGAAGGACTTGGGGTATAAGCACCAATTTTATGCTTTTCAACCAGATGTTCTGGGTAGGCAGGAGAGGCAGGGATGGCAGGGAAGGAAGACTGTATAGTGTTCAGAGCCTGCTTCTGCAGGCCTGTGTTGAAATCGCAGTGATGACTCTTAGCAGCAGCATGACCCTGGGCAAGTGACAACTTCTCTGAGCCTTGGTTCCCTCTTCTGTTAAATGGGGATGAGAGCTACATCTACTTCATAGAACTGAAATGAGGATGAAATGAGATAATACATGAAATATACTTAGGGATCATGCATGCTAGGCATCTAGTGACTGCTGAGTAAACACTATATTATTATTATTATTATTATTATTATTATTGTTGAGACAGAGTTTGTTCTTGTTGCCCAGGCTGGAGTGCAATGGTGCCATCTCAGCTCACTGCAACCTCTACCTCCTGGGTTCAAGCTAGTCTCCTGCCTCAGCCTCCTGAGTAGCTGGGACTACAGGTACTCACCACCAAGCCTGGCTAATTTTTGTATTTTTAGTAGAGATGGGGTTTCACCGTGCTGGCCAGGCTGGTCTCAAACTCCTGACCTCAGGTGATTCACCCGCCTCAGCCTCCCAAAGTGCTGGGATTGCAGGCCTGAGCCACTACACCCGGCCATATTTTTTATGAGACAGGGTCTTGCTATGTGGCCCAGGCTGGTCTCAAACTCCTGGCTCAAGCAATACTGCCTCTACCTCCTGAGAATTCTGTTATTGATAATGAAGTGTTATCTGAATTTCTGGGGGCAGTGGGGATTCTGGAGGCAGCATGATAGAGTGGAAGAAGCCAGTACCTTGAAGTCGGAGAGAACTGGTTTATATTTCTGACTCTACTACTTTCTGGCTGTGTGACTATGGGCAACTTACTTCACTTCTCTGAGCCAAGGTATTCTCATCTACCAAGAAAGAGTCTTACATCTGTATTGCAGAATTTTGGTAAGTAAAACATCTAGCCCAGGTTATAGCTCACAGTTGGCACTTAATTAATGCCAATTATCTTTCTTCTTCTCATTTTACAACTACATATTTAGTCCACGCCTCTATTTACTCACATGTGGCTTGAGGCCAAAGCTGGCAATTAGCCTTTTAAGTTTCTCAAGGATAGGAAGGTAGGGCACAGAATGAATGAGAGCATTCATTAAATGCTCACTTTAGAAGGCACAGTCCTCTGCATTCCAAGAAGCTATGTATTAATTGGAACAGAAATATGCAGGATGAAACAAAGACAAGAGGCTTGGAGCTGCCATCTTAACAGCAGGAGATGTAACCAATCCTTAGGAATGTCTGCTTCTCCTAATCCTTAATTTTGACGATGATGAAAGGAGGGAAGATGACGGCAGCTAGTACTCATTGAGCACTTATTCTTTTCTAGGCAAGGGGCTACCACTTGACATGCCATATTTCCTTTAATCTTCTTAATAACCCAATGAGGGAGATATAATCATCCCTATTTTACAGATAAAGAAAGTGAGTCACAGAGAAGGAAACTTCTGAAGTCAGTAGCTAGTAAGAGGCATGCTGTGATTAGGATGGAAGTTGGCCTGAGTACAGAGCCCCAGATCATAAGCAGCACCCCACTATATCACATGCACTTTCCTAGAGTCAAAAAGCCAAGGAAATGCCCTGTGAGAGGGCTTCTTAGAGAAATATGGAATCTGTTACCACTTTTATAAAAAGGTGTTTACCTATCAGCTATAAATCTCCCCTAAAGGGAATAATTTTTGAAAATCTTTCATACTGTTCCTGAGAGGTTTTTTTTTTTTGACAAAGTCTCGCTCTATTGCCCAGCAATTCTCCTGCCTCAGCCTCCCAAGTAGCTGGGATTACAGGCGCCCACCACCATGCCTGGCTAATTTTTGTATTTTTAGTAGAGATGGGGTTTCACCATGTTGGCCAGGCTGGTCTTGAATTCCTGACCTCAAGTGATCCGCCTGCCTCAGCTTCCCAAAATGCTGGGATTACAGGTCCTAAGAGTTTTTTTAATGAGTGAGAAAATATTTATTTTGCATGGTTAATAAACTAGACACCTACAGTGGCTTCTTAGTCATATTGAGATATTACTATCTCAGTGGTGAGAAGAAAAATCACTTGGAAAAAGAAAAAGCTTAGGAGTGTCATCTCTGGTTATTAGGAAGGGTTGTTTTTCTATTTTACATTTTCTAAAAATTCTGTGGTTTTTGTTTCTGATGTCGGTAATCAGGAAGCAAAAAGTTAAAGACAATTGGGGAAAAGGATCTTCTGTGTTGTGAGCAATTAGAGATCTACAACTGTATGGAGAATAAAAACTTATAGAACCGAATGATGCAGACTCTGGGGCCCAAGAACCTTAGAAGCTTTTCTTGTCTGTTAAGATAGGTTAAAGCCATGAACAAGTGTGCCTTTAGAACAAGAAATTTTCACTAGGACATTCACAGCATTCCTGATGAGTGACATCGCTTCAAGTCCAGTGAATTATTCTAACAGGCATAGCATGAGTACAAAGTGACCCAGTTGTGAATATTCAGGGCTGGGAAGCCATGAGAGGAAATTGACGTTGGGGACAATCTGTAAGGGCAACATATTCTCGTACAGATGAAATGGTGGGCTGCTTCTCACCAGCTAGTTTTCTGTATGTCCCCAGAATGTCTAATGTCTTCTCACAGTAGAGCTCTTAAAGAAAAGCTCTGTTACCTTTTATTAAAAATTCTGGGCTCAAATGCTATAATTAAAAGAAAAAAATTAGTATGCCCAATACTGACCTTTGAAATACTAGGATATAGAAGGGAATAGGGTAAGATCTCAGCTGTCGTAAAGTTTACATTCTAGGTATACATCATTTTTGTTAAGTCAATAGAGATTGCATTACATGAACTAGATAAATATTCCCTTTATTCAGCCAAAAAGTGTGTTATGACACTTTTTTGCAGTGGTGTGATCATAGCTCACCACAGCCTTGAACTCCTGGGCTCAAGTGATCCTCCAGCCTCAGCCTCCTGAATTGTTAGGATTACAGGTGTGAACGACCGCACATGGCCCTCTTTTTTCTTTTGTAATTAGCTTTTCTTTCTCGTTAATGAGGTGCTTCAATTTTTGGCATTTGCTTAGTTTTCAAGGTACTTACCGCTTTTTGTTCCTAGTGTTTCTACAGATTTGTCAAATGCCTATCAAGAAGATTTATAAATGTTCAAAGACATCAGATTATCAATTCCATGCTTCCCCCTCTCTCCACACCCCCCAAGAGACCCCTCTTCTGCTTCCCTACATCTTCTTTCTCGAATCTAGCCAGCTGATACCTGCCACAAGTGTGGGTTAGCCCTCTATTTTCTCTTCCACTGTGTTACTGCATTCCTTATACATTCTTCATGCTTCCGTAAGAAAGACTGCTTGAGAGACCTTGCATAACTAAGTAGGTGGCTGGACTTCCCTCACACTTGATTGATAGCTTGGCTTTGCAGAGAGGTCGTGATTGAAAATAATTTTTCATAAGAATTTTCAAGCCTGTTGAAAAATCTGTTGCAATTATGGCTCCCTTTCCTTTATATATGAGGTTTTTTTTCACTCTCTGGGTTCTTTTAGGATTATTTCTTTATCCAGTAGAGAGATATTTCACAATGATGAACCTTTGGGATGAGTCTTAAATTTGTTTTGCTTGATGCTTGGTAGAATTTTTCAATTTGAAAACTCATTCAATTCTGGGAAGCTTAATTTACAGCAAAAGCTCTGTTAATTGACTTCTACTTAATTGCCATGCTAGATTAGGCTACACCTTCCATGTTTGTTGTAGTAATTATATAAATTAGTTAAATGTTATATCTACCAATTAATATGAGTATGAAAAGAGAGTTGTTACCATGAAAACAAAGCTGAAAACATTAGAAGAAATTGATGAAGGCAAGTTGCTTATGTAAAAAATGGAGAAAATAGAAATTCTAGAATAATTCAGCACTCAAGATTACTTCAAAGGTGGCTTTAAGTTCTTGCCCTTCTTTAAGTCATCGGAAATTGAAAATCTAAAACAACACCACTATAGAAAACACACTGGCAGATCCAGTTAGCAGACCCATACTAAAAAAAGAAAAAAAAAAAGCCTTGGCCTTGAATGAAAAGATTGGTGAGTGAATACACATTAATGTGGTTTAACGTAAACAGAAAGTACTAAAATACTAAAAGTGCAGAAAGTTGGCAGATACCACCTTAAGCAAGTGATCAAAGTTGACATCCTGAATACTGAGTGGAGCTGACATCATGTACTTCCTAATGGGATGCACTGAACACCACACTAAATCACTTCACTGGGACTTCTGCCAAAAAGGCAAACCTTCAACCTAGTCACAAGGACACATGAGATAAACACAAGTTGAGAGACATTCTACAAAATATCTGGCCTGCACAATTAAAAAATATCAATGTCACGAAGGGCAGTGAGCTGGGCGCAGCAGCTCACGCCTGTAATCCTGGCACTTTGGGAGGCTGAGGTGAAAGGATTATTTGAGGCCAAGAGTTTGAGACAAGCCTAGGCAACATAGTGAGATCCCTGTCTCTACCAAAAATGAAAAAACAATTAGCTGGGCATGGTGGCACATGCCTGTAGTTCCAGCTACTCAGGAGGCTGAGGTGGAAGGATCTCTTGAGCCCAGGAGTTCGAGGCTGCAGTGAGCTATGATGGTGTCACTGCATTCCAGCCTGGTGAGAGAGGGAAACCTTATCTCAACAACATCGACAATGGGCTGATTAAAGGAGACCAAAGTGGCATAACAAATAGATGTAATATGTAATCCTGAACAGTTTTAAAGAACATTTTTAGGACAACTGATAAAATTTGAGTATGGGCTGTAGAGGAGATAACAAATAGTATCATATCAATGATAAATGTCCTGATTTTGATAATTATACATGATTATGTATAATCCTTGTTCTTAGGAAATTCACCCTGATGTATTTAGGGGTAAAGGGGAATAATGTCTCCAATATATTTTCAAAGAGTTGAGATAAATGATATAAAAAACTAGAATTTTAAAGCAAAGCAAATGAGGCTAAATAGAAACAATAGGTGAATCTGGGTAAAAGGTATACAGAAGTTTTTTATATTGCTCATGCAATTTTGGGGTAAGATTGCAATGATATAAAACCCAGAGTTGTAAAAATGCTTAAGGTAAATATTTATTATGCTAATCTACTCTGACTAACTACTTATATAATCTAATTTTCTCTGAACTGACCAGCCTTGGACCTTCCAGGGCAGAGTAGAGTATGGTGCCACGAGTGAATGTTTGGGATCAAAGGTCGCACGTGGGAGAACAGAGCAATGAGACTGAAGAGAGAGGCAGAGACCAGATGGTGAAGATGTTGTACCCAATTTAAAGGACTTGACCTTTTGTGAGCTGCTGGAATGTTGTTAAGCATGGGAGTGATGTGAACCCATTTATATTTCAGAAAGATCACCCTGGCAGCTGGAGTGCAGAATGAATAGGGGAGTGAAGGGGAAGATGCAGGATCGAGGCTACTGGAGTCATTGAAAAGAGGAATAATTGGGTCTTGCATTAAATCTGTGGCAGTAGGGATAAAATGAAGTGGAGGGATGCATGACCCTTCTGAGGTGGAATCATCAAATGGGTAACTGACTGAGGAGTGACCCGGAGGGAGTGGGAGCACTACACGCTGACTCCCAAGTTGTCTTCTTAGGTCACTGGGACATAGTGATACCATTAACCTAGTGATGAAGGATTTTTCTTGGTCACTCTGCGGGCCGGAAACTTCCGGTTGGCGATGCCCCTCATGAGCCCACGGTAGGAGAGGCCCTGACTGCTCTGGCACAGATCTTGTGGCTGCCAGTGACTGCATGCTCAGCCCATGGTGGGAGGAAGTGTGTGAGTGAGCGAGTGTGGGGTCTGGCCGGCCACTCCAGGAGCAGGCTCCATGCAGGGCTGTGGCTGGACCCAGGCAGGTTGCAAGTGACTCCCATGGTGGATTCTGGTGTCCAGACGAGGGGAACATGGTGGTCCCAAACAGGGGTGCCTGTGACCCCGAGGCCCCAGAGGGGATGTGATGATAGCTCTTTCAATCCCGCCATCCACAGCCTGATGAATGGCAGTGCATTAAGAGCCCTCTGTCAGTCTCATCACCCTGCTCTGGCCAGCGGCCCAGAGGCTGGTTCAGCCCCAGCACTACTTACCGTTTGCATGGGGTGGCTGATGGGCTGCGGTGTTACTGCCTTCTTCATATGGGCATTCAGCAGGGTCCTGAGTTCTTGTCCTGCATCCAAGAAGAATGAGCTTATGCTGACAGCCACGGGTAAGCAAGGTGAAGAGTTTTTTTTTTTTTTTAAAAGAAAATATATGCTTTTATTTTTCCGTGATTACAAACACAACTGAATATCAAATGCACAAAGTAAGAATTATATGGGGAAAAAAAAATCAGATACGTTCATATATATATATCACCTTTTCAAGGCTATTTCCATCCAGAATAACCTTGGTTTGCCAGGGCCAATAGAAAGAAGTCAGAAAATCACCGTTAGTCAAATTTATGTGTTTGCTTTCTTCTATAATTCCAATACCTCCACCATCAATGACTTGAGATAGTTGCCAAGGTGTTATATAATCAGTGTCAGTGTCTTCATTCATTCTACAATGAAGGCTGTCACTTCACACTTGGAAGGTTGCACAGCAGCCAGACAGAGGTGCTCCTCACTTCTCAGACGGGGTGGCGGCCGGGCAGAGATGCTCCTCACTTCCCAGAAGGGGTGGCGGGCAGAGGCACTCCTCACTTCCCAGACGGGGCGGCCGGGCAGAGGCGCTCCTCACATCCCAGACGATGAGCGGCCAGGCAGAGACGCTCCCCACTTCCTAGACGGGGTGGCTGGGCAGAGGCTATAATCTTAGCACTTTGGGAGGCCAAGGCAGGCGGCTGGGAGGTGGAGGTTGTAGCGAGCCGAGATCACGCCACTGCACTCCAGCCTGGGCAACATTGAGCGTTGAGTGAGCGAGACTCCGTCTGTAATCCCAGCACTTCGGGAGGCCGAGGCGGGCAGATCACTCGAGGTCAGGAGTTGGAGACCAGCCTGGCCAACATGGCGAAACCCCGTCTCCACCAAAAATACAAAAACCAGCCAGGTGTGGTGGTGTGCACCTGCAATCCCAGGTATTCGGCAGGCCGAGGCAGGAGAATCACGGGAGCCCGAGGCAGGGAGGCCGCAGTGAGCCGAGATCATGCTGCTGCACTCCAGCCTGGGCAACAGAGGGAGACCGTCTCAAAAAAAGAAAGAAAAAGAAAGGAAGGAAGGAAGGAAGGAAGGCAGGCATGCAGCAAGGTGAAGAGTTTTATGGAGTGACAAAACAGCTCTCAGCAGAGAGGGGACACGAGGATGGTCCACCACCCAAAGTCGGGTGGTCTCTCTGTGTCCCAGTGTGGCTGAGTTTGGGGTTTTTATAGGCACACAATGGGGGAGGTGCAGGCTGTAGGTAGCATTAGCAAAGGCAATATTTGATTGGTGCAAAGGCAATATTTGATTGGTTCAAAGCCATTATTCAGAAGGAACCAATTGGGAAAGAGCAAGTAAGTAGGAATGCAAGTTCTCACTCTGGTCCAGACTTCATCCGGAAGCAGCAGCTTGGTTTTCAGGCTTTAAACTGTCTTTGGCTTGAAGGTGGGGTTTTACCGGGGACCCATCCCTGTCTACCTAGGATTTGTCTGCCTCCTGTCACTATCACTAGTAGGGACTTCAGTAGGAGAAACAGAGTGGGAGTGGAGTGGGCAGGTAGGGCAAGGTGATGACTTCTGTTTAGATCATGAGGAACTGAAGGTTTACGGGACATTGGAGGAGCGAACATGGGGTTATCTGCAGGCCATCCTCTCCTCAGTTCATGGCACACCAAAAATGTGTATGTTATAATTGATGAGTGTGGAACTTCTGCCAGATTGCTTTCCAGTTTAGTTCTATTCATTTTCGCTCCCATCAGTAATACAAAAGGATTTGTTGGCATTTCCCCACATCCTTGCCAACACTGGTATTTTCTGACTTCCAGATTTTTGCTAATCTGATGGAGATATCTAATGTTAGTTTATATTTCATTGTTTGCAGTAAGTGTAGGCTTTTTTTTTCTTTTTCTATTTTACTTTCTTTTTTTGTGCTTATTAGCCACTCAAGTTTCCTCTTTTGTAAATTGTCTAGGTATACCACTTGCTCATTTTTCTATTGGGTTTCCAGTTCTTTTCTTGGGGATTTCAAAAAAGTTTTGGAGTATTTCAGATAGTAACTTCTTATCAACTTTAAATACTACTAGTATCTTTTCCTAATTTGCCATCTGTGCATTTTGCCTGTAAAATCTGTAAGTTTGATGAAGTCAAAATGTAGGATTTTTTTTTTTCCTAAAAGATGTGTGCTTTTATTGTTTTAACAGGTCCTTCCTCACAGGTCACACAGATATTATTTTCTATTAATTGTATAGTTATACCTTTTCCATTTATGTCTTTATTTTTTCTGTAATTCACCATTACATATAGGGGTTTGCGAGCATCCAACCTTATTTTTCTAGGTAAACTGGTTTTCCCAACATAATCTCTAAGAAAATCTTTCCATTTTATTTGTTATTACATAACAAATTCTCATGGGCCTATTTTTGAGCTCTCAATTTTGTTCCATTGGTTTCTTTCTTAACACTGAGGAGAGCAAAAATCACCTGGTGACCATACAGCAGCCATGGAGACAAAAACTCCTTATCTGAGGAATTTAGAAGTATAATGAAGGGAGCAAAGCCCACCTGGTGGCCATCAGGTGGGCCATTTAGAGACCAAAAACTTCCTTATTTGAGGAATTTTAGAAGTAATTAGACTTCCCTATTATCTAAAGTCAGCACCTGGTTCCAGGCCTCTTTTCAACTTAAAATTTATAAGTAACTAGAATTTCTATATGTCTCAGAATACATGCATGGCAAAACTCATTGTGCAACCCTTGCTGACATTAAGGCATCAGAATGTCTACAAATGTAATCATTTATCAGGTAAACTACCCTTCATCTCCTGCTTTGAAGTCCATAAATGCTCCTAAGGAAAATTCACCATGGTGGGCTTAGTTCTTTCTTGCTAAGGCATGCCCCTGCACCCCATCTGCAGTGTTCTTTCTTTCTAATAAAACTTTCCTTTTTCAAACCTATACCGCTGTCATTAAATCCTTCTTATCAACCTGTGAGTCAACCACTTTCCGATACCAGAGCTCTGATACCTCACGTGGCAAACACCACCACACTGGATTAATTATTGTGATTTTAAAATATGCCTTCACATCTAGTAAGGTAAGCATCTCTTCCTTGCTTTTTTGTTCTCCCCAGATTTACTTAGCTATTTGTAGACATATATTTTACCACTCACTTATAGGAAACATACTTACTAGATCTTTTTAAAAGTAGGCCAGGCCTGAGCCGGCTGCAGTGGCTCATGCCTGTAATCTTAGCATTTTGGGAGGCTGAGGCAGGTGGATCATTTGAGGTCAGGAGTTTGAGACCAGCCTGGTCAACATGGTGAAACCCTGTCTCTACTTAAAATACAAAAACTAGCCAGGCATGTTGGCACATGCCTGTAATCTCAGCTGCTTAGGAGACTGAGACATGAGAATCACTTGAACGCAGGAGGCAGAGGTTGCAGTGAACCGAGATTGAGCCACTGCACTCCAGCCTGGGCAACAGAGAAAGACTCTGTCTAGAAAAAAAAAAAAATAGACCAAGCATTGTGGCTCATACTTGTAATCCCAGCACTTTGGGAGGCCAAGGTAGGAGGATCACTTGAGCCCAGGAGTTTGAGACCAGCCTGGGCAACATGGCATAACCCTGTCTCTACAAAAATTAGCTGAGAGTGGTGACACATGCCTGTGGTCCCAGCTACTTGGAAGGCTGAGGTGGGAGGATCACGTGAGCCTGAAAAGCCGAGATCGTGCCACTGCAGTCCAGTCTGGGCGACAGAGTGGGACGCTGTCTCAAAAAAAAAATAAGAATCCATAGTCTGTCTCAAAGCAGTGAGTTTACTTTGATTGAAACTAAATATTATATATGGATTGATTTCTATATGACTTCACATTTACTAAACTTTATTTTTTATTTTTTCCTTTCCTGCCTTATATTAAATTGAATTTTGTTCTGTTTTGAAATGTATCATCCTATTTTTAACTAATTAAGGCAAATGTGTGTGCATATCTTGTCTAACTTTTAAAAAACTTATCAGTATTGCTATCTTCTCCTCTTCTTCTTTTTCCTCCTCCTCCTCCTCATCCTCCTTTTTTTAATTTCAGAGGCAGAGTTTTGTTATATTAGTTACTCAGGCTGGAGTGCAGTGGTGCAATCATAGCTCATTGCAGCCTCCAACTCCTGGTCTCAAGCAATCCTCCCACCTCAGTCTCCCAAGTAGCTGAAACTACAGGTGCACACCACCACACTCAATCAGTTTGTTTTATTTTATTTTTTGTAGAGACAGCATTTTGCTATGTTGCCCAGGCTGGTCTCAAACTCCTGGGCTCAAGCAATCCTCCTACCTTGGCCTCCCAGAGTGCTGGGATTATGGGTATAAGCCACCAAGCCCATCATTATCTTCCTTGTGAACAAGACAAATATGTTAGCATGCATTCAGTTCCCTATTCTCTCTCTCTTGGCCCCACTTCATTCCTCTCTCCCTGTCCCTTGCCCAGTTCTGATAGTATTGTCTAGATTTTTAGTTTTGAATTGCTAGGGATTATAATGATAACGATTTTTTTTTTTCAGAAAGCATCCATCTCACCAATATAATTGTTAATTTTGTGTGTCAACTTGGTTAAGCCACAGTACCCAGGTATTTTATAAAAAACCAGTCTAAATGCCACTTTGAAGGTATTTTTTATATTTGTATTTTTATTTTTTTATATGCAGTGGCTAGTTACCAGATTGAAGATATTTTTTAGATTAACATTTAAATCAGTAGTATATAGGAAACACAAACTTTACTCTACTCAACTCTTCTGACACCAGATGTGTGGGAGTTTTTCCTACACCAATTCTGCAACTGTTTAGACATCAAAGGGATATGCTAAACTCAATTATAACACTATTCAGAGTTAGTGCAGACTCCAAGGTTAAGAGCACAAGATTGCCCCCCACTTCAGATGCCAGTTGCAATCTGAAGTGTCCCGAGGTTACTCACACTTCTGTCTGATTTAGCTGTAAATTGAGGGTCCCCACAACCCCCCTCCTCAGCTTTGATAATTTGCTGTGAAGGCTCACAGAGCTCAGAGAAACACTTAATGTTTACCGATTTGTTATAAAAGATGTGACAAGAATATAGAATAGCCAGATGAGGAGGTACATAGGATGCTGTCCAGAAGGGTTTCAAGTGCAGGAGCTTGTACCCAGGGAGTTAGGGCATGCCATCTTCCCGGTACCCTCCCAGCATGTGGATGTGTTTACCAACCCAGAAGTTCTCTGAATCTCTTTGATTGGAGTCTGTTTGTTTGTTTTTGAGACTGAATCTTGCTCTGTTGCCCAGGCTGGAGTGCAGTGGCACCATCTTGGCTCACTCTGCCTTCTGGCTTCAAGCGATTCTCCTGCCTCCGCCTCCCTAGTAGCTGGGATTACAGGCGCATGCCACCACAACTGGCAAATGTTTTTTATATTTTTAGTAGAGACAGGGTTTCACCATGTTGTTCAGGCTGGTCTCAAATTCCTGACCTCAAATGATCCACCCGCCTCAACCTCCCAAAAAGCTAGGATTACAGGCATGAGCCACTGTACCCAGCTTCAATTAGGGTTTTTGTTTTTTGTTTTGTTTTGAGATGGGGTTTCGCTGTGTTGCACAAGCTGGATTCAAACTCCTGGGCTCATACGATCCTCCTGCCTCAGCCTCCCAAGTGGGTGGGACTATAGGTGCACACCACCATGCCCAGTTTAGCGGTTTTATGAAGACATGATTAATTAAGTCATTGGTCATTGGTAATTAAGCTCAATCTCCAGGCCCTCCCCTCTTTCTGGAGGTGGGGAGGTGGAGAAAATGGCCTGGAACTCCCAGCTCCCTAATCACATGGTTGGTTCCCTTGGCAAACAGTTCCCCCTACATCCTTAGGGGCTTTCCAAAAGTCACCTCATTAACATAAACTCAAGTGTGTTTGAAAATGACTTGTGATAAATGACAAAAGACACTCTTTTAACCTTTCACAGAGTTTTAGGAGCTCTGTGCCAGGGGACGAAGACCAAAAAATATATTTATTATTATATCACAATATCACAAGTTGACTTTGAGTCAAGCAGGTTACCGTCTAGAATGTGGGTGGGCCTCACCCAATCAGGTGAAGGCCTTGAGGGAAAAAGTGATGGTCGGTCCCTGAGGAAGGAGGAATTGCACCTCCAGACTGCCTTAGGACTTGAACTGCAGCATATGTTCTTTCCTGGGTCTCCAGCCTGCTGGCTTGTCCTACAGTTTAGATTTGCTAGCTCACATGATTGCATGAGCCAATTCCTTAAAATCTCTCTCTCGTTCTTCACACATGCACATATTCTCACACACACATATCCTGTTGATTCTGTTTCTTTAGAGAGAAAACTTTTTTTCCCTAAACTGTTAGAGAGTGGTATAACCCTGATTCTAATTCTAGATGTAAGATTTAGGGTTTGGGCTCTCGAATCTGACTGGCTGGGTTTGAATCCTGTCTCAGTCACTTACTACATGATTTTAAAACATTTTTAGTTGAAACATAATATACATATAAAGATATGAGAAAGACTGGGCATGGTGCCTCATGCATGAAATCCCAGCACTTTGGGAGGCTGAGGTGGGAGGATTGGTTGAGATCAGGAGTTTGAGAGCAGCCTGGACAACATAGTGAGACCCTGTCTCTACCAATAAAAAATAAAAAAATTAGCGAGGTATGGTGGCATGTGCCTATAGTCCTAGCTACTAGGGAGGCTGAGGTGGAAGGATAGCTTGAGCTCAGGAGTTCAAGGTTGCAGTGAGCTGTGATTGTACCACTATACTCTAGCCTGGGCAACAGAGGAAGACCCTGTCTCAAAAAGGAAAAACAAACAAACATATAATAAGGGTACAGCTTAATGAATTTTCAAAACGGAACACAACAGTTAAAGGAGCATGATAAAAAACTAGAACATTACTAGCACCCAAGAAGCTACCCTTATGCCCACTTCCAGTGACTTCTCATACTCAATAAAGGAAACTACAATTGCTGACTTCTAAAAAAAATAGATACGCCTCACCAGTTTTTGTACTTTATATACAAGGAATCATACAGTGTATATTATTGTATCTGTCTTCTTATGCTCAACCTTTTGTTTGTGAGATTCATTTATGTGGTGGTATGTAGTAGTAGTTTGTTGTTGTATAGTATTTGTGTATAGTGTTTTATTATGTGACACACTAAATTTACTAATTCATTTTATTGTTGATGAGCATTTGGGTATTTTCCAGTTTCTGGTTGATTTGCCATCATGAATAAAGCTACCATGAACATTCTACTGCATGGCTTCTGGTGAGCATAGGTGGGCATTCCTGTTGAGTATATAACTAGGAATAGAATTGCTAGTTCATGAGGTATACATAGTTCAGCTTTAGTTAGTACTGCTAAACAGGTTTCTAAAGTAATTGTGCCACTTTACACCCCCATCTCCAGTGCATAAGAGTTTCAGTTGCAGCTGGATGTGGTTGCTCACACTTATAATCCCAGCATTTTGAGAGGCTAAGGCAGGAGGATTGCTGGATCCCAGGAGTTCAAGACCAGCCTGGTCAACAAAGGGAGACCCTGTCTCTACCAGAACAAAAAAAAACAAAACTAGCTGGGTGTAGTGGTCTGTGACTGTAGTCCCATCTACTCAGGAGGCTGAGGTGGGAGGATCCCTTGAGCCCAGGAGGTCGAGGCTGCAGTGAGCCATAATCGCTCCAGCCTGGGCAATAGAGCAAGACCCTGTCTTAAAAAAAAAGTTCCAGTTGCTCCACAGTCACACTTACGTGATATTTCCCCATCCTTTTCATTTGAGTTGTTCTCATTCTTCCTCCACCCCCAGCCTTATTAAGGTATAATTGGCAAATAAAAATTGTAGATATTCAAGGTATACAATATGTAATTGACAGGTAAAAATTACAGATATTCAAGGTATACAATGCAATGATTTGATATGTCTATAGATTGTGAAATGATTACCACAATCAAATTAACATATCCATGACCACCCATGGTTACCATTTTTTTTTAGTGTATGTGTGATGAGGACACTAAATATCTACTCTCTCAACAAATTTCAAGTAAACAATACAGTACTATTATCTATAGTTACCATGCTGTACATTAGGTTCCCAGAACTTATTCAACTTATCATTGAAAGTTTGTACCCTTTGACCAACATCTCCCCATTTCTTCCACCTCCAAGCCCCTGGTAACCACTGTTCTACTCTACACTTGCATGAGTCTGACTTTTTAGGATTCTACGTATAGAGGAGATCATGTGGTATTTGTCTAACCATTCTGTTTCTGGTGAGTTTGTATCATGTGTTTTTTGTTTGCATTTTCCTATAAGGTTGAAAGTTCCAAAACTGGCTGGGCATGGTGGTTCATGCCTGTAGTCCCAGCACTCTGGAAGGGAGGATCACTTGAGGCCAGGAGTTTAAGACCATCCTGGGCAACATAGCAAGACCCTGTCTCTACAATAAATAAAAAAAGAAAGTTGCAAAGTTGAATACTATTTCATCTGTTTATTAGACATAAGGGTATCCTGTTTTAGAAAGAGATTTTCTTGTACCTTTTTAAATTGGGTTGTCTGTTTCTAGTTTATTAAGAAGTGGAAGCTTGGCCTATTTGAGGACTTCTTTACTGGTATATGTATTTAAAGGTATACACTTCTAAGTATTGCTTTAGCTGCATCCCATAAATTTTGATATATTGTTATTTTTATTCAGTTCAAAATGTTTCTAATTTGTCTTGTGATTTCTTATTTGACCTATAGATTATTTAGAAACATGGTTATTTTCCAAATATTTGAGGAATTCCCACATTTCTTTCTGTTACTGATTTCTAATTTAATTCCATTGTGGTTGGGGAACATGCTTTGTATGATTTCAATTCTTTTACATTTGTCAAAACTTGTTTTATGGCCTAGCATCTGCATTAGGTTCTAGTTGGCTCCCAAAAGCTTTGAGCTTAGTTCTTTAGCCTCATGTACCCCTAGCCTTAGGATTCAGAGAGTGTCTAGTGAGGAAAATCAAGTGTGTCTGAGGCTCTTCATGTTCCTGATTTTGTCACTCAAGCCTTACGCATCAATGGAAAGCTTTGATCCAGTCTTCAGCCCATGCTCAGATTTGGCAAGTGTACCCAGGGGAAATTATCAGTTGCCAATTTGACCATTCTCTGAACTATTCTCTCTTCTCTGCGATTTTTAGTCCATCTAGTCATTACTGCTTCCACAACCCTTTGACACCTTTAAAATGTGATTTTTAAAATTGACTTAGGTCTTTTTGTTTTCTAAATTATATCTATCTATCTATCTATCTTTTATAGAGATGGGATCTCACTATGCTGCTCAGCCTGGTCTTGAACCCCTGGCCTAAAGTGATCCTCCCACCTTGGCCTCCCAAAATACTGGGGTTACAGGCATGAGCCACTGTGTCCAGCTTATTTAGGTCTTAATAGTTGCTGTTAGTGGCAGTGTGGCCTGTTTCAATGTCCAATAGCCTACCCAGAAGGGGAAGTTCTTTACTTTACTGTGTTATTTACTCATCTTTGCTTCCTTTGTGGCTTACAGTGTTCCCCTGGATTTATTTCTCTTCTTGCTGGAATGCTACCTACAACAGTATTTTCATGGAGGATCTTTGAGTGGTACAATTGAGGCTTGTTATGTAGATTAAAATTTTGGGTTTGATGTTATTTTCCTTTAAAACTTTTGAAAATAATTGTTTCTTCTCATAATAGTATTTCCCACAATCACCCCAAACTGAAAACAACCTAAACAGAGAACAGATAAATAAACTTTGATATATTTATACGACCAGATACTACATAGCAGTGGCTCTAACTGCTGATGATTTTGCCCCCCCACTCCCCAGGAGACATTTGGCAGTATCTGGAGGTATTTTTTCGTTATCACAACTTACATGGGAGGGAGAGGATTGCTACTGGCATTCAGTTGGCAGAGGCTGGAAATGTGGCTGAATACCCTGCAATACACAGCATAGTCACTTACAACAAAGAATTATCTGGCCCCAAATGTCAACAGTGCTGAGATTGAGAAACTGCTATACATCGATGGGAATCAATGAACTATTGCCACATAGATGGATCTCACACATAGAATGTTGAGCAACAGAAGCCTGATACAAAAGAGTAAAGACAGTGTGCTTCTATTTATGTAAAATTCAAAATCAGAACAAAACTAACTCACCGAGTTAGAAGTCAGAATAGGGTTTTCTTCAGGGAGAAATGGTGACTGGAAAGGGGCAAGGAGGACTTGTTGGGTGATGGTAATGTTCTCTTTCTTGACATGGGGGTTAGTTACACAGATGTGTTCACGTTGCGAAAATCAAGCTGTACTTTATGATGGGTTCATTCTCTCTCTCTCTCTCTCTGTCTCTCTTTCCCTCTCTCTCCCTCTCTCCCTCTCTCCCTCTCCCCCTCTCCCCATCTTCCCATCTCCCCCTCTCCCCCAGCTCCTTCCGTATGTATAATACTTGAATAAAAGTTTTTCCAAAATCCCATTGTTTGATTTTAAGAGGTGATCTGCTCTTTCTCTCTGGAAGTGTTTACATTTTCTTTTTGCTTTTGATATTTTGAAATATTAATATAATGTGACTAAGAGTGAGTTTATTCTTACCTGCTTATCCCTCTATAAGATCTTTTAATCTAAAGTCTTTCATTTTTTTCTAATCGTGGGAACAAATTTCAGTTATTGTTTCTTTAAATGTTTTCAGCTGGGTGTGGTGGCTCACACCTGTAATCCCAGCGCTTTGGGAGGCTAAGGAGGGAGGATTGCTTGATGCCAGGGGTTTGTGACCAGCCTGGGAAACATAGTGATACCTCATCTCTACAAAAAATAAACAAAATTAGCTGGGCATGATAACTTGCACCTGTAGTCCTAGCTACTCAGGAGACTGAGGTGGGAGTATTGCTTGAGCCCAGGAGTTCGAGCTTGCAAATGAGCTGTGATTGTGCCACTGCACTCCAGCCTGGGCAACAGAGTGAGATCCTATCTCAAAATAAATAATAAATAAATAAATGTTTTCTTACCTATGTTTAGTTATTTTCTCCTTCTAGGCTTTTTAATTTTTTTTTTTTAAGACAGGATCTCACTGTGTTGCTAGGCTTGTCTTGAGCTCCCAGCCTTGAGCCATCCTCCCACCTTGGCTTCCCCAAGTGCTGGGATTATAAGTGTGATTCACCACAATTGTTTCCCTTCTAGGATTTTTACTATCTACATGCTGACACTTCTACTTCTGTCTTCCATATTTCTTAAGTTCTTTTTTAAAATATACATTTCATACCCTTTAATCTCCAACATTCTCTGGGTGATTTTCTTGACCCAAACTTCCATATCACTAATTCATTCTTTAGATTTCTTCATTCTGCTATTTAATCTATTAAGTTCCTTTTAAAACACCATTATATTTTTCATCTGTTTTTTTCACAGATCTGTTTTGACCCATTGTTGCTCATTGTTTTTCAATATGTGTTTATTCTTGAAACATTTTATAAACTGTGATCTCCTGTTTTGTCTTTGAAGATATTTGTTGTACTTATTTTGAACTGTGTCTCATCAGCTGTGCTTTACCAATTTTTAATTTTTTTCTTTCTTTTTTTTCCAAGACAAGGTCTAGCTCTGTCATCCAGGCTGGAGTGCAGTTGCATGATCACAGCTCACTGCAGCCTCAACCTTCCAGGCTTAAGTGATCTTCCCACCTCAGCCTCCTGGGTAGCTGGGACTGTAGGTGTGCACCACTATGCCCAACTAATTTTTAAAATTTATTTTATTTTATTTTTTGGGACGGAGTCTCTGTCTATTGCCCAGGCTGGAGTACAGTGGTGCAGTCTCGGCTCACTGCAACCTCTGTCTCTCAGGTTCAAGTGATTCTCGTGCCTCAGCCTCCTGAGTAGCTGGGATTACAGGTGCCCACCACTACTCCTGGTGAAGTTTTGTATTTTTAGTAGAGACAGGGTTTACTATATTGGCCAGGCTGGGTCTGGAACTCCTGACCTCAGGTGATCCACCTGCCTCAGCCTCCCAAAGTGCTGGGATTACAGGCATGAGCCACCATGTCCGGCCTTAGTTTAAATTTTTTGTAGAGATGGTATTGCTATGTTGCCCAGGCTGGTCTCAAACTCCTGGGCGCAAGGGATCCTCCCACCTCAGCTTCCCAAAGTGTTGGGATTACAGGCATGAGCCACTGGGCCCGGTCTCCATTGTTTATTTTCAATCCTTTTGAATTTTTAAATGTTGTTTCCCCAACTCAGATGTTATTTTACTTTATGAGCCCAGACACACTAGTCTTCCCCTGGGTGTCTCACCTGTCTGGTAATGTGTGTCCAGGGTCATGCGGGGACGGGGAAGGGTGGGCTATGGCTTGTGTTCAGCAGTGTTGAGCATGTGAGTATGTGCAGCAGGATGTAGGCCTCCGGTGATCTCTGGCCTTGCAGCCTGAACCCAGGCCTTCTTATTTCCCTGTCCTTGGGAGGCCTTGTTTTGCCCTACCCTTGGACACTGCTGTTTCTAAGAGCTGTCATTTTTTTGGCTGAAATCTCCTTGTCTCCTTGGCTAAGGGTATGAGGAGGAGTGGCCAAAGCCAGGCATTCTGTGTATACCTGTTGTTCTCTATTCTGAAGCCTTGACAGGCATGCAGTTCCTCCCCACCCCATGCCCTCCACCATGGAAATAGGGGAGGGAAAAGAATGTCTCTAAAATCCCTTACAGACTGTTCCTGGGTGGGTGCCTGCCTGCCCTCTTATTTTCTGAGCTGTTTTCCATCCTACATTGGGACCCAACCATCTTCTGGCTGCCCAGGAGATGATCAGTTTTTACATCATTTCCTCAGATTCATGAACCTTCCTAGCACCTTCATGATTTCTCCAGAATTGGATGAAGGGGAAGGAGCCAGCAGCCCTTGTTTATCACCTTGCCAGAAACCAGAGTGGTTCATGAGTCTGGACTTTAAGAGCAGTCTCTTCATGGTCATGTGACCTTGGACTAATCCCTGAAGTTGTTGGTGTCTCAGTTTTCACATGTATGAAATCTGAATAATTATCTGCTTCGAAGGCTGTTGGACGGCTGGCATAGCATGGGCACGTGGTGTCTGTTAATAAACATTCATTGTTGTTGTTATGATATCATTTGGGCAGGGAGCTGAGGTTGGTGGTTGGATGGTAGATTTGAATGTCATTTCCCTAAGGGAGTTAATAGAGTAAGGAATAAAGGAAGCTTGGGAAGTGGCTCCATTGTTTAGAGGGAGTAAGAAAATAAGATGGAGAGGGAAGGCGTAGCCTGCCAAAGGGAGAGTCCAGAGGCCAGAGAAAGGACACTCTTGAGGTGTGTGTAGTGAGCCATCCTCAGGACCATATGCCCAGCAGAAAGCAGCTTTTTTTTTTTTTTTTTTTCCAGTCTGTTAGTCTATTGGAATTTTCAGGTAGATGCTCCCTGGTGAACTTAGATCAGTTTTAGTGGAGAGAAGGGGACAGAAGCCAGATTGCACTGACTTGAGAAATAAATGGGAGGTGAGGAAATAGAGACAAATATAGACCTTTTCCCAAAAATGCTTGGCTGTGAAGAAGAGAGATTAAGGCAATAGCTGGCAGGGGTGTCAAGTCAGAAGAAATGCAAGTGGGCTGGTTTCTTGTGGGGAAGGAGCCAGTTCCATCTCCCCTATTTATTTTTCCTTTTCTTTCCTCCTTCCTCTTCCTGCCCTCCTTCCCTCTTTGCTCTTCCTTCCTTCTAGTTTATGTCCATATGTTTAACTTGGCATCTTTCTAAAGATATATCCTAGGTGACTAGGAAAATCCAGAGGGGATTTTCTCCAGAGGGGGAGAGGGGACAGGGAGGAGGTGGGGAGAGAGATTGAGAAGAGAGAGATTGAGATTGGGGCTGCTGGAGGAGGGAAGGAACAAATGGTTAATGAGGACTTTCCCTGAGAAGGCAGAAGGGTGGGGTTGGGGGCGGGGCTTGGATTATTTCCCAAAGTTGCAGGAGATGGGGAGGGGAGAATGGCTGTTACTGTAGGTAGGTAAGTTTCCAATGGGGGAAAATGGGATGGAGGAATAATCAGGGGTCCTTGCATTGCATTCAGTTTGGTTGATGAAAAACCTCAATAGGCCTAAAATTAACATATTCAGTTTTCCCAGAGACTGGGAATATTCCACTCACAGAGATTCCATGCAGGACTGAGATAAGGCCAGGTGTGGGGAAGGGCTTTGTGAATTGTGAGCTGTTAGTGCTGACGAGGGAAAGGCATTCATTGAAGATAGCCAGTTTTGCCTGGTTATTGGCTCAGATCATGCCAGGACTCAGTGATTCAAGCTCAGACCCAGTGATGACCTTGGGGAGACACAGAGAGATTATGGCTGGAAGTTCCTTTTTTGGAGTGATTCTACTGTAATTATCGGGGAACTACTACTTCATTGTGAGGTGCCCCTGGGAGCTTAGAATTGAGGAAACAGGCTGTCTCCCACAGTCCCACAACAAAGTGAATGCATAGAAATACAACTGAAGGGGGCCAAATGGACCCCAGGCCTGCAAAATTTCACCATACCCAGGCTGAATGTCTTCACAGGGGGCCTGTGACAGGGTATTTTAGGCTCAGATGATATTAGTAGGGATAACACCTCTTAGATTCTGTTTTCAGCTATTTGGTTGTGTGTGTGTGTGTGTGTGTGTGTGTGTGTGTGTGTGTGTGTGTTGGAAGGTAGAATTTATCCACTAAATTCAGATATGCAAAAAAAAAAAAAAAGCAAACAAGGAAGGCGTGGGTAAGCATATTTCTGGGAAAAAAAGAAAAAATTAAAAAAGGTGAGGGAGGGGTAATAATATTCTTGATTTTCTAATATTCTGCTTATGGGTACTTATAAGTACTCATATAGCTGAGAACAAAAGGTGTTAAGAACCCTCAGTTTCCAAAGGGAGGTGCTAGACAAGCTATGCAGAACATGCTAAATGGGGACCTAGAAAACCTGGTCCTTTAAGGATCTAAAAGAGCCTGGTTGATGATGGAGAGAGGACTAATAGCAGGAACTTATTTAACTACTGTGTGTTTTCCTCTGCCCATACCTTAAGTGAAGAGAAGGGCTCCCTGAGAACTACTGGGGAGAATGTTAACATCTTGTGGAGTTTAGCGGTGATCTGGGAGAGATGCCTGCTCCTTCCTAGAATTGTCTAAAGGCAAGGGACTGGCTAGAGCCTCCCTGAGTAGGCAAGGGTACCAGGAGAACAAGTTGGGCTTCCAGCTGGCGAGGGAACTCAAGTCATGCAGTCCTCTGGGATTAGCCTCTCAGGGTACAGATATAATGATGATTGGGTTGGCTTATGTATGTGTGTGTTGTGTGTGTGTGTGTGTGTGAGAGAGAGAGAGAGAGCGACAGAGAGAGAATGAGAGAGAACTGGAAGTTGTCAACAAGAAGAGTCAAACTCTGTAAAATATTTGAAGAGATTTATTCTGAGCCAAATATGAGTGTCACAGCCCCGGGAGAGCCTGAGAACATGTGCCCAAAGTGGTCAAGCTATAGTTTGGTTTTATACATTTTAGGGAGACATAAGACATCAGTCAGTACATGTAAAATGCACATTGGTACACTGGTTTAGTAGAGAAAGGTGGGACAACTCGAAGGTGGGGGTGGGGCAGGGGCTTCCAGGTTATAGGTGGATTCAACGATTTTCTGATTGGCAATCTGTTAAAAGAATTATTATCCCAAGACGGCTCTTAGGGGGTCCATTCCAAGATGGCTGAATAGGAACAGCTCTGGTCTGCAGCTCCCAGCATGATCCACACAGATGACAGGTGATTTCTGCATTTCCAACTGAGGTACCTGGTTCATCTCATTGGGACTGGTCGGAAAGTGGGTGCAGCCCATGGAGGGTGAGCCAAAGCAGGGTGGGGCATCACCTCACCCAGGAAGTGCAAGGGGTCAGGGGATTTCCTTTTCCTAGCTAAGGGAAGCCGTGACAGACTGTACCAGGAAAATTGGGATACTGCCACCTAAACACTGTACTTTTCCATTGGTCTTTTTTTTTTCTTTTGAGAAGGAGTCTTGCTTTGTCGCCCAGGATGGAGTGCAGTGGCACGATCTCAGCTCACTGCAAGCTTCACCTCCTGGGTTCATGCCATTCTCCTGCCTCAGCCTCCTGAGTAGCTGGGACTACAGGCGCCCGCCGCCATGCCCGGCTAATTTTTTTTTCTTGTATTTTTAGTAGAGATGGTGTTTCACCGTGGTCTTGATCTCCTGACCTCGTGATCTGCCTGCCTCAGCCTCCCAAAGTGCTGGGATTACAGGTGTGAGCCACCGCACCTGGCTTCCATCGGTCTTAGCAAACGACACACCAGGAGATTATATCCCGCACCTGGCTCAGCTGGTCCCATGCCCACGGAGCTCACTGCTAGTCTGAGATCAAACTGCGAGGTGGCAAACCTTGCTGGGGGAGGAGCGTCCACCATTGCTGAGGCTTGAGTAGGTAAACAAAGCGGCCGGGAAGATCCAACTGGGTGGAGCCCACCACAGCTCAACAAGGCCCTCCTGCCTCTGTGGACTCCACCTCTGGGGGCAGGGCATAGCTGAACAAAAGGCAGCAGAAACTTCTGCAGAATTAAACCTCTCTGTCTGACAGCTCTGAAGAGAGCAGTGGTTCTCCCAGCATGGTGTATGAGCAGTGAGAACAGACAGACTGCCTCCTCAAGTGGGTCCCTGACCCCCGTGTAGCCTAAATTGGAGACACCTTCCAGTAGGGACTGACTGATACCTCATATAGCTGGATGCTCCTCTGAGATGAAGCTTCCAGAGGAAGGATTGAGGAGCAATATTTGCTGTTCTGCAGCCTCCACTGGTGATACCCAGGCAAACAAGGTCTGGAGTGGACCTCCAGCAAACTCCAACAGACCTGCAGCTGAGGGTCCTGACAGTTAGAAGGAAAACTAACAAACAGGAATAACATCAACATCAACAAAAAGGACATTCACACCAAAACTCCATCTGTGGGTCACCATCATCAAAGACCAAAGGTAGATAAAACCACAAAGATGGGGAGAAACCAGAGCAGAAAAGCTGAAAAGTCTAAAAACCAGAGTGCCCCTTCTCCTCCAAAGGATTGCAGCTCCTCACCAGCAACAGGACAAAGAAGGATGGAGAATGACTCTGACAAGTTGACAGAAGTAGGCTTCAGAAAGTTGGTAATAACAAACTTCTCCGAGCTAAAGGAGGATGTTCGAACCCATCACAAGGAAGCTAAAAACATTGAAAAAAGATTAGATGAATGGTAACTGGAATAAACAGTGTAGAGAAGACCTTAAATGACCTGATGGAGCTGAAAACCATGGCACGAGAACTATGTGATGCATGCATAAGCTTCAGTAGCCTATTTGATCAAGTGGAAGAAAGGGTATCATTGATTGAAGATCAAATTAAAGAAATGAAGCAAGAAGAGAAGTTTAGAGAAAAAAGAGTGAAAAGAAATGAACAAAGCCTCCAAGAAATATGAGACTATGTGAAAAGACCAAATCTACGTTTGATTGGTGTACCTGAAAGTGATGGGGGGAATAGAACCAAGCTGGAAACCACTCTTCAGGATATTATCCAGGAGAACTTCCCCAACCTAGCAAGGCAGGCCAACATTCAAATTCAGGAAATACAGAGAACATCACAAAGATACTCCTCAAGAAAAGCAACCCCAAGACACATAATTGTCAGATTCACCAAGGTTGAAATGAAGGAAAAAATGCTAAGGGCAGCCAGAGAGAAAGGTCTGGTTACCCACAAAGGGAAGCCCATCAGAATAACAGCGGATCTCTTGGCAGAAACCCTACAAGCCAGAAGAGAGTGGGGACCAATATTCAACATTCTTAAAGAAAAGGATTTTCAACCCAGAATTTCATATCCAGCCAAACTAAGCTTCATAAGTGAAGGAGAAATAAAATCCTTTACAGACAAGCAAATGCTGAGAGATTTTGTCACCATCAGGCATGCCTTACAAGAGCTCCTGAAGGAAGCACTAAACATGGAAAGGAACAACCAGTACCAGCCACTGCAAAAACATGCCAAACTGTAAAGACCGTCAATGCTAGGAAGAAACTGCATCAACTAACGGGATAATAACCAGCTAACATCATAATGACAGGATCAAATTCACACATAACAATATTAACCTTAAATGTAAATAGGCTAAATGTCCCAATTAAAAGACATAGACTGGCAAATTAGATAAAGAGTCAAGACCCATCAGTGTACTGTATTCAGGAGACCCATCTCATGTGCAGAGACACACATAGGCTCAAAATAAAGGGATGGAGGAAGATCTACCAAGCAAATGGAAAGCAAAAAAAAGCAGGGGTTGCAGTGCTAGTCTCTGATAAAACAGACTTTAAACCAACAAAGATCAAAGGAGACAAAGAAGGCCATTACATAATGGTAAAGGAATCAATTCAAGAAGAAGAGCTAACTATCTTAAATATATATGCACCCAATACAGGAGCACCTAGATTCATAAAGCAAGTCCTGAGAGACCTAAAAAGAGACTTAAACTCCCACACAATAATAATGGGAGACTTTAACACCCCACTGTCAATATTAGACAGAGCAGTGAGACAGAAGGTTAACAAGGATATCCAGGACTTGAACTCAGCTCTGTACCAAGCAGACCTAATAGACATCTACAGAACTCTCCACCCCAAATCAACAGAGTATACATTCTTCTCAGCAACACATCACACTTATTCCAAAATTGACCACATAGTTGGAAGTAAAGCACGCCTCAGAATGTAAAAGAACAGAAATCACAACAAACTGTCTCTCAGACCACAGTGCAATCAAATTAGAACTCAGGATTAAGGAACTCACTCAAAACTGCACAACTACATGGAAACTGAACACCTTGATCCTAAATAACTACTGGGTAAATAACGAAATGAAGGCAGAAATAAAGATGTTCTTTGAAACCAATGAGAACAAAGACAAAATGTACCGGAATCTCTGAGACACATTTAAAGCAGTGTGTAGAGGGAAATTTATAGCACTAAATGCCCACAAGAGAAAGCAGGAAAGATCTAAAATTGACACTCTAACATACAATTAAAGAACTAGAGAAGCAAGAGCAAATAAATTCAAAAGCTAGCAGAAGGCAAGAAATAACTAAGAACAGAACTGAAGGAGATAGAGACACAAAAAACCCTTCAAAAAATCAATGAATCCAGGAGCTGGTTTTTTGAAAAGATCAACAAAACTGATAGACCACTAGCAAGACTAATAAAGAAGAAAAGAGAGAAGAATCAAATAGATGCAATAAAAAAATGATAAAGGGGATATCACCACTGATCCCACGGAAATACAAACTACCATCAGAAAATAATATAAACACCTATATGCAAGTCAACTAGAAAATGTAGAATAAATGGATAAATTCCTGGACACATATACCCTCCTAAGACTAAACCAGGAAGAAGTGGAATCTCTGAATAGACCAATAACAGGCTCTGAAATTGAGGCAATAATTAATAGCCTACCAACCAAAAAAAGTTCAGGACCAGACAGACTCACAGCCGAATTCTACCAGAGGTATAAAGAGGAGCTGGTACCATCCTTCTGAAACTCTTCTCATCAGTAGAAAAAGGGAATCCTCCCTAACTCATCTTATGAGGCCAGCATCATCCCGATACCAAAACGTGGCAGAGACACAACAAAAAAAGAGAATTTTAGACCAATATCCCTGATGAACATTGATGTGAAAATCCTCAATAAAATACTGGCAAACCAAATTCAGCAGCACATCAAAAAGCTTATCCACCAATATCAGGTTGGCTTCATCCATGAGATACAAGGCTGGTTCAACATATGCAAATCAATACACGTAATCCATCACAGAAACAGAACCAATGACAAAAACTACATGATTATCTCAATAGATGCAGAAAAGGCCTTCGACAAAATTCAACAGCCCTTCATGCTAAAAGCTCTCAATAAACTAGATATTGATAGAAGGTATCTCAAAATAATAAGAGCTATTTATGACAAACTCACAGCCAGTATCATACTGAATGGGCAAAAACTGGAAGCATTCCCTTTGAAAACTGGCACAAGACAGGGATGCCCTCTCTCACCACTCCTATTCAACATAGTGTTGGAAGTTCTGGCCAGGGCCATCAGGCAAGAGAAAGAAATAAAGGGTATTCAATTAGGAAAAGAGGAAGTCAAATTGTCCCTGTTTGCAGATAACATGATTGTGTATGTAGAAAACCCCATTGTCTCAGCCCTCAGAAGTAACACCACATATCTACAACCATGTGATCTTTGACAAACGTGACAAAAACAAGAAATGGGGAAAGGATTCCCTATCTAATAAATGGTGCTGGGAAAACTGGCTAGCCATATGTAGAAAGCTGAAACTGGATCCCTTCCTTACACCTTATACAAAAATTAATTCAAGATGGATTAAAGACTTAAATGTTAGATCTAAAACCATAAACACCCTAGAAGAAAACCTAGGCAATACCATTCAGAACATAGGCATGGGTAAGGACTTCATGACTAAAACACCAAAAGCAATGGCAACAAAAGCCAGAATAGACAAATGGGATCTAATTAAACTAAAGAGCTTCTGCACAGTAAAAGAAACTACCATCAGAGTGAACAGGCAACCTACAGAATGGGAGAAAATTTTTGCAATCTACCCCTCTGACAAAGGGCTGATATCCAGAATCTACAAAGAACTTAAACAAATTTACAAGAAAAAATCAAACAACCCCATCAAAAAGTGGGCAAAGGATATGAACAGATGCTTCTCAAAAGACATTATGCAGCCAACGGACACATGAAAAAATGCTAATCATCACTGGTCATCAGAGAAATGCAAATCAAAACCACAATGAGATACCATCTCACACCAGTTAGAATGGCCATCATTAAAAAGTCAGGAAACAACAGGTGCTGGAGAGGATGTGGAGAAATAGGAACACTTTTACACTGTTGGTGGGACTGTAAACTAGTTCAACCATTATGGAAGACAGTGTGGCGATTCCTCAAGAATCTAGAACTAGAAATACCATTTGACCCAGCCGTCCCATTACTGGGTATATACCCAAAGGATTATAAATCATGCTGCTATAAAGACACATGCACACATATGTTTATTGCAGCACTATTCACAATAGCAAAGACTTGGAACCAACCCAAATGTCCATGAATGATAGACTGGATTAAGAAAATGTGGCATGTATACACCATGGAATATTATGCAGCCATAAAAAACTATGAGTTCATGTCCTTTGTAGGGACATGGATAAAACTGGAAACCATCATTCTGAGCAAACTATCGCAAGGACAGAAAACCAAACACCACATGTTCTCACTCATAGGTGGGAACTGAACAATGAGAACACTTGGACACAGGGTGGGGAACATCACACCCCTGGGCCTGTTGTGGGGTGGGGGGAGGGGGGAGGGATAGCATTAGGAGAAATACCTAATGTAAATGATGAGTTAATGGGTGCAGCACACCAACATGGCACATGTATGCATATGTAACAAACCTGTACATTGTGCACATGTACCCTAGAACTTAAAGTGTATAAAAAAAAAATTATCCAAAGACCTGGAATCAATAGAAAGAGATGTCTGGGTTAAGATAAGGGGTTGTGAAGACCAAGGTTTTATCATACAGATAAAGCCTCTGGGTAGTAGGTTTCAGAGCTCTTACCAGACCTAAAAAAGGTCAGATTCTTAGATAATTTTTTCCTGGATCAGGGAAACGACCTGGAAAGGGAAGGGGCTTCTCTGCAGAATGTAGATCTTCCCCTCAAGAGATAGCTTTGCAGGGCCTTTTCAAAAAATGTCAAATAAATATATTTTGGGGTAAAATACTTTAGTTTCTTTCAGGGCCTGCTATCTGTCATGTTATGCAATACTAGATTCAGGCTGGAATTTGGTGTCTTACTGCTAAAGAAAAGTCTTTTTTTGTCAGTCTTAACTTCTCTGTTTTAATGTTAATGCTGATCAGCTGTGCCTGAATTCCAAAGGGAAGAGGATATAATAAGACATAACTGACCCCTGCTTCCTATCATGGCCTGAACTATTTTTCAGGTTAACTTTGGAATGCCCTTGGCAGAAAGGAGGGGTCCATTCAGTTGGTTGAAAGGCTTAGAGTTTTATTTTTGGTTTACAAGTCCAACCTCAGCTGAGACACTCATTATTCTCAGCATCCTCCTTCAGAGAGCCCCAGCTTAGAATGACCTCAGGAGTTCCACCTAGTATCCTCTTCTCCTTCTAGAATTCTCTGGGGGGTGACTAGAAAAAAACATGGTGCTTAGCTCAGAGCCAAGTCATTTTGGCAGCTTCTCATCTGTGGCACTCATGTGCAAATATAAGGATGGGTGTTGGGTCAGCCTGGGCCTGGTCTCCAGAGATATGGCCCTTCCAGACCTCCACTTTCCTTGAACTTCCAGGCTTCCTGCTGTCCATCACATAACCTGTTATCCCTGGCCAAGGACATGGGGTAAAAGAGCAACCACCTAAGTTGCCAGTGCTGGGTGCTGGAGCCTTGAGATTTATTGCACTTAGGCTTAGCTGAGAAAAGGATTAAAGATGTGGGGAAAAGTCATAAGTTACCACACTTCAACAGAGTGTGTGAAATCTCAGTGCCACTCAGACAGCAGACTGCATAGTTGAAGTTTCTCCACCCTCCCTGAAAGATTTCACAGAGCCCATGGGCACATCCACAAACCGGGCACATGCACGAACAAGGCCCCTCTTCTCCAGCCAGCAACCCAAACCAAGACAGGATGTACTCACATTGTTAGGCCTCTTGTTGAGAAAGAGCTTAGATTTCTTTTGTCAGGCAGACCTAGACTCTTACTTTATTTTATTTTTGGTAGATACTGGGTCTCACTATGTTGTCCAGGCTGATCTCAAATTCCTGGCCTCAAGCAATCCTCCTGTCTCAGCCCTCCATAGCACTGGGATTATACCCAGCCACTGGGATTTTTTTTTTCTTTTAAGAGACAGAGCCTCTTTTTCCTAGGCTGTAGTGCAGTGGCATAATCATAGTTCACTGTAATCTCAAACTCCTGGGCTCAAGGGATACTCCTGCCTCAGCCTCCCAAGGAGTTGGGACAACAGCAGCATGGCACCATACTTGGCTAAATAAAAACAAAAAAATTTATAGAGGCAGGGTCTTGCTATGTTGCCCAGTTTGGTCTTAAATGCCTGGCTTCAAGTGATCCTCACACCTCAGCCTCCCGAAGTGTTGGGATTCAGAGGTGAGCCACTGCATCCACAGACCTGGATTCTAGGCCTGGCTTTATCACGTACTAGCTGTGGGATCTTGGATGTGTGTGTGGTGCTTCCTCTTGGAGCCTCACTTTCTTTATCCTTGGAGATAACACTATTCTAAAGAGTGTTTTTATTAAGAGGCTGAGGCAGGAGGATAGCTTGAGCCCCGGAGTTCAAGACCAGCCTGGGCAACATGGTGAAACCCCATCTCTACAAAAAATACAAAAAAATTATCTGGGCACGGTGGTGTGTGCCTGGAGTCCCAGCTACTCAAGAGGCTGAGGTGGGAGGATCACCTGAGGTGGAGGCTGCAATGAGCCATGATTGCACCACTGCTGCATTCCAGCCTGGGTGACAGAGTGAGACCCATCTCAAAAAAAAAAAAAAAAAAAAAAAAAAAAAAGAAGGTGGTTGTAAGGATGAATTGGATAACACACATAAAGTGACTTTCATAGTGCCTGGAAAGAATAAGCACACAAGTTGCTTTCTTTCCTTGTTAGCTCTTCCCCACACCAATGTCTCTAATGGTATTCATTGGGAAACCGCTGCTTGTTGGGAAGAGATGGGGAGGGAAGGTTTCTGCCCCACACCCTTGTAATAGGCGCATTTCTTCCCAGCCAGCCACTGCCAGTGGGGAATGCCTTCACCTGTAGAACTAGTGGGGATGACACCATGTGGGACACCAGGGGCTAGGTGTGTTGAAGACTGAGAGGCCAATGCAGAGGCCCAAAGGGACAGGCAAAAACCCATGACCTGAAGGATCTGGCTCCAGGCCCTCTCCTCTAGGGCCCTTTCCGAAATCTAATGGCCTCCTCACCAGATCACTGGCTCAGACTTCACCTTGAATCCATCTTCCACACTGCCCAAGAGGGAGCTTTCTAAAACACTATCGTGTTCATGTCTTTCCTCCTCTTAAAACCTTTCAGTGGCTTCCTAATATTTAGAACTTGTTTTTCAATAATGAGTTATGACCCTGTTTGTGGGCTGTAGAATCAATTTAGTGAGTTGTAACCAGGATTTAAACTATTTAATAGGCTGAATGCCAGCCGGAATCACATGTAATTATTGCTCTGTGAAACATTTATTTCAGAGTTTAAAAAATGTTAAGTATATATTCTAAGTGGCAATTTGAGACACCATATTTGACTGTGATTTAGGATAGTTTTGACATGCTGTCAAATATGTGATGATTTTAAACAACTTTGTATTGGATGTAACATGTATCCAGTAAAGTGCACAAGTCTTAAGGATACAGCTTTATGAATTTTTACATATGCGTACTCTCATTTAAGTCAAGATATACAATATATTTGGTACCCCAAAAAGGCCTCGTGCCCCTTCCTAGTCAATCATTATTCTGACTGCTGTAACCATCAGTTAGTTTGGCCTGTTCTTGAACTCCATGTAAATGGAATCTAAGAATGTATACTTTTTGGGGTTTGGGTCTTTGGCTCAACATTATGTCCATGAGATGCATTCATGATGATGCAGATAGATGTAGTTTGTCCATTTGCATTGTTGTATTTCATTGTATACACACACCAGAATTTAATGATCCAATTCTCCTGTCGGTGGACATATGGGCTGTTTCTTAAAGTTTTGGCTACTATAAATAAAGCTCTTGTACATGTCCTTTTTAAATTTAAATTTTATTTTTATTTATTTTTTATAGATGGTGTCTCACTGTGTTGCCCAGGCTGGAGTACAGTACCATGATGATAGCTCACTGTAACCTTGAACTCCAGGGCTTGAGGGGGTCCTCTTGCCTCAGTCTCCTGAGTAGCTGGGACTACAGGCATGTGCCACTATGGGCCTGGCTTCTTGTACATGTCTTTTTGTGGACATAACTGCTCAATTCTTTTGTGGACATATCCGCTCAATAATATCAAGAATAAATTTTCTGGGTCACAGGGTAGATAGATGTATGATAACTATGAAAACTCCCAATTTTCCAAAGTGGTTACATTTGAGACTTACACATACATATGTCTATGCATGTATTTATTTTTAGACAGGGTCTCACTCTGTTGCTGAGGCTGGAGTGCAGTGGCGTGATCTTGGCTCATTGCATGCTCCACCTCCCAGGTTCAAGCGATTCTCCTGGCTCAGCCTCCCGAGTAGTTGGGATTACAGGTGCCCACCACCACACCTGGCTAGTTTTTGTATTTTTAGTAGAGATGGGGTTTCACCATGTTGGCCAGGCTGGGATATGTCTATGTATTTATGATGTATATATACATACATGTGTGGTCCAAGTAGCCATGTTAAATAATTTTATTATTATGGGTCTTGGTAAAAAAACAAAAACAAACACAAATAAACTTTGAAAGCTACTCATTAGAGGAAAAAGTCAAATTCCTTAGCACTGCTTAGCATGCCTTACAAGGCCTGGCATGGTCGGGCATGACCTGTTTCTTCTCTCTACTGCCTCATCTACCGCCCACTATTCCAGGTCTCTTCTCAATTGCCTGACAATTTTTTTTTCCTCTTCCTTGTTTGTGAACTCCAACTTGTCCCCCAATATTCGTTTCTAATTTTAGTTTTTCCAGGAAGCTTTTCCTGGCCATCACTTTCTCCTCTCCCTTTTAGCCTCTTTATAACTGGCACATCCCTCTGTCCTCATAGCTAGTGCTTTGTATTCTGCCTATCTCCCAACTCGTTTCCTAATTCATGAGCTCCTGCAGGAAAAACTGTGATCCATCTTTAGAGCCCAGGGTGAACACTTGTTGTTTGCCTTCCCACCTCCATTATTCTTTTTTTTAGTAACAGCTTCTAGTTTTAATCTGGGGTACTACCTTGCGTTCCTTCATTCTCTATCCAGGTAGCTCAGATGTGGTCCTATTCACCTATCAAAGAGATGCTTGTGCTCAAGGTCTCAGTGTATCAGAATATCCCGTCTCCTTGGCCATACAGCTTGGTTGCCTGGCTACTTGGAAAGGTCTTTGGGAGGCACAGGCCACATTGTCTTCTCCATCCTCTGCCACTGTGTGGTCTCTAGCCCATTGTATATTGGGCTAGGACTGGTCCTGTGCTAAAGGACTTTACATCTTGATATGATTTGACTGTGTCCCCAGCCAAATCTCATCTTGAATTGTAGTTCCCATAATCCCCATGTGTTGTGGGAGGGACCCAGGGGTAGGTAATTTAATCATGGGGGCAGTTCCCTCCATGCTCTTCTCACGATAGTGGGTGAGTTCTCATGAGATCTGATGGTTTTATATGGGGCTTTTCCCCCTTTTGCTTGGCACTTCTTTCTTCTGCTGCCATGTAAAGAAGGACATGTTTCCTTCCCCTCTTGCCATGATTGTAAATTTCCTGAGGCCTCCCCAGCCATGCTGCTATGAGTCAATTCAACCTCTTTCCTTAATAAATTACCCAGTCTCAGGTATGCCTTTTTTTAGCAGTGTGAGAATGGACTAATACACATCTCTAATTTCATTTAATTTTCACGGTAGCCCTGTGAAGTATAGATGCTATGCATTTACAGATGAGGGCTTAGGTTCAGGGAGGTTAAATGGCACATGGCCAATGCACTTGTAGAACTGGGACTTAGACAAAAAGCTCAGGGCTGCTTTTGAATAAATGATACAGTATAAAACATTTCTATATTGGGAGCAGATGGATGAAGAAAGTAATTTTTATGTGTGGGTAAGTTTTCCACGGGTGTTGCAGGGGTGGACCTCTCCCTTTTTTCCAAGCATTTAAAATATGCTATTTCATTGTTTTTTGGCCTCCATTGTTTCTGATGAATAAGTTGTTCCTCAGTATGTAATTTGTCTTTTTCTCTGGATAGGTTTATAATTTTTTCTTTATCTTAGTCAACAGTAATTTGATTATGATGTGCCTAGACATGGTTTTCTTTGTATTTACCATATTTTTGGTACTTTCTGAATTTCTTGAATCTCCTTCTTTTTTTTTTGAGACAGTCTTGCTCTGTAATCCAGGCTGGAGTGCAGTGGTAAGATGTCGGCTCACTGCAACTTCTGCCTCCCAGGTTCAAGCAATTCTCATGCCTTAGCCTCCTGAGTAGTTGAGATTACAGGCATGTGCCACCACATCCAACTATTTTTTTGTAGAGAGGGGGTTTTGCCATGTTGGCCGGTCTGGTCTCAAACTCCTGGCCTCAAGTAATCCCCCCTCCTTGGCCTCCCAAAGTGCTGGTATTACAGGCATAAGCCACTGTGCCTGGCTTGAATCTCTTGACTGAATTTTTTCTATTGAATTTGCAAAATTTTTGGCCATCATTCCTGCAGTTATTTTTCCTCTCCACTTTTCTTCTTCTGAGAGTCTGACACATATGTCAGCCTACTTTAGGTTGTCCCATTGATGCTGTGTTCATACTAAAAACATTTTTTTCCTTTATGGCTCAGTTTAAATAATTTCTATCAACCTGTTTTCTCTTATACTTTCAGAGTATCCGATATGCTGTTATTCTGTCTAGTGAATTTTTAAGTTCAATTGCTATATTTTTCAATTTTTGGATTTACATTTGGCTTACTTTTTAGAGTTTTCTTATTTCTCTTATAATTCACCAGTTCTTCTTCTGTCACATTAATCCTTTTCTATAAGATTAAAAAAATTACAGTTATGTACTACACAATGATGTTTTGGTCAGTTATGGACCACATATGACAGTGGTCCCATAAAATTATAATGGAGCTGGAAAATTCCTATCACCTAGTAACACTGTGGTCATCATCATGTCTCCACACAATGCATTACTCAGGTGTTTGTGGTGATGCTGGTGTAAACCTACTGGGCTGGCAGTGATATAAAAGTATAGTGCATACAATTATGTACAGTATATAATACTTGATAAAGATATAAGTATACTATACTTTTATTGTTATTGTAGCGTGTACGTCTTCTAGTTGTAAAAAAAAATTACTGTAAAATGGTATGCTGTGTTACACCAGCAGCAGCTTCATGTATCTTGTGTTTTTTTGTAGCTCTTGATTGCACAGTTTTCTCTTGTGTGTGATTTAATCTCATTTTGTTTTATTCATTGTGGGTCCCTAAGCATACAAGATATCCTGCTAATGTTGTCAGTAGGAGGCCACAGTGAGTAACTGACCTGGAAATGAAATTAAAAGTGATTAATTAAGGGACAGGGCACAGTGGCTCATTCCTATAACCCCAGTGCTTCAAGAGCGTGAGGTGGAAGGATGGCTTCAGACCAGGAGTTCGAGACCAGTCTGGGCAACATAGTAAGACCCTGTCTCTACAAAAAAAAAAAAAAAAAAAAATTAAAAAAATGATTAAGGACTATGAAAGTGGAAAATCAGTGATGGTTATTTCTTGCCAGAAAGGCATGCCCCATCGACCCTAGCTACAATCTTGAAGTATAAGAACAAAGTGACGAAAGCTGGCCACGCCTTTAATCCCAGTACTTTGGGAGGTTGAGGTGGGTGGATCACTTGAGGCCAGGATTTTGAGACCAGCCTGGCCAACATGGTGAAACCACATCTCTACTAAAAATACAAAAATTAGCCGGGTGTGGTGGCATGCACCTATAATCCCAGCTACTTGGGAGGCTGAGGCATGAGAATCACTTGAACCCAGGAGGCGAAGGGTGCAGTGAGCCAAGATTGAGCCACTGCACTCCAGCCTGGGCAACAGAGCGAGACTCTGTCTCAGAAAAAAAAAAAAGTGATGAAAGCTGTTAAAGGATTTGCTTCATTGAAGGCAACGAGATAACAGAAATTCAGGAAGAGCCTCTATAAGATATGAAGAAACTTCTGATGACCTGGGTTGGAGACCAGGCACAGAAGTGTATCCCTCTCAGCACTATGACAATCATGGCCAAAGCACAAAGTTTGTTTGCAATGTTCAGGCCGGACCTAACTACAGTGTTGAAGTATTGCTAGCTCTGGGTGATTTAAACAGTTCGAACATTGTAATTCATTACATATTGTGAAAGTGAGTGGCAAGTCTGTGCATGCTGATGTGAAGGCAGCTGAAGAATTTTTGGAAACTCTAGAAAGGCTGATTATGGAGGAAAATCACTTGCCAGAGCAAATCTTCAGTATGGATGAAAACCCCCTATTCTGGAAATGGATACCTGAAAAGACTTTCATCTAGAAGGAGGCCAAGTCAATGCCAGGTTTCAAGGCTTTTAAGGACAGGACAACAGTCTTTCTTGGAAGCAATGTTGCAGGCTACAAACTGAAATCCTTTGTGATCTGGCACAGTGAGAACCCCAGGGCCTTCAAGCATACCAGTAAGCACACTACAGGAGCAGTAAGAAGTCACAGATGACCCAGCTACTCCTGAATTGCTATGCCAGTGAAATGAAGTACTATTTGGAGAATAAGATACCTTTCAAGGTTTTGCGTATTGTTTATAATGTTCCCACACATCCTCCTTTTATTGGTGATCTTCATCCCAATACCAAAGTAGTGTCTCTCCCTCCAAACATTACCTCTTTGATTGAACTAATGAATCAAGGTGTTATATCAGCTTTTAAGGACTGCTACCTGAGGAAGACCTTTGTCCAGGCTGTTGCTGCACCTGAGGGAGAGACTGAGATGACAATGATGCAATTCCGGAAGGATTACAACAGGTATGATTGCATCAAGAACCTTGGTTGGGCTTGGGGTGATGTCACCAAGAAGTATGTGAATGGCATCTGGAAGAGGACACTTAGCATTCCTCCATGACTTCAAAGGATTTGCCGAGGATGAGGAGGTTGCAAAACTCAACAAGTTTGTGGTTGAGATGGCAAACAGCTTTGACCTGGGTGTGGATGAGAATGACACTGAGGAGCTCCTAGAGGTGGTTCTTGAGGAATTGACTAATGAGGAGTTATTGGAAATGAAACAGGAATACATAGCTGAAGAAGAGGCAAGGAAAAAGGAAACTGCATGTGTTAGTCTGTTCTCACGCTGCTATAAAGAAGTGCCCAAGACCGGGCAATTTATAAAGGAAAGAGATTTAATTGACTCACAGTCCTGCATGGCTTGGGAGGCCTCAGGAAACTTACAATCATGGCAGAAGGCATCTCTTCAGGAGGGGGCAGGAGAGAGAAGAATGAGAATAGAGTGAAGGGGGAAGCCCCTTATGAAACCATCAGGTCTCATGAGAACTCAACTCATTATCACAACAGTATGGGGAAAACTGCCCCCGTGATTCAATTATCTCCACCTGGTCCCTCCCATGATACGTGGGGATTATGGGAACTACAATTCAAGATGAGATTTGGGTGGGGATACAGCCAAACCATATCGCTACAGGAGAAGAAAAAGAAGAACCCCCAAGAAAATGGACAGTGAAGGATTTGTAGCACAAGCTTTTTCAGACCTTAGCAAGTTCCTTTAAAAGCTTGGAAGCATGGAGGCAACACCAAACAGTTTCCTTTTTTTTATTATAATTTTTATTTTAGGTTCAGAGGTACATGTGCAGGTTTGTTATATCGGTAAACTGTCATGGGGACTGAAAAATTTTCATTAATAGAGAGGAATGGTGCGTAATCTGCTTACAAGCAAATCTATGAGAAAAAATGAAACAAATCAAGTAAATGACCATAGACATATTTCTGAAAAGAGTGACACCTCCACAAGAAGAGCCTCAGGCAGGTTTCTTAGGCGTTATTCCAGAAGAAGGCATTTGTCGTCATGGGAGGTGACAGCTGTGTGTGTTATTGCCACTGAAGACCTTCCAGTGGGACAAGATATGGGGATGGAAGACAGTGACATTGATCCTGACCCTGTATAGGCCTAGGCTAATGTGTTTGTGTCTTAGTTTTTAATAAAAAAGTTTAAAAAGTAAAAAAAAAAAAAATAAGAATGGATAACAGCTTGTAACGTTTATAAATATTTTTATACAGCTGTTATTATTTTGTATTAATTTGTATTTTGTATTATATTTGTATTAATTTTATTATGAAATAACTTTAGTTACAAAGTAATTATTACAAAACTTATTTTAAGCACAAACACATTATTTTGTAACAGGAGTTAAAAAGTTTATAAAGGAAAAAAGTTAGAGTAAGCTAAGTTTATTATTGAAGAAAAAATATTTTAAAAATAAATTTAGTACAGCCTAAGAGTATAATGTTGATAAAGTCTACAGTAGTGTACAGTAATGTCCTAGGCCTTCACATTCACTCACCACTCACTGACTCACCTAGAGCAACTTCCAGTCCTGCGAGCTCCATTCATGGTAAGTTCCCTTTACAGATGTATCATTTTTTTAATCTTGTTTATCATATTTTTACTGTAACTTTTCTATGTTTAGATATTTCTAGCTACATAAATATTTGTCATTGTGTTATAATTCCCTACAATATTCAGTACAGCAACATGCTGTATAGGTTTGTAATCTAAGAGTGATAAGTTATACCATATAGCCTAGGTGTGTAGTAGGCTATACCATATAGGTTTGTGTAAGTATGCTCGATGATATTCATACATAAAATTGCTTAATGATTCATTTCTCATAAGGTTCCTCTGTTGTTATGTGACACATGATTGTATTGTCATATTTTCCTGGCTGTTTGTATGTTGTATTTTTAAAGTTTTTTTCTAATTTTTTTTCAAGGTCTTTGCTATCTCCAATATCTGACTCATCTTTGGGTCTGCTTCTATTGACTATTCTCTTGACTGTCATATTTTTCTGGCTGTTTGTATGCTATATTAGGCCACTCTTGCATTTCTATAAAGAAATATCTGAGACTGGGTAATTTATAAAGAAAAGAGATTTAATTGGCTCATGGTTCTGCAGACTGTACAATCATGGTGCCAGCATCGGCTTGGCTTCTGGTAGGGTGGGGCTCAGGAATCTTACAATTGTGGCAGAAAGTGAAGAGGGAACAGGTGTCTCATACCGCAAGAGTGGGAGCAAGAGAGAGTGCGGGGGAGGTGCCACACATTCTTAACAAGATCTCTCAAAAATTTACTCACTATTGTGAGGACAGCACGAAGCCGTGAGGGATCCACCCCATGACTCAAACACCTCCCACCAGGCCCCACCTCCAACACTGGGGATTACGTTTCAACATGTGATTTGGATGGGACAAATATCGAAACCATATCATATGCCAATTAATTAAAAAGAAATTAAGCCAAGGGCTCACTATATTGTCCAGGCTGGTCTTGAACTCCTGGGCTCAAACAGTCCTCCTGCCTTAGCTTCCCCAGTAGCTGGGATTACAGACATGTGCCATTGTGTCTGGCTTATACTATATGTTTATTCTATGTAACACACTCTAGAGTCTCTGGAGTTTGCTATCTTTCTATGAAAGGCATTGAGTTTTGCCCTAGCAGATGGCTAAATCGTTGACAGACAACCTTAGTCCTGTGGAAGCTTAGTTTTAGCCTTTATTGGAGTGGATCTCTTTCAGTTTTGTCCTTATTCCTAGGGTATAGACCTAAATTCTAAGATGTGGTCCTTATTCCTAAGGTGTGGCCTGGAAAGTGTTTCAACAGAAAGGGCGCTGTGTCTATAAAGCTTCTCTATCTTGGCAGGGCTCGACTCTTTGGTCTTGCTGCAGTTTCTTGCCTCTGGGAAACTTACAGTCTCATCCTGCATATGAACTGTTTAGCAGTCAGCCAAGGATTTGAAGAGAATTGGTACACAGATTTTAGGGCACCTCTTCCATGGTTCCGTCACTTAGGATTAAGATTTTTCTCCCTAAATTTCCAGCCACTCTATTCCCCATGCAGTGTATAGATGGGGACACACCTTCAGGGGAAGAGCCAGTGAATGCAGCTCTCACTCAATGTGCTGCCTTTCATTCAAGGGTTGGATCCCCTCCCTTTCTGCCTTCTTTTGGTTGCTGTAGAGTGCTTTAAAGCAATTGTTTTGTTAAACTATTTTGTCCAGATTAGATAATTGTTACATGTGGGAGGGCTAGTTTGATAAGCTATTCTGATATTACCAGATCCTGAACCTCTTGCTCAATTTTCACCCTAGAATCTCAACACCACTGAATGTGAGAGCACTAAGAAGCCAAGGAACCAATGATAAAAGCCCTAAGCAAAACTCACCAGGGTTAATCGGAAAGAGGCAGAATGATATAATGGTTAAGGATGGGGCTTTGGAGGCAATTTTGGTTTTGAATCCCAGTCCTGCCACTTGTCAGCTGTGTGATCTTAAGAATGATGCTCAACTGATTGAGACCTTGTATTGCCGTTTACCATTTTCTTTGCTTTCCTTTTTTTTTTTTTTTTTTGATGAGGATTAAATGAAATGCTTAGCACCAGACTTGGCAAATAGTAAGGGTTTAACCCACGATGGTCACTATTATGACTAGAGAATGATATGTTCTTTCACAGCTGGGCTAGAAGGAGAGGGACACAGGGCTAAAGGATTTTTCCAGACAGTAGATTGGTGCCTTCTGTTGGGACTAGAAGTCTTTGCCTCCAACTCTAGACATTCACAGTTGTTTGGAAATAAGCAAAATTCTAAACCTCATAATTTTATTCTGTTCCAGTTAAGACTTATCAAGGGCTGGAGGGTCTGAACTAGATACATCAAAAATTTTTAAAGTGATGAGATGATGGAGTTAAACAAACTGTTCTGAACTGCATATCCAAAGACAAAAGTTAGGAGATGACAAAAACTGTCCTGAACTGCTTATCCAAAGACAAACCGTCCTGAACTGCATATCCAAAGACAAAAGCTAGCGTACCCCCAAACCCTACTTCAATGTAGACTCCCTCCCTCCCTGAGACCTCCAACTAGAGAAAAAATGGTCTTAATGACCAAAACCAAATATATCTTGATTTTTTTTTTTTTTTTAGACAGGGTCTCACTCTGTTGCCCAGGCTAGAGTACAGTGGTGAGATCACAGCTCACTGCAACCTCGACCTCCCCAGGCTTAGGTGATCCTCCTACCTCAGCCTCCCCAGTAGCTGGGACCACAGGCATGCACCACCATGCCTGGCTAATTTTTGTATTTTTTTGTAGAGATGAGGTTTTGCCATATTGCCCAGGCTGGTTTCCCACTCCTGGGCTCAAGCAATCCACCTGCCTTGGCCTCCTAAAGTGTTGAATTACAGGTGTTGAGCCTCTGCGCCTGGGCTGGATATTTTTTAAGGAGGTAAAATTCACATAGTAATTCACCATTTTTACAGGTATGAAGTGTGTAACTCAGTAACTTCCAGGACATTCATGATGTACAACTATCACTACTAGTTCCAGAACAGTTTCGTCTTCCCAAAAAAGAAATGCCAGACCCATTAGTCACCCCCATTTCTACTTCCTCCTAGTCCCTGGCAACCACCAGTGTGCTTTGTGTCTCAATGGATTTGCCTACTGTGGACATATCATATAAATGGATATGTGGCTTTTTGTGTTTGGTTTCCTTCACTTAGCATGTTTTCAAGGTTTGTTCATTGCCTGAAATTATTCAGATATTCATTTTTATATAAACCCCTGTGTCTTTTTGACTTTCCAAGTGAACTTCTTCCCAGCAGGGCTTTCCTATCCAGACCCCAGAGCTTTGGTGAAATGTGTGGTAGTGCACACAGAGCAGGCAGGGGCACATTGACAAACTTCTGCTTGACAGTTTCTGTTTTTGCACCCTATTAACAATGCTCTTGAGGCTCCACTATGTAGGATTATCTGTTTTTATACCTGAAAGTCTCCTTACCTCAACTGCTGTCAAAAGATTTACATCTTTCTAAGGTGCCAATTAAATCCAACAAGGTAGCCGAGTGTGGTGGTGCACGCCTGTAGTCCTAGCTATGCAGGAGGCTGAGGTGGGAGGATCACTTGAGCCTGGGAGGTCGAGGCTGCAGTGAGCCGTGATTGCACCACTGCATTCCAGCCTGGGAGACAGAGCAAGACCCTGACACACACACACACACACACACACACACACACACACACACACACATTCCAACAAGGTAATGTGTACGAGGAAGTACCTGAGCTTTTGAGTCAAATGTATATTTGAATTCCACTTCAGAGACTCATACAGGTTTGGGGAATTGGAGAGAGGAGGAGACCTGTGCCCGCTTTGCAGGTTGAACCTGGGAAAGGGGCACATACACAAATCTCTTCCTGTGCCACAAGATGGCACAAAAGAAGTGGGGGTGAATTAGCTGCTCCATCCTGGGTCTGAGTCAGCCTTGAAGGGTTCCCAATACCCTGGGTAACATGGGAGCAGTAGAATGATTTTTGTGTGTGTCTAAGAGTAGCAAACAAGTGGTTGAACAGCCTCGGCTCTACCTCCTTTCTTTTTTTTCTTTTTTTTTTGAGATGGAGTTTTGCTCTTGTTGCACAGGCTGGAGTGCAAGGGCGCAATCTTGGCTCACTGCAACCTCTGCCTCCCAGGTTCAAGTGATTCTCCTGCTTCAGCCTCCTGAGTAGCTAGAATACAGGTGCCCACCACCACGCCCAGCTCATTTTTGTATTTTTGATAGAGACAGGGTTTCACTATGTTGGCCAGGATGGTCTCGAACTCCTGACCCTAGGTGATCCACCCACCTCGGCCTCCCAAAGTGCTGGGATTACAGGTGTGAGCCACCGTGCCTGGCCTCCACCTCATTTCTTGTAGTGCCAGCATGGCATAGTAGCCTCCAGGTGTCCGCAGACCTCCAGGGGGAGCAGAGTCATGACATATAGACTCTGCAGACCTGGAGAAGATTTGCTGCAGAGACAAAGTAAACGTAGTCTAGACGTCCAGGCCATCGCGGCAGCTGGCATGAATACATGAAGACAGCAAGGAGCAAACATCTTCACAGGATGTGAGGCACCTGGAACTCAAGGGGTATCCTGGAGAAGGGAAATGCCAGACGCTGAACTGAATGAGATAATTAAGTTTTTGCTATGAAGCAGGATGGGGGCTGAAAGTAGGAATTAAGTTTAATTTAGAAAAGGCAATGTATATTTTTAGTATTTCTGAATAAGAAGGCTGAGAATCCTAAATTAAAAAAATAATATTTTTTTCCCCCACTGTACTTCATGACACTTGAGTTCATTTTCTGCTCCTGAAATAGGGAGGGCACCTCCCTCTGAAAACATTGTCAGAGAAAAAAGTCCAGCATTGAGCAGATGCTTTGAAGAGGCAGAACGTTCTTAGCTTTAGGGGGCCAACCAGCTGGCCCAGGGCACAATTCCTCAGCCAAAGCGCCTAGGGAAACTGCTCTAGGCATTCAGCCTGAGGCATTAGGTTGGAAAGCGAGGGGTTAATTTAGTATTAGCTGTGTTCTGTTCTAGAACATCTCTGTAGCTCTTGCTCTTGAGCTCCAGGGCTTCCTTCCCCATCCTACTCCACCCCCTCTTTTTTCCTTCCCTCTTTCTGTTTTTTTGAGGTGAAGTTCGCATACCATAAAATTAACCATTTTTTAAAGCGTATCATTCAGTGTCAGTACCTTCCCAATGTCGTGCAACCATTACTTCTATCTAGCTCCAAAACATTTTTATCACCCTCAAAGGAGACTCTGTACCCATGAAGTAATCACTCCCAGTTCTGTCTCCCCCAGCCCCTGGCAGCCACCAATATGCTTGCTGTCTCTATGAATTTACTTATTTGGTACATTTCCTATAAATGGAGTCACAAGATGTGGCCTTGGTGCCTGGCTTCTCTCTTCATCCCTTTTGTATCCTTCAGTCCTATCTCTTCTCCCTGAAGCTTTGGAGCCCACCCAAGTAGTCCCTAGGTATTTCCAGACTCCATTTTCCAGGAATCAGGCCAGAGAAAGAAAGGAAACAAGGTCAGAGGGCTTGGGGGTGGGAATTAAATCGGCTTAGGGAAAAAGAAACCCAGCAGTTTCTGATCAGGCCCCAGCAGCTGAATTTGGTTTGGAGGCTGATTATCTGAGGCCCACGAGCTTTTAAGTACCATGGCTGGGCCTTCGGTGTAGGCCACGTGGAAGCCGGGCTCACCCTGGCTCTTGACTGTAAACAGATGCTCTATGCCCAGGGAGGAAAGCTGAATTTCGAAAAAATGCAGCTCGACTGAGACTGTGGTGTGGCTGGATTTTCACGAAGCAGTATTTATAATCAGGCAGAAAATCATGGAGAAACAGCTAAGGATCGAGTTGCCACTTAAATTCCCAGCAGCTACACCTGGCCATGAGAACCGGTGAGGTTTCGGAGACACACATCATAAAGTGAGGGCTAGTTTGGGTGCTTCTCTGATTAATATCATGGCTGGGTTTTGGAACTGTAAGTGGGGGAAATTGTAGGGGAGGAAATTGGAGGTGGGGGCTTCTCTCAAACTGTGTGTTTGGTTACAGAGATGGCTGGCAACACACTGCTGGCTCTCTGATCTCTCTCTCTCTGGCTTCGATAATTTTTCTGTGGTGCTAAAACCTAGCCCCTTCAGTTCCCCAGGAGGGAGAAATATGGGTTGAAGTTATAGAACATATTTTGGGCAGGCTCCCTCTGGACTTTGTTCATGCAGAATGGTCTTATTATCTTGATCTATGAAGGTTTGTCCAGTGGTGTATGGTCTCTGAAAATCACACCATGCACCTGCCTCTCCTCTAATATTGTTTATGCATATTAAATTATATAAAACCGTATGACCTTGGGCAAGTCACTTAAATTTTCAAGGCCTCAGCTTCCTCAAATGAAGACATTAAGTTCTGTAGTGGGTTGCATAGTGTCTCTCCCAAAATTCCTGTCCACTTACAACCTTAGAATGTGAGCTTATTTGGAAATAAGGTCTTTGCAAATGTAATTAAGGTAAAGAGTATGAGATGAGATTGTGCTAGATTAGGCTGAATCCTGAATCCAGTGCAAGTATCCTTATGAGATAGCAAAGGACACACAGACACACAGGGAAGAAGGTCATGTGAAGGTGAGGTAGGCAGAGATGACAGCAATGCATCCACAAGCTAAGAATGCCAAGCATGGCCTGCAGCCATCGGAAGAGAAGGTAGGAGGGAGACATGAACGATTTCCCTCTCCCAGCCTCCAGAAGGAACCAACCCTGCTGGCACCTTGATTTTTGGACCTCTGGCCTCCTGAACTGTGAGATAATAGATTTCTGTTGTTTTATGCCAGTTTGTGGTACTTTGTTATGGTAGCCCTGAGAAAGGAATACAGATTAGATACTGTTTCTAGGATTAATTCATTCCTCTATGGCACTTAGAGTTTTTATAAAATATATTTACATAAATTTATCCCTTATAAAAATTTATTTATTTATTTTTTGAGATGGAGTTTCGCTCTTGTTGCCTAGGCTGGCATGCAGTGGTGTGATCTTGGCTCACTGCAACCTCCACCTCCTGGGTTCAAGCGATTCTCCTGCCTCAGCCACCCAAGTAGCTGGGATTACAGGCATGCACCACCACACCCAGCTAATTTTGTATTTTTAGTAGAGACAGGGTTTCACCATGTTGGCCAGGCTGGTTTCCAACTCCTGACTTCAGGTGATCCACCTGCCTCAGCCTCCCAGAGTGCTGGGATTACAGGCGTGAGCCACCACACCTGGCCATAAAAATTTATTTCTTACAAAAAGTTCTTGCCAGCAACTTTTCTGGGACATAGGTACATTTTATCAGGCCACCTGCCCTCCCTCCTCCTCCTCTTTATTTTGCAGATGCTCAAAGAGTGACATATCTAGCAAGTCAGTGGCAGCCCCAGGACTCCATTTCATTTGCTTTTTCTCAAGTGTAGGCGGAGTTAGAGGATATCGGTTACATTGCAGTGGCCCCTATCAGCTGAAAAGTCCTAATTGTCCACAAAAATGTATATGGACGATGCTCCTCATGGGCTAAGGCCTGTCTAGCCTATGAGACTCACACCACTGATCTGGGCTGCCCAGACCCACAGCCTCCTCTATTCTTCAGATGCGTGTCTGGCAGCCTCTCCTCCACCCATGGAAAATGTAGAATAGAGATCATTGTTCTCATAACCAAAGGTGGGGCAGCCTGTGCTTTTAGACTCAGCCGACCCACCCAGCTCTGCAGTTTGCTAGCCGTGGAACTCCAGGCAACGACCCTTTTCTGTGATTCAGGTTCTTCATCTGTACTATGGGGGTAACAACCCCCACCTTGCAGAATTTTTGTGAGGAATGGGGATAAACATGCAAAAACTCTGGCACGTCCCAGTCACTCTGTAAAAGAGAGCTGTTTCCATTATTTTCCCCCATAGTTGCATTGGCTTTACTCCAGTGCTTACACAAGGTCTGGTTTCAGTCTTCCAGTTAATTAGCTTGTCAGCTTTCCTTAATCCCATGAGTTCCAGTATCTTGCACAAGATATCCTGTATATGGGAAAGAGTTCAACAGGCATTCATCAAGGGCTTGTTATGTGCAAATCATGGTGTTGTGGTGGAAAGGACATGGCATTGGGCTTAGTCCAACCTGGCTCAAATCACATCTCTGCCATCTCCTAGCCATGTGATTCAGGTCTTTCTCACTGCTTAAATGAGGACAACTGAACCTGCTGGCAGCTTTGCTTTGGTCTTACACAAAAGGATGTGTATAAATGTGTGATGAAGAGTATGTGCTCGATGAATGTCAGATTTTTCATCTCATTCTGTGAATTCACCTTCTTACCTGTAACTAGGCAATCTTCCACTTCTCTAATCGCTGCTCTTACATCCTATCATCCACCATCAAAAGGATATGGGAGATGAAATCATTTTTAAAACAAGGTCGCTGGAGAGGGGTCACTCTGAGATACACTTCAAAGGTGAATGAATCCCTCTTCAGCTAGTTATATTTTATTCTAGAACTCAAAGTAGAGTTTAGCAGCTATTCTCTTTTTCCTTCTCCCTCCCTCAGTTTAGGAGAACAGATATATTTTAGGCTGGATTTAAACATTTATTTTATTTTTTTGAGACAGGGTTTTGCTCTCTGGCCCAGGCTGGAGTGCAGTGGTATGCTCATGGCTCACTGCAGCCTAGAACTCCTGGGCTCACATGATCTTCCCAAGTAGCTGGGACTACAGGTGGGCATCACCATGCCCAGCTAATTTTTAATTGTCTTGTAGAGACAGGGTCTCACCATGTTGCCCAGGCTGGTCTCGAACTCCTGGGTTCATGCAGTCCTCCCACCTTGGCCTTTCAAGATGCTAGGATTTTAGGTATGAGCCACCATGGATGGCCTAAATTTTTAATTTCAAATGAAAATAGCATTTTGGGTCCAATGAAGAAAGTTTCAGGCCAGGTGCAGTGGTTAACGCTTGTAATCCCAGCACTTTGGGAGGTGGAGGCCATGGATCACTTGAGCCCAGGAGTTTGAGACCAGCCTGAGCAGTATGGCAAAACCCTGTCTCTACAAAAAATTAGCTGGGCGTGGTGGCACATGCCTGTAGTCCCAGCTACTCTGGAGGCTGAGGTGGGAGGATTGATTGAGCTAAGGAAGTGGAGGTTGCAGTGAGCTGAGATGATGCCTGGGCAACAGAGTGAGATCCTGTCTCAAAAAAAGAAAAAAAAAGAAAAAGTAAGTTTGATAGACTTATTTTCGAGAATGGTATTAAGAAACTGTTTTTTGTTGTTGTTGTTGTTGCTAAAATATCTGTATTTATCGCTTATATTTATTTGGTGTACTGGAGTCCACAAAGTAGATATACCAGCCTTATTATAGCATGTCAATATCATATCATATTTTCTTAAAAAACTACCTACGGTGAGTAGTTATTGTCTTGTTTTTGCCGGTCCAGGTTCTGTTCCCTCATTTCCGTGGGGAAACTCTTTCTCATCCCCGACCACGTATTTCTCATGTGACACAGGCTTGTCCAATGAGTGCTGTTTTTTAATTTTTTCATAGCCCATGGTTGCTACTAAAATTACTGTTTTTTGCCCCTGCTGTTTCATCCAGTGATGGACATTTGCCCCAAGGCAGGCTAATCAGAGCCAGTGAGACTCAATTCTGGGCTGTATCTCAGAAGCACTGGAGATAAGAAGCCCTCTTTCCCCTGGGCTTGAAATTAGTAGTATCTACAGCTTTCAGTCTGCAGCTGTTGGGAGTCAGTTTTCCATTTGCATAGGAGAGGCTTCCTGAGAATGAAGCCAAAGCAAAACAGAGCCAAGTATGCACCAGACACCCTGAGCCCTTATGGCAGTGTATGAGTTCTAGGATCCAAACACCCATGTCTGATGCAGTAGGAACTACCTTAGGTCTTGCAATTACTTGTCTCAACATGTTCCTTTTTTGCCTTAAGTTGGTTTGAATTGCTTTGAGCCTATTGTAATCTACAGAGCCTTGATATCAGTCTTGCCATTCTTGTTTCCTAGATAGAGAAACCGAAGTTCACACTGACATTGCCAAAGTCAAGCAGCAGGATGCAGGCGAGGATGGGGTAAACCACCTGCCCCCTACACACTGGGCAAGTGGAGCTGGAGGTGATGAGGCCTGCTTCCTTAGAACCTCCCTCAACTCTGCTCTCAAGCCCCATACTCTTGCCTCAGCCTCCCAGAGTGCTGGGATTTCAGGCATGAGCCACCGTGCCTGGCCTAAATTTAATTTTTAATTTCAAGTGAAATTAGCATTTTGAGTCCAGTGAAGAGAGTTTCAGGCTGGGGGCAGTGGCTAATGCTTGTAATCCCAGCACTTTGCTCATCTCCTGTCCCCCTGCAGGGACTGGTAAATAAGGACATTTATAGTGTAAATAAGAGTATCTCCTGTCCCTGCAGCACCTTACAAGGTTACTCTAAGTAGGCTAGGTTCCTCTGCCAACCAGTTAATCCTGCTCTCAGTTACTAGAGTCGATTTAGCATCCCTGGATGCATCTTGAAGTTGAGCTGCTTGTGGCTTTTGAGCCACAATATCTTCACTCCCCTTTGAACCACCATAAAGAAATCTTTAGTCCTCATATCTTGATTTGAGAACCCATTGATCTTTGCCTCCTGCCAGCGCTGCAATGAAGGGTAGAGTTCAGGAAATAGAAGCATAGCATTTTTATTTATCCTGTTCTCTATTTCTCTGTCAGCAGCAGGTCCAAAGGTGAGTGTCACATGCTCTGCCACACTTTATGTTGCCTGAGCATATTAAATCCAGGATCTACTGCTCTGTATCCATTTTCAGCGACCAAGTGGTAAGGACAAAGAATGGCAGGAAGGATCATGGTGGTCCCCCATTGCCAGAAATGTCTTGATCTTAGTTTCCCATCAACAATGGTGCTCTGGCTGGGCGTGGTGGCTCATGCTTGTAATCCCAGCACTTTGGGAGGCCAAGCCAGGTGGATCATCTGAGGTCAGGAGTTCGGGACCAGCCTGGCCAACATGGTGAAACCCCGTCTCTCTACTAAAAGTACAAAATTTAGCTGGGCATGGTGGCAGGCACCTGTAATCCCAGCTACTTGGAAAGCTGAGGCAGGAGAGTCGCTTGAACCTGAGAGGTGGTAGTTTCAGTGAGCTGAGATCGCAGCACTGCACTCCACCCTGTCTCAAAACAACAACAACAAAAACCAATGGTATTCTGAATGCAGGTATAGACCACCAGCCTGCCATGTATTCCAACCGAGGCGTCCTGAGAAGTTCACTATTTGTTGCCTATTTAGCACTCCAACCTGCTTCTTTCCTTGTGAGTGATTCCACCCAGGTATTTCAGGGAAGGGTCTGATTTGGCTAAGCCAGGGTTTCTCAATCTTAGCACTATGAACATCTTGGGCAGGATAATTCTTTGTTGTCAAGGAGCTGTCCTGTATATTGTAGGATGTTTAGCAGCACCCCTGGTCTCTACCCACTAGATGCTAATAGCACCCTGTGCCCCAGTTATACAATCAAAAATATCTGCAGACATTGCCAGATGTCTCCTGGGTGGGGTCAACACCTCTCCCAGTTGAGAACATCTGCTATTGATTGATATAACAGAGAATTTGAGATAGAGGGATAATATCTAGGTCCCAAACCTGGGAGGAGGGGCTCCTGGCATAAACATGGGAGATGGACACTGTAGGTTTCTTGGCAGTAGCTCCTCCTGGCAGGAAAATCCAGGCTGTCTGACACGGTGTGTGTCAGTGCAGAATCCACTCTCTACCTATTTCAGATAAATGCACACTAAAATGTATAAAACTATGTCAAGGGCATCTTTGCTGGAGGCTTAGGGCCCCCAGTCAGTGTGACCTTGTCTTGCTCAGGGAGACCTGGGGGAAGAAGGAGCAACCAGCTGGGGGCCACAGAGTCTAGCCCCTTTTTTAGCACCTGGTGCATCTGCTGCCCACCAGTGTCTTGCTCTCAGAGGGGTCTCCACAGGGCAGTTGGAAGGCCGTCTGCCACGGAAGTGAGGGTGACCTCCTGCCAGCCAGTGGCAGCCTCCAGACCCTTAGTAATCCTCCTTCTAAAAGTGCATAGCCCTTTCAGGATGCCCCAGGGCTGAGAGGCTGAGGGGCCTGCTTGCCCCTCCCCTCTCTGGGAACCCCTCTTATGCTGTCTTGCCCAGGCCATCCTCTCTGGCTTCCTAAGTTGCTCGGGCTGCCCGCCTCTGTCGGATGACACCCACACAAGGCAAATATCTAGCAAGTGCCGCAGGGCCAGTTTCCTTCCCCTTCCATTTCTTGGTATTTGCCCCACCCCATGTCCCAATTCCTTAGGGAGGCCTTCTTGACCTCACTGCATGAAGCACCCACCCTTCTATTCTGGAATGTCTCCTCCTCTTTATTGGTGGAAGTGAACTTATCACTATCGGGTGTTATCTTTATTTGTTGATTGGCACACACCCCCTTAGTTAAAGTTTAAACTCCAGGAGAACAAGGACTTAGTCTTCATCATCTTTGGAGTCCTCAATGCGTAGAACAGTACCTGGCACATAGTAGATGCTCAATAAATACTTGTTGAAGGAACCGATAAAGGAGAAATTTAATTAGGCATTGGAGTCCTTTAAGGAGGAATATTCCTTCACATATCAGTGGAGTGTTCTCTTCCTCTCAACTGGAGTGGCTTTCTTCCCCATGACCCTTGGCACCTTCTGTGGCCATATGGACCACATCCCCTGCTGACCCTAAGCTGTGTGTTGGGTCGTCTCTTTAATGGTTCTGGTGAACTCTGGATCCATTTTTCTCACTTCATGATCCAAGAAACTGATTCTTTGATCTAATTCCACACCAGACTTTCCCCAGACCCCATGAATGCGGTCATCTTTGTTCCAGGGGGTTTGAAAATCAGGGGTAAAAATAAAGCAGACACCACGGAGCAGGGCTGAGTTATGGTAGTCATGAGAGCATCTGATAGCTCCTCTGTGACTCATCCATTTATTTTAATGACATCCGAATATGACAGTATATTGAAAAAAGAATGCATGTTATTTATTCCATACTGGGGAAGTGGCACTGTAACATTGTTTTAAAAAATCTTTAAAAATTTCCTATTAGAACCTACTGTTGAGTTAGAAACACAAGCTTTGCCAAATGCCCAATTATGCCTTTACTGGTCCTGCTAGTTGGCATGTTTCACCAACTTTTCCCTAGTGTTTCCTTTGGCACTATTGAGCCCACACTACAAAATACGAACAAGTCCCACCAAACCACACTATGCCCTCAGCTTCCCCATCATGTGGGGACCATCTGCCTGGACATCCACTGTGGGGTAGCAGGAAGAACTTTGGCCTGGGTGGACACATGGGGTTAATTATCTGTGTGTCTTTGGTCTACGATCACTGCATTCTTCCATTTGTTCGACCCTCAGTTTTCCTGCCTACCAGTAATGCCCTACGACTCCTCCAGCTCTGGTATCTGGGATCTTGAGTCTGAGGGGCAGGTCACTTGTTGCTATGGGCTTCTGTTCCCAGCAAAGGCAGTGGGTGACTGCTTGACCTTAGGGTTCAGTCTGGCAATAGCTTTGTCTCTGGTGAAGGGAAAGGTTAGATCAATCCTGGTCCTGGCCTTTCCTGAAGGTCACCCTGGAGCTCTTTTTCCCTTTTTTTTTTTTTTTTTTTACCTCTGAGCTTGGGAGTTCTCCCTCTTCTTGCCCCTCTTCTCATCTTTTTGAAGCATCAGACTTGAGTTCCTTGCTATGAGATTGAAAAGACAAAACCGTCTTCTAACAAGGGCCTTTTGGCATTTCCGTAACAGCAACAACAACAGTAATAATAACAGCATCTTACATTTAAGGTTCTTAGTTTACACTTTACAAAGAACTTTTAAATACATAATCTCATCAGCCATCGTACGGCCCCTTGGTTGAGTCAAAGAGACCACCTTTTCCCTTTCCTGAATCCTGCTCAGGGGGGACACAGCTTGAGCGGCCTCTTCTGCCCACGTACATTGCCACACAAACACTGAACCACACTTTTTCAGGAGCAAATTAACTGAACTCTTCCTGCCTCATGGAATGTCCTGTTTCTAGAATGTGACTGCTCAAGGAGAGAGAGTTTTAATCATCATTTGTTAGAGGAACCTCATTTCGGGGAGAATTTTCTTAATGGTCCTTGCATTTGGCATTTCTTAAAGTCAGGGCTTCCAAACTCGACAGAGAAGGCTCAAAATTGTAAGGGACAGACCTGGCCCTTTTGCTGTCTTAGTTGATGGGGGCTGGATTCAGGATTGGGCCCAGGGTGATGAGCAGAGGGAGGTCTCAGGTTCCTTGGGGAGGCAGAGGGAAAGCTGGCAGCCTGGTGACTCCTCCCAGGAAGCCAGTGACCCTGGGTGGGGCTCTTGAGATGGCAGGCTGAGTAGCCTCCGGGCTGGGTGGGGAGAGGCTAGCAGGGGCATTGGTGGTGGGATAAGGCTCAGATCCACCTGCCTAGGGGGAGAGGGGGGATGGGGCAATGGAGGTGGGGATGGGGAAATAGAGGTTGGGAAGGGTGTTGGGCAGATCCCAGGACCCTCTTCAAGAGCAGAGCTTCTAAGCTACCGTAGATATTTGTGATCCATCTGGCCGGAAGTGTTTTCTAGTCACAGAGTAAACCGCAGGGAGCTCTCAAGTCCATTTTGGGTGACAGCTCTATCTCCTCTTTCAGGCCTTTATGCTGCCACAGCTCTCTTCCTAAACCAGAGCTTGTCTTGCTCTTCCCTTCCTCAAACAACCCTGCTGGCACCTGTGGCCTAGTTTAGCATGCACAGCTCTTTGTGGTCAAAACCCTACCTTCCTACCTACCCCATTTCTCTCTGCTCCTCAGTGTGCTTCCCATACTCTTGCCACCCTAGATTTTGACTCTTCCCCAAACAAGTCCGGCCTGGCCATATCTTATTGCTTTTTAACAGGCCACTCCCAGGAAAGTTCAATTCCCTTTACCACCTCCAGCGAACTCCTATTCATCCTTAAAGACCTAGGACTAGAAATTCCCTCCTCTGGACAGCCACTTCCATTGCTTATATTGCCACTTGAGAGCTCCTTGTGTAATAAGGCAATTGTCCCTTTTTATGACTGTTTTTGTCACAGGCTGTAGGATCCTCAAAGGCAGGATGTGTTTGTTTCCCATGAGAAGCAGGGTGGTTTAGTGGTTGAGTGAGCAAGTTCTGGAGTCAGACAGCCTGGGCCCAGATCCTGGCTCTACGGTTTATTTGTCATTTACTCTTGGGCAAGTTCTTTAACTTCTCTGTGTCTCAGTCTACTCAACTGTAAAATGAGTTAATAGTGTTTTAACTACATGGTTGTTTCTATAATTAAATGAATATATATCTATTTCACAATTAGAGTGGTATCTGATGTATAATAAAGTACTAAATACATCTGCTATTATAATAATGTTTGAAACAGGCTGAGCATAGTGGCTCACACCTGTAATCCCAGCATTTTGGGAGACTGAGGCAGGAAGACGGCTTGAGCCTAGGAGGTTGAGGCTGCAGTAAGCTATGATTGAACCACTCTACTCCAGCCTGGGTGACAAAGCAAGACCTTGTCTCTAATGACAACAAAAAACAAAGCCATCATAAGGCACAGTACCTGGAACATAATGGAGATTTACATGCATATTTTTAGATAAATTCCTCAGCTATATCCCTCTCTCCCTTCTCTTCATCCCCTCCCTCCCTTCCTTCTTCTTCCACTTGCCTTGTTTTCTTCCATCTTCCTTTCTTTCCTTTCTCCCTTCATTATTCCCTGAGTCTTTGGCCCATCATTGGTCCTCACAGATCAACTAGGCTCCTCTAGGGAACCTGAGGGCTGAAAGGTCCAATGACTTCCAAACTCTTCTCCCTGAAACTCCTACAGTGGAGGCTCCTGGGGGAAGGAGGGATGGATGATAAGAGCTGGGGAGTTGGTGTGAACAGCTGAGCCCTGGAAGATATGTGGCTAACCTGATGGGGTAGAAGGGGGCAAATGGGAGTGAGGGAGGGAGAGACATGGAAAGAAACAGGGGCAGGGAAGTCCCCTTCAGGAATGGAGGCAGAGGCTGGATAGGCTGCCCTTGGTCAGTTTCCCTAGATGCATAAGCCTTCGTTTCCAGAATCTTTCCAGATACTGGGGAGGGAGGAGGAGGAGTGAGCAAGGCAGAACAAGAGCAGGAAAAAATATCATCTTTCCTTTTCCGGCAGGGCTGCTCTGATGGATTTAGGCCTCCTGAATCACCTGTGTTCACCCATTCTAGAGAAAGAATCTCAAGCTTTGGGTCTGGACTTCTGGTCTGGCTCCTCCACTTATCTGGTGTGTGGCTTAAGGCAAATTCCAGAGCCTGTGAGGGGCTAAACTTCCTTCTTAGTGAACCGGGCTCTACTCCCTTATCCTTCCCAGGGAGGCAGGAGTTGCATAGATAAAATAAGGTAGAGTTTGGATATGCATTGGAAAGTGTCACAGATGGGGAAGGCGTCTCTGTCATCATGATGGTGACCTGGAGGATCAGGTGGCAGAGGCCTGTCTTGCAGCAAGAGCCTCCAAGAACCTTCCAGAGTTGGACATCTAGTGCTGTGGGCAGACTTGGCTTCCAGCCTTCCGCTTCCCAGAAGGGCTGACTACCTTCTCTACTGGGATACATTCCAATGAAAAATTACCTGGAAGGAGGAGAGGGGGCCAGTGCATGGGTCCTGAGGAGACAGCATGATATTCTCTTCCCTTGCCTCTTCTAGGAAGACCCCTCTCCTGGGGAGGAGCAGGAAAAATAGCAGCTGTTTTAAAATTTGGTAAGACAGTTCCAAATGACACCTGTAGCAGACTTCAATAGTCAGTCCTCGATTGGAAGCCAGGGCCAGCCAGGAAGGAGAAGAGGGGTCCCCCAGTGGGTTCAGACCCTGAAGCGGGGTCTGGGACAGACAGGGACAGCAATATTTTTGAGTGGCAATGAGACTGAGAAGGCCAGGGCTCAGCAGCTTTTCCTGGAAGAACTGGGCATCTTGGGCACTGACATCCAGGACTCCGAAAAGCTGGGTAATTTTAGGGGAGGAAAAAAAAGGGAAAACAAGAAACAAAGATCTTTTCCTTCTCTGTCTCCCTCTCTTATTCCTTTTTCTGATCTCGATGAGCAGCTCTTGGTCTACTGCCGACATAATACCGTTTCACAAACATGAAAACGTCTTCCTCCTTCCTCAGGCTATCATTCTTTATTCTTATCCTTTTGTTTTAAAGCATTTTTATTAGTCTTTTTTTTCTTAAACTTTTAAACTTTTAAACAGCTGTTTTTAAAAACAAATACACAACACAAAACTTGGTAAAAATAACTCACTATATGGTACATATACGCAGATGGTGTGATATATTTATATAATAAAAGATGAAAATAGTCACTTTCCATAATAAAAATAAGTTCTATTTTTTTTGTTTATTTTACAATATACTTAATATTCTCTTCTTCTTTAGCTTCCTCTCCAGCTTCATTTCCTTCATGCTGAATCACCAAGGGGTCCCATATGGCTGTCCCAGCTCCATCAAGCTGGAGTCCAAGAGGTGGCAGGCAGGCCGGCCGGGGCTTAGGAACACGCGAGGCAGCCGCACTCTAAGTGTCTCTCCACCTCTTCTACAAACGAGGAGCCGTCTGTGCACTGGAAGACGTATTTCCGCCGCTTGCTGCGGGTGGGCTGGCAGCACTGGGGCCCACAGCCCCCACGACATTCCATGATGGGCACCTTGGAGGCTGTGGCACATGATGCATAACCTTTCTGGCGGCGGATCACCTCTCGGACTACTTGTCCCAGGCACGGATTCTCTGCAGAGGGCATAAAAGGGCATTGGTGGTCTAGGTGGCCAGCAGGACCATGAGCAGTTCCCAGGTAGGCTGCTTTGAAATACTTGTTATCTGAAGACCATAAGAATTTATTCACTCATCCATCTGCCCACCCTCCCCTCCGTCCACCCATCTATTTTACAAACAGGTGCCTTTCCTATACCAGGCTCTCTGATAGGCTTACACCTAAGGCTTACACCTAAGCCCTGAGGATATAATGATGACAAAAGCAGGCTTGGTCCCTTCCTTCAAGAAACCTAAAGTCAAAACTAAAACTAGGTGATGCAAACTGGTAGACTGTGGGCCAAATCCTGCCCAGACCAATTTTGATTGCCCTGCATATGCCTAAAAATTAATTAAATGCCAACATTCAAAAAGCAGGAGATTTCACCTGAAAATTTGGATTTCTGCCTTCCTTGAAAACAAGGAGGTCTGGCAGAGCTGAACCTGCAACCCTGCGCTGCAGTGATGGCTGAAGCTGAGTGCTTTAGATGGGGCAGGCAATCTCCAGTTTGCCCCAGTCACCACCACTCCCAGTAGTCTGTCTCTCTTGGCCTAGAGTCTAGATACTATTTAAGTGAATATATTTAATAAACTGAGGTAGATGCTATAAAGAAAGGGAAGATGTTCATACAAGAACATACAGTATATGTTTTTGTATGCTATAAGACATTTGTATTCAAAAGGCATTTGACCTGGCCCAGGGGCCAGGGAGGCTTCTCTGGGAAATGAGCCAGAGTTGATATCTGAATAAGAAGCAAGTGTTAATGAGGCTTTGGGATGAGCTTTTCCAGAAGGCCTAGAAATAACTGTAGGGTGGGAAAGGGCACCCCTGTATCTGCTTAAACACTCTGGACCCTGACCCAGCTTTTCATCTCCACCCCTCTATTGTCCTCACTACAGTAGGAGAATGTCTGCAGCAAGGCACTTGAGGAAGGGAGCCATGACCCTTGACCCTTGACCCTTGACAGGCAAGTCGCAGTTTCCATGTCTGAAAAGTGGTAACACATTTACCTGTCCTTCCAACAACTCCCAGGCTGTTATGAGCACCAGAGGAGATTGTGAAGGAGAAAGGGCTTTATGCATTTTAAAGCTTCAGGTGTTGTTAAAAGTCTTTAAAATTATGAGATTGTTAAAAGGATTAGAAAGAGGTTAATGACAATGTGTGCATGTGCATGTGTATAACATGGGGAGAGATGGGGAGTGCAAATGGGGCAACATGCTAATCACTGGGGTGAAGGGATTCAGCTGTTTATACTGTCCTGACAGTTTTTCTGTAAGTCTGAAATTATTTCAGAATAAGTTATTTAATAACATTTTAAAAATGAGTTTTGGTTAAGAATAGTATTTTGTGTAGGTATAAAATGTGGAAAAGTCCTCAAGGGACGAGGTGGGCTGCCTGGGATCCTGGTGGCAGGGAGCAAGACTTCTCAGTGTCCATGCAGGAGAAAGACCCCCCAAGGTAAGACAACCATTTTAATATTAATATAATTTCCTTCGTTGAGCTCACCTCAAAATTACGTGATAAAGGGGCCACTAACCGAGATAAGTAATTTGATGGTTCTGACTAGGTCAGACCAAAGAACTGGCTTCTGCTGACCCAGTAAGGGCAGGAGGGTTGGACGGAGGCTGTGGAGCAATGCCATCAGCTTGGATACATATGCGAATCATTGCAAAATGCAGGTTCTGACTCGAAAGGGCTGGGGTGAGGCCTGGGACTCTGCATTTCTAAGTGACTCCCAGGTGATGTCGGTGGTGCTGGTCAATGTCAGGGGGCCACTCTGAGTGGCTAGGGTTTCATTAGTTTTGAAGGCATGGCATCTCAAGAGCCAACAGCCGGAAAAGAGGAGAAAAGAACCATCCAGACTGCTCTTTTCTACACTTGTTTCATCTTTAAAAAAGTCCATGCTTAAGAATCTTAACTTTGGCAGTATGAGTTATCTGCACTTTTGTTTTTTCTTGGAGACAGGGTCTGTCTCTGTCACCTGGCCTGGAGTGCAGTGGTGCATTCATTGCAGCTTCAAGCTCCTGAGCTCATGCGATCCTTGCACCTCGGCCTCCCAAAATGCTAGGATTCCAGGTGTGAACCACCACTCCTGGCCCTATCTAGATGAGGAAGTGAACCACAAGTATGTTGCTCAACGTCATGCAGTTTTTAGACAGGGTCTCACTCTGTCACCCAGGTTGATCTTGGCTGACTGTAACCTCCGCCTCCTGGGTTCAAATGATTCTCTTGCCTCAGCCTCCAGCGTAGCTGGGATTACAGGCGACCATCATGATGCCCAGCTAATTTTTGTATTTTTAGTAGAGACAGAGTTTCACCATGTTGGCCAGGCTGGTCAAGGTCATGCAGATTCTAAATGACAGCTTGGCCTTCATCGTGACAATGTCGCTTCCGACTTTACATCTCACGTATTCCTCCCAACAACCCTATAAAGAAGCACAGTAGCTAGCCTCCCAGATTGCCCCCAGTGACTACCACCTTCTGGTACTGATGCCCTTTATGTGGTCTCCTCCCTCACTGAATGTACCTGACTGATGTAACCAATGCAATGTGGTGGAAATGATGGCGTGAGTGACTTCCAATTGTAGGTCATATAAGACATGTGGCTTGCTCTCTTCTGGACTGTTCACTCTGGGACATACCAGCTGCCCTGGCGCGAGGACCCTCAAAGACCCTGTGTAGTGACTCATGCAGGGCAGAACTGGGAGCTCCCACCAACACCCAGTGCCATGGGAGTGCAGCACATTGGAAGCATATCCTGCTGCCTTGGGTTAGCCTACAGAGAACTGCAGCCCTGGCTGTGTAGAATGCAAGCCCAAGAGATCCCAGCTAGGCTCTTTCTGAATTCCTAACCCACAGGAACAATGTGGGCTAAAAAAAAAAATGTTTTTTGTGGTATTGAGCTGCTATGGTTTGGGGCTAACTTGTTATGCAGCACTAGATAACTGATACAGGAAGGTGTAGTATTGCCTCCGTTTTCAAGTTGAGAGAATTGAGGCTCAGAAAGTGACTGAACCAAGGTCATGCAGCCTTTAAGTGGCACAGCCAGAACTGGAACTGAGGTGATCTGGATGTGAAGTCCAACTCTGACCCCCACTTCCTCCCTCCCACAGGCACAGTAGACCCACCTTGTTGGCAGTGCTCGCCGCTAAAGCCGGGCTGGCACAGGCAGTAGGGCTCCCCTTGGTCTGAGATGTGGCACTGCCCATGGTGACACTTGAAGGCTGAGCAGGCATTGGCAGAGTCATTCTTGTTGTCACACAAGGCCCCTCCATAGCCCTCGGCACACTTGCACATGTATGAGGTCCCGGTTGCCACACAGTTTCCATGGTTGCAGCTGGGGCAGAGAGGAGGATGAGAAGGGAACTGGATCAGAGTTGGTGCTGCTGAGGACTCCCTCTGTCCACCCAGCCAGGGACCCAGAGCTGAGTACAGTCCAACAGCTTTCTCCATTTCCTAGGCTGAGCATCTCTTTTCTTAACCACCTTGATTCCCCTGGCCAACCAGCCAGAAGCCTGTGAGTGTCACCCAGTGTCCACTGTGAGCTGTGACCACCGCAGAAGCTGGCTTGCTGATTTACACACACACCTCATGCAGCCAAGTAGCAAACAACTGCTTGAAAGAATCTAGCCATTCTCTAAACATTTTAATTGCTTTACCATCTTAAATAAAAATTACTACCACCCCACTACTACCAGCAGGTACCACTGGCTATGTACCAGGAATTGTGTTAAGTGCTTTACACCCAGTATTGCTCTGAATTTCCATCATAACCTCTTGTCTGCTGCTCCTATGCAGTACATTTCACCCGTGGAAAAAAATGAAGGTAAAGCCTATATTCTGAATCATGATGCATCACTGCCCCTATTGAGATGACATGCAGAGCCAGGATCCATGTTATAGAGTCAAACACACACACATATGCTCAAGAGCAACACAAGAAGCTCAAACCCTTTATAGCTGTCCCTTATTCCTGATCCAAAAAATCATTTCCTGACTGGTTTAGCCAACCACATTTCCAGTGTTGGCTCTGGTGTTAGTTTTGGCTGCTTCAGGTTTCTTAACACTGACAGTACTGGATCTCCTATATTTAGCATGAGGCCTGGCATGTAGTAGGACCTCAGTAAATCTTTGTTGAATGAGTAGTTGCTTAAACTATTAAATGTGGTTTGATGTGTGGTTATATACACCTGGTGCCTTGCACAGGCTGAGTCTGCCCACGTGGGTGCCTTTTTCTAATTCCCACGGAGACAGTGGGGGCTCACTGTGGCTCTGGACAGGTTCTAAAGGCCACCTGGCAGAGACGAGTGTTTTGAGCAGGGCCCTCTTATGCTGATCCCTCCAAGCAGGTCTGGCTGCTCAGATGTGTAAGCTCAGCCTCTTGACCTCTTAAGCAGTTACACTTACACAGATCCTATCTGTGGTCTGACTGTAACTCCTCCAGCCTCCAGTAGTGCCTATTTCTCAGGTGGGGTAGGGACTGAGGCCATTCTGGGAGCCCGAGCACCACAGCCAGGGCTCCTGGGACACTGACCTGTGGCCGAAGCAGGGGTCCCGGGCCTCCTGGTCGCAGAGTGGGCCGGTCCAGCCCGGGTGGCACTCGCACACCACGCTGTCCTTCTCCACGGAGCGGCACAGGCCGTGCTTGCACACGGTGCAGGACTTGCAGCCTGGTGACACCCCCAGGGACTGTGGTGGGAGGGCCTTGAAGTCCTGCAGCTCGTTGTTGATGCGCACCTCGTGGATGCATCCATGGAAGCCGCCTAGAGGCCGGTCCGTGCCCTGGCGCAAGGCGGAGAGGCCAGTGGAGGTGGGGATGCCTGTGGGAGGGGAGCCAGGACAGTGGCCTGAAGACCCTCCCCTGCCACCCTGCTGCCCTTAGTGCGAGAAAGCACTTTTCACACATTCATGGCTAGAACTCTGGGCCTCTGCTGTTCAAATGAGGTTAACGGGCCAAAACCTTGGACCTTGTCCACACAGGGACGTGCATCCTTGGTCCTGCACTGGGACTCCTTAAAAAAACATGAATTTGTTGCCAATATGTAATATTAGAAAATTTCCTATAAAAATTTGTATCTTGGACTTCCCTAGAAAAAATGAGATGATCTGGTCACCCATTGCCCTATGACCCCACTGGCTGAACTGAGGAGACCATTCCCCCCAGTAGGCAAGTGCATCAAATAACCTGCTGTCCCCACTAGGCTCCTCAACTCTTTGATCCAGGCCTCACAAGAGAACCCAGGGCAGGCGAGCTACAGCTGAGGAGATAAGGTTTTGGGGAGCTGCCTAACGAAACTTTGGGGTTCAGGGTTTTTAGACCAGTTTGCTGCCTGATGTGCGGTGTACCCCTCTTCTCAGGGTCTTCAAGAGACTGTTAGTAAAGACCTAATTTGCTTTTCAATAATTTGTATTTTTGCTCCCCTTCTACACCATTCCCTGTCCACCTCCTACAGTTGAGAGCCTGGGACTGGCCTGGAAGCAGGGCACCCAGTTCCGTCTGGCTGCACCTGGAGCAGGTGGGGCACAGGGCACGGTCCTCCTCCAGGGAAAAGTGGTGTCCCTTCTGTGGCTGCCCTCGGCACAGAACTTTCCCTGGCCTCCCTGCATCTGAACCACCCATTAACAACACCCTCTTCTGGGCCTGTGCTAGTCTCTGCAGGTGGACTCTGGGTAAAGTCTTGGCAATCTTAGGATTGAACGAGCAGTTCTGGTAGCTTTTTTTACACTTAACCCTTTGAGAACTATCAGTGCAGGGGCCGCATTTCAGGCCCAGACCCTGCCTAACTGATGGCTACTTTTTTGTGTTTTGTTGTTGTTGTTGTTTTAAAGACAAGGTCTCACTCTGTCACCCAGGTTGGAGGGCAGTGGCACAATCATGGCTCACTGCAGCCCCAACCTCCCGGGCTCAAGCGATCCCCCTGCCTCCCCCTCCCAAGTAGCTGGGACTACAGGTGCTCACTACTGTGCCCAGCTAATTTAAATATTTTGTAGAGATGAGGTCTCACTGTGTTGCCTAGGCTGGTCTCCAACTCCTGGGCTCAAGTGATCCTCCCACCTCAGCCTCCCAAAGTGTTGGGATTACAGGTGTGAGCCACTGCACCTGGCCTACCTCCATTTTTGGCCTTTGATTTTAATCTCAAATTCTTCTACATTCATTAATTGAACCTCCCAGGGTTTGAGGAGGTGGCAGAGCAGAGGAATATGATCTCAAGCCGGCAGACTTCAGCAGAGCCTAGACCCTGCTTCCATCTCCTGCCTCCCTCTTCTCACCCTTCCCCGTCACAACGTGTAGTTTCCAGGAGTCCTGTTCTCTTTCCTTTCCAAGCACCTGTCCCAAATTCTCTTTTCTCCATGGCCTGGCTAGTGCTTATTCACCTTTTAGAGATCAGCATCATTGTCCCTTCCTCCAGGAAGCCTTCCCTGATTGGCTTTGGCAGTGGCCTGGGTTTCGGTACTGGAGCACAGAGGGTCAGAGAGAGGTAGAGGTGGTAGAGAAAGAGGGCATTACCTCCAAGGTAGAGGGGGCTGTTGATGCCCACTGCTGGCTGCTTCTGGAGCTTCCCCAGGCTCTTTGGAGTTCCTTTGTCCACTACCAGGTTCAGGGTCTGGTTTAGCGTTACCAGCTCCACACTGTGAAACTGCCCGTCATTCACTGTCTCCACGCTGGCCAGTAGAGAAGGGAAGAAAGCCAGAGAGTTCACTAAGTGCCTTCCATGGCTAGGCCCTGGGCTGTGGACTTGACCTGCATTGCTTACATTTTGTTTTACTTTTTATTTGGGAATAACTTTAAACTTACATAAGTTGCAAAAATAAAAACAGTACAGAAGATGCTTATTACCCAGTTTCTCCCATTACTCCAATGTGCTTATGGTTTTCTCTCTGCATTGTATGTATACACACACACATTTTTGAACCATTTAAAGGTAAGTTACATACATTACAGCCCTTTATCCTTAGATACCTCAGTGTGCATTTCCTAAGGACAGAGATACTCTCTTATATAAGCACAGTGCAGTTGTCAACTTTGGTGAATTTAACATGGATGCCACACTGTTGTCTAGTCTATTATCTGTATTCCAATTCTGCATTGGACCCAATACTGTCCTTTACAGCATTTATTTCCTTCCAGTCCAAGATTTAGTCTAGGGTCAGGTATTGCATTTGGCAATCATTATTTGTATTCTTTTCTATTATTTCATAGAGTTAAGCAAACTCCATTCCCAGACCACCTTCTCAATTCCTGCTCTATCTGCATGCTGCCTGGACCACTATTTACTCAACACGCTTGTTCTTTTCAATTGCCCAATTTCCCCCTTAAATATCAGTAAGGATAAAGGTTAGCATTGTTCTAAAAAATAGTTTTGATGTGATTTTTATATTTTTTTCTACTACATATCAAACAAACTCTCTCACAGTTAAAATTTCAATAGTTTGCTATTGTCCCCCCCAAGGTCACCTCATGTACCACCAGTGGTATGCATGCCATGTTTGGGGAAATAGTGCCTTATAATACTCATGCTAGGTAAGTTTGTTATCTCCACTACAGAAATGAGGAAACGGTAGCTCAGGGAGGCTAAGGAATTTACCTAAGGCACCACAGTTGGTAAGTCGTAGAGCAAGGATTTGAACTGAGGTCCAGGTCAAATGTCCCTAATCTGAAAAGCTCCAAAAGCCCACACTTTTTGAGTGCCCACATGATGCTTGAAGGAAATTCTCATTAGAAGATTCTGGATTTCAGATTTTCGGATTAGAGATGCTGAACCAGCATAATGCAAGTATTCAACACTTTGGGTCCCAAATGTTTTGGTTATGGGATATTCACATTTTTTTTTTTTTTTTTTGAGATGGAGTCTCACTCTGTCGCCCAGGCTGGAGTGCAGTGGCATGATCTTGGCTCACTGCAACCTCTGCCTCCTGGGTTCAAGCAATTCTCCTGCTTCGGCCTCCTAAGTAGCTGGGATTACAGGCTCATGCCACCACACACTGCTAATTTTATGTTTGTAGTAGAGATGGGGTTTTCACCATGTTGGCCAGGCTGGTCTTGAACTCCTGACCTCAAGTGATCCACTTGCCTCGGCCTCCCAAACTGCTGGGATTACAGGCATGAACCACTGTGCCCGGCTGGTTATGGGATATTCAGTCTGCACATCCCACTTTCCCATGCTGTCTCTAACAGGGCCAACAGCCACTCACCGAGGGCCCAGATGAGCCAGACATGGTGCTAAGTGGTTCACTTATTTGAACCTTACGATAATTCTATGAAGTGGGTGCCAGATATCCTATTTCACAGATGAAGACACCGAGGCCCAGAGAGGTTAAGTGATTTACCCGAGGTCACCCGGCTAGTACAAGCAAGAGACAGAATTTGTAGGCAACACTTTTGACTCCCAAATTGTGCTCTTTCCAGCGCTCCACCCTCGGCGGGGGCTGGGAGGGAACAGTGGTGGGAGATGATGGGAGTTGGGGAATGTGATACCTCTTCCTTCCCTGAAGCTCTCTGAGGAGTAGACTGAGCTCTGTCTTATCTATTCAGGTATCAGGGATACATATGGAGGCCCCCTCTCTCCTTGAATTCTCCCTGACAAATCCCTGTTGGCTCCGACAAGAGGATCCCAGCAGGGGGTGGCACTGACTAGGCAGGCAGGGACCATTTCAGAGACTAACTCAGATTTAGAAATCTCAGCAGCCAAATAGGCAAGAGAAATGCTTGGGAGAAGACAGGCTAAACTGGGGTATAGTGAAGAAAACAGAGTCCATTCTAGCCCCTTACTGCTGGATGGAACCATAACCAATCATAGGAATAGAACATCCCGGTCTCAGTTTCCTCATATGTAAAAGGGGGATAATAACCTCACAGAACTATTGTGATGTTCAAATAACAGAGGGTACATGAAAGTGTTTTGTAACCAGGCATGCTGGCATGTGTCTGTATCACTAGTTACTTGACAAGCTGGGAGGTTGAGGCAGGAAGACCACTTGAGCCCAGGTGTTCGAGTTCAGCCTGGGAGACATAGCATGACCACTATTTCTTAAAAAACAAAACAAAACAAAAAAGTGCTTTGTCAATTACTGGGAAAATGTGAGCAGTTATTTTAGTGTTAAAAGACTAACAAGTACCATTGCCTGCAAAGCTAGTGATCCCTGCTCTAGTGCTGATCCCTGGGAGAAGGTGATGGCAGAGGACACGCAGGAGGAGCCCAGGACCCACTCAAATCCATTGGGAAATCTCTCCTCCCACTCATTAATCCAACTATCCACCCATCCATTCAGCCATCCATACTTCCTTCCTATCTATTCTACCTATTCATCCATCCACTCTCCTCTCCATCCATCCACCTATCCATCTCTCCACCCACCCACCTACTTATTTATCTACCCTCTTCATCCATTCATCCCATCACATCCATCCATCCTTCATCTACCCACCCACCCTCCTCTGCATCCATCCACCTCTCCATCTCTTTACCTACCCACCTACTTATTTATCTACTCTCTTCCATCCATCCATCCATCCATCCATCCATCCATCCATCCATCCATCCTTCATCTACCCTTCATCCGCCCACCCACCAAGTGTCTGCTATGGGCCACCTCGTCCTGGGTGCTGTGGATCAGTGATAAACAGGGAAGATAGGGTAACTGCACTCACAGAGCTTCCATTCCACTTTCCTTAGCCTTTCCTGTAAATTGAATGACAACTTATCAATGTAAGGTCTAGCCAAGAGATGGGGTAGTGGGAGGTGGAGTGGTGGGTAAAAGAGTCCACTCAGGAATCTGGTTTTGTGATGGGGAGCCAAAAAGCCCTATGAAGGTAGAGCTATTTCTATTTCAGAAGCCTCCAGCTGCTCCAAGTTGCAACCTGAGGGCAAGGCAGAGGCCTCTGATCTTACAGATGAGCTGGTAAAAGCAGGAAGGGGAGGGAGGGCCCTGTGCAGAGACCATAAACTTGTGACCTTGAGCCCTCACAGTTTTCTAACCACACATGCAAAAATATGCAGGTATATCCCACAGCGTCCTAGAAATGAATGCTGTTTGGATGCAAATGAGCTCACCACCCTGGAGGTGTGTCAACAGATGCTGGGCAGCCACCTGTCAGAAAGGGGGCTGTCAAGAGACGGCAGCTCAGGCACTCACTTCCAACATTACGATTCAGGGAGTCAGGGCAGCTGTTTTCCCATTATAGACACACACACACACAGATTCAGCAAACACATACCACCTACTCCTGCCTGGCAGCTGGCTCCAGGCCCAGCTCCGTCTCCCCTTCCTGCCATCCCAGGCACTGGTGAATAGCCTCCAGGGGTACCCAGCTTGGAGACAGTGGTCTGGCAGAAGCCACAGATCAGAGAGGGCTGTGTGGTCACTGGCTCTTGCCCTAGACAAAGTGCTGGGTTCTGCAGTGCCCCAGTGCTGGGCTTCCTGGAGGGCCTCATCTGATGCCCACATGGGAGAATCCTAGGTAGGCTCCAGGTATAGCCTTCAACCAGGTCATGCTTTGTGGAGAGAGATCTGGGATCACACTGGGCCTGCTAGCTGAGGGACCTTGGGCAAGTCATATCACTTCCGTAAGCCCCTGTTTCTGCTTCTATTCAATGAGTTTTATACTCATTTTACAACACTGGTTTTTTGGTTGTTTTTAGTAAGAGACAGGGTCTTGCTCTGTTGCCCAGGATGGAATGTAGTGGTTTAATCATCGCTCACTGCAGCCTTGAACTCCTGGGCTCAAGCCATCCTCCCACCTTGGCCTCCCAAAGTGCTGGGTTTACAGGTCACTGTACCCGGCCTACACTGTTTTTTGTTTTGTTTTTGTTTTTGTTTTTTGAGATGGAGTCTCACCTGCCACCCAGGCTGGAGTACATTGGCGCCATCTCAGCTCACTGCAACCTCCACCTCCCTGGTTCAAGCAATTCTCCTGCCTCAGCCTCCCAAGTAGCTGGGATTATAGGCACCCACCACCATCCCCGGCTAATTTTTGTATTTTTAGTAGAGACGGGGTTTTGCCATGTTGGCCAGGCTGTTCTTGAACTCCTGACCTCATGTGATCTTCCTCCCTTGACCTCCCAAAGTGTTGGGATTATAGGCGTGAGCCAGCGTGCCTGGCCCTACACTGGTTTTAATGGGCAATACGTGGCCTGTGACACCTAGCAAGTGCTCAGTGAAAGGTGGAAGTGATGACTCCTTGACCTTACTCTGGGCTTTCTGGAGCTGGGTGTGGCAGCAACTGGGGTGGGGGAGTAGGTTAGTGGGCCCTGGAAGAGCCTGCCTATGGATTTGGCAAACTTACAGCCACCCAGGGCTTTGAGTGGCTTTGAGCCACCCAGGGCTCTGTATACTCCCACTGGCTCATTCCCGTTTCTGAGGAGGGGACTTTTGTGAGTCCCATTTTAGGGAAGGAAGCTAAGTAACTTGATAGGGGCCACACTGCTAAGAAGTGCTGGAACTCAGGTTCAAAGTCAGGATTGCTTCCAAATCCAAACCCCCCATAATGTTATCTATGCCAGTAGGTGCTCATGGGTTAACAGGTCGCCTCTTCCTGGCAACTTTTAACCAGGTCTCCTGGATATAATGGCCGAAGCCAGTGTTTTTCAAACTGTGGATCCCTGGAGGTTCAGGGTAGGCAGTGCTAAAGGCTCTGGCTTTTTACCAGCATCCCTAAGTCAGGATGCCTCTATTTCTACTTGCCTTAAAAAAAAAAAAAAAAAAAAAATCATGGCCAGGCACGGTGGCTCACACCTGTAATCCTAGCACTTTGGGATTACATCCTTGAATTCTCCCTGACAAATCCCTGTTGGTTATTTGGAAGGCCGAGGCAGGCGGATCACAAGGTCAGGAGTTTGAGACCAGCCTGGCCAACACAGTGAAACCCCCGTCTCTACTAAAAATACAAAAAATTAGCCGGGCGTGGTGGCAGGTACCTGTAGTCCCAGCTACTCGGGAGGCTGAGGCAGGAGAATCACCTGAACCCAGGAGGTGGAGATTGCAGTGAGCCGAGATCGTGCCACTGCACTCCAGCCTGGGCAACAGAGCGAGACTCTGTCTCAAAAAAAAAAAAAAAAAAAATCATTATTAAATCTTAGCCTTTGAAACAAACTAATGGGAAAATGGCTCTACTGTGACAAAAGTAGGGAAAAAAAGGAAAAAACAGTAACAACCTAAGGTTCACACTAAAAGAAATGACGATATAGTGGTCCCAAGCCCCAGTAATTAGTCTCCTGGAGAGATATTTAAGTATTTCAGGGGAGAGAAGGGGGCTCTGAGGGTCTTCCTCATTATCTACTGGGCCAGACTGAACTGGTGCCAAGTGAGAGGTGGAGAGCTCTGGAGTTGTCAGGGTGGGGCTGGACGCATCCTGCCTGGAACCGGCACAACCACAGGCACTGGCCAGAGTGGCCCATGGCCTTTTTGCCTTTGCTTTTATTTATTTTTTTGAGATTGGGTCTTGCTCTCTCACCGAGGCTGCAATGCAGTGGTGCAATCACAGCTCACTGCAGCCTTGACCTCCAGGGTTCAAGTGATCCTCCTGCCTCAGCCTCTCAAGTAGCTAGGATCACACGTGTGCACTACTATGCTTGGGTAATTTTTTATTTTTTGCATAGATAGAGTCTCAATATGTTGCCCAGGATACTTTCAAACTCCTGCCTTGGCTTCCAAGAATGCTGGGGTTACAGGCGTGAGCCACCATGCCCGGCTTTCTTTTGCTTTTAATAATAATGGTGGATACGTGTTAATCCCTTAGTAGAGGCCAGGCATTGTGCTACCCTATGCTAAGCAGTTAACTTGCATTCTCTTATTTAACCCTAACAACCCCCAGGAAGGAGGCACACTTTTTCCTCCATTTTTCAAATAAACGACTTGAGGTTCAGAAGACTTTAGGTGCTCAGCCTCAAGTCTTAAGGGACTTGAGGGAGGAAGGGTTTGTTAATTCCTCTAGGTGCTGGTTGCTCTAACCTGAATGCTGAGTCGTGACCACTAGGTGGCGATAGAGCCTCACAGTAACAAAAAGTTCCTGGGATTTCGGGTAGGCGGCAAGCGGAGACCTCAGGCCCCACTGCAGCAACCCCCTACTCCTGTAGCACAGCCGACACTCTCTCTGCTCTGTCCTTCATGTCCCGGAGCCAGCATGGTGGGAGAGCTGGTTTGGGTGGAAACCTGACCCGGATTTAAATCCTAGCTCTGCCACTTACTGGGCTTCTAACATGAGGCTTCTCATCCCTAAAACAGGAGTGAGGATCCAATGAGACAAAGACCTTGGCAGTGGATAGGACTGTAGAAATCAAGACTCATAGAGCATGCACTGCGTTGCATTCAAAGAGCACACCCACGCGGTGTTTTAAAATGGCCAACATTCAAAAACTTAGATATCTCACATAGAAACCCCGGTGGTCCCGCTTCTCTTGATAATCTGTGTTCCCGCATGGCAGTGTCTGCTGGAGCTGAGGTCAGCCACTCCTTTGGATGGGGCTCCACCCTCTAGGCTACTGTAGCCCCCACCATTCCCTATGAGGACTCCAGCCCATTTTCCCCATGTCTGTTACCTATGTGGCCATTTGGGCTTGCTGGCATGTGAGTCTGGCCTTCTCACAAGTCTCAGTGCCAAGGAACAGTGAAGTCTGTCCCCATTCTGGGGCAAGGAGGGGCTCAGGTGGGCTTTTCTGTGTATTTGCCCTGGGGCCTGGAATAGAATCTTCATGTGCCCTCATCACCCTTTGTGATTATGACTGTGTAGATGAACACCATCAGGCATGGGCAGAATGGAGACCATGGAATCTAACCTGCAGGTCCCTGCTGGGAACCCAGGCTGCCATCCTCACTCTGAAGCTGGTCAATGGGCCTTAGCCAAAAGCTGGTGGCTGCTAACTCCCCCAGTTAGAATAGCTTTGGTTGGGCTCCCTGGCTCTGGCCCTGAGGCCAAGGTGGAATAGCTTTGGTTGGGCTCCCTGGCTCTGGCCCTGAGGCCAAGGTGGCCTTCCTGGGTGGCTAGAGGTTATTGTACTGATGCTGAGGAGGAGATCTCATTTTTTGTGGCTAAACTGGCCTCCTGGCCCCCTCAGCTGCTGGTCAGCTCAGCCTGTGCCCTCCATTAACCCCAGCCCTCCCACGTGGCTTCCATGCAGGTTGATGGGGCCTCTTCCTCCCCAGGGCTTCCTCGCTGCTCAGTCTGAGAAAATGATTCTGAGGCACAGGTCATGTCTCAGCTCAAACACCACCTCCTCCTCCAAGGTCCTCCAAGCAAAAATATTTGCTCCTGGTGGGCACAGTGGCTCACACCTGTAATCCCAGCACTATGCGAGGCCAAGGTGGGAAGACTGCTTCAGCCCAGGAGTTCAAGACCAGCCTGAGCAACGTGATGAAACCCTGTCTCTTCCAGAAAAAAACAAAAATTAGACATTGTGATGCACACCTGCAGTCCCAGCTACTCAGGAGGCTGAGGTAGGAGGATCACTTGAGGCTGGGAGGTGGAGGTTGCAGGGAGCTGTGATCATGCCACTGCACTCCAACCTGGATGACACAGTGAGACACTGTCTCCAAGAAAACCCAAAAAACAAAAAAACTTTGCTTCATCATTGGTGTTCCTGTAGCATGACACCAGTGTCTCCAGTGAAAATGATTTGATTCTGCTGTGGAACCACTGCTTGTTGATATGTGTGTCTTCCTCCCTGGACTGTGTTTGTTTAGCTCGGTGGCCCCTGCACCTACCCCAGGGTTTGGCCCAAACATGGGGCCTGGTAGATGTGGAATAAGTGAGAGTGTACTAATGGGAACAGAAACAGGGCTGCCTCAGGGAAAAGTGTTTGGAAGCAAAACCATTTTAATATGGAATTGCTAGAGCCTTGGGCCCCTGAGGACTGTAAACTGAATGAAGGATACTAAAGATCTGTTACAGGCTCAGCATGAAGATCTAGGCCAGGAGTGCCAGGGCATCCTTAGCTTGGTTTCCCCATGGCTAAGACAGAGCCTGGTGTCTCTCCAGGGCCACCTACCTGCTCAAACTCACGGCTCCCTGACAGCAGCTTCTGGACAGCAATTCTCTGACTTTCCATTTCATAACTCAGCACAGTGCTGCGACAGTCTTACCACCACCAGCCCTCTACCAAATCACCAGCCCTGACAGCTAACGTCAGCAGAGGGCAAAGGCTGGGCTCTGCTTGGGAAGGCCCCCAGCTCAGGGCAGGGCTCAGCTGCTTCTGGAAGCCTGGCTTTCACCTTCTGTCCTTGATGTGTCTGTGTAAAGGCTTAATTTGCCAAGCACTACCTCCAGTGTTATTTCAACCCTCAGTGACTCCCCTAAGAGGTACATCCTGCTATTGCTCACATTACATGGGAAGGGGGAGGGGGGAAAACTGAGGCACAAAGAGGCTGAATCACTTGTTCACATCTGGATTTATGTGATAGCAAATGCTTCACAGGCTGCCCTGGCCCTGCCTTCTTGGCTCTCTGTCCTCTCCACTTAGCCAGGACCTGTGGCTCTAGGGACACAGATGTTAGGCGGCCCAGGCTCTAGGGAGACCACCAGGGTGAGCTCTTTCTTCTGGTGTCCACTGTGCCCAACTGTCCTAACCTGCCTGATCTTTATGCACCTTCCACCAGGAGCCTCCTGCTCTGGTCAACACCCTTTTCCTTGCCCCTCGTCTGTCTTTGCTGTCCTCCCAGCATGGCTTGCCCACTTGTTCTCTCTGCTCTTACAAGTTCTTCCCTTTCTTCAAGGCCCAACTCAGACTGCTCTTTCTGCAGGAAGTTTTTCTGTGGAAACTGGCGTTTCCTAGACTTGTGCATTAGAATCACCTGGAAGGCTCTCTGAAGCACAGGTGTGTTGGGGCCAACCCCTAGGGTTTTGGATTCAGTAGTTCTGGGGTAGAGTCTGAAAATGTGCATTTCTATCATATCTGCAGGTGATGCTGGTGCTGCTGCCTTGGGGACCACACTTTGAGAACCACTGGTTTTAACCAATGGCTTTCAAATTGGGTTTGTTGGATGACTTATCAGGGGCCTTGACAACAGCGTGTGTGGAGGGGGGATCTTTGCTTCAACCCTGCAGAGTGGTTTTGCTTCTAAGTATTTACGATTCTTAAGTTCAACAGAAGATTTTAATGGAAGAAAAGATTTAGTTAGCAGGGGAAAAAAAAGTCTGAAAGTTGCAGCTCTTCACCAATCCCTATGAAATGTGCTCTTGCCTCTGAGGGGACAGTGTGGCCTCTGTTTTGTACTGTGGCTTCCCTAAGGTTTGGCTCTCCTTCTACTGGTAGTTTGACATGCTTTTAGGTGTAACACAGACATTTTTAACTTTTAGTAGTCATTTTTATAACTATTATAAACATCTTTATAACTAAATTTTTATTTTAATATTTAGTATTTATTTTACTGAGAAGTGGAAAAAAATCTAACATATCCAACTAGCGTATCTGTGATTCCCCAGATGATCATTCCTTAAGGAACAGCTATATGCAAAAAGTGAGCGGTTGGCTGGGTGCAGTGGCTCACACCTGTAATCCCAGCACTTTGGGAGGCCGAGGCGGGTGGATCACCTGAGGTCAGGAGTTCGAGAGCAGCCTGGCCAACATGGTGAAATCCCATCTCTACTAAAAATACAAAAATTAGCTAGGCATGGTGGCATGAACCTGTAATTAATCCTAGTTAATAGGGAGGCTGAGGCAGGAGAATTGCTTGAATCTGGGGGACAGAGGTTGCAGTGAGCTGAGATTGCTCTATTGCACTCCAGCCTGGGCAAGAGAACAAGACTCCATCTCAAAAAAAAAAAGAGCACTTGAAAGTTGCTGTAAAGCAGCATCTGAAATGAAAGTCCAGCTGCCACACCCATCACACACAAGCCAGGGTGGCTGCTGGAGAGGCTGAAGTTTAGGAAAAGCTGCCCTTCAGGACGGTTTGAAAATCTCCTAAGGGGTGGCCCTGCTCTCTCCGTGCCCTTGAGTTTCTTCCCCTTGAGTTGCATGCTAACTTTGCCCTGTTGTCTTTCTTAAACTAATGAAAGATTAAGATGACATTTTGAAAAGGGCACCTCATTAAGCAGCCTCGTCCCCACTGCAGCGCGCACTCCCGCACAGTAGCCAGCTGCCTGTTTATCTTATGGTGATGAGGTGTCACCTCCCCTCTGTGGGCCTGCCTTCCTCTGCCTCTTCCTCTGACACGCCTTTCTCCCTCCCACTCACCACTCAGCAGCGAGGAGGAAGTGTGTGTGTGCATGCATGTGCATGGTAGGGGCGGGGAGAAGGGACACCCGATTTCTCCTGAATCCCCCTTCTGAGTTGCAGGCCCAGAGGCAGAAGGATGCGGAGGAACACACAATGGGTCAGGAGGGAGAGAGGCCCTTACCTGTACACTGTGGTTGGGGGGGAACTCAGGCTGTCATAGACCAGCCGCACGTGGCCCTGGTACAGCTCCAGTGCCAGGGGGTCATTGTCTCCTTTGTAGAGAAGGATGCCATTGTCCTTGTCAGTGGCCACCTAGAAAAAGCAGCTGGGGCGTGTTAGTAAGGGCTTACCTGAGACTGAACCTTCCTTGCCCATTTCACAGAGCCCTCTTCCAGGCAGCAGCTTCTGAATCTGTGCTGCGTCTAAATTCACGTCCATCTTTCCTCCTTCATCTAGTCAGTAAATCCCCAGAAGGTAAGGCCTAGACTTACACCTCAGCAAGTGCTGACTGAGCAAACCAGTTCAACACATTTTTATTGAGTGCCTACTGTGCACCACTATGTTCATAAATTAATGTATGTCAGGAGGCCCGAACTCTAATCTGCCCTCTCCCTCTGGTGCATAACATGATCCCGCCCAAGTTCAGGCCCTTCTTTGGTTTCTCTGTATAAAGTAGAATAATACGCTTTTTTTTTTTTTTTCGAGGCGGAATCTTGGCCCAGGCTGGAGTGCAGTGGCACAGTCTTGGCTCACCGCAGCCTCCGCTTCCTGGGTTCAAGCGTTTCTGGTGCCTCAGCCTCCGGAGTAGCTGGGACTATGGGTGTGTACCACCACACCCTGCTAATTTTTGTATTTATAGTAGAGACGGGATTTCACCATGTTGACCAGGCTGGTCTTGAACTCCCGACCTAAAGTGATTCACCTGCCTTGGCCTCCCAAAGTGCTGGGATTACAGGTGTGAGCCACTGCACCTGGCTAATAAGAGTTATAAAGAAAATGCTAACAATGGTAATTAATTCAGTGTTTGCTAGGAACCAGGCACTACGCTAAGAGTCAGCTGGGGAATTAAAAAAAAAATTCCAGTGTCTAGACTTTACTCCAGACCAGCTACACATGCATCTCTTGTGGGTGGGGCCCAGGCAAAGATAATTTTATTTTTTATTTATTTATTTTTTTGAGACAGAGTCCTGCCCTATTGCCCAGGCTGGAGTGCAGTGGCATGACCTCGGCTTACTGCAGCCTCTGCCTCCCAGATTCAAGCGATTCTCATGCCTCAGCCTCCCAATAGCTGGGATTACAGGCATGCACCACCACACCCTGCTAATTTTTGTATTTTTAGTAGAGACTGGGTTTCACCATGTTGGCCAGGTTGGTCTCGAACTCCTGACCTCAAGTGATCCACCTGCCTCAGCCTCCCTAAGTGTTGGGATTACAGGCCTGAGCCACCACACCTGGCCAAAGATAATTTAAAAAGTTCTCAAGGTGATTCTAAAGTATTGCCAAGGCTGAAAGTTGCTGGTTTCAGAAGTTGCACTCACAGCCAGCCACCCGGAATGAGATTCTTGGATTAGTGGATGGACCTCAGACAAGGGGTTTTGTCTGTCTTGAACTGAATCCCAATTCCACAGCACAGTGTCTGGTGTACAATAGTTGAATGCATATTTTCTGGAGGAATGAGTGAATGAGGCTGGAAGTGGGGACTCCAGTTTGCAGCGGGAACTGGTCAGGAGTTATCTATAGAACTCTCTGGATGAGTGGGTCCAGGTGTCCTCAAGCTGAGTGTTGTCCCTGATGGTGCTTTACTGCTAAGATGGGGCATTCCAGCAATTTTCTGAACAATCAGAGCTTGTGGGCATGTTGAGATCCTTCCAAGGGCAGGGCAGGGCAGGGCGGGACACACCTGCAGGGAGATGTTGGCCTGGGGTCGGACCTTGGCGGAGGCCAGTTCCACGTAGGAGTCCTTGCCCACGAAGTTGACGGTGATGAGCTTCTCGCATCTGGGGCCGGCGAAGCCTGGTGGGCAGCGGCAGGTGGGCTCCTGCTGCACCACGATGCACTGGGCCCCGTTCTGGCACTCGTACTGGTCGCACGGGCTGGTCTGCAGCAGGACCATGGGTGGGGGGTGCTCGCAGAAGGGTCCACTGGAAGGCGGGAGAGAATGGGGAGGGAGATGGGAGAATGGCCAAGAGGAGACAATCACAATTACTCAGGCAAAGAACCTCGAGCAGAGAGGTAGAGTGAGATGGGAAATGATACTAGTTCTAGAGGCTAGTTCCAGCCCTGCCACTAACTGGGGCAAGACCTTTTCCTTCTTTAAGTCCCATATTTCCTATTTTTAAGAGAGTTGGGGGTAGCCATGGTGGCATGAGCCTATAGTCCCAGTTACAGGGGAGGATCGCTTGAGCACAGGAGTGTGAGTTCAGGCTGCGGAACAGAGCAAGACTCCGGCTCCAAGAAATAAAATCATGGAGTTGGACTAGAGTAGAGGTCCCTAAATTTCAGTGTCATTAGAATTGCCTGGGGGTGATTTCTTAAAAGAGCACATTCCTACCCATGGAAAGATAAATGGATAAACAAAATGTGGCACATCCATCCAATGGAACATTGTTCAGCAGTAAAAACAAAGGGAATTCTGACATACCCAACAGTATGGCTGAATCTTGAGAACATTATATACTAAGTGAAATAAGCCTGACAAAGGACAAATGCTGTATGTGTCCATTTATATAAAGCATCTAGAGTAGCCAAATTCATAGCAACGGAAGTAGAATAGAGGTTACCACTGAGGAACCATCATGTTTGCTCTTCATCCTAGAAAGAAGATTCTGGCCAGTGTGGCCATGTGGCTACCTCCACCTTGCAAGCTGGGCTTCAAGATGGTGGCATCTTCCATTAGATGGAATCCTACCCAAGCATGACATTATGTGAGCTGAACCTAAGCCCAGCTTTCACGTGGAGTTGCCACAAGTAGCTCTTCTCCCATCTACAATGTGGGATCACCAATACCTGCTCTATTTCCCTCATGGGGACATGTAAGGACTGCAAAGGTGTCAGGGGAATAAATGCGTCACCCAGAACCAGGGCTACAGCCACCTGGGCCTGAGTCTCCATCCTGGCCACCTTAGCCAGTCAGCCCCAGCCCCTGCCACCTGGCCCAGGCTGTCTCCTTCGTGAGGTGCCCTCCTGCCTTACCTGAAGCCCTGGGGGCAGGTGCATGTGTAGCCATTGATTGTGTCCACGCACTGGGCCCCGTGGCGGCACTTGTGGGCCACACAGTCATCATTGTCTGTCTCACAGAGCTTCCCACTGTAGCCAGGGACACACTCGCACCTGGAACATAGGCAGAGGCAAGGCCGTTCCTCAAGGCAAGGCCAGCTTCCAGGCAGTCACTCTCCAGCCCCCCGCAGCAGGGGGCCTCTCCCCATCTCTTCTATCTACCCAAGTTCCTTTGGGATCTGCAAAGCCTGGCTCTACAGCAGGTTTCCCTGGTGGCCCATGGCCTTTGTTCCATTCATGGTGGGGCGAGTCTTGTATTCCAGAGCCAGGGTGAGGAACACAGAGTTGGACTCATCCAGTTTTTGGCTTGGATCTGCCACTTCCTATATGAAACTGACATTTCATTCAGTTTGGTCCTTCCTTTGGGTCAGGCACTGTGCTATGCCCCTTTCAATGAGTTCTCATTGAGGCCTCTCAGGACCCTGTAAGGGAGGGTCTACCATACTCCATCTTAAGGAAGAAACCAGAGGGCAGAGAGCACTGCAGGCACTTCCCTGAGGACCCCCACACCCCCATCGAGTGATTAATACTTAGTTTACACTTGCGTGTCAGAAACTGTTCTAAGTGGTCACTCATTACCTCTCTGTGTTTCAGTTTCTTCATCTTTAAATGCAATTGATAAATAACTCCACCTCTTATGGTTGCTTTAAAAATGATATGATATACTTTGTGTAGTGCACTAAACATTAAGTAAATATTCAACATGACATGTAGAAGATGAATGAAGAGGAATACGACACTATTTGCACTCTGAGATTCAGACCAGTATGAGAAAGGCACAAATCTCTTCTGCCTTAATAAGTGGCTTATATTACCTGGGCAAGAGGATGGGAACCCCTGCACCACCCCAGGCCCTGCACACCAATCTGGCCCTTCCTAAAAGGGTGGTGCGTCAGCAATTTCATTATCACCCCTTCTAGACAAGGTTTAAAACCTGGCCAGAGGAAGCTGCCCCGGCTAAAACCTGGCCTCCTTGAGTGTGGGCCAGAAACATGCATCTCTGGGCTCCTCTGTCTGGGGCAACATTCAACCAAAATCCCAGCATAGAAACACACTTGAAGGCATCGAGGGGCTGAGTCACAGAGGCTTCGGTGCACCCACAGGCACATATAAGCAAATGCTTACTGGCGCTTCTGCCTTCTGCAAAGCCTGTGTACCTTTCTGGGCCCAACAGCTGAATTCTAGTGGGCAGAGTAAAAATTATAGCCACGGCCTATCCAAGTCAGAGGAGGAGGCGGCATGGGCAGAAGGAGGTGACAAAGGCAGGGAGGTGAGGGTGGCGGGGAAGCTTAGATTGTCTTATAAGCAGCGCCATGGAAGAATCAGGGCAAAGGAATGGTCCTCCCTCATACCTCTCCTCCCTCTCCTCTTTAGGAATGGATAGAAGTGGGGTGGAATCCACAAGTGGCAACCCCACTGGCATCGTTGTGGTTGGCAGAGCATGATGCAGGCTGTAGACTCAGAGCTAGGTAAGACACGGAGGGGGTGATGTGTCCTTGACTGGAACAAGTTCCTGAAACTGAGGACTTACTGGCCTATGCTCAAAAATTGAAATCTGCTAAGATCTGACCAAGTCACCTTTACTTGATTGGCAGATTTGGAATACATAACCTATTGCTGCACTAGAAGTACAAACTTACATGTTCAACCAGTCTTTTAAGGAAACACATTGAGAATGCCTTTGAGGGGCATGTGCTCAATATAGCACCATGTATACTTCTGCTACTGTGTTAAACTTGGCCCAGGTAGGCATCTGCGTGTCCCTTGAATTCTAAAAAGTAGTTGCAGAGCAACTTAAGCTATTTGACTTTCTCCAAGGCAATGATAGCTGGCCAATACTTACAGGATAAAATCCAATATTTTAAGCCTGGACTTCAAGGCTACTGGTGAGATCTTTATTAGGAATTAGGGAAGCTATTCTCACCCTCAGACTAAGCAGTGGAGGTCGGGAGGCAGATGTGTTGACCTTCTTCTTCTTTTAAAATGCTACAATACTCTCAATACCAGCAAGTCTCAAACTTTAATGAGCATATGAAACACCCAGGGATCTTGTTAAAAGGTGTCTTCTGATTCAGGGAGTCTGGGTGGGGCCTAGGAACTAGCATTCCTAACAAACGCCCATGTGATGCTGATGCTGCTGGTTCAAGAACCTCTGGTAGCAAGGACCTATATAATACTTCTCCATCAACTAAAGAGAGGCAGCTGGTACTATAACCTGCATTCCCTATTGTTCTCAAATGCTTGCCTTTATCTTTCTTCTAGTTAAATTTTATGCATTTTAATATGTGTTGGGTCTATTGATTCTGCACAACGGGGAGTAACCGCATGCTGTCCTTGGTTCCAGGACATCTGGAGTCTCTGGATTTAGCTGAGAAATCAGCCAGGCCCAGACTGATTCACAGCCCCACCCCTTTATATGTGTGCGTGGAGGTAGCTTATGCCACCTCAGTGAGCCTCATAAACTGTGAATGAGTTTCTATGTTCTAAGATTGTTGGATGTTGGATAATACACCTTGCCTGACAAAGAATAAGTTAGCAGTACATGCTAGTCATTGTGATCTTTCTTTTTGCTATTGTTATTTTCAGTATTATGGACAGGTAGTATCTGCCCTTCATTGAGACCTCATTGAGGGAGGGAACGTACAAGGAGAACTCCAAGGATAAACATCTTCACACTTGGGCAAATGTCACCCTGACTGTGTATCTCTTTGGCTAATATCCCTATAGGCTGCCATAGGATATGAGCTGTTTGGTGATGGGAGATGAGGGAGATAAAATGATAAAATGTTGCACTGGAAGAATAATTTTTGATTTAAACATATTTCAATGAAAAACTAACATTATTCAGCTGGCCTGTAGACCTTCTCAAGATAATGACATAACATATAAATACAATATCTCAAGATTATGAAAGCTAGACTGATTTTGTTCTTTCCTATATTGTCTTAGAACTCAAGGGACTTTGGTTACAATAGAGGTTTCTAGGATTAAGTTCTGGGGATCATAAAATCCTGGCAGTGTTAGCTCTCCAGCACTCCAACCCCACACCTGCACCTTTGACCACGTCTTTTTTTTTTTTTTTTTTTTTGAGACAGAGCCTCACTCTGTCACCCAGGCTGGAATGCAGTGGTGCAATCAGCTCACTGCAACCTCCGCCTCCTGGGTTCAAGCAATTCTCCTGCCTCAGCCTCCTGAGTAGCTGGGATTGCAGGAGTGCGCCACCACACCTGGCTAAGTTTTGTATTTTCAGTAGAGACGGGATTTCACCATGTTGGCCAGGGTGGCCCCTAGACTACTTCTGACCAGTGCTGGTGTAAGCCTGTGTCCTCTGAGCTTGCCGTACACTCTGCCAAGAGGCAATTTATCTCCTCTCCATGGGCAGATCCCCATTCCCTGCCCCTTCCCGGGCATGCCCAGAGCACTCTGCTTGTCTGGCCTGCTCTGCTTTGAGTTCACGTTTGCATTTACACGTCTCTTCCCACCCCTTGCCCCTTCATTCTTCCCTGTCCCCTCACAGTATCCCATACTTGGTAAAGATCAGCAGTAAACTGAAGTCAAATCTTAGGGGGTGGAAGTAGGCGGGCAGGTCCTGTGAGGTATCTCTCACCCCTGTACTCAGGTAACTCGACTGCCTAAAAGTCCCACCTGGCATATCTGAGGGGGCATGGGGCAGATGAGGTAGATAGGAATGGGGTAGACACATGGAAGGGCTGAAGCTTCATTTGGTCTCATTGAGCAAAACCAGAGCCTCTTGGCATTTCCCCTGGTGATGAGCTCTAGGCTTGTGATGTGAAAATAGAAAAGGAAGACACGAGAAAAGACATGCTCACGTCTGCCTGTCACCCTTACTTACTCACTTCTTCTTCCCCCATTGGGGCCGTCCTTCCTTCTCTCAACCCATCCAAATTCCACCCACCCTCAAGGGTCACCCACATTCTACTCTTAAAGGGGTGGGGCTGCTTCTCTCCTCCAGCAGCCTTTTCCTTCCTCAGAACCGCAGCAACAGAGCCAGAATCGTGTGGCCTAGAACTTCATTCTTTTCTAAATATTTGCTCAGTGTCAATTCTTCTTCCCCTAGGTCCATGGCAAGGGTCTTGAGGAGACGAATCAAAACCATCTTCCAATCCCCACTACACTCCACACAATCAAGATCTGATGGGTGGGCTGGCTGGAGCAACAACTAGAACTCCTGTTTCTTAGATTCTAAGATTCTAAGAGCTTACAAGTTCAAGTTTCAGAGATTCTATAATTCTCAATTTCTAAGATTCTGTGATTGGGCTTTCTGAGATCTTGGGGTTCCCTGAAGTCCTAAGTTTTGCTGTTTAGAATCATAGTCACAAACACCCCCAGAGTCTGAGAACTCTCTGCCCTGTGACTGAGAACAGGACAGACTCTGGGTGACAACAGCTCCTGGACTCATCGAGACCTAGAGCATGAGCTTCTGCCCCCCAGAGGCTGGAGATGCCACTGGTGGGCATTCTCCGTAAAGACTCGTCAGCAGAGGCATGGAGCTCTGGGCCCAGGGCTTGCCTCTGCTTTCCCACCAACTTCCCAGTGCTCTCAGCATATCCCTCCTTTCCAGAGCTAAAGAAGTAGAGCAATTCCACTGGGGAAGCAGAGTCTAAAGGGTATTTGGTCACCTTCCCCATGTGCAGCCTCCCTAGGGGAGGCTCCGTAAGGTCATTTATGGGGTCTGCTAAGGGTACATCCTGGGGTCTCTCCAGTTGCCCCGGACTGCCTGTTTCCCAAAACCCTGACTCCTTGGTGCTAGTGGCTTCCCTCTGGTGTTGGATAGAGATTGCTGGGAGAAGGAGGAGGCAGCTGTGTGTAGAAGGCAGCACTGGGGTCGGGAAGAATGTTTTTGGCCACAGAGTTCTGGGATCTCCCTCTTGATGTCAGAAAACCCCCAGTCTCAAGAGTCTCACAATCTTCTCTAGAAGAGGCAGTGGCAAAAGTTTTCATGAAGGAAGGTGAAAGGAAGAGATGAGTACAGGGCCTGGGAGGGATTTCCCAGGAGTGCCATTGGATCCTCAGCCTCAAGAGCTGGATGGCTTTCTGACCTGAGGCAGCCTCTCTATCCACCCTTAGGGCCGCTCATGTGCTCCCCTGGCTCCTATTGGCTCTGCTGCTCACCATGGAGACAGCTCCGCCAATGGCCATGCTGCTGGACCACAGTGCTCCTGCCCCCTTCCCCTGCAACAGGTGCATAAGCTGAAAAACTTGCTGTAGACTGGAGGGGCAGCGTACTGCAAAGGCTGCACATGGAGAAGGTGACCAAATACCCTTCAGACTCTGCTTCCCCAGTGGAATTGCTCTACTTCTTTAGCTCTGGAAAGGAGGGATATGCTGAGAGCACTGGGAAGTTGGTGGGAAAGCAGAGGCAAGGAAGAAGGGGCAGGGAAGAGAAAGAGTGGATTTTTCTCTCCCTCTGTCTCTTTCTTTCTCCCTACCTACCTGTCTATATACAGAGACTCAGAGACACCCACAGAGAGACAGAGGCATGCATAGGGAAACAGACTGAGATAATTAGATCATGGCTGAATCAGAGATACAGAGAAGCACATAAGAGAGAGAGAGAGAGAGAGAGAGAGAGAGAGCATGGAGAGAGACCAGAGACTGCCTAAAACCTAGACTGTTAGAGGCAGAGTTTTTATGGACTCTGTGCTGGGGGCACGAAGCCAGGTCTTACCTGAATCCTTTGTCCAGAGGGATGCACTTGGCCTCATGCTGACAGAGGTTCAGCTCAGGCACACAGTGGTCGATCACGTCGTCACATAGCTCACCTGGCACAGATGGGGGAGATAGCTCAGGCCTCAGGCAGGGTAGGGATACCCTGGCCAGAAGATCAGAGTATTGGGGGGGATATCCTGGCCAGAAGATCAGACTCATCCAGCCCCTGGTCAGGTGGGCATGGACGTCAGGAGTCCTGCGTTCTCACACCTTGTGTATCCTCCTGCACCTCTGCCTTGGTTTCTTTGGCAGTGACCGTGGGAAGATTCCAGGTGTCCTCCTGGACACTGTCCTAGCATCACCATTTGGCTGTTTTACTTGATCTTTCAGGGGCGGGGGCAGGTGCAGCTGAGAGCACAGGATGTCTGGCCCTGGCTTTGGGCCATGCTTATTCATTTGTTTTTTCATTCCACACTTATTTACTGAGCACCTCCTGTGTGGCAGGCACTGTGCCAGGCGCTGGGGACACAACAGTGACCAGGTCCTGTCCTAGCCACAGCCTATTTGGGAAGATCTACGAATAAACAGGCAATTACAACACAGACTTGTAGGTGTGACCAGAAGGGCAAACTTTGTGGAAGCACAAGGGGGACCCATAACCTCCCCCAGGAGGTCAGAGGAGGCTTCAGAGACACAGACAAGGCTTAGCAGCCCAGTTCACCTGTTATAGATAAGTAAGCCCCTTGGATTTTTCAGGGAAGTATGAAAGGAATTTGAAGTTCTAGTCTCTAGACACATTGCCTTTGAAGTCTGCAGTGCTACAAAATACCTAACAGGTCATAAATACCCAGGGATGGCCCTTGCAGATAAGCCCTGAAAAGCTTACACCACCTGAAAATGTGTTTTAGGAATGTGGGGGAGGGCGGTAAGGCAGGACAGCAGCTCCCAAGCAGCACCAGTTTTCAAGATCCGAGTTTTGGGTTTCCTCAAATTCCACTTGGTCAAGCCAGATGGAGAGTGATCTAAGAGAGGGAAAGGTCTAACCACGAACGTTCTCTCCAGGAGTGGGGTGGGAGCAGGGCGGGGAAGGCTGCCCTAGCTCCTGCTCCCAGGGTATAGGCAGGTAGGTCTAGAGGGCTGGCTGCAGGGTAATGAATAACAGATAGCCCCTAAGTCTGTTCTTTGCTGTGGTGGGGACAGGGTGACCCCAACCATGTCCTGGGAGGGAGCACTGAGCCCCTCCCTCTCCAAATTTTGCTTTCAGCCTCTCAAGACCACAGAGGGCACTATGTTCCTGATAAGCCTCCTCTTTCTTGTCATCTGGAGAGACCCAGAGAAGCAGACAAGTGTCTCTGTGGGATTTGCACATTTTCTGGGACAGAGCAAACCACAAAGCCTCATTCTGTACCTGAGTTTCCTGGGAATGAATTCTGGTTGACACTTTCTAGCTGCTTGACCTTGACGTTGGCAGTTGTGGAGATTAAATGAGATTATACAAGCACTCATTCTCAGGACCAAAGTGCAACAAATCAGCAGTGCACCCTGGTCAATGGCAGACACCAGATAGGCCTCAACTGCGGCAGGAAACCACTTCATCGATGCCTCCTCAGTACCCTCCTGCTGCCCATCTGCCTGCTCTAAATTCAGTTCAAGCCCCTCCCCTGCCACAAAGCCTTTGTTAGAGCCCCACTGCCTACTCCATTTTCACTACTGAGATTTCTGTCATCTCTCTTCTGGCACTAAGCTGATTCTTCTTGACCAATGACTCAACTCTATACAGTGATTGTTTTCATGGACCAGAAGCCCCTGTGGGCTGAGGGCATACCTTAGATTTCTTGGTCTCTCTAAGTGGCTAATTTAGTAGTCTGTATACAGTAGGTACACAGTAAGTGTTGCCTGTTGCTAATGCAACTGTTGGCTACAATTCCGCTCTTAGAAGATGAAAGATGGAAGGGGAGGTAACCCCTCAGCAGTCAGTCTTTCTTTCCTTTTCTTTTCTTTCTTTCTTCTTTCTTTCTCTCTTTCTTTCTCTCTTTGTTTGTTTTTTTGAGACAGAGTTTTGTTCTGTCTCCCAGGCAGGAGTGCAGTGGCAGGATCTCAGCTCACTGCAACCTCCGCCTCCTGGGTTCAAGTGATTCTCCTGCCTCAGCTTCCTGACTAGCTGGGATTACAGGTGCCCACCACCATGCCTGGCTAATTTCTGTATTTTTAGTAGAGCTGGGGTTTTGCCATGTTGGCCAGGCTGGTCTCGAACTCCTGATCTCAGGTGATCTGCCTGCCTTGGCCTCCCAAAGTGCTGGGATTACAGGCGTGAGCCACTGCACCCGCCCCCACAGCAGATTTCCATGCACTTTCTCCCAGCACAGAAGCTTGTCTGGGGTCCTAGGAAGCCCAGGATTATTAGAGCAAGTGGTTTTCTCAGTTGGTGGTGGTACGTTCCTGCAGTTTCAAGAGTGTACTTGGGGATACTGTCTATGGGCTGGAGGCTTGATAAAGGTATGGGCTATGAGGGACAATGGGAGCCACTTGGCTTCCTTCTCTGCCATCTTCAGGGATGCTTCTATTCATCTTCCACAGCTTCCCACCACTCACTTCACTCCTGACATAAAAGCCTGGTTCCAGTAGTCCAGGACATGGGAGTCCCTGAGCTTCCCCCTCCTCATTTTCTCCTTGCCTTAGGCTGGTATTTCCTAAAAGTGCTTCTTGCAACATAGGATCTCTGGGCTGGGAATAGTGTTCGAGGATGGGGAAAGGGGGAAGCTCTGAGATCAAATAAGTTTGGGAACTGCTGGGTTAAACAAACTTAAACAGCTTTCTTTAAAGCAGGAATTTTCAGAACCTCTAATATGCTAATTTGTATCATGGTCCACCAAGAAGAAGGTTATTATTATATGCAGTGCTTCCCAAACTTCTTGTCTCATGGGGATTTTTCCTCAAATTCATGGAATTCCAGTCTGGGATATGCTACTTTTGGTTGATCTCATAACAAAGCTTGCTGTGTTTGCACCAAAATTGGTGGCATTTTGCTTCACAATCTAATGATATATTTAACTGTCCTTTTTAGGGGCTATTAATGTAGGAAAATAAAGGTATTGTGTTTAGGGGGGTGGGTGGGTGGAATGATCTTCCTGAGGAATGATCTCTTGTGGGAGCCTTCCTGGCTTCTCCGGCTGGGTTAGGTTCCTTCTGTGTGATCCCACACCCCCAGGGCTTATAGATGTTATGTTCTCTTTCTAATGAATCCATGCCTCTGTCCACCTGACTATAAACCTCTTATGAGAAGGAACTCTGTCTTGGTCATTTTTGTATCCCTAGCTCCTAGCTGAGTGTCTGGAAAATGTGGATTTCAAGAGACGGTTGACTAGACCTGAAGGAAGCATAAACAATGCAAGCGCCTCTCTGCCAGCCTCAAACACAACTAGGTCTACAGGGGCCCTAAAGGAGATAATGGCCAGCAATGAGATGAACAGCAGCTAAAGAGCCTGGGACTCTGTTTCAAGTGGGAAGGAGTAGTGATTTGCTGGTGGCTGGTGGTGGAGGAGACGGAGAAGCAAACAGGCCTTTGGGGAGCCCCTCTTGGCATAACACGGTCTTGGAGTCCTAGTCTCTGTCCTCAGGGACAGAGGAGGAAAGTCCCTGGAAGAAGTTAAGAAAATGGTATTCTAGCAACACCCCTCCACCCCGCCATACACACAGTCATGAGATCCCTACCTGTGTAGTTAGGCGGGCAGACACACACGTAGTTGTTGATCCCGTCCACGCAGGTGGCATTGTTTTCGCAGTCGTTGTCCTCACAGTCATCTGGGTTGATCTCACACCGCTGCCCCTCAAAGCCCAGAGGGCAGGAGCAGCTTTGGGATGTGAGGTGTGGGGAGCAGGGGAGTCAGGGGTCAGGGAGAGAGGTAGGTTGAGGTGGCAGAGAGGAAGACAGGGGTGGGAAATACAATTAGTTTTTCCTCCAGATGGAGGTCTGAGAAAGCACTTTGGACACATTAGGCCTTGGGATCCTGAGCAGGAAGACCCTTAGGAGCCCAAAAGGTCATTTCATCCAACCCCATCTCCAGGCAATGTTCTATCTCCCCTGGCCCATGCTGGCTGCCTCGCTCCGGGGCTAATGTCCACCGACAAGGCTGGTGTCATCATTCCCCCAGCTGGAAGTGGTTTCCTGGATATGGCTTAAATTCCTCCAGCTGTCTTCCAAACCGCCCCTTCGGCTCTTCTGAGGCACAATCTCTTTTGCAGATAAAGAGAGACAGCATGATAAACATCCTCCTTTAAGTGATTTTTTTTACTTGAAGGCAGCCCTTCTATCTCAGGGTGAGGGGGTGGGCAGAATATAGTGGCCAAGGTCTCAGACTCTGCACCCAGGTTTCCTGGGAATGAATTCCTGTTGATACATTCTAGCTGCTTGACCTTGACCTGGGTGGTTGTGAAGATTGAATGAGCTTATACAAGCAAAATGTTTAAAAGGGTACATAGCACATAGAAAATGCTCAGAACCCATTAGCAAACTTTAGTTCTATACAAAACCACCCTACTTCCTTAACTGTTCTTCAGGGATGCCATTTCTCCCCATCATGTATTCTTGCTACTTCTGAGCCCTTCCAGCTTCTGGGGGATGAAGGCTAGAGTGGGAGGATCCCTCTCCTGCCAAGAGTGAGGCTTTCACGTCAACTTGGCTTCAAACACTGTAGGGCGGCAAGATGCATTTCCTTCACTTGTCTCTAGAGTGTTAAATCTCTTGGATAAAAACCTCAACTGCCTGCATCTCTGCCTGACCTTGGTCATATCCCCAGGACTGGGCATGCAAGATCGGTTAGAACAGATAAAGGCCACGCGGAAGCGATGGGAGTGGGGGGTGGAGTGAGCATCTATCTGATTAAATAAATGCTGCAATGAATCTCGATCTTTCTTTGGCCTAACCCGTTTGTCAGGGATTCTCACTCCATCCATGAGTGTGCACTTCAGCTTCAGATCTGGAATTTCAGGTTTCAGAGATTGCTCTGATTTGGGATTTAGCTAAAAAAGTAAACTACACTCAGCTAACAGGCAGTGAATTTCAGTGGTCCTAGAATCCTACTTAATTGATCTTCTTTCTACGACTGAAAACCATATCACATTTTCTACAAAAGGCCAGGGGCCTCTCAGGTCTCAGCTCTTGGGGTACAGCAAAATGACTCATTCCTTTTCCTGTTAGGGACTCTGGGCACTCATGAAAAAGGCTACTTCTTCAGAGCCAGACAGAGGGTAGGTTTCTGAAAGTCCTAAACCATGGTGTTGCCCATTTGTTTTTCTAAAGACCAGTTACTTTGGCTCCCCCAGAGCCTTAGGGCTACCTGGCAGTGAGATATGGTGGCTGATCAAGGAAAGCGAGGTTGCTAAAGGAGTGACAGGGTAGAAGGAGGCTGATGTCTCCCTGTCTTCACTGGAAACCTTGGAGAGCTGTCGAGGAGACTCCCGGAGCCATGAGCTGGTTGTGGGGATGAGAGCAGAAGATCTCGTCTCCTGTGTTGGCCTTCTGTGTGGCCTGCTCTGCCAACCTTTGCTGTTTTTGTGAGCAGGCAATGCAGCAGGATTAGAGAAGCATGTGTATGAGGAGGCTGGTGGTGCTGATGACTAAGACGTGTTATGGGTTGAATTGTGTTCCCCCAAAAAAGATATGTTGAAGTCCTAACCCTGAGTACCTCAGAACGTGATCTTATTTGGAACTAGGATCTTTGCAGATGTAATTAGTTAAGTTGAGGTCCTACTAAAAGAGTGTGGACCCCTAATCCAATATAACAGGTGTCTCTAAAAGAAGATGGCCATGGGAAGGCACACACAGAGAGAGCACTGGTGACTATGCAGGCAGAGAGAGGGATGCTGCAGCCACAAGCTGAGGAATGCCAAAGATTGCCAGGAACACCAGAAGCCAGGGAGGGACAAGCAAGGACCCTCCCCTAGAGGCTCAGAGGGAGCATGGCCCTGCTGACACCTTGGTTTGGAACTTCTATCCTTCAGAACTGTGAGAGAGTAAATTTCTGGTGATTATAGCCGCCCAGTCTGTGGTTATTATGGCAGCCCTAAGGAATTACTCTAGAATGGAAGGGGGGAGCAAACGGGAGCTTCCTGACAAGCACCACTCCCCTTCACCCACCAGGTGCTGGCCCGATGCAGAAGAGTTTCCCTACTACTTGAGGACTGCATGCGAGCTCTCCCATCCCTAGTAACTGCCTCATTGCCTTAACCTTCCACCCCATTTCCCTGATCCTGTAGATCTGGGCCCTTTTCCTTTTACATGAAGTTCTAAAAATATTTTCAGTTCATCTGAAACTCTTCAACAACTTAAGATGGAAATGAGATATTTCTGCTCAACCGAACCTCCAGCTGAGATGGGAGAAACACAGTTGCCTGCAGCGGGGAGCTCTTCCCTCATCTGACCCCCCATCCCTCGCCTGGGTGGGGCAGCCCAGGCTGTGTGCCCTGGAGGGGTGTTTCCTGGCTGGGGCCCTGTGGCCACCTCCATATTTCCCTGCAGTTTCTTCTCACCCCTGCTCTATGTGAGCCAGCAGGAGTGGGTGGTTTGGCTGACTCCAGGCAGGAAAAGGAACTCTGCCTTGAATTTCACTTTTCAGGAGGCAGAGTTTGATGGGGCTGGCTTGGCAGGTGGACACGTGGGCGGGCGGGTTCCCTGGGGAAGAGAACCGGGAGCCTGGAATTTGATTTCTTCCCCAGACCACACGGCAGCACTGGCCAGAGTGCTTTTGATATTTAATTGGTTGCAACTTGAGCTCTAAGACACCCACACATGGCTTGGCATGGGGTGCCCCTGCCTTTATTGCCAAGGGGCTGCTGCCTCCCGACTGGCTCACCAGGGATGCCAAAGGAGCCCGTTCCCAACAGTCTGCTTTTGTCAGGGTCACAGGCCAGCAAAACTGGGCATCTGAAAGCTGCTGGGGAAGGTGGGAAGCAGGAAGGGGTCCTGAGGTTTTGGGTGGAAGCCAATCCCATTCCTAGGACAGGGAGGAGAAAAACCTAAGTGACTTTTCTATTCCCTTTTCTTCTTGAAATGTTAATATCAGGAAGGAAAGAGGGCTGGAGGTGGGCTTGGAAGATCCAGGAATGAGCATCAGGAGATATGACCTAGAGCAAGTCCATTTCTGTGCCTCAGCTTCCCCATCTGTTCAATGAGGATAATACCTACCTACTGGATAGGGTCTGTAGGGATTTAAATGAGAAAATACTTGACTAGTTGGTACCTGGCATAGTGAGCATATAATCAATGCCACTTACTTTATAACTCAGAAAAGCATGGTGGAAGTGCCAGACTGGCAGTCTTTAAGCCTTCACCCAATCCTTCTCTGACTTTAGCTAGCAGCAGACACCTCCCTTGGAGGAAGCACGAGGTTGGGACCTGGTTTCAAATCCCTGTGCCAATGCTTAATGTAACTCTAGGCAGAGGATTTGTCCCTCTGATGTTTGAACTTCCTTATCTGCACAGTGGGGATAAATTGTACTTCCCTTACAGGGTGCAAAGAGCCTTGAGATCATTCTCATACAGGGCCAGCACAGCACGGGCACTGGGCATGCCCTCGCTGGGCGTATCTCTGCTTCTTTAGCCTGCCCAGGGAGCCCTCCAAGGTGAGTGATATGGTTTGGCTGCGTCCCCACCCAAATCTCACCTTGAATTATAATAATCCTCAAGTGTCAAGGGTGGGGCCAGGTGGAGATAATTGAATCATGGGGGCAGTTTCTCCCATACTGTTCTCATGGTAGTGAATAAATCTCACCAGAGCTGATGGTTTTATAAATGGGAGTTCCCCTGCACAAGCTCTCTTTTGCCTCCCACCATATAAGATGTTTGCTTTTCCTTTGCCTTCTGCCATGATTGTGAGGCTCCCCAGCCATGCTGAACTGTGAGTCCATTAAACTTCTTTCCTTTATAAATTACCCAGTCTTGGGTATGTCTTTATTAGCAGTGTGAGAGCAAACTAATACAGTGAGGGAGGCCAGGGGTGAGCTGTTACCTGAACCCATCCTTGTGGCTGTCACTCAGGTGGCAGGTGCCTCCATGCTGACAGGGGTTCTGGATGCAGGTGTTGATGGGCACAGTGCAGTCCTTGCCCTGAGGAGCAAAAGAGGGAGAAGCACCTGGTTAGGGGGCCTTCCGGGGCTGCCATGGCCCAGGGGACTTCAGGGGTTCCAGCATTCTCTGGGATGAGGCTGGGGAGATGACGACAAGGAGCCCCTAGGAAAGGCCTGCTGTGTGACTTGGAGCCTACCCATGGGAGCCCTAACCCCTAGTCACTGCACAGTAAGAAGGGGAAGAGTGATGAGAAGCCAGGAGTTCAGGCTCTAGCCTCACTACTTCGCAGAATTTGCACCCTTCTCCATCCCAAACTGCAGGGCAAGAGCCCAGGCTATGGATTCAGGCAAAGCTGAATTCACATACAGCTGGTTTCACATTCCAGCTCCATCCCATCTGGGTTGGCTGATCGTGACCTCACAAAAGCCTCTTGACCTCTCCAAGTCCACCTCACAGGGTTGTTACGAGAATTAAACTTGAGCTTTCATGTAAGGAGAAGTTTCATGTAAGGAAAAGGTTACACGTGTGTAATCCACCTAGCGCGTAGTAAGCATTCTGTAAATGCTAGAAGATAACATTACCATGAGCCTCACTGAACCTTAAATATAACCCACAACTTGAGGAGGGAAGACTAAGGCTCAAGTGTGGCCAACAGACCTTATCTCCTACAAAGTGACAACCCCCAGGGAACCATCACTGATTGATCTGGAGTGGGGTCCAGACTTTGGTATTCTAAAGTTCTGAAGGTAAGCCTAAGGTTGGGCCAGGTGGGGAACCTTTGCGATACGAGCTCAGGGTGGTGTGGGATTCTTTGGAGCAGGCCCCTCTGAAGGGGACATGTGAGCGGAGAAGGAGCCAACTGTGTGGAAGGTGGGGAGAGGAGCGTGCCAGGCAGCAGGAGCAGCAAGGGCAGCAGCCCTGAGGAAGGCAGCCCCAAGGTGGAGACTGAGCTCCATGAGACCCACTGTCCCAGGGAGCAGCCCAACTCTTCTTGGCCTTCTGGCTCCTGCTTCTCCTTTGGGACTGACAGACCAGTCTCACCCAAGTCTTGGCATGCAGTCCCTTGCAGGACCTTGTAGTGTGGGGTCTGGGGAGGTGACTGCTGCATCCTTTCTGGGCCCTGGGCTCAGTGGCTTGGCACAGACCAGGTGGAGGTGATCATGGGAGCCCGCCCACTGCCACACCACCTGCTCGTCATCTGCCTGAGAAAATCCTCTTCCCTCTTCTGCTGTTGCTGGTGATGTGATGGAATGGAACTGGGGCCTTCTGGCTGCGACGTTGCAGCCAACTGGGCCGAAGGCCTTGGGCCCAGGACAGCCTCTGCTGTGGACCCTCTCAAACATCAGAGCCTCAGGCCCATCTCCAGCAGCTGGAAGGCATGGGCCATGTCTGTCTGGTTCCCTTCATGCCCTGTCCCAGCTAAGGGGCCAGTCAGAGGTTTCTTGGAGGGGGACAGGGAGAGTGCAGTTTGGGCTGGTATCTGGTTTTATCCTAAACCATAACAACACAGGGCCCCTTTCTGAAAGTTGGTGTGGAATGGAAACTGTAATACTAATTCTCACCCACATTGCTGAGCACATTTTCCATTCCAGGCCTCATGCTAAGTGTTTTATATTCATGATCATATATCATGTTCACAACAACCCTATGAGATTGGTGTGATTGTTATTACACTATTTTTACAGACAGGAAAGACAGAAGGTGAGGTAATATGGCCAAGATCGCACAGCAGTAAGTGAAATGGGGAGCAAGCAGCTGAACCCAGGCATCCAGCCCAAAGTTAGTGCTGGGAGCCTCTATGCAGGACCACTGAGCTGGCCCTCTCAAAACACGCGTTCTAGGGGCACTCAGATGGGAGTGCACATTCTAAGTTGGCTGCTGTGTTCCTTGAGGAAATGACTAGTTCTCTCTGAGCCTTGTTTTTACCACTTATGAAATGGAAATAATACGACCTACCCTATGGGGAATTAGTTAATGGTTATATATGTAAGACACCTAGCATGTAATGGCAGCTCCTTAAATAATAGCGATGATGATGATGATGATGCTTGGGTTCTGAGGCAGGGCGGAATGTGAGTGACTAAAATACTTTTTCAGGTCTTTGGTTGGTGCCAAGTAGTTCCAGAGGTGCATATATGGGAGTGGTGGTGGCCAACACATGGACCGTGAAGGGCAGGACAAAGAACCTTGAGAAGGTCAAGGCAAGACCTCTCTAGCCCCTGCCTGCGTTAGCCCCTGCTCTGGGGAACTGGCAAGTACCAGTGACTCCAGGTCAAACCCTCCCAATGATGGAGGTGGTGGCAACTCCTGTAGCCCTTTATGCCAAGCACAGAAATCCAGAAGGCAGAGCCTAGTGCTTGATGACATGGTAATTGGGCCTGGAAGTGGGGATTTCTGTCACTTATCTCTCCTTGAAAAATAATCACTATTGCCAATGCCTGGTTAATTAGCCTGATTCAATTCTCTTCAGCCTCATTTTGCTCAAATCTACCAGATTTGTCATGCTCCTTGGTCCTCCACACTTTCTACTCCTCATCCCACTGTGTGTGTGTGTGTGTGTGTGTGTGTGTGTGTGTGTAGGACATGGCCAGGAATCCTGACTGGCTTCTTTTAAAAAAGGTGTCCCCAACCCCTGGGACATGGACTGGTACCGGTCCCCGTTAGGAGCCAGGCTGCACAGCAGGAGGTGAGCAGATGAGGCGGGAGCATTACCACCTGAGCTCCGCCTCCTTTCAGGTCAGCGGTGGCATTAGATTCTCATAGGAGCACAAACCCTACTGTGAACTGTGCATGTGAGTGATCTAGGCTGCACTCTCCTTATGAGAATCTAACTAATGCCTGATGACCTGAGGTGGTACAGTTTCATCCTGAGACCATGCCCACCACCCTAGTTCCGTGGAAAAATTGTCTTCCATGAAACTGGTCCCTGGTGCCAAAAAGGTTGGGAATCACTGGTTTAAAAGACACTGGGGGCTGGGCACAGTGCCTCACGCCTATAATCCCAGCACTTTGGGAGGCCACGGTGGGCGGATCACAAGGTCAAGAGATCGAGAACATCCTGGCCAACATGGTGAAACCCTGTATATACTAAAAATACAAAAATTAGCTGGGCATGGTGGTGGGCATCCCAGCTACTCAGGAGTCTGAGGCAGAATTGCTTGAACCCAGGAAGCAGAAGTTGTGGTGAGCCGAGATCACGCCACTGCACTCCAGCCTGGCAGCAGAGTGAGACTCTGTCTCACAAAAAAAAAAAAAAAAAAAAAAAAAAAAAAAAAAAAAAAAAAAAAAAAAAAGACACTGGGAACAGCTACCCTCATTGGAAACCTCTTTCTGAGATCGGATGAGGAGTGCTGCTAAGTCCTTACTTCTCAAAGCGTGCTCCTTGGACTAGTGGCACTGGCATGTCCTGGGAGCTGATAAAAAAAAAAAATGCACACTCTCAGGCCTGACCTTGGATGTAATGAACTAGAACTTGCATATTAATAAGCTCTCCAGTGATTCTTATGCACACAAAGTTTGAGAAGCACTGTTCTGAGACATTGAACATATGTGCCTGAAACTAAATGGCTGAAAAAGAATCAGCCAACAGATATATTTTTTTCCCCAAATCTTAACATAGTGGCAAAATACTGACCCTTTGTGAATTATCTACTGAATCCTGGCACTGAGGTATGCAAAGTACACACATAGCCCCTTTTTATCCTTCCAACAGCGCTGCACATGAGTATGAGTATTCTCAGTTACAGGTAGTGAAAGTGAGGCTTAGGGAGAATCTGACTTGGGAGTGGTTGTGAGTGTAGAGACTTTGTTGCAAGAGATAGCTGAGTTCTGGTTGTAGCTCATGCACTTCCTAAGTGTGAGAGCTTGGGTAAATTATTTCATCTTTATAAACCTTAGTTGTTTCATCTATTAAAAGAGGATAATAAAACTTATTTCACAGGGTGATTAAGAGTACTACAAGAGATAATGTGTTTAAACTGCTTCACAAAGGCCTGGCATTATAGTAGATTAAGAGTAGCTGCTACCAAATGTTACACAGTGATTCCTGTGCTTTTTAATAATATTGTGGCTTCCCAAGGTCACTCAGCTAGTCGATGGGAAAATGGAGATACCTGGAAAGAGGTAAATGCCTGAACTTTGAGCTTGGTTTTGTGGGTGTCTGGGGATTTCTGTTAGCCACTAATGCAGAACGACCATCTCAGTCGCTCTGTTTGGGCAGGCTCTAACCCTGGCAAGAAGGAAAGCAGGAGGGACATAGCACAGAGAATTTGATGCAACCCTCAGTTAAAGGATCCCTTGGGTTCAACCTGCTCCATTTTACAGCTGAGGAAACTGAGGTGAGGAGAAGAGCGAGGTCTGTCCAAGGTCATGCGTCACATAGGCACAGGCTTCAGAGGGTCCTGCTTGGTGTTCTTCCCATGGCTACACTCTACTTGTCTCTAACCTGGAAATTCAGACAGGTCCTAAATAGTCAGGGATCCTCCACCTCAGCCCCTGCAATCACTGCACTTGCCAACAGGCAGTGAGTGCAGTGGCCAGGAGCACAGCTTCTAGAGTCAGTTGGTTCTGAGCTTTGAATCCCAACTCCCTTACCTACCATGCTCAGTTTCTTCAACTGTAAAATGAGGGTCATTTTAGGAACTGTATTCTAGGGCTCTGATGAGGAGTATGCAAGATAATACATGTACCTTATTTGGTCTACTGTCAGTATATAGTAGATGCTCAATAAATGCTGGCTCTTATGTTACTGTTAGTATCATAGTTATCATCATCATCATCACCATCTGTACCATTAGCACCATCGCCATCATCAACACCATCACCATTGTCACCTTTGTCATCATCACCGATACCATCACCATCATCATCTTCACCATCACCATCAACATTATGCATCCTAGACCTGCCTGGGCTCAACACTTTCCTCAAGATCAAAATCTCTGTTCACATTCTTCTAAAATTGACATGATGTTCAGAATCTTGAGAACAAAGCTCAAACAAGTGGCCTTATCCTGCAGTAGCTCTGAAGATACTCTCTTTGCTCTGACACTGACGGTCAGGTCATGCTTCATAGTACAGTCAAGTGTAGTTGGAAGAAGCCTGGACTTCAAACCCAGCTCTACTACTTTCAGACTCAGGCCAGTTTTTAAAGAGAAGGAAGTAAGAATCAGAATGTGAAACAGTTTACCTTATCTTTAGAATAGGGATGATACTACCCATCTCATAAGCTGATTATAAAAATCGGAGAAGAAAATAAATGCATAAGCTCCAGATGAGTGCCTGGCCTTTATTGATGATTCAAAAGAGAACTATACTATGTATGGAATTGAGAATGTTACAAATGCAGTCACAGTTCTAGGAGAATGACTGAAGTTTCTTGGCAGTTCACAGTGCCATAGACTGATAATCCTGGATCAAACCAGCAACATACCACCAGTTACTGATGGCCTATTCCACACCCAGGTATGAGGGACCACCATGCAAGGGTAAAGGTAAAAGGCAGCAGTATGCCAGCTTATTGAGTGCTCACTGAATGCCAGGTATCATCCTAGTGTATTGCGTACATTACTGTACATTTGATTCTTACGGCAAACCTACGAGACAGGTCCTAGTTTGCAGCTGGGAAGACAGATGAAATTACTAGCAAGGGCCACACAGCTAGTAAATGACAAAGCTGGAATCCACATCTGCTTCTCTGTGTAATTGCACAGTCTGAGTTTTCTCTGCTGAATCCATACAAGGGAGTTTGAGAGGATCCACACATCCTGAGTATGTCTGCTGTTAATCTCTATTCTCCCCTCCTATTAATATTTTTTTTGTGTGTGTGGGTGCCCTGTGACTGAATTTATAACATTCTCAATTCCATACATAGTATAGTTCTCTTTTGAATCATCAGTAAAGGCCAGGCACTCATCTGGACCTTATGCATTCATTCTCTTCTCTGATTTTTATAATCAGCTTATGAAATTAGGGTGTATGGGTCTGGGACTCAGTGGTAAGTTTAAGACTTTGGAGGTGGCTGGCTTCAAAGGGAATCCTTTGGCTCTCTTGTCCCAGGCCCATAGGTGGCACTCCGACACTATCTGCTAGAAGCACAGCCATAGTCTAGAAATACATCAGGTAGTCCCATTCCCCAGAGTGAGACTGCCTCTAAGCCTGTCACTACACACACACAATCCCACTGGGGACAGACACCTGGGGATGCCAGCTCACTCTCACTCCACCTGCATCAGATGTGTGCATTAGACAGGCTGCAGGGCTGTTCTGAAACTCTGTGCTTGCCCAGTGCCTTTGGATGGGTGCCCTGGGAAGGCCGGAAGCTGGGCGGGCCCTGCAGAAGAGGATGGAGCCACAGCTTTGCTGATTCCAGTGAAGCCCAAGGAAGGGCTCAGCTATCCAGGAAACCCTCCAGGGGAAAAGGATTGGGTTCTGGAATCACATAGCCCAGGGTCTTAATCACAGCTCTACTGCTTACAAGCTTTGGACATTGAGTTGAACTCTTGACAGGCTGAGGCCCAGTCTCCACGTCTGTAAAAAGGGAATAATGAGGCCTTCTTAGGTTTGCTGGGGGTGTTTGAAAAGGTGAGTAAAATGACAAGCACAGTACTTGGCACAGTCTATACTCTGTAGGTGCTGGTGAGAGGCACATGGTCGATATCCACAGGGGTCAGCAGGGGGGATGACACTGTGCTCTGGGTGAAAGAAGGAAGGACTGTCTTGGAGGTAGTCTGGATTTCTGGGGAGGACAGAGGGGAGAACTGGAATCTCATCCTCTTGCTGGCTGACCTTAGCCGGTCAACCTTTTGGGTGAGTTTGCAGCCCCTAGGCCTTTCAATCCCCCATCCCTACACTTACATCAAGCTGGAACCAGCACTTTCAAGGCTGGTTGCTCTGAGGGTGGGGTTTGGCAGGGGCATGGTGGGGTGGAGGTTCTGGAAATCCCTTTAGAAGGGAAGTTGGGAGAATGGGTTCAAGGGATGCCTCTACTTGGAAACACTTTCTCTCTGAGACTTAATTTCCCCATGTTTCACAAAGAAAATACAAACGTTACATTTCCTCTTTCTCTCTGGGCATCCTTGTCAAGACCATAGGGGGTCCTCTCTGACTGGCAGCTCCCGCCAGTTCAGAGAACAGTGTTACTGGCAAATGCTGCTTTGTGGTGGTGACCTGTGCGATGGACTCATCCAGTCTGTCCCTTGGAGAAGGGAGGGTACGCAGCGCGCGGTGCCCCTCCCTAGGGCCAGGGCTGAAGGAGGAGCCTGAGGCATGAATGTGGGGGGCAGGGCCTCCAGCATACCTTGTAGCTGTAGGGGCAGGCACAGCGGTAGAGCTCCACAGGGTCCTGGGTGCATGTCCCGTTATTCTTGCACGGGCTGGAGAGGCAGGCATTGCATTTGGCCACAATGTTGATGTCCACTGGCCCTGGGCAGCAAAACCAGAGTACTGATGGCAGGTCCTGAGTGCGCTCACTGCCACACCTCCCTTCCCTTCTGCTCTGGGCCCTCCCTCAGCCAGCGCCAGCCCCTCCCCAACTCCATGTCCAAGTGGTAGCTGGCTCTCCTCAGCCAGCACATCCAATCCAGCTAGAGTCCCATTAATTCAGCCACTGTCCAGTGAGGAAAAATCACAGTGGGACATCATTCAGAAACACTTCTGCAGTCAAATCAATTACTGTAATTAGCCTGATCCGATTTTGGTGCTAATCTGCAAACAATGCGCCATAATTAGAAACCCCCTGTGTATCTTTTCATATTCCAGGAAGCTCTGGGCCCAGGCTCCATTCGGACCTCCCATTTTTCTACCCACAAACACCCCTCCCCATGGAATAGTCTGTGCCAGGCTAAGCAGGGCACAGTGCTTGGGCCAAAGGCACACAGAGGAAGTGCCCCCTGGAAAACCTTGGAAGAAAGAAATGGATGGCCCCAAAGGACACAGCGATGATGCTGACAATGGACGGAAAACTGCTTAGGTACATGTTACATCTGTGACCGTTTCAGCCGTGTGCTTGCTTTAGCTGCAAGCACTGGAGGGAGGTCAGCGTCCTTCCCAGAGCTTTGCAAAGGGGGCTGTGTCCTGCTGCTGCAGCCAGCTTTGACAATGAGCCCTGGATAAACAGGCCATACTTAGTGTCAGGACTATAAATGACCTTGGGGTTAACAGTCATCAACTTGGAGATGGGCTGAGATGAACTTCAGTGAGTGACTGTTTGTGGATGAGTAAACAGAGTGGCCTGATTGAGAGCTGGTACCAGGGGGCTCAACCCGACTTCACATTAGACTAGGAAGACTGTCTTGGTTTGCTTGGGGCTGAGGGAGTTTGCAGGACACAGAGCTTTCAGTGCTAAAACCAAGAATGGCCCAGACAAAACCCAGATGACTTAGCTGCCTTACACTACCAACTACAGTGTTTTTTTTTTTTTTTTTTTTTTTTTTGAGGTGGAGTCTCACTCTGTTGCCCAGGCTGGAGTGTGGTGGTGCAATTTCGGCTCACAGCAACCTCCACCTCCTGGATTCAAGCAGTTCTGCCTCAGCCTCTCAAGTAGCTGGGATTACAAGCATGCGCCACCACACCTGGCTAATTTTTGTATTTTTAGTAGAGATGGGGTTTCCCCTTGTTGGGCAGACTGGTCTTGAACTCCTGACCTCAAGTGATCCGCCTGCCTCAGCCTCCCAAAGTGCTGGGATTAGAGGCATGAGCCACCGTGCCCGGACCCTGGCTGCAGTGCTTTTAAAAGTCCCCACACCCAGGTTGTACCCCAGGCCGATTTAATCAAAACCTAGAGGGTGGAGCCAGGCTTCAGTAATTTTAAAAGCTCCTATATGATTTCCAAATGTGCAGCCAAGATTGAGACCTATACTGTTCTTGGCCTAGGTGAGCCTCTTTAGTATCACATCAGATAGCTTAGAAGCAGGAAGAGGAAAATTAAAATTAGCTTTAAGCCAATGGAATGTTTTTCTGCTTGCAGCAGAAGTGTGGGACACACTAAAGTTTGAGAGGGTAATTAAAGTATATCTATATATCAAAATAAGTATTAAGCCTCTCAGAGATGAGCAAAAGAGATTATCAAACAACTGTGTATACAAATGAAAAGTAGATTTTTGATAAAAAATTCAGGTTCCCCAATAAAGACAAAATAAAAGTTTTTTTTAACCTATTGAATTAGCAATAAGAAAATAAGAGAAAATAATGACAGAGTCTAATGAAAAATGCAACCAAAGGATGCTACTGGGAATGTAAACTGGTTATAACCCTTTTTGAAAATCAATTTGGCAAAATGTGTGAAGACCTTAAAAATAATAGCATACTTTGATTCAGTAATTTCTGTTCTCTGAATCTTATCTGAGGACATGATTTCAAACAGAGAAAGATCTTTATGTGTCAATGGTAAGATAAAAAAATGGAAATACTCTAAAGATTCAAAACCAGAAATGGATTAAGTGGCAGTGGAATATTACGTGGAATATTGATGATAAAGACTGTGCATTCTGGAATCAGACCTGGAAGCCTGTTAAGCCTCGATTTTCTCATTTTTAGAAATGAGGATAATATTAAAAGTTGATTGCATAGAGGCATTAGAGAATTAAATAAGTTGTTACATGAAGAATGAGAAAAAATACACGAGAAAGTGCTTAACATCATTCCTGTTGCATAAGAACTCAGTAGTAGTTTGTTGTTATAATAATAATATGATCAATAAAAAAATCACATATACAAAAGTTTGCCGGGCAAAATGGGAAAATGCTTATGTTTTAATAATGTTGGATAAAAAAATGCAGGTTAAAGATTTTTCTCAAGGCCAGGTGCAGTGGCTTATGCCTGTAATCCCAGCATTTTGGGAGGCCAAAACAGGAGGATCGTTGGAGATCAGGAGTTCGAGACCAGCCTGTGCAACATAGTGAGACCTTGTCTCTACAAAAGATGAAAAAAAAAAAAAAAGATATTCTCCACTATGGAAAGACATGTACAGAAAGAAGTCAGTGAGGAGATGTGTGGCAATGCCAGCAGGGGACTTGGAGAGAATGACACTTGGCCCATTAGATGAGGGTCCACATCAGCGTCAGCATCTGAGCCTCTTTGTGGGACCCATGGAAGAGACAGGGTGAAGGTTTCTGAAGCCACATCTGTTGAGATACCCTGCTCTGACAGGTTGCTAGGAACACAGCAGACCCCACGAGGGGCAGGGGAGGGTGGGGTGTGGGCGTCACCTACCTTTGCACTGGAAGCGGTGGGTTGGGGTGGTGAGCAGGAGCCTGTCAGCCATGGGCTCAGGGCTACTGCAGCGGGCGATGCCAGGCTCCTTGTACCCCGCCTTCACCCACTCCGACAGCCACCGAAGACTGCAGTCACAGTGGAGTGGGTTGGTTCCCAGCGCCCTAGGAGGCAGAACAGGAAGTCAGGGCCCCCTGCCCAGCTTGGCCAGTAGCCTTCATATCCTCAGCTCTCTGGAAATGCATTTTCAGACTTTGGCTAGACTGGAGGTATCCAATATGGGGCCAGCGGAGTAGTCGTCTCCACTGTGGCAAAGTTAATATCTCCAGAGTGTACTTCCAATCCTGTGGACGTTTCAACTCCCATCCCAGCCCCTTCCACTTCTGAGGCGTGGCTCTCACCTACGCAGGTAAGACTCACTCTTCAACTCAACCCCATCCTAGCTCCTTTAGGGAGCTTCCTGGATCTCGGGCCATCTGATTATCTGGTTCTCTTGCCCTGTTGAAGGGTCCACTGGAGGATACACTCTGCAGAGAAGGTTCTGAAACCCAGCAACCTAGGGAGCAGCTTCAGACCACTTGGCTGAAGAATGCAGGGGAGGAGGGTTAAGTCCAGTACAGACATCTCCAAAGTTGTGACTGCGACGAAAATACTAGAAATTCTGTTTTTTTTTAAATTATATCCTTTAACAATTCTACTTTTGAAAGTTTTAGAATATGCATACGTAGTATATCCGTATTATAGTGTATGTACACATTATGAAAATAATTAAATATGCATATAGAAGGAATACAAACTCGAAAATGTTCACTGACAGAAGTGTATAAAAAAATGTAGAGATTCCTGATCTGTGGAAGAGAGGTCTGGCCTGGGAGTGAGGGAACCTAGATTCTAGTCCAACCTCTCACTGACCTGAAAGTCACCCTTTAGCTAGTCACCTAATATTTATGGGCCTCAGTTTTTCCTGTGTAAAATAAGAAGGGAATACCTGTTGCAGAGTGCAGAGTGGCTAAGAATATGTGCTTTGGAGTCAAGACAAACCTGGATCTGATCCTGGGCCCTGCCATCTGCTAGCTGTGCCATGCTTAGACACAATGTTATTATATATAATAAAAGGATAAAAATGCCTTACAGCTGTAAGAAATAAATAGAAAACTTAAGTGTTTAGCCCATAGTACATGTTTTCTATTAGTTCTTATTAAATATTTACACTGTTTACATAATTGAGGAGTCCTTTGAAGGCTTCTGAGGTGGGGAACAAGACAATATGCATAGTATGGATACATTGTTGTAAAATATACTGTATGCATAAGGAAAGGACATATGCCAAAATGCTGACAGTGATGGCATTGTCGCTGACACTTTCATGCTTTCATGTTTTGAATGTGCATTGGGGAGAAATACTGCTACTTACAGATGGGAAAGAGATGTGAGGTCATTGAAGGAGCCTTCAGGAACGCTGGAAATGTCGTTGCCATGGAGGGTTCTGAAGCAGAGGGCACAGGTCGGAAGGTTAGCATCCACTAATTTGAATTTAGCATATTCTCAGGGCCTCCAGTGCCTGGCCCTGCTACCCTTCAGTTTTGCTCAGAGCCCCACTGCTCCTAGCAGTAGCTGCTGCCCCCTTTGCTCTGGGTGCATGAATGTTCTATGCCCAGCTCAGCAGCAAGGATGGAGGAAGTAGAGGGTTTGGGGAAGAAGGGGGTGGACTTTTCAATCTGATAGACCTGAGGTGAAATCAGAAACCAGTCTCTTTTAGCCGTGGAACACTGGATAAGTTATGTCACTTTTCTGGGCCTTCATTTTTGCAGCTGAGAAATGAAGAGACATATCTACTCAAGGAAGTTACTGGAGTTTCAGAGATCATATGAAGAGCTGTGCTTAAGACCGGAAGTTCTGGAGCCAGGCTGTGTGAGTCAAACCTGACTTTGTCGCTTACCAGCTGTGTGACTAAGGGCAAAGCAATTTACCCTCTTTGTGCCTCAGCCTCTATTGTAAAACAGGTATGAGAATAAAAAGGCTTGCCACAGAAAGTTGTCAGGGGTGTGTTAATCCACGTAGAGAGAGCCAGCATTTTCTAAGTGCTAAATGACTAATCAATATTAATATTTGTGAAAGAGTCTTGAAGGGTATCTGTATCAAGGAGCTCAGTAAATTAGTTCCCTTCGTATTTACCTAAAGAGATCTTAGGTGGGTTGAGAAATGCTACCAATCCCAGCTTCGGTGACAGAGGGAGGGGGTCCTCAGCTCCCGAGGAGAGTCTCTGGAGCCAAACATTTATTGTTATGGAAATGGCTTTGGCATCAGCCACACACATACATGAGTCTGGCACTTGTGTGCACCTGAGTGCATCTTCCCACAGCATGTTGGAGGGGCCGGGCACCCCACTTGGTATTAATCATGCCTCTCTTCACCCTGTGGTGTAGGCAGCTAGGAGCTATTCTCACTTACACAGTGGTGCCATATACTAAGCCTTCCACAAATGCTTGGAGGATAGGTGCATGAAAAACCTCAGTGAACACTGCTCCGGGCTCAAGTAACACGAGCAAATCCACAACTCATGGATTATATTCTCCATTAAAGGATTAATCATCAACTGCATACAAAAATCTGCAAATTCATAGAAACTCAAAGGCTTCTTTAGTGACTGATGGGCACCATCACCTGTGTTGGTAATAATCACCCTTCAGGGTAAGGACTAACAACTTTATTGCAGGCAGTGAGTCCCAGTAGAACAAAGAGACGATTAGTGTTGACAGTGGAAGTACAGATGGAATAATAACGAATGAATTTGCTCTTCTTTTCCCTTCAACTGAAGTTAGCTTGCCCTTGGTCTTCAGCTGACATACAGACATAAGCCTAATTACTCTTGATAGAGAGCAGTGGCTCTCACACTGAATGAACTTTTGAAGCTAGCAAATATGCAGATTCCTGAGCCCTACTTCCAAAGATTCTGATTCAGTGGGTCTGGGGTGGGGCCTGAGATTCTGCATTTCTGACAAACTCTGAGGTGATGCTGACGTCAGTAGCAAGGGTTTAGAAAGGTTTCTCCTATTGCTTTAAGGCAAGGCCCTTATTTCTCTCCTCTTCCCTTTCTCCTCTTAGTTACACTCCGTTGACATCCTCATCACCATCAGCTCCTTCTCCTCCCACCTCACAGTTCTCTGGTGAAATTCTCAGAGTGAAAGTAAGCCTCAATGCTTAGGCAGCTAGGACAGCAGGAAGATGGCAAACAGCCATCTAGAGTGTTCATGATAGCTTCTCGCCTCCCCGAATAAGGAAGTGCTAGAAGCACTTCCTAACACTTTTATCAGCATCATTTAGCCTCTAATTCATGAGGTTATTTATGAATCATACCAGCCCCTGCCTGCTATTGACTTTGATGGCTTCATGGCCACTTGCTGTTTTGCATATGCACCCAGCTTCATTGTTAGTCATTTCCAAATGAGGCCTGGGCCCCTGGAGAGGCATGAGGCCTAATTTTAAAACACCAAAGGACCCAAGGGCAGCTTTAGCATTGTGACCCCTGCAAGTCAGGCTCCATTCTCTACTAAAAAATACAAAAATTAGCCGAGTGTGGTGGTGGGTGCCTGTAATCCCAGCTACTCGGGAGGCTGAGGCAGGAGAATTGCTTGAATCCAGGAGGCAAAGGTTACAATGAGCCAAGATTGCGCCATTGTACTCCAGCCTGGGCGACAAGAGCGAAACTCTATCACAAACAAAAACAAACAAACAAAAAACCCTGCAGAGTAACAGGATTATAATTTACTAGGACAACTCATTAAATCTGCCTACACTGCAGGTTCTCCATCCTGGTTTGGCCCCCAAAGAAGTACTCTTGCCTGTCAAAAACAACCATCCTAAAGAATGCTAGTGAAGTGGAAGAATGAGTGCTCCTTCCCCTTTCTCCTCCCCTTCTCCCTGATGCCTCCCAGGGGCTGGGCTGGCAAGCAACTGTCAACTCTCAGTGGCTCATCTTCACACACTTGGAACTCCTCCTCCTTGCCTAACTCTTAGCGGATGTTAAAGGCAAACTTAAGAATTTCAGAATGCAGATGAGGGCACCATCAGGGCACCATTAGGGCATAACCATTCCTCAGTTCTGGGCTGTGTGAACCTTGGGTCTCTGAACCCCTAGGTCCTACGGTTAATACAATGAACAGTGGGAACTATCCTCATTCTAAATGTGGATAGGGGTGGGTGAATTCTCTTCTGAGCAGGCTAAGCTATTCCCAGGTGATCTGGGGGTTAAGAACCTAAGGCTCTGGAGTCAGACTGCCTGGGTGTGAATCCCTCCTCTCATACTGGCTGTGTGAGCTGAGACAATTGACTTTTGGTTTCTCACATTTTTTGGTTTCTCAGATTTTTTCATCTCTAAAATGGAGGAATTCTTAGTAACTACATATAGTAGACATTTTTAGGGGTTGTGGGTTTCTTGGCATCAATGTTGTTTTCTGTAGCAGTTCCTCTGTTTTCTACTGGGGATCACCCCTCCCCACCTCTTGGTCCCAGTAGTTTGGCCTCTATATGAACCTATGGCTCAGGTCTGGCCAATCAGAGCCACAGTGATTGGTGTGAGGTTGAGCGTGCAACCTAAGGGAGCCAAGGAGAGACACTTCTGGGGCTCTCTCTGGAACGACGAGGGCAGAAGCAGTTTAATTTTGTGGGGCTGCTAAGCTGCTAGAATGTAAACTTTCAGCCCATCAGGACCCTCTGTGTCTTAGAGAAAGACTGCCTGAGAATGAAATCCACTTAGGAAAACACAGTGAGAGGCAGAGGTACATTTCTTTTTATTTTTTATGATTATTTTTGAGACAGCGTCTTACTTTGTTGCCCAGGCTGGAGTGCAGTGGCACGATCTTGGCCCACTGCAACTCTTGCCTCTCGGGTTCAAGCGATTCTCTTGCCTCAGCCTCCTGAGTAGCTGGGATTACAGATGTGCACCACCATTCCTGCCTAATTTTGTATTTTTAGTAGAAATGGGGTTTTGCCATCTTGGCCAGGCTGGTCTTGAACTCCAGGCCTCAGGTGATCGACCTGCCTTGGCCTCCCAAAGTGCTGGAATTACAGGCATGAGCCACTGCGCCTGGCCTACATATTTCTTTTTCAGACAGAGTCTCACTCTCTTGCCAAGCTGGAGTGCAGTGGTGTGATCTCGGCTCACTGTAACCTCCACCTCCTGGGTTCAAGCGATTCTCCTACCTCAGCTTCCTGAGTAGCTGGGACTATAGGTGCGTGCCACCACGCCCAGCTAATTTTTGTATTTTTTTAAATTTTAGTAGAGACAGTGTTTCACCCTGTTGGCCAGGATAGTCTCAATCTCTTGACCTCGGGATCTGCCCGCCTCAGCCTCCCAAAGTGCTGGGATAACAGACACATTCTGACAGTCTCATTGCAGTACCTGCATCCAGCCCTAGAGCCTGGTGTCTTCCAGTGCCTTCTTCAGTTATCTGAGTTGATAAATTCTCTTTATGCTTAAGGTGGTTTGAACTGATTTTCTTCCTCTTTGCTCAGGAGGAAAGCTAATACACCACTTCATAAGCTAGCTGTGAGGATTAAAAGATCGGATGCCAGTGGTTCAGAAGCACTCAGTCACATTAGCTATGATGATTGTTATCATTGTCATGACTCCCCCTCTGTTTTTGAATGGATTTGGGGGCCAGTCCTCTGGGAGTTACCCACATAGGGTAGAAGCCTGAAAGTGCGCAGCTTGTATGTCTCAAAGGCCATGGTGTGTCCTGTGACCTGATTCCAGGACTGCAGAGGAGACATTGTATTTTGGCAGAGCGGTCAGCACCTGTCCGCTTTCTCTCTGCATCTTCCATTTCACCCCACTCCTCAATTCCTATCAGAGGCCTCTCTGGGTGAGGAAGAAAATGCCTCATTTTTACATAGGCCAGCTCCCTCCAGTCTGAAATGGGTGCAGATAAAAACAGATGCTAGCCTGCGATGGGGAAGCAGGTAGAATGTGGCAGAAAGAGCTCTGGGCTAGGAGCCCAGAGGTCAGTCCCAGCCTTGGTTCTGCCTGTGCCTTGGGGCTACTCAGCAGCATCTCTTCCCACTTCTGCCCCCAGAAGCCACATTGCAGCCACACTTGTAGCTTCTTGTGATTCCCCCAATACGTATGCCTTTCCTGACTTCAGGGCCACTGTCCAGGGCATTTATATTCTCCCGGCCTAGAATGTTCTTCACTCCCATCCCTACTTAGGTAACCCCCTCTGGTTTCTCAGTCTCAGTCCTGGAAGCACAAGTTAAGAGGAGTGATTCTGAAAACAAATAGTCTTGGGTTTAAATTCCAACTTTACTACCTACTGATTGCATCACTTTGGGCAAGTTACTTAATCTCATTCAGCCTCTATTTACTGATCTGTGAAATGGGGATAACAGCAGTATATCCTTCACAAGGCAGAGGGTGACTAAGATAACATGACTGAAGCACTTAGCCCTTTGTGCAGCACATAGCCATGGTTTGATGAATGTCAGTGGTGATTATTAACCTTCCTTTCAGAAAGCCTTTTGGGTGGCTAAGACTGGGTTACATGCCTCTCACTTTCATCTCCATGGCTCTTCTCTCAGGTATCACCCTGCATTGTAGTTGCTTACTTATTTCCCCTTCTAGACCAAGAGCTCCCTGAGGGCAGCAATTTTGTCTCATTCACTGTTTTCTTTCCCCCTACAGAGTTAAGCACAGCAACTAACCCGTAGCAGGTATTCAGGAAAGGATGAATAAGACAGTGATCTTGAACAAGTCACTAAACCTCTCTGAATCTTTCTTCTTTTTTATTTTTGAGACTGAATCTTGCTCTGTGGCCAAGGCTGGAGTGCAGTGGCGTGATCTCTGCTCACTGCAAGCTCCACCTCCGAGGTTCACGCCATTCTCCTGCCTCAGCCTCCCGAGTAGCTAGGACTACAGGCGCCTGCCACTATGCCCGGCTAATTTTTTGTAGTTTTAGTGGAGACGAGGTTTCACCATATTAGCCAGGATGGTCTCAATCTCCTGACCTCATGATCCACCCGCCTCAGCCTCCCAAAGTGCTGGGATTACAGGCATGAACCACAGTACCTGGCCTGTCTTTTCTTCTTATAAATGAAATGTTTGGACAGAAAAATTTTCAATATTCACTCTTCAATCCTAAATTCTGCAATTAAACTTTTGTTTACTTATTTTTATTTTAGAGATGTCAAAGTGCCAACCCTGGACCATGGTTGGGAGGTCACAATGAGTCACCTTCTGGCTCAGAAGAATTTTCTGATGCTCTAATAGCTGGTCAAAAGTGGAATAGAGTTGTCTGGTAAGGGAGTGAGCTCTTTGTCTCAGAAGGTAATCAAGCAAAGGGCTCCCTTACAGGGATGTTTTAAGGAGAACTCAGGCAATTGGTAGAGCAGTGATGAACAGCCCTGTGGGTATAAACAGCATAATTCTTACTTCGGGGACTAGGAGCTAAAAATACTGAGGATGGTGAATGATAATCCCACTGGCTCCTTCGTGAGCACACACTGAAATTGCCTGCCTGGAGCTAACTGATTCCAGGTGGCCCTCCTGCGACTGGGGCAAGACAGTTGGGACCACACGCATACAAGGCACGTGACTTGGTGTGAAGCAAAGATCAGGGAATGCATGGATCCCCTAAGAAGGATGAAGATGTCCACAAGAATGTTCTCTTTTCGCTATTTTCAGATTTGGAGCCAAGTAGAAAAAGCATTTTCCACACAATGTTTTGTACTCAGGGCTAAAAGACCACCCTCCTGTTGTGCTTTCCTGAAATATATTCATATCCACCCATATATACACACACACACAGACACACACACTCTTTCTCTCTTTCTGTCTCTTAAATGTCAATTTTCTCTTCCTGCTTTCCAGATCACTTTTTGGCCTTTGTCTACACCCAAACTAAACCTTGACGCTCATTCTTCTTCCTGCCGCAAACACCCAACATCTCTGGGTCTCTGGTCATTTCTGAAAGTTTAACTAAAAGAATGAAACCCTTCAGAAATGAGGAAAGAATATATAAATGTTCAAATGTAGTTGCAGACAATGTAATTCCTGATTTTAAAAAGCCGGTCTTTCTTCCAACTCCCTAAGTTGTAAATATGTTACCATCTTCATTCATCTTTATTGATTTATTATTTCTTTTGAAACAAGGTCTTGCTCTGTGTTACCCAGACTGGAGTGCAGTGGCTCAATCACTGCTTACTGCAGCCTCCACCTGCCTGCCTCAATTGTTCCTCCCACCTCAGCCTCCTGAGTAGCTGGGGCTACAGGCACACACCACTATGCCTGGCTAATTTTTGTATTTTTAGTAGAGACAGGGTTTCACCATATTGGTCAGGCTGGTTTTGAACTCCTGACTTCAGGTGATCCACCTGCCTTGGCCTCCCGAAGTGCTGGGATTACAGGCATGAGCCACCATGCCTGGTCTTCATTCATCTTCAACTTTGCCTTCATTTGTTATAGAAATGACTTTATATAAACATTATCTATACATTTTTTTTTCATTTGCTCTCTTACAGTCTTTCTTCATAGGTACAAATGTTTACAAGTTATAATTGTAACATATATACAAGTTAGGTTTATTTCTCCATGTAACGCTATGCGATAAGCACTTTCCCACATTGCTATCTAGTTTTCATCTTTGCCTCTTTTAATAATTGCACTTAATTGACTGGTTGCCTCGTGGTTTCCTTAAACATTTCCCCACTGTGGCCCTTGTAGGTAATACTTAAAATTTAGGTTAAAAATAACAGTACAACAAAGATTTTAATGCACAGAACCTTTCCCTCATTTTGGATGATTCTTTAACCTAAATTCCTAGGTGTGTAATTAGTGGGAGAAAGGATACAAATATCATAAAAGAAATGTAGCCCATAAACATTTTTACTTTTCCTGAATTGGCCCTCAGGCAGAAAATGGTTGCTCCCTGCTGAGGTAGACGGTTGGACTGAGGTGCTCTAAGATCCCTTTTTATGCACAAAATCTCATGATTCTAAAATGATGATGCTAAAAGCCTATTAATTCTCTTTTTTTTTTCTTTTGAGACAGGGTCTGGCTCTATTGCCCAGGCTGGAATGCAATGGCGTGATCTCAGCTCACTGCAACCTCTGCCTCTCAGACTCAAACCATCCTCCCACCTCCGCCTCCCAAGTAGCTGGGACTACAGGCGCATGTTACTATGCCTGGCTAATTTTTTGAATTTTTTGGTAGAGACAGGGTTTCACCATGTTGCCCAGGCTAGTCTTGAAGTCCTGGGCTCAAGCAATCCTCCCACCTCGTCCTCCCAAAGTGCTGGGATTACAGGTGTGAGCCACCATTCTGGGGCAAGCCTACTAATTCGTATTTCAAGAAGCAAGTGCCAGTGTGTTGTATGGTTAGGTGTACTGCTGATGAACTCATGGCAGTAGTAGTGCCAGACTGGGACAAACAAGATGCCGAGGAAAGAGAAAACCCTGGTCAGGCTGGTGGTGTTCACCCCATCACCCCCACCACCCCAAAAGACAGACAGATGGACGGGCAAACATTTTCTCTCCCTCTTACATATTGAGTTGCCCCAACCATCACTACTCTAATTATGAACAGATGCATGCAGATTCCTTAAAATTGGCAGGTCCCACCTCCTGGCAGTGAACCCACGCACAGAACTATTAGACTGGGATGGAAGACAATAGGTTGGGATTGAGGGGGAATGGTAGGAGAAGGAAGGGGGAGCAGGTCCGGCTTCAGCCCTGGCCAGTGATACGAGCCCATCTCCTGCTGTGTTCAACTGGAAACAGGGAAATGGTTATGCTGATGTTTCCATTCTCAAACTCCCCAGAGAAGGTGGATAATAAATAAGTGACAATAACAGATTGCACACTGTCAGCACGGGCACTTCTTTGCCCCCAGAGAATTGATTTTTAATAACAGCACAGATGACATGTGGCGGGAGTTGTCGCTGACACCGGTGTTTTGTGGGCCTTAATAAATCACATCAGCCTGGAGGCTCTGAAATGGACTAGCTTGTTGGGTGCTATTTGTGGATTCCTGCTCAGCCCTGGAATGGCTCCCGGGTCCCAGGAGGCTGGATTCTGCAACCTCCTGACTGCTATACCTTGGCCAGTTACTTCAGCAGTCTGGGCCTCAGTTTCTCCATGTTTAAAATGGGCAGAATTGTCTTGGTCTCACAGCAGTGTTACAAAAGGTTAGACGAAGAAAACTGTCCCATAAAATATGTTGATCACTATTATAGTAATAACGATCTAGAAAGTCAGGAAGTTGACAGGTTTGGGGGCGGAGTATCTGGCATCTCTGTTTTCATGAACAGCATTCAAGGGTGATATTCAAAGGACCAAAGGAATTCAAAGGAATGTGCTAATAAAATAGAAGCAAGATGGGAAGGCACAAAAATCAGGTGTTAATCAGGCCCAGGGTTGGGGGTGGTGGTGGGGTGCCTTCCTGCCCTAGCAAGCTGTGATATAAGAATAATAACAAGTGAATATTTGTTAAGCATTTACAGTGCCAGAGCTGTGCTAAGTACTTCATATACAGTATCTCATTTAATCCTCATAAGACCCTGTGAGGCAATTACCATAATTATCTGATTTTATGGATGAGAAGACACTCAGCTACCCATGTGTAGGACAGGGCCAGGCAGGCGAGGAGAGTGGGCTGGGTGTGGAGGCTGCAGCCTGCACAACTCTGTTTAAAGGGGCAGGGCTGCTCAGCCATGCAGGAATGCAGAGGCAGGGCCCTGGTATGGCCAGGTCTCTCAATTTTCCACAAGAATATAGAGATTGGGATTTGTGGAAGAAATCTCCTGATATTTAAATGTTGACAGCTTATTAAGCTTTGTGTTTTTAAGAAGACACTCTATGAGCCAACCCCACAACTGCTAACTAATAGCTGTCTGTGAGCTGGACGGGGCCCCTGGGTTTCCAGCTTGTGATCTCTGGGGTAGGAGCTGTTTCCACGCAGAGGTTCACCATGCTGCATTGCCCCTCTGAGGAAACAACTGTCAACAGAATGATCATCGAAATGTGGCTATGGCCACACACTATGGTCAATACTAGAGGGTAGAATACAATTGCATATCCTAATCCTCACAAGGGAGGTGCTATTGATCCCATTTTACACATAAAGAAGCAGAAAGTTGAAGGGGCTCAGTGATTTGCTCAAGGTTCCACAGTGGTAGTGGGCTGGACCCTGGGAATGGCAGACTCTCAAAGGTAGCTCTCTCTATTCCACTAAGCAAACAAGGGTGCTAGGTAGGAAGGTGTGTTTGGGGGTGGAGTGGGCTTTGGGCAAAGGATAGCGGGGAAGGGGAGTGCTTAGTCTGCTTCCTGCTGTCACTCAGCAATGTGTAAGTCAAAATCAGCATGCTGGGGTACTCACAGCACTCGCAGGGACCGCAGACCGTTGAAGGCGTGGACGGGGATGCACCTCAGTCGGTTGTAGCTCAGGATCCTGTGGAAAAGGAGGCACGTGCCCTGTTGTGTCTTTCTATTCTCTACCATGCATAGGTGCACTGTTTACGTTATGAACCAAAGCAAATGGTTTATCTTTTTAATGTTGATATATTGACAGAACATCCCCTAAAGGGACAAGAAACCTCTTCACCAATCCAGGAAGCGCACTGGCTTTATTTCCTCAGTTTACTCAAGTTCTGTGGCAGGCTGACTTTCTAACCAGCTTGTTCATCACCTCTCTCTCCTGTCCAATGATGAGTACTCACAATGTGCAAAGCTAATGGGAAATAAATGGGTCTGGGCAAAATATAATTGTGTAGGAAAACCATTTCTGGGAAAGAAAATTCACAAACCACAAAAGGTATTCCTAAGACAGCCTTCTTCAGAAGCGATGAGGTTCTAGTTCTTCTCTAACTGCCTGGACAGTGGAGGGCTTCCTACTTTATCTTCCTTCTGATGATTAAGGTGTGTCTTATGCTAGGGCAGCCATAGGCCTGAGGGTCATTAGGGCAGATAAACTAGTCCTGCTGGGAGGGAGGGAAAGAGTGACCATCTACTGCTAGGCCCGTGGGCATGGTAAACACAGTATCTCAGTGTACTCACAGAGTGGAGAGGTGAGACATGTTACTGAAGGTGTAATTGGTCAGCATGCTGATGCTGTTGTTGCTCAGGTCACTAGGAAAAGTAAAACAGAGGGGTCATGCTTTTGTCTTAGTTGCATCTGTAGGAGGCCATTCCCAAGTATCACACATACCTGCCATCCACCCACTCATCTACCCATCCACCCATCCACCCACCTATTCATTAATTCACTCACTCATCTATCCATCCCACTGCTGGCCTATTTATCTACTCTCCCACTCACCCATCCACTTGCCCATCCATCCATCCATCCATCCATCCATATATCTACCCACCCACCCACTCACCCATCTACCCCTCACATATTTATCATATTTATCCCACGCACTCACCTGCCTGCCTGCCCATCCATCCATCCCACCCTCCCTTCCTCCCTCCCACCATCCATCCACCCACTTATCCACCCACTCATCCACCCACTCATTCATCCAAATGGTCATTTTCCATTCAAACACTTATTCAATCATTCAAGCAATTGTCATTCATTTATACATCTGTTCACTTATGCAGCTAGTCAATCATTCAGTTACATGACCATTCATTTCACTGTACCAACAAAATATGATACATATAATAACAATCTCTCCTTGTTTTAGTACTTTTTTCCCCTGATTAATTCTTTTCACTGTTCCTCTATCCCCCTTCTTTTCTGGCATTCATTTACTCTATCTTATCAGGTTCTCTTTTAGGGGGACTGAGGTTGGTGGGGGTGCAGTCCTCTGCCAGCTGCAACCTCCAGCTTCCCTGCGGGGATAAACATCCAGAGCGGTGGCAGTGTTAGCTGCACATTAGAATCACCTGGGGAGCTTTTAAATCCTCTGATGCCTGAGTTCCATCCCCAGGTATTCTGATTTAATTGATCTAGCATGGGCTTGAGCACCAGTAGCTTAAAAAAAAAACTGCTCAGGTGATTCCTCTAATGAGCTGATGGTGAGGACCATTGCTTTAGAGCAGTGGTTCTCAACTGGGGGCACTTGTGCTCCCTCAATGATATTTGGCAATGACTGGAGATATTTCTGGTTGTCAATACTGGGGGAAGTATTACTGGCATCTAGTGGGTAGAGGCCACAGATGTTGTTAAACATCCTATAATGTCTATGATAGCCTCCCAACAACCAATAATTAACCCCCATGTCCACAGTTCCGAGGTTGAGAAATCCTTATCTAGAGGCTGGTTTCAGGAGTTTATAGGAATCCATCCCACAGAGAGATGGTGTTCTTTCACCTTTTCTCAGTAGGTCTCCTGCTTTCCCAAGGGTAATGCCCTTTCATTCTGCAAGATCTCCCACTTTCCCTTTGTAGACTGGCTTCTGGTCCTAAGCAGACAGGCATCTTTCAGTTACCACTTGCATCAGCTCTGTTCTCTTTTACCATCCACTTCAGTTTCCTGAGCGACCCCAGCAGGGAAAAATAAACATCCCACCCAATACTGGGCTCCTTACATAAGCGTCAGGTGTCGGAGGGCGGACAGCTCTCTGGGCACGGCTGTTAGGTGGTTTCCTTCCAGGTACCTGAAAGAGGTGCGGAGAGACAACACCTGAGAAAGAGACACTGTACAAATTCTTACCTTTTCAGAGAAGCCTCCCTGATTTTCCAGGCTGGATTAGGTCCCTCTTTTACTCTTAGAGTCTCCTTCCCCAACTTCAAAGCATTACTATATTTGTCATTTAATATTTATTTGATTATCCAATGAATGACATTTTTTCTCCACTGGACTTATACATTTCATGTTGGCGGGATTCTTGTCTAAAATTGCCCACCGTTGGATCACCCCGTGGCTGTTTACAGAGCTGATACATAGTAGGTATTCAATAAATATTTGTTTAATAAATAAAGCACTCATTTTATATTCAGCCCTCAAAATATCCTTATGTAGCAGGAAGTCACAGTTGAAGAAAAGTTCAGAGATGTTAAAACACTTGCCCAAGGTCATGCAGCAAGCAAGTGGTTGAGCTAGGACTTGAACCCAGCTCTGACTGTAGTCTTATCACAATTCCGCACTTAGCTTCCGGAAGCTGTTGGGAGAACTGAGCCAGGCATGATTAAGAACCCTAATTCAATGTTGACTATCTCTGATGTACATTTGGAAACTGAGGAAACGGGGGGCTATCTCTGTTGCTGGAGCACTGTACTACAGTTCCCAGCAGAAGGACCACATGGCAGGAGGGGACAGGGGTTCAGAGTGAGGTTGCACCCAACAGATGGGGACTCCTTCCGGACAGGCAAAGGCTGAGCTTAGACCTGCCTGGACTTCAGCATCCTACACTGACCTGCTCACCTAGGATGAGGCCACCTCCTTAGAGACTCAAGTGTGGCTTAAGACAAGAAAGTCTCATTGTAATTATGTACTCATGAATTACAAAGGTTATTCCTACCTATAAATAAAAGTTAATGCTATCCTCAAGTGGGGACAGGCCACTCTTGCTGTAAACACCTTTCTCCAGGCTTTCTGTTGCTCTCAGGACAAAGCTGAAGAACATTTAAGATGGCTTACAAGAACTGCTTTGATCTCCTTGGTGATCTAAAGCTCCCATAGCATCCTCTCTTTTAAGAGTCAACACATAGCCACTGCTGTCCATTTGTCAAGTGTTTGCCTTAAGCTCCATGAGGCTAGAACTAGGTCTATCTCTTGCTAGCCTGGTGCTTCTCAAACTTCAACGTACATGCAAATCACCTGGATTTTGCTAGACCACAGATTCTGACCCTAGGTCTGGGGTAAGATTGGAGAATCTGCATTTCTAATGAGCTCCTGGGTGATGGTGGTGACTGCTGGTCTGCAGACCACATTTTGAGTAATAAGGTGCTGGCACACTACCTAGTGTCCAGTAGACCTACCACAAAATGACTGAATGGGATAAAAATGGGATAAAAATGGGTTAAAACAGAATATGGGTCAAGGTGTCAATGACTGAACCAGCTTTACCTTTAAGGCCACATTGGAACGTACATTATCTTTGTTTAATTAAGACCAAGTAACTTGCCTCCTATAGTTGGCCCCTGGGGACTCTCATGGCACAGGGTGCTGGACTGGACCTAATAAGGTCTTAGGTGGCCATGGCATATTGGACTGATGTCCTTTTGGTTTGATCCTTGATTCTGTACCATTATGGGCCAAGATCTATGCTAGATCCTGGGGGAAATACAAAGATGAACCAGATTCCATTTCTGTCTCAGGGAGCCTAAAATTCAGTCATGCACATGCTTAGATTGTGCCCTCAGACAGAAAAGCCAAGAGAAATGCATTCATTCATGCATGCATTAATTCAAGCCCAAGTATTTATTAAACGATTATGATGTACCAAGTATCATATATACTGGTGAATAAGAGCCATAATGCCTGCTTTCAGGCAATTAAAAATCAAATATAGGTGGAGAGGGAAGCAGGGAGGGAGGGAGGGAGGGAAGCAGGGAGGGAGGGAGGGAGGGAGAGGGAGGCAGGGAGGGAGGGAGAGAGAGAGGCAGGGAGGGAGGCAGGGAGGCAGGGAGGGAGGCAGGGAGGCAGGGAGGCAGGGAGGCAGGGAGGGGGAGGAAGGGAGGGAGAGGGAGGGAGGGAGAGAGGGAGAGAGAGTGCATGCACGAGAGCAAGCAGGCAGATGTATAAAGAAATATAAATTATGAATTTCAATCTGTGCTTTCTTGGGAAGGAGCAAGGAAACACCAAGGGGCTTACTGCAGAAAGATGCAGTTGAGGGGCCAGGTATGGTGGCTCATGCCTGTAATCCCAATACTTTGGGAAGCCGAGGCGTGTGGATCACTTGAGGTCAAGAGTTCGAGATCAGCCTGGCCAATGTGGTGAAACCCCCCTCCTAAAAATACAAACAAAAATAAAAATAAAAACAAAAATACAAAAAATACAGCTGGATGTGGAGGCACATGCCTGTAATCCCAGCTACTCAGGAGGCTGAGGCAGGAGAATCGCTTAAACCCAGGAGGCCGAGGTTGCAGTGAGCCAAGATTGCGCTACTACACTCCAGCCTTGGGCAACAAAGCAAGACTGTGTCTTGAAAAAAAAAAAAAAGAAAAAGAGAAATATGCTGGCCGGGCATAGTGGCTTACTCTTGTAATCCCAGCACTATGGGAGGCTGAAGCAAGTGGATCACTTGAGGCCAGGAGTTTGAGAGCAGCCTGGCCAACATGGCAAATCCTGGTCTTTACTAAGAATACAAAAATTAGCTAGGTGCGGTGGTGCATGCCTGTAGTCCCAGCTACTAGGGAGGCTGAGGCAGGAGAATCATTTGAACCCAGAAGGCCAAGGTTGCAGTGAGCCGAGATGGTGCCACTGCACTCTAGCCTGGGCAACAGAGCGAGACTGTCTCAAAAAAAAAAAAAAAAAGGAAGATGCACAGCTGAGAAAGACATGTTTTAAGATGAGGATTGGTAGGTGAAAAGGGTGAAGACTTGGAAAGAGCAGGGGAGGTGGAAGAGTCTGGCAAGAATGCAGCCTGTGGACAGCCCAGAGCTTGAGTTCCAAGGCAGAGAAGGAAGGCTGAGGGGCTGAAGTCTCCTGGGTCAGGAGAGGACAGTGGGAGACAGGGTAGATCACACTGAGGCCTTGGAGGTTATTTTATTCAAAGCACAATGAGAGGCCATGACTGCAGACAAGGGCAGAGGCTGGTGTTGCAGAGCTTCCTCAGGCCTCTCATCTGTACTCACCCTCTGCACCCCCTGCATGAAAGGCTGCGGGGTATTTGCATTCTGAGTGAATGCTTGCCCTATTCCCCAACAGGGGCAGGGGCTCAGCTGGTGGTGGGAAGGAGCAGACACTGGGAGGGGGTACTTGTCCAGCTTATTCCTTTGGGCAGGGAGGCTCTGCTCTGTGCAGGCTGAAGAAGGGGAGGACAAACTGTTGGGCCATCATTCACACCTTGCAGGAAGTGTTCTGTGGACAGTGTGGCTACGGGGAGCTTGGAGGCAGGAGCTGGAGGAATGAGCAGGACAGGCAGAGAGGCACTGGTCCAGGGAGCATCTCTTCTCCAGGGAGATCCAAGGGAGTTGCTGGGAAAGAGTATGACCTGAGATCGACAGTGGCTTCCCACCTTCTATGCTGCTCATTCTATGTTGCCACTACTGGGGCCCAAAGACTGGCTCAGTTTGCATGTAAATCTCCAGCTAAACTTTACCACCTCAACTAATAATGGTACCCTAAGTCACTGAGGATGTGATTATAGAGATCACTGATCCTATGCCCTGCCGAGGAATTCATACAAAGATCACACTACCACAGGCACTCAGTATCAAAGCCAAAGTATCTTAATCAACAACACACATATATATATCTCCTCAGAGAAAATTCTCCCCTACAAAAGCAATTTCAAACAATTAGAACAAGTGACTGCTACACCAGATGTGCAGAAATCCAAGGAAGGACACAGGAAACATGAAAAAGCAGGGAAATATGATGCTACCAAAGGACCACAATTGTCCAGCAACAGATCCCAATCAAAAAGAATTCCTTGAAATGCCAGGTAAAGAATTCAAAATGTTATTCTTAAAGAAGCTCAATGAGATGCAAGAGAAATCTGAAAACCAACACAAAGAAATTAAAAACTCAATCTAGGCTATAAATAAGAAATTTCCAAGGAGACAGACATCTTTAAAAAAAAAGCCAAAGCCCAGGTGCAGTGGCTCAGGCCTGTAATTCTAGCACTTTGGGAGGCCGGCAGAGGATTGCTTGAGCCCAGGAATTTGAGACCAGCCTGCGCAACATAGTGAGACCCTGTATTTACAAAAAATAAAAAGCTGGGCAAGGTAGCATGTGCCTGTGGTCCCAGCTACTAGGGAGGCTGAGGTGGAAGGATTACTTGAGCCTGGAAGGTCAAGGCTGCAGTGAGCTGTGATCACACCACTGCACTTCAGCTTGAGTGACAGAATTAGACCCTGTCTCAAAAAGAAGAAAAAAAAAGCCAATTCAGAAATTCTGAAACTAAAAACATTAATTGAAGGAAATACAAAATACATTAGAAAATTTCAATAATAGACTAGAACAAGCAGAAGAAAGAATCTCAGAACTTGAAGACAGGTCTTTTGAAATAATCCAGTCAGACAAAAATAAGGAAAAAAGAATAAAAAGAATGAACAAAGGCTTTGAGATATGTGAGAGTACATAAAGTGACCAAACTTATGAATTGTTGATATTACCAAGGGGGAAAAGAGATCAAAAAGTTTAGAAAACATATTTGAGAAAGTAATTGATGAAAATTTCCCAAGTCTGTCAAGAGAGTTAGACATCCATTTGCAGGAGGCCCAGAAATCTTCAGGCAAATACATTGCAAAAAGGATATCACTATAGCATATTATATTCAGAATGTTTAATATAAAAGTGAAATAAAGGATTTTAAAATTAGCAAGAGAAAAGCATGGAGTCATATACAAAGGAAACCCCTCAGACTAACAGAAGACTTTTCACAGAAACCTTACAGGTTAGAAGAGAAATGTGATGGCATTTTCAAAGTGCTGAAAGAAAAAAAAACTGTCAGCCCAGAATTTTGTATTCTGCCAAAGTAAGCTTTATAAATTAAGGATAAAGTCCTTCCCTGACAAGCGAATACTAAGGGAATTTGCCACCACTAGAGCAACCCTATAGGAAATGTTCAGTGAGGTCTTAAATGTGAAAATGAAAGGTCGATATTCACTATCACAAAAAATCATGAAAATATGAAACTCACAGTTCATATAAAACAATTATATAAAGGAAGAAGAGAAAGGAATCAAATGGCAACACCGCAGAATTTCACCAAACCACAAAGACAGAAAAAGAAAGAAACAAGGAATTTATAAAACAACTTGAAAACAATCAACAATATGACAGGAACAAAGCCTCACATATCAATACTAACCCTGAATATAAATGGATTAAATGTTCCACCTAAAAGATACAGATTGTCAGAATGGATAAAGAAACATGATCCAACTATATCCTGCCTACAAGAAACTTATCCTTCCCATAAAGACACAAATAGACTGAAAGTAAAGGGGTTGAAAAAGATACTCCATACAAACAGAAACCAAAAGTGAGCAGGAGTAGCTACACTTATATCAGATAAAAAAGACATATCACATAAAACAGTAAAAAAAAAGACAAAAAAGGTCATTATATAATGACAAAGGGAACAATTCAGCAAGAGGCTGTAATAATCCTAAATACATACACAACCAACATTGGAGAACTCAAATAACACAAAACAAATAATCCTGGACGTAATGAAAGAAACAGACGAGAAAACAATAATAGTAGGGTCTTGGTAACACCCTACCAACAGCACTAGACAGATCATTGAGACAGAAAATTAACAATGAAACATTGGACTTAAATTGGACTTTAGGCCAAATGGACTTAATAGACATTTACAGAAATTCTACCCAACAACTACAGAATATACATTGTTTTCACCAGCACATGGAACATTCTCCAAGATAGACCACAAGTTAGCCCACAAAACAAGTCTTAACACATTAAAAAGCCTGAAATTATATCAAGTATTTTCTCAGATCACAGTGACATAAGGCTAGAAATCAATATCAAGACAAACTTTTGAAACTATCCAAATACATGGAAATTAAACAGCATGCTCTTGAACCACTGGGTCAACAAAGAAATTAAAATTAAAATTAAAAAAAAAATCCAAATGAATGAAAATGAAAAAACAACATACCCAAACCTATGGGATACAGCAAAAACAGTGCTAAGAGGGAAGTTAGTAGCATTGAATGCCTACATCACAAAGGTAGAAAGATCACAAATTAACAACCTAACATCACACCCCAAGAAACTAGAAAAAGAAGAACAAAACAAACCCAAAGTTAGCAGAAGAAGAGAAATAACAAAGATCATGGTGAGACTAAGGATTCTAGTATGAACAACAAAACAGAAAAGAAATAACAAAAATCAGAGCAGAACTAAATGAAATGGGGACCAAAAGAACAATACAAAAGATTAACAAAAGAAAAAGTTGGTTCTTCAAAAAGATAAACAAAATTGATAAATCACTAACTAAACTAACCAAGAAAAGAAGAGGGAAGATCCAAATAAATACAATCAGAAATGAAAAAAGACATTACAAATGACATTTCAGAAATACAAAAGATCATCAGACTATTATGAACAACGATACAATCACAAACTAGAAAATCTAGAGCAAAAGGATAAATTCCTGGAAGCATGCAACCTCCTGAAATTGAACCAGGAATAAGTAGAACTTTTGAACAGTAGACCCCTAATAAGTAGAGCGACTGAATCAGTAATACAAAATATCCCCCCCTAAACTGCCACCAAAAAGCCCAGGACCATAAATCCAAAGATGGATTCATAGCTGAATTCTAACAAGCACACAAAAAACTAGTATTAATCCTCCTGAAACTATTTTAAAAAATTGAGGAGGAGGTAATTCTCCTCTACTCATTCTATGAGGTCAGTATCACCCTAATACTAAAACCAGACAAGGGCACAATGAAAAAAGAAAACTACAGGCTAACATCCTGAATGGACAATAGACATAAAAATTCTCAAAAAACTACTACCAAATTGAATCCAACAGCACATCAAAAAGATAATAGGCCATGATCAGGTGTGATTTATTCCAGGAATGAAAGGATGCTTCAATATACGCAAATCAATAAATGTGCATCACATAAACAGAAATAAGGACAAAAACCATATGATCATCTTAATAGACGCAGAAAAAGCATTTGATAAAATTCAGCATCCCTTCATGATAAAATTTAGCAAACTAGGCATACAAGGAACATACCTCAAATAATAAAGGCTATATACAACAAACCCACAGCCAACATCATCCTTAATGGAGAAAAGTTGAAAGGATTCCCTCTAAGAATTGGAACAAGACAAGAATACCCACTTTGACCACTCTTATTCAATGTAGTATTGGAAGTCCTCACCAGAGCAATCAGCAAAGAGAAACAAAAGGCATCCAAATTGGAAAAGAGGAAGTCAAATATTTCTGCTGATATGATCTTATCTCTAGAAAATAAACACTAAATACTTGACCAAAAAACTGTTAGACTTAATAAACGAATTCAGTAAAGTTTCAGGCTACAAAATTAATGTTTAGAAATCAGTAGCATTCCTAAACACCAACAACTATCTAGTCAGGGACGAAATCAAGAAGGCAATCCCCCTTACGATAGCTAAGACAAGGACAAAAACAAAAACAAAAGCAAAACCCTAGGAATATATTTCACCAAGGAGGTGAAAGATGTCTATCAGGAGAACTACAAAATACTGATGAAAGAAATTGTAGACAACACAAACAAATGGAAAAACATCCGATGCTCATGGATTTGAAGAACTAACGTTGTTAAAGTGACCATACTGCCCAAAGCAATCTACAGATTCATTGCAATCCCTACCAAATGACCAATGTCATTTTTCACAGAATTAGAAAAAAAATCCTAAAATTCATATGGAACCAAAAAAGAGCCCAAATAGCCAAAGCAATCCTGAGCAAAAAGAACAAAGCTGGAGGCATCATATTACCTGACTTCAAATTATATTACAAGGCCATAGTAACCAAAACAGCACAGTACTGGTATAAAAATAGACACATAAATCAATGGTACAGAACAGAGAACCCAGAAATAAAGCCACATTCCTACAACTAACTGATCTTCAACAAAGCCAAAAATATATACTGGGGAAATGACACCCTATTCAATAAATGGTGCTGGGAAAATTGGATAGCCATATGCTGAAGAATGAAACTGGACTCATACTTTTCACCGTATACAAAAATTAACTCACAATGAATTAAAGGCCCAAATGTAAAACATGAAAATATAAAAATCCTAGAAGAAAACCTAGGAAAAACTCTTTTGGACATTGGCCTAGGCAAAGGATTTATGACTAAGTCCTCAAAAGCAAATGTAGTAAAAACAAAAAATATAAAAATGGGACTTAAACTAAAAAGCTTCTGCACAGCAAAAGAAACAACAGTAAACAGACAACCTGCAGGATGGAAAAAATATTTTTAAACTATGCCTAAACAAAGGTCTAATATCCAGAATCTATAAGGAACTTGACAAGAAAAAAAAACCATTAAAAAGCGGGCAAAGGATATGAGTAAACATTTCTCAAAAACAGACATACAATTGGTCAAACATACGAAAAATTCTCACCATCACTAATCATCAGAAAAATGCAAATCAGAACCACAGTGAGATACCATCTCATATCAGCAGAATGATCATTATTAAAAAGTCTAAAAACAACAGATTTTTGGTGAGTATGTGGAGAAAAAGGAATGCTCATATGCTATTGGTGGGAATGTAAGTTGGTACAACCTTCATGGAAAACAGTATGGTGATTTCTCAAAGAACTAAAAATGGAACTACCATTTGATCCGGCAACACCACTACTGGGTAAACACCCAAAGAGAAATAAATAATTACATCCAAAAGACACCTGCACTTGTATGTCTATCACAGCACTATTCACGATAGCAAAGATATGGAATCAACCTCAATGTCCATCAAAAGAGGATTGGATAAAGAAAATGTGGTGTATATTCATGGACACAAGGAGGGGAACAACACACACCATGGCCTGTTGAGGGTTGGGGGGCAAGGGAAGGGAGAGCATTAGGACAAATACCTAATGCATGTAGGGCTTAAAACCTAGATGATGGGTTGATAGGTGCAGCAAACCACCATGGCACATGCATACCTACATAACAACCTGCACATTCTGCACATCTATCTTGGAACTTAAAATAAAAAAAATTAAAAAGAGAAAATGTGGAATGTCTATATACATGGAACACTACTCAGCCATAAATAAGAATGAAATCCTGTCTTTTGCAGCAATGTGGATGGAACTGGAGGCCATTATCCTCAGTGAAATGACTCAGAAACAGAAAGTCAAATACCACATGTTCTCACTTATGAGTGGGAGCTTGACAATGGGTACACATGGACATACCAAGTAGGATAATGGACACTGGAGACTACAAAATGTGGGAGGGTGGTGAGGGCTGAAAAACTACCTATCAGGCACAATGTTCAGTATTTGGGTGATGGGTACACTAAAAGCCCAGACTTTACAACACAGTATATGCATATAAGAAACCTGTACTTGTACCTCCTAAATATATTGTTTAAAAAGTCAACTGATTGTAGATATTAACTGCATTTACAAAATACCTTCACAGCAACATCTAGACCAAGTGTGTGACTGAACAACAGAGCACTGCAGCCTACCCAGTTGAGACAGGAAATTAACTGTTAGAGCCCTGCCTCCTGTCTTTGGTTCATCTTTTATCAGACTTTCCCTTGACCTCTGGTTCCAACTCCACTGGCCTTAACCTTCCTAAAATGCCCCATCCCCTCTGGTGGGGGGCAGGGTCTTTGTACATACTAGTGTCTCTTCTCCCTCCTTGCCAGGTTAACTCCTACAGATGCATGGATCTCAGCTCCAGCATTACTTCTTCAATATCAGTTCCCACACCTACCAGTGATATTACAGCTTGTTCCATGTGCTGGTGATATTACAGAATGTTCCATGTGCTGGTGATATTACAGAATGTTCCATGTGCTGGTGATATTACAGAATGTTCCATGTGCTGGTGAAAAGCATGTATATTCTGTAGTTGTTGGGTAGAATTTCTGTAAATGTCTACTAAGTCCTTTTGGCCTAAAGTTATATAAGACAGCCAAGGCATTGGCTGTCTTTTCATCACAGCATTTGACCCCCATGGTGACATCTTTTGTGTGATTCTGTGATTAATGTCAGCAGAACCATGTGTGCTTCGCTCACCACAGCATTCTCGCACTCTGCCTGGCAACAGTAGATGCTCAGGAAACGTCATCTGTGTGATGAAAACCCCTGAACTCCTCAGGGAGAGCTGCGTTTGGCATGATGGAGCCAAGCAGAAGTTGCTTTCAGTGCAGAATGTCCCCAGCGACCTGGCAGCACAGCTCAGAAGACTCAGAATCAAAGCTTTCACATCAGAAATGCAGATGCAGTGGTGGGGAGAGCTCTTTTTGTAGCAAGCCCTTCATGAAAACTCTGAACTCCAAAGTTGTCCGTAGCCTACAGCCCAGGCTCCCAGAGGGACCCTTTCAGGAGACTGCCCTCTTGCCCCACCAGCCTTAAACTGCCAGAGTGTTTCTTGGCAGGTCAACCTTTGCATTTGACCTGCATTTAAATGCTCTGTTTCAGCCCCAGTGCAAACACACAAGGACACATCTGCCTTGCATGAAACTCCACACAGATCTCTGTGACTGGGTGTTCCCGATTCCTGTTTGGAGCTTTGTGGTGCTGACTGATGCCCCACAAAGAACTCAGATCAGCTGAATGTTAATGGAGAGGGAGACTCCAGAGACTCTACTCCAGGCCAGAATTTCCACTAGAGTCCTGGAGTGATGTGGGGGCAGCTCAGGGGTCAGGCAGCTGAGGCTCACATCCTGGCTCTACTATCTAAGAGCTGTGTGACCTTGGGCAAAATACTTAACCTCTCTGAGCTTACATTTAGTCACCTGTAAAACAAAGCTTATAATAATCACCACCTTGATGTGATTCTGAGGATTAAATTTGAGTCTCTGTGAACAGTTCTCAGAGCAGTACCTGGCACATTGGTGGCCAACACATTTTAAATATACATACACACACACATACATATAGACAGATACACACACACATACACACACACACACACACACATATCTCCATCCAATAATACATGTAGCTTATTGAAAGATAATGTTCCTCTTGCTGTTCATTCTCTTCTTCTTCTTCCAGGGTAGTATTTCTAAAATGAGAATTGGATCATGCCACTTAAAATTCTTCCTGGATTCCTGCATTTCTCTTGGAGTCAGCTCTCCCTGTACCCACAAGAACTTACTTATCCCTTCTCAAGCTTTCAGCACACATCACCCTCTTTGTCATCCTATTTGCTCCATCTCACAGCCTTCTTGGTTTCTTGAATTTAAGATCTTTCCACCTTGAGGTCTTCATAAAGCATGTTTTTTCTACTCTGTTTCCCTCCTTTACTTTCCTGGGAAATCCCCCTCTACTTCCGGTGTGAAATGCCTGATCTTCTGGTCAGTTTTCTTACTGTCTTTCTCCCCTTCTGTAAGTTTCTGAGAGAAGGGATCTTATCTGTCATGGTAGCCACCGTACCTTCAGCTGCTACCACAGTGTGTGGCACAATGAACTGAATGAACGGAAGGGAGCCTTCTCAGCTCTTGGCCTGTGCTCAGGCCGCCCACGGCCCCTCCCATAGATGGCTGTCACTGTCCAATAGTGCGGAGAAGTGTCCTCTACTGGTGCCATCTGCTGAGGTCTTCTCTGGGCCAGGGCCTGTGCCAGGATTCATATGTGCTGCTGTGCCCAGAGCTGGCCCATTCTCCAAAGATGTGACCAACCCCTCCAGCTGGCTGGAGGCACATTTCAGTCTCTCTCCCTGGGCCAGAGAATGTCAAGGATGTAGTCAGCCCTGGGCAGTTGTTCTATTACGTGCTCTGGGGAGCGTGGGGGATATAAAAGGCAGCAGGCTCTTCTCGGGCAGCAGCTGGCCTTGCTAGAGAAGGCCCAGCTGTCAGGACGGACATAGCCAGAACCACTGACAGGTACCTATAGCCTCATGGCAGGGGGCCTGGGCTTGCCTTCTCCCTGCTGCAATGCAGATGTCAGTTTTCAAGAGGACCCATGTAAGTCCCAGCAAGCCAGGCCACTGGGCAGAACACCTAGGGATTTGGGTTTCTGCCACAGGGAGGACTTGGGGTCAGATGGACCTGGGCTTGAGTCTATACTCTGCTGCTTATTGGCAGTGTGATCGTCAAAAATTATTCAACCTTCAGTAGCTCCAGTTATCTCATCTGCAAAATGGGAATAACGACACTTGCCTTCAAGAGTTGTTAGCAGGGTGAAATGAGACTACCTGTTAAGAAAACCCAGCACAGCACCTGGTACACAGTAAATGCTCTAGAAATGGTGGCTGTGGTGGTTTGTAGCATAGACAGGACATTCTTGTTTGCTTTCTTAAAGGCCAGGTAGGCAGAATTTCCTGGATTCCTCCCTTCCCAGAGCACATATTGCCTGAGCCACTCCCTTGTGCTTGTCACCTGCATGTCGCACTCCCCCTTCTCCTGCCTGCATGTCTCCCCCAATAAAACTATGGATGAGGACCAAGCGCCATTGAGCTTTCTGGACCCCAGACCTCCATCCCCTAACTCCTTGGAACCCACACGGTGCCAGGCCAGGTCCTTCTTGCTTCTTCAACCAGTGCATTCTTGTCATCACCTCTTGCCACACTCACTGTCAGAGAGCTGCATCTCAGCCCTGTGCCCTCCTACCTCCTGGCTGAGCCCCATCCTTTTCCTGTCTCCTGTCAGTGCTGTGTGAGCATGCACACACACATGCACAGGCATATGCACACACACATGCACAGGCATATGCACACTGCCAGCCTGTTTCCCACGATGTTCTCAGACCCCACATCCTAATACAAATCCTTTCTTCCAATAGTTGTTCCTGGAGCTATGTCATCCTTCCCCCCTCTTTTCCTTGGGATATCAAGTTATAGGACAACAAATCCATGCTCATTGTCCTTAGACCAAAAATATATGTCTAAACATCATGGATATTAACCAGGAGTGGATATGGGGGAAAGCTGTTCACCAGCACTGGATTCTGCATTTCTTCTCTAACCGTGATGAAGATGTAGGCTTTGCAGAGTTTGTTTCCAGAACCAGGAAAGCTGATGTTTGTAAACATTTCCATAAATGGAAGCAAGCAGATTTTTAGGTTTCAGTTCTAAAATAGTGAGGTAAGCTTGAATTTAAAAGGAAGTTGCATGGCAATAATTGTACTTTCTGAAGGCAGTGAGGCCCTACCTTCGCAGAGAGTATTCCGGTGACTTTGAGGGATGAGATGTCCTGTATTTGCTTCTGTCCTGCTTTTCATAAGATTCTGTAAGCTTGCCTTTTAAATTAGCAACTTCGTGCTGACTTAGAGCAGTTATCTCTCTCTATCCATGGCTCGCCAATGTGTAATGACCAGAGTGGTTCTCAAAGTGTCATCCATAGACCCCTGGGGGTCCCTGAGGCTTTTTCAGGGGTCTATGAGGCCAAAACTATATTTACAACAAGGTTAAAATATTATTTTCCTTTTGCCCTGTGTTGACATTTGCATTGATGGTACAAAATTAGTGGAGGGTAAAACTGCTGGCACCTCAGCATGAATCAGGACATCGCTACCAAACGAAACTGGCGGTCACTGTATGCTTCACCTGTGTGTACTTGCGGGTTTTACAAAAACCAGGAATGCCCTTGATGAAGTATCAAGAATTATTGTTTGTATTAATGTTCAACTCTTGAGCACACATTCCTTTAATGTCCTGTATGACAAAATGGGAGATGTACACACACAGCACATTGGTTGTCTAGAGAAAAGTACCTGTGTAATTGAGTTGCAAGCTGAACTAGCTGGCTTTTACATTTTTTCATGGAACACTGTTTTTACCTAAAAGAAAGACTGGCAAACTCATTATTCAGACATGGGTATTTAGTAGATAATTTCTTAAAAATGAACAAAGTAAGCCCATCACTTTAAAAAAAGCAACTCACAGGCCGCGAGTGGTGGCTCATGCCTGTAATCCCAACACTTTGGGAGGCCGAGGCGGGTGGATCACAAGGTCAGTAGATTGAGACCATCCTGGCTAATAACGGTGAAACCCCGTCTCTACTAAAAATACAAAAAATTAGCCGGGCGCGGTGGCGGGCGCCTGTAGTCCCAGCTACTGGGGAGGCTGAGGCAGGAGAATGGCGTGAACCTGGGAGGCGGGGCTTGCAGTGAGCCAAGATCGCGCCACTGCAGTCTGGCCTGGGTGAAAGAGCAAGACTCCATCACAAAAAAAAAAAAAAAAAAAAAAAAAAGAAAAAGAAACTCACAGTATTTTTTGCCAATGATAAATTTGTGCTTCCAAGTAAAAATTAAAATTTTGGAAAACTTTTCACTGCCACATTGAGCTTAACAACTTTCCCTCACTTAAAGACTTTTCTGGTGAGATCGGCGGTCATGTCAAAGGACATTATTTTAAAAATATATTGTATAATGAAATGTGTTAGCATTTGGAAGATCTGCGTAACTCAATGAACTGATATTTTTCCATTGACCAACACATGATATTACAAGACCGTGCATGGGGAAAGTTCCATTCAAAGCATAAGACAGATCAGTAGAGTTACGTAACAGAGGACCAAAGGTTCACTGGTACGGGTGCAGTTCCACACTACAACTAGCCTTTAAGAAAATGCCACTTGTTGAGCTTTGGTCTTTATCAAAGAAGAACACCCATAATTATCTGAAAAGACTATTAAAGTATTCCTCCCTTTTTATTTTTATTTTTGAGACAGAGTCTCACTCTGTCACCCAGGCTGGAGTGCAATGGCACAATTTCAGCTCACCGCAACCTCTGCCTCCCGGCTTCAAACAATTCTCCTGTCTCACCCTCCCAAGTAGCTGGGATTACAGGCCCCCACAACCATGTCTGGCTAATTTTGTATTTTTAGTAGAGACGGGGTTTCTCCATTTTGGTCAGGCTGGTCTCAAACTCCCAACCTCAGCTGATCCACCCACCTCGGCCTCCCAAAGTGCTGGGCTTACAGGCGTGAGCCACTGCACCTGGCTCTTCCCTTTTCAAATACATTTCTGTGTGAAGCCAGATTTCTTATCCTTCACCCAAAAAGCATACCACAACAAAGTGAATGGTGAAGCAGATATGAAAACTGAGCTGTCTTTTAGGAAGCTAGATATTAAACAGATTTGCAAAAATATAAAACAATGAAACTCTTCTCACCTGCATTTCTTTTGGTTTGTCTTAAAAATGTGCTTTTTATATAAACATGTCATGGGTATATAATTGTTACTTTTAAATGGAATTAATGCATATTTTAACATTTTCTCAGTGTTAGTAATATGATCAATATCAATAGCTATAACCCACATAAACATAGGTTCTTGGTGTCCTGGATGCTTTTGAAAAGCATAAACAAGTCCTGAGACCTAAACATTTAAGAACCTCTGGTGGAATGGGCATGAGCACAGGATTTGGGGTCAGACAAAGAGGGCAAGTGGTACTGTAGCCCTACTTCAAAGAACACTTGCAAGACTGAATGTGGGAATGAGGCTCAGTTTGGCTTGACTCACCCAGGGTAGAATTGAAAGGAGACTGTGAGAGAAGGGCCAGTGAGGGTTCGTAGAGAGCTGACTGGAGAAAAAAATCACCTCCTGCTCAGATGACATTGCTGGGGTCTTGCATGCTTGCAACAGACTCTCATACTCTGCCTTTTAGAGAAATGCTGGGCAACTTTGTTTTTGCTTCTTCTTGGTGAATTAAACTTAATTTTGTTTTGTAAGCTGGCAGCTCTGCCTGAGATCACCCACCTCGGCCTCCCAAAGTGCTGGGATTACAGGCGTAAGCCACCATGCCTGGCTGCACATGGATTCTTGAGTGTGTGTTGTGGCTCCAGGCATTTCCCAATGCTCAGAGAAACTGAAACTAGAAAGCACTGGAAGACACCAGGCTCTAGGGCTGGATGCAGGTACTGCAATGAGACTGTCAGAATGTGTCTGTTATCCCAGCACTTTGGGAGGCTGAGGCGGGCAGATCCCGAGGTCAAGAGATTGAGACTATCCTGGCCAACAGGGTGAAACACTGTCTCTACTAAAATTTAAAAAAATACAAAAATTAGCTGGGCGTGGTGGTGCGCACCTGTAGTCCCAGCTACTGGAGAGGCTGAGGCAGGAGAATGGCATGAACTCTGGAGGTTCACACCATGTGCTAGTCTAAGAAACTGGCATGTTCAGGTTCTGTCCCCAGAGACATTATTAGAAGGGCAGATCAGAGGAACTCTGGAGGAGTCTGGGTCGTGTTCTGTCACTTACATCTGAGGGTACTGTTGCGTACCTTATTTTATTGCACTTTTGCTTTATTGCACTTTGTAGATATTGTGTTTTTTAAAAATTGAAGGTTTATGGCAACCCCACCTCAAGCAAGTCTATTAGTGCCATTTTTCCAACAGCATATCTGACTTCATGTCTCTGTGTTACATTTTGGTAATTCTCACAATATTTAAAACTTTTTCATTATTATAATACTTTTATGGTGATCTGTGATCAGTGATCTTTGATGTCTCTATTGTAATTGTTTTGAGGCACCATGAACCATGCCCATCAAAGATGATGAACTTAATTGATAAATGTTGTGTGTGCTCTGATTGCTCTACCAACTAGCTGTTCCCGGTCTCCCTCTCCTCGGACCTCCCTATTTCCTGAGACACAGTACAATATTGAAATTGGGCCAACTAATAACCCTACAATGGCCTCTAAGAATCACACATCTCTCACTTTAAGTCAAAAGATAGAAATGATGAAGTTTAGTGAGGAAGACATATCAAAAACTAAGACAGATCAAAGCTAGGCCTCTTGGACCAAATAGCCAAGTTGCGAATGCAAATAAAAAGTTCTTGAAGAAAATTAAAAGTGCTAGTCTAATGTACACATGAATGATGAGAAAGACTTATTGCTGATATGCAAAAACGTTTAGCGGTCTGGATAGAAAAATCAAACCAGCCAAACATTCCCTTAAGCCAAAGCCTAATCCAGAGCAAGGCCCTAACTCTCCTTAATTCTGTGAAGGCTGACAGAGGTGAGAAAATTGCAGAAGAAAAGTTTGAAGCTAGCAATAGTTGGTTCATGAGGTTTAAGAAAAGAAGTCAGCTGGGCGCAGCGGCTCACGCCTGTAATCCCAGCACTCTGGGAGGCCAGGGTGGGTGGTTCATGAGGTCAGGAGATCGAGACCGTCCTGGCTAACACGGTGAAACCCTGTCTCCACTAAAAATACAAAAAATTAGCCGGGTGTGGTGGTGGGCTCCTGTAGTCCCAGCTACTGGGAAGGCTGAGGCAGGAGAATGGCATTAACCCGGGAGGCGGAACTTGCAGTGAGCCAAGATTGCACCACGGCACTCCAGCCTGGGTGAAAGAGCGAGACTCCATCTCAAAACAAAACAAAACAAAAGAAGCTATCTTCATAACAGGAAAGTGTAAAGTAAAGCAGCAAGTGCTGACGGAGAAGCTGTAGCAAGTTATCCAGATGATCTAGCTAAGATAATTGATGAAGGTGGCCACATTAAACAATCTTCTGTGGAGACAAAATAGCCTTTTACTGAAAGAAGTTGCCATCTAAGACTTCCATAGATAGAGAGGAGAAGTCAATGCCTGGTTTCAAAGCTTCAAAGGGCAGGCTGACTGTCTTGTTAGGGGCCACTGCTGATGGTGACTTGAAGTTGAAGCCAATACTCATTTATCATTTTGAAAATCCTATGGCTTTTAAGAATTATGCTAAATCTACTCTGCCTGTGCTCTAGAAATATAGCAACAAAGACTGGATGATGGCACGTCTGTTTATGGCATATTTTGCTGAAGATTTTAAGCCGATTGTTGAGACCTGCTGTACAAACATAAAGATATGTTTCAAAATATTACTGCTCACTGACAATGTACCTCGTTATCTAAGAGCTCTCATGGAGATGTACACACAGATTAATGTTGTTTTCATGTCTGCTAACATAACATCCATTCTGCAGCCCATGGATCAAGGAGTAATTTAAACTTTCAAGTCTTATTATTTAAGAAATTTATTTTGTAAGGCCATAACTGCTATAGATGGTGATTCCTCTGATGGATTTGGGCAAAGTAAACTGAAAAGCTTTTGGAAAGGATTCGCTGTTCTAGATGCCATTTGAACATTTGTGATTCATGGTAGGAGGTCAAAATAGCAACATTAATAGGAGTTTGGAAGAAGTTGATTCCAACCATATGGATGACCTTGAGGGGTTCAAGACTTCAGTGGAGGAAGTAGCTGAGATATGGTGAAAATAGTGAGAACTAGAATTAGAAGTGGAGCCTGAAAATGTGACTGAATTGCTGCAATCTCAGGCTAAAACTTGAACAGATAAGGAGTTGCTTCTTATAGATGAGGAAAGAAATTGGTTTCTTGAAATGGAATCTACTTTTGGTGAAGATGCTGTGAACGTTGTTGAAATGACAACAAAGGATTTAGAATATTATACAACTTGAGTTGATAAAGTAGTAGCAGGGTTTGAGAGGACTGACTCCAATTTTTTTTTTTTTTTTTTGAGACAGTCTCACTTTATCACCCAAGCTGGAGTGCAGTGGCACGATCTTGGCTCACTGCAACCTCCGCCTCCCAGGTTCAAGCCATTCTCATACCTCAGCCTCCCCAGTAGCTGGAATCACAGGCGTGTGCCACCATGCCCCACTAATTTTTGTATTTTCAGTAGAGATGGGGTTTCACCATGTTGGCAAGGCTGGTCTCGAACTTCTGACCTCAAGTGATCCACCTGCCTTGGCATCCCAAAGTGCTGGGATTACAGGAGTGAGCCACCACGCCTGACCTTGACTCCAATTTTAAAAGAACGTCTACTATGGGAAAATGATGTTAAACAGCATTGTATACTACAGAGAAATCTTTCATGAAGAAAGAGTCCATTGATGTGACAAACCTCACTACTGTCTTATTTTGAGAAATTGCCATAGCCACCCAATGTTGGCCACCACCACCCTGCTCAGATAGCAGCCATCAACATCAAGACACGAACCCCCGCTAGGAAAAAGATTACAACTTGCTGGAGGCTCAGGTGATCATTAGCATTTTTTAGCAATAAAGCATTTTTGAATTAAGGTATGTACATTGGTACACTGGTTTTTTTCAACACAATGAGATTGCACACTTAATAGGCTAGGTATAGTATAAACATAACTTCGATATGCACTGGGAAACCAAAACATTTGTGTGAATTGCTTTATTGCAGTTTGTGCTTTATGGTGGTCTGGAACTGAACCCGCAATATCTCCAAGGTATGCCTGTACATGCTAACCTGGCCCAGAAAAGGGGATGTGCATGGGGCCTGGCAAGAGAGATATCAAAGTCAAGCATCAGATGTGTGTGGGTGTGGTGGTGTGGTGTGTGGGTGTGGTGGTGTGGTGTGTGGGTGTGGTGGTGTGGGTGTGTGGGTGTGGTGGTGTGGTGGTGTGTGGGTATGGTGCTGTGTGGGTGTGGTGGTGTGGTATGTGGGTGTGGTGGTGTGGTATGTGGGTGTGGTGTGTGGTGTGTGAGTGTGGTGGTGTGTGGTGTGTGGTGTGGTGGTGTGTGGGTGTGGTGGTGTGGTATGTGAGTGTGATGGTGTGGGTGTGTGGTGTGTGGTGTGGTGTGGTGGTGTGTGGTGTGGTGTGTGGGTGTGGTGTGGGTTTGTGGGTGTGTTGCTGCTCAGGCACTTAGGCTGTTCCTGTAGCCTCTCCCTGGCTCTGCCCGCTCCCATACAGGGCCTTTGCTTATGCAGCAACTTCAGCCAGAGCACTGCCTCCTCCCTCCTAGTGACCTGCCCCTCACCCCTCAGATTGCAGCTCTAGCATCATTTCGCCAGGGCAGCTTTCTCAGAGCTTCATATCTCTGTCACACTTCTCACTTTTCATGTCCTACCAACCTTGTACCTCTTTTTTTTGTAGCATTTCTCACACTTGTCACTTCGCATGTGCATCTGCAATGATCGAGTGAATGTCTACCGTCCTTAATAAACCACGAGCCCCGTGAGTGTAGGGGTCACACCCATTTTGCTCGCCATTGTCTCTCCAATGTGAGCAGAGTACCTGATACCCGAGAAACCTGTGGATGAGTGAAGGAGTGGATGGATGTGAGTGTGCACATGGTGTGTGTTGGTTGTGTGAGTGCGTGGTGCTCCTCTGGTCCTAGCTGCAGTGCTCTTGGTGCATTCCAGGGAGGCCCCCTCACTGGGGGACCGTGCCTTGTCCTTCTGTCTGTGCTTTCCTGGGGGACAGAAATAGGATTTTCTCCATAATATTAAGAGCCCTATAGGAAGAGGCTAACACCTTTTTCACTGAGCTGGGAGTTTCTGGTGCAGAAACAGGACCTGAGGAGTCAGTGGCAGGAGCTTGGCCTGTGGAATAAGAAAGCTCCTGTTCTGAGAATGAATGGGACTCAGAGCTAAGACCTCATCTGTAAAATGGGGCCTCATGCTTGACAGGGCTGTTTGAACTTGGAATAGGATCCTATTCAGGAAAGTACTTTGTAAGCCACAGTGCTCGCTGGACAATGTTTTCACAATTATCCTGCACTGCTGCCGGGATCAGACTAACAGACTGCTGAGGATTCTTAGGAAGAGGGTGTACAGAGCAGGGACTTCAGGGGTGATACGGAAAATGAGGCAATAACCCTCCCACTTATATTCAGGGTATCTTTAGGAATTACAGGGTCAGAGACTCCTCCTCTACTAGGCAGAGGCACTGGGGGAGCCGTGTTTCCTGTGCCCTTGTCAAAGCCCATGGCTGCCATCTTGGTGAGGGCTCCACTGCCATCTTGCTGGGATCCATTCAAGTAGGGTCTCCCCAGGGCAGTTTCGCCATGTTGCCTTGCTTGACATTCTCGGGTAAAGTATGGAGGATGCTGCTGGTGGTGAGATGACAGGGTGCTTGCAGGCAGCTGGGGGTACTTACAGCTCGGTCACATCCTTGGGCATGCCTCTGGGGAGGGCACGGAGCCCCTTGTTGCTGCATCGCACCACTGTCTCCATACAGGTGCACTGCTCCGGGCAGCGCGGGCTCAGCTGGCAGCTACTCTCATCGTTGCCTGTGGAGAGCCCCAGAGAGGGTGAGGGTTGAGGGATATAAGCCGCACTAGGGGGAGCCAGTGAGCAAGGCTGCGTGTTCTCCGCAAAGACAAGTTGTCCCCTGTCCCCACTGTGTTCTAGAACCAGGAATAGGGTACCTGCTGGTCTCATCCGCGGTTGGCAGGTGTCGCCTACCTTTTACCTCATTTGACATAAGATGAAGGCCATCAAGGAGGCTCAGCAAGAGTAACAGGAAAGAGGTCACCGTTAACCATATCAGGAATAAGCCCAGTTGATTGAAGGAGTGGTCTGGGGGAGGGGGGCAGAGCCTTGTCTTTTCCCTTCCTCTTTCTCCTTTCTTTCTCCGCTCCCACAACTACACAGTCCCTCCCGGGTGGTGAGTATGTCCCAAGCCTCCGTTATGCCTTAATCTCAGTTAATTATCTGTCTCTAGATAACCCAAAGTTGATCAAGTAAAGAACTGTGCTGGCTTGAATTTATGCAAATAAATATGCCCTCTGGGATCCTGAGAACCAAAGCCTCAGATATCCATATCCCCAGCCAGTCACAAGACTTTTCTTGAAGTCTGTTTCTCATGAGTACATACTCTGAGTCTCATCATGATGCAGACAGGAAGACTGAGGCCAGGGCTCCCATGCACAGTTGTATAGGTTGTGCACTCCACAAGGGTGCCATATCATTTAAGGGGCACCAATCTCACTGTGGACATGATAGATTAGTATATTTGGTACAACAGTGTTCTCACAGATGGCAGTATCTTGTTTTAATGGGCAGGTGTCTTGTCTAAATGAAATCAATATATTATGACAGATTTCTAACTGATGGAAGGAAGTAAACTGACTTCTGAAATGGGTACCTTTTCTTAATTTGCATGAAGCAGCCATGTGGGCTAGCAGCAGATCTGCAGAGCTCTCCAGAGCTCCAGCTGCGTGCCCAAAGCAAAGTGGAATTGGATCTCAGGGAGTATCTGATCCTGCATCTCCACCATCTTCCTTGCCTTCCCGGGGCCTTCCCCGCAGCCCTGGACCCCCAGCCTTCTCACCGTCACAGGTGAAGTCCTGGATAGCCACATCCTGGATGGGAATCTCCTTGAGGAAAAACGGCTTCTGGCACCTAGGATTCCCACTGACGATCCGCCTCTTCCTCAACCACTTGCCGAGCCAGGCCAGGTGGCAGTTGCAGTTGAAGGGGTTGGACAGGAGGTTTCTAGGAAGAGGGAAGGGTGCTTAGCCTCCACCCTTCTACTGTGGGAGCAGCCCCGGGATCTGCTGCCCAGAGCTCAGCTCTCCCAGCCAGGAAGGAAGAAGTCTCAGGAAGGGAATGTAGGCTCTTCCCCAGATGCAGTCTCTGCGAGGGTCTCATTCCAGATCCTCGCCACTGATGGATGTGGCTGTGGTCTCTTGCCATGACCTGCCCTGGGTACCAAGCCCTGGCTGTGTGAACTGCCTTTGGGACCTTAGCAGAGATTGACCCCGAGAGCCTTCACACTTGCTACTCTCCTTGCTGGGAACCCGTATCTTTACAGGTTGCCTGGCTGGCTTCTCCTCATTCTTTAGTCCTTGGCCTCAGTGACATTCTATCAAGGAAGCCTTCTCTGAGTCCCCCCATATCAAGTGGGATACTTCAGCCCTATCCTATCTTTTCCCTCATTCCCCTTCATTCTCCCCATGGGAGTGTGCAATGATTGGTTTCTGTGCTTGCCTTGCACCTTGGACTCCACATACAGGAGGGTAGGGTCTGTTTGCCTCTGCATATCCAGAAACTAGCGTTATGTCATCACGGGCACTTTATACGCATCTGTGGACTGAAACAATGGGACTGATGGACAGATGAGGGGATGATGGCAGCTATCCCTTCCTGAGTGTTTACTACAGGACTGGGACCATGCCACACACTTTATAAATCCATTGTCTCATTCATTCCTGTCACAGCAACCCTATGAAGGAGGTAACATCGTCTTCCTTTTCTCACATGAGGAAAGTAAAGCTTGGGGAGCTTATTTAAGGGGGACAGACAGCCCTTGAGTGGCTGTAGGATGATACAGCAATGAAGGGCTTGAGAGTGGCTGTTCTGGGGTTGGAGTCCAGGCTCTGACACTCAGTAGCTGTGTGAAGCGGGGCAAGTTACTTCATGGGTCAGAGCTGGTTCCCTGAATGCTTTGTGACTCTGCCCCTCTGGGCATCTTAGGTGTCTTTGGATTTCCAATGTGGAGGTACCTAGGAGGGGCTAAATATGGACTAAAATGGACCAGTTCACTGATGTTAGCTCCCAACCCATTGTCCTCTCCTGTTGATGTCACTCATTCATTTGATTCATTCCTTTACTCAACAATTATATGCCGGGCATCTGCTTATGCTCTTGGCACAGATCTAAACATTAAGGATACAGCAGTGAACAAAACAGCCACAAATCCCTGTCCTTCGGGATCTTATATGATGGTGGGCAGATAATATATGATTAACAGCAAGTTAGTAAATGACACAGTATATTGGGACATGGTTAGTGCTATGTAATGTTAGGGGGCAGGGCTAGAGGGATTGGGGTTATGGCAGAGGGGTGGAATGGGGTGAGGCAGGTGACACTTGAGCAAAGGTGGAAGGGAGGGAGGCTGGGGGGAGGGAGGCCGGGGGAGGGTGTTCCAGGGAGTGCAAAGTTCCAAAGTTGGAGTGGGCTGGGATCATGGGAAAATGGCGAGGAGCCCCATGGAGCTAGAGTGGAGAGAGGGAGGGGACAGGCAGGGCATGAGGGGCCAGATGATGTGGGGCCGGCCTTTAGGCCCTCCTCTAACTTCGGCTTTGATTCCAAGTGCAGTAGGCATAGGGCAGCAACAGGAGGTGCAGCAACAGCCTTTCCTTCTGCCTTCCAAAGGTTTTTGGGGAAGGTTAGAGACGGGACAATAAACCAGCGACTAAGGATAACAGAGCCACATGGAAATATGATGAGCAGCTGTAAAACACACACGTGTTGAGCACTTTCTACACCTAGGCCCTTGCTGTGTGTTTTACAAGCATCACTACATTCAATCCTCATAACCATCCTAGGAGGTAGATTATGCAGAAGGGAAATGGAAACACACAGAGATGAAGTCACTTTCCCGAGGTCACACAGCTAACAAGAGGCACAGCCAGGATCTGAACCTAGGAAATGTGGCTCTAGAGTCTTACCCGTTATTCCACAGAGGCTCCCTTCCCACGACAGTGCACTACCCAGGCAGGAACACTCCTTTAGGTGCCCAGAAAGCTGGGTTCTAATTCTGGTTCTGATACCCACCGAAGCAGCCAGTGACATCTTTTTTTTTTTTTTTTTGAGACGAAGTCTCGCTCTGTTGCCAGGCTGGAGTGGAGTGCAGTGGCACAATCTCGAGTCACTGCAACCTCCACCTCCCGGGTTCAAGCGATTCTCCTGCCTCAGTCTCCTGAGTAGCTGGGACCACAGGTGTGTGCCACCACCATGCCCAGCCAATTTTTGCATTTGTAGTAGAGATGTGGTTTCACCATGTTGGCCAGGATGGTCTCGATCTCTTGACCTTGTGATCCACCTGCCTCGGGCTCCCAAAGTGCTGGGATTACAGGCGTGAGCCACCAAGCCTAGCCGCCAGTGACATCTTTTTAAAACCCCTGTCTGGTGATGTCTTACTTAAGGTCTACTTAAAGGTCCCAGTCTTCCTAATGTGCTCTGGACAAAGACGAGATGGCCCACAGCAGTCCTGCAGCCTGACTCTGGCTTCCTCTTCAGCCTTGCCTTATGTCATGCCCTCCCTCATTCAGCACTGTGACCGTGCTGACAGATGTTCAGTCCCACGTATTTGTTCTGTTGCAACCAACCACAGGGCCCTTGGACATGCCCTTCGCTCTGAAGGAACTGCATTGTCCGCTTTCTTCAACAGCTAACTCCCATTTACCTTCCAGAATACAGCTCCAGTGTTTTTCAACAAAGCCCCTGGTTTTTCTTTTTTTTGTTTTTTGTTTTTGACACAGAATCTTTCTCTGTTGCCTAGGCTGGAATGCAGTGGCATGATCTCAGCTCACTGCAGCCTCCGCCTCCCGGGTTCCAGCAACTGGAACTTCAGTCTCCCAGGTAGCTGGGATTACAGATACTCGCCACCATACCTGGCTAACTTTTGTATTTTTAGTAGAGAAGGGGTTTCACCATGTTGGTCAGGCTGGTTTCGAATTCCTCACCTCAGATGATCCACCCACCTCAGCCTCCCAAAGTGTTAGGACTACAGGCGTGAGCCACCATGCCTGGCCTTCCATCTTGGGTTTTCAAATCACTGCGGACATGCTTTCTGTGGCAATTCACTATGCTGTGAGTTCCAGGAAGGAGGGGCCGGGTGTGTGCAGCCTCAACACCTAGACGATGCCTGGCACATACAGAAAGCCTGACGAGTTTTTAAGTGGACGGACGGATAGATGAGCTTGGCCAGAGGTAGCAGGGAGCTGGGAGGAGAGAGCTCTGCAGAGTGGGACCCCAGAGTGCGTGGGCAGTGGACCCAGGAGAACTTACATGGTGGACAGGGAGACAAGTGTGGTGAAGGCTCCAGGGGTGATGGTGGTGATCCGATTGTCATAGAGGGACAGCAGTCTCACGGAACTCAGGCCGGCAAAGGTGTCATTACTTACACAGCTGATCAAGTTACTCCTCAGCATCCTACAGGGAGAGGGGTGGGGATGAGGGAGCACAGGCATGATCTTTGCTGTCCCAAGTGGTGCCACGGTGGTGTGTGTGTGTGTACAGGTGAGATGCTTTTGCCGATTCTAAGCTCAGGCCAGCCATGTTGCTCAGGTTTGTCCTGTGATAGCAGAGACTGGAGCCCCACTGGGGCTGTGTGTAAATGTGTATGTACATTATTGTTTGTGCATGCTTTCTTGGAAGCATGTGTCATGCATATGTATGTATACACATGCATATTGTGTGGCTGCTAGGGTGTACACATATTTCTGGGAGGAGAAGAGAGAATCAAGAAGTGGTTGTAGATATCAGCTTGTATGTATGTGTGTGCTTGTGTGTTTATGCCTGTTTGTATATATGTTTATGTGCATGTTGCACGTGTCTGCATATATCATTTTTATAAAGGTCCTTATGCTTATGTTTGTGGGTAAATGTCTGTTTGTGTGCCTCCTTCAGCAAGTTTCTGGTATAAATCTATATATGTATATACACGAGAGTGGGTGACTATGTTGGGTGTGTGTGTGGTGTGTGTGTGGTGTGTGTGTGAGTGCGTATGCTGGAGGGTGTGCAGCATGCTAAATTCTTTCCCATCCAAGGCTGCGGAATGTCTGATGACTCTGACTCCAGGAAGAGAGGGATTCAGCAGCCCAAGACAGTGCCTGGGTCCCACTTGCCTTCATAGTCTGTCTCTAATTCCCCTGCCCTCCCCTCTCCCTCTGGGTCTTGGCCCAGGCCCCACCCCAGGCGCTTACAAGGTTTTGAGGCCACTGAGGCCACGGAACATGCGCCCGTGCACCGTCTCCAGCTGGTTCCCCGTCAGCATCAGCTCCTGCACGCTGGCTGCTCCATCGAAAGCTCCCTCTCGCACCTCCTTGATTTTATTGTTACTCAGGTTTCTAGAAGGAAGAAACAGAATAGAGGAGAATCAAAAGGAGCAGACGGTCTTGATACAGGGAAGGAATGACCTGCCCTGCAGCTGCTGGGGACTCTCTGGGGCCCCTGAGACTGAGGACTGGATGGTGGAAGGAGCTCAGTCTGAGGCTCCCTGACCTTTGGTCTTCAGCCTCTGGCCCAGGGAGCAGGGACCCTGGCCCTATACAGGTGAGGCTACCTTTGTGAAACAGACTGTATGGTCAGTGGATGAACGGATCAAGAAAATGTGGTGTATATACACACAACGGAATACTATTCGGCCATCAAAAGGATGAAAACCTGTCGTTTGCAGCAACATGAATGGCACTGGAGGTCATCGTGTTAAGTGAAATGAGCCAGGCACAGCAAAGCAAATACCATATGTTCCTACTCATATGTGGCAGCTAAAAAAGTTGATCTCATGGAGGTAGACAGTAGAAGGATGGTTACCAGAGGCTGGGGAGGTTTGGGGGAGATGAAGAAAGGTTGGTTAATGGGGGAGCTAAAAGGAGTAAGTTCTAGTGTTTGATAGGGTGACTGTGTAGTGTCTAGTGTCTAGTGTTTGATAGGGTGACAGTCACAGTAGGGTGACTATAGTTAACAACAATATGTATTTCAAAATAGCTAGAAGAAAAGATTTGAAATACTTCCAACACAAAGAAATGATAAATGTTAGAAGTGACGGATATCCTAAATATCCTGTTTGATCACTGTACATTGCATGCATGTATCAAAATATCACATGTCCCATAAATATGTACAATTGTTATGTATCAATTTAAAAAAATAGACCGGATGGGATTTGAAGTTTTTTTTTTCTGTATAATTGTCTTTTCAATGCTCTGGAGGACTGATAGAGTTAAAATAGTGACTCTCAAACTTATTTTCTCTCTTCATTAGAGATTCTCACTAAGCACTGATTTTCAAGAGGAAGGCAGGGGAAAAATATAAAGCATGCCCCCCACTCCTTGGGACTAGGGCATTTGTGGAACTTCTAGCTTTCTCACCAGTTAAGGATCCCTGATACAAACAAATGGGTGCTTTCCAGTTACTACTTGTTGACCACTTCTTATGTACTAGGCAGCTCATGAAGGATCTGACCAACACAACCACATCAAACCCTCAAAACAATGGCTGTCGGACTGATTTATTATTATTGTCCCATTTTATGGATGATGGGACTGAGGTTCAGAGAGATTAACTAACTTGCTTACAGTCACCCAGCTGACAGAACTGGGATTTGAAGCCAGGTTTTCTGGCATACCAAATGTACTCCATCGAACCTCTTCTTTCATAAGCGAGTGTTCCTTTGGCTATGTGGATATTACTTCTTTGCAAAATTCAAGATTTTGGATATTGCATTTGCTTAAAGTGCGCTTGGTCCTATCAAGCCTTCAGTGCCGCCATTTCTTTCCTTCTTTCTTTTTTTTTTTTTGAGACAGAGTTTCTCTCTTTTTGCCGAGGCTGGAGTGTAATGGCGCGATCTCGGCTCACTGCAACCTCCACCCCCGGGGTTCAAATGATTCTCCTGCCTCAGCTCCCGAGTAGCTGGGATTACAGGTGCCTGCCACCATGCCCTGCTAATTTTTTGTATTTTTAGTAGAGATGGGGTTTCACCATGTTGGCCAGGCTGGTCTCGAACTCCAGACCTCAGGTGTCCACCCACCTCGGCCTCGCAAAGTGCCGGGATTACGGGCATGAGCCACCGTGCCTGGCCGGTGCTGCCATTTCTGAGTCTGCCCCTGAGGTCTGAAAGCAGCCCTTCCCTCCGAGGCTGCATGCTGACGTCCTGCACAGACCTCACGAGAGATCGGAAGAGCAAGCAGGTGCCGCAGAGCCATTAGCACTGCGCGTTTGCAGTTCTCCCTGGCAGGGTTGCTGGGGGTCTTCTGTGGACCATCAAAATGCCCGGCCCTGGAAAGCATCCCTGGCCAGATGGATGAACTGAAGGTGATGACAGTGTTTATACTAGCTCAGGGGAGAGTCCAGCCTCCCAAGCAGACAGCCTATTCAGAGCCTTGCATGGGGAACCATCTTCTGCAAACAAGGAAATCGCAGGTGGAGGTGGAGCCCGTGAACTCACAGAGCACATGAAAGCTGGTAGAACTGGTGGGCTCACAAAGATAGACCAGGACCATTTTACTGCTGAAGATACTGAGCCCCAGAGCAGGAGGGCACTGCTCCAGGTCACAGAGCATTGGAAGGGGATCTAGGACCATACCAAGTCCCTGGTCTGAGCTCTGGGCTGACCCACAACAATGCCAGGGGGTGAGACCTCCCTTAGGGACTGACTTGGAGCAAGTGACAGAACTGGGGGGTCAATGCAGGCTGACTGCCCTCTTCCCAAGGAGGGACCAGGCCCCCAGGGTGAGACCATGCCTGCACTTGTGGGCAGGTGTGGAGGAAACAGCTGGTGCCTTGGTTCCCTCCCTGCTCCTCGGCATGACCTCGTTCTCCTTCTCTCCTTCCCATCCTGCCAGGAAAACAGGAGTAAGCATTCCCAGCATCCCTCGCCCCAGGTCTGAGGCAGTCAGCAGACTCGCAGACTGGATTTCCACTCCTGCCTGGTTCTCCTTAAACTTGGCCGGTTTTCTTATAAATCCTGGTAGCCCCGGTCTGGGATAACCCAGGAATGAAGGTAATGCCCTGGGGAGACTGCCAATTACCCCCAAATTAGACGCGGGAGGAGAGATAAAGGCTCTCCCGCAGCTGTAACTCACCCGAATGCCAGAAGAGAAGGCTTTTGCTCCAGAGAGTCGAGCTTCTTGTGGGGGGGTTAAAATACAAGGGATGGGCAATGAAGATGAGTTAAAGCAGCTATGAAGTGGGAGGGTTCCCATTTCCTGACATCTGTTTCTTTAAATGAGCAAAATTAACATCACATTACTGTAAGGTTTGTGAATTGGATTTCCTCAGGCTGGGAGAATGGAAAACAGAAGGAGAGTAAAAAAGAGGGGGATAGAATTTTCCAGAAGAGCTGGCTGCTGCCGTCTCTCCATCCATCAAAGCACTGCTCACAACTACAGGCAGCAGTAACTGAAGGACAGAAAGTGCAGCTTGGGGCAAGCACTCCAGAAACAAAACAAGTGCATGGAGGTTTTGTAAGAGCCGATCACACTCTCAGAGCAGTATCTTGCCCCAGATCCCAGGAAACCACAAAATGTAAAACCAGGGCCACCCAGGGGGCTTCTCTCCATTTTTGGGTTACTTCAGAGCCCCTGAGGGTTTCTTGGTGAGGGTTAAGTGCATTAATATCTGTATTGTCTGGCACAGGGTAAAGTGTTTAATTTGTGCTCACTGCTAGCCATTATTATTTTTATGGCCTTGCACGCAGCCACGTTCCACATTTGTGCTACTCCCAGCCTCCTGAAAGTGTCTGGGTGTGCAACCCGTTTTTTTTTTTTTTTTTTTTTTTTGTTGTTGTTTTTGTTTTTTGAGACAGAGTCTCGCTCTGTCCCCCAGGCTAGAGTGCAGTGGTGCCATCTCGGCTCACTGCGGGCCCCGCCCCCCCGGGGTTCACGCCATTCTCCTGCTTCAGCCTCCCGAGTAGCTGGGACTACAGGTGCCTGCCATTGCGCCCGGCTAATAGTTTTGTATTTTTAGTAGAGACGGGGTTTCACCGTGTTAGCCAGGATGGTCTCGATCTCTTGACCTTGTGATCCGCCCAGCTCGGCCTCCCAAAGTGCTGGGATTACAGGCGTGAGCCACCACACCCAGCCCAACCCCTGTTTTAAATATATAATCAGCTACTCTGGGTCACTCAACTCAGATGCCCTCTCCTGCCTTTCCGAACCCTGTCTCCCCAGTACCACAGCCATGTCTTTCATCTTTATTTCCTCATATTTCTGATCCTCATCATAACTTCTAAGGAAGGTGGATTTATTTCTATTATGCAAATGATGAAACTAAGGCTCAGAAAGGCTAAGGGCATTCCTAGTGTCACATAGCTGGGAAGGGCAGAGCTGAACTCAGAACACACATAGGCTTGTCTGCCCATTTTCCCTCCATACCTGGACTTGTGGCAGCTCTTGAGAAGTGGAAACATTTGGCAGCCCTCACCTTTATTCCAACATGGCAAGCACTGGGATGAGCTGAGTGACATCTGTCCCTTTTGATGAGATTTAGGCCCATATTTTTCCAGAGACCTCACCACTCCCTTTTGTTGCTTGGTTGCTGATGCTGGGAGTTGGTTGACACTTACCATGTGTTTGTGCTGTTGTTTTCTGGGGCATACAGAAATATTCTCTATACTCAAGTTCCTATCAAAACTGGGAGGATGAAAGACTCAAAGTGCCTGAGTTTCACCTCAGATGGGAGAGTACATATTTCTTCGCAGAAGCAAAGACTACCAGATCCTGTTCAGAAGACAAATATGCGCTTGGCCAGCTTGATTCATCTTAATATCTGCCTCATGGCCACAGGCCCGTAAGTTTCTGTCTTCAGGTTAAAAACAAAGTGCATTTCTCTGGTTTGAAATAAAAAGAATAATTCCTGGTAGGTGATAGGTGATGTTTGTATTGGGATCCTGAAGCTAGTGGGGCACTGGACCCCAGTGACAGCCATTATCCTCACCCAAGTGTGCCCTTCTCTCAGCTGGCCCCCCAATGTGCTCTCCACTGCTCCCAGTTACAGAGCAGTCTCTGGGACCATGACCAAGGTGGTGGCTGCAGGCAGGGAGGGAGGGAGGAAAGCCATTTGAGTAGCACCAGTGAGATCCAGATGCTGCCCAGGGCCTAGAAGGCCTCTGTCATATTTGTCTGCAGGGAACTGATGGGTGGGAGCGTGGGGAACAAGAAAAAAACGAGGTGGTACAGTCCGCTCTCATTATAGGTAAGCATCCCTAACCAGAATGCCTGAAACTTTTTGAGTGCTGATATGATGCCATGAGCAGAAAATTCCACACCTGACACCTTTGCTTTCTGAAGGTTCAATGCACTTGAACTTTGTTTCACGTATAAAATTATTAAAAATATCACATAGCTGCCTTCAGGCTGTGTATACGGTGTACATGAAACGTAAGTGAATTTCGTGTTTAGACTTGCATCCCAGCCTCATGACATCTCATTGTGTACACACAAACATTCCAAAATCCAAAAAAATCTGGAATCTGAAACACTCGTGATCCCATGCATTTCAGATAAGGGATACTCAACCAGTCCTCACAGTAGTTATGTTGTACACAGTTGCTGGGAACACTGCATTAGTGAATACCAAAGCATTGCTCTTAGGGAAATACAAGATTAGGGTCCTGCGAGCCTCTGATCTCCACATTTTTATCAACCTATCAACGTATAACCTGGTTATATATATGCTTCTGTTTAAAGATAGCTTATGTAATACATATGGCTGATCCATAATGTTGAACTCATGGCCAGCAGCACTGTAACTCAAGCCTGTAGTAAAACCACTCTCACGCACGTATGTCCTCTGTAAGACACATCACAGCCTTTGAACACTTAGGATGGCTAGACAGCCCTTCAGCACTATGTCTGGGGGGCCATTTTAAACAGCAAAATCACCAACAAAAACCACAAACATGCAAAACACACGGCACTGAACATAATGCAAAAGGACACTGGTTTACAGGATGAGAGGTGACAGAAGAAGGCAGAGCGTGGCCTTGCTCAACCCCAGCTGGGAACACGGGTGTAGGTGACTCTGTTTTTGTTTTTTTTTTTGCTGTTCTGTGCATGCCCGAGAATGACTGTGAAGGCACGGAGAGTCTTGACTTTGGACTTACACAAATGTTAGTGAGTCGGTGAATTCTCAAATATGGAATCCATGAATCATGAGGATGGACTTTACTTCCCTGGTTTTCGAGGCACACCTGAACTCTGGGGCCAGCAGACATGAAGTACGGGGTGGGGTAAGGGAGAGGGGCCAAAGAGAAGAGTGCCCCCCTGGGGATGAGATGGTAAAGAGCCTCCTCTTCTGCGCTTGTACCTCTGCTGGGGGGCCCGGCAGGGAAGATGAGGAGAAGCAAGCCAGCCTCACACTAGCATGACTGCAGGTGGACCCAAGTCTGAATGCCAGCTCTGGGACCCATTAGCTGTGTGGTCTTAGAGAAGTCACAGAAACTTTTTGAGCCCTGGCTTCCTCACCTGCACAAAGGGGACTGTGAAGCCAGCACTGGACGGGTGGGTGAAGACTCAGTGAGACAATGGGTATGAGGCAGGGAGCATGGTCCCTAGCTCAGGACAAGGACTCTACTGGTGCACCAACATCATTCTCATTACCTTTATGACTAGGCCTGAGCTCCTATGCAGGGAGAGGGTTAGGATGATCTGCATCTCTGGCAGTGGAGAAGCCAATATAGGCAAGTGGGCCCTTGCCTCGGCCAAGGCATGGTCAGACCCACGGACTCCTGGAGGAAACCCACTGTGGGAAACTGCTGGCATGTTCACTCTGATGTGTATCACTGATGCAAGGGTCTTTTGATTCCATTTGAAAACAGACATGTAACTCACCACACAAAAATCGCCAAATAGCCTATACCTTAGATACCTGTGCCCCATTGCTAGTCTTTACCTGAGTCCTACCCACCAGCCCTGGGTAGGTGTTGGGTGGGGTGAGCAGAGGGTCCAGGGCGGGGTCAGGGATGGTGTGGAATGCTTGCTCTGTATAACACTCAACTAAAACCGGGAAGCATCACTTTGGTGTGTGTCTACATGTCTTGCTTCCTAACAGAGGCCACAGCGGGGCTGAGGAGATGGCTGGGAGGGGCTGGAGCAGAGGCTGGGGGAGAGGCCGGTCCTCTGGTTCCTCTAGTCTAGAACACAGGCTCTGGCTAGAGAACAGAGGCTGCTGCCCAGTTCCTGAAGTTGACTTACATTTTCCGCAGGTTGGGCAACTTCTTGAAGATGCCAGTGGCCTCCAGAACAGATATCTCATTGTCATTCAGTCGTCTGTGTAGGAAGCAAGAAGATGAGTGGTAGGTTGGCTGTGGACGAGGCCCCTCCTTGCACCCCCCCATGGCTTTGCTGCATTGCTGCCTGAACCTCACACTTGGTGAAGGTCCACAGAGCCATCGGAAGCTTTGACATCAGTCCCATCAACAGAGGGACCCAGCAGGTAGGGGAAGCATATGCAGTGCTGCTTCCTCCTTCTCCTGGAGGAAGCCTCCTTCAGCTGGGGTTTAGGGGACTTTCTGAGTACTCCGCGTGGGCATGAGTTGTTTTCAGCACCCATCAATTACCAAGGATCTGTTTTCACTTTGTGGACATACCAATGACAACTTAAAACCCCCAGGAAGGTTTCTCCAGGGTCTCCCAATCCTCCAAGCCCTTCAGCTCCTTCGTAAGCACTTCCCTCTACCAGGGGCAGCTCGGGAACTTCACGGATGTGCAGGGAGAGCAGCAGGGCAGGGAATGGGGCCTGCTGTTTCCTCTGATGATTTGTGAAGTTAGAGAGGACAACAACAATAATAATAATGAAGACCACTACCACTCATCCAGGGCTTACTCTGTGCCAGGATTCAAGATGAGTTCCACGCTTGCATTATCTTTCTTGGTTTCCCCAACCACCGTAGGAGGTAGGCATTAATTATCTCCCCCATTTGACAGCTAAGAAACTGAGTCTCAGATCCAAGGAGCAAATGGCCTAATCTTAGGAAGCCTGCCAGAGTCAGGTGTCAGCCCCATGTCTGTTGGTCTCCACATGCTGTGCCTTTGTCCTCCACGAGGCTATAACTTTTCAAAAATTTTTTTAATTAAATTTTTTTTTTTTCCAGAGACTGGGTCTCACTCTGTGGCCCAGGCTGGAGTGCAGTGGTATGATCATAGCTCACTGCAGCCTTGAATTCCTAGACTCATGTGATTCTCCTGCCTTAGCCTCTCTGGCAGCTGAGACCACAGGTGCATGCCACTATCATGCCCAGCTGATAAAATTTTTTTCTTTTGTAGAGACTGGCGTAGGGGAGTGGGGTCTCGCTGTGTTGCCCAGATGGTATTGAAATCCTGGCCTCAAGTGATCCTCTCCCCTTGGCCTCCCAAAGTGCTGGGATTACAGGCATGATTCACCATGGCTGGCTCAGCTATAATTTTTTAGTTTTCTTTTTTTTGATAAACCAACACATCCCTTTATTAATGTGGCTAATTGGAGGCTCAGATATCATTCTAGTCGTTTTCTCACTTCACTATTCTTTATTTAGCACCCAACTTTCTGGTTTTACTGTGAGCTCCATAAGGGTTGGCAGGGACTATCTGCTCTGCTCTGTTGTAGAAACTGGTAGGCCTAGCATGACGCCGGCTCACGGTGGGTGTTCAGAAAATATATGTAGAAAGAAGGAATGAACTGTCTTTATTTTCAAGCAAGCTGTCCACAGGAGATGCCTGGCTATCTACCTTCAGACCAGTATGGGAAAGACAGCCAACAAGCACCCCATGACTGAGCCAGGAAGGGGTCACCTCCAGGAGACCCTGCCCACGCTGGCTCCGGGTGACTGGTGTGTGGGGAAGAGTAGGGAGTTCACGCCGAGGTTGGACTTACAGGTCAGTGACGTATTCAGGGAGGTGGCTTGGGATGCGGGCCAGCTTCTGGTTGGAGCAGTCCACGATCGTGCCCTCACAGCGACACTTCTCGGGGCACATGAGGTCCATGAAGCACTCACTGCTGAACCTGCTGCGGTAATCCTCGGTGCCTGGGAGGGGCCAAAGAGGGGATGTCAGTGTCACCTGAGTTCCACGCAGAGCCCCAGGTGGTGGGTAGTGGGGGTGGGAGACAGAGATGGGCGAATGAGTTGGGGGGTGTTAGGGGTCAACAGACATGGCATCGCCTTTGCTATATGGCCACCTTGCTGGTACTTTCCCTGTCCCCAGCCTTACTGCCTCCTTCCCATGGATCTTTGTTATTCATCACCATCCTCAGGGAGACCAGACTCAAGATCTGTGGGCCCTTATGCTTTTGGGGGTCACGGGTGTTTTTGAGAAGCTGATGAAAGTTATGAATGTTCTCCTCGGGGAAGTGCTCCTTGGTGCAGGCGTACAGTCCACGATTTCAGGGGGGCTACCTGTTCCACGACTCCTATCATTCATGGACCCTCTCAATGTTTGTGAAAATCCAAATGACAAGATTTTGATGATGCTTTGACGGGGGCTATGCTAGGGGTAGGGATAAATTATGGGAAGGGGTTGCAAACTTAGGGGCCTTTATTACCCCAGCAGGTAATAGAATGAGTACAGGCCAAGCACACGGCAATAAACAACCATCGACACCTGGCTGTAAGATTGGGAAGACAACAATGAGGATTGAGAACCTGGGGAATTGAAGCCCCAGCCTTAATGCTTGGAAATTTGGCTCAGGGTTGCCTGATGTTGCTTTTTCTTTGTTTTTGTTTTTTAAAAAGAGAATCCATATAAACGATATTGGTAATAAATTCCAATTTAAAATACAGTGAAGACAAGCAAAATGTATCTGAGGGTCAGATTTGGCCTTTGTTTTTCAGAGCACATTCTACGTAACTATAGTGAAAGGCATGTTCTGATGAGCTAAAAGTTGGAGCTGAGATTTGCTTTTTTGAAAAGGAAATCTCCTGAAGTTGCACTGTAATGAATAACGGGACCAACAATGTGGTGTCTCTGAGAGATGCCTCGGGGAGTTGCCTCAATGATCACAAATGATCCCTGGGCACTTGGGCAAACCTCTGTGAGACCTTGAATCATGCTGGCTGGAACTGAAGGAGCTCTGGTTCTCCCATCAGACATAAGCTTATTGATGGGGCCGGGTTTTCTTCATCCTTTCACCCTCAACATTTCACTAGCACAATGCGAGGCACAAAACAAGAGATGGGTCCACATTTGTCCAATGCACGAGTGGGGTGTCATGAGCATCTGAGTGTCCTGTACATGAGTATTGGGAAGTGTTTCAGAGAATGTGAACATTATTTGTTTGCTCCACTAGGTGACGCAACTTCGTGATCTTATTTGCATTTAGGAGCATTAGCTTTTCATGGGTTTTAGCAGAAGGGAGCACAGGCTTGTTCAGGCCTTGGCAACTTACTAGTCTCAGTCTCTCTCCACGTAAAACAGGAATCAAATAACTGCCCTTATCTTCCAGGGGCTGTTGTGCAGATGAAAGTAAGATTAAGGAGGTGGAAGCCTCAGGAGTTGTATGGATGCTTGTGACTCTGGCACTGTTGCTTTTCTACAACCTGGCAGAACATTTGGCAGCTCAGAGGCTGTGAGAATATGAATGTAGCTAGCAACAACAGTGGCCATTTACTGAACATACACTGAGCGGGGCATTATTCTTCCCATTTCAAATGAATGACCTCATTTAATCCTTGCAACACTCTAAGGTTAGGATAACTCTATTTTATAGATGAGGAAACTGAGGCCCACAGGTCACTCAGTCTGGGCAGGCTGCTGCCTGGCTCCACGTAGTTAACATGTTTTACTGCAGACGTGTTTCTCCCCAAAGGTTTTCCCAGGTCCCTGTAGGAATGATCACCTAGCCAGATTTGGTGCAGGTGGATTGAATGGGGTATTTTTCCATAGTGGGCTATGGTGGGGCAGGACGCAGATCTCTTCCACCCTCTTAGTTTTGCATGCCTTCTATGATCTCCCTGTGGTAACTCCTGATCAAGAATGAACTTGGTCGGTCTCTAATTCTGATGTGACACTATCTACCTAAGACAGGGAGTCAGAAGCCTGGTCCTGTCCTCCTTTCCTTCTCTGCTCTCTCTCCATCCCCGCTTCTCCATCTCCCCTTCTACCCCTAGGCTTGTGTGAGCAAACTCCGTGCACGTATCCCCACAGTTACTCAAGTGGCTTCCTGGTTCAATGTATTACGCAAATCTCCTGCCCTTGGCTTGCCAGCTTCGTCCCTCTTAGTAACTCTGACCTGCACCATTTTCTTCCAGACCTATCAGTGTGCCGAGTCCTGGGCGAATTTCATTTTGCAAACCCTGTTAGATGACTACCTTCTCTTGTTCTCTGCACCAGTGGATCCACAGAGTGATGGCACGAAGGGGCATTGCACACACATACAGAGATTTTTCCTTCACAATGTGTCTATAATGGGATCCTTGCAAAGCGAAGGAACCCTGACTGCTGATCAAAGGCAGAAAGAAAGGAGGAAGCACAGTTTGCTCTTCAAGGCGATGAGCCTGAAGGCGTGCACCGGCTGGGCTGTGGCTGGGGACAGCCACCTATTAAATGCATTTTCATTTTAATCAAGGTGAGAGCAGCCTGTAGTTAGCAGGAATCGCTCTCAGTAGTATAGTTAGATTATAACTGGTGGACCTCTGCAATGGAGCCGCTGACCCATTTTAATGAAATGATTTTGCAATTAGATTCGATGGACTAATGTGTTCTTTCCAGCATTTTTCCCCCTGCTGTTTTTGTTATTGCCCTGGTTTGTAATAACAAGGGGGTCAGAATGTGATATTTTATACGAGTGGGAGCCAGAAATGTTAATAACGGCGTATGTACATAACCGAAAAAGTTCGTTCCCCAGTCAGAGCCAGCCCCAAATGCCATCTCCATCACTTCATATTTCATTACCGAAACTACTCAGGGTTTCTCAGAGCCATTTGTTATGCCTAATGCTCATAACTACCCCAAAGTATTTTTAACTTTTCCAGAGCTTTAAAAGTCAATTTCAATCTCAATGCATATTTGTCACTGCCAGAAATACTTAGCAATAGAGGACCAACTGCAGTAGGCTGTTGCTTCTTCTCTTTGGGGTGAGTTCAGACAGAAGAGATCCCGGAGGATTTGAAGAAGGGCCATAAAACTCAACCTCGGCTGAAACCAGCCTTGGAAGAGCTGACGTCATCTGGCATCTTGCCTGCTCCTGCCCCTGGAGCCCTCCTCCCCTTTCACAGGCAGCTCAGAACAATGACACTTGGTACATGATCACAGACAAGCTTTAATAGACAGGAGGTGGGGGTAGGAGGTGGAAATTCACAGAAATACAATTTTATTATACATCCCTGCCCTACAGCCACTTCCCAGGAGGAACACTTGTCACATCTGGATGACCAGGGGTGTGGGACAGGTAGGGAGCCAAGCTCCCATGCATTGAATGGACTTGGCTGGGTTGGGATCAGAGGCCAGCACCAGGTCCAGGATGGTTGCTGCCATCAACGGTATGCATTTTGTATCATCCTTTGGGCAGCCAGTTTGCTGACTGGGAGTCACAAATTCATTGTTATCTGATCATCATGAACTTGCTAACTCATGTGTCCGGAGCTCTCCTCCTCCCCTATTCCCAATATCCCTAAGATGAGTGGAATAAAAGAAAGGAGGAAAGAAGCAGAAAGAGGAATTGCGGGGAGCATAAGGCCTGTCAGGCCTCATCAGCTTGAAAAGACAGTGACGTGAATAAGCAAAGGGTCATAAGTGATGAATGACTAAGGAGAACACTGCCAGGCACAGAGACATCCACTCATGGGCAAGTCTGGGGGACCAGCTGCCAGTGGCTGGAAGATGCCAACTGTTTTACTAGGAGTTTGGTCACCAGTTGGGCAGGGAGCTGTCCTAGTAAGCTATCCCCATTGGAGTCTATTACGAGTGCAGCCATCTGCCTGAAAACAGAGGGAAATACCCACGGTCTGAGGCTGGCACTGCCTCATCACAGCCTGTGGCTGCGGGGCCAGTAAAGCACTGATGGAAGGGCACCATTATGGACCCACTCCCAGACGCCTGGTCCCAGCCATGTTATGGGCAGTGCTGAGGGCCTCAGAATGCCCCTCTCCGTAAGGTGGGAAAGGCAACTTCTCCAGGCTCAAGGATTTGCTCTGTGTTAAATGGAATCTTTGTATGTCCATGCTGGAGAGGAAGAACCATTTGAATAATGCTTTCTACCTTACTCAAGTTCTTTCTACTAACAGATGTAAGTCTGAAAGGGAGAGTTTAAGCAAATTTCAAGTCCCTATCAAATCAAAGTTTTTAAATGTTCTAATTCAAGGCAATGGGGTTGTCCACAGCTGGGAAGGTAGGTATTACAGCAGTACAGTGCAGCCATTCTGGAATCAGATGACCCTGGGTAAGTTAGTTAACCTCTCTGAGGCTCAATATCCTCATCTATAAAATGAGACTTTAGATTTTGTGAACATTAAACAAGGTAATGACGTGAAACAGTTCACTGCCCGGCCTATAGCAAGCACTCAATGTATGTTAAAAAATTACTAAGCAATGGTTGGGCTCCTGGTTCTGAGGGGTAACCTCAGATAGAGGAGGTAATAAGAGTCACACCTCATGATGGGGGCCCAGGGTTCAGCTTCTAGTTCTGAGCTAGGCTAAGGTTCCCACCTTAGCTCTCTCTTGCAGGATAGGACAAAGACTCCAGGACAGGAATGAACCACACAATCTTCTGGCTACACTGGGTCTAGGATTTATCAAGAAACAAGCAAAATAAGAAGTACCAAGATCCCTCTCTTTATTTTCAGAGATAGCAGGTTTCCACGTCCACACACGCTCCCCTCCCCTGAAACAGAATTAGCACCAGGTGAGGAGCCCAGCACCTCCATGTTAACTGTGCTTTGCAGGTCAAGGAAACAGACTGGACTTTAGGTTTCATGGGGTTCAGGGACAGTGTTTTCATAAAGCATGGGAATGAGGCTCAGAAGGAACCTCAGGTTAAACTCAAAGTCTCAGACTTGCATGAGTTTCACCCATTCTTATGCTCACATTCATTTCAAATAAAGTGAATACTAATAAAGGTGGTGGTGGGAGGGGTCGGGGGTCACAAGCAGTAGGAATTCCCTTTTGGGTTAGCCGCCACTTGGAAAAATGACCTTGGGTTGGGACTCTCCCATGAAACCATGGGGCGTATGCCTTGGGTATACTTGTTCCCTTCCAATGGAAGAAGAGACACAGTAGTTTCTCAGCTTGAACCTAGTTATTACTCCTTGTCTGACATCCAGACTAGATTTGGGGGAGGGTGACTCCATTTTGGGAAAGAGATGTGGATACAGATCTTAGCTGGGCCCCATGGTGCTTCTCCAGACCCATTTCCCTCTGTATCTGCATCCTTTGGGACTCCTACCCTCCTGCCCTTGGTGAGTTGAGACTGGGAGAGGTGGGTCTGGCAGGTGGTGGGCTGCGGTGCTCCAGAGCAGAGGAGAGGTGTCCAGCGGTGGTGGCGGCGGTGGTGGGCCATGCTGCAGGAGAGCACGGTGCTTTCCGCGGTGCTTGACAGAACCATGTTCCGTTTCCATCGTTCCACCACATGGTTAGATCAAGCACAAAGGAAAGCCCCGCAGCGACTGGTCAGAGTCAAGGTCAGGAAGCAGCGTCAGAGAGAGGACAGGAGCGCTCAGAGGAAGCAGCGTGGAGAAGCGGAAGCCGGAGCAGGCTTCCACTGAGTGTGATTAGTATCAGGAGTGGGGTTCCACTGGAACACTTCTGAAGACAGCAGCCCTGCTGCCCTTGTGCCCCACCCCAGGGGAGACACAGTAGGAAGGGAGAAGAACGGGAGGGAAATCACTGGATGCCCATACTCAGGAGCTTCAGGACAGCATGGTTCCTTCCCAAGGAAAGAAAGAACACTCAGACATCTGTGATCCTATCACATGCCTGAATTGAGCCTCTAAACTCCATTCAGTCACACTAGTTGGTCTGACAAGACATTAAACTTAGCAAAGCATCTTCTGCATGCTTTGCAACATAGGCCCAATCCCCCCAACAGCTGAGTGGTTCCATCACAGTCATTCCTCTAGCCCCTTAAATCAAGAGACAATCCACAGTTCCCAGTGGTCTAGCAAACCTTCAATGCTCTTCTTTAGGAAAAAGCCCTCTTTGACATTCCACAATTCAGGAGTCTCCTTGATATCCTTTGAGGTCACCAGAAATGCTCTGGCTGATAGACACTCATCCCAGATCATTTGAGGTTTAATAGAGGAGTAGTGTGGTGTCAAAAGAAAATACATCTCTCTAGCCAGAGAGAAAGATAGGAAAACAAATGGGGCCTTAGGGTTTGGACTGAGGAACCTGCAATCAGTTGTTGTTTGAGAACACTGACTTTCACAGAGATGGTGGCCAGTGCGCCTCATGATGAAGAGCCTCTTTCAGACTAAGAGAAGGAAGGAAAGGGAAGCCAAGTGATGAGTCTGATGGGAAGACACTGAATTCTAGGGTCCTTCTTGATTTCTTCTTCTCTTCCTTAGCTGGAAATTATGGGAGCGAACAGGATGAACCAATAACCACTGTCAGGATGCCAAGGTCCCAGGTGAGCATATCCAGTTTTTATATTCCTATCTGTGATAGATCAGGGTCAGTTTCCATGAACCTGCTGACTTGGCATTAGGCGGGACTTCCTCCCACTTGGCATTAGGTGGGACTTCCTCCCACTTGGCATTAGGTGGAGATGTGCATCTTGAAGAAACTGGAGCTAAGGCCAAGTGACTGAGACCCTCCCTGCCTGACCTCTGACATGAGAACCAGTATCAACATTCTTCCACTATGTGTTTTTGGGACTGGACATATCCTCTAGATGGTCTCAGCATCTTGACGGTGCATAGGTTGTCTGCCATGATGGACCAGTTAGGAAAAGCCAGCCCACAGCTCTGGTCTGGCCTCTCCTCCTCCCTAAGGTCTCCCATCACATGCACTAGAGTCAGCCACTAGAATCTGGACTCCACTCTGCTTTGACACCTATTCAGGGCTCTGTGAACACTGTGGTTCTGGGACTTCAAATTTGAGTTTGATTAGGACCCTGGTACGAGAGCAGGGGAAATCCATACTGTTCGTGCAAACTGCCACCCTCACCAAGCCTTAAAATCTAATTTTCTTTCTCTTTGGTTTCTTTCTACAAAAAGAAATGGAAGGATTTGTAGGTAAATTATCAAGAGTCTTCACAGTATGTCAGAAGTCCTGGGTTTCAGATCTTGCCCTGAAAATAATACTCAATACCTTATATAAGATTTTTCTGCTCTGTGGACCTCAATTTATCCATCTCTAGAATAAACTGGATGACCTCTAAGGTCTCTAAAAGTTCTGTAATCCTTGAACGCTATCTTGCTGTTCGCCATCTTTGGACACTTTGCGTCACCACCCTCTGTACTTTTCAACAAGAGACTTTCTTCCCACACAAAGCCGGGGGGCATGAGGGAAGACAGACAGCACCCTGCAACTGCCAAGTGCTCCCAGGGATGGGCTAGGGGTCCCAGACAGCCAGACGGAGCCTTTTCAGGAGGACTTAATCTGATGGTCAAATTACCCCAGCCAGCAGCATCCAACCCTAAACTGATCTTGCTGCCCAAGGCGGCGGATGCAGCTGATAGAGAGAGGCAGGCACAGGCAGCTGGGAAACCAGACGCCCTGCCTAAGGAGGGGCAGGATGTGTTACGGAGCAGCCCTCAAATTGCCTCCTAATTACATCAGCTGTCTTTTCAATGGGGGTGCTTTTAGGAAAAAGTAAAATGCAGAGTTATTATCTGTCACATCCAGTCTGTGTCACCTGCCCCCCTTCTTTCTTCTGGAGCTTCCTGGAAACACAGAGCTTTAGATCTATGGTCTTTTTTTTCTCTCCAAGGCCAAGGCAGGTCTGGAACCCCGTGTTTCTCAAAGCCAAGGCCTTTGGAGCTCAGCAGTCATGCTTTCTTTGCAATGACATAAAATAAAAGCAAATAGAGTGCTACGTGTCAGTCTCATGCTAGCTCCAAACATCTCTACTTTTTAGGAACAGTCTTTCCGCTTAGCATTGATTTCTTTTAAAAAAAGTTATCTTAGAGTCAATCCAAGAACCTGGCTCCTCCTCCCTGTTTCTTTTTTAAAATGTTCAACCACCCCTCCCCCACAGAGGAAAGCAGCCAGGATCCTGCAGATCTACAGGTAGGAAGATAGTGGCAGAGCTAGAGTTAGAACTAAGCTCTACTGCTTCCTAGGTCCACTTCCTATTTTCCTTTTCTCTTACTTAGTTCTTTCTATAGCCCCACCCCCACCTTGCCACCTCCAACCACAGTCATGCCCAGAAAATTGCCAAGACTGTGTTCCTGGGGAGACACCAGTCCTTGGATCCTGCACTCTTTCCCTGCTGTGCCATGCAGGGCCGCAACATCCATTTGGGGTCCAAAGTATTAACAGGATACTTATGAGACCAAAGGGTCAAGGTTGGCAGATAATACCCTGCCCTCCTTTGGCTCTCATGGCCCTTCTTTTTGGGTACCACTGTTTGGCAGAGCTAATTAACTCAGCCCTGGCCAGACAGGGGTAGGAATAGAGGCCAAGGTTGGCGTGAGTCATGAGGAAAGGTGCTGGGGAAAGGACGATTGTGCCTTGGGTGAGATTTTCTTTCCAGAGATGTTGCCAGGCCTAGGAAGGAACCCGAGGACAGTGTTCAGGGAGTGGGTAGGGGTGGGAGCATGAGACCAGGGAAGGAGGTCATCCAAGCAGCTGATTGGCCTCCCCAAATATTCCTTCTCTCCTAGATGCTGTGTGGTGTGAGGAGCAAAATGAACCTGAGGTTTAGTCCTGCCTCCGCTGTTTGCTGGCTTGTGAACTTGGAGTGCCCCTTCACCTTTAAGTCCTCAGTTCCCTCTCCTATAGGGCAAAGGGCTCTCCTACTGACTTCCTAGGACCATTGGAAGAAGCATATCAGACTAGAAGCCTCCAGCACCACGCTCATCACAGGTGAAAGATGGCTGTTGTAATTGACATCATTATTCTAGGGAAAGGAAGTTGGTACCAACTTTTCACAGTGCCGCAGTCTCTGTATTATCTCCAAGCCCTCCCAAGGTATTAGTTTCTGTTAAAAAATTTAAAGAACTAAAGCTTATCATTCTGGAGACATGGACTAAAGAATGTGACTTAAAGGACAAGAAGATGTTGAAAGAAGCACAAGTCTGCCTGCTGGTCATCTCCCAGTAACCTCTCCCCACGCTGGCATTCTCCCCGGGAAGACTCGCCTGCATCTGAAGCTCCTGGGCAAGGGGCGAAGCACTGCTTTTGCTGCCGCACATACTGTGAGGATTGGCTGCAACCCACCTCGGCACTTCGTGCTATCAGTCTCTCACCACTGGGGGCACAATGCAGTTTGGTGATTTTTTTTTTTCCAGTAGAAAAGGACACAAATGATAGTAATTTTTAACTGCCTGTTCATGTAGCTGTTGGGTCAAGGAGAGCTACTTCTTTTTCCAAGATGGGCTGAGAATTCCCCTGCTGTTTTCCCCCATGTCCTTCCTGGGTGCAGTGAGAAGGAAGGTTTCTAGAGAGATCCTGGGCACAGAAGAATAACGCTTTGTTTCTTCCCAAGCATGACTCTTTACTCTTCTCTCCATACTTAGAACACAGTAATCTGGGATGGGGGAGCTAGCCAGTGAAAGTGCTTTTCATGAACATGTGAAACCTATAATATACTGTGGTCAAAGGGCTGTACCACGGTCTGTCTCCGAAGGGAGTGGGAGCTCCCCAAGATTACACACCGTCTGTAGCCTCACCTAAGCTATATTTATTTCTCTATTTGCCCTTTGGGGAGCACACTTTGGGAAAGAAAAAAATAAATCTTAGCCTGTAACAGGCACATGTGCAAAGGCCGCCCCAGCCCCACCTTCTACTTAGCTCTTGGAGACACGCTGCTGCCTGGGTTCCGTCTCCCCTGCAACCGTCTCCCCCTCCCCATGCTTTTATTGTGTGTGTATTTGTGTGTGTGTGTGTGTGTGTGTGTTTTATTTTAAATCCATAAGGTAATTGGTTTTCTGCGGGGCTAACTGAATTTCCCCAATTTAATTTGCAAAGATGCTCCCCAGGAGCCATTACAGCGCTCGCTGTCCTCCAGATTGGATTATTGGCCTCTCTGGGGCTGCTGCACTCTGAGTCAGAAAGCGGGGCCCAGCCCCGTAACCTGATTACCTGAGCAGCGGAACTTCTTGCTCTTGATCTGGCTGATGCGCTTGTTGGCGAGTCGGCGTGGGCTGCTGCAGCGGGCCCCGCTTGTCTCAATGGGGTTGTCCTGGAGGTAGTCGGCCAGCCACTTCAAGTGGCAGTCGCACACAAATGGGTTTTGGGCTAAGTGGCTGCGAGAGGGATGGGGCTGTTAATCAGGAGTGACCCGTGGTGTCTTGATCCACTACCACCACCCTGCCTCGCACTGGGCCCTGACAATCCACTGCAAGGATTGGCCTCCCGCCTCATTGCCCCAGGAAGCCTTAGGGGGTGCTACTTTCAGACAGGGCTCAAAGAGGGGGTCTGAGGCCTGCTGTCTGCAAAAGACAGTCACAGATGCAGCTAGCATCTGGTCTGGGGAATCAGTCTCCCAGCTCTTCCCACTTGGGGCAGGATCCATCACCGATTGCTTCTACTCTCACCCATGCCAATTCTGACAGGCAAACCCAGTCACGGTTTGCACTTGGGGTAGAATGCATTTTATTTCTCTAAGCTCATTGATACTAGGCACATAAAGCAGCTGGCACGGCGCCTGGCATATGGTGGGTGTTCCATATATAGTAGCGGGTATTGTTGTAATTATCCTTATCATCATAAGAGCACCATGGGTCTTGCTTCCCCTGCCTCAGTAAGAAAAACTGTGAAGCACCGAACACAGTGTTTGGCACGTGGTCGGCGTCAATATATAGCAGCTGCTCCTACTGTGTCTTGGTTCCTGTCTCTGGCTACAGAGGCAACAAGCACCAGATGACTTACAGAAGCCCCCAGGCTAATTGCAGACCTGGGCATGGGGCTGAGGTCTATGCCTGAGGCTGGAGCCATCAGAAAATGGGCTGAAATCTGTACTTGGAGGTCACCTATTTAACTGAAATATTTATGAATACATGTAGTGCACGGAAGTGAGGATATACTTCCCATAGAGGAAGAGTGCCCACCTCAGAGGCTTGGTTTTGCAGGGTGGAGGGGGTTAAGGGGGGGCAGGAGTGGGCTGTCTGCAGAAATGGAGTCTGCTCAGAATACACTGACCACGGGGGTTACGAGGGTAGCTCAGGACCTCCTCCACCTGGATTCAAAACCTGCTCCTTACTAGCTGTGTGACCTTGAGGAAGTTACCTAATCATTCTATGCCTTGGTTTCCTTGTGTAGAAACAAGGGATAGTAACAGCATGAAGTAGGGTCATTGTGAGGCTTAAGGGTTTTAAGACAGGGTAAGTACTCCATGTGGTGTCAAGCACAGTGTAAGTGCTTGGTACTGATAAGCTATTCCGATTTTTATTATTCTAGCTTCCCTGCAGGCTCTAGAACTCCTCCTGGATGTGCTCATGCTGCCCTCATTTGGGTGTTTTCCATGACGGGCATTTGGGGTCTCCTGCTGCTTGGGCACCCACTGGCACCCGAAGCAGTGTACTCACAGTGTCTGGATGGACTGCAGAGGGGCGAAGAGCCCCTTGCTGATGGTCTGCAGCTTGTTGTCATACAGGGAGAGCAAGTTGAGGTTCTGCAGGTCCTGAAATGTGTTCACCCGCAGGCAGTTGATCTTGTTGGCATTGAGGAGGCTGCAAGCAGAAGAGAGTCTGGTTGATTCACTAATCCTGGAAATTACCTGTGGGGCAAGGGTTGCACCTGCAGGGGATGGGCTGCAAAGCTCCCATCACTCATCCTTGCAGCCTTGAGCTCCTGCTGCAGAACAGAAAAAGAGAGAGACCTGCCTTCCTGTGTCTACCGACACCCCAAACACTTCTGGCCACCTGCACACACTGTCACCACAGACACTATGCCACACACTGCTCTCACTTGGCACCTTCTCTTGCACCCATGACCTTGAAGGAAGACCTGAAAAGGCATCCTAAGTGCTTCACTTTCTGTTTTAGGATTCAGAGCTTCCAAGAATTGGAAAGGAAAAAAAAATCATTTGGCATAATTGTTTTAGAGCTTTAGTTGACTGACTACGGGCAATTTGATTCAGAAAATTCCTTACAGTTTTTTTGGATCACTGATCCTATTGGAAATCTGATGAAAGTTATAGGTCATTCTCCTGGAAAAATTGCATCTATGTGTAGGCAGACACATGTGCGTACATGTGGATTCTCTGTCATACACACATGTGCACAACCAGAGCACAGAGCCCCATGTGGTTTGACCTTGGCCCTTTCTCCAACCTCATCCTAACCCCACTCACCCCGAACTCATGACCCTTGAGTCCCACTACTGTATTTTTTTTTTTTTTTTTTTTTTGAGATGGAGTCTTGCTCTTGTCACCCAGGCTGGAGTTCAATGGCGCGATCTTGGCTCACTGCAACCTCCGCCTCTTGGGTTCAAGCAATTCTTCCGGCTCAGGCTCCCGAGTAGCTGGGATTACAGGTGTGCACCACCATACCCAGCTAATTTTTGTATTTTTAGTAGATACAGGGTTTCACCATGTTGGCCAGGCTGGTCTCGAACTCTTGACCCCAGGTGACCTGCCTGCCTTGGCCTCCCAAAGTGCCGGGATTACAGGTGTGAGCCACCACGCCCGGCCCACCACTGCATTTTCGTTCCTCAGACACACCAGATTTTTCCCTAGGACCTTTGAACACCCTCTTTACCTTCTTTCAGCAGGGCTGCCTTATTTTCCTGCTTTCCACTGTAGCTCACATGTCCCCTCCTCAGAGAGGCCTGCCCTGACCCCCTCATCTACAATGGGACCCTCACTCTGTTATCATCTCTCACACCCCCGTTTATTTCCCTCCTGGCATTCATTGCGATTTGTGATTATAGGATATTTATCATTTGCCTTCCACACAGGATTAGGAGCTCTATAATGGCACCAATGACAGCTATTTTATTCCTCCCTTTCTTCTCAGTGCTTATTCTTTATTAAGATGTATAATAACTCCATATGCAGCTTCAAGGGTCTCACTTCTCTAAGGCAGCACCCATCCCTCACCCCTTCCAGGGTCAGCCTTCCTATCCACGAGGAAGCTGTTTTTAGCTCTTCAGACTCCCTAAAAAAGCATCATAGGAAGCTACCCTTTGGGTGGAAGTCTGGGAAAGCAGAGGATGCCATGAGGGTGACAGGCAGTTTTCCAGAGCAAAGCTGGCAAGTCAAGCACATTGAGATCCTAACAATTACCTTTACTGATCCTAGACTGACTAGATATGACTTGTAGTCAATGTAAAATCATCTCTTACCCCCTCTCGATTGAAACTGGGGGAAGGGGAAAATAAACTAACCAGCAGAAATGTTGAATTTCAAGAATTTTACTTTCGAGGCTGGCTCAGCCCCTCCCTGGTGGGGAATGACCCATGAGATGGATGCCGGGCTGGCCTGCCTCAGGAGTCTCTCCATACCAGAATCCAGGGGGTCTGCAGTTGGCAACGGTGGGGCTGCCCATGGTGCTAAATCATCCATGCCACCTCTCCCTTGCTGCAGGCCCCATACTCCCCATGGTCCCGGTGCACCTCGCGTGCAGGCAAGCAGCTGTGGCAGTGACAAGTGGAAGAAGAACTGCCTGTTTAATCTGGCTAATAATGGGCAAGGTCCCAAGGGTTCATACAGATGTCCTCCTGCCTGGCAGTGGAAAAAAAAAATGCTCATACTGCTAGAATACTGTGTTTTCCAAAGTGCTTTCCCAACGTCCCATTATTCTCCCAGGAACCTGGGCAGATGGACAGAACTTGACTCACAAGTGACAGGGGAGGAAACTGAGGCTGAGAGTTTGGCAGGTGTTTTCAAGGTCACACATATTTCTAGGGAGCATGCTGGAAGTGGTTGCGATAATTGAGGTCTCTAGAGGGCTCAGTTTCTTCTTTGTGAATGTCTTGTCTACCCATCCTATTGGTCTACACTCTTTGCAACATCCTTCCCCCCCTGCAAATTCCTATGCTTTATGTATTAAATTTTAGTCAATGTCACTGCATTTTGGGGGCATTTGAAGGAAATGTGATAGAGCAGAGAAACAGGGAGAAAAGCTGGAGGACTCAATAAGGCCCAGCAACCAGGGCTCAGGAATGGACCCTTCACACACACAGTGTTTTGATTTTTTTAAAAGTACACACATGGTAAGTGTTTTGTTCTAAACCTTGACATTCAGGGCCTTCTGAATACATCATCTTGTCAGGAAATACTGAACTATTCAGTACACAACAGGTCAGAGGTGCCCATCTGATAGCCTGAGGATGGAATCCTTATTGCAGCATTGTGCATCATGCCACATAAATGTGTTTATTCAATCCTGTGTTTAAAAAATTGGAAACTTTCATACAATACACACACACACACTCGCACATGCACATATCCACACACACCATACCACACCACACCAGATTTCTATTTTCTCTTGAAAAACAAAATTCAGGAGCTCAGGCAACCCTCGGTTCCCTGGAGGCAGCCATGGAGTAGCTGCCCCCTTTAGATAGGACATATGCTCTCTATTTGCCACAGTCCTCACTATTCCCTATTGTGGCCCCTTCACTAGTTTACTTGACCTTCCTTGCCTTAGTGGGCATTTAGGTTTGAAACCCCAGTGCAGATTCATAAGCCCAATTGTAGCAATTGGTTCTATGGCATATTAGGCACCAGACAAGGACGATGGCCATGGGGAGAAAGAAATGGCAACTTGACTTGCCTTCATTAAAACTAAATGCCACGCTGGCAATCCTTCCCACTCATCAGGCCTATTTAGGCTCTTTTTTTCTCATCCAGATGCTCCTTTGTTTCCTATTGCTCCTAGATCTCTCAGCATGGGATGTTACTTCAAATACGTAAGGCATCAAAACAACGCAGGCTGGCAGAATTACTAGGCAAAGATAGCCCAAGGTGCAGAGTTCATGAAGCATGGAGCAAAAGAAAACACAAAAGGGCAAAGTCTCCTGGTCACTCATTCTCTCCCAGGATGCTTGGCTCCCTCAGGCGAGTTGCATAGGTGCAGGGAGAGATAAAATTAAGCTGCTTATCCAGAATTAGATGCTGAGGACAGCCTCACTGGTCCCCAGCATCAGCAAGATCTAACAGCCTGTCCCTGTGCCCTCTTTCCTTTGGGAGGAAGGCTGGCAGCTAGTCAACTCAGCCCAGCTTCCATGAAAGGAGCTCTTAGCTATATGGTACATGCACAAGAATTGGAGGGGAATTTTAAAAGCACCATATGACGGAGCAAATAGAGAGTAAACAAACATTTGAGATGAGGTTTAGCAGTTCTGTAAGGAATCCTGAACACAGGCCTCCTCTTTCACCGGAGGGATGGATTCCCCCTCTTTGCAGCAGAGATTCCAGGATGCTTGCTGTGTCCTGGTTCATCCCCGTTTGAGGAGCAGTGGTGTAACTGCTGTGTGAAATGATAATAATGCAGCATCCTCTCTAGAGACTACCTCTCTGCGTGCTTTTCCCAGGCACTTTCCAGGCACTATCTTATTTAACCCCCACAACAGCACTGTGATTATCTTCATTTTTCTGATAAGAAAACTGAGGTTCAGAGTGGTGATGGACTCAACCAAAGTCCCCCAGCAATAAGTGAAGCTCCAGCCTGTTTCACTCCAAAGCCATCTCTTATCTACTATTTAAAATCTATATTCTCTTTTCCATTTTCCCTCTGTGTGAGGAGTGGCTATTTTTGCCAGCCTTCACTGTACCTGGGTATGCTTCAGATGGACAAAGGTCTGGCTGGGTTTGGAAGACCCTGCTTGCCTCTTGGGAGGGCAGAGGCATCTGAAGTCCTCCTGACTCCCAGGAAGGAGCCTCAGCATGGGATGCTGATCAAGCCTTCAATGGCACAAGGTGGCAGGTTCTTTACTGAGTGGTTTGCACCTGCACGAGGCAAGGCTTCCCCCTTCAGGATCACTGACTGAATGCCGAAGTGGAAGCTGATATGCCTGGCTCTGTGCTCTCCTTACTCTGAGCAGGCCAAGGACAACCGCAGGACAGAGATAATAGCAATAGCACACAAGGTGGGATGTCCCAGCTGGCCTCGTTCAAGAGGCCGCCTGGTACTCAAACTGACAACTGTGACATCCCAGCCAAAGACCTCACTTCAGCCCAATCTGCTGTTGAATCCAGTGAGTCAGGCTGAACTGCCTGGTGAATACTGTATTCATCGGTATTTCCCCAGATGCAGATCCAGCGATCTTTTGGGGCCACCTGCTCCGGATCTATCTCTCAAAGGACTCTCTGAGATCATATAAATGAAAAGAGAGGGAAGGCTGAGATCATCCGACCAGGTGAACCACAGCCACCAGGTGAACAGCAGGGGCCACATGGCCTAACAGGTAATGCATATTAAACACTTCACAAGGCCAGGTACTCCCATTTAATCTCCCTTTGACAGGTGACACTTCTGGGACTCAGCGAGCTTAAATAACTTTGACCAAAGTTCCACAACCCGTTAGAGGTAGGATAGTATTTGGACTCATGCCATCAAACAAAATTTTGTTTCCAATCATCATGCTGCCCTGAGAGCCAGTCCCCTCTCACTAAGGGCCTGAGGGAGCCACCTGAGGCTGATGGGAGGCGGTGGAGGTACCCTGTTTGTAGCCACTCCTATCAACGCAGCGGGTGATTTTACAATAAGGCAGAACAACAACAAAAAGAGCCGTGCTCCCGTCAGAGGAAATTAAGGAGAGTGGCACATTGGAGAGTGGGAGGGCATGTACAGCACCTTCTAAATTTATTTCCAAGTGTGAGCTCTAGGAGGCCCTCTGCCACCCCCTGCCTTGGAGCACTTTCGGCTGCCACATATGTTCCACGTCAAGAGGTATTAGCACTCAGCCCATTGACTAACCAGCATAGCTGTGCTGCTGAGAGCTCTTGCTTTCTGGGAGCTGTGGCCTTCAGGAAAAGCAAAGCAGAAAAACAGAAGCCACTGGGAGCCAAAAAGCTAGAGCTGGAGGAGGGAAATGAAATGCCCATGTCGGTGCTAGGGAGAACCCTCGTGACTCAAGTCTTTCTGCTAGGGGATCGGGACTGGCCTGTGCAGAAAAGTCCCAGATGTTCTCATCACTAGTAGCAGCTTCCAGCTTCATTCATTTCGGGTCCAGGTAGCATGGGGAGATGGCCCACAGGGGGAAAACCAGGTCCATTCTGATCCACTAAAAGGACCCACCACACCCAGGCTTTTGAAAAGCCCCATGGGGAGAAGATTGTTGAGCCCCACTGTTAGCTACTGCCTTTGCTCTGATCCGCTCTTCAATGAAGGTTCCCCCTGGAGCCCACAGGCCTTTTTTGCAAAGTTTGGAAAACACAGACATCTGGAGTCAGGCTTAATGATCAATTTAATCAAAATCACTTTGGCAATCCAGCAATTCACATGTTGACTCAGTGGCCCAGTGCAATCATTCTGGTGGCGTTTATATTCTCCACACTTGACCAAGGGTCTGTGGAGGACACTGGTTATGTTGCTCCTCCCACTTCTATGGTATTTGTCTGGAAATGCTGAAAGCATATTCCAAACTCCAGAGAGCAAGGCCTCCTCAGAAAACTGGTGCCAAGAAAGAATGCAGTGGCCCTTCCAGGAGAATGGATGAAGCTCTTCCAGAAAAGACGATGGGATAGGATGATGGGCCCAGGCTCCTACCAAGAAAGATGCTCTGTGGGCCTTCTTTTCCTAAAACAGGGATGGGGAGTCTGTTTCTGTTTCATGAACACTCAGATGCAGATACACAACAGGAGAAAGATGGCGCCAACAGGCATCTGGCATAACCCTTTCTCTAGCTCCTTTAGTAGGAGAATTTATAAAAAGTGGGTTATGAAGGCTCTTTGTTATTTAAAAAAGTGTTCTGTGTGTCCCTGGAAGTAGTTATCACCTCTACACATTGGCATGAACTCTTAGTGAGGACACCAACTAAGAGAGCTATTCTGTACCCCTAATTAAACTACAGGATATAGAGCCAAACCTCCTGCATTAATATGCCTTCCTTCTTTTTATTTCTCTAGTATTAACCTCCTGCCATCCTGAATTTCTTTATCCATTAATTGTAATAAGGACCACTCTCCCACCTTAGAACATTATGTTATCATCCTTTCCCTATAAAATATGGGGATTAATTTAGACCTTCAGCAACCTACTGAGGCTGGATGTGGGGAAGAACCCAATGACGGCCGATGCCATGAATTCTGACCCTGCCCAGAATCTTCTCTGTGCTTGAAAATGGGTGCTGTAGGCCACGTCTTGCTAAACACTCAAGGGGAAACAGGAGGAGCCCTCCAAGTCCCAACTAGGGGCAACAGTGGCTCTTCCCTTCTCTCCTGTTGGTGACTGCACTGCTTGTCAATGGCTGTGGGTTGTCATGGTGATTCCTGATGCAAGAGTAACCAGGCATGCAGCAACACCATTGGGCCGCCTGTCTGAAAAACAAGACCTCTTTCTGCCCCAGAGACACAGGAGGGTGCTAGGAACGGGCTGTAAGCCGCTGGGTTTTCCTAAGGGAAACAGATGAAAGCTGAGATTCCGAGAGACCAGAGAGGGAGAACTATTATTTGGTTACCAACTCAAGTGACCTCACCTATGGTGGCTTGCCCATTCCTTCCCTCATGACTATTAGGGTGGTAACTTTCCTATCTGATTGCCACATGGTTACCAATCAGTCCTTTAAATGGGGTGAACCATTCATTCAATGACTAGCATGGAACGATTCCAGAATTTAAGTCTACCCAAGGGCTTTCCAAGTACACAAGAGAGGGAAGAACCCCTCCTTCAAGAACGCGTTGCCAAGTCAGTCTGCTTCTTCTGCTGGAGGCAATGCTCATTGTACCACCTCGACTGGGTCTCTAAATACAAGCAGCTCCTTGACTGTCCTCTCATAGGGCAAACATTAGTGGGCTGACGACAATGAATCAGAGAAAGTTCCATGGACACAGAGCCGTGAATTATGCTGAGCCATAACAAAAGGAGTTGATCTGCAGTTCAACAGCACCCTCTCTGTGGCTTGAGCCATTGAGAAATTCTTGCTCTGCATATCAAAAAACTGGCTCTGCAGATCTGCCTGTGACTGGGTCCAGATGTCTCTGGATGGATGTGCTGTGGTTAAGGGCATGGACTGCCCAGGTTCCAATCCTGGCTCCATCATGCTAAGTGACAATGGTCAAGTCACTTAACCCTCCATTTCCCCATCTGTAAAATGGGCCTTTCCACAACACCTTCCTCCTAGCATTGTGGTAGATTAAATGAGATGATGCACACGAAATTGCTTAGCAGTTTCGGGTCCTGAAGCATATTAAGTATTCAATAAATGTTAGCTGCTATTATTAGCAGTAGTAAGTAGTTCTTGTGAAACAGCTGGTGGGGAAAAGTGAACTATAGGGAGTGAAGTTTTGCTCACTGCTCTGTAATTGGCATGTTGCTTGGCAAACTCCGAGAGCCTCAAATGGTCTTGTCTGCCTTCCAAGAAAATTAAACAACAGGTGCTAGAGTTGTCTTAACTTATTCCAGCCCGAAGACAGTCTGGTTTGGTTTAAGACCACCTGGAGCGGGTTTAAAAGCTTCCACCTCAAATGACTGCCCTCCCCACTTAAGTGGCTTTCCTATGCATGTCATGTGATGGATGAGCACTAAATGAATGCTCCTCACTCCCTGGAGGGGAGCTGTAACAACGCAGCTTGCAGCTGTCCATCAGCGGAGGAAATGACAGCCTTTTCCTGCTTTGGGAGGATGGACCTCTGAGCTACAAGGTGAGGGATCTCAGGGCACGATGGCTGGCTGCCCACAGAGGATCACCATCTCCACAGATGTCCCAGGAGCCTGTGAGCCTGGGTGGGCAGGGGAAGGCAGAGGAGCAAGATCATTCACCCTGAGCTTCCAGTGAGGAGGAAGACAGGTCATTTCTCTAATAATCGAGCTGCTCCCACCCCTGGGGTTGGGATCATGTGCCCAGTGATATGTCCTGTTCTCACCTTGGGTTCTGAGATGCCTCCATGTGGGATATTTCAATTCTAAACCTACTTCCTAGTGTACAAATGGGCACCAACTCACTTCCTAGCAGCCAGTTTTAAGGAGGGAAGCTGACAGGTTACCTTGCATCCCCCAAAGACAATAAGGATTGCTAGTAATAAACAATAAATGCGTATTTATACAATGAATGGCCACAGGAACTGAACATGTTTAGGATTAATTATAGGGAGACATACTAGCTATTTTCAAACATCTGAAGACAATGATAACAGACTTTTCTGAGTTTTCTAGAAACCATTACTAATGTTTAGTATAAGAAAGCTTTCTAACCTTCCAACTAGGCAGTGAGGACTTATCAGAGGAACCATCAGCAAACGAGTGACAGGAGGATTTGTGAGAGCGTGCATGAGAGGGATTCCTGTTCTAGCCCGGTAGGAGGCTGTGCTTGGAGCCCTGACGTTCCTTTGAACACTAAGATTTTGGAACTTAAACTGAAGGGGGTAACTCTCGTGAGGCTCTAGGGGACCAATGACAGAATATCATGTTTAGGGCAGCTGGGGCTTGTTCCTTGTGGATGCACTTGCCACAGCCTCTAAAAAACGGAGACATTCTCTCCAGAATGGCCAAGAATTTTGGGCATTTGCCCAAAGGAACACACCAAGAAAAGCTCCCAGGAGGCTGGCTGTGTACATACTGGACAGGGCAAGTTTGATAGGATGGCCAAAAAGTCCAGAGGAGTGGGGGAAGAGGGAAGGCAGGCAGGAGAACCAACTACAATGTACCCACTTTATTACCACCAGCATCATAGCAAGTGCCAGAAACGAAATGTCCAGGGCCACTTCGTGTGGCAGAGGCACTTCAGCTTTGCAAGTACCTATAATGTGAGAGATGGAATGAGAAGAAAAAATGCAACCCTCTCACAAAGAGCCTCTGAGTCAAAGGAGAGAAAATTACCCAGACTACCAGGGTATTCTAATCAGAGCCTTCTTATCAGTGTCTCCAGTCCAACAGGGAGAAATCCAATCTACAGCAGGCTGAACACTAAATTAGATCGAATCAGGGCCTGCTTTCCAACCACTCAATGGCAGGTCAAAACCCAATGACAGCTACTTGAGTCCCAGTTACTGGTTCTTTCTGGTAAGGCCTGCCTGAGTTGTGTCAACTCTTGGTCTCAAGAGAGGAGAGTTGCTTCCTCTTTACCCCAAGCTACTCAATTCCATCTGCTCAAAATGGTGACATTAAACTGGAGTTGCCTTCGCAACCCATGCAAAGTCCTGTTAGTTCTATTAACCTCACGGCTGCTATTAGCTTGGAGCTGAGATACACGTCTTTTTAAGTATACATGCACTGTGCTAGGCACTGTGATGCACATTCTGTGTCTCCTTAACGTGTGCAAAGCCATTTTCCTTCCTGCACACACACACACAGATTATAAAAGGAAAATCACACCAGCTTGGTGGAACACAACACTGCCAAATCCACCTCAAGGTGGATACTATTGATACTCTTTTTTCAAGGGATTAATAGCTACAGTTAACTAGCCTTATGGTGGCAGTTATAACGTACAGTTTCTTTGCTACAAGCAAAGAATACCATCTGTGAAACACCCAGCTCCCTGCAGAGCCCTGGCCTGTCATTCTAACGCATAGCCTTAAAAGCCCACCAAAGGCTGGGACCGTTGAACAGGAATTTGCCCAAACAGACACACACAGAGTGGGGCAGACAGGAAGACAGAGACAGGGGAGATGCAGAGAAAGAGAGACTTTTCTCTCTCTTGCTTTCAGCTTCACTGAAACAAACCTGGTTGCTGGTATGACAGATCTGCTCCCTGAAAACTTGCTGGGCATCTCGTGCCTACATAATTCACATTAGTGTGTGTTCTGGGAGAATCTGTCCAGAGCCGAGTCTTAAAGGACATGGGAAGGGCAGAGGAAAGATGTAAGAAAGGGCTGGAGGAAAAGTCTCACTTCCTCTTTCTTGAAGAGTCCCTGGGCATCAACCACATAAGATGTGTCCCTTGTTCCTGTCTCCTTCTTTGCTCCTGTGCCTGCCACCCCTGTAGAGCCCCAGCTTGAGTCCTGGCCCACAAACCCATGCTGTGGGTCCTCTGAACTTTACGTGGGAGGTGGGGAGGTGCCAGGCCTCTTCCTCACTGCCTGTGACTTGGAGGTGATTTTAAAAATACGCACACCCACACACACACACACACACACACCCCCACACCTCTGCAAACATACATCATGTGCTATTCAGAGGGCTGGGAGGTTTCTGAATGAAGGGCATGGCAATGTACGTTCTTTTCCGGTTTCCGTACCTCTTCTGCTGTGTGACTAGGGGAGAGTCATGTATGTCTCTGAGACTTGGTCTCCACTGCTTAAAGGATACTCAAGATCAGTTCCTAATACCCAGAGGAACTGTGATGGTGACAGAGCAAGCGTGCACATGCATGCACACACACACACACTCCCACACCCATGGTACATGTGTGTAGATGCTATAGCTGCCTTGTCACAAATCAGAGACGATTTTACCAGCACAAAAATTAAACCATACTATGAGCTAAATTCTTTTCCTTCCTTCTCCACATCACAGTTCAATTATCTTCTTCAAACATTTAAGCTCAAATGACCAGAATGAAATGAATGCAAACAAATAATCCCTGAGCTTAAAATTCGAGGCAACAATCCTTCCTTTAAATTAAGTAAACACTCCCCTCCCACCCTGCCTTTCCCAGATGGAGTCACATTGGTGACTGATTATGCTCCTCTCAAATTATTCCCCCTGCCCCGACCCCTCTTCAAGGTCACATGTCCATCAGCAGCTGTGTCTCAGTTTTAGTACTGGAATTTGGTGTATGAATGTTTTAGTTCCTTACATTCTTAGCACACTACTGAAAAATGTTTTTCTATTTGTTGGATTTGACTCTTTCCTAATCTCTATCCCCAAACCCTGTGCTTAGTATCTTCATGCCTGTGCCAGGGCCCTCGGCTGTATCAGTTGGGTTTATGCACACTGACCTTCCTCTGTTCATGCACATGGTCTTCCTCTGCCCACTCGCTGACTCTCCTTTCACAAAAATAGGAAATGGAGGTGAAGCATGGACAGCTCAAACATTTTTTTCTCTTTTGTTTGCAGAAAGTCAAAAGAACTCTCTGGAGCGTGGCTCAAAGTTTTCAGGTGGGAGCCTTCCGATAGTATCAAAGACACAAACGGTGACAAGTTTCCTACTCACAGCAGCTGTAGGGACACCAGCCCATCAAACAGTCCCTTGGCGATCTCGGTGATCTTGTTCCCATAGAGGACCCTGAAAGAGAGAAGGAGAAGACAGCAATCACTGCGGATGTGAGGCCACCAGAACCCAGTCCTGCAGGAAGCCATCACCTCGGCCAGTTCTGGGTATGAGATCTCAGGACAACCCCTTCCACGGCCTGCCTAATCCCTTCTCATCAGCGAGACAGAGGCAGCCAAGAGTAGCCAGGGGCTGGAAGGGCAGGTTGTCTGGGAGGTGAGGAGAAATGGGCTCTATCCTGCTCCATTCCTGGGCAACCTAGCCAAATACATAATCCCCAACAGGAAGAAGCGGTCTCTTTGTGGTATCTCCCTAAGCTGCTAATATGACTCACAGCCCGGCAATAAATACACTGTGTGGGAGACTGGCCCTGTGTCTTCAATGGGTATTGATCAGCTTGAGCCCAGCCTACAGGACGTTTCCTTTTAATATCCCTTTGCATCTTAGGAATTCCTAAGCTGAGTCATTTAATCATCCATCTAGACAGGGCTTTGTGCATCTGGGGTCATCTCCAGATGGTGCAGGGACTGCTGAGTCAAGGACTGGCTCTCGGGAAAAACTAGGGAGCTTTGCTGTCTCGCAGTAATGGCAGCTTTTACTTTCTATCCGCTTTTCCTATTCTTTGAGTTCCAGGAACCCAGGAACTCAGAACTCTTTTACTCCTTTCTCTTACGGGCCTCCAGTGACCCTTACACTGGTGTCTCTGATTCATGGGCCCCATCTTTGGTGTTTTGGTGAGGCCTGAGGAGGAAGGCTACTGGGTCTCCCACTCCAGCACAGTGCTCGGGGTGTCTCTGTGCCTGGCCCTTGCTGGTACTCTGCACAGGTACCACAGAAGCTCAGCTGGCCTCTCTTTGCTCCCATCCATAGCACAGGCTTTGCTGTCTCTTGGGTCCAGCCTCCTCCGTGACCCAGGGAACTGATCGTAGGAGAGTTTGGTTGTTTTTCTTAAGTCCTCTCCAGAGCACTGAAGTGCACTGAATGCATGCAATACTCAATTTTCACTAGGATCGCAATCCAGGCTGTAATCCTTCTTTGAGGAGACAAAATATTAGGATGCGGAAATGGTAAATGGGCGTGATAAACCAAACCCCCCTTTTCCAGACGCCACTGGGAGTGAAGAGTGAATGTCTCCATCAGCCTACGGGTGTGTTTCATTAATGTTTCAACAAATTAATGACTAAATAAAAGTCAGCATGATAGCTCAGGCACACATTTGTAATTCATATTAATGCCCCACCGCTCACTGTGCCAAATGTAGTAATGTCACTGTCTGCCCGTGTCAGCTGATGTCAGGACTTCTAGTGTGGCAGAAGCTGCGGGGCTCGGGGCAAGGGGGCTCCTCACACCACCCACCATGCCGTGGGATAGCAGGCGTCCGAGCCCAGGGCGTCAAAAGCACTCCCTGGCAGGTGGAGGCGGGCTGAGGCTCTCCTGCCTGTGTGGTCACCTCAGGCATCTGGGTGTACCTCTGTCTGGCTTCCCACCCCAGGTCTTGCCTTGACTACCTTCTTCTTGCCTTTCAGGTCTGAGCTCAAACATCTCTTCCTTGGGAGGTATCTCTTTAATATTTTAGTTAATGTTTTATATCACCTGTTACCCTATTTTAGTTTCTTCATATCACTTATCTTTATGTCACAGTGTTACTTAAATATTTATTTAAATTCAATTTTTTCTGCCTCCCTCCCCCTCACCTCCCAGCTCCCTTGCATGTAGGCCCCATGAGTGTAGTAACATTATATGGCTGTTCATGACTGGGTCTCCAGACCCCAAAATAGAACAGAGTCTAGCACAATAAATATTTGTTGAATGAATGAGTGCACGCCCAGCTAAGGGGTAAAGGCTCTCCAGCCCTTTACCTTGGCTGCTCCTGAGCTGGGATTGGGTGTGTTTGTGTTCTACTGTAAGCTCTATCAGGCCAAGGATCTTGTGCGTTCAGTTCACTGCCATACTCACAGTGCCTATAACACTGCCAGTACACAGTAGGCATCTATTGCACGGTTGAATGAATAAATCGGGAGTGACAGGTGCTTCACTTAAACAGTGCTCACATATATTTCAGAATCAGGCAGCAGCATGCCAATTTCATGTTTGGCAACTAGATTTTGAATTCCTTTTCCTACGAGACAGGAAGCACCTCACTGCCCTCAGACTGTCTCCAAATCCTGGCTGACGGAAACCAGACAAGGGAAGAGAGAGGTTGGGGGCAGAGACAGGATCCTGGTGGCAGACGGCTCCTCTCCCTTCTCCTCTGTGATCTTCAGCACAAGCAGACACTAATCTCACACACGGTCCCATCTTTGATATCCCAGCCAGATGTTCTATTCGATAAATGAAACTAATTTACTCTGCAAGCAGCAGGCAACAGCTGAATCAGAGACTTCCCAGTCCTCATCGCCTTCCCGGTGGGATGGGGCCAGGTGGGGAGAAAATGTGCACCTTGTTACCTGCCCACTCATAAATTAGGTAAACAGGTTGCATGGCTGCATGGAGAGGCAAAATATAGACAGACTGATCAAGAGTGTGGGTTCTGGAACCAGACAGCGTGGGTTCAAATCTTGCCTTTCCTACCTGTGGACTTTGGATAAGTTACATTTAAGAATAAGTAAATGGTTGAATGAAACAAGATTTTTTTTTTTTTTTTGGCATATTAACTCTGTGCCAAATACAGTTTGTGGTACTAGGGATACATCCGTGAAAAAAAGAGATAATAATCCCTGTCTCGGTGGAGCTTAGATTGTCCAAGTTCTTTAGCTGTAAAAACGAGATGACAATATATTTTATATTTTAGGTTGTGGTGAGGACTAAACCTGACAGACTCCTAGAACAGTACCTGGTACCCAGTCAATGCTCAGTAAACGCTACTAATTACTGTTTTACTGTACACATGATCATCACTGGATATGTTAGGAGGGAATGGGATCACTGTCCCCATCCTGCCTACTAAGAAGCATCCATAGAAGGCTCAAGTGACTTCCCTATGCCGCACGAGTCACTGACAGAATGAGGACATTCTATACCTTCCTGCCAGCAGGGGTCTTGGAACCCCTGGTGGGTGAAACTTTGGTTCCAACCAGTGGGCTGCCTATGGGTTTCAAAATCAAAGACAGGAAGGGCTATAGGATGGGGTGAATGTTTTCTTAGGACAGTGGCCATGAGGGTGGTCTGGAGAGAAAGCCTGAAAATCAGCAGAAGAAAATGAGCTCCTCCCTTGGCAAGGCCAAGCGGTAATAAACACGCATCACCATCTCTCCTTACACCAGAAAGATAGCACTGCGGTGGCATGTGGGGTGGGAGGAGGAGGTGGGGTGGGAGGAGGAGGTGGGGTGGGAGGGGGACGTGAGGTTGGAGTAGAAGATGCATTCGAATTAGAAGCCAATAACTGGGAAAGCGGCTAGGCACTTAATCAATAAAAATAATGCATGTGGGTTGTAGAAATATTCCCCAAGATCAATTTCTCCTGAAGAAATATTTGTTTCTTTTACCAGGTTGCCACAAGTGTGTAAGGGAACATAAAGTCTTGATAAACACCTCCTGAAAAATATGGACGCGTCCCTCTTCCCTCCGGCGCCCCCCTCCCCCCACCTCAGCCCCCGACTCGGGCCCCACTTACAGCGATGTGAGTGATTTCAGGCCCTGGAAGGCATCTGGAGCAATATCCGATATCTGATTCTTGCTGATGTCTCTGCAAACATTAACGGTAAAGTCTGAGAACATGGCTCAAAGGTGCGATAACAGTCACTCCTAAGTGTGAATCAAGCATTTCAGGCATTCAAAATGGTAAGGATTAATTAATCAATCAAGCAATTCATTTATTCATGGTGCAAGAGAAGGAGCTTAAAGAGCCTTCAGTTCAACTACCTCATGATAAAGTGCACCACATTTACATCACTCTTCTTGGTTTTCAAAGAATACTCACCGGTGGCATCTTGATCGGGACACGAGGCTGTGAACACGTGAGCCATCACTTTGTAGGTGGAAAATTGAGCCCAGTCAAATTAGGGCCTTACGTCTCATTACCAAGCAATTAATGGCACAGATGAAACAGGAACCGGCTTCACCCAACCAACCACAGGCCAGGGTTCCTGTAGGCATCATCTTCTCGCCTCATGCCTCAGCAGCTGCTCATTTTTCTCCCAGAAAGTCCTGAGTCATTTCACCTCCCCAGTGACTTTTCCTCCCTGACCTGAAAGGAGGTTTTGAGCAGTGACTTAAGTCTGTGTCTGGTCCAGTGCAAGCTCTAGGCTGTGTGATGTAAGCACATCCTGGGATTCTCAGGGGACGCCTTGGAGATGTGGGCTTGTCACTGGCTGGCAGTGTGTTCCTCAACTGGGAGCAAGCCCAGGGCATGAGAATGTCCCAGGCTTTGGATAATGAAAGCAAGAGGGATGCTGTGGGCCAGGACAATTCTATGAATGCTGGGCCCGGGGCCTGGGGCAGCTAACCTGGCTTTGCAGGTGCAGAGGAATCTCCTCGACCCTGGCTCCTTCCCAGAGGCCCTGAGGCTGCTCAATTACTGGCATCCCAGTGACTTCTGAGAACCCGGACACCAGCTCTTGCTAATGGCCCTTCACTGAGGGGAAATTCTCTCTCTTAGAGTCATTAGCTCAGGGATGGCCTCTGGGATCTTGTCACCGGAAGGAGAGATGCTCCAATTTCCTGCGACATCAAACCTCTCCAGTTCTTTTTCTTTAACAAAATAAATCAATGGGTCTTTGTTTTTGTGCAGAAGTGGGAGAGCTGGGATCTTGGAAGGTCAACAATGAGGTGAAGAGAGAATATGGAGAAAAAAAGCACCACAGAGCAGATTCTTAAGCAATTGACTCCAGCGAGGCCAGACACTCCAGCCTCCCAGCCTCTTAAGCACATGCAGTGGGAATCTCTCTGAGCCTGTTTCCTTCCTTCTTCTAAAAGATTTCAAAAGAACCACGCCACAATCTTTGCTGAGGCCTCTACTTCCTCCCCTCCCTGCCTCCAAAGCCTGTACTTTAAACGATATTTCACAGGTTAAGGCTCTTCAGCACAGCTGTCTAGTTTATCTCTTTAGCTGGCGAAATCACCTGCAACAAATCCGCAGATTGCACTCACAAACTCGTCAGCTTACACCGGGCTTTTCTTCTGCACTCCGGTTTTGTTTAAGGGTCTTAACAAGCAAATACTCTGTATTATCCTAATCTCACTTGCCCTCAGCATGGCTGCCTATGCAAAGCATTCCAGACAAGCACGAAGGATCTGTTTAGACTGGACTAGCAGGAGGGCCTGTGTTGTCTTTTTGCCCCCTGATTATGAATTGTCCCTTCAAGGTGCTGAGACCTCTAGTTGCAAGAGGAAGCTCTGTGGCCAGCAGGGAAACCCTCTGCTTTACCTTTGGGAGGGCAAACTGGTTTTCAGTCCACAACTAGACTTCTGGATCCACCTCTCCCTACCATATGAGGTGAGATGCCTCATGGTTTGGAGGTGATGGAGAGTGGGAATTGGAGAAGTGATAGATAGTTTAGCTGGGAAATGACCTTGGTCACTTTGTCTTTTTTTTTTTTATTATTACAAAAACTGTATATTTAGGCTGGTTCAAAGGTAGTGAGTTCTCTCAATGGATTTTTCGCACTCAGTTACAGATCAAACTCCTTGTTCTACTCTTTCCTCCTTTTTCACTACTGTACTCAACTAGTCTTTTAAAAATGTATACATATTTGGTGTGCAACACAATGTTTTGATATATGCTTTCATTGTGGAATAGCTAAATCAAGCTACTTAACCTATGCATTACCTCACATGCTTATCATTTATTTGTGGTGAGAACAATTAAAACCTGCTCTCTGAGCTATTTTCAAGTATACGATACATTGTTGTTAATTACATTCACCATGTTGTATAATACAATGGATCTCTTGAACTTACTCCTCCTGTCTACCCGAAATTTTGCACCCTTTGACGCACATCTGCGTCATCTTCATCTCCACCCCACCCCCACCCCACCGGCCTCTGAACATCACCATTCTACTGTCTGCTTCTAGGAGTTCGGCTTTGTTTAGATTCCATGTATAAGTGAGAACATTTGGCACACTCTGTCTTAATTCTTAATTCTGCAAGAAGGAAACAGCAGCCCTGACAGGTGAAGTACCTGGAGCCATAAGTGACTGGACACAGCCATCTGGGCACAGAGCAAGCATCTCAAGTCTCCTATCAGCTCAAGGCCCCCTCTGCTATTTTGTTATGATGGATGCACAACATACGGCACTGAGCTGGAAGGCAGATGGGAGATGGCTCCAGCTGCCCACTGACCTCCATGCTTGACCCTGTCCCTAGCCATAGCAGCTGCTCCTAGAACTGATTCTGGGCACTGGGATGACTCTTGACCAGTGCTTCTCAAACCTCACGAGTGTAGATTAAAAATGCACTGCAGAGAGTCTGATTTGTAGGCTGGGGGGTTGGGGCTAGGAATCTGTATATGTAACACATCTCCAGGTGATTCCCATGTAGGTGGTCCCTAGGTCGTATACTTCAGGCCACAATGTTTTAGAAAATGGTCTCAAACCCACCTTGGTCCTCTGGGGCTTATAAACTGGATGATCAAGAAGGGGTAGCTTTTCCAGACTGTTTGGAATAGAGGTGGCAAATTCAAGTGCCTATAAAGGTCATGCAGGGAATATAAGTGTGAGATACTAGGAAGTCCTAGAGCTTGTGGAATGAGTTGCTCTGCCTAAGAGGATGTAAGAGAAAAGAACTCCCAATACCCCATTCTGGCACAATAATAGATAGCCCAGGTGTCAGGCCTACCAGTTAGTTAACCAAATTTGCAAGACTGAGGGGCTGTCTCCAGTGCTTTCTACTGCTTCTCTGCTTTGATACAGGTTGAGTATCACTAATCCAAAAATCCAACATCTGAAATGCTCCAAAATCTGAAACTTCCTGAGCACTGACATCACAAGTGGAAAATTCCACACCTGACCTCATGTGACTGACGGATTGCAGTCAAAACTTCATGTCATGCACAAAATTATTAAAAACTTTGTATAAATTACCTTCAGCCTATGTGTGTAAGGTGTATATGAAACATAAATGAGTTTCATATTCAGACTTGGATCCCATTCTCAAGATATCTCATTATGTATGTGAAAATATTCCAAACTCTAAAAAGTTCAGAACTCTGAAATGCTTTTGGCCCCAAGCATTTTGGATAAGGAATACTCAACCTTTTAGTTTGTACTTGGAATATTTTTTATACGAAGGTGACCACTAGGAATAGGCAGAGACAAAGCCATTCATTCAGAGATTATTCTTTTTTTTTTCTCCTCCTCCCCTTTTTTCTTTTCTTTTTTTTTTCTTTTTTGGTAAGAGATAAGAGCAGGATGTAGTTCAGTCACAGCTGAGGGGGAAACTTCCTCCTATTAGATATTAGGGATACATTGGTCATGTATATTTAGGAAAAATTAGGGTTTTGAAATCCATTCTCACCAGGGACCCTACCTCTCCCAAACCATTGATTGCACTTCAATCTAGATTTCTGAAGTTCCATTAGTTGAACATTTTTAAGTGTGCTCTCTTCTCTATTGCCATCCTCTTGGGGTAAAAAAGGGCATCATAATAAATATCAGTAGCATCATAAGTGATCAAAAATTAAATTCACTTTCCAGGTCGTGACTGAGAAGGTCTTATGAATTTTGAATGCACAGATCATGACAAGTCCAATAGGATGGAGGAGGAACAGTAAAACATAGTCAAGCTTTAAATTACCTGGACTTCACAAAAAATTAGAGCAGTAACTTAAATCATGCAGGAGATATAGGTTGGGGCAGTGACTGAACTTGTCATTTTTCACTGAAATTACTATCTGGCTGCATAATCAAGCTGAGCTTTAAAAATGAATTGGGGGGGGGGGTGCATGGAGAGCAGGCGGGGGAAGCAGGGACACCAGGAGATTAATGGCCTGAGGTTTTAAATATTAAGGCCTATATTTATACAGCTCCTCCAGCAGGAATGCTGCCAAAGGGAGGGAAGAAGTACGTGCTTCGAGCTGCCTCATTATGTTGGTTTCCACTTCTGGAATTGCACCAGGAGAAAAGCTTGTTTGGTTTGGATTTCCAGGGAGATGGGAAGTCGGCTTCCCAAGATCTGAGGGTAAAGCCTGCCAATGCCACTGTTTCGCAGGGATATTTATTTTTAACATAAAAGGAATCAGCGACACTTAACCTCTTTAATGTGGGCCCTCCCACTCAAGGGAAAGCAATGAATCAGCCTCGTGTGGAAGGAAGAAGCAGGACCGAGTCCATGCATATTTCTACCTGACTCTCTCCTTCCTCTGTGGGAGGATGAGGTGTAGGGGGATGCAAAAAGAGTAAGTGGAATGAAAACAGCAACTTGGTTACTGGGCTCTGCTAAATGATTTCTTAGCCTGAAAAAGGGAAGAAGTATCTGTCCAGAATTTTAATACCTGTGATGGCAATGGTTGGGCTGTTTCTGAATCCTACTGGCCTCCCTGCAGAGCCCCCAGCTCTGAGTGACTCACAGAGAACTGCTCAAGGTCGTCATGGGATGGGGAAGAATGATGACATTGTCACATGGTGGGGATGAGGGCGGTGATGCAATGGTGCCCTCCAAGCTGCCGTGGTGAGGGAGGAACAGCAGGGTTGGTGTCACCCGGCATTGATGTAATGCAATGGTGGAGTGATGTGACTTACAGAGGTAATGGGGATGTAGGGAGTGCTCACATGTTGGCCGTACCCTCCAAGGCTTCTCATTTCATGCAGGAAGAACAGAAAGTCTGTACCATGGTCTAAGGACGCATGTGATCTAGTACCAACCTTTCCAACATAAGCCCCATCCTCTCCCCTCACTTGTTCCACTCCTTGCTATTCCACAAACCATCGACACATGCTCCCTAAGGCCTTTCACTTGCTTTTCCTGCTGCCTGGGACAGTCTTTCCTGAGAGCTCAGGGCTCACTCCCTTCCTTCCTTTAGGCCACCGGCACATAGAGACCTTCATAGGCACACCTACCTAAAAGACACCCTCCCACCATCACTGATACTCTGATTTCTGATATTTGTTTCTTTATTTTCTGCATTCTTCCACTCGAATGCAAGCTCCGTGGGAGTAGACTTGGTTTCTGTTCACTGCTCTACCCATAGATCCTTGCTTGCAGCAGACATTCACTCGGTATTTGTTACATGAATGTATGCATGGTTGTAGGGATGCTGGTGACAGTGGTGTAGACAGCTGCGGGGCCACCGTCACGTCTCTGCTGAAACTCCTATTTTAGGTCCACATCACTGGAGCCAAGGGACAATATAAATGGTGATATGGATTTTCCAGGCTAATTCGTCTCTACCTCCCACACAGATAATTTTACTTTGCTTTAGTTGGAGAGGCTCTTAGTGCTGCATGTCCAAGCCCACACACCTCACAATCTTCAGGAAACGCTTCCACATCTTACCTCCCAAGCTTAGGACAGTGTTCCAGGTCTGAAACAGAACTGCCCAGGAGGAATGGACATGGTCCGTCACCTGGACAGGTTGCCCACTACACATTGCAAACAACCCCGGAAATTGAAAACATTTGGGCTCATTTCTCCACAGGGGAAACTCACATTCGCTTCAGTTTCTTGTACTGGGTGAAGGCTCCTGCAGGGATGGCTTTGATGGAGTTCTGTTCTAGGCGTCTGGGAAACAGAGCAGAGAAGAGTGAATTAACCATCCACCTGTCAACAAGTGGTCACTGAGGGCTACTGTGTTCTCTGGCCTTAAGGACAGGGAGGTCTTTCTTGTCACAGGTGCACGGTCTGGTTGTGGGAGACCAGACAAAGCACTGCAGCAGCCAGAGAACTCAGGTCCTAGTACATGGAGCACCCGTCCAAGGGTCTAACTCTCCTTGGAGAAAGCTGGAAAGGATGACCTTTCCTTGAGGATTTTTGATTCTTGCTTATTATCAACCGCCTTTGGCAGCAGCTGTCTTCTTCAGAGAAAGCTGTACAAGTAACCAAGCAGAATGCGGAATAAGTCAAAGGGATAAAGAGAAGGAAGAGTAAAAAGAGATGGACCATGGGCCAGCAATGCTTATCTGTCATGAACCGTGTCACTACTCAGTTAAACAGTCAGCCACACTGCTAATGGGGCAGAAATGTCAATGGTTGACTTCATTTCTAAGCTTTTCCATGGGCTGTTTGAATACAGCGCAGGAACAGCCTTAACATCTTTAGGCTCCCAGCCTGACATTCATCAAACTGGCTCCCTGACATCCTGCAAGGCCCAGGGGCCCAGACTGGACCACTCCCCTGGGCTGCTGCTGGAATCTGTGCCTTTAACCTCTTACGGAGTTTCCTGAAATGCTTCCTCTCCTATTACTTTGAAAGGAACAAGAGACGCTGCAGGCCCAGGGCCCAGAACTTCCTTGGAAGAGAAGGGGCCGTGGGGAATGAGTGAGCATTTCCATTCTTTATTCTTTCATCTCTCAAATGACTTCCTGTCACCAAGAACAGGTGTGGTGGGAAACAGGCATGTGGGGGAGGCGGGGTGCTCTGTTAGGTGTGATGAATGGCACCCTGGCCCAGGCTCAGGATCTCATCCTCATCCATCTCCCTTCTCTCCAAGGTGCAGATCTTTTCATCACCTCCTCATTTGGCCTTGATGCTCCCCAAACCCTCAGCTGGGAAGACACACAAAAAAGTGTGTGTGGCAGGGGATGCAGTGGGAGCAAAAGGGATAGATGGGAGGAACGGGCTTCCTTGAAGCCTACAGCTAGTGGATGCACATTTCTGGCTGGGATGAACCCATTCATCTTGAAGAGTAATCCCCGCTGTAGAGTGGGGGAGACAGTCGTATTAATTTGTGCCTCTGCGATCTCATCTTCATTGGGAGAACAGAGTATTTGTTACTGGAACCACTAATGGAGCAGTTTGCCAGCAATTTTCCCATTTCAAACAACATCTCAGCTGCTAATGTGGAATGGTTTGTCAGGCCAACCCATAACACAGACAAATCACTCTCCAGGCAAAAGGAAGGGGGAAAGCGGGGAGAAAGGGGAAAGGCGGGTGAGAAGAGAGAGGGAGTATCAGGACATATCATTCTTGGCTGCCGGATGAATAGAGTCTACAAATGAGACTGCCACGGTCTATTAACAATGCCTTTGTACCCTGCTGGAGGGGGGCAGGGAGTGCACTTTACTGGGAGCACAGTCACGGGCCTGGCTGGCCAGCTCACAGAGAGCCACAAAAGCTTGCCACAGGGTCTCAGGGACTGTGGGCTACTGGATACAGCCACCCACAGAGACAGCAGACTTGAGGCAGCCTGCCTCGCCTGAGAATTTCCAAGGACATGTTCATTTTCCAGCTGAGCATAGAGTTCAGTAGAGATTTCTTAGCCAAGGCAGCAGCTGCATGGATCTCTGGGGCTGCCAGTCAGGTGGTGCGTGCTCTCCAGGAATCCCGTCATTCACCTGCCACTGTGGCGAGAGATTTCAGCTGGATGATGCCTCCAGGGAAAGCCACTGTCTGTAACAATGGCAACCCCCTCAGTTTTTGCAAGAGGATCCACTGCTCCCAATTGCAGGCCAATGAGCCTATGCAAGTCAGGCCAGCACTGGGTGTGAGGTCTGCGGGCTCTCTATGCAGTTCCTAATTAATTACCCTCCATCTTAATGATGGGTGCAAGAATTGAGGGAGAGATAAATCAATGAACGTGATGTGATGCTGGCCCCAAGGAGTTTGAGAATCTGATGAGAGAGACCAGCCCAAGAGCATCACAGAACCAAATTTTATTGCTACCATAATAAACATCAAGAGCCATCATTTATGGGGTCTAGTTGACTATGTCTATTATCTCTTTTAATCCTTCGACTTGTGAGGTAAACCATATTGGCCCCATTTTGCAGATGAGGAAAAGAAAACCTGGAGGAATCAAACAGCTTGTCCAAAGTGACAGGGCCAGGAACTGGCAGAACTGATAACTCTGTTTCTATCCATTGGATATGCTGCCTCTATATATTTGTGAAAATGGAGGAACTGAAGGGGACTTTCTCAAAGTCACAGAACAGTTTAAGGGATTAGGGCCCCAGGGCTCACACACTGAGACATCATGCAGTCTCTGTGGAAGAAGGTATTCAGGGAAAAGCTGCAGGAGCCCAGAGAAGATGAAATAAAGATGTGAATATACATAAGACATGCAAATGGAGTACAAAGGTGTGGCTTCTGAACGAAGAAAAGAGAATTCCAGGCTTAGCCTGTTAAGCCTGGCAGAGATCTTGCTCTGCATCCTGCACCCCTCACACTTGCTCACTTTGGCTTTTGGTTTTTTCTTCTTCTTCTTCTTCTTTTTTTTAAGAGACAGAGTCTTGCTCTGTCACCCAGGCTAGAGTGCAGTGGTGTGATCATGACTCACTGCAGCCTTGAACGCCTGGGCTCAAGTGATCCTCCCACCTCAGCTTCTTGAGTAGCTAGGACCACAGGCTCGTATTACCATGCCTGGCTAATTTTTAACTTTTATTTCTGTGAGACAGGGGTCTCACTATATTGGCCAGGCTTATCTCAAACTCCTGGCTTCAAGCAATCCTCCTGCCTCAGCATCCCAAAGTGCTGAGATGATAGGTGTGAGCCACCACGCCTGGCCTGAGTTTCATGCTTGTCTGCAGTCACTCAGCTTCTCAGGCTGTTTTGGGCACTGGCTGAACACCCAGCCCCTCCCAGAGTGCCAAGGCCATTGCATGATGAGGGTCAACCCTGCCCCAGGAGGCAGCAAGAATTTGTCTGCAGTGGGAGCATGGTTGCGAACAGTTTGTGTACCTTCAATGTAAAGTAAAGGAAAGGAGAGGGATAACCATAACCACCACCACCACCAAGAGCTATGATAGATCAGGTGCTTAGATGTTAGGCACCAGGCTGAGAGTTTCACATGGTTTGTCTAACTTAACAGTTACATTCTATGAGGCAGATCTTATTAATTATTACCACCTCCACATTAAACATGAGAAAATTGAGGCTCAGAGAGATTAAGTCACTTGCCCAAATTCACAAAGTCAGGGAGAGGTTGAGCTGGGTCTCAAAGCCAAGTTCATCTGACTTCAAAGCCCAAACTCTCAATCACCAGGCTTTGCTGAGTGCCATTTGGAGCTGAAAGGCCTTCATTTTCTTAGTCCTTTCCAGCTCATCCACAGGGAAAATGGCCCCTGTCATGGAAGCAAGGTTGGAAAGTGTGCACACATGTGTGCGTGTTCGCATGCAGTCTCTGTGCAGCAGGTACCCCTGGAAGGCTTTGCACTTAGCCTAGTCCTGCAATCTAGAACAAGGATGCAAAGGTCCAGACTCCTGGTGTGAAAAGCTCAATGGAAAGGACAAAAAGAAGCATTCGCATCAGCAAAACCCGTCACATTTAGGGATGTGTCTGAAGCCAACAGCTGATTTAGGTCTCTCTTAACCGGCACATGTGTCTTTCTTTGTCTGGCAAACATTCTTCAGGCTGCAAACTGATTTAATAGAACTAGCATAAAAACAAACATACAAATCAAACATCTGAGAGTCTTCCCGCACAGCAAAAACAATGGGAACATCTGATGGGGATTTCAGCCATTTGTGCTCTGTATTGATTTACCCTAGTTCCTCAGATGCTTTCTTAATGATCTGTCATTTGCAAACATGTGACTAAACACAATATGTTTCTAGCAATACAGAAGTCAACATGATGCCAGGGAGACTGGCAGGGGCATGGCCGGCGCAGGGGCATGTCTGCAAGTCACCTGGTGAAAATGTCCTGGAGTGTGTGGAAACATTGGTGGTGGTGGTGGTGTTGATAATATGATGAACATTTACCATTTATTGAGGGCTTCTGATATGTCAGACACTGTCTTCCTCACACACTGGCTCAAATTATTTTTTTCAACAGTACTGTGAACCAAGTAGTATTATTAATATACTCATTTTACAGATGAGGAAATAAGGGTACAAAGAGGTCAATTTTCCTAAGGTCAGGTAGCTAGTGAATGGTGGAGCCTGAATTTGAATCCAGGTTGGTCTGGTTGAAGTGCCTGTGTTCTTAACCCTTAGGCTATCCTGCTTCCCACCCAGAAGCCACTTTTGTGGTTTCTTAACTTTTTCCCATCTCTCTCAGCCTTCCTTGACTTGGGAACTCTTGTTAGGATGTCCAGATCACGCTGAAGGAAGGAAGCCCCACGTTTATTCTTCCTTTAAGTCATCCTGGGCTAGTTGGTTGCACCACACAACTTAGACCCCAAAGGTTCAGTTCCTGATGCTTCCCTGTGCTGGAAGAAGGCTGAAAAGGAAGGTTCCTTTCAAGGTTATGCTCTGGGCCCACCTTCTGGGGCAGTCCCTTTCTGGCCTCTCTCTTTCTTTACCATTGGTCCTCATGGTTCTTTAGGAAGGTACACTGTTGGCTGGGCGCGGTGGCTCACGCCTGTAATCCCAGCAGTTTGGGAGGCTGAGGCGGTTGGATCACCTGAGTTCAGGAGTTTGAGACCAGCCTGGCCAACATGGTGAAACCCCATCTCTACTAAAAATACAAAAAATTAGCTGGGCGTGGTGGTGGGTGTCTCTAATCCCAGCTACTTGGGAGGCTGAGACAGGAGAATCACTTGAACCTGGGAGGCAGAGGTTGCAGTGAGCCGAGATCACACCATTGCACTCTAGCCAGGGCAATGAGAGCAAAATTCTGTCTCAAAAAAAAAGGAAGAAAGAAAGGTAGAGTGTATTAGACTCTCCCATCCAGTTTATATGTGTGATCCATAGAGAAGATGAGGAATGTAGGCATATCTGAGAAAAGCCATTCCCAACCTGTGCTGTGTGTAGACACCTGGTATTGCCTACAAAAAGCAGAGGTACAGACACAGCACAGAGCCAGATTGGCTTTTCTTATTCTATGCATGGGCTCAGATGCTACAGAGGAAATTATTTTTTTTGTCTTAGAAAAAAATGAAGAATTGCACGGGAACTTGAGACTAAATCATTCTGTGATGACACACACATATACATGTGCATATGTTTTGGCTTTTTACATTCTTTTTAGTAGCTTCCAAACAGTGCAGTGTGCTCACTTTCTCCATGTTATGTTATTTAATCTTCATGGGAGATTTCTAGGTAGGTATGATGACCCCCTTTATGCAAAGTGGGGAACTGAATGAGGCATGAAGATGTTAAGGAATGTGCTTAAAGTAAGAGGCACAACAAGGATTCAAACCCCCAAGTATGGATCCCAAGGCTCTGTTCCCAGCCAGTCTGTCCGATCAGCTTCTCCTTCGTACCACCTGCTCCCATCCCACCCTATCACCCCTCCTTCCATGTGGCAGTCCCTCACATGGAAACCTGGTGCTCTCAGAAAATCCAAGAGTCACTGATGTCTATGATTTCTAGAGCATTCCAGCTCTCTGGTTCTGTTTGCTGGCTTGTTTTGTTGTGTTTTTAATTCTGTGTGTCTTTTAAACCCCCGGTGGCTGGTAAGAATGGAATATTTGCTATTGTTAAGCGGCTGCCTCCCTATCTGAGAGAGACAATGTGGTTAAGGGGAGGCAGGGTGAAAACTGGGGCAATTTCCCCTGCCACATGCTCTCACTTATGATTGGACATGGAAGCCTGTCCATAGCCTTTCTTCATGGAAGACATTTAGCTTCCATAGCAGAAGATATGAGACATGGTGTACCACCATGGGGAGATACAGAGCAAAAGTGGAAGAAGATGGGACTCTAAGGACAGATGGTCCCTCCAGAGCTTTTGAAGACTCATGAGGGCGTCTGAAGACCACAGAGCAGAGGAACATGTGGGTCTCTGGGGCTTCCCATAATCTAACCCTGCTGGAAGCCAGAGCTGGTTCAGAGAACCGACAGGGGGCAGTGAGAACGGTGCCATTGGTGGGAGCTCAGCTTCGAAGAAAATCTGCAGTGAATCATCATCTCACTGTGGGTTCTCTGGAAGAAAACTATTTTTAGAGGAATTGGCTCTGGTATTCGGGGACACCAGCACACACTCCTCTGAGCTGCTTTGGCTTTGGAAAACATCGAAGAGAGTCTGTGAGACTGTTTTGCATGAGAGATAGGCAACCCCCTCCCCTTCCCCTAAAGTTGGGGAGGGCAGAGCCCCTCCCAAGGTTAAGGCAATTTAAGAGAATCACTAGTAGCTAAGGATTGAGAAGAGGGAGTGGAGAGCTTAACACAGTACTAAGCATTCCTAAGGAGGAAGCACAAATCTGGATTATATGGGTGGCCATGGACAAGGGGTGGAATTCTCAATAAGAAAAAAAAAAAGCCACATTTGGATGTCTTTGGAATGATAAATCAGGTATCTCCTATTCACCCTGGGGTGCATCCTGCTGTTTCAACCCTCTGCTCCCTTTTTTCTCATCTTCCCACCCATCTGCTGACCTCTCACATGGTAAAAGACTTTTAGGCCATCACACAGGTCCCCAGGTACATAGAAGAAGCAGGATCCCCCCTCCAACCTGCTCTTAAGTTCTCTCTTACATGTCACCTCTCGAACTGCCCTACCCAACCATAGAAACTTGCCGCCTCTGCTTTAATTTTTCAGTTTCATTTTATCACAGAGGAGGAGGAGGCAAGCACAGCAAGAAAAGTCCTGGGCAATCCATCTGGTAGACCGTGGGTGCCCAATACAGAGGGGCAGTCTTATTTACATATATGAATACATTTGCATGAAGACGAGCTACTCCCAGGTTCAAGTCATAATGCAAGTGGCTAGCCTAGTTCCAGAACCTATTCTCTCAACCATAACCCTTCAAAGAACTGACCTATGTTAACGGAGGGATCTTTTGTGTAGGTAGCGCCAGCTCCTAGGATGTGGTGTCTAATCATTGTCATCACCTAATAAAGGTCGTGGTGACAGTTGTCGTAGTTGCCAGTATGAACTAACAATGAGCATTGCTAATATAGTATATCCTATGCGCCAGACACAATGCTAAGCATTTTACTATATTCGTTCACCTAACTTTCATAAGAACCAGTAAGGAGGTGCCATTAGCCTCTGCGTTTTGCAACTGAGGAAACCAAGGCTCAGAAAAGTTATCTGCCCATGGCTACAAGGCAGAGCCAAAGCTGGAATGTATGTCTGCTGGGATCCACAGTCTATACTCTTAACCTCTTGGTTGTTTGTCTCTGCTTACTTCTGGAAACACTCTAGCTAGGATGGTCATTCTCAGACTTTTGGATTTCAAAGACTAGGTGGTGACAAGACCTTTTATTTTGCCAATTATGGCAATCTGTGTGTGTCTACTATAGGATACACATAAAGTATAATTATACAATAATTACACATATATAACACACAGGGACTACTCTGTCTTCAGTGGCTATCATTTTATAAAATAAAAGACATTTTTAAAAGCGATGATAACAAAATAAGGAAGTCCAAAACCTTAAAGGATGCTCCTTTAAACTGAATATTTTTGCTCAATAGAAAAATACCACATTGTTCTTGTTTTTCTCACTTTACCTGATATCAGAGAAAAACTCAGTTAAAATAGACAGGCTTTTGGCAATTACTGCTCTAGCTTGTCAATGTTGCTTTTAAAATTCAACACATCCAGGTGTGAGTCCAACCTTCCAGGTATGGTCTGGCCTGCACAGAGCCCACCTCTGATGTTGTTATCTGCAATTTCTCTCTCCTGGAGAGCTGAGCTGTGTATCCATGAGGTCCAAACTGAGAGTATAGAGATGTGAAGTGGAAGGGGGGTGGCAGGCCCAGAGCCCCTCAATCAGGGCTGGGGTGGGCTCACAGGCTATAGCCTGGCTACCTGGACTGGACTCTTTCATCAGACTGCAGTTTGGGAACCTAGCCAAGGGACGGTCTGTGGCTGCCAAAGAGAAAAAAACCTGGCAGATGGAAGGAGAAAAGAATAAGGTAGGGCAGGGAAGGAAAGGAACGATCCATAGGAATCTGAAATGAGATGAGGGCTGGCAGGAATTCTGTCTTGAACATCCACTGTGGGAGGGCCAGAGGCCCACTGTGGCATGGATGTTGAGGGAAGGGAAGTGAAGGTTAACTGGGCAGAGAAAAAGATGGGCGGAGTGGGGAAGAGAAGTGGGAAGATCATGGGTAGGGCAAGGGGGAGAAGGGGAGAAATGCATCAAGGGAGGGAGAAAATGATGAAGGGGAGGCCGGGCACGGTGGCTCACACCTGTAATCCCAGCACTTTAGGAGGCCGAGGCGGGTGGATCACCTGAGGTCAGGAGTTCAAGACCAGCCTGGCCGACATGATAAAACCCCATCTTTACTAAAAGTACAAAAAAATTTGCTGGGTGTGGTGGCAGGCACCTATAATCCCAGCTACTTTGGGAGGCTGAGGCAGGAGAATTGCTTGACCCCAGGAGGCGGAGGTTGCAGTGAGCCAAAATTGTGCCATTATACTCCAGCCTGGGCGAGAAGAGTAAAACTCTGTCTCAAAAAAAAAAAAAAAAAAAAAAAAAGATAAAAGAGAAACAGTGCAACAAGGAAAGTGGGCAAGGACAGGAAAGAGGAGGAATGATGGAAGGAGGGAGATACTTAAAGTAAATTAGATAGTATGTTGGAAGGCCGTAGGAGGAGCAGGAGAGGTAGGTGAGGGCTAAGTAGACTCTATAGAGGGAGAGCTCTCTAAAGCTAGAGCACTGGACCACAGGGACTGAAGGAGAGGTGCATTAAAACCCTAAGGGAACGAATAGTCAGCATTTGTGGAAAGGAAGGTGGAGGGCGGCAGAAGGCGGACAGGGCAGGCAGAAAGGACTCTTTACTGACCAGCTCCTGCCTGCCAGAGGTGTGGAGGCACAGGCTGTGTCTACTACGGCTGGAAAATGGGACTGTAAAGGAATCAAAGAAAAGCTGGCAAAGTAGGTGAAGAAGGAAGAAGCGAAGTCTCCACTCCACTGTGGTAAGTCATATGCTTCTTCCCATTTCAATCAAGGTAAAGCCAAAGTCTTTAAAACGTCCCAGGATGTGGCCCCTCCTTACCTCTCTGATCTCATCCCCTGTTATCATCCCTTTTGTCTACTCTACTCCAGCCACACTGGCTTTCTGAAGCATCAGGCCCACTCCAGCCTCAGGGCCTTTGTACATGCGATTCCCTCAACCTATAATACTCTTCCTCCAGATAGCCATTTGGTTCTCTCGCTTATTTCATGTCCTTTTCTTGTTCTATTTTTCTCCGTAGAATCTACCTTCTGATGTGTTATCTAACTTACTTTACTTTGTTGTTTGTTTATCCCCTCCACCACTAGAATGCAAGTGTTATACAGGCAGAAATGTGTCTGTTTTGTTTGTTTCTGTCTTTCCAAGCACAGAACAATGACAGGAAAATAGTGGGCTCACAACAGATGTTTACTGAATGAATACAAGAATGAATGAAAGAGTCAATGGCCATCAATTGGAATGCATTGGGAACAGAAGGGCACACACAGGGAAGGGGAAGAGGAGGAGGAGGAAGAGGAGGAAAGGAGAACGGGGGGAGATTATGACAAAGCAGAAAGGCAGGTGGAATATGTATCTTTTATTTGGAGGGAATTTACTTACTGATGTTCTCAGTAGAAGGGCTCCATATAATGATCTTTTTAATCAAGCCAACTAAAGGTGAAGGCAGAAAAATGAAAACAACTGTTGCTATTTAAAGAGTAATCTTGAGGTAAATGTTGACTGGTCCTCTACTCATTTTAGAATGAGATACTGGCCATTTTCTAATGTATGAGGGGAGAGTGGACTAGACCGAACTATGTGGACAAACACATTTTACTGGAATTTTTGACATTCATGTATACACAGAGACAAAAACAACCTTGTGTCGTTACCTAAAAAAGATCTAATCTAGACGACAAAAATCAGATTTGAGATAATTAAGAGCTCAGTCCCCCTCTCAGATGATGGTAGCTAAGAAATGAGTGAATCATTTGCTTACATCCCACCACTTCCACCACTATTTTACAGAGAACCTGCCCATGTGCTGAGGACCGTATGAAGGGCTCCACATGTAGTATTACATTCAGTTTCCACAATGACCCACTGAGGTGTCATACTATAATTATCACATTAATATAGGTGCGAAAACAAAGGATGAAAGAGACATTATTTTACCTGAAGTCACACAGCTAGTAAACGGTATGGCCAGGATACAAATACAGTGTGACTCTAAGGGGGGTTTGCAAACTCACTGGGACAGGCCAGAGAGAACATACTTTTTAGGCCTTGTGGGCCATGCAGTCTTCTGTGACAGCTGCTCAATACTGCCATACGAGACCTGCCACAGGCAAGACGCATATAAATGGATGTGGAGGTATTCAAAAACATTTACAAAAATAGGCGGTGGGAACCCCCGGCCCTAGGCTATCGCTTGCTGATTCTGATCTGGAGTCTATGCTCTTGAGCACCCAGCTATCATAGCTGGGAAAGTGTGGAAGGACAGCAAAGAGATTCCTGAGTGTTTTTAATGGTCAGCTCCAACAGCCCCACATGCTGATGGCCTAGTGGGTGATTGGCTGGGACAATGGGAGCTGAATTCGCCAGGGACAGTTGTGGGGGGTGTCAGACAGGTGCACTTACATTTCGACGATGCCCTCCGGCAAGTTGGCAGGAATCTCCGTCAAGCCCTTTCCTCGACAGTCCACGATGTTATTGCTGCACGTGCAGGGCGAAGGGCAGGAGATGGAGTTGGCATTGCAGGATGGGGGCTCTGAGTCGGGGGCTGTGGAGCCAAGACACAACGGTCAACTTATGTCAGTGTCAGGAGCTGCCTGGGCTTCTGTGTCCTTAACTAGCATCCTAAGGGCACAGCATGACCTGACAGCCATCTGAGAAATGATCACCAGCTGACATCTCCCGTCACCTGGGAGACACAGGTGCCACAGGCTAAATATTCAGCAAAGAGGAGAGAGTCTGACCTTGACCTCACTGTTTGAGTTGCTCAGCCTGCTCTGTTATCCTGTCATCTCCGTCTTTCAGAGAAAGAGGGGCCCTCAGAGTCAATCACACATGAAAATATGCTGCTAGAATCCAAAGAGCATACAATGGGACCACTTTCCCAGGATGCATCTTGGGGTTTTAGCTGGTGATTGGATGCTGAGTGTAAACATAGCTTTTAGACCTTTCTCTAGTGGCTGCAAGCCATGGGGCTATCAAAACCAAGTGGCAGAATTTCCCTGTTTGGGGCATTGATGTTGTCAAAGTGTTAATACCCCCATCAGCAGCTACACCCAAGGCATTTCCAAATGGCTTCTATGTCCAGGGAACATGCAAATAAAAGCTATCTCACCTGAAGAAAAGGTGAATAAATTACTACAGATTTTGAAGCCAGCTGTTAATTTTGTTTGAGGTGAGAATCAGTGTGAATTTCAAGCAAAGTGACAGAAAGCCAAGCAAATAGTACCTAAGGAGCTCATTTAGAAAGGCAAATGTAGATAGACATATCCATTACTAACCCAACTCAAGATTCAAAGAGTCACCAGGAATCTAAATCACTTTCTCTGGTGGTCACATGAAATCCTGAATACAAGAAGTAAATGCAAATGTTTTAAGGACATTGTAAACATTTGCATGCTATGACTATTCCCTCAAAGTGAGGTAAGACTCTTAATCATATGGTTAGCTTTCCAAATGTGGATTTTCTGGTCCAAAACAGAAGCTCAACCCCACATCCCTCCCAGGACCTCATCCTACTGCTGCTGGATCCAGTCAACAGGGGTTATTTCAATGTCTTTCCAGATTGTCCTCTCAGGGAAAAGAGCCATGACTGAGACCAAACTTAGATGAGGTCTGCAGATTGCCTCACTGCTTGGATGTGGGGCCTCTGGCTGGGGGCTTTTAATTGTAGATTAAATACAGAACATGAAAAAAGTCTGCAGGGAAAAAGTGATTTTTGGTTTGGCCCCTGTTCACTAGAGAAACTGAGTCTAGGAAGCCAGAGTGGGTCTAGCTATAGGGGTTGAGCCAGATGACCAGTAGAGCCTGGTGTCTCGTTTGGACGCTGAGGCTTCACACAGAAGGTAGTGTGCTCTCCGCGTTCAATAGTCCTCATGGCCCCAAGGGTGGATCCTCCTGCAGGGGCTCCAGTTGACAGCTACAGCTTAATTTGGAACGTTTACCTACCCAGAAAGTGCCAGCCCAGTGACCAACGATTCTTATTCCCTCGACCTCACTTACACATACACAAAACAAAAACTGAAAAAATGGCCTCATAGTGGGGATGTTTGGGAAAATATTCTTGTCCAGGGTACATGGACCTCAAAGTTGCCCGTGCTACACAAGTGGATCTAATGGAGACCATGGAAAATGCCAGAAAGATGATGACTTACACTAAATTCCCAGCTGGAACATTCTCCTAGAGAGAGTGGTGATACTGGCCTTGTTCCAAATTGAGAAAGCCTTTACACTTCTGAGAAAGTGGCAACCACAGAGAGCCAACCTGTAAGAGCCTCAGCTCAGGAATGGGAGAGTGTTGTGGCTGAGAGTGTGGGCTCTGGGTCCCACTGCCTCTATCTGATTCCTGGTTCTATCACTTCATCATTATTTTCCTGTGCCTCAGTTTTCCCATCTGTAAAATGGGGAAAATAACAATACTTATTTCATAGCATGGTTTTGTTGTGAAGGCAATGGTAGGTAATGCCTGAGACATCTTTATTAGAATACACGGCACAGGGTAAGAGCTTGGTAATGTTCATTGTTATTATTGGGCCTGCTCTGCTGCAAATTGTTGGTAAGACCTTTGGCAAGTCACAGTACCTCTCTCTGGGGTTTTTTTGGTACCATGTCTGTGAATAAGGAGTTTGGATTGCATGATTACTGAAGTTCTTTCTGGGAAGGAGTGAAAATACCTAACATCTTTACCTCCCCTGCTCCACCTCTCTTTGCAGACAGCAAAGGGAATTCTACAGTGTGAAAGGCTCCCATCCCATCACCCACATTGAAGGGAGGTTGGGAGCAGTTGGCCTCAGATGTCAGGGTGTTTGAAGTACAGATGGCGTTCCCTAAAGAAAACTGCCGAGCCTGGCCTTCCACATCAAGAGGAGAGCACACCTGACAAAGCCAGGGAGAAGCCCCACACTTGGGACACCTTCCTGTTTGGAAATGTCAGGAATGGGAGTCTGAACTCTTGCATTTTCCATCTGTTCAGGTGGAGGGACTGGATGGCCCTCCCTCTTTTGATCTGTGAAATATTACTTGAATGGGGTGTGCTGGAAAAGGGGAAAGAAAGATACCATATTCAAGGGCTTATAATGGCGGTGGAAGTTCTAACATGGAATTCTTCCAAAAGTACCCCTTTCTGACTTCCAGGCTGAAATTAATTCTGTTCTAAACCAGACCCAGGGCACAGCCTTGAGTCCCTCTGGGAACTGGCTGGGTCTTCCGCAGGGTGACTTCCATTCTGTTTGGCAGTGTGTGCTACATTTCAAGGGATGCTGTCAAGGCAAAAAAAAGTCTTTGAAAAAGATTCCTTAACCAGGTCACTAACAACACCTTTAATTAGGCAGAGGGAAACAGTGGTAATTATAGCCTCCAATAGCACCCTGGGCTGGCAGCTCACCAGCCAGGCATTCACACATGGTGAGGATGTAACCTTCCTGTTTAAACAAAACACTTCTGACTTACAATGAGGTTGAAAGATGGGTTCGTTTTCCCTAGAAACATTCTCCTGTGATCAACGCCAACGGACCAAGCCCATTCCCTGTGGGCCACAGAGAGCTAGATGGCAGAAGTCCCTCCACTTTGCTCCCTGTCTGGACTGAGATTGGAATGTAAATTCCATAATGACAGTGGTTTTTTCGGTCTTAATTGCTGGTGTACTCTCAGTGCCTAAAACAGGGCTCCATACAAAACACGGACCCATAAGCCTACCTTGGCTAAATGAGAAGATGAGTACATGAAGGACACCAGCCCAGAAGCCTGGCAGATGTGGAGGGGCTAAATGTCACAAAGCTACAGAGGTGAGTGTTCCTTCTGGAAGGGCCCTGAGGGAAGCTTCCTGGGTTTTGAGTGCCTGGGCTCTGGTAGGTAGGATGAGCTGTAGAATGGGGAGGTGGAGTGGCCGTGGGAGATGGGACTCTGTCTGCAGCTCTCTTCTTTCCACCACAGCTTTCCATGCTGGCAAAATCACTTCTCCAAGTCACCTGGGGCCCCTCTGAGCCTATCTCACCTGCACAAGCCAGGGTGTCCCACGCACTCTACTGAGCTCTGTCAGCAAATCCACCCCTTCCAGCCCTTACTGCCCGCACATGTTGGGGAAGGTAGAGGCAGTGGATTTCCAAGGAGGACAAAGTAAGGAAACACCTACCTTTTTACCCAGCAAATCATATGACTGTAAGCTGGGAAACAAAGAGGAATGGGAATAGCAATTTTATATTGGGATAAAAGGAATCACTGTCTATATCTCTGATGAAAGGGGAACATCTGTCTGCATGCATGTGTGTGTTCCTCTTGTACAGCATGCTCTTATGGCAGTCTCATGACCCGCACTGTCCTTGAGTGAGCCTATCTACTAGCAAGGAAGGTGGCCTTAACTCAGAGCACAGTGACGCACCAGGCTATAGAACCCCTATTATAAGATGTTTCGATTAGGAGCATGTGGACTTGCTCTTCATGTCTTCATTTTTAAATAAGCATCCACGCTATCTGCTCTTGGAGCTCTTTCATTGGCACTAAAATGCTGCTCTGCTGGGGTGGATTTCTTCTCCAGAAAAGGGGGCTGGGGATGCGGCCCAAGTACGTGTCTCCCCTCTGGGGGGTCTTGGTCACCACTTCGGCTCTGGGCTCTCCATCTGAAGCCAAAGCTGTCTTTGTGCCAAACGGGGCAGAAACTACAATTCCTAAACTTCAGACGTCTTTAAGGCCCCCCAGACCATGGCCTGATGAGTTCAAGGGGGACAGAGCAGAGCCTGGGAGAGTGGAGGCACCTCTCAGCTCTTCAATGATCATCAGTGGTGCTGCCTCCGGTCCAGGGGACACTCAAGTGAGTGAGAGGGGAGGGATGCATCTCCAGCCCAAACTCTCATAGTGAAAGTCCCTGTGGCTGCTCGCATGGGTATTGTGCCTGCTATTCCATCTCTGCTGCTTGTATAACTCCCCCTGAAGTTATCAGAGGGAAGAAAGACTGAGCCATAACCAGGGACCTGGCTCCTGCTCAGCCACTTTGCTTTTCTCCTAATTGGTAAAATGGGGATGATTATCATGGTGAGAGCAAAAGGCCCTAACTTGTCTGCTGAGATGAGTGGGAAAAAGACCACCAAATTTCAGACTTAGATGGGCCCATGGCGATGGCAAGGAAAGAGAATCCCTGAGAGAAGAGGGGACTTGCCCAAGGACACAGCGGGGGCCAAACTAAGAGTAGCCATCAGTCTCGTAATAGCAACTAACATGTATTCAATGTGTACTATGCGCCAGACACTGCATTGAGTGCTCTGTGTATATTATCTCACTTGATCCTCATAAAGCCCATGATTTAGGTTCCATTCTTTTTCCCCCTTAGCACGAGATGAGGAAACTGAATAGGGGGTTAAGCAAACTGTCCAAGATCATAAAGCTAGTGAACAACAATGTTTTAATGTTTAGCCCTGTGCTCTTCTGTCTGCTCTGCCAAAAGGAACCCCAAATTCCTCTATTTATTGCCATGAAATTGAAAACCATGAGAGCCTTGGAATCTCAAGAGGTAGGAAGAGCAGGCTCAGGGACTGAGACACGGATTGTGTAAGCTACACTAGAGATGATCAAACACTCTTGTGTTAGAGCTGTGTGTCTTTCTTTCCATCTTTAAAAAAACCTCATCCACAACGAGCTATCACCCCATCCCAGTCAGAATGGCTATTACCAAAAAGACAAAAAATAACAAATGCTGGCACCAATGTGGAGAAAGGGGAACTCTTATACACTGTTGGTGAGAATGTCAATTAGGACAGCTACAACAGAAAACAGTATGGAGGTTCCTCATAAAATTCAAAACAGAAGTACCATATTCAACAATTCTACTACTGGGTACATATCCAAGGGAAATGAAATCATTGTGTTGGTGAGCTATCTTCACTCCCATGTTCATTGCAGCATTAGTCACAGTAACCAAGATATGGGATCAACCTGTGTCCATCAGTGAATGAATGGATAAAGTCAATGTGCTGTATATACACAGTGGAATACTATTCAGCCATAAAGTATCCTGTCATTTGTAGCAACACGGATGAAACCAGAGGACGTTATGTTAGGTGAAATAAGCCAGACACAGGAAGACAAAATAGCACATGATCTAAGCTATATGTGGAATCTAAAAAAGTTGATCTCATAGGAGTAGAAAGTAGAATGGTGCTTACCAGGGCCTGGGGAGGGTATTCGGGAGGAGGACATAGGGAGAGACTGATCCACAGGTACGAAGTTACGGTTAGAGAGAAGGAGTAAGTTGCGGTGTTCTAGTGCCCAGTAGGGTGACTACAGTTAACAATATTGTGTTGCATATTTCAAAATAACTAGAAGAGAGCATTTTGAATGTTCCCACCACAAATGTATGAGGTGACAGACATGCTGAATCCTCTGATTTGATTTTTACGTAATATATACATATATTGAAACATCACACTGCACACTATCAGTATGTTCAATTACTGTGTGTCAATTCAAAACAAAATAAAAAAGTTTACAGAATATTTTGAAAGTCTGAACAACAACACAAAGACCTCACTTGGTAAAAGTGCAGATTCAAAAGCTCCAAAGGCCTTCTGAGCATGTGGAAATAAATTAATTCCAGTATTCAAATTAAGCATCCTTACTGGCCTCTGGCCTATCAAAAGCCAACAACAGACTGCGATGACAATGGGACTCGAGCAATTATGATGAGAATATAAATGAACGTGATTTAAATACCAGAGGCATGATAATTTTGGGAATGGCTAAATAAAGCTAATAATCTCATTCCTGCAATGTCCAATTATGGTGTTTTAATTAAAACCTCCTAAGGAGATGGGTGGCTGGTCATGGCTTACCTTAATTATCTTTGTACTTAGTAACTAGACCCAAATTAAAAAAAAAGACGACGAAAAGGGAAAGTTTCTTGTTTCTAGAGAGATAAGCATATTTCATTTTTAATAATAAATGAAGTGCTTATTGAGAGGCTATTAGGTTCAAGCTTTGTTCTAGGCATTTGGGGCACCTGAAAAAGTGTACGACGTGGCCCCTCATTACTAGAAGACAAGACTAATGTCTGTAGGAAAGGATATCTCACATTTAAGGCCAAGGGCGGGTAAGTGTGAAACAGATGGACAAACCAATGGGTTCAAAGACATTCAAAGCAAAGAGGTAACTGATTCAGGAGGTCAACTAATAACCTTGAATTACAAACTGTGACTGGTAGAAACCCTTCCAGATTAAGGTACCAGAAAATTAACACGTGGAAGATAAACCCTAAAATTTAAACCCCCAAATAAACCCTTTAGATGAAGATGAAAAAAAAAAAAACAAAACCAACAACTTGCAACTCACGTAACATGAACTTCTTCTCTGGTCTATGATCATGAACTTTGATAAGGTTCTGGCCGGGTTCAGGACACAAGCAACCAGACACTTCTGGCCGTAGGGCCCTAACCTTTCTCTTGAAACAAGAAAAGTTCACAGAAATCCTTTCAGCAGAGACTGAAGGGAGCCAAGTAGTCAAGTTGTATAACATAGGGAAAAAAGCTAATAAAAAAATAAAGATCTATTTCCCCACCCTTGTGAGAAATTCCCAATAGTCTCCCCAGGGGAAGAAAATAAATGCCTTCAACTGGAAAGGTACAGTTGACAGAGGAGATGAATTTTGCCAAAGTGCACTGCTAGCAAATTTCTGGGTGAGCTGGAGTGATAAGGAGCCCATATCCAGGGCTTCTGGGGAGAAGCTGGGCTCCAGACAGCTGGATTTAATTCAAAGGGAGATATCAGGCACTTGGGCAGGCAGAGCCCTCACAGGCTGAGCGAGATAAAGCTCTTTCCTGTCTCTGGAGCCACGTGTTTGGTGAAATTTTCAATACCATTTAAAGGCTCAGGGAGCTTTTCTTATGCTGCCTGGATGGGGACCGCTGGTGATGAAGCTATGCCCAGGGATGGCTTAATTGGTACCCCGATGCCTCTTTTCCTCCTGAGTGGATGACCTCTATTTTGTAAGAGAAGTTCTTGTCTTCAGTTCTTGACTGAATTTCTCCTCCTGTGGTTTAACAGGTGAATAGCTTGAACGAGGGGCATTTGGGGTTTTTGCAGTTAAAAACCACCACAGGGCCGGGTGTGGTGGCTCACACCTATAATCCTAGGACTTTGGGAGGCCGAGGTGGGTGGATCACCTGAGGTCAGGGGTTCGAGACCAGCCTGGCCAACATGGTGAAACCCCATCGCTACTAAAAATACAAAAAATTAGCTGGGCATGGTGGTAGGTGCCTGTAATCCAGCTACTCAGGAGGCTGAGGCAGGAGAATTGCTTGAACCTGTGAGGCAGAGGTTGCAGTGAGCCAAAACACTGTCATTGCACTCCAGTCTGGGTAAGGAGAATGAAACTGTCTCCAACAAACAAATAAACACACAAAAACACAAAAAATACCCCACCACAGACAGGTCCATACAGAACAGTGTCCTTCAGACGCCTTGTGGGGCTCAGGTATTGGGGCAGGACTGGTTGTTGGTGGTGGCGTGTGGAGTGTGGTGAGTCCTTGAAAAGAGCTCTCCTCCTTAACCTCCTTCTCTAGGGCCTCCAAGACTGACCACTCATGTTTTAACTGCACACTCACAGACTGAACCTTCCTCCACATTGCTTCCTCTCAAGGTTTTGTCATTGTCTCACAAAGTGTATTTAACAATTTTTGAAAACGTATTAGGTTGGTGCAAAAGGTGCAAAAGTATTTGCAGTTTTTGCCATTGAAAGTAATGGCAAAATCCACAATTATTTTTGCACCCACATAATAGCAGAAGTTTTTGGAGGGCATGTTCTATATGCACCTGACTCATGATGGTGGGAGTTCGGTCTTCAGGGATGTTCAATGTACCAGGGCCCCCAGACCTTTATATCTGACCTTGACCTTTTCAGAGAGTAACCACTCACAGCATTCTAGTTTGTAACCCATGCGAGCCTGCTAAGGGCACTTAAAGAATCCCTCATGCATAGGCGTCTCAGTGTGTCTCTGCCCTTAATTCATACTACAGGTGAGAGGGTGGAAGTTAACAGCATAGTCATGTCTGGAGCCTTTGGACTAAATTCTCATGTTCTCAAAAGACACCTGGCTTCAAACTAAGAAGCTCCAGGAACCATCACAGGCAATGGGATTAACTGCTATAAACAGAAGTTGATAAAGGTGCTCCCACGTAACTATGAACCTGTCTGCTGGACCTAGTCCTTCCAAAGGAGAAAGAGTGAGGCATTCAGATTTCCTGGAGGAAATCTGATTTCCTTGGAGGGTCAGCCTTTCTCCCATGGTTTTGGATCCTGACTGCTGCTGGGTGAGCAATGTCTTGCCGCACCTTTGACAGGAAGGTGCTCTCTGATGAAGTGGCGCGTGTCGTCATACACTACATTAAACCTGGCACTCACCTGTAATGATGCGTTTTATCATTCTAATTAGTTTTTCTCACTACCTCTTGGATGACTCCTGTACTCTATAATTATTTCTTTCACTTATGCCGATATTGCACCCTTTGCCGAATAATTACTGTAATTATAGTCACTATATTTGAATTTGGTGCCTGCGTGATAAATGGTTTTATTATATGTGTTTGATGGGAAGTGATTTCTAAGTGGGTGTCTATAGGAAGTTATTGAGGTACTGCTTGAGACATGTTAAAATATTTTCAGATAATAAATAACATGGTAAAATAACAACATGACAGGAGGACGCGGCAGAGAATGAGATGAAGTTGAATTCAAGGAAAATTCTGGTATATCGCAAGTGTGATCTAAGAGCAGAAGAGGCCGGACAGTTTGCACTTCTGGCCATACTGGAGTCCAGCAGCCCATGCTGGGCCCAGTAAATCCTTAGTACTAAAGGTGGGCACCAGTTAGAAAGGTGAGAGAAATGCAGAGCCCACAGTGCTTAAACTCCCTGGGGTCCTTGTTCCCTCTTGCATGCCAACTCCCCAGGCTCAGCCTTTAGAGGCCACTGGGCCCCATTTCCACGACTGGCTTCCTGGAAATCAAAATACCTCTTTGGGAAATTTCTCAACTGAATGCTTTCTGTTTGTTTTTGTTTGTTTGTTTGGTTTTTTTTTTGGAAGTCAAGGAATTAGCTCTACTTATTTACCACAGAAAAAGGAAGAGTTGGTGAGAATGGAAGGTGCCAATGCAAAGTAAAAACAAACAAGTAAAATTTGGGACCCTGGTTTTTTTGTTTATTTTTTTAATTTTTGAGACAGTTTCACTATTGTGGCCCAGGATGGAGTACAGTGGCGTGATCTTGGATCACTGCAGTCTCCACCTCCCAGGTTCAAGCGATTCTCCTGCCTCAGCCTCCTGAGTAGCAGGGATTACAGGTGCCTGCCACCACACCCAGCTAATTTTTGTATTTTTAGTACAGACGGGGTTTCACTATGTTGGTCAAGCTGGTCTTGAACTCCTGACCTCAGGTGATCCACCCGCTTTGGCCTCCCAAAGTGCTGGGATTACAGGTATGAGCCACTGTGCCCAGCCAGGACTCTGTTTTAAAGCTACGTCCCCTGGGAAGATTTTCCTGGGTTACTCAGCCACCTCCCATCCCCAGAGATCTGAGCTGCCTTCAGTTATGTGTCTGCATCATTCTGTTTTCTGTGCCACACAGGCAATCTGTGCTGCTGTTACATTTCGATTACCCACAGATCAAACTCTTATGTTTGCTCAGCACATTTTGTGAGCCCACTAAACTATAATAATTAAGCTCCACTTATTTAGCTTTTACCAAGGGCTGTGTATTATGCTAAGTGCTTTATATGCATTATTTCGCTTAATCCTCCCACCCGTTCTTTGAGTTATGAACTATTATTTCCATATTGTGGATGAGCAGTAACTTGCCAAAGTCACACACCACTAAGGGACAGAGCTGAGAGTTCCAGCCAAGCAGCTGACTCCAGAGCACACATTATTTTGTCTTCCAATTTCTGTGAGCAATGGGACAACAGGAACATGTTTAGCAGATGCTAGAACACCTCTGTTATACCTGTTTCCATTTTACGTGTGGCTCAACAAATGTTCGGTTTCTTAGTATCAATGGACTAGGGGGCTGAAAAAGTAGTTCATGAATTCTTTTAGCATTTCCCTTTACCAGATGACAAGAGTTTCTGTTTTAAAACCCTTTGAGGCACATCACAGCTCTTTAAGTGACTACCGAGTACTGAGGACGACATATGGGGTTCCTTCCACACCAAGCTCTGGGCTAGGGTATGTGTTCAAGGTCAGGATGATGTTGTGGGAACTCATGGGTGGGTGGGTCATAGCACAGGAGGGGACAGCAGGTAAGGCATCCTCACCTGGGCACACATACTCCTTCTTCTGCACATCCGCCACGTTGAAGCCCCTCAAATGCACAGGAGCCATGCAGAGTGTGAACTGGCCAACTGTCCGTCGCTGTCGCAGCCAATCTGAGAGCCAGGCCAGGTGGCAGTCGCAGTACAGGTGGTTGGAGTGGAGACGCCTGGGAGAGGGCGGGGCAGAGGGAAGGCATGGTCACAGAGTGAAGTGTGGAGGCTGCCACTGGCCAGACAGAGTGGCCAAAACCCCTGTTGCCCCTTTCTCCACTGTGAAAAACCCTAGCAGCCCAGGGAAGCAATTCTCTCTGCACTACCAAAAACACGGGAGCCCCAACCCTTTTATTGCCAGGTCACATCCAAAGGATGCCTCCAGGGTTCTGAGCAAAGCCCATTTTTTAATAGCAAGTCCACCCTCTTTTCTTTTCATTCAAGCAAGCCTCAGCACATAAGAGAAGGGGAATGACATTATTACAGTGACATCCTGATTGGAGTCAAACTTACAAAAGGGCTATTTATTTGTAAATTTCAGCACTTTAGCCAGCATGAGTTACAGGTTGCTTGAAACATGCTTCTCAATCTCAATGCCCGCATCTCCAATGTCATGCAGCTGAGAGACACTGTTGCCTTTCCGTGAGTTGTTCTTTATTCCCCCACTAAGTGTCCTTTAATAAACCCACTGCATGTAATGCTGTGGGCTTAAAACCAATACCACTTTGTGTGCACTAGCTGGAGCGAGCAGGCTGCAGACAGAAGGGAAATTTTTAGAGGATGTACCTTCTCTCCACCCTCCCACTTAAATAAGGTGTTGTCTGTCCCAGACTCTTGCAATCCATAGCCATCTCTCCACAGTGCCCTTGCTTTCCTTCCCGTGTTCAATTCTGTCTGGTGTATCTGCTATTCTGACTGATTCAGGTACGGCTGAAAATAGTTTCTAACCAGTTCTAGGACGCTTCGGCTTTCCCCCTCTGGTAGCTGTGGTTCCGGATGAATTTCTTGCCCCTGAGTAGATAAGAATCCCCGGAGGGATCTGTGTGTTTCACTTCTGAGGGGAATCCCATGGGGTTAAGTGACTTGAACTTCCTTTTCACTACCAGGGAGGCAAACCAAGGATATCCAGGGGCTTCTAAGGCAAACTGCGGATATTCCAGGTTCTTCCTCAAGGTCTCTCTATCAGGGGTTTCCCATTTCCACGTTCTCTACAACCCTAGGTCATTAGAAGTTGGTAGTGGGTAAGTTTTCATCACATCAGCTTGTCATGTACTTGGATTTTGGACGCACATTTTAAATGCCTAAATCCTGGACATGCTAATCAGCTAGCAGTATATAAAGACTTTCAAGTAGTCTGTGTCAAGCCAGTTATTACTGAGTGTCAGCCCTGTGGAGAGGCTCAAGCCCCCTCCACGCCTGGAATAGAGAGAGCTGAAGGGCTCTTGACCACGCTCCGCTTAGTGTAAGGTCAACATTGCCAAACACTGGCCAAGTGCAGCTACCTCCTGCTGGATGCCAACAGGGCCTTCCTGCCACTGCATGGGCAAAAGCCTCCCATAGGCCTGGGCCACTGGGGTCTTGGCGGCCGCAGGGGGCTCCAGATCCCATCATATCAGACAGATTAAATGAACCTATATCCCATATAAAATGTAATTTTTTATGCTAACAATTTTGAAAAAGACTTTTACGATTTTGTTTCAAAAATAATTAATCTGGATGTAATTTCCTTTTTGCATTTCCCGGTGGGTTGCACACACTTTCACAGGCTCCCGGGCCCAAGATACAGTGAGTACAATGGGTCCCATGCAGCTCTCCCCTTTGAGTTTGAAAGCTTAGAGTTCCTGAGCTGAAGCAAGCACGGCTTCCTCTTAGCCTGGACTCTGGAAAGAAGTGAGACAGGCAGGAAGGGGTTGGCGAACCAGAATCCTAAGCTGGTGGGAAAGACCTCAGTTCTAGGAGGGAAAGCAAAACCTCTGTTTATTCATTAAGCATTAACCACTTTGTGCCAAAAACAGAGAGGAGGCGTGGCAGTGGACCTTCAGCTGATTACAATTTCCTAAAAGTAGGAAGAAAAGGAGGGGGTTCCATGGCCAGTAAGCCCCCACCAGGTATAAATGTTGCCCAAGGAACACGGCAACAGTAGGTATGTCTAGGACAAAGCAGACCACAGTGCAGGCTGCAGTGGCACGCGCAGGCTGAGGTGCCGTTCTTTTGTGTGCCGGGAGAAGCAGAACCTTTTAATGAGCGTTTGGCTTTTATTTGGAAAGGTGGTTGCCCTCTTGTGCAGTGAGGCATGGAAGCTGAGGCAACAGGGATTCTCTATGAGCCAAGGAGCGTGGGTGCGTGCGGCGGATCACAGATCAATGCAAACAAATTCCCGTCGGTTCTGATCAAGGGTAAGAGATCAATGGAACAACAAAAATGACGTTTAGGTAAGTCAGACCCTTACTGAGCTGATTAATTTCTGGGATAATAAAAATGTCAGAGGTTTTCCTTTTGGAAGATACTATTAGGTTGATCCTGTCTCAATCCTGGCTGGCTGGCCCCAAGCTCTCTCTCTTCTTAATCTTGCTAAGATAGTTCATATCCCTTTGTCCGTCTTCATAGAAATTTTTCTCCTCCCAAGAGCACCAGAGAAAAGAGGTGACCTAAACTGATTTGAAGCCATCAGAGGGCTCTCGTCAGAAGCCCAGGGCAGTGGAGTCTGGGGTGGTGAACAGACTCCATTCCCTCTTCTTGGAATTGTATCCACCAGAAACGCTAAAAGAGTCAAGCTGTGTAGATTCTTGCCTTTCACAACATGTTTGGGAGATCAAGTTAAGCAATACTATGCCAAACAGTAAACGAAAAATAATCATAATGAGCATGAAATTAGAGCTTAGGCACTGTCAGGGGTAGCGCTAATCCACTTCAGTGAGAAGGGACATTATTTTAATTACTTTCAATAGTTTTGGTGAGGTGTGATGGCAATGACACAAGGGAGGGTGGCCTCCATAGGCTCCTGGGCTGTGCAGAGGCTCTCATCCCCCTTCTTCTGTTCACCTGGCACCTGCTCTTCTGCTTTTGTTCCTGATGAATGGCCTGAGCTCAGGCTGTGATGGCAAACTGCCCGAGTCTGACACTGGCTTTGTGCTTTCTGACTTTGACTTTGGGTGGCAATTTAACTCTGGGACTCAGTGTTATCATCTGTCAAATGGGGATATTAGTGGTGCCTCCTTCCTAGGGCTGTTGTGAGAATTGAAATGATTCATGGGAAGTGCTTAGTACAAGGCTTGGCACGCAGCAAACCGCTGAAGAAATGTTCACTGTTATTACGACTGAGAGGAGGCTAGCTTCAGACTTCACTCTCTTCCCAGCCCATGGCACTGCCTAGACAAGGCTACAGTTTCTCATTTAGATACTGAAGTACCAAGGTGGCTAGGTGGGTCCTGCATGTTGTTCTGCAATCTTTTGCTGATGGACACATCATATTCCATTTTGATGAAACCACCTCTACAGAACATAAGGTGAATGAATACAAATGCCAATTTATAAAAGGTGCCTTTTAGCCACAGACGCTAAATTAAATTTCCAGCAAATCCTTTTAGAGAGGGTCAGTGTTCATTTTCTATAAAATGTGGCTTTCTGAATTCAATATAAAAGCTTTCCTTTAGAAATCCCATTTATGACTTCCTTCCTCTCTCCTCTTCCCCGCTTCTCCACCACCACCAGCCGTCCCCCCCAACCCCATACACACTTTAATTACAGTGAAGGGGGATTAGTCAGCTCAAGTCTCCAGGGAGTTCTGTACAGAGCCATCTCTGAAATTAAACTAAAGAGAAAATGGCAGCAGGCAGGGAGCAAAGAGAACAGACGAGGTTGATTGATTGATCTGAACTCATCAGATGAATGTTCAGGATGGCAGAGAAGAATGACAACAGAAACCAGTAGAAAAAAACCCTCCTATTCTCTTCCCCCTCCCTACTGCAGCCCAAAGAAGCACCCCAGATCCAGGCCTAACCCTGTCCCCACAACTCCCAGGGAACAAGCCCAGCTTCTGTTATTGCTGCTCCTAAACTGAAAATAAAAGAGAAGAGAAGGATAAATCACAGGAACAGCCCACAGGAGCTGAACAGCTGATTCCTGCAGGTGAGAGTCATTTTTCTTCGATGCAACCCACTTGTCTGGGGTAATGCAGTCCCAGCACCCTGAGGCGCACTCTCGGCTTCTTGCCCAGAAGCCCTGGGTCCCACTTTTCCCCAGCTCATTTGTGGTTTGCTGGGAACTTTGAAGAGGTCTTTGAAGACCAAATGGCTTCTTAAAATTCCATTACTGCACTACCCTATTTTAAGAGGGAGGGAAAAGGACAGATTTTCTTGGCTGACTTATGCTATTGAATGAGGGATCCAGGAAAGAATTTGGGAAGCAAAGACGGAAGCAGGGCTCAGATTATTATTCTTTATAATAACTAGTATTTGTTGTGTGCACACCATGTACCAGGCACTTTACGTGTTAAACTGCACTTCATCCTCCCAGCAACTTTGAGGTAAGCATTGATGAACTCACTTTCCTTGAAGCACAGAGAAATGAAGAAACTTGCTCAAATTAAGTGGCAGATCTCCCATTTAAACTCAGGCCTGACTAACTGCAAACTCTGTGTCCTTCTTAGGTTCTCTGTATTGCCTCTTTATATAAATTGCTTCTTTGGTCTTTGTTTTATCTTTGCCTGAAGATAAAGTTGCTTTCTCATGAATGCAGTGGTTCCCAAACTTTATGAGTGTTAAAATCTCCTGGAGGGCTTATGAAAAACAGATTGCTGGGTGTCACCCCAAGAGATTCTGATCTGGTATGTCTGGTGTGGGGCCTGAAATCTTGCTTTTCTAACAAGTTCTGGGTGATACTGATGCTGCTGGTCTAGGGACCCCATTGGGGGAGCTCTGCTCTAAGGATTTCCAAATCTCATGGATTCTGTGTTGCTCAGGGAGCACAGATCAGATGGCTGCTTGGAACTTTCAGTCCAGATTTCTGATTGTGTGATAATAATGTAACAATCAATATCATTTATTGTCTACTGCTTGCCAGGCACTTTAAATATCTAATTTCATCTGATCCTCACCACCATTCCTATTTATAGAGGAGGGAACAGAGGAAACAGAGCTAATAAACGGGACTGCAGGAATTCTAGCCCTTGGCCTTAGCCCTAAATGTTTTTGGCTGACACCCTTGGGAGCTGGCTCTCCCTGACTAGTGTGGTGCAAATACCACTGAAGCTCTGCCAACACAAGGCAGGTATCAAGTCTGAACCTCTCTGGAAAGGCTGACAGAGTCCACTTACACAGAAACTTACAAAGAGCTTCCTGACTGGGAGCAGAGGGGAACTCCCCAGGTAATAAGAGCACTAGAACTGCTCTCGGTATTGGTCACGATGAGGAGATTTGTTTCCTGAGTATGCACCCTGGAAAACTTAAGCCCATCTAAGACATTAAAGGTAAAGAACCAAGTATGAGAATGACTACATTCTAATGTCAGAATATCATCCAGGGAGCAGGTGAGCAGGGAAATGTGGTGGGTGGGGACTGGGTGGGGACTGGGTGGGTGGAGAGAAGGAGTGACTCCTCCTGTACAGTTCATTCCTCAGGGGAAAACCACTGTAACCACTGGCAATGTGACAGAACTGCTAATGTTACGTGACATTAGCCAAGCAAATGGTGAATCATTCAGTCAGAGTTCTATATGTTTTGTGACAATGTAAAACTAATCTTTTCTATCAAGACGGAAAACATGCACACAATACAGGAAGAATTCCCACAGTTCTAGGGTAAGAGAAATGAGTCTGTCTGATGCAGAACAGTGGTTCAGAGCCATGGGTGGTGGCACCGTGACCTGTCTCTACATCCACTCTTACTGGCCAAGGCACCCCTTGGGTAATAGCAGAAGAAGGAGGAATTTGAATGTAGGAACCATCTGCCTAGTCACAGCATGGTAGTTTTGACAAGCAGCTTAGAGTGCTGCACTCTGGGCATGAGGTAGGGAGAAAATAGGAGAGATGCATGGACTTCTTACTCACAGAGTTCGGATCTTCGGCATGTGGTTGAAGCTGGTGACCAGGATGCGACTGATGTTGTTGTTGTTGAGGGTGCTGTGGAGATAGAGAAGGGAGACGGTCAGCCAGGGAGCAGCCGGGGAGGCACCAAGAGGCTTGTAGAAGGTCGGGGGAGGGATGGATGTGACCGCAAGACCATGAGTCAACAGTCATGGCCCAGCCAATGGAGCAGCTGAAGACAAGTGGACAGGTCTCCAGACGAGAAGAGCATGCCCTGACTTTTTTATTCAGGTGGAGCCCTCCTTCCCTCTACTGCCCTCTCAGGACTTGCCTACCCACCTTGAGTAAGAGTATTGCTTCCTGAAACCCTCCTATGCACTGAGTGCTCCATTATAATATCTCTAATTCTTACATCTACAATGCCAGTTACCTATTCCTGTCCTCCGTTTATGGAGAAGGAAACAGATATGCTTAATAACACACAAATCTACAAACGTGTTTTCCTCATATTATGGATGAGGAGGCTGAGCTACAGAGAGGCAAAATAAGTTTTCCAAGAACAATCACTGCAAAGCTCTGGAGATGGGATCTGAGCCCAGCACTACCTTGCTGCATTCTCCTTGTCCCTCCCATTGCATGTATTGCCTCGCACAGGATGCTGTGGGGATAGGTGATTCTGTATTTTCTAGGCATCTTCTGACTCTTTCAGCACATCTAATCTTTTTATTTTGAGACGGGGTTTTGCTCTTGTCACCCAGGCTGGAGTGCAGTGGCACAATCTCAGCTCACTGCAACCTCCGCCTCCCGAGTTCAAGCGATTCTCCTGCCTCAGCCTCTCAAGTAGCTGGAATTACAGGCGTCTGACTAATTTTTGTATTTTTAGTAGAGACAGGATTTTACCATGTGGGCCAGGCTGGGCTCGAACTCCTGACCTCAGGTGATCCACCCCCCTCGGCCTCCCAAAGTGCTGGGATTACAGGTGTGAGCCACTGGGTCAGCCTTCAGCACATCTAATCTCAAACAAGTCTGTGACCTCTGTGCATCTCTTCTTTCTGGTGCATCTCCACGACCATGAATGGAGCTCCTACGGTGCATGTTAGCACTGACAGGTACTTTTGTGCAGGGAAAAGCAAAGAGAAAGGTGTGAGCTCCATAAATGAACCAGACTGAAATGAGGCTGTTGAAGAATGAAGCCAGGCTATAGACAAGTACCCGGGCTTACCCTTCTGGAGAAACCTATTACGGAAGCCTAGGGAAAGCGTGGCAGCTATGGAAGGCCATCTGCAGAGGCAGAAACATCACGTAGCAGGAAGGCCTTTTGCATCAGTTACTTCAGTGACTACCCAGGTGCAGAGACACAATATGTGGGAAAGTCAGGCCTAGCTCTCAGCTCCCTGACCCCACACCTGTCTCACCATACCTCCCAAAGAGGAAGAGTTGTATACAGCCCTTGGTACAATTCCTCATGGTGGCCACTTGTTCCTGTGCCCTTCTATTCTCCGCTCCTCCCAGAACCACATCAGACATCCCTTACTCAACAATCCAATTCCTCTTACCCTCTCCTGAGCCTCCATGGGTCCCTACTGGCCCAGGAAGGACCCTTTCTTTGGAAGCCTTCGTGGGTTAAGCCAGATGTCTTTTGCCCTTGGCTTTTGGTAAACACATTATCTTCCTCTTCAAATGCCCTCTACCTCATATGTCCGCAAAGACAGGACCATTTTCTATCCTGTGCATTACTATGGCCTCATGTCCTGCTCTGTACATGGTTGAAATCAAATCCTGCTATTTCCGAATTGTGTGGCCTTGGGCAAGTTATCAATATCTCTTATCTGCAGGTTCTTTATTTGTGGGAGGAAACAGGCAATGGTACCTACCTCACAGGCTGGTAAAAGGCTTAGCATAGGGTATGTGCTCAGTAAGTGGAGGCCACTATGTTACTGACATTCGTGGAGAGAATCTAGTCCTGGCCTGGCCTATTATATTCCCCTCTACTCCAACCCCCATAGAAATAGAGGTTTACCCCGCATACAGTGCCCCCCATACTCTCCATCCTACCCAAGGGGACCTGTAACGATTCCTTCTCCAGCCCCTTGGGAGCCCAGTCCAAAGCAGGATTCCAGTGGCCACACCTCCCTTGCCCCAGACTATTCCTGTAATCCCCGTCTACTTATCATCTGCATGGTGAAAGGCACAGAACATTATTCTTTTTTGTCCCTCCCTCCCTCCCCTATTTACTGTGCACCTACCATGTGTCTGACACTGTTAGGCAGATAGGATGGTAAAGAAGAACGAATAGACAAAATTTACGTTGCCTGCTTCTGCCTACTTTGTGACTTCACTAACTCACCAATGCAGGTATTTGGCATTTTATGAAGTTGAGCCCACTTAGCTGTTTTGTTTCATACGGCTTCTTTTCTGTGTGTGTCTATGTGGGGAGATGCTCCGTGGGGGATAATCTAGCCTGCCTCTGTCCATCCAGAAAGCTTTCAGAATATCTCATCAAACAACACTGAAGAATTTGTCGCTGCTATCAGCCCAGGCACTCTGCCTCGGTAGGGAGCTTCCTGGGGGTGAGGGCTATGCTTCTCTTCCCTTCTTCATTGGATTAGAAATGCCTCCAGGGCAGAAATGATGCCTCCATTTCACCTTCTGTCCATTTCAGAGTTCTGGGCTCCACACTTAGGGGAAACCAAGTTAAGGTTGTTGACTGACCACCAGACAAAAAAATCTGAGCATCTTCCCTATCTTTCAAAGAGCAAGAACCCTTTGCAGAGAAGGGGCTTCTTTCCAAGCATGCCCAGTCATTCAACATCAGGTGGAGTTCACAGCCCGGCTCTAATTTAGCTGAATATACAGTACAATTATAAGCAGGGCCTCAACTATAACTGCATCTGGCAGTAGTCCGGCAGCGATGACTTATTAATGTATTACTACACTGATATTTAAATGTGAGTCGTAATGAGGGCTATAAAACATTTACGATAATAGCAATTATTCCAGAACCAAAATGACTAAACACAGTATTCAGACTTTCATGATTTGCTGCTTGGGGCTGGCCAGCCTGGGGATGTCAGAGGGTTGGTAACCTCTCAGACGCTGATTGCTACGGCAGCTACAGTTTTCGTTTCCCTAATAAACACGGATTTATTTGATTTCCAGTCTTGGCAGCTTTTGCCCACACACAGAGCACTGCATTCTATTTGGTTCTTGTGCTGCTGCCTAAGTAGCTGGCATTCAATGAAGGAATTGTTGTTACAACTCCAATGCCAAGGAGAGGTGGTGAGCATGGACCTCGAAGGCAGAGACCTAGTTTAGACTGGCTCTGCCACTTACAGCCTATGCAACCATGGGTAAATTTCTTAATCTCATTACATTTCCTCCTTTGTAACATGGAGATAATAATAGCACCGGGCTCATAGAGCTTTAGTGGCAATTAGATGAGATGTTACTGATAACTGCTAACATTAACTGAGAGCTTATTATATGCCAGACGGGCTCTGAGCTAAGGGTACTGCATTGTATTGTTTCTTTTCTTTTTCTGAGACAGAGTCTCGCTGTGTCGCCCAGGCTGAAGTGCAGTGGCGTGATCTCGGCTCACTGCAACTTCTGCCTCCTGGGTTCCAGCAATTCTCCCTGCCTCATCCTTCTGAGTAGCTGGGATTACAGGTGCCCACCACCATGTCCGGCTAATTTTTGTATTTTTTAGTAGGGACAGGGTTTTGCCATGTTGGCCAGGCTGGTCTTGAACTCCTGACCTCAGGTGATCCGCCTGCCTTGGCCTCCCAAAGTGCTGGGATTACAGGTGTGAGCCACCATGCCCAGCCTGTATCGTTTCATTTAATTCCTCCAATTATCCCACGAGGCAGGGACTTTTAATATAACCTCCATTTCATGAATGAAGCATGTGGTAGTGCCAAGATTTGAATCCAAGCAAGACTGAGTCCAGGAATGAGGCCCGTGTTAGTTTCCTATGGCTGCTGTAACAGACTACCATGAATTTGGTGGCTTAAAGCACCACACATTTATTCGCTTACAGTTTTGCAGTCAGAAGTCTAAAATGGGTTTCTGGGGTGCGTTTCTTTCAGAGGAGAATTTGCTGCCTTGCCTTTTGCAGCTTGTAGAGGCCACCCATGTCCCTTGGTTCATGGCTGCTTCATTGCGTCACTTCAACCTCTTCCTTCTTTTTGTTACTCAACAATTTTTTCAAAAATATATTTGAACACAGCTCCAAACAGCCATTGAAGCCTCTTGCTTCTGTTGTCACATCTTCTGCCACTCACTGTGATCTCTACTTACTGGGGCCTTCCTCTTACAAGGCCCCTTGTCATTACCCTTAGAGCTTATTGGAACAATCCAGGATAACTCCTCCATCTCAGGATCCTTAATGCTGTCCCATGTGCCAGGTCCCTTTTGCCATGTAAGACAACATTCATAGGTTTCTGGGATGAGGTCATGGACATCTTTGGGGGCCTATTAGCTCAATGCCAGGGTACTGAGGCGGGACAAGGGCTCCCCAGGAGGGATGAATACATGAAGATTCACATAATGGACAGCTGCAGGGGTTGGCAAACAATTGCCCACAAGCCTAATCCCAACCAACGCAGCCTGTTTTTGTAAAAATGGTTTTACGCATTCACTTTTGTATTGTCGATCTGCTTTTGCATTACAATAGCTGAGTAGTTGACACACAGAACATATGGCTTGCAAAGCTAAAATATTTTCTATCTGGATTTTTACAGAAATTTTGTTGGCCCTTGGCTGCTGTAGAACTGAACTATCCTGTCTCTGCCTTTGTCAGTGATTAAATGTGATATGTTAGGCAAGGCACATAACTGCTTGGTAAGAAGAGGGGTTTGTAGTCCCAGCTACTCGGAGAGGCTGAGGCAGGAGAGTGGCGTGAACCCGGGAGGCGGAGCTAGCAGTGAGCCGAGATTGCGCCACTGCACTCCAGCCTGGGCGACAGAGTGAGACTCCATCTCAAAAAAAAAAAAAAAAAAAAAAAAAAAAAGAAGAGGGGTTTAGGTCAGAGGCATTGAAAACTTAAAAACTACAAAAAACATTTTCAGAAATCCCAACTGGCAAGTAGTAGCATTGGGATTCAAAAGTAGGTAGTCTCATTCCTACCTTGGAAGATCAGTCCCACTGTTTCTGGAACCTGCAATGCTGTGATGGAATCTGAACCTAGGGGAAGGCCCTGCTCAAGAGAGAGGACAGGTGAATCTACCTTGGGTTGTGCGTGGAAGGAACTTGGGCAGTGGTTCTCAAAATGTGGTCCCCAGACTGGGTGCAGTGGCTCATGCTTATAATCTCAGTACTTTGTGAGGCCAGCGCAGGAGGATTGCTTGAGCCTAGAGTTTGAGATCAGCCTGGGCAACATAGGGAGACCCTGTCTCTACCAAAAAAATGAAAAATAAAATAAATACATTAAAAAATAAAAATTAACTGGGTATGGTGGTGAGCACCGGCAGTCCCAGCTACTTGAGGGGCTGAGGTGGGAGGATCACTTGAGCCTGGTAGGTCAAGGTTGCAGTGAGCCAGGATCATGCCATTGCACTCAGCCTGGGTGACAGAGTGAGATCTTGTCTCAAAAAAAAAAAAAAAAAAAAGAAAAAAGAAAAAGGAAAAAAAAATGTGGTCTCTAGACTAGGCCCATCATCTGGTAACATGTTAGAAGTGCATATGCTCAAGCCCCTACTGAATCAGGAACCCTGGGGTGGGTCTCAGCCTTGTGTGTTTAATGAGCCTTCCAGAGGAATCTCTTGCAAGTTCGTGTTGGAAAACCATTGAACTAGGGAAAAAGCTAAGAATAGAGCCTTTACTTGAGCGTAGAGGGTAGTATACAGGATGCTCTTTTGCAGCAACTGGGACTGAAGGCCTCTTCTGGGGCAGGCGTGGTGTTTCCCCACTTAGGAAGAAGCCCAAGCTCTGAAATGACAGACAGTCCTCACCAGAGGTGGCTGTAACCACCCTTGGAGAGCTCCAACTTGGCTTCTGCCCCTGGTTTCCACTGTTCCCTTCTGAGTGCCAGTGTGGGGCTCTCCATTGCAACACTCAAGATAGCCATCTTTGATCTGGAGGAGACACGTCCAGCTGCAGCCACCCCACCCCGGCAACCTTAATAAGGCTGACATTTCCCTCTGTCTCCTCCGATTAGGCCATCGCTTTATCACTCTGTGCTTTCCTGGCTCTGGGTGTAATCTGCGTGTTGTGTGTCCATAACACCATGTAATTGGCTCTAATGCAACAATATTATCTGTGAGCATGTATCACATAATTGCAAAACCAGGCATCTGCAGTAAGTGCCACTGCAGCCTCTCTGTGTGCCAACCTTCCTGGGGGTATTCTTGGAATCTCTCTCCTCTTCCCATCCACATAGGTGGGGATCCAGACTCCTTGGGTCCAATAGACCCTCTTGGTGGGCTGGCCCACTCATGTCCTGTCTCAAGGCAGATAGACTTCTCCCTAAGTCTACATAAGCAAGGTGGTTTCCTCCTTAATGGCCCCCAAGAAGGAGACTTGGTAAGTCATCAGCCACCATGACGACAGGATGTCTATTTAATAAAGTGGGCTGAGAGAGGCCCTGAGTTGTGCTTACAAATGTGGGCATCCAATGGCCAGCACGGCAAGCCTAGAAGAAAGCACGATCTCTGCCAGTGCCTACAGTGAATTAACAGAGGCGGATGCAGTCAAAGTACCAGACTCCTTTCCTGAAGAGCAGCTGAGAGTGTAAGTCCTGTGGCCGGACCCTGTGAGAAATACCTAAACCACAGGCAGGGGATGATGTGCACAGAGGGGTTCTGGCAGTGTGCGGACCTCAAGGGGGACTCACTGCAGGCCCTCTGTCTTGCTTGGCTCAGGCAGGGCAAGAGGAATGAAACTGGGGACACTACAGGTTCTTGGGGCTGGCCTGTATGTGCCTGCTCTCCTCTCTGGTTCACAGGTCAAAGCAAGCCACTCTTCTCAGTCTTGCTGGGCAGCTGCTGATGGGCAGCCAACATGGGACCAGGAATCAGGGCCTACTGCTGATGACCAGGCCCTACAACACTCAGGTCCTAAGAGTGTGATCGTTATTGGCTGACTCGGCTCTATTAGAATCTGCATGGATAGCTTCTCTTTGTGGACTTGGCCCCAGGAGAGCATACACTGAATGCTCAACCCCACTTTCTCAACCTCAAGTTGAGAGGGGCATCCCCAAGCCTCCCGCTCAGCCCAGGGCCTCCATCCTCAGCACCTCCTCCTAAGTACCCTATCATTTTTAAGTGAAGCTCCCTTTACTGTTTCCCTCATCTCCAGGTTGAACTTGTCTTTCTCATCCAGCTGTACACTGCTCTAATGTGCCTGGGGCTGCTAGGAAGCTCCAGAAAGCAGGAATAAGAATGATTCAATAAAGCATCCTTAGAGAAAACCTAAGCAGAATGGTATATGTTCTCCTGTGAACACACTACTTTCCTCTAATGAGCTAGACTAGTCAAGGATATTGCTTTGAAGCTTGCCAAAATCTTCCAATAGAGGTATCTATGATGTTCATAATAGCAGAAATAATGCTGATACTATTTATGAGGTGTTTACTAAGTCGCAGCACTATCCTGAGCACTTTTCATACATTATCTCATTTAATTCTCCCAACACTCCTGAGATATTATTACTTCCATTTGGAAGCCCAGGAAATGACATAAACTCTGCTCAGATCTCACAGCTAGAGTTGTGGAGCCAATATTCAAAGCCCAGAAGTGTGATACCAGGACCTATATTTTTCATCATTACACAAAAGTGCCTCTTACAGGATTGTCTTCAGACAGACAGATGTCACTTTTCCAGCTTCCACATTTTTCCAAGGTGGAGGCGAATCACATGAGTTTGTGAGGGACCCATCCTTTACTGGTCCCAGAAGTGGCAGGGAACGCGGTGTTGGCCTCACTGCTGCAGCTGCTCCAAGCCAACAGCATTAGACAGCCCTCCTCCTGTCCAAGGAGCAGGGAGAGCTCAGTACAGAGAACAAGGGAGGTAGGAAAGGCAACACAGGAGACAGGACAACTAGGTCTCAAAGGCGTCTAAGGTCAAGGTTTGGCTAACACACATCAGCGTTGCCAAAAGCCTAGTGACCCTTACTGTTGGATGGGTTGGCTGGAATTTTTAAGAATACCCTGTGGCATAGAAAGTACAGATCTGCCTGCTCCTTAAGCAAAGCTTCTCTTTTGCTTGTTTGGAGTGCGTGATGGGTCTCCAAGGGCATATGAGGCAGGAGGAATAAGCGAGATTGGTGGGGGTGGGGGAGAGTGGAGGGAGAGGTGAGACAAGGGTGGGAAGCCATCTCTTTCGCATTACCTGCTTTCCTGGACTATCCTGGGTGCTGCATATTACTGAGTTCCTTGATCTCCCTGTGGACCGTTTAAATTAAAGCTCATAACCATTGTGTGGGCATATAATGAAAACAACTGATGCTGCACTGATTAGTCCATTACTCTCAACTGTTAGAAAACATAATGATCTCACAAGGGGCCTTATTCACTGACGTATAGCAGTCGAGCTCTCATTTGACACCTCAAATTAGCAGCCAAAGCAATAACAGCTGGGGTTTTTGTCTCAATATTTGTACCCGACTCTAAAGTGATTTGGCACCGGGTGAGCGTTATTTTTAAACACACAGCTCTCACCGCCAAGTAACATTTTAAATGGTCTCCAGGTGTCATGTAAAACCTACAGAAATAAATAAAAACAATCAGCTGCCAATTTGGGCCTTTGATAATACAGATTCCTTAACAAAAGGGCTTGTCTTTGGTTCTTCTTTTATTATATATTCATATTATGACAGGCAGAAATTCGTCTCCATCCACTCGGCAGAGCCTCAGTGTTCAAAGAAAAATAATGCCTACAAAAAATGTTAAAAGTGGAAGATCAAAAGAGAAAGATAAATCCTCAAATCCTGTCACTACTCAATCAGATCCCGTGTTTGGGGGTCCCTTGACTCCAAAGAACTCCTTAGTCATTTATTGAGATGATCACAGATGCTGCCTAGCAGTGATTCAGAATGGCTCAACTGCCTTCCAATGATGGAGTTTATTTTAAAATGTACTTAAAATGACCATGTGAATGAGATGGCCTTGGTCTCCCAATTCTGTTTCATCATCTATAGCCCGAGACCATGGACAGTCTTGACTTAGAAATCAGGCAACTGCCGGCCGGGCGCGGTGGCTCACGCTTGTAATCCCAGCACTTTGGGAGGCCGAGGCGGGCGGATTACGAGGTCAGGAGATCGAGACCACGGTGAAACCCCGTCTCTGCTAAAAATACAAAAAAAGTTAGCCGGGCGTGGTGGCGGGCGCCTGTATTCCCAGCTATTCTGAGAGGCTGAGGCAGGAGAATGGCGTGAACCTGGGAGATGGAGCTTGCAGTGAGCCGAGATAGCGCCACTGCACTCCAGCCTGGGCAACAGAGCAAGACTCCGCCTCAAAAAAAAAAAAAAAAAAAAAAAAAAAAAGAAATCAGGCAACTGCCAACGTGTCCACGGATGAAGAGTGACCTCCAACTTACATTACTGGACAGGTGAGTTTGCGGTTGAAAAGGGAAGAAACAGGCAATTTCCACCTCAGCTGCATTTGGTGCCTAGCCCAGTAAGAGAGGAAGAAGAGGGACATTTTGAAAATATCCATGAATGTGTATACTAGGCATGGACAGACAGCAAGTCTGTTTCATGTAGTTACATAGCCAGAGCCTGGCCCAGTGTTTGGCACGTAGGAAGGCTCACTGTTTACTGAATGGGTTGGCGAACATCAAAGCATGAACGGTCAGGTTTTTGGCATCTTTTGATACAAATAAATTTCCACTCTGAACAGCCTTCTGGGCTTATCCAGGAGTACAAACACAATTGCCTATGGGAGTGAGGCTTGTCATATAAGTGAGTGAGCTGTGTGGGGACTGTTGTAAACCCAGCCTTACTAAATGGGATCGTCACTTCTTGTTTCAAGAGACTGTGCTATGCTGGAATGGGGGTGCAGCATTGCCAGTTCTTCCCTTTTGTTATTTTTAAAGAGAAAGCCAGACGTCTAGAATTTTCATATGAGGTCTCCTGGTTTTTTAATATTGGCAGCTAAAACACCTTGAGTATCAAAACCCACAAATGAAACACCTGGGGGCTGGATCTGGCTTGCAGGTGCCAGTTTTTGGCCTCTGAACCAAATTAATTTGATAATTTAAATCAGACAAAAATAAAGTAAGAAGATCAAACTGCTTCAGTGGCATTATGGTGAAATGTAGTTGAAACCTTCCTTCTATACTGCAACTCCCGAAGAGCCGCCGCCAGGGAGGAATTATCTTTAAATGATTGTAAATTATTCAATGTTTCTCCCCCCACAACCATTATTACTTGGGGACAAAGAGCCCTGAATAAGTTTCTGTTTCTAAAGGTAAGACTGTTTTCCACCAGGCAGGTGAGCTCCTGTCTGGTTTTTGCATGCTACTCATTAGTTCTGTGGCCAAACATAGGTCACTTTTTGTGGACAGTCGGAACTGAGCCACTTCAGAGCTGTTAGAAAAAGCTGCACAGGGTGCATGAGGCTCTGTTCCTGGGCTGTGATGCCAGAGAGGTCCTGCTTTTTATCCTCTGATATTTGCAAGGGAGGGAGTCTCCCAGGGAGCTGAGTGCAATTTACAGCTTGGGCTAATTGGGCTCAGCAATGGGCAGGGGACTCCAGTGCTTACTCAACAGCTTTCTGGTCATCCCTGGTAGCCAGGGATCAACGATGTGGAATCTGGTCTCTTCCAGACTGCCATCTGACTGGACAATCTATTGGGGTACTAGACTGGCCATTTCCCAAGCAGTGGCCAAAGGCCTGGAAGGCCCTAGAAAGGGAGGGTGTTGTCCTCATGCTGAATGCAAAACGTTCCCTCTAGCGAAATGCTGGAGATTAAGAGGTGATGGCATGAACAGGACATGAAAGCTGGCTTCACTTACTTTTGTTTCCTGCCTGCTAATTTAGGGGCAAGCAGACAGCAATAAAGAGAACTGGATAAAGAGCCAAAAGACCTGCTTTCTGGCCTGGTTCTTCCATGAATTTTTCCTATGGCTGTGGGCAAGTCATTTAACCTTTCTGAGGGGGTTTCTTTTAAAATGAAGTGGTGGAACTAGCTGAACTCCAGGGTCTTTCTAGCCTAAAATTTCACTCTCTAATTCCAATTGGGTTGTGCTGGCTCTAAAATCGCATTTCTGGATTGGGAATCGTTTTCCAGATGTTAGAAGAAGTGGTCATAGATGCCCAGATCTGCCCAGCTCTGCACAGACAGGACATCTGGCCAAAGTCTAAAAGTCACAAGTAACCCCCAGTGTACAGCATGTGAAAACAGTTAGGCAGGGTCGGCTCTTTTTCTTTCTCTGTTTATGCAAATACCCGGCTCAGCTTCTGTGGGGTTAATGGGCTTGGTTCCCTAACTGGCTGCCGCATCTCTAGTGTACCTATAGAGACAGGAAGGGCTCAGGCAGGGGAGTGATTTTCTTACCGAGCTGACTTTGTGGAAGTCATTTGCAAGGCTGTGAGAAGCAAATAATGGGGATCAGGGAACGAATTTACACTGAGAGGGTTTTGTTTTGGTGGGCCATGGTTGTAAGGATCCCACTCCTGGGTTTTGATAAAAATGGGTCTTTTGTGGGTATAAGACCCAGATGTTTAAATTTAGATGGAGAAAGGGCCAGGTACAGTGGCTCATGCCTGTAAACTCAGCACTTTGGGAGGCAGAGGCGGGCGGATCGCTCGAGGTCAGGAGTTTGAGACCAGGGTGGTCCAACATGGTGAAACCCTGTCTCTACCAAAAATACAAAAATCAGCCAGGTATGGTGGTGCATGCCTGTAATTCCAGCTGCTCAGGAGGCTGAGGCAGGAGAATCGCTTGAACCTGGGAGGTGGAGGTTGCAGTGAGCCGAGATCATGCCACTGCACTCCAGCCTGGGAGACACAGCGAGACTCTGTCTCGAAAAAAAAAAAAAAAGATGGAGGTGGAGGGTGAGGGGAGTGGCAGATATTTCAAAGATTTATTTTTAGAAAAGACACTATTTAAACATTCTTAATGGATGTGAAGCGGCTGGAGAGATTTGGAGCAGGACAGGGAAGCAGGCCTGGTGGGAGCTATGGTGATTTGCAGAGCATGCCCTGTCCAGACAGGGTACCCACCCACACTTAGCTCCCAACTTGCACCGTCCAATAAGGTAGCCATGAGTTACATGTGGCAATTCACATTGGAACCAATTAAAATTAAATAAAAATTAAAAATTCAGTTTCTCAGTTGTGTAAGATGCACCTCAAGTGTTCATGAGTCATGTGCAGCCAGGGGCTTCCATCCTGGATAATACAGAGATCCAATATTTCCCTCATCACAGAAAGTTCTATTGGACGGTGCTGCTGGAGAGATCCTAGCCACAGGCGGGCCCAGGGTTGCCAAAGCTTCTAGATATTCATTGGAAGTTGAATTATAAATTTTACATAAAATTACTTGAGTTTTAAATGTTGGCAACAAATTCTAATTATTTGTAGACATTGTAAACATTCTAATTATTTGTAAACAAAAAAATTAAAGAAAAATATAAAATCCCACATCTGCTGTTTTCATTCAACCCATGGGCCAGCAGTTGGAGTCCTCCGATTTAGTTATAAGTCAAAAGAAAATGGACTCTCTAGAGCTTTTTGACAATGAGTTTTAAGGATCCAAATATGACCTCGGAGAAATGGAATCAATATTTCCTTCATCCCTCCTTCATCCACCATCCCTTACTTCAAAAAAAAAAAAGTTTTTTTTTTTTTTTTTCTGGGTGCGGTGACTCACACCTGTAATCCCAGCACTTTGGGAGGCCAAGGCGGGCAGATCACTTGAGGTCAGGAGTTCGAGACCAGACTGGCCAACATGGTGAAACCCCATCTCTACTAAAAATACAAAATAATTAGCCAGATATGTTGGCGGGCACCTGTAATCCCAGCTACTTAGGAGACTGAGACAAGAGAATCGCTTGAACCCAGGAGGCGGAGGTTGCAGTGAGCCCAGGTTCCACCACTGCACTCCAGCCTGGGCAACAGAGCAAGACTCCATCTCAAAAAAGAAAACCTTTTTTTTCGTTTTTGTTTTTGTTTGTGTAGAGGTCTTGCTATGTTGTCTAGACTGGTCTCAAACTCCTGGGCTCAAGCAATCCCTCTGCCTTGGCAATGGGATTACAGGCGTGAGCTACCTCGCCTGGCCCATCCCTTACTTTTTAATACCTTCAAAGATAGAAAATGAAAGCTCAGGGAAATGTAGGAATGTTGCTCCAATTCTTCCCAGCCTTGTGTCTCCATCACCTTCTCCACATCATCCTTCCTTCCATTAAGCCAATGGGTAGAAGAGGGCCAAATTCCTGTGAGAGATCCTAGGATCTTGACTTTAAAGACTCAGGTCTATAGAAAAGCAGACTTTAGGCCACAGGTAAGTTGAGCTGTCCGGTCTTGGGCATCCCTGGTGGAAACGGCAGCAGCCGTGGCAGGCAGGTTTGGCTGTTCAAGAAGAACAAGGCTCCCTGGCTTGGAGGTCCATGAGTGTCATGGGATGAGCGCTGATCTAGAGGCAAGTTATTCACTAAACATGCTCAAATACTGGTCACCAAAGCCCCTGCTGTGAGCTGAGGGGATGGTGAAAGGGCAGAGGCTGACCATCAGGCAGGGGCACCTTTGCAAATCAGCACAGAAGCCTGGTTTTGGGAGTGAACTGACCGCTGTAGGCATGTGGCTGCTCTACGGCACTTCCCCCGCCTTCCACATCTTGCCCTTGAAAGAAAACTCCCTGGAATCTTTCTTCAAACATGCAGAACTATTTTTCCAGTTTGTTCTAGGTGGGACAAAGCATTTCAAAAGATTGCTCCCAAACCAAGTTTGTCAAGTCTGAATTCTAGTGCAGAGACCCGGCAGCTGGAATCTGTGGCCCCTGGGGACAGCAAGACCACCATGACTTGCTGACTCCACCTGAGCGCTACTCACGGGAGAAGTTAACAGGAGGTTTGTTGATTCAAGATCCTTTGCTGATCAAAAACAATACAATGATCTTCTCCATATCCTCTTAACCCAGGAATGTGCACCAATACATTTTCAACTTCAGAGGTGAAACTAGCTTTTGGTTAACAGGAAAGTGAAATCAACTAGAAACCACAAGTTTCCCCCAGATTCTATGTATTTTAAAGGTGAAAGTGCTACTTATTTAAATGGAAAAAAAAATTTAGATTTCAAAGTAATTTTTACTTTTTCCTTAAGCTGGGGTTCTCAAAACCAAGCTAATCATTTGAAGAGCATGACTGTCATGGAACTTGGAGTCTGGATGACTAAGAAGGAGGTGTGTGTTGAGCGGCACAAGAGCATTTATAGAAAACCCAGTTCCTTTCCTAGTATTCTAGGGGCTGAATGGAAGTTTCAAATGCTTTCTACAGAGTGCAATTTTAATCCTGATTGCATGAACATATCACAATTTACAGCACAGTACCAAAAGAAAAATATCTGGAGATATTTTAAGACTTTCATTAAGCCATGACAGTTCTATATTCAAAACCATGTCATGACTAAACACCCTGATAAAATGTTTGTAGCTCCCAGAGAAACCCAGGTGAAACATTTTATAAATAAATAAAAATGAGTCTGGTCTCTGTTGTAACACACCAATTTTCACTGTAGCTCTGATTTTGTTCCCTATTAAAAGGAGAAAGAAAGATCACCATTTAGCCAGAGAAATGCAAAATCAAAGGTAATGTGAAAAGTGGACTGGTTCCGTAAAATACTACATTGTTCAACATTTAAAATGATTCCAGGACAACCATATCTTGTTCTGTTCAGAGACAAGCCATAACAGGCACTCTAGAGACTGGCGGTGTGGGCTTCAATTCAGTTAATTAATTTCAACTCGATTTGGTTCCACATACTTTTACTGGTCACTTAGTATGTGCCAGGGGTGAGTGAGATGTGGATATAAAGCAGAGAAACAGTACAGAAGTATTTACCAACTTTACTTACGAGCGTCCCGATTGGGAGCCTGCTATTTGCTAGGCACACACCAACGATACCTCTTTTAACCGACACAGCTATTCTCAGGGTTGGGAATTACAGTTTCCAGTTTTCAATAAGGAAATGAACCCCAAACCACCTGGTCTGGTAAAGATGAGCTGGAAGCTGGTTCTATGAGAGGACTCTAACCCCTCCAAAGCTCAACCACGGCTCTGCACCTTCATGTCTGGGGCAGTTTTTGTGGAACTGGATCTGATGCTGATTAAGCTGAGGTCATAAATTTAGATCTAAGCACCCTATGGGTCAGTGTTTCAATAACTATGGTTTCTGAATTTTCTGGGCATTCACAACAGACAATAATCTCACTAGTGCATATAATTGTTTCTATGTATGTGTGTTCTGATAGATGCTTTTAATTTTAATTGTAATTTTTGTTAAGGGCAGGGGCTCAGATATCAGGCAGAACTGGATCTGAGTTCAGAAAGAGTAGTCCCCTTGTACTTGCTACTGTGACTCTGGGCAAGTCAGAACTTTTCTAAGCATCAGTTTCCTGACTGGTGAAATGCAGTTCCTAGGATGTGCCTCATAAAGTTGTGGTGAAGATTTAATTGAGATGCCTCATTCTACTGACTTACCATGGTGCCTGAAGATGCTCAAAAATAGAAGTAGACTCTCAAAAATAGTAGATGCTCAAACGTGGAGGCTCTAACAAGAATAATATAATCATACTAATAATTATTGTACCATGGTACTATATATTATTGTTATATCATTATTATTATTCGTTAATCCTCTGTCTCTGCAACCAGAGGAAGCTCAGCTGAAGTGGCCAACACACTGCGACTTGCATTAAACTCTGGGTTCTCTGAAGTGGGCAACATTGTGCTTGAATGCCCTAACACCCTGTACCAGGACACCAACCCCGCTCTAGAAGAGTGAGCACATCCTTACCTAGGTTTCAGGACTGCTGTCAATTTGTTTCCACTGCCTTCCTCTTGTACCAGAAAAGGACCTTTTCCCCATTCACTCTTCTGCGTCTACCTGTGGGGTTCTGCATCAGGCCACGTTGAACCCACCAGGATATGACTGAATTAGAACTACCCTAAAAGTCTGGTTAGTTCTACTATTGCTTTAACTCTTCAAATTCTCCTCTCTAAACATGGGCTCGGCGGCCTCAGTTACACCAGTTGATCCAGGGGCCTGGGGAACAAGAACCAGGGCAGGTGGGGTGGCTCTTGTGATGAAGACGTGGAGCTAGAGTCACCTCTTGTTTTTCACCCTCATAGGCATAAAACCAATTACAACTGCTGTAACATCAAAGGCAATTTGGAGACGAGTTTAACCCTTGAGAAGAGCTCCTCAGGAGGTGAGACACGGGGGATTCGTGATTGCCCTGGGGTGTCCTTGCTTAGGTTCAGGCGTCCTGGACTCCACATCACTAAGCGCTCTCTGTGTGCCTGCTCCATCCTGCTGGTGAGCTCTGGCCTATGGAGCTCAGCCTGCCAAGCACCTGCTCACTTCAAGCTTTACTGTACCCAGCGCCCAGCACTGTGCTGGCCACACAGTGTGTCTTTGCTTCTTGGATGGGTCAGCACAGGGGCCACATGGGCTGGCAGTTAATGTAAATTGGTAGGGGTCAGTGGCAGAGTGGGGTCTACATGCCCCATCCAAAGAGGATAGGTGCTCCTCAGCCACAGCTGACTGCAATGCAGAAATGCCGGCCCACAGTTGCCAGTGCTTCTGGTTTTTCCAGAGAAGCTGGAAATCTGGGCGTTTATGTAACATATCTCAATTTTTAAATGTGAAATGCTAATTTCAATTTTTAAAAAACACTCCGCAGGACAAAAGAAAAATCTCACCTACGGGAGCAATATGGTCTGTGGTCTAGTTTGTAGCCTCTGGTTTAAAGAGAGCTAAAAGCCGGATCATCCCTTGATTCTGTCACAGACAAACATTTGCCCTCCCCCAATCTCCTAAATAATACCCAAAACTTAATGGTGGGTTTTGAAAGGATGAACTGTGCTTGGGATTCCCAATCTTACCAGGGGCTCCCTTCTGAACAATTGCATATAGTTGCCCAATGTGGACAGAAACACGGGTGAGGAGTCCCAAATTCCCTGTTACTGCCAACTTGCTGCTGTCTTCAGGCAAGTCTCCCAGCCAGGGCCAGGCCTAGGGTGAACCAGGCGAGGGGCTCGGGGTGCAGAATGCCAGGCGGCATGGGCCTCTCTCCAGTGCCTGCTCCCTGTGTCTTAATCTGGACAATGAGAGGTCATCCTGGAGACACCTAAGGTCCCACCAGCGCCAGCCTATAATAATGTCAATGAATTTCCAAAATTGGCAAGTGACATAAATGGGAGTGAGAGCTTCCAAACAGCACACGCTGGTTATCTATGGACCTGTTGGGATCTCCAGGCCATTTACCTGGCACCAGTGATTTCTCAAGGGCAGACCAATCACCGGGAGATGAGAGCATTTTCAGGATGTGTTTCTGTTATCTGTGGTCCGGCATTTTTGACAACGTATTTATTGAACTTCTGACTTGCTACCTTTAGTCAAGGGACAGTGTCCAGAAGTATTTTTTATTCTCCCATAATACTATTGAGAAACAATTCATGACATATGTTATTAATGAGGTTTTCTCATTTTTGTTTAATTTGTCCCTATTTTTTTTTTCATTAGAGTTAAGCATTTTTTTTTTCTGACCCATGATGGTACATTGGTCAGGGAGGTGCCACTATAACTGGTGAAATGCCTGGCCATCCTCAGCCTGGCTGGTATGGGCTAGAAACCCAGGGCTCAGTGCACCAGCACAGTGCATCCTGACCACACAGAGCCAGGAATGCAGTCTTGGCATATTCAACTGCAGTATAAGCATGACTTACTTGGAAAAAACCTAGTGTTGGATGCGAATTGCCAAAAGCATAGAACAGGTGGAAATTAAAGGGCAATGATTTGACTAACAGCAGAGGGTCTGACTCACAGAGGCTCGGTCCCTCAATTAAGAACCTGAAATGCCACAAACTTGAGGCTGTATTTTTTTTTTGGGCGGGGGGGGGAGACAGTTCTAGAAAGTAGGGCGCCCGAACTGTGGAGTGCCAAAGTCTATGGCAATGGCCATGAGTGGGAATAAATCATCTCTGGGATGACAAGTGTATCAGTGAAAAAGCAGGATGAGTTCCTTACTCCTGCGAGTTTGATTTACCTTCAACTTTGTGGGCACCCGTTAACTGGGTAAAGGGAATGACAGGGCCAATTTCACAAGCCTGTGAAAGGCTCCGACGTTCTCCCCAGCAGGATTGTGAGTCATTGCTAGTTTGCCTCCAGCAGTTCTTGAGGCCAGTTCACACCACCCTGCAGCCCACACCCGCCATGCTTCAGGGCAGCCAAACACCATGACAGCCTTGGCAACATGCATCCAAAAGGCAGCTTGGTAGAATGGTTAATCACACAGACTCTGCTGCTAATTAGGTGAGCAGTTACTTGCCTTCTCTGAGATGGGCTACTTTTTTTGTAAAAGCAGGGTGAGGGTAACAGTAGCTCTACTGAGAGATTGTGAGGATGGCAAGAGCTAGCGCACGTAAAAGCACTGGTGGTATCGCTGGGCTTCAGTAACTGCTAGCGATTTTCATTTTCCTCATTATTCCTCCTCCGTAGTGGCACGGAAGGAATGAGAAGTTTCGCCCCCCCATACTACGCTTTTCTTCTTACTTCTTGGAAAGGGGAGGGGATGGCTCCTTTCCCTGTCCACCATACTCTGCGCTTGACATCCCCCCATTGGGAATGAGTCAAAAGTGAGGTTGAAGTGGGCAGATTTCAGTCTTTCCCAACCTTGTACCAGTTCATTTCTTCTCATAGTCAGTGGTTCCCTCTCAGGCTCGCCTCCAACTTTCTCATTCAATGTAACTGGTAAAATCATCGTCAGCCTCGATGGAAAGAAGTTTTATGGTATTTCCATCCACAGGAGGGGTGGAATAACAGGGTTATTGCATGTGAAATACTTCTACTCACGGTTGACATCCATACACTTTCCTTAAGTTAATTTGAGAGCTTTCTGGGACAACCAATGTGTCTTTCCTTGATTTCTACTTCATGCCGCCTGGTGTCAGAGAAAACACACCTGAAACATTACATTTTGTCTTCTTAATTTGCAGACTTTGAAGCTTCAGATATTTTAAAATGCTCTTGCTGGGGATAGGATGTTTTGAACTCTCCTCTTTCACTCAGAAATTTATCAAGCTAATGTGTGATACTGTCACTGAGTTCCTATTTATTATTTCATTGCCAGGATTCTTTATGGAGCCTAAATTGTGATTACAGAGAAGCATTAGAAAATGTCAATGTGTGGATGAGATTTGGAAGGTCTAGGGGTGGGGAGGGGAGGTTCTTTAAATGGAGATGTCAGCTCCAGCCAATTTCAGAATGGCTCACCATTAAGATGGATGGTTTCAAAGCCATGTGCCTCTGCTGGAAATTAAAAACCCACGGAATAACTGATTATGATTAATTTTAAGCAGTTAGCCATGTGAAGCCAAATGAGAGTGTCTTTAAAACAAAGCTATTGATCTGGCTTTGTTTGGAATTGAGAAGCTAAACTAATCAGATCCTATGGGCTCTTTGCAATGATAAGGAATGAGAACTTTTTTTTTTTCTTTCAGTCACAGGTTTTTAAAGCTTCAACTTGGAGACACCTGGTGCATCTGGATACCTCTTTTTTTATTTTTTTATTTTTTTTTATTTATTTTTTTTTTTGTATCTGAGTAGAGGAGAGTTGTCCAAATCTGTCCTGGGCAAGGGCTTGATGGGGGTGAGGGTGTACAGGGGCAAAGTTAGGAAAGTAGAAGGGATGGCACTTATGAGAGCCCCTCCTATGTAGTACATACACTGTCTGTTTTTAAAAGTTGAGGAGACAGACTCAGAGAGATTAAGACACTTGACCCAAGCCCCACCCAGGTGTGTCTCGCTGTAAAGCCCTCTCTTCTCCCTCAGACTGCCTTCCTGGTGAGGTAAGACATCACTGTTCCTAGCACAGAGAATGAACATGAGGACCGTCAGGTTGTCACAGCTGTTTCGTGGCAGCTGGTGACTTCCATTTCCTGGTCTCTTCCCAAGGAATTTTCTTATCTTTCTCATTCTCTCTGTCAAGGGAGGAAAAAGGTGATGTGCTCTGAGCAGCCCTTTCTACAAATGCTATTTTGCAGGCAGGGAAAATCCTGCCTACCCTTCTCAGCCCCAGCCTCCTGATAAGAGGAGTCCTAGGTTACTAAATTTGGGCTGGCATCCTCTCCCTCGCAGACAGGCATTTGTTGCCAGTTCCAGGGTCAGAGTTTGGGTGAGGAGAGACAATCTATCTCAGAAATGACAATCTGACCTCCCTGGCTGTGGGTCCTGTCTTTTCTGGACCGGGAATTCTCGGCTTTCATCCGATTTCAAGCAGCTTGCAGCATCAGCATCCTCTTTTATTTCCCGTGATTCCTCTTGGAATCACCTTCCTCTCAAATAACGTGGAGAGGCTCTCTCCAACCCGTTGCTAGTGTCTGCGGGGCCAGGTGAAGAGGAAGGCGGAGGGAGGACATTTCATTCATTCTTTCACATACAAAGGAATGCTTTAAAATATTCATTCACCTGTTTATTTGGCATTCATTGATTCTTCTGGAATCAGAGATAGGTAACCTGTGACTGTGTAATTTTTTATTTTTAGGAGGATGCTCGAGAAACCCCACTCTGCTATCAGTCACTGGCTAGAATCGTACCATAGGAATTATTTTTAGAACCAAGCAGCTACAGAATTTGGAAAGGGGAAGTCACTCCCAAAACAGAGCAACCAACCCTTTCATTTTACAAATGAGGAAACTGAGGCTCCCAGAGCCGAAGAGACTTGCCCAAGGTCACACGACTAATCAGTGGTAGAATCCGGACTCAACCACACATCTCCTGACAGAAGTGACCCAAGTTCTTCTGTGCTGTACTGCCTTCCTCTCTGGGCTTCTCTAAATCAGGCACAGCTAGAAGTGTAGCTCTGGTGAGAATAACCAAAATGTTTTCTTACACAATTCAACTTTAGTTGGAATGACCCCAACATGACTCCTAGCTGACTTTCCTCCTGGGAGTCGGGTTTTCTTAGTTAGACTCATTTGAAAATCCAGAGCTCAGAAAGGCAGCCACACGTTCTTTTTAGACAAGGTGTACAGGGTGGGATTATGGGGAAGGGGCTGCTTCCTCTCAGCTGCCCCCATTGCCCACACACCCCCCCCCGCCCACACCACCCCCGGCCCCCTTAAGGTCATGGTCACTGTTTAAAGTTTGAATTGAAGCCTGAGATGAGATCCCAGGAGCAATAGCAATGACTGGGCTTTCCCAGGCTGTGTGGCATTCCCCTGCCCTGTGCCAAGGTCCCTTTCTGATTCAGGTAATTCCAGCTGACCTCCTGGCAGTAACCCCTCTCTCTCTGGCCCCCAACCCGGACCCTGTCTCCCGGTGTGCCCGCACTCAAACACACTGTCCCTGATGCTGTGGCAGGCTCTAGGGGGGTCTGCTCCAGCCCATCTGTTTCTCCCAGCAACAAATACTGCGGGAGCACTGGGGGAAAAGGAGAAAGACTCAATTGAGACTTAATTAGCAGGAACCCCAGTTTGTGGGAGGTAAGAAATCACACTTGGCTGCCTGCAAACACTTTGACCAAGGTGAGCCGGAGGGATCCCCTGGTTCCCAATTTTAATAGCACTGCAGCAGAAGACCAGAAATGCATCCACACAGACCCTCCTGCACACACTCTCCCCCTCTCTCCTCCCCACGCGGACACACACACATACACACACAGGCACGCACACACAAGGCAGCGATCGCAAAATCAACTCACAGGATCTCCAAATCGCGCAGCGCTCGGAAGGCTCCATCTTCAATGCAGCTGATGTGGTTGTTGTCCAGTTGCCTGTGGAAAAGCAGGGGAGAGCATGAAGGCTGAGCGGGGGCAGTGTGAGGGGCCGGCGGCCCGGGCCACCCGAGTGCCTGTCCCTCCACCCCCTTGCAGGCGCTGCTGGTCCCCGCCAGGAGCTCGTGCAGAGCCAGCCTGTCTGCCACGCTGCTCCGTCTCTCCTCTCTGACTGTCTGAGAGAACTACACAGACGAGCGCACCAAAAGGCTGTCAGGTCTCAGTAAATATTAATTGCGCATTTTTTTTTTTTTTTTTTTTTTTTTAGGCAGAAGGGAGTAATTTCATTACATTAGGGCATCCAATCCATTACGAGCTCTTACCGTCATGTCACTGAAACAATTTCATTAAGCTAAAGGCCTGTAAATCATTGGAGGTCACTGCTCTGCCCTCCGCGACCTCCCAGAATGCTTTTTTCCTCTCTCCCGTTCCCTCGTCTCCCTTTTACTGGAAGTTGCAGTCTTCTGCTCTGACACAGTGCTAAATCTCAAGGCTTTATCTGCTCAAGAGCGGCAAGGGTGCATGGGGAATATACCAATTCCAAATTAGACTCAACTAATCTAATTTTATAGTCTTTTTATTATTCTAAGCACCAAATGTCTGTGGTGGTTTGATGCCTCTGTGCATTGTTACGGGGCCCATCTGGTAGGTCATTCTATTGAAGCATTTTCTGACTAAATACAGATTCCCTCAAACTGCACCAACCATCATCGACATTAAAGAAATTCATTGATGGAAGCGTTCATGAAGAGGGGAAGAAGGAATATCGTTATTGCCTTAAAGATGCACCACTTTGATTTAAATTGGGGAGAATTAAATGCACCTATTTCCAGACTCCTTTTTTATTTCCCTTTCCATCCTGTGAGTGTGAAAATAATGTCTCTTAAAAAGATGCCTTGACTAAAATACATTCTAGTTGGAGACTGAGCTATTTTAGTTGAGGGATAATACATAGATATCGGGGGTTTTTTTTTTCTAAATCAAAATATATATAATGTGTAAGTCAGGATATCAACCATGATCACACCCCAACTTAAATAGCATATATTACATACATAACCCATTTTATTCCTTCAAAAAAACATAAAAAAGCAACAAAAAAGGTGTTATACAGGAATTGGTTATTGACACCAGATTGTCATACTCTGTCTGCAGAGCACACCATGGTCTTCGGGGCTGCAGGACAGGTGAAAAGAACTATGGCTGTGCTAAAAAACTCCTAGACTCTTTTAATTTTCTCCACCTCTCAGGTGGAGGGATTTCTTGGTGTTGGAATTTTCACGTGTAACTTGAGCTAAACTATCCCAGGACAACCCTCCACAAAAGACATGTCAAAGCTACCTTCGGGAACCCTCTCCCGGGCTTTATTTTCTACTGAAGGAAGGCAGGATTAAAATTAAAATACTATTATCTTTGGAAAAGTATCCAGATGTAGAATTGCGTAAATGCACACAAATAAAACGCAATAGAGTGATACCGTGCATTACAACAGACAGACTCTGTCATGATATTATGGAGAATTATTAACGCATCATCTCAATAGATGCTCATGATAGAAGATTTAGATATTCAGAATAAGAAAATACACAGTCCACGGGCATCTCGAGAAGCAGAAGCACATTTTCGGTTGGCGAGTTCTGTATCTAGCGTTCAAAGTTCTCACTGACGCCCACTCACACGGAGTCTCACCACGTCTTCTCGACCCCTAATTCTTCTGGAGCCTTTCTTTACGCGAGTTTGCTGAGCCTCTTTTTCATAGATTTCTTGTCGTGTTGGGGCTGCCGACTCCCTGCAGAGGTTCTATGAAGGCAGTCTAGTCCTGCTGCCCAGCTTCTAGATTTATCGTCAGCTCAGAGGCCGGTGAATCAACAACCCCTACCCCACGCCAAGGCCACCAAACCTTACCAAGCAGAAATGCAGTGGAGTTGGCTTTTGGCTTCAAGAAACTGTTCAATGAACATGCTGAATTCGGCAAAAATGGCACCATCCGCCTAAGTAGAAAAGGATCTAAATCATCACATTGGGAAGTCCGGGGTGTGTAGAGATGGCACTTTGTGGTGCATCGGTTTTCGTGCAGACATTTCATAAAGGTCCTTGCTATTAGTATATTATTTATTTACTGGATTTGTGAAGCATTTTCTATTCCTTTTCTTTTTGGGAACACCAGAAATCAAACAGGAGACTCTAAATGTATAGAATTTTACGTGGAAAGAATGGAATCTGCAGGGAAGAAGAAAATGCCATAGAAAGAAGAGAATAAACCAAAGTGGGAGAAAGAGAATAAAAAAGTATGTGGTGAGGGGAGATAGCCAAAAGATTTCTTAAAAAGACTAAACACACACTATTAAATATGCCATCACAGTCCTGCTACTCAGCAAACTGAAGTGGTGGGGACGAGAGTCTTCAAGAGGGCTCTGATCATTTTCAGGCTAAAAGCAGAGACATCTAATATGTTACTAATTACGTGACATTTAAATATTTTCAGTGGGTGGCACAAGTTGACATCAAGTTTATTTGCAATGGGGAAAACTGAGCTTTACTATAAGCATCTCTGTGGGTGTATTTTATAGACTATTTTAAAACACAAAACATCAAAATTTAAAATATTTATGCATAAGTGTGCTTTTCTAGAAGACATTTATTATAACTGAGATTGTCTCCTTTTGTTCTAACCACAGATAAATGAAACAGACAGGGTATTCCAACCATGATGGTCAAGGAGCCATTCTCAAGACAAGATGCCACATTCATTACCAGGGTCTTCAAGGGTTTAACACCTATGGGGGCCCCATAAGGTAAACAAAAACCACAGCGGTTACTCCACCTCCCAGCTCTTGTATCTCCATGGCACCGAGCATCAGCGTATTCGTAAAAAGCCCAATTAGTTGTCCATGAGCATTCCTGATACTTCATGCAAATACACTAGGTCTCTAAAACAAAGTAAATACACACTTGGTTCAGACAGGTTTCTTTTTCTTTGCAAAATGACACCTCAGCGACATAAAAGTTAGTCCTGACGCACAGGAGAAGGTAGGCAAAATAAACACAAGCCCAGCATTTCTTTGAGGATGGTGGAGTGGAGCGTTACTAAACACACAGAGAACCTTCCGAAGCTGAGGCCAAAACATTTGATTTAGCAGTTTGCTTCTGGGGGTTGATGTGACCGGAGGCCGCTGATGTGTATTCTAAGCTCTCAGGTCAAAGGTCCATATCGTGCCTTTGAAAGGCCTCCTTCAAAGACCCTCTCAAAAACAAATCAACAAAGCCCACTGCCTACCCTGCAACATGCACACCATCATTCGGGGGGCATCTGCAAAAAGGGCTTTGGAAATGTGAGCAGAGAGAACTCAGCAGTTGGAGGATGTCTGAGAGCTCTCTTTCAATTTTTCCTGGGCCATAAGAAGGGTATTTCCCACAGCTCCTGAATCTTCGCTTCTTATCATGCAACATAACTTACCCCAGTGCCTAGTGCAGTGCCAGCCACTTCACAGATGGTCACCAATGGTTGCAGAATGAATCTTTCTAGGAAAAGGTGTCAGGGCTGAGCCCAAGCCGTATGGAATAAAGCTCTAAGCCATATCGTCATGACTGTGGCCCTGTGGCCCTTCTAGTGACAACAATAAAGACTGAGCCCTCCTGCTGTGCCTGTACAGGGCTAAGCACCTTCCCTGCTTCCTTGTCTTTCTGAGACACAGACCTCTATCAGGGAGCCCTTGGGAAGGAGACTTGAAATAAAACAAGATTTCTATGGGTCCAGCATGAAGATGGGGAACGGGAAAGGCAAGAGATTTTGGGAAAGCTGGTTATTTTTCTGGAGGCCACTTTTATTGTCCTCTACTTTATACAGGATACTCAATTTGATGTACACTCCCCTATCTCTGAATAAGCCAAGAAGCCCCAAAATGTTTCATGATATTAAATTAACTGCTCTAATTTCCTCAGGAAGCTCGAATTTCGGCAAACAATATATGAGTGCTAAAATAATACCAGAGTCCATTTAGAGAGGAATCCTCCGACAAGCACTAAATGCAGACACCCCGAGAGCAGCTTTCTGACTACTGTATTTTTATACTCTGAGAATATAAACAAGGCAGAAAGGAAAGCCAGCATGAGTGAGGACTTAAAATAATCTCCGCAAACGGCAGACTGGGAGATAGCACTTTTGTAAGAATTCCCATTAGTAAGCATAATATACTCCTATTATCACAGTTCATCTCTTTCAATTACAATGTGAAATTTCGTAATTGAAGCAGGATTAGAAATATTTTTATGCTTCAAAAATTAAAGCAGCCTATCTAAATCCTTTACAAAGGGTTAAAAAACTGACTACAATTTAAAAAGCTTCTAACTATCTCCCAACAATAACCAAAAAAAGAAGAAAGAGATAAAGAAAGAAGGAAAAGAAAAAGAACTTTTTTTAAATTCAGGATTTCTATGATGCATTTAAGTCCCCATGAAGAATACCTTGAAAATAGATATCTCCAGAAATAGGCTTTGGGTATCTGGAAGAAAAGTCGAGTTCCAAACTAGGTATCTACATGCAAGGTCTGCACATCAGGGGATACCCATCCAGTTGTTCACTCCTCATCCAGATGTTCTGGGGGCCCAGCATCTCATCAGGTGGATGGTTAAACTTAGCCTGAGGGCACTGTCCCTCCAGGGGCCCCAAATCCAGCAGCAGTGTCCTGCTCTGAGCTTCTGTTCATGTTCCTCCTCCTGCTAAATGGGAGAAGCAGCTAAGGCTCAGCATCCTTTAGAGTTTAACAATTTGCTAATTTCTGAATAAAGCTATCCCTACCAAATGTGCCAGATAAGTGTGGGGACTTCTGTATGAAATTCACAAGGGAAGCCTTACTAGAAACCCAAAGCAAGTCAACAGTCATGAAATCCAACAACGAATTAACCCATAAGAGTAACATAGTACTATTAGATGTTCACACTGTCTTAGGTACTCAGGATGAAGAATAAAGTATAAGACATCCTTTGAAAATACTTGGAAGAAAGTTGCCACCTGTGGTTTTTACAGCTCAATTATATTGAAAGGTTTAAGGGAATTTAAACACCTAAACTATAATAATTTGAATTAGTTTTTGATGAAATACATATATGTTCATCAATGCACATATTCGAGGTATTCTTTTTCTAGACTGAGGAGAAATAGAATATTGTAACTGTAAAAAGAAAACCGGGGGAATCCCTGCTTTCATGAAACAAGGCAGAAGACAAAATGTGAAGGCGCCTTGACGTGCTATTTCTTTCCTCCCTATTATCCAATTGTCCTTTAAGCAGAGAATGGGGAATCTAGAAGCGCTTTTGAAGGTTGTTTTTTTATGACAGTCTAACATTCTAAAAAATCATTATTGAAGAACAAATTATAGAAGCATTTGTCTGCTGCTAGCTGGGGTCTTTGAAAAAAATAAAGCTCAAGGTTATTTTAACTGACAAAAGGAAAAAAAATTATCTTCAAAAGGAACGCATATACTTCATATAACTGAGTACTGGTTACACTTCCTCAGACAAATCAAACACTTGATCCAAGCCACGATCTGCCAATGAATTGTCACTGCTTCTCATCATTTGAGGGCTACTGTAATTCTACATTAAAACAACATCTCAAATGAGCAAAACGAGGTGAATCTATCATTTTGCTCATTTTGTACACTTGCCCAGCAGACCCTAGAATACATATAGCTTTGTTTACTGATGCATGAATTATTTAAGTATCCACAAAGACCCCTGTCTATAAAACTGACAACTCTATGCCTATTTTTCCTACATATGTAGTGACATGTAATACTGTGTCCATGTAAATACAAATATATATAACTGGTAAAGCAATTGTTGACCTCTGACATTTAATGTGGTATAGCCAGTTACATTTACAGAGATACTTAGATAATTGATTGTTAGCATTCCAAAGACTTCAACCAACCAAATCTACTTTGTAAAGGACAAAGTCCTAGGTGAATTAAGCTCTCTGATCAGAATAGCCTGCCTAGAACTTAGTTGGAAATTGAACAAGTCTATTTCAATAAATGTCGTTATGCATACTTTGCCACATAGCTAGCATAACACCTTCTATTTCGTATAGATCATAATGCTGTTCAGCATATGCAACTTCTCAGCAGGAGAATAACTGCATCCACTCCAGTAGATGCTCCTGAAAGCAAGCTCTGCAATAATGCAAACAGCGATGATGGATTAGCCACAAAGAGGCACACCAGACCTTGGAGAATAAAGAGGTGTTTTACACATCACTGGGAAATATCAATAACTCCACTTCTGTGTTTACATAGTTTCCTGTATGTTGGGCATTTGGCAAATGAATTTGTGTTGAAAAATGCAGGGGGAAGATCCCTGCAAACCACTTTATCATTAAAGATAGGGCCAGGTGCGGTGGTTCACACCTGTGATCCCAGCACTTTGGGAGGCCGAGGTGGGCAGATCACGAGGTCAGGAGATCAAGACCATCCTGGCTAACATGGTGAAACCCCATCTCTACTAAAAATAAAAAAAAAATTAGCCAGGCGTGGTGGCGGGCACCTGTAGTCCCAGCTACTCAGGAGGTTGAGGCAGGAGAATGGCGTGAACCCGGGAGGCGGAGCTTGCAATGAGCAGAGATCACACAACTGCACTCCAGCCTGGGCGACAGAGCGAGACTCCGTCTCAAAAAAAAAAAAAAAAAAAGTTACGGGGCACAAGCAGAGATCCCACTTAATTTTGGCAAGTTTAAATTTGAAACAAATTTCTGGCATTTCTAGATAAATAAAAGAACAACAATAACAAAATAAACAAATCCAAAGCAAATCAAACGAAAACACCCCACATTCACAGCGAGAGAGTATCATTTGTTTTCCAGCAACTTTTAGACCAGGGGACCAACGAAGTTTGGTTACTGTTTGCAAAATGTGCTGTCACACTTTGAGGCTTGCCTCAAATCTACCTGCATCCTGTGGTCGTCCCCATGTTTGGACCAAAGGGTTTTAAACCTCGGTGGACCAACTCCCCAAGGTTTGCATGGGGCTTCCCTGTTTTAGCATTGAAACTCCTGCATTCAATCCTGGGAAACAAATCAATTCCAGGCAAAATGCGATGGCTGCCTACCCTGTTATACCCCATGGGGCTGACTCAGTTGAAAATAGATTTATTCTTGGCATTTCATTCCCTCAACCATATCCCTAAACCTTAAAATGTCTGTTGACTTGTAAACCCAGCTTTCAGTTCTGTTGGCTCTAAAAGGCTCCTCACTGCAGCTTCTGTAAAATGGGCTGTCCCTATGCAAACACACCCATTACAAGGCCAGGGGGAGCCTTGAAAGTCACTGAAACCTTGGGCCTTGCATTCTCTGCCTTCCTCACTGGGAATTAGAATTTCTTTGTAAGAAGTATCAGTGTTTTACTCGCTGGCCTTGCTGATGTCATGAATACTCAGAGGCTGGACAAATAAATGGCTGTCTCCATAGTGATGGGGGCAGGTTTGTGGTTTCCCTAGTTACACTCTTGAGCGATAACCATCTGTGGTTCCTCCCCGGCAGAGGCGCAGGTGGGAGGAAGAAGCGAGAAACTGGGAAGATGAAATGTGCTTTTGTTAACGGGCATGAAAAGTTATCTCCCACATCTCTGTTTTTTACTCTGTTTTTCTAAATCACCCAGCACAAACTGTAGTGAGGTAGTTTTTTTCTTTTTATCCCCATGGGGGTTTCAAAAAATTTTTCCCACTGGGCTCTAAAGATTAAACGATTCCAGCTGCGTGAGTATGACCACTAAGCAAGAGCCAGAGCTGAGATATTTCTTCCTGGATAGGAGGTCAGTGCCCAGGTGAGATGTTAGTTTTCATTCAAATACAAGATTGCAAACATCCCCACTCTGGGTCGAGGACACGAATCGGCCCATCCTGGGGAGCGCTCCCTGAGAGTGCACTGAAACCACATCATCTCCTTCAGCCTCGAGAGATCTTTGTTTCCCTTTAAAAACATCACATAGATCACTCATCAAGAAAATTAAGACTTCCTTGAATTTATTCACATTTCTAGCCCATACTAACTAACCCTTTGAAGGCTCTCTTTATTGGCTACCCATTTTTTTCTTACAAAAATGGAAGACTAGGGCTTGTATAATTTGTAACTATGCAAACTAAGTGATTCACATCCATGCCCCCGAGTCTCAGTTGTAAAAAGCAGATAACATTTAGTCCAAAAGGAATTTCTTCGTATTAATGAAATGTGTGCACTCTGAAAATGTATTTGTGGCATTGCTTAATTTTATTTGCTTTAAAACAAGTAATATTAAATTTAGGAATTCTTTTTTTTTACATAATCTCCAAGCTGTCTTTCAGCTCTGAAGTTATATGACCTGAAATTGCTTTCTTATGAAATTCTAAAAACATTCTTGTTCATCTAACTTAGACCCTTCTGTGATTTGCACCTATCTCTTCATCCCTTCTTTTTCCATCCCAGACCAAAGAATCTATTATTTGAGATATTCAATATATTCTTTCTGGACTAAGGGCAGCAGTTCAGACTCACATGCTTTTCGTACTTCTCCCGCTGTTACGAGATTGAAATAAAAGAAGCCACCAAAAACCTACACCAAAGAAAATACAAATTGCTCCCTTACTAAAAGAAGGATACCAATGTGTGCACATATTCACAATTTCCATAGTTCAGACAACTAAGGAGAGAAATTGCAAAATTTAATCTCATTTCTTGGTGGCTACTTCAAACTAATAACCAATCAAGTAATGTACCACCTAAAATAGTCAAATGCCACACCATCTATGGCATATAAGTTCTTAATCTTAACATTCCGTAAGCTGTACATGGACCTTCAGTGGCTCCCTGTGGCTGACGTTATAAATTGTAGCAATCACAGAACTACCACAACCATGATAATAACTGCACACAGCATTTATTCAATACTTACTAAGCATCCAGTATTGAACTGGGCACCTTTTAAATGTCTTATGCCAGTCTGATCTCACAATAATTCCTACAGAAGAAAGTGAGGTACTGAGAGCTACGTCTCTAAACTTGGCATTGAACCCAGTTCTGTCCATGCTCACGATGACTGTTAAGAGATGCTGCTCCTCTGGAAACAGCCCAGACTCCTTAGCATGACATTGCTACACCTCCCGCTGTGCAATATGTGAATACACCAAGTACTTTCATGTTTCCACGTTCACTTATGCTTGTCCTTGCCCCCTACCCTGTTTGTGAAATCCCTCCTCATTCATCAAGGCCTTCCTCAAAGGCCACATCCTCTAGGAGACCTTCCTGTACAAACTCAGCCAAAATGAACTGCTCTTTCCAAGCTCTCATGACCCTTTGGTCATCCCTTCATTCAAGCACTTACTTCACAGACTAGGACGAATTGTGAATACAGGAGAAAACCGAGGTTCAGAGAGGTTGTTATGTAGCATCAAAAAGGAGCTCGGCTAGTACATGGGAGAGTCAAGTTCAAACCTGCCTTCCCAATCCAGGAGTCTCAGGGCTCACCCATCAGGCCATTCCACCTTTCTTTGACTTTCAAAATACAAAGACAGGGAGCCTAATATGACTGTGTCGGTGTAACTCAAGTTATTGTAGGCTGGGAAGAGGATGGTGAGGAAGCCAAGCTTTAGTCTCAGTATTTGTCACTGGGAACTAGTTGCTTTCATTGGCCTGCAAAGTATTCTTACCCAGAAGATGGTGTTGGGGGTGGGTGGGGGGAGCAGCACACTCAACAGTGTCCCCACCATTGCCTCCTGTGTCTCTCAGTTAGATTCCTCAGGAGTCCCAGTCCATTTGACTTTTAGGATCACTGGGGATGGTAACTGATTTTAGCTCCAGTCACTGAGGATCATGGATGGGTGTTTGCACCTTGAGAGGATGCTTCAATTCCAGATCACCTATTAGGACCCAATGGGTGGCCTTCTGACCGGGCTGGGACAGCATAGTGCTCTCTTGGGCAGAGGCATGGCCTCTCCGGAGAAATGATTCTCTTTGCTCCAGGCAAAACTGGTAAATTACGCAGATTCGAATCCATCATTCCTGGGCATGGCCTTCCCCAGAGGTGATAAGGCTTGTCTTCCAAAGGTATGCAAGCCACAGGAACCAAAGGAACAGGACAATAGTAACCAGACTGTGTCGTAGGGTTTTCGGGGTGGGTGGCCATTAGCAAGGCATCAAAGGTATGTCTGTGGCGGCAGAGGCCAATTACAACATGTCTTGTAAGCTCAGTGTTCGGGGGATATCAAGGTCCTTGTAATTAACTGCTGAAAAAAGGAGCAGCAAAACTCAGCAGCACGTGCTGTGCTGATAGCTGCTTCCGATCTAGCTAATACACAGCATGGAAATACTCTAGAAGAGGCCAGCTTCCTTTTCTTTACTATTACTTTCAAGGAATAATGAATGCCGGAACTTATCAGCAACAGGAGAGCGGGTACAGTCTCTGTTTTACACACTACTGTACCTGGCCCACAGTGCCTGGCACACAGGAGGTGCTCAGTAAAAAGCCCTAGGATCACATGAGATTCCACTTCACATGCACTAGAAAGGCTATAATTAAAATGAAAAACAGTAAGTGCTCAGTGAGGATGTGGAGAAACTGGAACACTCCTACATGGCTGGAGGGAATGTAAAATGGTACAGCTGCTGTGGAAAACAGTTCGGTGGTTCCTCAAAAAGTTAAACATAGACTTACCGTATGACCCAGCAATTCCATCCCTAGGGATATAGCCAAAAGAATTAAAAACAGGTGTTCAAACAAAAACTTGCACACAAATATTCATAGTCGCACCATTCACAATAGCCAAAAGGTGGAAACAACCCAGATGTCTGTCAGCGGATGAGTGGATACACGAATTGTGGTATGTACACATAAAGGAATATTATTCAGCTACAAAACAGGAATGAAGTACTGATGCACACGGCAACATGGATGACTCTTGAAAACATTACGCTAAGTGAAAGAAGCCAGACATAAAAGGTCAACTATTGTGTGATTCCATGAATAGAAAATATCCAGAACAGGTAAATTCATAGAAACAGAAAGCAGATCAGCAATTGCCAGAGGCTGGGGGCAGGGAGGGAATAGGGAGTGACTGCTGAATGGGTACAGAGTTTCCTTTGGGGGTGATGAAAATGTTTTAGAAATAGATAAAAGTTTACTGTCCCCACTCTCTTTGCCTAAACTGACATTTTTTTCTCCCTGAGTCTTGAGTGATTTTTGGGGGGCCGAGGCGGGTGGATCACGAGGTCAGGAATTCAAGACCAGCCTGCCCAATATGGTGAAACCCTGTCTCTACTGAAAATATAAAAAAATTAGCCAAGTGTGGTAGCGGGCACCTGTAGTCCTAGCTACTCAGGAGGATGAGGCAGGAGAATCGCTTGAACCTCGGAGGCAGAGGTTGCAGTTAGCCAAGATCGTGCCACTGCACTCCAGCCTGGGTGACAGAGTGAGACTCCATCTCACAAAAGAAAAAAGAACAGAAAGAAATAGATAAAAGTGATGGCTGCGCAACATCGCGAATGTACTAAATGCCACCGAATTGTACTTTTAAATGGTTAGTTCTATGTTATGTGAATGTTACTGTAGGAAAGGAAAAAAAATGAAGCTTGCTCTTTCCATGACAGGCAGGAACTTGATGAGACCACCCCATTTTGAGGGTGGTTTCCCTCTGACAACATCACAGTGAAAGGCAGGGAAGCCTAGGATCAGATCTTACACGATGAGATAGCAAACCTGATTCTATCTGGGTGTGAAAAGAACTATCTTGGCATTGAAGAGCAATGCGAATGAAGGAGAGAAACATGAGGGAATTTAATTCACCTATTTTTGGGGATTATTTATAACAAATTTTAAAACTCTCTCTCCCAGCTTGCTTTGGGGATACTCCCAATCACTCAAGATTTAGGGGGGGAAATGTCAGTTTAGGCAAAGAGAATGAGGATGGTAAACTTGATGGAAGGAGAAAAATCACCTGCTAGGCTCCCAAGTCCAGCATAAAATAGTGTGGGATTAGCCACTGTTTTGTATTTTACACACCACTGCTCCTCCTTTTGCATCAGTAGCCAGCGCAGATAACTCAGTAGATGGCATTTGCATTTCAGAAGCTGAGTTCCTCACGTGTGTGTGTGTGTGTGTGTGTGTGTGTGTGTGTGTGAGCGCGCGCACGCACGCCTTTGCTCAGACTGGTTCTCTGAGAAGGCGAGAAAGGAGGCCAGGCTGTTACCCTCACTCAGGGCAGTGAGGGAAGTGCCTTTGACCAGAAACCCCTTCCTGCAGAGGCCTCTGGTCTGGGTGGGCTATGGATGCACCGCGGTTCCTGGGGAAGAGATGGTGGGAGGGCCTGGTGAAAATGGTGAGTAGTTTTCCCTCATGCTGTCTCTAAATTCTCCCAGGACTCTCTGGAGCAGCCAAGTCAGTCTCACTGAGCTAAGCAAATCCAAAAACATCTGGGGGGCCCACAGAGATGGTTCCTACTTGGGGACCACCTGGGTGAAGGCCAGTTCTACCCACGAGTTTCCAGGTCCAGAGCTCTCCACTGCAGCTACTTCTACTTAATTGGCTGAAGAAATTTCTAATTCCTTCCCTGATTCCAAAAGGGGAAATAAGGGCATTGTTCACACTTCAGAACTGAGGATGAGAGCCACTGTTCTCGGTAGGGGATAAGAAAGAGTGATTTTCTTTTTCTCATTTGCCAGCAGTAGAGTTTTCGTTTTTGTTTTGTTTTGTTTTTAAGATGATGTGATTTAGTGGAAAAATAAAAACAGTTTGCTCAGGAATCAGATGACAAGGATATTTGACCTTGTTGCACTATGGCCTAACTTCTCTGGGCTAAAATTTCCCTATCGGTAAAACAGAGGCATGAAATAGATGATTTCTATGGGCCCCTCAAGAGCTGGCATTCGGGGCTGCTGAGTTTTAATTCAGTGCCTGAGTCCTCACATGAAGTTTTTCTCATTTTGTTGTTATAGGACTGTCTGAGGAGTCAGCTTTTATTTTTAATGCAGTACATTGAGAATGTAAGTGTAAATTTCCTCCTGTTTGGAACAGTTAAGAGGAGGACTCTCCAGGGGATCAGAGGTCTGAACAGCAGGGTGGAAAAAAACACAGGTATGAATGGATGTGGTATTAACTTCTACCAAAGCGCTCCACGGAAAACCACCGAGCTCAAAAGCCCTTAACAGGGTGCCTATCAGGTAGAGATTCACGTAGGAGTTCTTAGGTGGGACAAGAACAGCTCTCCAGCTTCTGGATGCATACGGGGTTAGACACAAGGTGTCGGGCCGCTGGGGATCCTTCTACCCCATCTCTTGGAGATGCTTCCTCTTCCTGCTCAGCTCTTCTGTGTCTTAGAAACAGCATATTTTCCCGTCCCATTTGTCACAGAAACAGCTTTTAAAGAGCATTCAGCAGTGTTTCCAGCATTCAATAATTTCATAGCTTTTAGAAAGCGAAGGCTAGACTCCCACATCTACTGGAAAAATGAGAGTCTAGAAGTGGGGAACACAGTCTCTGAAGGCAGAAGAGGAAAAAGCCATCCCCGGGGATAGTCCCAAATGGTGCGACTCACTGAGAAGTTCCGGGAGATGGAAGGGCAAAGAATGGGCCTTCTAGGACTTTCCCCAACATTCTCCAGTAAATTACATTAGAAATGGGCCACCCCACTCCTTTGTCTCCTTCAGAAATGATCTTTGGACTTGTGCTGCCCTTTCTGGCAAGTTCATTCTATTTTTATATCCCAGTTAAAGGCTAGTTCATTATAAGCCTTGGTTTGGGAAAAGTAAGGTCCTTTCAAGTGAGACTTAGGGGGAAAAATTCCTTGTTTCCAGATCAAATGTGCTATTTTCTCAGCCATCCAAATGCCACTTACATAGTACCCTGGACTCTATCCACAACCTCCCCTGCAGCAGCCTTCCTTACGCGTTGGGCTCCCAGCAGCTTTCTGAGCTCCCTCAGCTGCTCCTGGTCCTTGGAAGCCTGTCCCCGATGGATACAAATGGATGAGCTGTGTCTTCCTATACGTCCTTAAGCTCCCTCATTCTGTTCTTCTCTTTAAAATGTTCCATTTCAAGTTAATCACCAAAGGTTTTGATTTTCTACGCTAGGTTACTCACAGGCATTCTCGGCATTTACATCCCGGGGACTCAGCACATCCCCATCAACCATATTATGCTTTGGTTCCTAAGGCCCCTGGGCAGGCTGGGTGCAGGGGTGCAAGATCTACACGTGAAATGCAAAAGTAGGTGGCTGCTGCTGCAACCCTTCTCTAAACAGAGAGTGAGGCTTGCAGTGGGGTGGACACACAGTCCTGCAACATGAGTGATGCTATCTCTAGGACTTCAAAGCAGAGAAGTCTGAACCCACCTGATCAGAAAGGTTGGATAATCAGCGCTAACGTTTCCTTTGCCTGTGATGGATAGCCACTTTGGAAATATTTTCCATCCTGACTTTTCCTTGGGTCAGCACTGCGGCAGAAGCAGGGGGTGGACGGACGGGGTCTATCTTGGTCATGATGTTCTATACTAACCCCTCCAAGCAGAGAAAGGCCCCAGAATTGTCTCTGTGCAAAAGGTTTGCATTAACTGTAATGAAGCAAATGACAAAATCAATAAAGTGGGAATTGCGTGGCTGTCATAAAGATGATGTAAATCCAGGGTTCACGATGGTTATGAAGCTATTTAGAATTGTAATTAAAACCAGCACCATTTTTTTCAAGATAAAAGCCCCTTTGACAACCATAAATGCAAGCTACAGGAAATTTCCAACAAATATATTCAAAATTAATGTATGGCACAAAGATGGCATAAATTAACTGAGGATAATCCATAAGCCCAGGCTTCAGAACGTAAGAGCACTGAGTAAAGAGATTTCGATTTCACGTTTGGTTTTCAAGCAATGTGGTTTTCAATTTTAATCAAGTTAAAGCTTGACAGAGCACTTAGAGACTCTGAGTGAATGGCATATTTCTGACAACTACTTTTCAATGAGACTAAAAATGCTGTCTCTGTATTTGCCCAACTTGAGATCTGACGGCATTTGCTATTTTATGCATCCCACATATTTCAGAACAGAATTCAGGGGTGTGCATGTAGGAGATGACCTTTTTGCTTTATTTGGGAGTGGGAGTAGGATGGGGAGGGAGAGGAAGGGGATGGGCTGTCCAAGTCTTCCAGTCCCAAGGAGTTATCTTCCTTGGACTCATTTTCTGAGCCCTGATTACCAACTGTAACACTGAGATTTCTTGGAAAACATTCACCTACTTACTTATCTATGATCCTTCCTTCCTCTTTCCCTACCTATCCACACACTGAAATTCAGAACATCACCGTTTGCCTTCAGGTTATTAACAAAATCAGAGTTGCTATGAACTTCAACTCTGCTGAAGGAGATTCCAGCCCTCTGGGTGGTTGCAGCTATAGAGTTGTAAAATGCCACTGTTGAGAGTGATCTCAGAGATCATCAGATGCAAGCCCATAATTTTCAACAGAAGAGGAAAGTAAGGATTACAGCAAAGAATTACTTAAAATCCTAAGATAGCATTTGGCAGAGAAGGACTTGATTGCTAACCCCTTGGGTCACACTGTTTAGAGACAAGTGACACCTGATATACCAGTGAAAAAACTAAAACAATAAAAGGTGATTAAATTCTATCTTCAAGTCTGAAATGCTACCAGAACTCAGGGATGCTTGACTCTTTCATTCCATCTGGGGCTTCAAATGTGGTGAGGAATGGTGGCCTAATGGGGAGGGACCGAGGAGTCCCAGGGATTTAGGGGTGTATTAATTATGTTTTTAAATTTTCTCTACTTTAAAATAGTTTGACATCTTGGCCGGGGAGGGAAGGGTTCTTGGCAGGGGAGAGACTGCCCCTCCAAGAGCTAGCTCATTCCTAGAGATAGTAAACAAATTGCCGATGAGCCTATCTTTCATATACAGACCAACCAATCCCAAGTCCATATCCTAACCACCAGCTGTATCTAGCTCACACACCAAGCCAGCCTTCACTCTGCCCTAAATCAACCCAAGGCTGGGTACAGGACAACTAGGAATATCCCTTATGCCCCATGGCCCACATGAATTATTCAAACTAGCCATTCTTAAGCTGTTTCCCCCGCCCTGCCTTGACTTTCCAATGAAACCCCAATAAGGGCTTTGGCCCCAGCTGTCCCCTTGCTCCTGTTTCTGCCCGACTCTGGTGCTTCCCCTGCGGCCCTGCATGACATGCTGTGCCTCTCATTTCTAGGGACCTGTGACTAACAGTAAACTTTCTGGAAATGGCATTGACCTCTCTGTATCATCCGTCAGTCACCTTTACAAATTAAGACCCAGACACAGACCAAGGGAACCCAGGGGCTGGTCTAGCCAATTGGCCACATTTTTAAAAGGACAAATTTGGACCATATGACATATTTTTTTTTAATTATTATACTTTAAGTTCTAGGGTACATGTGCACAACGTGCAGGTTGGTTACATATGTATACATGTGCCATGTTGGTGTGCTGCACCCATTAACTCATCACTTACATTAGGTATATCTCCTAATGCTTTCCCTCCCCGCTCCTCCCACCCCACGACAGGCCCCGGTGTGTGATGTTCCCCTTCCTGTGCATATAACGTATTTCTTAAAGCCCTCTCTAGCTTGGTAAGTCTATGACTCTCAGTAGAGCAACCTGAATTCCATGTGTGTCCCCTGCCCCTGCCCCCTGCCCCCACCAGCCCGCCCAATTTGCCCCATTTCAATAGGCAGCAAGGCTGGCTGCAGTAGAGGAATTGCACGCTAGCCAAACCACTTATTATAAAAGCACATCTCATACCTGCCTTGGTAGTAAAATGGGCAAAGAAAGGAAATCATTTCAGGAAATCTAATTGCATTAAGGAGCTGATTCCAGAAAAGGGTCTGGCTTGACAGTCTACCAAGAAGACTCATCTTCCATGACAACGAACAATTCACCAGAGAAAATCTGCACGTCCACAACCCAATTGTACGGGTTGACAGCAGGTTCCCCAAGCTGCATGTGGACCATTCTAATGGCTGGAAAGGTGTAAATGCTGTGAAGCAATTTCACAATGGACCCAAATGGAAGTTCAGTGCCAGCCCTCACTTTAAGATGGCCAGAACATGTAAAGAGAGCCCAGGAAGAGTTAAACTGTTCAACTTCTGAGGCACACAATAAGGAAGGGCTTAGCTTGGGAACCTTGGTGTATTGGTGTGCAGGGCAATGATGTACCCCTTTTAACATTAGCAGCTGCTTAGCAGCTGTGAGAGCATCATTTATTGGGGCCATAGGAGATGTAACTACAAGAGACCAACACTGTCCTTAGAGAACAAAACAAGACCATTTCTGAAGCAGAGCTAAAGCTGAGAATCTTGGCTTTGTGTTCTATTTATTTTTCATGTAGCTGGAAACATGTTTAAGGCTAACACTGGGTCAAATGAATCTCTCGAGATATTTAAGGCATGACACAAAAGCATAAGAATGATACGTTGGACTTTGGGGATTCGGGGGAAAGGGCGGCAGGTGGCAAGGGATAAAAGACTACACACTGGGTACGGGGTACACTGCTCAGGTGATGAGTGCACCAAAATTTCAGAAATCACCGCTAAAGAACTTATTCATGTAACCAAACACCACCTGTCCCCCAAGAACCTATTGAAATAAAAAATAAGCAAAAGGCAGATTAAAGGGAATGGGGCCAGGGACATTCTGCTTAAGAAAAATTTTGGAAAACTCCTTGTGCTTCAATTCCTGTGAAATGTCTTAAAAGTCAAGTACAGAAAACTCCAGAAACTAATTACAGTTAATTGAAGTGTTACTACATGATGGTATCCTCCTTACTCTTATTGCTTTGGGTTGAATCACCATCACTTTGCCACAACCCTCTCCCTATTCATTTTTCTCTAATCTATGTAAATCCTAGAGATCACTCAATAGAACATTTTTGTTTGTTTGTTTGTTTGTTGTTGGTTTGTGTGTGTGTGATGGAGTTTCGCTCTTGTTGCCCAGGCTGGAGTGCAATGGCACAATCTTGGCTCACTCCAAGCTCTGCCTCCCAGGTTCAAGTGATTCTCCTGCTTCAGCCTCCCGAGTAGCTGGGACTACAGGCACCCACCGCCATGCCTGGCTAATTTTTGTATTTTTAGTAGAGATGGGATTTCACCATGTTGGATAGGCTGGCCTCGAACCTCTGACCTCAGGTGATCTGTCTGCCTCAGTCTCCCAAAGTGTTGGGATTACAGGCATGAGCCACTGCACCCAGACTGAACATTGGGTTTTATCTTCTTCATTGTCTGGTGTAGATAACAGTGTGGGCTGGGAGTGCAGATGGAGATGAATTCCATGCATGCAGCACCTATTCTAGGAGCCTGAAAGCATCTGTGGACCCAAATCACATGAAGCCTGTTGACAATGACCCAAAGTCTGATTTGCCTGATAACTGAATAATGACTAAATATTTGTATTTTTCCAATGAATCAATTTTTTTCAGTGACCATATGGAGCCAGGCGCATACTTTGAACTTGGGTGTGGAGTCTTTTTTCAAGAAAGAAGCAAGCAAACATTTATGGCTTTGCGAGCTGAATATGCTTAAGTAGACAAAAGCGATATTCAGCCAGTGATCTAATTGACATTTTACTTGGGCAAGAGAACTGGGGCCGGCCCAATGGCAGGCAAATTCATTTTCCAAAGGTCATGGGGTTGGCTGCTGGTGACTCGTTGTTGAAAGATATCTCAGGGCTGGTCAAGGCCACAATCAGAAATGCCCGTTGAATACAAATAATACCCCTCATTCAAAACTGACAGCCACAGCCGTGGGTCAATGTGGTTGTACTTATGCAAATGGTAATGATCATGGTTTCCAGTTATGAAGGGTCAACCGTGGCAGAGACAGAGGCAGTGCGGGGCATGGCCAACTCAGAGTCCTGTGAGTTCTTGCTGGGAAAGTGCACTCTGGCATCAGATGCCGGGGAATCAAGTGAAATGGGGGCACCCCCATTCTTCAGGCTGAGATCAGATGGATTTAACTCATAAAATTGTTTTATATAACACAAATATATGCACATGACAAAAGAAAATCCAGAGAGATCAAAGAGTATAGAACGAAAAGCAACACCCTTCTGCCCCGTTCCCCAAGTTGAGAAGTTTGCCTTTCCAGAAGCAATTACTGTCAGCATTTCCTATGAATTTGTCCACAAATATTTCACATATATAAAAGCATGTGTGGGCCAGGCGCGGTAGCTCATGCCTGTAATTTCAGCACTTTGGAAGACGAAGGCGGGCGGATCACTTGAGCTCAGGAGTTTGAGACCAGCCTAGGCAACATGGTGAAACCCCATCTCTATAACACACACACACACACACACACACACACACACACACACACACACACACAAAATTACCTGGGTATGGTGGCATGTGCCTGTAGTCCCAGCTACTGCAGGGGCTGAGGCAGAAGGATCGCTTGAGCCCAGGAGGTCGAGGCTGCAGTGAGCCACTGCCAGCCCGGCCGACGAAGTGAGACCTTGTCTCAAAAAAAAGGCACATGTGAACAAATACAAGCATAATGCTTAAAAACACAAGTGGTAAAACACTGTACAGACCATCTGTACCTAGTTTTCTCATTTATGAGCTCTGGATATGTTTCATATTATATACAAAGATCAACCTCATTCCTCATAACTACTCTACAATAGTTCAGTGAATGAACATACCATGATTCATTTGCCTTGGGTCCTATTGGTGGGAATTTAGGTAACTCCCAAGACACTTTCCCTGCAAATAACACTTACCTAAACATCTCTGGGGACTTAAATGAGATTATGTTTAAAGTAAATTTATCAAAGTTAAATTGATAGATTGAAGAGTATGTGTATTTTCAATTTTGGTAGCTGTTGCCAGACTGCCTGTTGAGGGGGTTATACCAATTGGCATTCCCACCGTCAGTGTAAAAGGCGGCCCAACACCCTTGCCAATTCAGCATCCTCTGAATTCTTGCCAAGAACTCAAGAACTCTCTCGAATCACATCTAAATTTCATGAGAAGGAGTTGAATACACCGTCTGAAGTCAAGATAACCATGGGCCATAGGTACTGATGAAGGCTTTCTTCACAATTTACATTAGCTTTCTAAGACAATGGGATAGAGGACAGATTTTCCCTACTCTGGTATTTGCCATCATTGTTGTTAAGTAATGTTTGGTCATTGTAGAAATATTAGAAAATGGATAAGGACGGTGGCTCATGCCTGTCATCCCAGCACTTTGGGAGACCGAGGCGGGTGGATCACCTGAGGTCAGGAGTTCAAGACCAGCCTGGCCAATGTGGTGAAACCCCGTCTCTACTAAAAATACAAAAATTAGCCAGGCGTGGTGGTGGACACCTGTAATCCCAGCTACTTGGGAGGCTGAGGCAGGAGAATCAATTGAACCTGGGAGGCGAGGCGGAGGTTGCAGTGAGCTAAGATTGTGCCATTGTACTCCAGCCTGGGCAACAGGAGTGAAACTCCGTCTCAAAAAAAAAAAAAAAAAAAAAAAAAAGAACATGGATAAGGAAAAAATATAAAATCACTCTTGAGTATTTACGCGAGGGAAATGAAAACTTGCATTCACACAAGGACTCATATAATTCAATGTTCATAGCAGCTTTATTCATAATAACCCAAATTTGGAAACAACTCAAATGCCCATCAACAGGGGAATGGATTGACACACTGAAGTATACCCATACTCTGGAAGTACTCAGTAGTAACAACGAACACATTACTGACAATACGACACAGGGTGAATTTCAAAATACTATGCTAAGGGAAAGACGTTGGCTACATAAGGTAACATACTATGTGATTCCATTTATTCCATTTATATGAAATAGTTCTACAGGCAAAACTATAGTGGCAGAAAGCAGATTGGTGTTCACCAGGATCCATGCATGGGAGAGAGGACTGGCTGAAGACAGAAGGATGTTTTGGTGGTGGTTACATGGCTATTCACTGGTCAGAATAAATAGAACCATATAGATGAAATGGATGCATTTTTTTAGGTAGATTATACCTCAATAAAGTTGACTTAAAAAATAAAATCATCTAAATTCCTATCACTTATAGTTGACAATTGCTACCATTTGGTTTATGTCCTTCAGACTTTTTCCCCGTGCAAATATATACATATATAAAATCATATTCAAACTTTTAAATGTACCTTCCATTTTATTTAACTAAATTGGAACATATGATTTGATAATCTGCTTTGTTAAACAAAATACGAATAATATATTGGTTAGATTCTTTAATGGTTTAATTCCTTATCTCAAACTGTTTTCTCTTTCCTAAACAGCTTGACCTTCCCACCTAGCCCAACTGTGGTAGAGTAACCCAATTTGAGGAAGCTCTGTGACTCTTTGCATCTCTTTTTCAAGATCGCTTTTTCACTTTTTCCTTCTCTCTACAAGATGTGTGGATTAAACTGGCCCAGGACAGACGACAGCCAGCTCGCAGCCTAGCTGGGGTCATGTTTCCAAGGTGCAGGCGGAGTCAGCATTTGCTGAAAGCCGGGCCAGACTCCATCCTCAGCTTGTAGGCCACTCACAGGGAGAAACTCAAAAAGGCTCCAAAGAGAACCAGAGGTCCTCTACCCTCCACCGTTTGGAGAAAAAGCCTCAAAGTAACTGAGAGGGAGGCTTTGTTCTTTGCCTTTGTTCCACATGAGGCCCTCCCACATTCTCCAATCCATTGTCATGATGTGGGACCTCCTTGGCTGACAACATTCTAAGGGATTGACAAATTAAGAGCAATGAAGGCTTGGATATTAGGCACAAAGGACTCAATGTGAGCCACAACCATCGCCTATCTCATCTCCACTCCTGGCCAGATGCCGAACAGCACACAGGAAAATCCAACACAGACAACAGACACTTGCCTTACATGTGTGGAAGTTCCCCCCTTTTTATTCTCGGGCCTCTTCACTCTCATTTTAATTTTGGATTGATTTCCCCCAATTGTTTTAAATACTGTTAACAGTGAGTCAGATTAATGTAGATTCATATTTTGACTCTGCTATGTGACCTTGGACAAACTACCTAACCTTGCTGAGTCCGAGTTTCTTCATCTTTTAAAGAAGGATAATCCCACCAACCCCACTGGGTTGTTATAGCAATTAAATGATATAAGAATAATAACTAACATTTGAAGTGCTTACTGTGTGTTAGTGCTAACTCTTTTACAAACATTCTCTGCATTAGATACTACCTTTACTCTCTATGAAGAAACCAAGCTTAGTAGAGAAGTTAGCAATTGGCTCAGGACTAGTGGGGAGACACATTTGAACCCAGATCTCTTCTCATTTCAATGCCAAGTCTGTATTCTGCATGCCAGTGGTTCTCAAAAGTTATAGAATCAGCTGTGGAGCGGCTTAAACATGCAGATTCCTGGGCCTTGACCAGAAATTAGGATTCAGTTAGTTGTTAACAGGGCTCAGGAACCTGCATTTTAAATAAGGTCTGGGAGATTCTGGAGCAGGTGGTTTTCAAACTATGCGTGGAAACATTGCACGTGGCTACAATGAAACCATGCAATTATGACTTTACCATTATACTTTAAAAAACAAGTGGAGAAAAATTCTAGAGTAGGCCAGGGAAGGGCACTGTAAGACTTATGAGTCCTTGACTCTACTTGGTTCTCAAAGAACAGGCAATCAATGACAGAGTCGAGATGGTGCTGGTGACGGAGAGGCACATAGATGTGCATGTACTGAGGAAACAATCTGTCTAAATAAACAATGATGAGCCAAGCTAAAGAATGTGTTGGTCCCTCGGTATTTGGAGTCTTTGGGATGCTTCAGTGAAAATAACCAGTGGTGTGTGACTTTGAAGAAGTAGGGCAAAGTCACTCACTTCTGGAACATGCCAGGGCCATACCCTGATGTAGGCAGAGTGCTCAGCCTCGAAACACTACAAGATGTAGTAGAAAGGGAAGTTCAAGTCCAGGAACAGTGCTCTGCTTTGTACAATCAGCAATGGTCCATGTGAGTTGCTTTTGGGAAGATCTGCTCCCATATTTGCCTCCCCCGAGCCTTCTTGATTGCCACCATTAGAGTCACTTTTTCAAGGCCTTGGCAGGCAGTTGGATTTAAACTGATTCAAGGGATTATGGCCTGGAGACTTGCTAACATATTAGCGAGATTATTGACACCTGCAGCTGAAGGAAAACCCAGAATCTTCCATTCACTTCCTTGGCCTGCAGCAGGCTCACCCCAGGGACTGGGAGGCATGATCTACATCAGAGGCCAGTAGTTGAATGGGACCCACAGATGACTGGATTTGCCCAACACAGTACAGACACTTAGTGCTTAAGAAGATTTTGTATTAGGTGCCAACATCTCAAAATCAAGTAATTTCAAATAAAATTTTAAATTTCTTGTTTCTAAATCAGAGAAAATCCCAAGACTACCAAACCAAACCCCAAAACTCTCCTTCTCCTCTAACTCCACAAGCCAATAGCTGAACCGTAAGATAATCTCTCTGTGCATCAATGAAGGATGAAGGATGCATGAGGATGGGGGTGCAGAATACTAACATTGTATTTATTGAGCACCTACTTTGTGCCAAGCTCTACTGAATAAGTTCTTTCCACGTGTCATCTCATTTGACATATTTATTTTTTGAGTCAGTTCTGTGTTGCCCAGGCTGGAGTGCACTGGTGCCATCACGGCTCACTGCAAGTTTGAACTCTTGGGTTCAAGCGATTCTCCCACTTTAGTCTCCCTAGCAGCTGGGACTATAGGTTCATTTAACTTTCACGTTAAAAATTATGGCTTGGCCGGGTGCAGCGACTCATGCCTGTAATTTCAGCACTTTGGGAGGACAAAGGAGGCGGATCATGAGGTCAAGAGTTTGAGAACAGCCTGGCCAACATGGTGAAACCCCATCTCTACTAAAATACAAAAAATTAGTTGGGTGTGGTGGCGGGTGCCTGTAATCCTAGCTACTCAGGAGGCTGAAGCAGGAGAATCTTTCGAACCCAGGAGGCAGAGGTTGCAGCGAGCTGAGATCGTGCCACTGCACACCAGCTCGGGTGGCAGTGCGAGAATCTGTCTCAAAAAAAAAAAAGAAAGGAAAAAGAAAGGCAAAAATTATGGTTTGGTTAAGGGTTAAACATCCTCATTTTATTGAAAAGGAAATGAAGGCTTAGGGAGGAGAAGCAGTGTGCCCGAGATCACCAGCTAGCAAAACAGAAAGAGAAAATCTCAACTATTCTATTGGAGAATGGGATCTTTCTGGGGTAAGAGGTGGCCACATATCAATGGGACTCCCTAGAAGCTTGTAGGACTAATGGAGCAGGCCCCCTGCAGATAGGAGAGCACACAGTATGTTTAAGAGGGAACCTGCCACTATGGTGAACCTGTTGTTGCCAGGCAGGACTGGGCACCCAGTGTTAACACATTTCATTTCTCCAGAGAAGCTGGAAATCCAGATTTTCAAGCAAAATTTACTGATTTTTGAAACCCCATAAAAAGAAAATTGAACTTGTCTGGAGGTGGGATTTGGATCACAGTTTTTGCCTTTCATTAAATACTTCTCTAATCTTTGGCAGCACAGCAAAGTGAGTGGTTCAGGTTACAGGTTCTAGATGTAAACTGAGTTCAAATCCCAGTTCTGCCACTCAGTGACTACGTGACCCTGGGTAAATCATTTCACTTTTGTGTGCCTCTGTTTTATCATCTGTAAACTGGTGACGGTAATCACTAGGTTGTCACAAGGATTAAGTGAGATAATAGGCAGAAATTAATAAGAACTGTGTCCGATATGCAGTCAGGGCTTGATCAAAGCTTATTACCTACGAAGAAGGAAAGGCTCTGTTTGAGGCTTCATTCCTTCCTTGACACAGCCTCTGTTTATTCGGTATACCTGTCGGCAGTGGGGAGATATGATCACCTGGGGGTAAATTATGGGCTTTAGTAGTTATCTCAGACAAATACCCCAGCTCTGAGCCCAAGAAATGGTGTTGTCTCTATTAGCAGAAAAAGGAGTACAACCTTAAAAACAGAATGCTAATTAGCTGGGAAATCTTGGAACTGCTACTGGACCATGTGCTGTATATACCAAACCTTATCCACTGGGTACTTATTGTCTGGCTAGGAAGTTTTCCCAGCAGACACAGTACCCAAGAACTGATCACTGACATTTAAAAGTAATTTAGTTTTGCGCACTCGTGCCTGGGGACTGCTTACAGAGAGAACTTTAAAGGAGAATGTTAACAATGGCAAATAATAGCTGTCGGTGTAAATGGACACATCGTAACACGTCCATTTATAGAGCTGAATGCTTGTGGCAGACACGGAAGTGCTCTGTGCCGGCACTGCAGGCGCTATGCATATGGATGTGTCAGTTCTGATACAAGCCTGCTCTGGAACATCCACTCCAATGAAAGACCCACATGTACCATGAGCAGTATTGCAGCAGAGATCTCAGGCTCTGAAAACCACCGTCCTGCACCCTGCACAAACCACTTATTTATTCCTCTAGCAAATATTTTTGATGATTGGCTCACCATGTCTTCACATGAGTCTCTAATAATTCTCTTTCCAGAACTGGCTGTTGCCCCCAGATGCAAAGTAGTTTATATGGGGCTACAAGAAAGAAAGGAGAATGGGCAAGAAAGCCAGTTAAACTTTGCCCTGCTGCAGAAATCCCTAACCAGTCCCACGGATATCCGAAAACTTTCAAAAGCCCTAAGCCCCATTCCAGGTAATCACCTCCCAGTCAACACCAACCCTTCTCCTTTCCTTTCCTCCCACAGTGAGCCCAGCTCAGACCCTCAACCTTGGAGTCAAGCTTCCAAAGTCCAGCTTTGAGTCCAGAGACCTGGCGTTATCCCGATTCTCTTTTCTGCTGTCCCTACCTGGTGCTGGCTTCTTGACCCTGCCACTGAATTTTACCTCAATGACAAAACCTAGCTCCTTCCTGGTGGAAGATGGCCTCAAAGTACCATCAAACTCTGCAATATGAGCAGACCTGAAAGATGATTTATCAAGTCCAGTGGTTATTTTTCAAGCCTTTTTTCTCCCCACTAGACTCTTTGTGACACAAAATCTCATGTTGCACACTAATGTCAAAAGAGGCAATTTAAATCTTTATCACTGTTGAAAAGTAACTATTTGTGGGCTCTTGAAGCACCAGAATGCAATGTGAAATTCACTGATTTTATGCCAATGATTTATTTTAATAGAAGAGGAAATCCAGACGATGGGGTTGGGTGACAGCCTGAGGGTGGTTCTAGTACTGGTTTCCCATGGCTGCTACAACAAATTACCACAAACTGAGTGTCTTAACACAACATGAATTTCTTGTCTTAGAATGCTGGACGTCAGAAGTCCTAGATCAGTTTCACTGGGCTCGTGTCAAGGTGTCAGCAGGACTGCGTTCCTTCTAGACGCCCCAGGGTACAATCTGATTTCCCTGTCTTTTCCAGGATCAGGGCTGTCCTCCTTCCCTGAATCACATGGTCTTTTCTCTCTCTCTGCTTCCAGCACATATCTTTTTTCTTAAAAAGACCCTTCTGATTACATTGGATCCCCTCAAATAATCCAGGATAATCTATCCATTTGAAGAACCTTAATTCTTCATTCGTAATCCTTTTTGCTATGTGGAGTAGACATTCACATACATTGGAGTTTAGGATGTAGGCATTTTTAGAAGAGCCATTTTTCAGCCTACCCTAAGCAGGCAGCAGTTAATAGTGGAGCTGAGAGTCCTGAGTTCTTTTCGTCCTTTCCATGTCTCGGTGGGGACAAGAGGAAGGGACAGGGCAGGGAAGTTACACCCTCTTTTTCTCTGGCCTACTTTATACCTAGCCCATTAGAAGCCATATGCCAGAACAGGTCAGCCCCACTCAAAGAAATAACAGAAGGAGTGATGAAGTTAAATATCTTTACTAGTTAGGGAGAGTCATTTCAGAGCCAGGAAACGATAAATATGACTTTTTTTTTTTGGGCACATATTTGTCTAGGAAGGGAAGATTTAGTCTCTAAGATGTGATAACCTGGGCCTACTTAATTCTCGGAGATGGAATAAAAGCAGCAATAATAATTACTGCTCTTCAAAACAACATCATAAAGTGGGATAATATTATCTCCACTTAACACATGGGTTAACTGAGGCTAAGAAGGAGGTATGCAATTTGCTTAAGGTCATAAAGGTGGTAAGAACCAGGGTTTGACTCCAGGCAGCCTGACTCCAGAGTCGGAGCACTTTACCATTACGTCAACCTCCTCAGAGTTTCTATAGGGGAAGCACAGCTCCGGGAATGGGTAGGGTCTTTGGACCACCGGTCTTTTCTCTGAAGGAGAGACTTTCACACTCATCCACTTCACACTGTGGCTGGGAAGCTGGGTCAGGGCTTGGCTGTCCTGCTGACTTGCTCTATGCACTTTGACACATGGGAGTCACCTACCCTCTTTCAAAGAAGAAAAAGGAGACTCTCACCTGAGAGTATGAAAAACCAAATAAATATAAACTGTTGTGAAAATGAAAGAATTTACCTGCATGATTAAAAGCTCACACTTTAGGGCTTGGGGGAATGGAAGGAAGGATGAATAGGTGGGACATAGGGAATTTTAGGGCACTGACACTATTCTGTATAACACTGTAATAGTGGATACATGTCATTACACACTTGTCAAAACCCATCCAACGTACAAACCAAACAGTGAACTCTAATGTAAACTAGGGACTTTAGTTAGTAATGTATCAATATTGGATTAGAAGTGGTAACAAACATACCACACTAAAGAAAGGTGTTAATAGCAAGAGAAACTGTATGGTTGTGTGTTGGGGGTATATGGAAACTCTCTACACTTTCCACTCAATTCTTCTGTAAACCTAAAAATGCTCTAAAAATATAAAAATGCTCTAAAAATTAAAGTCTATTTTTTTTTTAAGTTCATACTTTCTTCTTTTTTTTTTTTTTGGAGATGGAGTCTTACTCTGTTGCCCAGGCTAGAGTGCAGTGACACAATCTCAGCTCAATACAACCTCTGCCTCCCAGGTTCAAGTGATTCTCCCGCCTCAGCCTCTCCCGAGTAGCTGGGACTACAGGCACCCACCACCACACCCGGCTAATTTTTTGTATTTTTAGTAGAGATGGGGTTTCACTGTGTTAGCCAGGATGGTCTTGATCTCCTGATCTCATGATCCACCCACCTCGGGCTCCCAAAGTGCTGGGATTACAGGCGTGAGCCACTGTGCCTGGCCGAAAGTTCATACTTTCAGACAATCTTGATGGTTTTCTTGGAAATGCTGTCCCAACTGTGATCTTCACGGCCTGCTCCTACCTTGGGTCTTGGCTGATACCAAGCCAGAAATGCTTTTCCAACACTCCCCATGGATCTGTCTGTGTCTGCTGTTTCCTTCCAGGCATCCCTCCATGCTCACCAAATCTCAGGGGTTTTCCTGGCCAATCTCTCAGAAAAACGCTACCTGAGAGTCCATGCTAATCTTGGGATCCTGCTGTAGCCTTGCCATGACCAGCTCTGTGGCCTTGGGAGAGTTTCTGAATTTAAGCCTCAATTTCCACCTCCATACCTAGAGGATAAGCAACTTTTCCCTAGTGGTCCTGCAAGACTGTTGCGGTAATTAAACAAGATAATACATATGGCCCGGTATAGTGACTCACACCTGTAATCCCAGCATTTTGGGAGGCTTAGGCAGGTGGATCACTTGAACCCAGTAGTTCAACACCAGCCTGGGCAACATGGCAAAACCCTGTCTCTACCAAAAAAAAATAAATAAATAAATAAAATTTAGCCAGGTGTGGTGGCTCACACCTGTAATCCTAGCTACTTGGGAGGCTGAGGCAGAAGATCGCTTGAGCCCAGGAGGCAGAGGCTGCAGTGAGCCAAGGTCCTGCCACTGCACTCTAGCCTGGTTGACAGCGAGACTTACTCTCTCTCTCTCAAAAATAAGATAATACACGTGAAGGCAGCGTGCAAACCAGAAAGCAACGTAAAATGCGAGGCACAGAGTTTCTCCCTCCTGGACTCCTCACTAGTATTTTCTCTATTTTATAGACTAAGAGTTGAGAAACCTGCCCAAGCTCACACAGGTAGTGAGAGACAAAGCTGAAAAAAAAAAATCAAATCTGATTTCAAAACTCATACTTTTAATCACTATACTCACTTGGTCCTAATAAGATAAAGAATCAGAACATCAACGGATACTAGAGTCTCAAAGCGTGATCTCCACGTTAATACTCATCGCCTCCTAAGTCCTTTAGATTTCTCTGTGGAGCTAAAAATCGCCAGGCAAAGACTCAGTCCAATGGCAAATGTCTCCGAAGACCCCTGAGTCCTACTTTGAGGGGGTCAGAATCACTGTGCCTTTTTTGCCAGAGTATATGAAAGACAGGATTATATTTTATATGCCTGTTTTAAACACCTTGCTTGCTGTGCATTTAGTGCTCAAAGGGGTTAAATGCTTGTGATGAGTTAAAAAAAAATTCGTCAACAAGTCAAATTGTCTCAGATAATAAAGTGTAATGCTGGATTTCAAATAATGGTCTCCATTATCCTGAAAAAACATCAATGCTTCTCTGGGCTCCTTCTTGCTGCCTTGACTTTATTCTGCTTTGCTAGGATATCACCATGCCCCTTCATTCATGCATTCAGGGTTTCAGCTGCTCCCTAAAAACTGGAGTCTCTTTGTTCTGCAAGTCATCTATTCCTTCGCTTATTGTTTATTGAGCATCTACTGTGTACCAGGCATAGGACTAACTCTTGAAAATAGAACAATGAAAAAGGCAGACTCAACCTCTCCTTTTACATAACTTACAGGCTATAGGAGGAGGAGGACAGCTGAGTAGACAGTTATAACGCAGGGAGGGGTGTTTCAGGAAATATGCAAAGTCTGCCAGAAGACCTGTGGTACTGTCTATGAAACTGTGTCATCTTGGCCTAGAAGAAATTCTACTTGTCACCAATGCAACTTCCAATCCCAGGCAGAATTTCTGGGATGGGGCATTTACCACCACTCTCTCCTTGCTTTTAGATAATACTGTATATGTCTTTATCAGACTAATGGAGTCAAATCTACCTGTTTCTTCTACTATTTTTCTCATTTCAGGAAATTTAATCAGCTGGTATTTATCGAGCACTTATGCTACTGGCCCTGGGGCAAATAGAGAAGAGTGCCCTGGGATGTACTTATCCTGTGATATATGTTTGCTGTGTATGTCTCCCCCTGTAGACAAAACTTCACTAGAGCAGGACCGTGTCTTATTCATCTTTCTTAAGATTTGCTTCAGGTCTGACAAGAGTAAGGGCTCAGTGGTAATTTGTGTCACAATGAATGGAAAAAAAGGAAGAGTGGAAAAAAGGAAGGAAAGAAGGGAGGAAGAGGGGGAGAAAAGGAGGCAGGGAGAAAGAATGAGAGGGAGGAAGAGAGGGGAGAGAGGGAAAGAGGAAGGAAGGGAGGAAGACAGAGCGGGAAGAGAGAAAGGGGGGAAGAGGGAAGAAGGGAGGGAGGAAGAGAGAGGGAAGAAGAGAGGGAGAAGAGAAGAAAACAGAAAAGAAGGGAGGGAGAGAAAGAAAGAGGAGGAAGGAGGAAGAAATGAAAGGAGGAAGGTGGCCGGGCATTGTGGCTCATGCCTGTAATCCTAGCACTTTGGGAGGCTAAGGCAGGTGGATCACCTGAGGTCAGGAGTCCGAGACCAGCCTGGTCAACATGGTGTAACACTGTCTCTACTAAAAATCCAAAAGAAAGTAGCCAGGTGTGGTGGCAGGCACCTGTAATCCCAGTTACTCGGAAGGCTGAAGTAGGAGAATTACTTGAACCCAGGAGGCAGAGATTGCAGTGAGCCGAGACTGCGCCACTGCACTCCAGCCTGGGCAACAGAGTGAGACTCCATCTCAAAAGAAAAAAAAGAGAAGAAGAAGAAGAGGGAAGAAGAAGAGGAAGAAGAAGAAGAAGAGGAAGAGGAAGAAGAAGAAGAAGAAGAAGAAGAAGAAGAAATAATGAAAGGAGAAAGGGAGACAGGAAGAGAGGAAGGGAGGGAAACAGGGGGAAAGGAGGATAAGAGGGAGGAAAAAAAGGAAAAAAGGAAGGGAAAGAGAAGGGTGGAGGGAGGCAGGCAGGCTGGTAGACATGACCCCTTTCTTTAGATAGCATTTTTAGGTAGCAATCAGCAAACTGGGGCCCAGTGCAACTTCCTGTAGCAGCAATTCTGAACCTGACAACCAGGAATGCAAAGCAGGGAAGGCTGGGGAACTTGCTGCACTTTGGCAAGATGGTAAATCTGCATGGCCTTGCCTCAGATGAGCAGATTTTCCTAAATCCCCCTTCAAGATGCAGCACCCCATTTGAGACGAGAGCCAGGCACTCTTCCTGCGTCAGGGCAGGCTTGCTATGAAATACACCCCTGTCTCTGGTTGATAAGCCCTGGTAACAGGCACTCAGTTTCCCCACCCAGCTAGCCCCTGAGTCCCTACAGTTTCACTCTGCCTTTTTAGATCCATTTACCTGCTTGATTTAGGCCCCCTATGATTTCTGAACAACTGCACAAGTCTCCTCACTGCCCACACAGCTTTAGTCTCTGCCTCTCAGCAATCCACCCTCCCCACTGCTGCTGAAGCTGTTGTTTTTTAAAGTGAAAATGTGATCATGCCACTCCCCTATTAGGAACCCCTCAATGAACCCCCATTGCTCTATGGATCATGGGGTTCAAGGTCCTCCCTTCCTGCACCTCCCCATCTCCCTAACCTCATTGCTCTTTATGGCCTCTCTTGCTAGCTATACTCCAGCCACAAATCTCTCACGAGCATCAACTCTTTCACACACCTCTGTCCCTTTACATTTGTTGGTGAATTTTCACACGCTGTTCCTTCTGCCTGCAATACCTTTCCCCTAGATGAACTCCTATGCATGCTTCAAGACCCAACTCATGTCATTTCCTGAGTGAAGCCAGAATGAGACCTGTCTCCCTGGGCTTCCACACATAGTTGTCCTTACCTCCAACGAAGCCTTAACCCATGTCCTATGACTGCTGGTTTATGAATTGACTCCCTCACTAGTAAACTTAATTTTGTCATCTGGAAAATGGGAATATCATTAGACTATGAGTTCTTCGGATACAAGAATGGCACCTTATTGTTTCCTATAGTATATTATTCTTAATAATAATACTACTATGGCATATTATTATTTCTATAGTATGGTATATATAATTTTCATATAAAACATTTTAACCATGTGTATGATTTCTGGTATGTAACAGGCCATTGGCAAACACCTGTGAAATGAATGAACACAGTCATTCGTTCAATACATTTCTAGTCCACTTTACTCTCTGCCATGAACCATTTGGGTACTGGGGATGCCACAGTGATTGAAACAGGCAGGATATCTGTGTACACAGGTTTGCTATGTGCATCCAGAGACAAGTAATAACAGGATAACATCCAGTAACAAGAAATAAATGAGATAATTTCAGAGGGTAATAAGTGCTCTGAAGAAATATGACTGGGTGATGGGATAGAGAGAGAAGGCAGTGGGGGACAGTAGGCAACATTTGAGCCGGGATATGAAGGATCAGAAGGAGATGGCTGTGTGGAGGTCTGAGGGTGTAGCATCTTATGTTAAGGGAGCAGCAAGTGCAAAGGTCCTGGGGCAGGAAGGAGCTTGGGGTGTTCAGGGAATGTAAAGGAGCATGGGAAGCATGAGATAAGTGAGAGCACCTGGTTCATGTACAGCCTTGCAGGGCAAGACCAGGAGTGTGGACACTGCTCCAGGTGCAGTGACAAAACAAATGGCTGCCGAGATGAGCAGACAGAGATGCTACCGTTGAACGGGTGCTGGTGTCCCTCCCCACACCTCCCTCACCCTCGCATGAGATTACCGCCTGCTCACCGGGGCGGAGACAGCCCTCATTAATCTCAGGGAGCAGGAGGGCAGACGCGGGCGGTGCGGCAACACAGACTCACTAGAGAACACAAAGGCTGCCTGCCCAGCTTTGTTTTCAAAGCGTCAATTCCAAATTCTGCTAGCTGGCAGAGACAGGGGTTATTGATTTTCCCTTCTGGAATGCGTGTCCTACACAGTCCTCGCAAATAGAAACTGAAAAACAGAGGAAAACATAACTGCTGAGAAAGACAGGGCAAGGGGACATTTAAAAAAAACAATCTATATTGGTTTTTGTCTTTTTCTTATTAGGCTCGGCTAGATTGTGGCCTGTCATCTCTCTTGTCTTCCCAATTCATTTCCTTTGGTTCTATCTCTGTGTCTTTCATGATTTCTTTTCCTTTCTCTCCTTCTCTCTCTTTTTCGCGGTGCCTTTGTCCAGTACCTAGCAGTTTCTGCATACAGTAGGCATTTCATACCGGTGCGGTGAGTGTTGGTCTCTCTGCAGGACAGTCTCTCTAAGGGTCTCTTTCTTCATCCAGATCACTTTGTCCATCGAACTGCCTGTCTCTCTTTAAATACAGCACCTCTTGCCCTTCTAAGCAGGTAGTGGAGAATGAGACCAGCCCATTAAACCAGCTTTCAGTAATTGTGTAGAGTGGCATCCCCAGATAATTACTTTCTCTCTCTTCTCTGGAGAAGCAGGAAGCAATTAGGGGCTTCCTTCTGCTGTCTGGAGGGGCAGGCATCCAGTCCCTTCATTGAGAGCATCATGCTAGTGGCTCCTCAGGTCCACAGGGCTCAGAGGCCACCTGTGTCCTTTCTCTTGGCTCTGATAAAAGTTGCATGCTTGCCTACTTGCTTAGGTGAATAGGGACTCTGCTCTGCAAGCAGTTTCTGTGGTCACTTTATTGTTCCTGTTTGCCGGCATGGCTGTGAGGAAAGGAACCCGGGTAGACAGAAGTGTCCATGGCGAAAGTCCAAAAGATGGTTGGGTGTGTTACTGATGGTAGCTTAGTTGCAGAAGCCTAGGCCTAATTTTATCTGCTGACTTTTACCAAATTATACACATTGATGAAAACTTAATTTTATGTGGAAAATGTGGGTATCACAGCTTCTTCCTTTTTTTTTTTTTTTTTTTTTTTTTTTAAGACTGAGTTTCATTCGTCTCCCAGGCTGGAGTGCAATGGTGCGATCTTGGCTCACTGCAAACTCTGCCTACTGGGTTCAAGCAGTTCTCTTGCCTCAGCCTCCCGAGTAGCTGGGATTATAAGTGCCTGCCACCACACCCAGCTAATTTTTGTATTTTTTGTAGAGATGGGGTTTCACCATGTTGGCCAGGCTGGTCTCGAATTGCTGACCTCAGGTGATCCACCCGCCTCGGCCTCCCAAAGTGCTGGGATTACAGGCATGAGCCACCACGCCTGGCCACAGCCTCTTCCTTCTTGAAGGGAAATGTCAGTGCAAGCAAAGAGAATATATGTCAAAACTACAAAATTATTATTTTTTAAACGAGATAGTTTTGGATTTTCTCCTTTTAATAAAGCATATGGTGTTACACATAGGCCCAAATGGTTGTCATTTTACATAGCATGCAGTTTGAAGCTGGATATGCCAGCAGTTTATCTTCTACTCTTTAAGGTAATAGTGGAACGGTGTGAATTCCCTGAGCTCACACACAGCGGTGGAGCAGGCTCGGGGGCTGGATAGTGGTTCTCAAACAGGCTGATGACAAGGATATGCATCTCTGAGATTTAAAATTTGCTATTTATCATTCACAAGGTAGACAATCTCCATAATTGAGGACTGGTAGGAGGAGGAGTGTTTCCTTAGCAGGTTTTATAGAAATTTAATTTGTGCTAAGTGTCTCATTTTCCATGTGCCGATGCATATTTAACCACACAGCTTCATTATCACCTCTGTCCAGACGCTTCCCCTCCATGAAGCATCAGATCCTCAGCTCAGGTCCTGTAGTTCTAATTACTCACATGAGTTTTTCTCTTGGGCTATAAGATTATTTAGTCTGACTCCCTCTTATTAAGACCAAGGAAGCTGAGGACCAGAGACCTAGCGTGGCTTTAGCAAAGTCCTTCAACCAGCAGGAACTGGACAGGATGTCAGATCACAAACTTCCTCACACAGAGAAGATGCTCTGTCCACAATGCTGACGGAAGACTTGACATCACTTCACACCCAATGTGATTACAACCCAATTCAGGATCTTCCAAGCCCGGGTCCTCCTCCTGAACTTTCCATTTCTGTGAAGTGGAAGCTCCAAGAAGACAGGGCTCACAGATTTATATTGATATATCTTACTCCCTGCTGTTTTCCCCAGAACTAGCACTTAGAAGGCACTCAAAAAATAGTTTGATGGATGTGTGAATGAATGATTATGAGAATTTGCCATCATTCTCTGTATTGTCTGAACTTGGAACTAATTGTTTTTCACTTCTTTTTCCATGGCCTCTAATAACTCACTGACCGCCAAGCTCTGTTGATTTTGTCCCCAGGGACTGCTTACTTTGGCCTCTTTCTCCACTTCCTGCTGCTCTCTCCCAAGAGAGAGTGTGAGAGAGAGATACGAGCCTGAACCCTCACATTGGACTACAGACTCATCTCCTGCCCCGACCTTTCCTTCTGCTACCTCCTCCTGTCCTCGGTTCCTCTTCCAGAATAAATGTCTTCACCATGATCTGTCCCAGGGCAAAAGCCATCCACATTCTCAGTGCCTACATCTAAAGCCCATGCTCCTCGCAGTCAAGGCTCTCCAGCAACCGGCTTCCACCTCTCTTTCTAACCCAATCACACACTCTTCTGCCCCAGATCCCTCCACTCCCATGAGATGCCTCTGCTGGAAACACATCTTATACAGTTTCGCCTTCACACTTTGCACGTATTATCTTTATTAGTTTGTGAATTCTAACCACCATTCAGGCCCAGCTACAGTCTTTACTATTGTAACAAAGGAATACAGCAGCAACAGTAGTTAGAACTTTCTAAATGCCTTCCATGCACCAAGGGTAGGACTAAGTTATTCATATGCATTATTTTATTAACCTCTGCAAAAAACCCTAGAGGTAAGTCCAACTATTATCCTCATTTTATATAGCAGAAACCTAGGCTTAGAAGTGTCAAGTAATGTACTTAACATCACAAACTTAGAACCTAGAACACATGGAATTCATACATACTTCTATCAGACTGCCAAAACTATGCTTCTAACCACTAGGCTACATTGCCTAAAGCTGTCTGTTCCTTCTGAGCTCTGACAGCCCCTCATTATGTATAGCTACCCATTAGCCAACTTTCATGTTGATTGGTACTTTACTAAACATTTTCTTGTATGTACATGATTCTTGTCCCCAGTTACACTATAAGCTACTGGAGAACATGAATTGTACCTCTGGGGCCTTTTGGGTCCTGCATGACAAGTGCCTGCTGACTGAACTGATTAGAGGTACACAGTACTCAATTCCCCTTAGGTGTTTTTGGTTAATTCATCCCTTAGGCAGTGAGTTCACTCCCCTTTCCTTCTTCTCCCAAGCCCAGCTGCTAGTAGTGAGTATAAACAAAGAGAAGACCCTCACTGAGTTCAGGATCCTGAGTAATACACATTTGCATGGCTTAGAGGGTGGGCTGATGGTGGGTGCTGGAGTGACTTAGGAGTCTGGGTTTGTAGATTCTTGAACCTTTTAAGTCCTGAGGGCTTTGCGTAGTTAGAGATATTATAAGGGGGGAGAAGAGACCCTGTAAAACAAAATCTGAGAAACCCTAGCAACTATTAAGAACAATTGTGGGATTTATTCACTTTCTTAACCAAAAACATAGTTGGTAATTAACTGTGCAGCCCTGGTTATACATCACTACAATATGTTCTTTTTGGTTAATGGATCCATTTAAAATTAGTGTCATGAGATCTGACCGATATATCACTTTATATACACAAAATGTTCTTTTGGGGTTCAACCATCAGAAAGCTGGTTGACCTTGAGTTAGTCACTGCCCCTCTCTGGGCCTCCATTTTCTCGCATCCTGACATTCTGGCAGGCTAATTAACATAGCTGTTTTTGGTTCATGTGAACAGTCTTGAGTTCTTGGAATGCATGGAACGAAATGCTAGAAAAGCACTCTGAAATGTTAAAAGTGCCAGTTCAGGATGAGAGAAGATCTCTCATTATTTATTTAGTGGTTTTGAAGGTTTGGCTTTTCTGTATCTTGTTTTCTCAGGAAGATATAAACTCAGGAGACTATTTCTTGCGAGAAGCCTACACCTGTCCTGCAAAGGAACTCCCATTCTTTGTGGGTGTGGCTGCTCCACCCCACCCTCTCCTGCTCTTGGGAAAACACCCTCAGAAGCAGCAGTGGGCGGCCTCCTTGTCCTCAAGCCCCTTGTGAAGTCCTCTCTGCTTCTCTGTTCCCTCCACCCACCCCCAGAGACGCCTCTGCCCTCTTGCGTGCTTTGCATGTTAAACACCAAAAGCTTTCCGCTAAGTCCACGGGGGAGGCAGATAACCTGCATCTGGAAGCCATCACCAGCTGCCTTCAGTGTGCCAGTAAACTAAAACCCCTGCATTCATTATAGGGAAAAGTGACAATGTCTTTTTTTTAAGCCTCCCTTAAGATGGCTCAAATTGAATCTGGGGCTGCAGAGAAGGCTGCTGGGCAGAAGTGCTTGCTCAGCCAAACCAGACCTTCTTCCCTACCCCCTCTCCAAAAGCATGTTCTGACCCCATGGGCACAATGATTTAGGCAGAAAATTCAAGGCATAGTCCTTGTAGGGGCCCAGGAGTCACGAATAAGGGGTCAGTAGGAGAAGCCAGGTAGGAAATTGTCAAAGTTCAAAAATGTCATGCTGGAACAGTCCTGCGCTTGACTATAGTGACAGCTGCAAGAATCTGCACGTGATGAAATGACACAGAACTACCCATGCCTGCGCTCACACAGGCGTATACAAGTGAGCACACGTGGAGCTGTGAAATCTGAAGTCTAAGGTCTGTGGATTGTACCAATGCCAGTTTCCTAGTGTTGATACTGTACTGTGGTTATGTCAGATGCTACCATTGGAGGAAACTAGTACCCGGACTTGTCTACTATTTTTTGAAACTTCCTGCGAATCAAAAATCATTTCAAAATAAAAAGTATTAAAAAAAAATCCTAGGGCAGTGGAAGTGGATCTGGCTATGTCTCCCCAACTTCCTGGGATGTAAGTCCCCACGCTCTCTCTCAGGAGCCGATGATGAGCCTATTAATAAGAGAGCTTCAGCACCCTCATCGTCAAGGTTCCAATTGATTGACCACATACTATGTATGACGCACTAAGATATTTCTTCCTTTTGAACACTTTCTCATTTGCACAAAACATGCCCACAAGGTTAACATCCCCATTTTACGGTAGATGATAATGATGCTGGGCAAAGCTGGCTTGCACCAAGGCTCTGTAGGGCCAGGCTCTAACTCAGCAGGCACTGAGGCGCCAATGCTCATATCTGGGGATGACTAACCGGCAAAGCACAGGTTTCTGTGACACTATTGTGGCATCCAACGTGTGTTCCCTAGAAATCACTCGAGCACAGCCCTCAATCTCATCTCTGAAGCCACCTGGACCACCCTCCTGTCCCATCCCTCACCCTCACTCTGGTCAGAGAGCCCAAGTTAGCCACAGCTGTAGTGAAGCAAGGAAAACATCACTTACAGGTTCTTCACATCGGTGATGCCGCGGAACGCCTTCCTCGGGATCCCCTGGATCTGGTTTTCACTCAAATCTCTAAACAAGAAGAGAAGAGGCACACTGCGTTAAAGACCCAGGCTGTCTTGATCTGCATCTCATTAAATGATAACAATCCCCCCCCACCCAGGCTGCTGCCTCTGCGGTCAGAGTGTATGGGGGCTGTTTGGTCTCAGGCCCCAGGCTGCTACAAGCATTCACATTGTTCTTCAAGTGATGGCCTTTGCTGAAATGGTTACCAGGCGGAGCGGCTCGCCTCCAGGGCGGGCTCTGTGGGTGGTCTCGCACCTCCAGGCCACGAGCCAAGATGCTGGGTTATTTGTTGCACATACTGAACCCAATTCTCTGTTTTCCCACCTCCCGGAGACAACCCCTGCCCCCATCCCCCAACCCCCACACGGCGTTCCTCCCCCACAGTGGGGTCAACGCCGCTCAATCTCCCATCTCTCAGGGCTGTCCTCTGCTGCTCAGGACAATCTGCCTTTGTCACAGGGGATTGGAACAGAGCCTGCCCATTCTGATTTTCTGATGGGGGATGACCACTTCAGCTTACTCTAGAGTCCCAGAGATTCCTGGGGGCCCCTGAGATCTTCTTAGTGACAGGCACGATAATTTCGAATTGCACTTCCACAGATCCATGCAAAGTAGGGGTGCCACATGCACCTCATCTAGCATTAAGCAGTGCCAGTAAGTTGCTTTGAGGAGGGTAAGGGATAGTGTCAGGTCCCACAGCTGCCTAAACCTAAGTCCCCAGGCTGTAAGCATTCCCAAAGCCTTATTTCCTTTCTAAGAAAGATACGGGCTTTGTTTATTTTGTTTCCCACTTTTAGTTTTTGCTAGACCAAACATGTGCACTTGTTTTCACTCAGAACTCAGGCCTGCTTGGATCTCAACGAGTAATCAATCTGTAAAGACCGACCCATCAGGCCTCCAGAGCGTGCAAACTGGCCCTGCAAAACACTCATGCCAGGCTTCCTTCCTGGCTGGTCCCGCACAGCCACGGGCTGCAGAAGCCTCTCTGAGGACTATGGCAGGGTTCGGGGGCACAGAGCCAGGGTCTAGGGACACAATGAGCTCTTTACACTTTCTCCAGATATAAAAGGTCTCTCTCTCTCTCTGACACACACACACACACACTGCTATACATACACATTATTTTTTAAAAGAACACCCGAAAAACCCTCAAATATTAAGGTAAAAAAAATTAACGTCGCAGATCTAACTACTGTTACCAATTACGAGTTATATATATATAAAATTCCACTGATATGACCTCATAATATACAGTCTATTATAACCTATTATTTTTGCTTGCTATATTGAGAACATCTGTCCCTGTCATTAATAGCTCATTGATATCAACATTTTTAATGGCTGTATATCGTCCAATTGTATGAGTGGCTATATGGGTCCCAAACTGTTGGGTAGGCGTTTATTTATTTGCTATTTAAAGAAAACACTAGGGTGAATTTCTCTGCATGCACATTTTGGGGACACTTGTCTAACTATCTCCTTGGTACAGGGTCCTAGAAGGAGAACCTGCTGGTCACAGGTTAAATGGGTCCTGAGTTGACCTATGGACAGATTGTACCTGTGGACACTCCATGCTGATTTTCCAAGGGCACCTAATCAAAAGCTTTAGATGACTCCAGTTATGTTTGGCAGGAGAGATCAGACGACTGCCCTCCATTAAAATCTGCGCAGTCTAAATGAACATTTTGCAAAGGGGCAGGAGGGAAAAGAGGAAGCAGATAAGAGGTGTCCGCTTTTATCTGATCTCCCATCCCCTGCTGAGACAAGCCATGTGCTCTGAGCAGCTAGCTAAAACGAAACTTGGCGATCATCTGGGGCCACTTTTAGGCCCACAAAACAAGGCTCAGACTTGGGGTACAGTGCAGGTGTGAGTACTAGTGGCTTCTGGGGCTGAATAACAGGGCGCTCCCCATCTCAAATCCAGTTTCCTCTGTCTGCAACCGATGTAAGTAAATTCAGACGCACAATGAGCCCTGTCTCAGGCTCCCCCAGCCAGGCCTGATTCAATGAGCAGGGCTCCAGCCTGGAGTCGGGGCGCTGAACAAAGCCCACGATGACAGCAGAGGTCAGGCGGTGTCACCAAGGCCACTCAGCTGCTCTCCATCAGCCTCCGGAGCAGGGGCCCAGGTCCTGTCATCCCACTAATGCAATTTCCACCAGGCATCTGGGCAGCACCCGAGGCTCTGGCAGTCACAATGAGTCTGGTCTTTTCTGCCAAATAAAGCTGGTCTGTAGGCCACTGAGCCTTTGCCCACTACCCTCCCAGGCTTGGCTGCTCTCTCTGGTGGCTCTGGAAGATGAGCCCCAGTCACACTTTTGGAAAATGGTTGATGATCAAAATCAGAGGCAGGGGAAGCAAACAGGAGAGAGGTTTAGAGCTGTCGGCTTGAACCACAGCTGGAAGCTGGATGAGGGGGCATGTGTTCCAGTAATGCACTAACCTTGTTTGAGTAGACAACATCCCAAAATACACTGGGAGGAGTAGCAGTCGTATACAGGTTCTGGTTTGCGATATGGTGGGATAAGGAGAGGAGAGCGATATTTAAGTAGAAAAATCTGGCCGTGTTGCTGGGAGACCTCCCACACAGGCAAAATCCTGCACTTGGGTGGGGCAGCGCTTTGGTTTCTGTTCACTATTTTCTTGCTGTAAATATAACCAGCCTTGCTCCTACTTTACGGAGCCCAGTTAAAACACAGCTTTCTTCCCATCTCCCTGTCACTGCTTTCCTCCTCTACCAATTGAGCAAAACAGTAGATTGTAGGGAATTTATCTGTTCCCCATGACAATCTGCTTGTAGATTTTATTAATTTTATTATCCATTGAGCCTCTCTTCTCCGGCTAACAATACTGCTGCCATCCATCTGCAGGACTGTATATTGATTTCATAAATACCTCCAGTGGGCTGACAAACTGACAGCTTTAATGGTGTTACTGATGGGGCGTGGAGGAGGGTTCAGGGCTGGGCGCTTCATTTTCGGTAACGGTCCCTTCACAATTATCGCAGGGCCTTTGTGAGAATTCCTAATAGTGTGTTTATCTCAGCGTGGTGCCAGAGCATGGAGCTATTGTTAAGTACTATCCTTGAGAGAGACAAGAGCCACCATTTTCCACTGACACTTAAATAAAAATAACAAAATCTATCCACAATGCCCAAGAGCCTAGCGCTGGCCAATTGCCTGTTGGGGTTTTAGTGTCTCCCCTTTCACGAGGGAAGCAGCTCAGGGCTGAGGAGGGCAGAAATGCTCAGAAGTGACCTGAGAAGGGGATTTTTGTTTTTCTAAACACTAGAAGACAGGTATGAGACTGGAGTAGGGTGCAGGAGTGGGAGGTGTGCTGGATTTTTCTGGGTAAGTAAAGGAAGATGGCTGGTGGGAAAGGCTTTCTTGGTTGGGGAGTAGGGCTAGGAATTGGGATGCCTTTTTAAATAATTAGGGCTCTGAGAGAAAAGGAGAACTGCATTAGCTAAAGTGCATTTTCCAGCTTCCGGAAAATGATTAACCGACTGATTATTCCATCCAAAAACACAAGACCAAAGAGGACTTATTAAGGAGACAGTAAGTCAAATAGGAGTTGGCAAGAACCAATATATCCCCCTTCCAGCCACCCTCCCCCCTTTTTAATTTGCTAAAATGCTTTGGACACAGATTAACTTTCTTCGCAAATTTATTATTGCTTCATCTACCTTGAAATGGGAACTGCAGACACTTTGATAAATGGATTGAAAGGCTGTCTAGTTCCAGTGGAGCTTTTGAAATGCTTCCTGGGGCTCTCCCTGCAATGTCAGGCATGCTTTGTTCTCGGAGGAGCAGAGAATGACGGTTCCCACCTTCACCGCTACCCCTGCAAGACTAGGAGCAGGAACATGTTCTCCTCTTTGCCCTGCTGGGGACAATGCACTTGTCTTGGTCACATTCATGCTACCAGGAAATCCTGTCTGTGTTAAATGGCAGTTTCTGGAGGGAATCTGATCCTAGATGCCACTCCCAAATTAATTCCGAAGCTATGAAGTGGGGTTTGGAAGTTCCTCAAAACTTGGAGATTTCTTGTTTCCGAAGTGGGTGGGGCTACTTATGAGCTGTATGATCATTCAAGTTACTAAAATGCTCTTTGCCTCAGTTTCCCCATCTTTACAGTAGGGTTGTTAGTTTTACCAACCTCATCAGTTAGTTGTGAGAGCGAAATGATTACATGTAGAGCACCGTGTGGAATCATTTGCACGTTAGTTGTGTGAATCTGGTCAGCTGCATGACTCTGTCTCACATCTCCAACTGTCAAACGGGACTGCTTTCCTAAGTCATATGGATACTGTGCCCAGAAATATCACAGTCCCACCTGGAAGTTTATACAGGTGCCATTATGACTTATTAGACTACAGCTTGTAGTGCTCTGCAGAGCACTCTGCACAGCACCTAGAACACTGTAGGCACTCAATGAATAGCTGCATTTCCTTTTTGTAATTTCCTCCCATTTAGCACTGGATTGACATTGCTGAAAACGTCCTTTTTCAGCACCCCCAGGACATATGCCTTCAACTCTACAAAGAATAAAATACATAAATGTTGCTGTACTCTTTCCATAGAATCTGAGGGAGGGGTTAAAGTTTCTCTCCTCTATCATCTAGACAGGGGTAGCCATGTTTGATTCTACATTCTTTTGGATAAAACGAGAGCTGGATTCAGAAATAAAAGGTCTGTCTTATGTTGGGTTCTCTCAGAAACAGACACCGAGCCAAGGACATGGGGGTTAAGTGATTGATTAATGAAGTGCTCCCAGGAGAGACCAGCGAGGATGGAAACCAAACGGAAAAGGCAAATAAAAGTACAATCAGGTGAAGTCTTGGCCTTAGCCCAATACGATGGGGAACTCCTGTCTCTGAGCAAGGAAGCTGGGCTTTTGCAGCCCTGCATCAGACAGTCCTTGGTTAGGGACCACTCAAGAGAAATGTAAACTCCCAGGCTCTGCCTGCCCTCCATGAATGCTGGGCATGGTGACTCCAGCAACCCGAGGACAGATTGCTGAAGATGTTCCCAGCTAGAAGACTTTAGCAGTGAAGTTCAAAGAAGCAGGTGATAGGACCCAGTAGCAATAGAAGGAACCCAAGGGGATCCACCCCAAAGTATTCCTAAGAAGTCTTTGGGGATAGTTCTGAATCTACAAGTCCTCAGCAGATTAAAATATCACTCTCAAAAGACGGCATATCTAGGACCACAGATCAAGAGGCTACATGGGAAACGAACCGACCAAAGAATGTGGGAACAACCCCACCCGGCATCTGATGAGGTTTATACTTCTTTGTCTCCCTCTTCAGTCCCTCTGCACTGAGACCAAGGTGGTGCCTTTTCAGTAACATTAAAAAAAATTCCATCAACTCTTGCTTAGTTAGGCTAAAATAGGGGATGATCTTAAAAGCATTTATGTTGGGAACCATTATTGGATTTGGGATCAGGGCAGTGGATTACCATTCTGATTCTCTTTGGCCTGAATATGTATTAAAATTACTTTCACATTCTCTGCCTAGTAGGAGGAAACCTGCCCATTGGTGCATTCAGTATCAATCAAAGCTCATTTAGGGATTTAAAAAATTTTGACGGATAATCTACGAATCTAAAATTTCCTGTACTCTCAATACTACCATCTTACATAAAGCTGCACTCTTTGCTCCTGCCCCCTGAACCCCAACTTTCTAATGTATAGTAACCCGGTGACACATCGCTCTGTGCTAGGAACTAAAGGGAAAGACACTGTTTTGCTTACTTTATTTTATACAGCAGGAGGGACAAACATGCCGGAAAAATTATCCCCTGGGGATTCTACAATGTGGACTTCAGGGAGGATTTATCTTAATAGGTACATCTCTTCTGCAGGCAATTTATCTTAATAAGAAAGATTATATGTTTGCAGTTGGGTCACTGTCAAAATCAAATGAGCACCAAGCATATGTCCCAGCTAAGCCCTGGTACCTCCAGCTGGGTGTCTAGTCAATGGCAGCCTTTGTCTGGGGAAGATTACAATGGAGTAACTGACTCATTTCCTGTAAGAACTGCCACCTATCTCAGGGATCCAGGGAATCAAAGTATCAATGGGGGACAAAAAAACGCCAATTATTTCCCACTGCTCCAGTTGTGTTTCTGAATATTTCATTGCAGTCAGAGTTTACTTTCCGTGTTCCCTTGATGTTAAAAAGTTACTGGATGAAGGATATCAATAAAAGCTCCTTCTGCAATCCTTTCCCTCACAGATTCATCAGAAAAGTCCTGGCCATGGCATTCCGATGTTTAATACTGATGGATTAAGTGTCAGCTCAGACGCTCATTTCCCTCAAAAATGAATTGAATACCTACTATGTGTTCCACTATGGTTGAAGTTGAGATAGAAAAGTGGATAGTCCTAAGTTTCTGTCCTCCTGCAGTTTACATCCTTATTTATCCCAGATACAAAGAAAGACCCCCTTATTTTTACAGATCTAAAATAAACATCTAGACACCTCAAAAAGTAAGAGCAAGGATGGGTGGCAGCTCATGCCTGTAATCCCAGCACTTTGGGAGGCTGAGGCGGGTGGATCACTAGCGTCAGGATTTCGAGACCAGCCTCGCCCACATGGTGAAACACCAACTCTACTAAAAATACAAAAATTAGCCAGGCGTGGTGGTGGGCACCTGTAATCCCAGCTACTTGGGAGGCTAAGGCAGGAGAATGACTTGAACCCGGGAGAGGGCGGTTGCAGTGAGCAGAGGTCGCGCCACTGCACCTCAGCCTGGGCGACAAGCAAGACTCCATCTAAAAAAAAAAAAAGAGAGAGCACCAGTTTCACTGTTTCTTCCTTTTTATCCAGAAGAAAGCCTGTCTCTAAACTCACACTACGGATTGCTCCCAACCAAGCAAAAGATTTTACAGTTTATTTTAGTCAGGGCCCAAAATCTTTTTAAATTTTTGGAAGGAAAAGAGAGAGAGATGCCAATCTGAATCACCAGGACTCACAGGCAATGCAGGCTTGTTTCATCAGGTACTTTGGTTTTACCTTTCAAGGTGGACAGTTTGAGAAAAATCAGAACAGCACAAAGATATTATCAAGAATTGGGATGGTACTGCGCTGTTGTTGTCATAGAATAATTTTCTGATCAGATAGACCATGAACCCTGCTATGAGAACAAAATACACATTCATTCCTGTTAATTTTTAAAAATTTAAAGTGAGAATAGGATGTTTTCTTTCATTTATGTCTTTAACTTTGAGATACATACTGAAATAAGAATAAAATGATCTCTAAGTTTTGCTTCAAAATAATATAGGAGAGAAAGAAGTGGTAGAAGAATAGATGAAGCAAGGTTGGCCATGGGTTGATTCTTATTGGAACTTGGCGATAAGTACAAGAGAGTTTCATTTATCATCTAAGCTTTGCTTTTATGTATGTGTGACATTTTCCATAATAAAAAAAGCATGCAGATTCCTGGGGTCCATCCCAGACCTACTGAATCAGAAACCCTAAGGATGGGCTTGAGTCTAATTTTAAACAAGTTTGAGAACCATGGGTGGAATGATGATTGCATCAGATTAGGTGCTGAGTTCACATCCCGGTTCTGCTGCTCAACATGCTGTGTGTCTTTAAGAGCACCAGTTCAATTCTCTGAACCTCAACTTGCACTTCTAAGAAACTGGGATAGGCATCAGAGATAATGGACAAGCGAGTGCTTTCTAAACTCTAATGCAGTATATAATGCAAATTCCTATCTTCATGTTCTAGCACGAAGTTCACAAATTTAGCATCCTACTACCTTAAATGTTAAAGTCTAATTTTAGGGAAAATTTTGGGAGCAGGATGCAAAGGTCTCCTGTGTCTCAGACATGAGACTGCTGATGTTGGGCAAAATGCCTGTGGGATAGGCAGAGGCACAGGAGAAGGCTGAAGTGGGGAGAATGATGACATTTAATCCATATTTCAGAAAGCCACTCAGGAGCCCGGGGAGGCTGACCTAGAAGGGTAAGAGTCCATGGATGGTTACACCCTCCCCTGGGAGCCAGAGACGTGGCAGAAGAAAACCAAGCACTTTGTCCTTGGACTCCTTCAAGCTTGGAGGGGAGACTGGTTGCTGGGATTAGGACATTCCTGGTACGGCCTCACAGACCAGGGATTCCCTACAGTTTTCTAGGAAGGCTGAAATCTGGGAGAAATCACTAGAGGGCGGGTGATGAGCAGGGCTGAGCAGCCAGGCTGAGAAACTGTCCTGGAGCTGTGACTGAGGATGAAGGCCTGAGGTCCAAGCACTGTGGAGATAAGATGCTTGGTCCCAGGGCAGCATTCTGACCAAAGGGAAAAAGGAAAAGAACCTGTTAGGCTGCAAGCTTCTACAAAATGCTACAGATCGAGTTGAGGTTACAGGTTTGCTCTGTGACTAGTTACCAATGGGAGTGCCTGTTTTGTCTCTTTCTGGGCAGGTGTTCCAAAGATTGCACACTCAAATGCTTCAGGGTGTGCAGATAAAGTAAATGAGGAAGAAGTCAGGCTGCATGTAGACAACAGGAATAGTCAGAAAGTGAGCTGGGGATGTTATTTCAACAAAATCAAAACCAAATAACTCTCTGTGCCGGCCAATTGGATGCTTCACCCTGGGAAGAACTTGACCTGCAGGCTCAGATTTGTGACCAGTGAGGATGCAGAGACTGTTACCTCCTCAGAGGCGATCTGCTAATTCTAGAATGGCACTGTCCCATGGAAATATATCATAAGCCAGGAATGCAATTTAAAATTTTCTATTAGCCACATTAAAAACAGTAAACAGTTGAAATTAATTTTAATATGATATTTAACTCAATATATCCAAAAGATTGCCATTTCAAGATGTAATCAATATAAATGTTTACTAATGAGATGCTTTGCATTCCTTTTTTCATTCCAAGTCTTTAAAGTCTGATGTGTATTTTACACACACCTCAGTCTGGACTGGCCACATTCTGAGTGCTCAGAGTGCTGGATCACACATGGCTAGTGCCTACTGTATTGGACAGTAAGTTGTTTTTTTTTTTTTTTTTTTTTTGAGACAGAGTCTCGCTCTGTCGCCCAGGCTGGAGTGCAGTGGCGCAATCTCAGCTCACTGCAAGCTCTGCCTCCCAGGTTCACACCATTCTCCTGCCTTAGCCTCCCAAGTAGCTGGGACTACAGGCGCCCGCCACCATGCCCGGCTAATTTTTTGTATTTTTAGTAGAGACGGGGTTTCACTGTGTTAGCCAGGATGGTCTCGATCTCCTGACCTCGTGATCTGCCCGCCTTGGCCTCCCAAAGTGCTGGGATTACAGGCGTGAGCCACCGCGCCCGGCCAACAGTAAGTTTTAGAATAAGGAACTTGATGCTGTAGCTACGTGGCATCTCATTGCCAAAGGAGGGAAAAAGTCTTCAGATGTTGGAACCAATCAAAGGAGCCCGATACAAGACTGCTTGGGGGGTCTGAGTATACAGATAGGAAATGTGGAGGAAAATCAGTTAAGGTTGAAAGCCCTGAATCCAGGGCAGCGAGCCATGGTTTAGAATATTCCATTCATTCAGCCATTCCTCCTGTGAACAGATACCACTTTGCAGGCATAGGATTTAATCTGAGTTTTTCCAAACCACCACTCTTCCAGGGCTATCAGGGTTAACCGATGCTTCCAGTCCAAACAGAACCTTTCTTCACTTAATTATCATATGCAACTCCAACTAAGTCTCTTTGTGTTCATGAAACAGCATTATAATTGACTGATCATCTCCAGCAAATGGGACAGAGGCTGAGCTTCTCAACAGCTCACTAATCCCTGGGATTATCTCAATTTAGCGACAAGGCAGTTAGTTACATTAGGTGGGATTGGGGAGCTCTCATTATCAGCCCAATTATGCCCTCTGTTCTGGTCCAGGCTTCCCTGTGTCACTAAGTGGTCTAGGAAATATCAGTGGGATTCCAACCACAGGCGTCTGATTCCACAGTCCGCACACACCTCATTATATACGCTTCAAGGGGTACAACTGCGATTTTGGTGTCTTCGCATTGTATGCAGATATCTGGTTCTGAAAATCATCTGATTGTAAAGATCTAATTAAGTACCTGAGATAGTCTCCTGCCAATTTTGGACCCAACGAGAAGTTCTGGTTTAATTTATCAACCTTGGTTGGGTGTGGACAGGGAGCTTGTTCACCTGATTCAAAAGGATGGAGACTGGCATTTTGTTTGTTTCTTATTGTTTGAAGCTATGTGTCTGCCCAGTGGGGTTTGGGAAAGGGAACCCATTTCTATACAATCTATCCTCCTCTGAGGCTGACATACTGGTCCCCACCCCCTCTGTCCCTCTTCCTTGGCAGCCATCAGAGGCTTTCATCCCTAATTTGATTGTCGTAGCTAACACTGTCAATCTGAAATCCAGTAGCATGTCTAATGCTGGCTGGACAAGGGGAAGGCAGGGGGAGGAGAGGGGGAGGCAAATTCATCTCGAGAAGTAGCTTTATGTAAATCGATCCTTTGGCCCGAAAGCTGGAGCCAAGCATTTGCTGATTAATTGGAGAGGCGTCCTTGTTCCCGTGTCTTCTTTGGAGAGATGGCCCAAATTGAGTCCTCTCTTCTTCACAAAGACATTCCCATGCCAAAAAGCTTTTGCAATTAGGAGATGAAATCTTGTGAGTGAGGGGGAGGTGGCAGGGGCGGGGGAGCGTTTATGAAATTGTTCTGAAATGAAGTGTGTGCATTTGGCCTGCTCTGTGATTAATTGCTGACCTGGGCACCCTCATTTGCCTCCTAGTCTGTGGCCTGATAGCCTAGGTTCAGAGGCATAGTACCCCGTAGGTGAAGATCTACTTATGTGATAATTAGCAAAAATTGAGGGGATGGGGGGTGTGCTTCTAACATGTTTTTCTTAAATTTATATTCTCAGTTACCACTTGGGCCCATTTCTGTTGGTGTCAGGAAGGAGGAGAGTGAGGTGAGGCTGATTGATTCAACCTCTTTTCTACATCCTCTTATCTTTTCCTGAAAAAGAAAGCTCAAATAAAATGGTAGGTCATCCACCAAGGTGGTCCTTTTTAACTCAGTAACTTGTCCCAGGGCCCTGTCAAATTTGACTTTATCAAAAAACCTAAAGGCGGAGTAGCTACCTGGGCACAGGAAAGAGTGAGTTTGGTTCTGGAAAGGTTGCTGGTTGCTTCACCATGCCGACTATGGGGAGGTTGGCAATGTGGTGTTTTATCATGGCTCTCTGACTAAATTATTAGCTTCGTGTAGGCAGGAGTGTTTGCTCAGCATGAGGCCTGATGCACACAGCTTTAAAAAATTTAAGTGGACAAAAAAAATAAGTGAACATGATTTTATGCCATTGCTTGGTCCATGGATGACTGAGAATACATCTCAAGCTATGGGAATCTTTTTTTTCCCCCAAGTCCAGTTTGTCCCTTTGGATTACAAAGAGGTCTGGCTGTCCTCCTCCATCCTTCTACCTCTACAACCCTGGTGGCATATCATGCTTGAGAACTAATGCTCCTAGAACAGGCTTGTGAACTAAGGAGCCACAGATAAAGCCTTTGACGGGGAAAGGTTTGGTGAGCTAACCTGAGGCGTGGGAATGAGCAGTTACAGTGGGAAGGTAGGCAAAGTGGACAGATAACTTGATTTTTCGGAATACAGATTAAACCTGGCCTGAGAGGGTACAATAGATCTGGAAAATGCATTCAGTCCAGAAAAGGGCTGTGTGCCTGACAGTGTTTCATCTCCAAGAACAACTTCTCCCCTCCTCCTTTCTGAATTCTGGCACTCATAGAGATTAGGATAATATAGATAATGAAACTCAGATACAGAAGGAGATACTTTAAGGAACAGCCTCCAGGAGATGTTAGAAGAGGGTCATTGGCAGTGAGGAAGTTCTGATGATCTTTGGGATAATCTACACTGTGATCTGACTCCTTCCAGGCAAATTGTCTAAAAGCTCTGGAAACCCTCCCAGAGGCTGAAGATGTACAGAAATAAAGTTGGGGGTGATAGTGAGGTGAGGAGGTGAGAAAAAGAGAAGTCAGCAGGCTAAGGCACTGTAGTTTGGGAGAAGTTGAAGCCACTTCCTAGTGTCTACCCCACTGTAACCTTAAATGTTCAGCTTGATCATGAGGAAAGGATTCTTTGAACATTGCTCTGGATCTGACTAACCCTAACACTCTTTGTGATATGGCACTAGAGTTCCTCTTATGTGGCTCACTCTGTTCCACTGAGGAAACATGAACATGCCAGGGCAGGGTGGGGAGGGGCTGTGCCTGGGCTGTGGCTGCCCAGAGGTTGGAGTTTGGCAGGCAGCACTGCAGCTCAAGGACACGGGGCTTGTATATGCCTGTGCTTTCTTGTAACTTTTCAGAAGACCATTAAACAAGTGAAACCTCAATGGTAGAGGTGAGATGCTATCCTGGGGCCATTTGCTGATAAAATCAATATGCTTCAGAAAGGCTCAAAATTATCTTCCACCAAAGCAGGAAAGCAATGCGGCAAGAGCTCGGCACCCTGAGTTGCAAAGCTGGCCTCCGGAAGTCCAGTAACGGATGAAGTATATAGGAGCTTAAGCCATTAAGCTACGTTAATACTATAGAATGACGTTTCTCATCATGACCCCCTGCACTATTTATTATTCCATTCAAAGCAATTACAGTTATTGCTAATAACTCACACCTGAGGATGTGCTGATATTGACTACAGGAGAATAGATGCTGTTCTCCTGCTTATTTATGTAAAAATGGATGCAGTTCAATAGATTTACACCAAGTTGGAAGTTAACACTAATAATTAATCCCAGACCTGCTTCTGGCCATTAGCCTGAAAGGCTCTAGACAAGGGACATGAGCGCTGGGAGGACCCAATGAACTGCAGAGATGAAATTCATTAGTGACAAATGTAAGACTGCTGCCACTAGTCTCGTGCCAAATACAATCAACTCCCCTGTCCCCAGCAAAGAGAAAAGGACCTCTAAGGTAGGAGGCAGGGGGGCAACTTCTAAAATGCTTCCCTTGTGTTTCTGAGACTGTTCATCCCCTACAGCCCAGGCCATACTTTTCTTGGTAACTCAACTCCTTGCCTTACATGCCTGCTAGAAGTCGTGCCTATGGCCAAGACCCCAGGAGGCAGTGAGGTACCGTAGTGAAGGCACGACTCAGGAGCCTGAAAGACCTTGGTGTGAACTCCAGCTTTGTCACTTGCTTGACTGGGCCTCAGTTTTTGCATCTGTATAATGCGGACCATGAAAATACCTACGTGGGGGAATTATTATAAAATAGTTAATGAATTTCGAGTTCATCGCATGCTGTGTCGCTCATAAAAAGCACTGGATAAGTACCGGTTGTTATCAGTACTTGCATCTGTTCAAGTCAGCATTCAACACTATGAGTAAAAGAAAAACCCTGCCTTCTTGCCCCACAGAATATTACAGAGGAACACTAAAACTGTAAAGCAGCAACTCCAGGTCAAGTTCAATATGAAAGTAGTAATTGGTTTCCACTTGGCCCGTCATGCCTCAAAGCTTTCCTGGGGCCTGCAGGGAGACTCTCTCGTGGAATCTACCACAATCTCCCGAAGATGGCAAAGATGGGAACATAGGTTAAAGCCTCCCAGCCCCTATGAGGCTGGTTGGAAAATGGTCAACTGTGCAGTAATTGCTGTGCAGAGGAGAAGTTGGCAGGAGACTCCCACAAAGAGGAGGGAAAAGAAGCGGGGCCTGAAGGGCGTCGGTGGGACAGTGGGAAGACACTGGGAAGTGGCCCCTGCCCAAGCACAGGATCTGGGCCGAGAGCAGAATGTTGGTCCAGCCACTTCTGTGCAGGCTCAGGGCAAGTCAAAGCACCCTTCTGCCTTCCAAAGGAGGCTGGGGCCTGGGTGAGCTTCAAAGGGGTCCAGAGCCGTGCAGGAAAAGCCATCATTATGCAAGGTGGGAATGGGAGGTTCATTTGTCACCACTAAAACAAATTCCTTAGTTGTGGCTACTCTCTTTGGAGAAGGAAGTCCTCCCAACCCTGTTAAACCTGTCTTGGGGCTTACATTTCAATGAAGCATCATCACCACTAGGGTGACTACAACGTCCCAGGGTGTTAGGCGTTGCAGGTCAACACTAAGAAAACCAGAGGTGGGAATTGAACAATGAGAACTCATGGACACAGGAAGGGGAACATCACACTCCGGGGACTGTTGTGGGGTGGGGGGAGGGGGGAGGGACAGCATTAGGAGATACACCTAATGCTAAATGACGAGTTAATGGGTGCAGGAAATCAACATGGCACATGGATACATATGTAACAAACCTGCACATTGTGCACATGTACCCTAAAACCCTAAAGTATAATAAAAAAAAAAAAAAAAAAAAAAGAAAACCAGAAGACAGTCCCTGGGAGCAGACAAGTGGGGCGACAAGTATGATGTCACCTCTGCAAAGGGACCCAGCTGCTTGAGGCAGGACTCAGTGGACGTCTTTCCTCTTTTCCATCTCCAAACCCCATGGAGGAGGCTGCTCCAGGGGCCAGGGACAGACCAGAAAGTCTGAGTGCTGAGTGGGCTGAGTCCTGAGTGCTGAGGGGCTCTCTGAGTGCTGAGAGGCTGAGTCCATGAATGTGTGATCCCTTTAAAGATAGACAGATATAAAGATGAGAGAGAGAGAGACAGAGAGAGGGAGAGAAAGACGGTTAAAGAGGGAGACTGACACAGTGAGACAGAGACAATAAAACCAGAGAAAGCAAAAGAGAAAAAAAAGTCAGAGACTGAAACACACATACACAGAGACAGTCATTTGACAGAAGAGACCGTGAAAGGAAGAGACACCCAGAGAAAGACACGGATGTGGGGCAAAGAGAAAGAGGATGGAGACAGGTGCATGCACACACACACACGTGCACACACACACACAAGAAGGGACATACAGAAAGAGACAGGCTGAGAGAACAAAAGGGAAAGGCCAAGCAAGGGTGGGGCTGGCAGACAGAGGTTCTTGCAAAAGATCTTAGCATTTGGGCTTCCCCAGGATCTCCTCCTGAGATTCCTCTGGGGATGAGGACGTGCCATCCTCCCTGGACCCTGCACTGAGCTCAGGTCTCTGTGCTTCAGCCCAGCCTTGTCCTCTGAGACACCCCCCACCTTTGCATCCAGCCAGAGGGGAGCTCCCCAGAACAGGGGGAGGTCAGCTGGGGCTTCCCCTAAGCTTCCATCTCTAGCAGCTCCAGTCCTTCCAGTCCTCCTCAGCTCGGAAGCCAGAGACAAGGTTTTGGCAGAGAAAACCTGTGGTTTCAAACTTTTTACATTACAAGGCGAGTTTTTAAAAGCCCCATAAAATTTCAAGGCACATACTTAATGTTCAAATTGCAGAATATATCGATTCCTGCCCATCCTCTAGTATCTTAAGTTTACCCAGAGGACCATTTTATTTAATTAACTTGGTGCTTTATTAATATAAATATTCTCCTATTGATCATAAGAGGGCCTGACAGGCACTCAAGCTGGGTATACATCACCTTCCCTCTGAGCAGCGCCACTTAGAGGAGTGGCTGGCTCGAAATCAAGGACAGTGGCAGGAAGTGGTCCCCTGGGATGTCAGGCACAGATGAATCTATAGCATTTTTATGGAGGGAGACTTTTTTTTTTTTTTTTAAAGATCCAGCTCCTCACTTCTCTTAAAGCAGAAAGCATATGGAAATGAGATATAAAAATGGTCTTGGCTTAGCATATCAATTAAGCATGTCAATACCTTAATTAAATCGTTCAACGAATGAGATTTATACCAATGAATATGTTTTATAGTTATAATAGCTTTTTTGGCCACTGTTCAAAATGTCAAATAAATCGTGAAAAGGGGATTAAAAGAGGACATAATTGACGTTCTGAAATTTAGCCAGTTTTTTCTTCCTTTCTTTTCCTTCATTCATGTGATTTTTGGAGAATGTATATAAAGTAATGGGGCCTATAATGGCTTGGCTTTGTAAGAGTCTTTTTATCCTTCAATTCTAATCCTTCTTATCAACTTTTCTAAGTCTCACACCATTGAACCTGCAAACGCCCTCCCTTTCTTCTGGTCCTTAGAGCTTGCTTTTTAATAACATGCCACCAGAGCTCCCTGGTACACCCACAGAAAGGAGAAACACAGTCTCCGCCCTGAAAAACCCCAAAGAAAACAGGGTATAAGGTTAAAAGACATTATGTGAGAAGGCTATTACCATAACATCCAAACATTTGGGTAAAAGCATTCTTAATCTCTTTTGTAAAAGTCAGGCTAAAAGCATATTTTCTCTAAATGAGTCAAGAAAGTAAATATTCTGGCTTCTCTTTTCTTCTCCTACCCTTTTGCTCTTTCAGCTTTTCTAAATCATTTATTCATCAGTTTATTTCTGTAGACAACCACAATTGTATTCCCTTAAGAACAGAAAACAAAGAGAAGAACTTCTAGACAGGTGCAAACCTAAAAACATAAAAAGTGGGCTGGATCTAGTGGCTTTTACCTGTAATCCCAGCACTGTGGGGGGCTAAGGCAGGAGGATTGCTTGAGGTCAGAAGTTCAAGACTAGCCTAGGTAACACAGGGAAATCCCATCACTACAAAAAATAAAAAAAGAGCCAGGCATGGTGGTGTATGCCTATAGTCCCAGCTACTTGGGAGGCTGAAGCAAGAGGATCACTCAGACCCAGGCGTTTGAGGTTACAATGAGCTATTATCATGCCACTGCACTCCAGCCAGGGTGACAGAGCAAGACCCTGCTTCTTAAAAAAAAAAAAAAAAAACCCACGAAAAGCAAAGATGACAAGTATGTGATGCTGGGCATTTGTACTACTGTTGTGGATCCCTTCCAATAAATCAGAGACAGAATGAATGAAGCTATAAGCATTGCCATGTAGTTTCAGAGTTATTATCTACAGTGATGATTGCAATAAAGAAAAAGAAAGAAAAGAGTACAAATTTCTTTGGGGCCTTCATGCAATATTTCACAAATATATTTAAAATCTTGATTAAACGCTTGAGTTCTAAAATCTTAGCCAGGCCATTGGATGGAACATTGCCCCTAAGTGACATGACAGGAAGCAGGAAGTGGGCACCCCTTGGACTTCTGTGCTCTATGACGTCCCTGAGGCTCTGGCCTATGAGGCTGTGTCTGTGATCTCTCACCCTTTCACCACTAACCCCCTCCCAGTTCCTGAGGAATGGTGGCTCCACACAGAGGCCCTGGGAAAAGAGAAGTGAGAATATTCATTGTCTGTGAATAGACATTTTGCAAAAGAAGGCATACAAATGGCCAGAATATATACCTAAAAACTGCTCAACACCACTAATGCAAATTAAAACCACAATGAGATATCCTACAGCAGTTAGAATGGCTATTACTGAAAAGTCAAAAAATAACAGATGCTGGCAAGGATGCGGAGATAAGGGAGCACTTATACATGGTGAGTAGGAATGTAAATTAGTACAACGTCTATGGAAAACAGTATGGCGATTTCTCAAAGAACTCAAAAACCCATTCAATGCAGCAACCTGTCTATTGGGTATCTACCCAAAAGAAAAGAAATTATTATATAAAAAGACACTTATGGCCAAGTACGGTGGCTTAAGCCTGTAATCCCAGCACTTTGGGAGGCTGAGGTAAGCAGATCACCTGAGCTCAGGAATTTGAGACCAGTCAGGGCAACGTGGTGAAAACTCATCTCTACAGAAAATGTAAAACTTAGCTGGGTGTAGTGGTATGTGCCTGTAGTCCCAGCTACACAAGAGGCGGAGGCAGGAGAATCGATTGAGCCTGGGAGGCAGAGGTTGCGGTGAGCCTAGATTGTGCCTAGATTGCACTCCAGCCTGGGAGACGGGAGTGAAACCCTGTCTCAAACAAAACAAAACAAAACAAAAACAATTGCACTTGTATGCTTATCTTAGCACTAGTCACAATAGCAAAGATATGGAATCAACCTAAGCGTCCATTAATGGATGATTGGATAAAGAAAATGTGGTATATATACACAATGGAATACCATTCAGCCATCAAAAAGAATGAAATCATGTCTTTTGCAGCAACATGGATGGAGCTGGAGGTCATTATTGTAAGTGAAACAAGTCAGACATGGACAAATTTCACAGGTTCTCACTTATAAGTGGAAGCTAAACAACGTGTACACATGGACATAGAGGAGAATGACAATGGAGCCTCAGAAGCGTGAGGGGGTGGAAGGTGGCTGGATGATGAGAAATTACTTAATGGGTACAATGTACGTTACCGGGGTGATGGATATCCTAAAAGCCCTGACTTCACCACCCTGTGATGTATGCATGTAACAAAATTGCAGGCCAGGCGCGGTGGCTCACGCCTGTAATCCTAGAACTTTGGGAGGCCAAGGCAGGAGATCACGAGGTCAGGAGATCCAGAGCATCCTGGCTAACACAGTGAAACCCCGTCTCTACTAAAAATACAAAAACAAAATTAGCTGGGCGTGGTGGCAGGCGCCTGTAGTCCCAGCCACTCAGGAGGCTGAGGCGGGAGAATGACGTGAACCTGGGAGGTGGAGCTTGCAGTGAGCCGAGATCGCACCACTGCACTCCAGCCTGGGTGACAAAGCAAGACTCCATCTCAAAACAAAACAAAATTGCACTTCTATCCCATAAGTTTATACAGATAATAATAATAAAAAGAATCTCCATTCTCAACCCAACAACCCAGTCAGTCCTCCCAGTTTGACTTCCTTTGCTGACACGATGATCTGGCCATGATTAGGGAAGAGGACCAACACCCCAACTATTACTGGAGCCTATTAAAAAGGAAGCATCTTTTTTTCAGAAGCCATAATTCTCAACACATTTTAGAGCTAAAAGATCCAACCATCTTGGTTTACAGATGAGAAAAATGAGGGTCCAAAAGAAAAAGGACTCACCCAAAGTCATATATCCTAGAGCAAGAACACAAGTCCTGACTGTGTGGAACACTCTGATCCTCCCTGTGTGTCTCTCTGCTGTATACAAAGAGGGCAGGGCGTGAGGGAGGTCTGGGTGGAGCAGCTGATCTGGCTAACTAGGCAGCTGCCCTCTCTCCTTGGCTACCTCTTTGCCACATGCCCTGTGACATTTGAATGGACAGTCCTCCTAGCGCTCTGCCCATAGTTTAAATGGATATTCTTTGAGATGGAGTCTCACTCTGTCACCCAGGCTGGAGTGCAGTGGCGCGATCTTGGCTCACTGCAACCTCTGCCTCCCGGGTTCAAGTGATTCTCCTGCCTCAGCCTCCTGAGTAGCTGGGACCATAGGCGTGCACCACCATGCCCAGCTAACTTTTCTATTTTTGGTAGAGACAGGGTTTCACCATTTTGGCCAGGATGGTCTTGATTTCTTGACCTTGTGATCTGCCTGCCTTGGCCTCCCAAAGTGCTAGGATTACAGGTGTGAGCCACCACGCCCGGCCTGAAATGGATAGTCTTTCTAGATCCATGTACCCGTCCATTCATCCAAATATCAGTGAACATTTATTGAACACTGTATGCCAGGCATGGTGTCAGGCAAAAGGGATAGGTGGGGAACATTATAGATCTTTGTTTATAATGCTTATAGAATTGTAGGGAAGATAGACATAAGAAAACAACTGTACAGATGAGCGTTTATACTTTTGTTACGTGCTGTAAAGAAGTACAAGATGTTTGTATGATGGGAATATGCATAATAGGGGAGCTCAATCCATGATAAGCAGTCAGAGGAAGTAAAGCTTAAATGGAGATGTGAAGGAAGAGTAGGAATTATGCAAGGGAAGCGTGTGTGTTAGTGGGGGACTGATGCAGTGGTTCTCAAAGTATGGTCTCTAGACCAGCAGCATTTGCATCATCTGGGAACCTGTTACAAATGAGAAATGCTCAGATCTAATCTCAGCTGTTCTAAATCAGAAGCTCTGGGGTTGGGGCACAACCGCCTGTGCTTTAAATAACCCCACCATGTGACGCTCGTGAGCACCAAAGTTTGAGAATCCACTGGTATAAAGCTTGCTAGGCAGAGGGGACAGTGCACGAGGATTCCGAGGTGGCTGAGCACGTGACATACATGAATTTGAGAAGCAGATGAAGGTGAGTGTGGTTAGCATGGGGCAGGGGAGGCTGTTGAATAAGAATGGGGGTACTGGCTGAGTGAATGAGAATGGGAATAGTGGCTGGTTAGGACAGGAGGCGATTGGCAGATGGGATCATATTTGGATATGATCTGAGGACGAGAAGGAGCCATGGAAGGGTTTCCAGCAGGGGAGGGCATAGTTCTTCATTGACTGTTGATGAGAATCTCTAAGCCAACATCACTCAATCAGCAGACCAACAGGCACAGGTTTTCCTTGTGCTGATTTGAAGAGCCAATTAAAAAATAACTGATATTTCAGCTAATTCATATGTACATGTAAATTTTCATTTAAAAAAGTCACAGACTGGCACTCTCTCACCATAGGCCTCTTCCTCGTTCAGTTCTCTGCAGTGAGGGATAAGCCGTGAGTTTCCACATACACATAGGGCTGGAGATGAAAAGACAAGGAATTCACAAGCAGCCAGGCTTCCTGGGGGTGCAAACCTGGTGTCCCTGGAAGCCAAAAGTTCCTGTTCCAGCACAGTTTTCCCTGTCAGGGCTTTACTTATTTTGGCATTTTCTGATGAGTTATAAACCTCTCAGCACCTGTGTTTCATTAGAGGTGAGAGCTGGATCCCACTCTCCAGATCAGAGGACTGAGGCTTTGCAGCATGATGCCAAGGTCACAGTAAGCCAGGGCAGGACCCCCGACTCACCTGCTCTTTGTTCTACCTGCTCAGGCAAAAAGAGGACACCTGTGGGGGCATGGAGTGAAGGACAGGGCAGCAGGGTCTTCAGGAATGGTCCTTTTGCTGTGCATGCATGGCTGGAACACAAAGGCCTGTCTCTGGCCCTCCCGGAGGGCCTTGCCCATCTTGTTCCTTCCTTCTCCTCTCTGTTATTGTCCCTGACCTCCCACTATGATCCCCCTCTACAATCCATAAAGATCAGAGAATCATGGCGGTCCCTCCCAGCACCTAGTTCACTGGTTTCTGAACTATTATTAAATAACCAAATGCAGAATTGTTTTGTCAAATGGGCATTTCCATAAAACCCTGATGTACAGAAATGATCACATTGAAGCTTCTCTGATCAAAGTGAGGACACTGGGTGGGATGACGGGAACTGAGGTGGTTGAACCCCAGTAGCTTAGAGCACTTTGATGTATTTTGGACCTTATCAACCCCTTCAGTTTACTACTGCAGAGGCTGAGGCACGAGGTAAATACCTTGTGTGTGTGAGGCACTTGGCAAAGTGGGAACTGAAACTGAGGCCCTGTTGCCCCTGTGTCCAGCACCCTCCTCATTCTCACTCCGCTCCCAGAAGTTTAGAGATGTGCTGAGTAGGGGGAGACAATGAAGACTCAAAGTTTTGTTCGCCTGCACTTGCTGACTACCATGCCAACTTGGGGATCACACATTCTGGATTAAAAAAATAAACCTTCGTTTCCCTCCTGGACTTTTCTGCTAAGTTTGCTTCTGGTAGAAGACTGGTGAGAAGGTTCCAGTGGGGGGAAAACCCAAATAGACGAATTCTCCAGTCCTGATAATCAGTCCTTGGGTATTTACAGCAGCAAATCAGCTCCCCTCAGAGGGGCAGTTATAAAATATCAAAGCTTCTGACTCTCCTCTGTGGGGCTAATCCAGAAAACCTTACTTTAGAAATAATAATAACACTCATCTTTAACTACTTACCACGTGCTAGTATGTTTCTAAGTCTTCTGGCATAGCCTTCAATGTCCCTTTCTGAATATAGAAAAAACTCCAAGACTTCACTGCAAAATGCTAATTCCAGCTCTGGGGACAAGAATGACGTCAGGAAGGTAAACTGTTATGGAGATCACACATTTCTGATAGACATGTGTGTGCAATTAGAGAAACCCCAAATGAGGGATCACATCTCTGGTCTCTGGGGGAGGGCAGTTTGTGCCAGTTTCAGCAGCACAAGGATGCCCCAGGCTGCCACAGGAGTTCTAGACATTCCTGGGGTTTTCTCAGTGTTACAAACTCACAGCCTTCTTTACAAAGATGGGGATATCCGGCCGGGTGTGGTGGCTCACGCCTGTAATCCTAGCGCTTTGGGAGGCTGAGGCGGGCAGATTGCCTGAGCTCAGGAGTTCGAGACCAGCCTGGGCAACATAGTAAAACTCCATCTCTACTAAAATAAAAATAAAAATAAAAAATTAGCCGGGCGTGGCAGCATGCACCTGTAGTCCCAGCTACTCGGGAGGCTGAGACAGGCGATTGCTTGAACCCAGGATGCAGAGGTTGCAGTGAGCCGAGATCATGCCACTGCACTCCAGCCTGGGGACAGAGCGAGACTCCATCTCCAAAAAAAAGAAAAAAAAATGGGCATGTCCAAACCCTGCTCATCAACAGGGGTGCACCCATGAAGCGCCATAAGAGCATAATCCCTTTCTATCCTTTTTCCTCCTCCATGTTGCTGGCTGATTGGGTGCAAATGTACCTAGATCCTCCCCAGTCAGAGGGCCTTTCTTTCTTATTTTTATCAACACCTCTATGCTTGCTGGTGCAGCCTTCTTCTTTTGAAAATTGTTTTTTCATTAGCAAGATATCCTTAATATTTTGTTAATCAGAAGGCAAGTTATTCAACAGTAGTGAAGTATGATCATGTATCTGCAAAGAAAAGGCCAGGAAGGTAGTGCGTGATTATCAAATATGAGGAGTCATGGTTCAGGTCTGTACGCAGACTCAGAGAGGTGAACACATCTACCATGTGCTCATCTCAACTTCAAAACATCAGAGGCAGGTACTGCTACTCTGGTTTTACATATATAGACACTACAGCTTAAATGCTAGGCAACTTTCCCTAGGGCACACAGAAAAGCAGTATTGGAATTCCACGTGTTGTCTGCCTCCAGAAACTCGTATACCCCTTGCTGAACCACAGCGTTTCCTTGGAGGAGCCTGGGTTAGCACGCCTGCCCTGCCTTTCCACCATCACCCATTTAGAAAGAAGGACAGATTTAGGCACACGTGGGCACAGAGATGATGTCTAGACTTTTTGACTTTGGAAAGAAGAAGGTGGCATCTGCCTGGTTTAATATTACCAATCGTTCTGGAGTGCTAGGAAGCAAAGCATTAAAGGAGGTGAAAGCGAAAGAGATATGAAGATTTATTGAGGACTCAGCTGGAGCTGTAGAAACAGCAAGTCCTGAACCCTAATCATCAGCAAGCCCGAATTTCCACCCCACATTCCATGGAGTCTGCAAAATAGGGTAGGTAGTGTGTTTTTTCATAAGGAAAAGATCACATTCCTCTCCCTACCTTACCCAATATTTTAATGTTCAAGAAAGGAAAGAAGAATGAAAAGAAAATCTGAACATACTGTACTACGCTATTATACTTAAAAATACAGTAAGGATTAAAACTGCCAGACCAAATTAAAACTAATGACTGGTTTGGTGCGACCCTTCCTTGCCTTTGCGTTGCCCATTGTCTCTAGCGATAAAGGAACATCACAGGCAATTTATTGGGAGTTATTCTCAAATGAATTGCATTTGCTGAGAAAAGCACATTTAGCATTTGGTGATTCATACATGGGAAACATTATTGCTCTGGAAAAGAGTTTAAAATAAGTGAGATTTAGAGCTCAGAGAACGAAAAAACAGAGTTTAATTTTCTTAAAAAACCTGCATCCATTATGTGTTTGTGCATGACTATGAATTTGAATGCAAGTGCATCAGAAAAGGTCTGCTGAGATCCCAAACCGTCACAGTGGTTACCTCTACGTGGATAAGTGGCCTTGGGAGAAGAGGGTTTAGTGGGAATCTTCTATATATTTTTTTTTTCCGAAATAGAGGAAAAGAAATATTTCTGGCCAAAAACATGTACTTTGTAACTCTAGATATTTCTGTATTTTAAATCATTTTAATAATAAAGTGTTTATAGGTTGTGTGTGTTTGAAAGTTGAAATTCAGGGAGTGACTGTATTTTTGAAGTGCCCCTTGTCCATGGGAGCAAGGTAGCGATTGATTTTTTATTTATTTAATTAATTAATTTATTTATTTGAGATGGAGTCTCACTCTGTCACCCAGGCTGGAGTGCAGTGGCATGATCTCGGGTCACTGCAACCTCCGCTTCCCAGGTTCAAGCGATTGTCCTGCCTCAGGCTCCCGAGTAGCTGGGACTACAGGGGCGCACCACACCAAGCCTGGCTAATTTTTTGAATTTTAGTGGAGATGGGGTTTCACCGCGTTGCCCAGGCTGGTCTTGAATTCCTGAGCTCAGGCAATCCACTCGCCTTGGCCTCCCAAAATGCAGGGATTGCAGGCATGAGCCACCGCACCCAGCCAGGATTTTTAATACTTTCTCACCAGTCTTTTAATTCTCTGTGCTGCACAAGGCTGATGGCAGCCTTTCTGCCCTACCGAGCCCTGTGTCGTGCAGAGCCACAGCTTTGGGTCAGCTTGGAGGGGTAGTCTCAGCCATAGGGCCTCACACTGACAGGCCGACCAAAAGAGCCTAATTCCTTTCTATCCTTTTTCCTCTTCCATGTTGCTGGTTGATTGGTTGCAAATGTACCTAGATCCTCCCCAGTTAGAGGGCCTTTCTTTCTTATGTAGTAAAGTATAATCATGTATCTGCAAAGAAAAGGCCAGGAAGGTAGTGTGTGACTATGTTGTCATCAGTCATGAGTTCTGGGTTTGTGATAAAATGAATGACTTCTATTTTCCTCTTTTTGATGACTGGTCATGTCCAGTCTTGCTTCAGTGACTTCAATGACTGTGTATTATATGTATGATAAAGAAATGCATTTATTATCTCCTGAAAGAAATGCATATAGCATAAGGACATTTTGGAAAACACAGGAAGGTAGAAGCAATTACCTGTAGTTTTTCTATTCAAAATAACCACTGTAAACATTTTGCTTATTTCTTTCAGTCTTTCTTCTACAGATAAATTGTATGTTTATACATACACGTGTGTGTGTATAGAGAACGAGGTTTCATTACACACATACACATATAAGTATACATATATCTATATGATATATATATCATATATAGATATATATATAGATCTATTTATATCTATGATATATATATATATATATATATATATATATATATAGAGAGAGAGAGAGAGAGAGAGAGAGAGAGAGGTGGGGGGTTTCATTTCATATTCTTTTTTCACCAAACATCACAAACTGGGTGGCTGTACACAGGAGAGGCAAGGAGACTTTCATTTTATACCCTTTTATATCTTTTGAATTTTGAATCATTTGAATGTAATGCCTATTTTCCAATAGATTAAAATATAATTCCATATTGCAGTAAGCATTTTCCATGCTGTTGCATTCTGAATACTCGTCTTTTTAAATGGTTGCATTATATTCCTTGCAAACACTTTAGAAGGGACAGTGTCTACGGCAGATGCTTAGCAGTGGTAGACGAGTCACCTGGGTTGTCCTGACCTTCTCATACCCTTGCCCTCTCCTAATCTGTCTGAATGCCATGAAGTCCATGGTTTGGTCTGTGGAAGAGTGAGGGCAGGTTTCCAGCAGAGATGATGTCACCCTGTGGGAATGAATTGTGATGTCAAGACGGATGGGCAGTGGAGAGGATGGGAGACACTGAACAGCCTGAATTAATAGTGTCTCCAATTCCCAGACCTTTCGTGGACTGCACTGCTAAACTGAGAAGGGACGCAGTGCTCTGGATTGATTGTTCCTGAGGTGGCTCCAGGGACTTCTCCTTGCTTTTAAGACAAGGGACTTCAGAACACCTATAATCAGAGTAACAAACTGCAAGGGAACAAGGCAAAGACCTATACTTGAAAGCAATTCTGAGGACCAGCAAGCAGGGTTCATTACAGAACTTCTTTATCCTGAAATCATATGGAAAGTAGGCTAGACAATAAAGTTCACTGCAACCTTCATTATCCTATACCATCTATTACAAACGATGGCGGTGTTCAACTCCTGTTTCGACTAAAAATGCTTCCCATGGTAAGAACCAAGGAGGAATGGCAGACGTTTCTCATGGAGAGGCACACACCTTACAAGTCCCTCGTAAGAGGGTCCTGAAAAATGCTCATATTGCCTACCTATCCCCTACTTGGATGTGTGACCTCCCTTACAGCTGTGAAGATGACATGAAAACCACCAGGTACCCGCCAGGCTTCTTGCATTTTCTCCAAATAGAACAACTCAAAGGCTTGTCTATGCAGACCCATGTCATTCCCACAGGCATGCGTCCTCCGATCACACATCTATCACGCCTGCATGCATATGTGAATAAACAGCAGCTAGGACAGCAAGGGCTACCCCCGAGCTGCTCTCACACGTAGTATGGATATTTTGGGCATAGTCCTACTTTTTATGGATACCTCCTTTGCTTACAGCATGTGTTGGAAACTGGTGTTTAATTTGGCTTGCAAATTCTTTAAAAAAAAATCAGAGTCAACATTTTATAATCAGGAAATTCACACAAACATCTATCTGGATTTTTGGTTTCTTTTGCAAGCTCCAGATATCCATCAATTTAAGTCCTCTCCCCCACAGCGCAAAGCTTAGTGGCAGCCGCCCTCTGTAGAAGGTACAGGCAATTCTTATTTCCAGTTTAGCATTGCCCACAGGAGTCCCTGTTGCCTCCTAACACTAAGGCCCCTGTGTCCACTGCCATTTATCATTGAGCTTGCATTGCTGTTTTTCTTATTGTAGAGAAATAATTTTATTATGCCTGCCCACTTCACTCAATTACTTTACTTGAAGACATTTGAGTGGTAATCCCTGGCCTAGAGTTTTGAGAATAGAGCCTGAAGATTTATTTAGGCATTGCAAGAAGAAAGAGACACAAAGAACAAAACGATGCCTCCTGCTTTCCTCTCCACTAGTCTCCAAACTCAGCTCCTCCTGGCAGCAAATGTGGGTTTCTGGTCTGGGTTTGAGCACGTTCTAAGGGATTGATGCTCACCGTCCTCTGAGCCGAGATCTCTGGACTTATCTCTTTAGACTCAGCTCTACTTTTCAGGTTCAAGTCTGAGCCACATCACATTTTAGAGAAACCTTTCTGTCTCCCAAAAGAAGCCCACCTTCCTTTTTGCACAACCTGCTTTAAAACCCATTCACTAAATTTGTTACAAATCTGCATTTCTCTTCTTGTTAAACATGCACAGAGAGGTACGTGATTCCAAAGCTCAAAGTAGCACATCATCAAATGATTGTGTGCAGGACCAAACCATCTGGGCTAAAAACAAGCTTCTTAAAGGAATTGTCATCTCCCCTTGATGATGGATCACATTAGAGTATTTTGTTCTTTGGCTGATTCAGGCTAGCTATGTAGTGAAGTCTGTGTGTTTACACGACATGGAAACTGAAGGCTCAATGTAACTTTCTCTCTCTGTTGTCATAGAGCAATCATCTTTAAGACTCAAGTGTCTAAATGAACAATTTCTACCATATTAGCTCACTCCAGTCGTTTAAAGAAATATTTTCATCCATAAACACACACATACAAATTTCCATAATCACTTACATGCATCTGTATATTTACACACTCGCACACACACACATATTTGGCCATATATCAATGATGGATTAAACCATCACAATTGCCACCGGGCGTGGTGGCTCATGCCTATAATCTCAGCACTTTGGGAGGCCGAGGTGGGTGGATCACGAGGTCAGGAGATGGAGACCATCCTGGCGAACACGGTGAAACCCCATCTCTACTAAAAATTACAAAAAAATTATCCGGGTGTGGTGGCAGACGCCTGTAGTCCCAGCTACTCCGGAGGCTGAGGCAGAAGAATGGCGTGAACCCGGGAGGTGGAGCTTGCAGTGAGCCGAGATCGCGCCACTGCACTCCAGCCTGGGCGACAGAGCAAGACTCGGTCTCAAAAAAAAAGAAAAAAGAAAAAAGAAGAAAAACATCACGACTGCAAAGTGAGATGGTAATAACAAACATATCTGTATACTTGATCAGAATGCCTTCTGCAAAGAGAACCTCTTTTAAAACACCGTTTATGCTTTGTGTCCTTCAGAAGGGCAACTAGAGCCCCCATCCCATGAGATTGGGATGGACATCACAGCCCTCATGCCTCTTTTGTAAAGAAAACACTAATGAAAATATTAGACCTTAGAAACGGGGAGAGCAGCCTGTTGTTCTGTACCAGGTACGAAACCAAAAGCAGAAAAGCTACGTTTAAAACCAAGCAGCCTCTCGATGGGTTTGACGAATGCCAGCCTCCTCTCTCTGCCCCTTACTCTCAACGTCCCAAGACAAATACTGCACGTTAATTAAATACAAAGTGATTTAAAAACACTTGTGAAGGAATAATTATTGTGCATATAATAGATATATGTATGTTAAACTCCAGTGCACACATTTTGAATGATTTATGGAGTCCTGGAGCTGCCGGTAGCTATCCTATTAGTGTTCACCCCCCCACCCGACCTTTCTGCGTGGTCTCTAAATGCTGGCGTGACTACCACACACAAGTGAACAACTGCATTGTGGATTTAAAGGTACTTTCTATGACTTTTCATTAGCTCCCAATGAATAAGCTTTTAATGAAGAACCTCTGATTAAAAACAGGGTTTCACCGTATCTAAATTAAATGCATAGCTTAGGAAGTTATTTCTTGAAACCGGCTCGCCACGTACAAGTCATGTCAGCATAATGAAAATACATACATGCATTCTGGGCAGCAAGAAATGCCATCATTTAACCATCCTTCAGTTACCCTTCTAAATAATTCCAGTCCAAGCTTTTGGAATAAGGAAGGCTTACGATTAGATGGCATATAAGATGTCAGGATCATAGCGGGAAAGCCAGCGGTTTAGAGCATAGCAAATTCAGGTTCAAGTCTGAATCACATCACATGTGGTTTTAGAGAAACCTTTCCCTCATGTGTCGTAGCTCTCTCTTGCCTCAATTATCTTAGAGAGTCTTAGAAAGGATTTGATAGAATAATGTTTTAAAACTGCAGGAAACCTACAATGCATGAGTAAAATGTTGCCTGTGCTGAACTCCCTTTTATTTTTTGCATTGACTTTCACTTACACAACAATCCACTGCCATGTATGAAGTATAGTTGACCTCTGAACACCACGAGCTTGAATTGCACTGGTCCACTCATACGTGGATTTTCTTCCACCACTGCCACCCCAAGACAGCAAATCCAACCTCTTCTTCTTCCTCCTGCTCAGCCTACTCAACAAGAAGACGAGGATGGAGGTTTTTGTGATGACCCACTTCCATTTAACCAACAGTAAATTTATTTTTTCTTATGATTTTCTTGATAACATTTTGCCTCTAGCTTACTTTATTGTAAAAATACAATATTTTAACATATTTTATACAGTGTATTATACATACAACAAACAAAATATGTGTTAATTGACTGTTTATGTTATCGGTAAGAGCCTACTGTTAACCGGATGCCTTAATAGTTAAGTTTTGGGAGAGTCAAAAGTTATATGTGGATTTTCTACTGTGCAGGAGGGAGGTTGGTGTCCCTAACCCCCATTTCGGTCAAGGGTCAAATGTATATAGTATGCACCAGTTTTTTCGCCTTCTCCCAACTTAGCAGAAAAGAAAACCAAGGATCCAAGAGGTCAGGGAAGCTTCATGTCACAGAGCCAGAAAGTCGTAGAGTCAAGAATTGGAACTAGACTATGTGACTCAGGGCTCTGCCATGAGCTGCCTCTATACTGTTTCCTCCCCTATATACTTACATAGAGCCAGCAAAGTTTGGGTGTATATTACAAACATACTGAACACCGATCATGCATTATACACTTGAATCTTTACAATGTCTCGATGATGTATTTTATGCATTTTAGGAAGAAACTAGGGTTTGCCCATGGCCCCTCCACAAGTGGCCAGGCTGGGCTGTAAACCCATCTCCTGCCCACACCACCATCCTCAAACTTTCTGCACAGCTCCCTTACCCCATCCTTCTCTCTCCCACTGCTCTGGTCCTGTTCATCCTTCCCCCACACTGCTCTCCCTCCCCTTTGTGCCATCCAGCCTGGATTCACTTGTTAAAGCTCATTCGGCTTAGGTATTCCACCCTGTCTGGCTGGTTTTCTGACAGGAGTTTTTCTTTTGTATTCTGAGGCACTGAAAGTCTAGAAGTCCCCACCAGCCTTGAATTCCAGACCCCTGCTATCGATGAGTTATTTTTGGCCTTTTCTCCAAAACTTGACTGCAAGCTCCTTACTGCTTGCCTGTACTGCCCATCGCACCTGGCTAAGTGCTCAGCACTTACTAGGTTGGTGCAAAACTAATTAGAAGTAATGGCAAAAACCGCAATTAGTTTTGCACCAATCAATACATACGGAGTTCAACAGATGCGCCTAGTAAGGCAACTGGCTGCCATTGGTTTGAGAAGCACTACTAATGCCCTCATATTAAGTGACCAGAACACCAGATTAAAAAGAAAGGTACCATTAGCTTTTCCCTAACCCAGCTGATTTATTCAAACACTCAAACTTGTTGATAAATTTAATATTAAAGAATATACGTCCATGATTTAAAAAATAATCCAGCTGGGCGCAATGGCTCACGCCTATAATCCCAGCACTTTGGGAGGCCGAGGCAGGTGGATCACCTAAGGTCAGGAGTTTGAGACCAGCCTGGCCAACGTGGTAAAACCCTGTCTCTGCAGTGGCAGGCGCCTATAATCCCAGCTACTCGGGAGGCTGAGGCAGGAGATTGCTTGAACCTGGGAGGCAGAGGTTGCAGTGAGACCAGACGGCACCATTGCACTCCAGCCTGGGCAACAAGAGTAAAACTCTGTCTCAAAAAAAACAAAAACAAACAAACAAAAAATAGATGTAAAATTAAAAGTAAAACCCGTATCTTTCTCCCCCACTCTGACCTCTGATCTCTTCCTCTAAAGATGTTAATATTTTCTTATATGTCTTTCTTAAAAATGTTTATGCATATACTGGTATATATATGTATTATTTAAAATAAGCACAATTAAAAAAAATACACACTGTTCTACATTTTCCTTTTCTCACCTAACAGTATATCTTACAATATCAGCACATGTAACTCTACCTAACTCTTTTAAATGGCCACATACTCTTTCTTCATATAGATGTGCCATAAATAATTAACTGGTACCCAATTGAAGGTTGCTTCCAGTTTTCTATGAGAACAGTGAACTTCAAGGTACACACGTCTTGGAATATTTTGTGAATATAGTTGTTAGAAAGTTCCTAGCAGTGGGACTGCTCGGTCAAAAAGGCTATATGCACTTAAATTTTTGATAAATACATTGCCCAAGGGGGTCTCCAAATTAATTAGGTTGCACTAATCTTATTTATTTGGAGTAGTTCACATTGACTCCGTAGATCACAGTCCCAGAGGAAGCTAATGTTGTGGGCAGCCTCTGAATCTGCCCAGGGTTTGGGAAAAATTAAATCATGGTCAGAGAGAGCCACACTGGCAACAGCAATAAGCTTTCTTCTACACACAGAAAATGCAGAGCATATGCTAAATGGGCACCTTCCACTAGCTGCTGCTGCCGTTACCTGGACTTTTCTGGGAACATCTCTTGGTAAATTGAGGATGAGACCACTGTTCCTCCTGGGAAGGGGGACATTTGGATTCTGTTCCCAACTCTGCCACTCATTTTGCTATTCCACCATCAGCCAGTCCCTTCTCTTTTCTGTACTGTACTTCTGTATTCGTTTCTATACTGTGCTTCTCTTTTCTGTACTGTAATTTCCTAATTTATGACATAGGTGATTGGACTTGGGGCCACAAACTCACATACTCACAGGGACATGGCAGACAACCTAATCCTGTGTCTGGGTGGGGAAGGTCGTTCATGAAAGAACACATGCCCCATCTGAGGATGGAGCCCACACTCCACTGTAGAGGACACTGGGGGGTAAAAATGTAGGCCTACTGTCACTAGCTAGATTTCTTTTTCTTGATTTTTTTAAATGCTAGAAACTAATTCAAACATTTTAAAAATTCTATTTATATTTATTATATAAAAATCCATGAGTTCATAATAATACTCAAAATGTGAAAGCAGGAAATACTTAATCTGTCAAAAGAGGTAGCTTTTACCAACTCTTTGTTCTGAAGTTAAAGGGGAGAATTAAGCCTTTATCTGGTCTTTCCCACAGTAACTGTACTTCAGGGTAACCACATAGTCCGGGTTTCTGAACTTTGCTTTTCATATGAATTCTGACTAATATATTGAAATGAAGTATGGAAAAACCATTTTACAACCTCTAATTAAATAACTGATGCAGGCAACAGTCATCAATGAATGCTAAAACCTTAAAGTTTGATTCTTAGGATGCCAAATTATCAGTGACGGATGATTGCTGCTAGTGAGGGTAGACAAGCAACTTTACAATAGAGCAATTGATCAATCTCGGCATGACAACAGTGAACCAATCGAGAGGTGCCTCGTACTAATTGGTTCACTGTTGTCAGGCCAAGATTTACCAGTCCCTCTATTGTAAAGTTGCTTTTCTATCCCAATACATTAATAGCTGTTATAAAACAGCTTATATATAAGCTGTAACTTTAAATACATTTAACGTTTTTTTACGCGAACATATGCGAAATATAATTTCCACATATAATCCATTTAAAATTGTTAATGAGATATTATGCATTTTTTTTTGAATACTGTTTTGGAAATCCAGTTTGCATTTTATACTCACAGCATACCTTCATTTGGACTAGCCATATTTTAAGTGCTCATCAGCTACTTGTGTCCAGAGGCTGCTGTATGAACTGCATCATTTTGGGCAAAAAGAGGCCTAACAATTAAATGTAATAATGTGTGAACTGTGTATAGATTGTAGTTTAAACAAACCCATTGTTGGAAAACATTTTTAGGACAATTGAGGGACTTGTAATATGGACTGCATATGGGATGACACTCAGGAATTAATACTCATTTTGTTAGGTATGATAATAGTGTTATGGTTTTCTTTTTTTATGATACTTTAAGTTCTAGGGTACATGTGCACAACGTGCAGGTTTGTTACATAGGACATATTTTTACTTTTTGGTGGGGCATACTGAAATATTTAAGAATAAAATGTGACAATGTCTGTAATTTAAAACGGCAAAACCACCACCACTACCACACAAATAGTAAAATATTTATCATTGTTAAATCTAAATCTAAAGTGAGGGGCATACGTGGAGCCCACATTTGAGTGATCACTAAGGCTCTTTTTAGATGGAAAATTTTAGAATGCCAGCTGCATATTCTGCCTCTGAATGTCATTGCTGTGGGAAGGGAGACGCACACAGAGCAAGCACCACAGTCTTACTCCGACAGAGCTTTCTCCTCTCCTCTGGAGGGAAGGCCTGGGAGAACTTGCAGCCATGGGAGGCACTTCGCTCTGCAAGACAGAGCTGCTGCTGAGGCATCAGGACCCAGAGAAGACAAGTCCCAGCCAAGTGCGGAGACAGAGGGGTGGGGCCCTGCAGGCGCCAAGCACGTCACTTACTGGACTCAGCCAGGATGCATCCAGCACTGTCCTTCATTAGCACTAATGGAATTTCAAGGTCAATGACCAGTCATGAACATCAGCCCTAAATTAAGTGTATCCCAGGCTCCTTGCCCAGAGGATTATTTCTTTTTTCTTAAAAGCCAAGTTGCTTGGGAGTTAGGAGAGTGTCAAAAATACAGTTAACCTTTCAAGATAAAAACATTATCAATTCCATTGATTTACATCACAACTTGCTTCCACTTAACTCATCAAAAAGGACTGCCAATTGAAAAAATAATGTATTTCTCAGTCTTAAGGAGATTCTTCTTCTTTTTTTTCCTTCTTTCTCCAAGCAACTTTTCTTCCAGCTCCACTGGGGAAGCCTCATACAGGTAGACTGACTCGGGGCTGGCTAGATTGCTGACAACACCAAAATGCTGCACACCTCACCCACGGTGCTTTGTTTTATTGATAGCGGCGTCTCTCCCTGTCATTTCTCCCTCTCTCCTTCTGAACAGCTGGGAATTCCTTGACTAATATGACTAACATGACTAATATGTTCAGCTTCAGAGGTACAAAGGAGACGGAAATAAATGAAGGGATCGCTAAATAGGAGTTTTTCTATCCCTCTAGTGGGATGATGAGTAACTAGGAACAGACAGCGACCCAACATCATTGCATAATAATCATCAGGTTTAGAGTCTGAGAGACTTGAAAAGAATCTGAAATCAATACCCTCCCTAAGGTCAAGTGTATGGTGAGCTTTGGTTCCCAGACCAGAATCAACAGCAATTCCTAGCCAAGTCCTAGTCTTATTATACCTTGAGACTTACGAGTTGGATTTTAACTGCTCCGAACCCTTCCTGCTCTGCTGTGGTCCTGGGCATTGTGTCTCAGCCCCAGCTTATGTTCTTGCCTACCTCTGAATCTGTGCGTGGCACTACAGGCATGGAAAGAACTGGTCCCCTGACAAAATATCCGTCAAATCCCTTGTTTTTTATTGATATTCCATGCTGAGGAATTCCAACTAGTACTCCAAACAAGACACATCTTGATGCAGATAGTAATGACAATTTTTTACAAGACTGTATTAAAGAAAGATGGCCACAGACCGTCCCCCTGCTTCTGGGGTTCCCTATCAGCCTTCTCTCTAAAACCTGGAGTCTGTTGTAATGTTTCCTATTTCCCATCAAAAAACACAAATCCAGTATTGCTTTTATGTCCATATTATCTCTAGAAGCATACCCTCCAATCTGGAAGGTTTTGGCACGTTAAATCTAATTCCTCTTTGGAGAAGCCAAGGAAACCTTCGCAGCAGTATTGTGTGATTCTTTTTTCCCCAGGCTGAAAGGGTTGGCTTTATCAAGCTAATACAATCTTCTCTCCCAGGACAGACCAACTCTGACTTAAAACAATCTGTGAATAAATAGCTCGGCCTTCCCCCAAGTCTCTCTCCCCTTCATCTCAGCAGAAGAAAGAGGGAGTATGGATTATTATTTTGATTACAAATATATTTCTATCTAGAGGAAGATCTACAAAGGGCTAAAGTCACCTCTATAAATTTAAACAGTCTTCAGTTAGCCCTGAAGAGTTAAATCCTCCTCTTCCCCTCCCCTTTTTTTTTTTTTCCAACATCCTGGTGCTTCAGAGATGTTATATTAGACAGATGTCAAGTTGATATAATAAACAGCAATGCCAAATCTAATGAATTAAGGGAAAAGAGAACCACATGCTGAGATTTTCAGATGAAATCAGGTAATGACAGGGAAGAAAAATGAAGCTGCATTTAAAAACGGCTTGAGAGTCCAAAATTCAAGGTGTGGAGAGACTCATAGCAGGAGAAATTTCAACTGTGCACTGCATTCATCTTACATATATATGCATTTGTGCCTGATATTCTGACTTGGGCAAAAGAAAAGTAAAATGAAATTTAAAGGGTCCCTGGGGCTAGTAATACTTTGATAAGGGAAGTTGGTATATTAGTTGTCACCGAGGGCCCCAGCCTGGTTGTCAACGGCTGCACTAAGGTGAGGGTTTGAGAAGACATTTTATAAGAGGTTTGTGAACCCGACTTGTGTTTCTGACTTCTTTGCACTTGCCATTAATTATACTCAGGTGAAAAAATTCAGCTCTTAGTGGTTTGGATCCATAAACGGACATGTGGCTACGGCCTCCCTAAGCATCAGTGCGACAGTACAGCATTTGGGGCTTGGATAAGAGATTGCTCTTCTTAAAGTTCTTTAGGAAAGGAGACATTACAGCTTCGGTGACACATTCAAGGTTATACATGGATAATAAAATTCTACTTTTTGTCTAGCTCAAAGAACCCTGGATTAATTTATGCCTGTTTCACTTTTTCTTAAAAATTTCTGCAGACATATCAACATCCTTCTTCAAAGTCAAAAAATCCTCACCATACATAACCACTTAGCAATACCTATTTATACATAAAATGTTCGTGCCCTTTGCCCCAGACACTCCACTTCTGGAGATTTTATCCTATAGATATACTAGTAGTAATGTGCAAAATATACATAGGATACTTTGGGAGGCTGAGGCGGGCGGATCATGAGGTCAGGAGATTGAGACCATCCTGGCTAACACGGTGAAACCCCATGTCTACTAAAAATACAAAAAATTAGCCGGGCGAGGTGGCAGGTGCCTGTAGTCCCAGCTACTTGGGAGGCTGAGGCAGGAGAATGGTGTGAACCCAGGAGGCAGAGGTTGCAGTGAGCCGAGATTGCACCACTGCACTCCAGCCTGGGGGACACAGCGAGACTCCATCTCAAAAAAAAAAAAAAAAAAAAAAAAGAAACATAGGATATATACAAACATAATGATGTTTGTTGCAGCATTGTATTAGCAGTACTAGAAACAATTTAAATCTCTATCAATGATTGCCCTGTTAATGTTACACTAAATTCTAGTGCACTTAGCTACCAGGACACCATGTAGTTTATAAGAAAAAGAATTATGTTTTGAGATGGAGACATAACTATGATATATTGTTAAGCAAAACAGTGAACTTTAAAATGGTGTGTAATCTGATTCCATTTGATTCTGCCGAGAAACTCTCTGGAAAGAGACTTAAGCTTTTAATAATGGCTACCTCTGTATAGAGGAATATGGGGGCGGATGGGAACTGTTGTATTGTAAAATTAGGTAATATGTAATTTTTTTTATAAAAAAAACAAAGAACATTAACTTTATAATTATTATAAAAACTTTAAGAAATGTCCCTTGTCTAACAAAGATAAAGTTACACTTAAGTCTTTTCTTTTTCAGATTAAACTCCAAAAGGCTTTACTTTTTTGATCCTAATAGTAACATTATGTTTTGGATTTTACACATTTGTCATTTCAAGTCACTTTTTCATTGATTAAAAAGTGAGAACACATAAAAAAGGAAACTTCTTTGATGCCAGGTTTTGATGTACACTCAATTTGATATTATTCAATATGCTTTCTTCTATTCTAGTACCTTCCTCTGAGAAGAGTTAATGTCAATATTCAGTAGATATAGTACTAAGTTATTTAGAGGTGTTAAAATCAAGTGAGGTTTTGGGTTTCTACTATGTGGAAGTGAGTGAGTTTTTTTCTAGAAGGGATCTCTAGCACCTTGCATTGCTGAAACATCAGGATCTCTGCAACAATGACCTTCTTTCTGGGATATAAAGGCTTTCTGGGTATCTGGTCCTCATTTGGGCAGAATTCTAGAAGAGGACAATAAATAGCTACAAAATAAGGAAGTCAGCCCTGTCTCTGGGTAAGCTATGCACACTTACCTGATTTACCTGGTTTGTATTTTGGGAGTCAAGATTTTTAGCGAGCTGGAGCCTCTGACCCCTTCTGGGCAGCCCCCATGTACACAGGCACCTTATCTCCATACTTCACCGGGTGGCTAACTCCCTTCTCCAGGATGCCTCACACCTTAGGAATCACAATAGCCCCACACGCGTGGGCTAATTTTGCTGAGAGCAAGGGCAACAACTTAACTAGAGGCAGGGAGGATAATCTCAGAATGAATTATTCATCAGTGAGACCATCATGGCGGCACGGAGGGAATACAGATGCCCGCTGTTGGGCTACAGCTCCCCGACTTCCTTATTCAGTTTTAATGTGTCTTTCCAGCTGGTGTGAAGCAAGTGTATTCGCATTCAGGCAGCTTCTGCCCTGGTTCCAGAACTGCTGCTTCTCTCTGCTTCTGGTTCAGGTTTACTTCTCTCGGCGTGGGTGAACTTCTCTTTTGACTTTTAAGTTCTCTTTTGTACAAGTCAGTCTGTCAGTCTGTCTCTGCTTCTTTCTTTTTCTAGCTTATTTAAACTCCAAGTCTCTCTCTCCCTATTTTTTTTTAAAACAGGAATCAGAAATACTACCCACTAAGCTTTTCCATGCTGTACTCACTGATAGATTAGATAAAAGCCATTGCATAAATACCCACCACACATCGCTCATTCCTTCATTTATATCCTACGGGATAACTGCTTGCAGCCTTACTATCATGACACATTGCTCTGCTCCTTGAGCTGTCAAGAGGTTTAGCTTCTTGGCTGATCTGGCTCTGGAGTCAGATTGCTGGAGTTTAAATCGTGGGTCTCAGATTTAAAACCCTGATTTTTTCCCCTCAAAATCTGTGTATTTGGACATCATCTGTCATCTGACATGTGGAAAGGAAAATGATAGAAATCTTGTGTCCGCCAGGACACCTCCACACATGATCCTGCACAGAAAATAGCTCTCCTTTCCTTGCCGTGTTCTCCCTGGCCTTCTAAAAAATGCTTATAATCCCACACTCTACGTTCCTGAACACTCTACTTCTCTCAAGCTTCTACTCCGAGGCACGTACGCAGGCTCATCCATTCGCCTCACGTGCAAAATGAAGAGGGCAATTTTCTGTAGTAAAGATATATGGGAGAAGCCAACCTCAAGTTCACATCTGTTAAAGCATTTCTCTGTTGGCAACATTTTTACAAGCCTCTCAAAGCTATATGCTTAATTAAAATAAAAGGGTGATATACATCATTGCGCCAAGTCTTTGCTGATATGGAGGAAGGAAGGGGAAAAATGTGTGCATTATTTCTCTTTTATTAAAAGAGTTATTTCAGCATGACATCTCAAGTAAAGACTAGCCATTAGCAAAATTAAAAATTAGGTGAAGTTGATTTTGGGAAATGTACACATTTAATGCCTTCCTCTTGCCTCTGGCTGCATCTCCTGTCCCAGCTCCAAGCTGCTTACTTTCCTCCCAACCCCTCAGGGAGCATCCTTGATCTTTGAGTTCCCAAAACTGATTATCATAATGATGGAATGACAAGGAGAAGGAGTACGGTTTGTTTATAAATGCTGTCCTTCTTCAAATTAAATAAGAACAAAAAGGCTAACCTTTACTAAGCACATACTACATGTGAGACACTGGTCTAAGCTCATTTAATTATGAGCTCATTTAATTATGTAAATCACTCTTAGGAAGTCTAGGGGAAGAAAAGCAATATTTATGGAACACCTGCCATATCCTAAATGCATTATGGGAGCTTTCTATATTAATCCATATACCAACCATGCAAGGTTAATGAAATGAACTCCATTTTACAGATGAGCAAACTGAGCCTCTGAGAAGTAACTGGCCTCATGCTGCAGTGTTAGTAAGTCAAGGAGCAAGGTTTCAAACTGCAAATAATTAATTTCAATTCTGTATAGAACACAAGAAGAGAGGCCAGGTGCGGTGGCTCACGCCTGTAATCCCAGCACTTTGGGACTTTGGGAGGCCAAGGTGGGTGGATCATGAGGTCAGGAGATTGAGACCGTCCTGGCTAACATGGTGAAATCCTGTCTGTACTAAAAATACAAAAAATTAGCCAGGCCTGGTGGCAGGCACCTGTAGTCCCAGCTACTCGGGAGGCTGAGGCAGGAGAATGGCGTGAACCCGGGAGGCGGAGCTTGCAGTGAGCCAAGATTGTGCCACTGCACTCCAGCCTGGGCAACAGAGTGAGACTCTGTCTCAAAAAAAAAAAAAAAAAAAAAAAGTGGAAGGTGGGAACCATAGCAAGTACAACTCCGTAGAGGTGGGAACATGCATGATGCATTTCAGAACGGGCTGACCAAGATTAAGGAGTCTGCAAGGGGAAGAGAGAGAGAAAAAGGGCACAGATCAGAGCTGGTCTTCAACTGCAGATGCTGGAGTGCCAGGGTAAGGGCCAGGAGCTTCAGTGTGGAGGCAATGGGCAACCATCAGAAGTTTTTCCAGCAGGTACACAGGAACAGAGCTTCATGAAGCTTGATCAGGCAGTGATGTATCAACTGATGATAAGGGAGATAAGTACACAGGTAAGAGGTCTGGGCCTGAGACGAAGAGGGCTCGGCTAGGGCCAGCCGTTGTGTTGAATATGAAACTGTGAGTGCTGCATGCTAGGTGAACTCTCACTATCCTAAATGCAGGAACTGAAGTGATTCCGACAAACATTTTGGGATTCCCTTAATATTGAACATATGTAGCGAAAGTCTTAGCATCTGAACTTAGAACTGAGTAGATATAGAAAGCGAGGATACTTTCATTAAGAGGTTGAGTAGCGGAGTTACCAGATCATGTGCTTGACTAGATGGGAGCAGCAGGGACTCATAGGAAATAAAGAGTCAAGAATCATACCAGCTCAGAACCTTTAGGACTGGGGCAATGACACGTGAATCCATACACAGAAGAGATATGCCTTGATTGAGAATGTTTTGGGGGAAACAGTTTAACAAACCACAGGAAGGGAGATAAACAGCAGGGTGGGCAAGCTAAGCCCCAGAGCATCCTACAAGCCACAGTTCTAGGCGTCAGTCTTGAAGCTCTCCCTCCCTAATCCTTATAACTGACCAATCACCAAATTCTAGCATTTCTACTCCCAAATATCTGTTCAATCTACTTCTCACCTCCACCGGCAGCATCCTCCCCCAAGCTACCATCCCTTCATCTGGGCTACTCAAATCCCTCTGCTTCCTGACAATTACCTTCCACCCTTAAGTCACAGGGCTCTTCACAAACATAAATATGATTAGGTAACCCCCTTCCTAAATATCTTTTTTTTTTTTTTTTTTTTTGAGATGGAGTCTCACTCTGTTGCCCAGGCTGGAGTGCAGTGGCATAGTCTTGGCTCACTGCAACCTCTGCCTCCTGGGCTCAAGCAATTCTCCTGCCTCAGCCTCCCAGTTAGCTGGGATTACAGGCACCTGCCACTATGCCCAGCTAACTTTTTATATTTTTAGTACAGACTGGGTTTCATCATGTTGGGAAGGCTGGTCTCGAACTCCTGACCTCGTGATCCACCCACCTCAGCCTCCCAAAGTGCTGGGATTACGGGCATGAGCCTTCACGCCCTGCCAATATCTTTTAAAGGCTTCTCAGTGTCCTTAGACTAAGCCAGGCATTGGCAAACTATGGCCTGTGGGCCAAATCCAGCCTGCTGCCTGAAATAAAGGTTACCGGAACACAGCCATGCTCAATCATTTACATGTTGTCTACGGCTGCTTTTGCACCACAACAATAGAACCGAATAGGTTGACAGAGACTGTCTGGCCTGCAAAGCCTAAAATAATATCTGGTCCTTTACACAACGGGTTTGCCAACCACTGGACTAGACAGAAGTCTGTACCCTGGTCCACAAGGCCCTGCATGATCTGACCCCTGTCTACTTCTCCAGTCTCTCTTCACACCTCTGACCCTTCCGCTCTGTCATTTCAGTCGTGGTGGCAGACTTTTGGCCACTCACAGGAGCCACAGACATGGAGCTAAGTGGTCATGTATCGCCCTGGACTGGCCCATGTATTTCTGGGGCACAGACTTTTGGGATCCAGGGCACTCCTAGCCCCCAGTCTTTGCCTGGCTTCCTCTTTCCATGTCCTACTTCTCTCCCTCCTGGGGGTTGGGACCCAGTACCCTCCATCTCTCTCATTTCTCCCCTCTCAAACCCTTCTTTTAGGAAAGGAGTCCAAATCGACCACTTACACCTCAGTTCAATGCAAGCCAGTATAATGAATAAGGAACATTTAAGGGTATGTAAGGGCGTGTGTGTGTGTGTGTGTGTGTAGCTTATTTTGCCTCTGCCACCCAGGCTGGAGTGCAGCAGCACATCACAGTTCACTGCAATCTTGAACTCCCAGACTCAAGCAATCCTCCCACCTCAAAATCCCGAGTAGCTGGGATTACAGATACATGCCACCACACCCTACTAATTTTTTTTTGTACTTTTTGTAGAGACGGGGTTTTGCCATGTTGCCCAGGCTGGTCTTGAACTTCTGAGCTCAAGCAATCCGCTTGCCTTGGCATCTCAAAGTGTCAGGATTACAGGCGTGAGCCACTGCACCAAGCTGCATTTGAGTTTTGAGCCTTGTTTCTAATTGGCAAAGTTGTTTTCTTCAAGAAACCAATGAGCAGGTAGGAGGACTCTGCAGAGCAGAGGAGAAAGAAAGAACGCATCCCTGAGATCCCATCATAAGGTAAGCAGTTGCCTGATCCACTAAGATGAAATCAACCCTGATTTCAGTTTCAGAGTCAACCAATATTTATCGAGCAACTTCTAAGAGCCAGGAACTGTGCTAGGAGTGTTAGCTTGTTATTTTCTGTTAACCTCCTAAATTCTGTAAACCAGTCTGGGTTTGGCTGCAAGTAACAGAAGCCATTATAGATAGTTTAAGCAGGAAGTTCAACAATTTGGTAAGCATCTGTCAATTCTGTAGCAAAAGGGATTACATGCTGACAAACTTGTTGAACGGGCTCGGGGAGCAGGTTCCAGTGAGCACCTCTGGAAGTAACTTGCAGGAATAGCACTGCAGGACTGACACACCAAGGGAGCTGCTACTATGCAGAAGCTGGGGAAGTGGGAAGCAGCCACCCCCGCTGCCAGATCTGGAGTTAGACCATCTGAGCTGCCACGTGGAGATTCTGAATCTATACCCAGAGCTGTAGCTCCAGAGCGACACCATGACTTGCACCAGCAAGAGGGTTCCCTGGCAGGTCTCCTCTCTTCCCACCTAACTCATTTCTCTATTCCAGTCTTCTGCCATCACAGGCAGATACTGAATCACAACCACAGCCCTGGATGCAGAGGAGTCTGGGGACTGTCATTTCTAACATTCCCATCTCTGCAGGACCAGAAAGTAGATGAGAAAGATGCCACAGTGGATATTGAGTAAGGCAATCTGTAGTCTCTGCCCTGTTAAAAAAAAAAAAAAAGGAGGGGGAGGTGTTGTTTCCTTGACTTTACAGAAATGGAAGCTGAGCTTCTGAGGGTGAGGTGTTCTAGGTTTGCCAACTCTAAGCTCCATTGCTTTTTCCAATAAAAGGAAAGAGAATGTCATTTGTGATATTTAAAGGCAGTAACAAGTGAGGTCTTAGTCCCCTTACTACCAAAACAACACATTTCAGAGCTCAGCCGGTTGCTGAGAAACTGATGAGAGTCAACGGACAAGGGACAGCCCAGGAACCCAGTCAGGTAGAATCCTGGAATCTCCACTGTTTGTTTCAGCATCTCACCACTCAGAAAGTGATCTACGGAGGGCAAGTTTTCATCCAACAGGGTTCTCAGTGATAACACTGCTTTTCTCTTGGGAGCGGTGACTCGGAATTCAGGATAGCCAAAAAATATAAGCTATGGTTCCCAGAGCAGGATGGATGCATCTATCTATCCAACTGTGGGGAAAGGTGTGGGTATGAGGTCCTGAGAAGGGGCTTATTTCTCTAAGACAGAACATAGGTCTTCAATTAGAGGGACTGCAGTTTTCGGGAGTGAGTAGACAGTAATTACTAGTTATTCAGATAACCATCACCACTGCCTTAGTTCCAGCTCTCACCATTTCACAGCTGGACCATCACAAAGCCAACTCCCCGGGAGCCCTACTTTGTGTTTCTACCAGTCAATTCATCTTTCCTACCGCCAGACCTATATTTCTACAATCTGGATCCAACCATGTTAGGGCCCCGCTTAAAAACCTTTTAGCTTGTCATTGCTTAAAAGATAAATCTCAGTCAACAGCAACAACAAAACAACATGATTAAAAAATGGGTAAAGGACTTGGATAGACTTTTCTATGAAGAAGACATACAAATGGTCAACAAGTGTATGAAAAGATGTCAACATCATTAATCACTAGGGAGATACAAATCACAATCACAATGAGACATCAACTCACACCTATTAAGATGGCTACTATCAAAAAAACAAAACAAGTGTTGTCAAGGATGCAGAGAAATTAAAATCTTTATGCACTGTGGGTAGGAATGGAAGACAGTGCAATTGCTTTGGAAAACAGAATGGTGGTTCTTCAAAACATTACAAAACAGAATTACCATAGGATCCAGCAGTTCCACCTTTATGTATATACCCCCCCAAATTGAATGCAGACTCTTGAAGAGATATTTGCATACTGAAAACAGCATTATTCACAACAGCCAAAAAATGGAAGCAATGCAAGTGTCCACTGATGGATGAATGGATAAACATTTGGTATATACATATAATGAGATATTACTCAGCCTTAAAAAACAGAAGGAAATTTGGACACATGCTAAAACATGGGTAGAACCTTGAGAACATTATGCCAAGTGAAATCAGCCATTTTTTTTTTTTTTTTGAGACGGAGTCTCACTCTGTTGCCCAGGCTGGAGTGCAGTGGCACAATCTCGGCTCACTGCAAGCTCCGCCTCCCGGGTTCACGCCATTCTCCTGCCTCAGCCTCTCCAAGTAGCTGGGACTACAGGCGCCTGCCACCATGCCCGGCTAATTTTTTTTTGTATTTTTAGTAGAGATGGGGTTTCACCGTGGTCTCGATCTCCTGACCTCGTGATCCGCCCGCCTCAGCCTCCCAAAGTCCTGGGATTACAAGCATGAGCCACCGCGCCCGGCCGAAATCAGCCAGTCATAAAAAGACAAATACTGCATGATTCTACTTACATGAGTACCTAGAGTAGCCAAATTCACAGAGACAGAAAGTAGAGTAGCAGTTTCCAGGGTCTGGAGGTAGAAGGGGATAGGGAATTTTTGTTTAATGGGCATAGAGGTTGTTTTGCAAGATGAAAAGGGTTCTGAAGATTGGTGGTACAACAATGTGAACAGACTTGACACTACTAAATTACATACTTAAAGATGATTAAGATGGTAAATTTTATGTTATTTGCATTTTATCACAATAAAAAAAGAGATAAAGTCCAAGGTATCTGGTGTGGCATTCAACACCGGAGACCCCTGGGCTCCAATCTGCTCTTAGACTTCACCCACTGCTTCTTCCTAAAATTAGCCATGCAGCCGTTCCTGGCACTCACCATGCCCGTTCATGTCTCTGTCTCCCTGAGCTGCTCTACATTGTAGGGCCCCCGCCCTTACCATGTAGCTTGTTTATTCCGTGACATTTGTCAAAACTCACAATTACATAACATATGTCCTTGACCATTAAGATTTTGCCTGCAAGAATGTAAGGGCCATGACATAGGGACATTAAATATTATCAAATACTGCAGGACTGGGTGCCTACGATGAACTGGATAACTGAGGCATGTTTAACATCCAGTTCAAATGTCATTTCCTTTCTTCAGCTTTTCTCAGCTGCCCTAGCAGGATGGAGCTCTGCTTTATCTGGCTTAGTTTGTCCCTTTTTGAGCTGCCAGCATATCACCCACCCCACTGCATTCCAGTTAGCGTGGATGTAGCTATTCCTCACACCAGATGAAGACCTTCAAGTCAGAGATCATACATTATTAAGTGTTACCTTCCCAGTACCCAGGAGAGTGCTTGACAAATAATGGGTACTCTTTGTTTAATGTGGCATGTTCCAAACTTTTGCAATTTTTTTTCACCTTCAGGATTTATGTCATATTTACAAATACTCTTCCCTTTAAAATTGGCTCATATGTTAAAAATCATTTTAAGAAGAATATAATTTAAGAAGGAAATACCAGTAAAAATAAAGATTTTAATATGCTAGTTATATTTTTCTCTATTATGCATTAAATGAGTAATGATTAAATTTTAAAAGTTTCTTCTGTATGGCACTAAAATCATGACTGTCATTATTTGAAAAACAGTGGCTTAAACAAGAACCACCGTGAGAGTCCACATTCCTCGGGTGTCCCTTGAAGATCTCTGGCAAGGACCAGGTCTGAGGCCAAGCCCCAGGTCAGGCAACAAAGGCTGCTGTGTATGTCGTCTCTGCCCACCTTCCCTCCTTCTGCCTGGAAAAGCAGCTCAGTAGGTCACTGCCTGCCTCTTTGTGTATGTGCAAGTCTTTCTAGAAGGAGGAAGTGCCAAAAACCTTTAAAAATATATCTCCAGTGTTTAACATTCTACAGTCTTTTTGGAGGACTGAAATTTTTTAAAAAAGCATTTAAACAGGAATGGCTGTAGTTAATACTGTAGGTACTACTTTACTTAAGATAGCACTTTTAGAGCCAAAGCACTTTCACACCTATGTCTCCCATTTTCATGAGATTTCTGGAAGGAAGCTGAGAAGTGGGCAGAATTTTATGGATAGAGAAAGTAACCCAGGCTGAGATAATCCAAGCACCTCTGCCCAAAGTCCCTGGGCTAGTCTGCCTCTGCCTCTTGGTGTAAGACTCTTCCCATTAGGTTATATATGACTGGCCCAGACTCAATAATGAATAATTATTCATAAAAATGTTAAGTAATAACAATGATAATATAATAGCCAATACTTGGTGGATACTTATTCCTAGGCATTATTCTAGGAACCTGTTCAATCCTCACAACAACCCTGAATTAGGCACTCTAATTATGTCCATTTCACAGATGGGGAAACCAAGGCTAGTAGAGCTTGGGTCACCTGCTCAAGGTTACACCAGCAAGTTCTTCCCAACTCTACCTTAAACCATTGGATAAATCATTTTACCCCCAAGTGTGGAAATGTTATTATTAATGTTCTGTAATAATATTAAGAACTGTTATTATTGTTGCGGTTATAATGGAGATAGCTGACATTTACTGAGGACTTAACATGAGCCAAATACTGTGTTAAACTTTTTATTTTATGTGATTTAAATCATTTAATCATCATGACAATCCAATGAGTAGTTGCTATCATGACCTTCATTTTACTGATGAGGAAACTGAGGTACAGCACAGTTAACCAACCTAGCAAAAGCTGTTCATAATTACACAGAGGTAGAGGCAAAATTCAAACCCAGGTATGCTTGGAATCAAGGTCAGCATGGGCCAGAGAAGAGCAGAAAGAGAGGGTCAATTCTGCACAACTAGAAATGAGACTTCTTGGAATTAAAACTTTCCTCGGCTAATCGGGAGGGATAGCTGTCTCTGTTGAGTGGCAGGTTATTTATCTGAAGTCTACCTGAGAAGTCTCTTCGTACATGAGCACATAGTAAAACTTAGCACCGATGGGGAAAGGAAATGAATGGGAAACTGCAAATAGTTCACACTGGCTCGTGGGCTGTAGCTGAAAGAAGGTGCTGTGGAATGCATATGGGCCACGGGGATGTGGCGTGGGCCGGCCTCCACAGCAGAGGAGGCGGGTGCTTCCCCAGATTCAGGCTCCAGCTGGCCTGCCTTATTCTGTGGGGTGTCCTTCCTCGGGGACCACACCTACCTTTGAGCTCAGTGTCTATACTTAAGGAAGGCAGACTTAGAAGAGACTCATTGAGTCCAGGGACTTGCAGCACAAGTCACTCCTGTGAGACAGAGGTGAGGTCCTAGTCAGTGTCACACAGGCCAGGGAGGTCTCACCTGCATTCCTGGGGAGAAGTGACATTCCAGATTCCTGGCCATTTCTCTAGGTGAAACAGCACCTCCGGGAGTGAGGACTGGGAATTTAAGTGTCTTCAAGTGATTCTTATCCCTCCTACCTTTGACACCCCATGGCCCACATTTTTGCCAAAAGAAAATTTGGCTGGAAAGTGGGGAGAGCCATACGCTGTAAGGAGAGCTATCAGTGAGGAGGAAAGTAAACCTTTGTTAATTTTCTCTACACAAGCATGCTGGAGAAAAAGGTGTACATTCAAGCAAACAATAAAAATAGGCAGACACGTTCGGATGCTGAATGGTTTGCTGTTTGAGGCTCTGAAGTCAGGCAATCTGGTTTCCAATCCAGAGTCTGCCATTTCTAGCTGTGTGACTTTGAACAAGTGATGTAAACCCCTCCCAGCCTTAGTTTCCTCATCGGGGCAGTAGAGACAGTAATTGCTCCTACTGTATGTGGGGAGGCTCTGAAGAGATAAAACACGCAGAGGGCCGAGTTCAGTGTCTGGCACATAACAGGTACTCAATGAATACAGACCCTTAGCACAGCACTGCTGTTATTATGATTAGGAAGGAAGTCTGCGGCCTGGAACCCCTCTCCATCATGTCTAGAAATAAGCCTGGACAGGGTTTGGCAGCTGACACCTGTGGCTCAGTTCACATGAGAAGCTAAGTCCGGTTCTGGAAACTCTCAAACCAGGAGCCCCCACAGAGGCCTGATCCACCCAGGACACTGAGTCCCTTGGCCACTTTCTTGGTGCCACATGCCATGAGTGATGTGCCTCCTAGACAATAACTTGTGGGCTTTTGGACCCAGTGAAGATGAAACATCCTATTTCAGAGGATAAATACCACAAATCCACAGAGAGCCTGCAAAGCCTCCTGGAATGTCACAGGTCTGGCAATGCCACTGCCTTCGTCTCCCCCTCTCCTGATAACCTGCCTGCTGACAGCCAGCCCGGCCCAACACCCTCCTGGTCCCTGTCAGGGAAAACTTGGGGGACTGTCTCTAACTGTCTTATTGGTATAGCCCATGATTTGGGAGGAAGTAAACAAAGGCATAGGTCAAACTCCCTAGGGAAGTCAGGGAAGTTGCTGTAAAGGTGCTTGAAAAAGAGAAAGAACGCATTTAATTTCATTTTCCCCTTTATCTTATGTTGTATATGGACTACCTTTTATCTGGCAATTGCCTTTTCCGAAAAAACAAAACCAACAAAACCAAAATCTGCAAGATGAGGGAGTTGGAATAACAAATAGTTGACTGACTGATCTTTCTATCCATCCATCATACAAATGTTATTGTACATCTTTATGTGCAAGACACTGTGGGAGTATCTGGGGATTCAGGGGTGAGCAAAAGAGAGACATGGCCCTGGGTGTCACTGAGCCTAAGGTTGAAGGGGGAGAGTGACCTTTACTCTACTTGCCCCCTCTGCAAAAATCTCAAGTCACAATTGTAGAGATCTGATCAAAGCTCTCTTGGAGAAGGAAAGGGAAAGTGCGTACTGAGTATATGGTGAGGGGATAGCACCTAGGCTGGGTGCCGAAGGGTGGGTCAGGCCATCTCACGGCTGCAGGCCCAGCCTCCCAGCTTCAATAGCTCTGTCCCTACATTGTGCTAAGTAAGTGTCAGTGAATAACACAGTGACTCATAGCAAGTGGGTGTACGGTGAGGGTGTCTACTAGCACACACCACTGCATAGGAAGAACTGCCCGTGATATTCTGGCCTGAGTTGACTCCCGGAGGTTCCTTTTGCAATAACCACTTTAGTAGCTCCCTAGAGATGTCTGCGTCACGTACCCAAGAGCTGAAGCCAGACTTTAGAAAATGCTCCTTGACGCTCTACTCTTCTAAGTAATAGAACTGTGGGAGAGGGAATCCTAGCTCCCTCTGTAGTGAACCCTGACTCTACCAGGTCTGTAGCCATCACAATGTCCCGGATGGGATGGTGGTTTCAAATATGGTTGGATTAAGACCATGCTTTATCACTAAGAACCACGGGTTCTTCATAAGATGGAGGCTGCCCACTGCAGAGGTTGTGGCTGCCATATGCCAGGTGCTCCCTGGTAAGCAGCCAGGACCTGTTTGGACCATTTCTCCTAATTCAGCCCCAAATGCCAACTCCCTACCCATTCCTGACACAGTTTTTTTGTTGTTGTTGTGGTTTTTTTTTTTTTTTTGGTACAAAGCACTATATATTTCAAATCATTCTTCTGGACCAGATAAAAAGAGGAAAGGGAAGAGGGGAAAAAGACACACACACACACACACACACACACACACACACACACACTACACCCTACACACACAGAGAGATTTCTTCTTTGTAATTTTTCTCTTTCCCTAGGAGACAGAAAGACTAGGAGGTAGGAGGAACAGAAGTCCCTTGCTTTCTTGGTTTGTAAAATTTTCCAGTCAAGTCCTAGTGTACTCACTTCTGCCAGCCAATCAATGTACGTAAAGGTAGATAGTATGGATAAGCGACTGCCCAGAGACACCCCGTGGGGCAGCCTGGTGGGCAGCCAATGGATTTGGAAGGAAACAGGCCTGTGGTCAGATCCCAGCAACTCCATATCCTAGCTGTGAAACCCTGGCCATATTCTTACCCTCATAGTTTGTTTCCACATGTAAAACGGGAATGCCTGCCCCATAGGGCTTCTGTGAGAATTAAGCACACATCTAAACCACACTGTGCATGTAAAGACTAGCAGCCTAGGCTACGATTTGAGTATCGCCCCACCTAGAGCTGAACATTGCGCAACATGCATAACCTTATGTGGAGTCTGGCCCATAGAAAGAGCTCAGTCCGTAGTCGCTGTTAAAAGATACAGTCCTTGCCTTCGGAAGCTTACACTGTAACTGAGCTTTCCACATGAATAATACTGGTAAGCATACCAGGGAAAGAGAAAGCACTGCCAGCTTACAGAGGTGAACAATATTCTCTATCAGTGGATCAAGAGAAGCCTGTGGGATTGAACAGAACACAGCATTAACAAAGATGCAAGGCAGAGATGTGCACGGGGTGGTGAAATAAGGAAATGGGGCTGAGGGTGAGGGTATTTAATAACATTAGCATATGAGAAAGGACTTTAAGACCTTAGCCCACTAAGGGTTTCTGATCAGCATCTCTGCTAATTCTTAAAACAGAGGAGGCTGGGCGCGGTGGCTCAAGCCTGTAATCCCGGCACTTTGGGAGGCCAAGGCAGGTGGATCATGGGCTCAGGAGATCGAGACCATCCTAGCCAACATGGTGAAACCCCGTCTCTACTAAAATACAAAACATTAGTGGGGCATGGTGGTATGCACCTGTAGTCCCAGCCACTCAGGCGGCTGAGGTAGGGGAATTGCTTGAACCCGGGAGGCGGAGGTTGCAGTGAGCTGAGATGGCACCACTGCACTCCACCTGGGCAACAGAGCAAGACTCCGTCTCGAAACAAACAAACAAAAAACAGCCAGAGGAGGTAAGAACTGTGATTTCCTTTTTAAGTAGGAGGAAATTGAGGCTCCAAAGAGCTGGGTACCTTCTCCTAAAAGCGTGGTTAGTAAGTGCTGGAGTCAGAACTTGAGTCTAGGGTCTCTAGCTCTGAAGCATTGATGTGAGTAAAGGGTTGGAGAGAAAACAAGGATAATCTTGGGTGAGACCCTGGAGGTCATCAAAGGCCAACAGGAGAGTTTGGATTTTTATTGAATAAGCAATAAAGGAAAAGAAGATCAGCACAAGAGTGATGTGGTAACAGATGATTTAAGAGGAGGAACCTGGCTAGGAAGGGCTGAGTGGCCTGTGGAATACGGAGGGGCAAGAAGGAGTTCATCCTTCATTTATTATTCAACCAATACTTCTTGAGCAGGGTACTAAGCTGGTGCTGCTTGCCCAATTCCTCCCTTTCTGACTGAGAGCTTGCAGTCTGCTCTAATAGGCCGTGGTGGCTCTGGAATTGTGGCAAATACACAAACTGCCATGTTCCTTAGGGAGTGATGGGCTCCACCTGCTTCCCGGAATTCCACTAGGATTTCAGCTTTATTGTCCTCTAAAGAGATCCATTTGCCAAAGAGGGAGAGCCCTCCTGGTAGATGGCGCAGCAGTAATCACCTGCCAACAACTCCCAAAAGGAATAACTAACCTATGGGAAGCTTCTGCCTGATGGAAGAGACTGGAGAGCTCAACAGATTGATGATTTTGAGCCACCCAAGCCTGGCTTTCCTCCTTGCTGGTTGGGATTCTACTTAAATAGCCAGTCTTTCAATGATCCAGTCAATGATTCACATTTTCTCTGCAGGGAGTGGAACTATGGGAGAGAAATTGCTAATTCATTTACTCATTCATTAATTCTACTGATAATTATTGACTGTATTGTGGGAAGAAACAGAGGACAATCTTACAGTGCCTGCCTTCTGTGGATGTCAGGCTGGTGGGAGAGACAGGCTGATACCACAAGATGATGAGAATTAAGCACACATCTAAACCACACTGTGCATGTAAAGACTAGCAGCCTAGGCTACGATTTGAGTATCTCCCCACCTAGAAAGGCACGCGGCTGTGGGAGCACACAGGATCACAGCAGCCTTCCTTCTAGAACCGACATGCAAGTTCAATCCCAAAAGAAGAGCAAAGGCAGCCTTTGAGACTGGGGAGGAGCGTTGTAGGAAAGGGGAGCAGCGCTGTAGGAAAGGGGAGCACTTGTGCAAAGGTCGGGAGGCAAGAGAGGGTCTATTTTGGGAATTAAAACAACAATACATGCTGGCTATTCCTGAGCACTTATTGTGGGTCAGGCATCATGTTAAATGCTTTATGTATGCTACCTCATATGTCTTTAAAAACAAAACAACAAGGCTGGGTGCGGTGGCTCATGCCTGTAATTCCAGCACTTTGGGAGGCCGAGGCGGGTGGATCATAAGGTCAGGAGTTCGAGACCGGCCTGGCCAACATGGTGAAACCCCATCTCTACTAAAAAAATACAAAAATTAGCCAGGCATGGTGGCGTGTGCCTGTAATCCCAGCTACTTGGGAGGCAGAGGCAGGAGAATTGCTTGAACGCGGGGGACGGAGGTTGTAGGGAGCCAACATCACACCACTGCACTCCAGCCTGGGTGACAGAGCAAGACTCCATCTCAAAAAAAAAAAAAAAAAAAAAACCAACAAAAAAGAATAATAACCCTAATAAAGAGGTATTGCCCTCATTTTTCAGATGAGAAGTTGAGACTCAGGGTAACTAACTTGTCTAAGGGCACACTCTAAAATGTGGTGAAGTTGGGATTTATCTTCTCCCTCCAGGTTCTAAAGTCTGAACCACTACACTGTGCATTGAGGGCCTCTGGCCACACCCCCTCCAGGAAGCCTTCCCTGACTTCATCAGCCCACAGGGATGATTTGTTCCTATCGTGGTCAGCTCTGGATTCCATCTTATCTCTACAACCAGAGAGTACCTTCCTCAAAGTCAGGGAATGCAGCCTCCATTCTGTTGTTTCAGTGTGTTCATTCATTCCTTTAATTATACCATAGCACCTCCATAAGTATTAATGGATTGAGCATTCTTAGGTCATGATGCCACACTGACGAAATGATCCTTTTAAGCGGAAAACTCTTTTGGATCTACACATGCCTCTAACTGATGGCCAAAAGGGAAGTTTGAGTGCATTTCAGCTTTCATGGTGTTTTCATAAATAGGGATATGTAGGATTACACTGAGTAGGAAGAAAAGAAAGCTTCAGCACAAATCATGACATTCTGTTGTAAGCTCTTAGGGCTCTGGAGAAATTCAGAGCAATCCCATCACTGTGCTCACAGACAACTATGGTACGGTTTCTTTGAGCAACATCCTTTGTATTTGTGTCCGATTTTTGTTTAAAGAATATTCTTTCCAAGATGGCAAACATTAAAGAAGCAAATCTGTTTATATTTGTCTGGCAACTGAAAAAATGCATCAGACTGAAAGCAAATTTCAAACAATGCAACGAACCTGGCTTACCAAATAAAGGCTCTGAAATCCCATAGTTGTAATTAGTTTCCCCTACACAGTGAGCGCTGCTAGCCTAGGGGGAACCACGTGGATGTGAAATTAGTGAAACGGAGCAAAGAGATTCTAACCAAAGCTGCCTCATGGCATTAAGGTACTTGGGTCCCATTACTTGTAGATAGGAAATCAACATCCATTAGGCCAAGACCAAATGTTGCACCAGCTCATTCGCTCATTCACTCATTCACATGCCTTCCTGGGCCACAGTTTTTCCTTTTTTTTTTTTTTTTTTTTTTTTTTTTGAGGCAGAGTATCGCTCTGTCACCTGGCTGGAGTTCAGCGGTGCAATCTCGGCTCACTGCAACATTTGCCTCCTGGGTTCAAGCGATTCTCCTGCCTCAGCCTCCTGAGTAGCTGGGATTACATGCACACACCATCACGCCCAGCTAATTTTTGTATTTTTAGTAGAGACGGGGTTTCACCATGTTGGTCAGTCTGGTCTTGAACTCCTGACCTTGTGATCTACCCACCTAGGCCTCCCAAAGTGCTGGGATTACAGGTGTGAACCACTGCGCCCTAGCTGCTTTTCCTCTCAGAGCAAGTGGCCAGTGAAAGACCTCCCAAGCTACAGTGATCACTGAGAAAGAATGAATCTCCCCAGAAGGGAGAAAATGAATGATCAAAGCAGCTGACATTATGCTGGAATAACAAGCAGGGCAGCTTTCCATATCTGGTGACTTCCTGTACTGGCCTGTTCCCAGGCTGGGTGACATGCTAACACTGACCCTTAATGTATACAGGGTGGTTGGTGTTCAGCGAACGGAGGGGCACTGGGATCAATCAGTCATTTAATCAACCAATATATACTTATTAAGCAGCTACTAGGTGCTTGTCTCATCCTGGGAACTGGGGCTACTGTGGTAAAAATTTAAGCACAATCCCTGCTGTCCTGGAGCTTCTACTTTGGGGGATGTACTTAGAGATTAAACAACTATACAAATAGCTTGTCAACTATAGCTGGGCTTAGTGCAATGAAAGTGAGTTTATCACACAAGTCAGTGGATATGGGAGCAAGGATGCAATCAGAGAAGGCTTCCTGAAGGAAGTGACACCTGAGCTGGCATTGGAAGAATTCGCTGGTTGAGGACTCAACCAGGTGAAGTTGAGGGGGAAGAGCTCATATGAAGCCTTGGAGTAGGAAGGAGTCCAGCATACTGGAGGGGTAGGGAGAAGGTCAGTGCACCCTGAGCACAGAGGCCAAGAGGTGAGTGCTGGGGTCAAATCACCCAGGTCCCTATAAGGCCATGTGAGAGGATTTTCATTATCATTTCTACCCTAAGAGGAGGTAAAACCATGAAAGTGTTGTGAGCAGGGGAGTGAGGGATCGAACATGCATTTTGGAAGACAGACATTCACTCTGTGGGAAATGAATTGAACGAGGAGAAGAGTGAGTGAGGAGAGAACATTGAGGAGGGAGCAGACCAGGCAAAAGGTGGCGGCAGCCTGGCCTTGGAGGGTGGCAGAGGGCCAGAGGTGAAGTGGACTGAGTATACACCCAGCAGGTCCAGTCAACTAGGCAGATCAGATAAGGGGCTGGGGTAAGGGGGAGTTGGATCTAGATGGCATTGGCCTTGTGCAGCGGAAGGGGAGGCCTGGCATTCTCTGAGCCCGTGAACCTGGAAGCAACTAGGATGGTGGTAGGCGGGGATCACAGACCTGGGTGAGGATCCCAGGTCAGCCACTCATTCGCTGCATGACTTCAGGTGAGCCACATAGCTCTCCATGCACCTCAGTTTTCTTTTCTGAATAATGGGAATCTTAACAGCTACCCTGTATATTTTTAAGGACGAGAATAAATAATGGTGTCTAGCACAGCACCTGGCAAAGAAAAGACTCTAATAAACGATAGCAATTATAATCATTACGAATTTTTTTTTTTCCCAAAGCAAACCCTCAGATTCACACTAAAGCTTCTGATCAGAAATACCTTAGGTGCAACTTCTGACTTCCAGAGTGCAAGTATACAATGCAGTCATAAATCTAGGGGCTCCATTCACATGGTAGATACTGTGGATCTGTATATTTATTACATTCCTTTTTCCTCAGAATACGGCAATAAATCTTGTTCTAACATACCAATATATCACAACAATTTTCTGACAGTTGGGAGTAAACTACTTGGAGGAAGGGTGAACTTCTTCTGATACATACATTCGCTGTGTTTTGCCCATGATGACAGAACATGAGGCAAAGAACATATTCTGGCTAAATACTAGGCAAATAAGCATCCATCCCCACCAAAAAAAATCCTGCCGGCATTTAGGTGCTATTCTATGGATAGATTTTAATGATAAGGAGAGATCTCTAAGTTTTACAGAGAATGTTTGATTCTAATAGCAGACATCAGTATGTGAGAGTAAGTGACATTTAAACAGGAAATAGGAAAGAAATATATAGAAAGTGCCTAGCATATTGCCTGGTACTGAGAAAGTGACAAATGCATCCTTGCCTGATTGTACTGTTGCAGCAGTGGCCAATGATGATACTGTTGTTTTCTAGAACAAATACTGATACATGGGTATTGTGATTTTTAAGAGTATAAATTCAGGGTATTTAGATACAGTGATTTTATTTTGAATCTCCTTCCCCTTCTGCCTTATCCTTTTCTCTATACAATGATTATTATTATTTTTTTGAGACAGAGTCTCACTCTGTCACCCAGGCTGGAGTGCAGTGGCCCGATCTCGGCTCACTGCAATCTCCGCCTCCTGGGTTCAAGCGATTCTCCCGCCTCAGCCTCCCTAGTAGCTGGGACTACAGGTGTGTACCACCACCATGGCTGGCTAATTTTTGTAATTTTAGTAGAGACGGGGTTTCACCATGCTGACCAGGCAGGTCTCAATTCCTGATCTCGTGATCTGCCTGTCTCAGCCTCCCAAAGTGCTTGGATTACAGTTGTGAGCCACTGCGCCCGGTCTATACAATGATTATATAGAGATCTACCCTGATTTGGAAGGCAGAGATACTTGTTCACAGTGGAAGCCATGATAGAGCTACAGATCCACTGCAGGACAATGATATGGAAAAATCTTATCACCGGGTACATAAAACCCTGTAAGGCAGCAAAGGAATGGGCGCCTCGGGAGAAGCATGTGAGGAACCGGAAACACAGACTAAAAGACAACCCAATGCAGACGAAGCAGCACCAGGTCAAATACAAACCCCATGGGCAACTTATGTAGCCGGGCTGTGGGTCAGTGCTATGATTGATGAAGAAGGGCCTTCAGGTATCACTGCTGGGCTTGGGCACATTTTACCAAAGGAAGCCAGCGTCATCGGGCCTCTGCCTCACTACATTATAACAGGTAATAGGGAAGAGCATGGATGCATACTGGACAAGGAATTCTGGCTGGAACTGCTGTCTGGTGAGCATAATAGATCCCACAAATACAGCAAAACTTACGGGTTCTCACACTGCAGAAGTTTGGAATTTTTGCTAACTCAGAAAGGCTTAAGATGATCTAAGTAGATTCTATAAAGGAAGGCTTAGCTAAGCAACTTAATAATACAAACAAGATAGAGGAAGACAAGTTTCTAGAAAAACCAAGTGTTGCAAACACATTCAGCAACTTTAAGAGTTCTCCTATAGGCTGGGCGCGGTGGCTCACGCCTGTAATCCCAGCACTTTGGGAGGCCGAGGCGGGTGGATCACGAGGTCAGGAGATCGAGACCATCCTGGCTAACACAGTGAAACCCCGTCTCTACTAAAAATACAAAAAAAATTAGCCGGGCGAGATGGCAGGTGCCTGTAGTCCCAGCTACTCGGGAGGCTGAGGCAGGAGAATGGCGTGAACCCCGGGGGGGTGGAGCCTGCAGTGAGCCGAGATCACGCCACTGCACTCCAGCCTGGGCGACAGCGAGACTCTGTCTCAAAAAAAAAAAAAAAAAAAAAAAAAAAAAAAAAGAAAAAAAAAGAGTTCTCCTATAAAATAAGCTTCCTTAAGCACCTCGACAGGTCACAAGTTCACTTTCAGATGTACGTAATCTTAAAATGCAAACAAATGGCTCTTTTTCATAGATGCTCTATAATCAAGACTTTCCACAGATGCACATTATCTACTTTTATGCAAGGGACTTTGGTACACAAAATGGAAAGCAACATTTAAGACATTTTATGCTATCAGTGTTATTATCCTTTTCTTAATCATAATACCAGTGGCTATCATGTTATTGAACACTTTCCGCGTGCCTGGCACTGTGTTAAAGATTTTGTATATATTAGTTAATTTAATCCTATTATCCTATTTTTATCCCTGTTTTAAAAATGAGCCAACTGAGATTAGTGGTTAAGTTCTGTAGCTGTGGTTACCTAGGTAGTAAGTAGCGGAGATGGGATTGAATTGAACTGGGCTAATTCTAGGGCCCAGGCTTTCAGCAGATGGTAATACAGTGGGGGAGGATAAAATAAAAGATAAATAAAACTGTCAGGCAATAAATGATAAGTGTCAAATGAGATGCGGGTGATAAATGTTAACAGAGGGTAACAGCCCTTGGTAGGTGCCATTAGCTGGTTTGGTAATAACAGGTTTGCTCTGTTCAAGTCTTCATCCTGAAAAAGTATGATAGCAGCCCAGGGCTTAAGAACAAGTATACTGAAATGATGGACTGTTTCTGGATGGTGCTTCTATAGTTTGTCATATTGAATGCCAGATGTCACTAGTTCTTTGTGCAGAGTGGTGGTTCCAGAGAAAGAAGGTGATTCCCCACAGCTGCAAATCAACAGTTAAGAAGAACCACATCTCTGAACATACTTCCTATTATTTCTATTTAAATGACATTGCTGAGAGCAAAGAAAAAAAAGTCTCCTAGACACATAAAATTATAAAGTATCTTTATCTTTTTTTTTTTTAAGTAAAAAACATTTAGAGCAACTAGAGCCTTCAGATTCTTTTATAGCCTGGTCTATTTTGCAAATACCAACCATCATATTATGGGTATCAACAAGACAAGGATGATTTAGTCCCAACTTGGAGATGTGAAATAAACTACTATGCAGGTTGCATTAAATCAGTCCTGAAATGAATCTTCCAGATATCAAATCTGGGCTTTTCGGGACAGTTTTATTTGCTAATATGCCTAATAAATTGAAAGCTGCCAGTGTTGTCATGAGATGTGCACCCTGAAAATCATAACCAATGTGAAAATGTCAATCTGCAGCAACCAGACGTGGCAAGGGACAGAGTTTCCAGGAGGAGGGCGCGTGCTGTGTTTAAGTGAAGCTCCGGCTGGCATGTCCGTTTCTCCAGATGCAACCACTTAGGATCCCCCAGGACTGTTTTTATTCCTGAGTTATAGAAGCAAGGGAAACACAAGGCTCTCGGATAAAAGCAAACCAGGCCACAGGACTTGGACAATGAAAACCTAGTCAATTTTAACTTTTGAAACCTTTGAAAGACGATATTCCTGTTGTAACCTGTAGCTTATTTGTTTCTCCTTATTTTATTTTGAGGTCTCTTAAATCACCACCAATTTGTCTAAAATTTAATTTTCTTCCACTTTTTGGGGGGCTTCCACAAAGTTTGGGATTGAAGACTTTCTTGTCTCCTGTCTACCCAGCGTCCTGTTGAATTCTAATTGGTCTGTGGCTGAAATCAAAGATATTAGGCCCATCCATCTCTCGGCAGGAAGAACAGCAGAATCGAAGTCAGAGCTGAGTTCAAACTCTGGCTCTAAATACTCCCTAGGTTAGGTCATTTCATCCTTCCCACACCTCCTTTTCTCAGCATCTAATGGGTAGAACATGCTATTTTCGTAGGGCTGTTTTTAGTACGAAATGGGACATTCTTTGTAAAGCGCTTAGCACAGTGCCTGGTACGTAGTATGTGTTCAAGGAACTATAGCTGATATTATTTCTGCACTGTACCTAAGTATTGAAGAACAGTAGGAGATACAATTCTCCTTATCATACATTTGGGGTTCAAGGCTTGTTCCTGAGTGGAGAAATGGAAATCCAGTCTCTGACTTGCCCTTTCAGGTAGCTGAATGAGGAAATTAAAGTCTGCACCTTAAAATTCTCATGGATCATGATGAAAGGCTCATGGAAAGGGTGCAGAATCTGGAGTTGGACCAAAGGAAGGTTAAGCACCAGGTCTATTTGAGAGACTTTCAGAGCCCCTCTGAACATAACTTTCCTCATCTGTATAATCATGATAATAAAATACCTATCTCATGGTGTTTGTCAGGGTCAAATAAGATTATTTACATGAAAGAGGTCTACAGACTGTTAAGCTTTGGACCCATCTGTAACATCTCCTTTTAGCACCCAGCACTAGGCCTGGGACATAGCAAGCAGCCAGTTGAGAGGCCGTCACCTTTCCTCCAGCCACCACATCTGCATCTTTTTCAGTGTTGCTGTTTGGGATGAAAGGGAGGAGTGGGGCCAGGCTAGTCTCTAGGGAGGTCACGTGACCTAGGCCTGGCCAATCTGAACAGTACATCCCCCAGAAGCAGTGACTTGTTCAGGGATGGGCACATGACCAAGCTGGGCCAATGAGAATAAGCTCCAGAACCTTTACAGGAACTATTAGAAAAAGAAGCCCCTTTATCTGCCAAACTCCATGCTGAAGAGGGTAAATGAAAATGCTGGGAGCCACCACGTAAAAACAGTCTCAATGACATTATTGAGCCACTAGATCCAGCCTTGCCTGGACTCTTTGAAGTTTTAGTTTTATGAGCACGTTTCCTTTCTTTATTAAAAAAGCCATTTTGAATTAGCATTCTATTATTTGCAAATGAGAATCTCGACTATACTTCAACAGTAGATATTGTCTTTAACCTTGTTCTATTAGCTAAATATTCTTTAAGAAGTAAAAATTTGTACAAAATGCATCTATGCACATTTCTTTCTGGGGAAGAGGGGTAGACAGAATCCTCAGTCTACTGCATTCTAGATTTCTGCTTACACAGAAACCTCTCTGTTTTAGCAAATTGGCTTCTGCCCTAAACTTTAGTATAACTATCCTACAAATATATATACTTATTCATTCCACATTCCCCTTGGCCTTTCCTGGTATCCTGAATTGCTGATCACCAAATGGGCCATAAAGATGGCATTAGACATTGGCTGGTCTGGTTTTGCCTTTCAGGGCCTCTGGAGTTTGTGAGGGGTGACCAGAGCCTAGGATCAGAATGATAAATAGAAACCATCTTACTAGCCAATTTCTGACTCCTGATGGCTGCTTGGCGATTTGTTTTGAGATTTGCGGAAGTCCAAGCCTAGGCTAAGTAGAAAAGTGTGTGGTGATCCATTAATAATGCCTGCAATGGGCTAGGGGGAGGAAGTTGAGGCACTGCTGATCCTAACAAACATTTAGAGCTCAGATTTATCAGTTTAGAGTTTAATTCTTACCAGTTCACCTAGGGGGAGTTTGAGGTCCAAGAAAGTAAGGTGCTAAGAGAAATTATTAATATAAAATATTGATTGGTAATTTACATCTTTCCACTGACACCAATATCCATGTCCCTAATCCCAGGATACTAAAAGGAGCTGGGGCACTTATTCTAGGAAGATGAAATGATGATCAGTTTTCCTAAAGCAGGACAAACCGTAGTGAATACACCAGAAGAAGGGTTTGGGATAACTTCCAGAGAACAGTTCCCTGGTGTTGTCTGCATGTAAAATTCTCCCGAGCTCAAGAAGAAGGAGAAAAAAGTACTTAACAACTAAATTAGTTGTTCAAAACTGATATCTGATACAATTCTCATAGGGAATAGAGAAAGAAAACTGATCTCAACCAGCTGGTGAATCCAAATAGTCAAATGCCATGAGCTGAACATACTTTGTGTTTAAAATATATGTGTAAACTGAATTCATGCTAGGCTAGGAATAGCAAATCTGAGTAGTAATCTCAGTTCTGGGACAATCTAGCTGGGTGACTCTAGATTAGCTTCTCTAAGTCTCAGTTTCATTATCTGTAAAATCAGTATAATAATGCCTATTTATCCCAAAGCATTGCTGTGTAGGTCGAATGAGAAATATGAAAGTGCTTTGTAAAGCTAGGGAAGCATTATGCAAATGTAAGGTATTATATGAGTGAACACACGCTCTCCCTATATGTGCACATATACACAGTTTATGAATAATATATGAGCTCCCTATGTCTCAGATCCATTTTGATCAATAATCTCACCTCCATGCTCACACAGAACATTGGGGACAAACACCTTGAATTAGTGCTTTGACAATAACTACAATGGCATTGAAGAATAGTGTTGAAAAAAGGAAAACAAACAGGAAACTGCTGACAGTTGCTTTAAGTCACAAACTCTATCTGAACAAAACTCCTTGGCGAATCCCTAAGCAGTAATTCAATAAACAAAGCCATTCACTCGGTATTACCCCCACAGTCCTTGGTGGCCCAGCAGCGCACATTCTGAAGGTTCACTTTGTTATGCACAGTCCCCATCCTAGGACTAATCTTTTTATAATGAACTTAATCCAGTTAGAACTCCCTAGAATGGCCACATGTCAAAGTAATTGGATAACGGCCTGAGATTTTGTAATTATTCTTACTCTTCAAGCAGAGCTGGTTTGAGTCTGCCCACCCCTCCTATCGCTGACAACCATTCCCAGTGATAAAGCTAATGCCAACGGGGGGGGAGAGTCAGCTCTGTCTTGTGGGGCAGGTGTTAGCAGGAGAGAAGTGAGAGAGAGAAAGGGAAGAGAGGTGGAGAGTCAGCCACTCCTGGTAGACAATCTGTCTCTCTTAATAGGCTGCTCCTTGCAATAAAGAAATGCAGACTTCTGAAGGCGTAGGTATCTCTGCACCATGGGGAAGAACAATTAACCCAGTTGAGAAAATGGTTTTGAACAATTTTGCAGCTGCTTGGGCACTGCTTCCCTTCTCATTTTCCAATTTACCTTTCCCCCACCGAAGCATGCCATACTTGCCTCTGCTGTCCCTGTTACCCTACAGCAAAGACGTAACACCTCTTTTGGGGTAGTAGGCCCAAAAAATGACCTGAAAGAGGAAGTATGGGTTGAGTCAGTGAATATGGAGTTAAGATGCCAAAAGTGTCCCCTAAAAACAGAAAATTCAACTGCATAACAAAACTAAAAGGGTACCTTCCACCTCCCAGTTTGTCCATTGTCTATGGGTGAAAGTCATGAGCAAGTCTGGGCTTGCCATCCCCTAAGCTACTTTGTATGGTGGCTTGATGGCTCTTTAATATCAAATGGGCCTCTCAGTTGTATCCCTAACTTACTCTGAGGTGAGAGCAGTGGCTCCATTCAATAAACCCATGCCAACCTTGTGAAGGGTCTGCACCTCCAGCTCTCCACAGGTTGCTGATGAAATAGAGATGAGTATCAGGACCCCAACTGGGACTGACCTGTGACACCCGAGGAAAGGAAGAGGAAGGAGGGAAGGAGAGGCCCCAGGGTGGTACCTGTTCAGCTCAGAAGATCGGCAACACTGACACTCAACTTCTGGAAAGGGAATGGGACCCTGCTAGCTCATGCCCCACAAAGTCACATCACACTGATACATATCAGGGAGTTGCTTTAATGACTGACCATGCAAAACTGCATTCCAGAAAAGAAAACCAAAGGAAGATCAAAAGCTTCTTGATTAGTATCCACTTTTTTTTTTCTTGAGACAAAGTCTCACTCTGTTACCCAAGCTGATGTGCAGTGGCGTGATGCTCACTGCAACCTCCACCCTCCGGGTTCAAGCGATTCTCCTGCCTCGGCTTCCCGAGTAGCTGGGACTACAGGCGTGCGCCACCATGCCTGGCTAAGTTTTGTATTTTTAGTAGAGACAGGGTTTCACCATGTTGGCCAGGCTGGTCTTGAGCTCCTGACCTCATGATCTGCCCACCTCAGCCTCCCAAAGTGCTGGGATTACAGGCATGAGCCACCACACCTGGCCCAGTATCCGGTCTTAAGGCAAGAGAGATGATCACACATTCTGGCCTGGCCTCTCTACAGAGGTTCTGTGTCTCTGCCTGGAACCCTCTCCACATGCTATACTTTTAATATGCTCTAAGTCTGCTTTCAATTATTCCAAATATATCAACACTGAGAGAGAACAATCCCGACTGATTTAGGTCTAAACTCGGGTGTTTCTTCCTCCCAACACATGCAACAAAACGCATGCATATGTGGCTCTGTGAAGAGGCAGGCAGCGTCTTAGGGAAATCCAAAACCACGTACAAAGAAAAGAGGGCAGTGGTTCCACTAGGCCTGGGCCAAATATCTCTTGATTTGTTCTAATCTTTGGGCTTGTGCTTAATGTCATGATTGGATTAGAAAAAGATTTTCCTCCCAGGCTATGAACTTGGAAAGTTTTTCGCGTACTGTTTCTAAATTCCTTGTTACAATAATAGCCGCACTCTATGTACTAAGTTTTATGTGCTGTATTCTTATTTAATTCTTACGACAATGCTAGGGGGGAGTCACGTCAAATGTAGGTGGTAGCAGTGAGGCTCTGAGATGAAACAATTTCCCTGAGTTTACCTGGCTGGTTTTCAGTGAGGCTGGGATTGGGACTTGTGTCTGTGCCTGTAATCACTACACACGTTGACCCTTTAGCTCTTTCTTATGTCTGCTGATTTGGGAACCTGTCCAAGGGCCTGAGAGACCAAGTGAGGGGACTCAGTTGACCCCAGTCTTCTCAGCCTCCCCAGCCTCTTTGTAAGAGAATCAGTCCTACTGCAGGACCTACAGGACCAGAGAGCATTTGTATCACCCACAGATGCTACCATGGGGCAGCACCATTGGGCTGGAGACATTGGGCCCCAACCTCCCAAATGCCTGCAGATAGCCTGGGCCCTGCCTTTTCCTACTGTGCCTCCCCCAGCCCCGAGGGGCAGCTGCTGTTAGGGAGGGATTCTCATGGTCCCATGGTGTTCCCCAGCCTTGTTCACACAGCACAACAGTGACATCCAGGGGAGAGGCTTGGTGATGGCAGGGACCGCCTGGCTCCAGCATCTTCTGCAGGTTTCTGGGCTGATTTGCAAGCACAGGCCCTGAATCATCAGAGCACAGGCATCTGGAGGCTGGCGGGTCCACAATCCCCTCTGCAGCCTGCCTGGGGTCTTTCGACACCAGACACACGCACACCCCCAGCCCAGCCTTCATCCCTCATTCTCACCCCTTCCCTACTCTTTGCTCAGTTACTCCAGGGTTTAGAAAGGGTATCTCCAACTTGACCCACTGGAACACATAGCCGCTCCCCTCCCCTTCGAACACCTCTCCATTTGCGGAGCCTTTTGTCAGCTCCATCTGATGATAGAGAACGGGTTTTCTGGAACTAAAAATTAGCTCAGTCTTTTTTTCAAAAAGAAAAGATTTCACAATTAAATGGTGAATGTATGGGGGTGTATTGTTATTATTACTATTATGTCTCACACTAGCATTTTCTAGTTTCTATATATTGTGGTGTCCCCTTCGTTTTGATCTGCATGAGAGAGTCAGTATTATCCATGGAAATAAGAAACATACACTGCGCATAAGTAATTAGATCCTACACACACACACACACACACACACACACACGTAGAAATAAGCAAGTATTTAAACATCTAAACAGAAACCAAGGGCAATATAAACTAATAGGCTGAAAGAGAAATGCAACGAGAGAAAAAACAGATGCTTGCCTCTGCTGGGCACATTTTCTGGGGGGAACATTTGGGCCGATGCTGCCCATCACCTTTCCATGGCCTGTGGGTGTCATCTCCACAGCCTGCACTCTGGGATGTTCCCTGGGTCCCTCGGGAGCTGCAGGGAGAGCCGCCTTCCGCCGCCCTGGTGCCTGGGCTCCACTCCCACAGGCCCCTGCTCACTGCTCTCTTTGGCCAGGAGGTGGCAGTGCAGAGATGTTGCATGGGACTGTGGCCCAAAAAGGAGGCATAGGAAGAACAAAACAGGCTGGGATGGTGGGCCTTGAGATTTCTGCCCCACAGCTGCACCCAGGTCAGGGGCAGGGCCACCTGGGTCCTGGCTGACAGAGGCACCAGGGCTGCCCGTGTGAAAAGTGGGGGCCTGGTTCTTCATACACTGAGCTGGCTTGGTGGAATCCTCCTGGAAGAATGTGCCCCACATGCAGGGCCTGAGGCTGATGCAGACCCAAGGGCCGGGGCTGGGCAATAATGGGGAAGGAGAGCCTGAAAGGTAGTTTTGTTTTGTTTTTGTTTTTTTTTTTTTGAGATGGAGTCTTGCTATGTTGCTCAGGCTGGAGTGCAGTGGTACAATCTCGATCTCGGCTCACTGCAACCTCTGTCTCCCGGGTTCAAGAGTCTCCTGCCTCAGCCTCCTGAGAAGCTGGGATGACAGGCATGCGCCACCACACCTGGCTAATTTTTGTATTTTTAGTAGAGATGGGGGTCTCGCCATGTTGGCCAGGCTGGTCTCGAACCCCTGACCTCAAGTGATCCGCCCACCTCAGCCTCCCAAAGTGCTGGGATTACAGGCGTGCACCACCATGCCTGGCCAAGTAGTGTTTATTATTATTATCCTGAAAACTGCCACCCACAGGAAGGGCAGTGAATGAATGTGTGCCACACTTTCCCTTCTCTGCTGGACCTGACACGCCACCCCAGCAACACCCCTGCCTTGTCTGGGGCCTGATGCACTGCCTGGCACACAGTGGGTGCTTGCCCACTATTAATAGTCATGGCAACAGAAGGGCATTGACACAGCAAACGGGAGCTGTGGATTTTTGGGTTCAGAGGAGACTCAGCAAAAGAAGAGGCTCTGTTGGAACAGGCAGGGTTTAGGTGTAATGTGATTTAGGTGCATACAGAGAACAGAGCCGGAGCCTGAGGGGGCTGCAGACAGATGTGAGGCTGCAGGTAGAAGCTCCCTCTCAGCACCTGAGAGAAATGATTGTGAGGTCGGGAGACACTTTGCAGGTCCTTCTGAGGCAAGTGTAAGGGGTGGAATTTTCCCTTTCTGGAGATTTTAAGAAAAGGAAGCTTTGGTGGATTGATTTCACTGCAGGATGCAGGGCTGAGAATTTCAATTGTTTTTTCCCCCCCATTAGCAGATGTTTGTCTCACCAGCTCTTGCTCTAGGAACAAAGTCTAATGTGACCCTAATATTTAAAGCATATACATGGATTCTGATTAACCATGAAGAAGGCCAGAACTCTGTTATTAGGGCTGCCCCCGGGTTATCATTCTTTTACCCAGGATAGTGTCAAAGACATCTGTGAGCACCGCAGGGCTCTGCTAAAGTGGTTTGGAAACCACTGGTGGGGACTAATTGTCGGGGCCTGGGATTTGGTCCTGGCTGGTCATCTGCTGAGTCAACTTTGGGTCTGTCTTCCTGAGCTATGAAGGGAGGAGTGTGGACTAGCTTAGCAGTTCCCACACCTGGCTGCCCTTCAGGCTCTTCTGCGGAGCTCGTTAAAAACACAGACGCCTATGCCCACCCCACCTCTCCAGGATCAGAACTTCCTGGGGCATATGAGCATCTGCATTTTTTATGACTCTAACAGTCAGGACAGCTCACTCCTGAACAAGCTGACCTGTGGGGTGAACAGAGATTCACCTGCGGGTGTTCCGAGGCTCTTATCTCCAGGCAAACCTGACTGGATTTGGCTAAGCTAAGCTTCCCTTCCAGTAAGTGTCACTGAGCATGGGCCACAGAGAATCCTGCAGTTATGGGGACTGTTCAGCATCTTCGCAGACAGTCCAGGAGGAATGAGACCATGAGAAATTAAAAGCAACGGGGGTCTCCATGAAGTTCTTAGCTGTAGTATGTCGTACACATGTGGTTCCATGAAACCTCCGTCCTGGGAACATATCACAGAGATGATTTCACTCTTATTATAGCCAGCCCATCCTCCAGAGAAAGATTCCTTTCAGAAACTTTCAAAAGCATGTTCTGTGACTAGATACACAAGGCCAAAAACAGCTGACCAGTGTAGGCAAAAGACCCAAAGAACAACAGTCAAACATACAACAGTAAAAATGAATTTTTTCTTCTTTTGCAGCAGGGGCTCGCTCTGTTGCCCAGGCTGGAGTGCGTGGCGCGAGATTATGGCTCACTGCAGCCTCAACTTCCTGGGCTCAGGTGATTCTCCCACCTCAGCCTCCCGAGTAGCTAGGACAACAGACACACGCCACCACACCTGGCTAATTTTTTATAGAAATGGGGTCTCAGTATGTTACTCCGGATGATCTCAAAGTCATGGACTCAAGTGATCCACCTACCTCAGCCTCCCAAAGTGCTGGGATTACAGGTGTGAGCCACCGTGCCTGGCCAAGATGAATCTTTTCTAGGTTTAGATTCAGAAATCAGTGTGTAAGGTGAGGTCACAGCTAGTTAAAATTACCCTTGAAAGTTCCTTAAACCACTGACAAATACAGCATTGGATGGCTTTGAATATACATACAGTCTGCTGTGGTCTAAATATTTATGTCCCAACCCACCCCGCCCAAATTCATATGTAGAGGCCTAATCACTAATGTGATGCTATTTAGAGGTGAGGAGTTTGGGAGGTGATCAGGTTATGAGGGAGGAACGCTCATGAATGAAATTGTGCCCTTATAAAAGGGACCCCAGAGAGCTGCCTTGTCCCTTCCACCATGTGAAGAAGTAGCTGGAAGGCACCTTCTATGATCCAGGAAACACCCTCAACAGACACCAAATCCGCTGGAGCTTTGATCTCACACTTCTAACCTCCAGAACTGTGAAGAGTAAGTTTCTGAAGTTCTAAGTCACCCAGTCTATGGTATTTTGTTATAAGAGCCCCAGTGGACGAAAACAAGCTCTGCATTGTCATGCGTGCATGTTAATATACAAAGCAGAGGAAGAGAAATGTTTTCTTAGAAGGCCAGTCAATACTTTAGACTTTGTGGGCTACATACACAGTCTCTGTTGCCACTCAATTCTGTTTGTAGGAAAAAAGCAGCCATTGATAGTACCAAATGAATGAGCTCTGTTTCAATAAAACTTTATTTACAGAAACATTCTGTGGGCCAGACTTGGCCTAGGGGCCAGTTTCCCAGGCCATAGTTTGCTGAACTTCTGTTACAAAACATAATAAAGAGGGGGAAAACCCATTTTACAAAAAATACCTGCCTCAAAACATTACCACGTAAGGATGTGAAAGTAGGTCTGAGGAGCAGATTCATGTTTTTACCTCAGACTCACCCTGCACATAGCTGACCAAAATGGCAGTCGCAATTGCTCAGTATATAAATGATTTATCTGCCTCTCATGGCTCAGCACAGAGTCGGATTCCATAAGTTGCATACTAGCCTTCACAATTCGATATATATGTATAAAAACAAACACCAAACCTGAGCCAGGCACGGTGGCTCACGCCTGTAATCCCAGCACTTTGGGAGGCCAAGGCCGGTGGATTACTTGAGGTCAGGAGTTGGAGACCAGCCTGGCAACATGGTGAAATCCCATCTCTACTAAAAATACAAAAATTAGCCAGGCATAGTGACAGGCGCCTGTAATCCCGGCTACTCAGGAGGCTGAGGCAGGAGAATCGCTTGAACCTGGGAGGTGGAGGTTGCAGTGAGCCAAGACTGCACCACTGCACTCCAGCCTGGGCGACAGAGCAAGACTGTCTCAAAAAATGAAACAAAACAAAACTCATCAAATCTGTTTAATTTCAGTGAGTTATAGTGCATCTTATAGATTTAGCATACAGCACATCTAAGTCATGGGGGGCAGGAAAAGGGAATATTATATGTAAGGTTCTGTCCCTTTATCTCAGGAGATAACAGTCACAAGGAGAAAAATTGGCCCCAGGTAGAAGATCAGGCAAGGACAGCCATTGGTGTGGGGGAGGTGGGTTCAGGCTATGTTTTTCTGCCAGCATTCTGCAAGAGACCAGCACCAGTGTTTTCTTTCAAATGGTCAAAGCACAAAGGTTCTTGTGAAACCCTTACAGATACTTGGCCTAGTATTTAAGGCATAGTGACTTAATGTCAACACTGGTTACAGCAACAACTGATTCCCAGCTATAAACAATTTTTATTAGTAAGAAAAATATTGCTTCTGACAACGGGAAGGAGTTGCAGCATTTGATGAGAAAATCCAAGAAATGAGCTCCTGCCCTACTCCTTCTGGAAGGGAACCCTCTTTATAATAAGGAGGTTCCTGCTGACCAAAGCCTGATCCAGGCCTAGCCTCGTCTGTTCCTGTCTCTGTCTATCCCTATGAAACTGTCTCATGAAGAGAGACCTCTGCCAAAGAAAGATGCAGAGTAAAGACACCCATGATTTAAGGTCTTTGATGCACAGGGCTGTTAGGGATGTAAGAAATATATGGTGCCACCCCAGAGAAACCAAGTGGGAAGGTCACTCTGACTTCCCTCATCCCTAGCATCCATGCTTACCGCCCTGGATCCCCACCTCGCCTGGCTGCTCAAGCCTGTCTTGAATCTTCTAGAGTTTCTTGGGGAAGTAGGAGGCAGCTCCAAAGAGTTAGGAAATAGATTTAATGAGAAATATTCCCCCAAATTTCGCAAGTGCTGTGGGTTATAAACGAAGCCATGCATCATGGGGCCGCCTGTAATATTTTAAAAGTGGTGTTGGAAAACCGCCTCTAATAAACTTGGGAGAAGATGGATCACCTTTCTGAAAACGCAAAATAGAATGCTGTAGGCATAAATATATGCAAAGATCAGATTTTGATCCATCCTGAGTTAAGAAGCAAGGCCTCGTTCCTCTTTTCTGGCATTCCTGGTCCTCCAGCTGTAAGAGGTTTATTACTGGAGCTCAGCTCACGTTTACATTTCAGGCTGATTGTTGGCACCAGCGTCACATCTGGTATTACTTCTCCCAAGTGGCTGCATTCTGCACCAGGCACCCGGCCCTGTCACCCTCGGAAGTCCCCTTCAACATTTCCCCACAATCTCAGAGAAGAAGGGAAAAGGCCAAAAAAAAAAAAAAAAAAAAAAGGGGAGAAGGCAAAGGGATTAAAAAAAAAAAAAGAGAGACAGGGAGAGAACAAAAGGCAAAAGGAAATACCATGAAGAAGAAAGAAAGGGCAAGGGTAGTAAGGAAAGGAAAAGAGAGAGGAAACAGAAAGAGTGGACAAACCCATGAATGGGCTGTCCCAGTTGGAGGCTGTCTGCTCTGATACTTTTTCCAGAGATGAGGTCTTGTTAAAGATAAAAGTTATTCATGACCCTTTTATTCAGGACCATTGTGATGGGTGTGGGACCACAGCAATGAGGTTTCGCAGTGGGGGAGAGAGATTGGGCTCAACTCTGAATACAGTGTGGGCAGGTGGGGGTTTATAGCCAAAGAGCAGGGAGGGTGTCAGCAGATGGAAAATGACCAAGAGCACACATCGGGGTAAAGGGGGGTTCTGGCTAAAGCCACCTAACAGGGTTTTTGCTGAGGACAGGCCAGGGAGAGCAGACATCACCTGGGGGATTGTGGAGGATAAGGACCTTGACCAGATATCAAGGGTGGAGGATTCTGGCTAAACAGGCTTAGTAGGATTCTTGCAAAAATTAGACATGAAAGTCCCAAAGTCAAGGCCTAGTTGGGAAGAGGACTCAAAGGATCCTGACTAGAGTTTGGTCATGGAGAGAGATTCTTGGTCAGTATAACCCAAATGAATGCTTCTTCCACGCCCATGGCTGCAAGAAAATTAGTGCGACCTTCATGCATTGACTTAGCAGGTATTTCTGAGCAATTTACTATGCCCATCTCATTGGTGCCGTTGTGAGGATTCAAAGAAATGGCAAGTGCTTAGTAAAGGGCCTGCCACCCAGGAAGGACTTAACATCATCTTAGCTACTATGATCATCCATTACTCCTCGATGAGCCTACAGTTTAGTGGGGAAAGGGAGAATATGTCAGATTATTACATTCTTGGCCCATGTCTTTATACAATAGATCACTTAGAAATTGGAACACACAGCTGGTTCTCCTCCGTAGAGTGAAGCTAATGATATCTATCTCACAAGGCTGTGGCAATTAAGTAAGATAATTGGTGCAAAGCACTGTACAGGTCTCCAGGCACAGAGAAGCACTTTATAGCCTGTTACCACTGCTGCAGAGCCCAGTGCCTGGCAGAGCCCAGTGCCTGGCACATCCGTGGCAGATGCCTGATATAGCCTTGCTGGATGAAGGTAGGTGCGGAATGCATATTCACACCCACACTCTCTTTTGGGCTCCATAATTTACTCTCGGCCCAGGGAATTGGGGCAACAGAATCAAACATTTACTGTGCACAAAGAGCTCTCATACATAAATATTTATTTGCCCTTCAAAATGTTTTCACTGCTGCCGGCGGCTGAGCACTGAAGAAATGCTATATTTAAGCATCTGAGTTGACGGCTTCTAGAATACAGTCATAATGGGCCCTCAAATAGGCTTTTCCTGTGGAGCTGGGCGCTGAGAACATTTTACTTCAAAGGTGTCATTTCTGCTGGGGGGAAACAGGTGTCACTCCAGAGCCCAACAATTCATGGAAAATGGTCTTATTCTAGATGATCAAGCATCGGGAGGAAGGAGGCAGTGAAGGGGGGCAGAACGCTTTGGCACTGGCTTCTTCAGAGTATTGGACCTTGGGCAGGTTACTTATCCTCCTGAACCCTAACCACTTAGCAATAAACTGGGAATAATTACCCCAAATGTTATCGGGCTGGAGGAGGGGAGCACGGATAATGGACACAATGTGAGAGGACTGTGTCTGGCACATATGAGGCTCTCCAAAATGGTTAGCTATTATAATCATTAATAGATAATTATATATCTAATTAGTAATAATTATTTGTTAGAAACACTGGCTTAGTTTTGGATGGGGCCTGGGGAGCATAAACACCAGGACTCTCTGAGAGTAAAGGAAGAACACTCACTCCTAACACCTGTCAGATTCCCAGCTCACAGCTTTAAGCTGGTTAGCTCCTGCGAAGCAGGTTCCTGGAGATAATCTATCCACTAATCAACATAATACTTCAAGGTCACAGAAACATTTCCATTTTACGGATGAGACAAGGAACACGTGAAGGAAGGATGTAGCCTTTCCAATGTCATTTGAAGCCAAGGTTTTCTGTCTCCAAAGCCTAAGACCCTAGCACTCAGGGAGCTCAAACTCAGGCTAATTGGGGCCAGGCAGGTAAGCCAGGAGGGGGAAGTGGCTGGCTGGCAGGAAAGCAATTGTTTGGTAAACTGATGAGTAAAGAGATTGTTTAAAGGGGACAGTTCTAGCTGATTGTTGCCTTGAGAGAATGCAGGTCACGGGCCAGATCTTCTTAGTTTTCAAGCAAAATGAAACTCTGGAGTTTTAATGGTGAAAACTTTAAGAAACGTGTCTATGTGTCAGATTTAGCCTTACGTCCAAAGCCTTCCAGGTTCTGGCCTCATCCCTTGACCTTTTTTGCCAGAGACTTCAGAATGTCTTTGGGCATTCTGGAGGAAGGCCTGTTCCCTGGCTACACAGCCCAGGCCACCTAGAGGCACTCCTGGCCTTCCCGATGGTGGTGGTGGGTGGGGGGGGGGGGGGCAGCTTATCAGGTGTTGCCTATTTAATTTTGATGTACAGATTTTAACAAGAGCAATTTATAAGTTTGACATTGTCAATGGTGGTCTGAATGGCTGCTCAGACTAATACAAAGGCTGCCAGAACCCATTAGCAAATCAATTGGGTAGTGTGGCATTTTTGAAAAGAAAATTATTTTTCTATTTTTGCAGGTTAGACAGCAGTGCTCCCTAGAGGCTCTCCCAAGGGGGACTGTGCGGCTGCCTTCTCTAAGTTGCGAATATTAATTGTTAGGACTCAACCGCTCCCCACTCTCCCTCCCCACAGCTCTGCTTCTCCTATCTTCCTCACCACCAACAGGCTCAGCCTGTTTACTCGCTCAGGCTGCAGGTGTTTGCTGAATCTCTTCTATGGGTTAGGCTGGTCTAGGAACCCAAGCCATGGGGAAGGAATGAGCTCAAACCCCATGGCCCTGGTGGACACGCTCCAGTACTCACCCAACGGCAGGTGAACTGGTACCTGCAAGGGGGCAGGCTTGGGAGACGTGTCACTGTGGAACCGACTTCCAAGTCTTTGTTGAGCCCAGAAAGCACAATGGCCTTAGGCCCACTGCCAAAAGGCCCAGGGTAAGAACTGGGAATTGAAAGACTGTGTTGAGGCGAAGGAGGGAGATGAGACCCCACAGAGTATCCACAGGGAGGAGATCTTTAATGGTGAGTCTGTTTAAATTTTGCATTGTGACATGTGATGGAATCTCCCTTCCTGCTCCCACCAGAATATCTCCATTAGGAGCTATGACTTCAGGCTCGGGGATGGCATGCCTGCTGAATATGGTCTTCCAGTGCTAAAAGATGGAGAGACCAGCCAACAAGCATCTGGGCTGTGTCCATAGTGGCAAAATGAAGGGCAGTGATTGGCTGGCCTGGTCCAATCCAAACTCTGGATGCAGCCACACCATCAACAAGCAAAACTCATTTTGAGTTTTAAAGGGGAAAATATAGACAAATAGCACTTGTAAAACTAGAAAATAAGCAACAAACTTTCCCAGAGAGAAATCAATTCCTTCCCACCTTATCTCGAAGGTAAAGGTTGTCTATCTCCCACTTCACATATATCCAGTGTTGAAAGTAACATTGCAACAAAAGTCATCTTCAAAACCGGCCCCATTATTCTAAAGGGCATAAAAGGCCAGTAGCATCTCTGAGAAATTGGATACTAGAAAGTTAAGGTAAAGATGTTCTCCGTATGTGAGAAAAGGACAGCCTGGAGAAAACTGTCTACATCTATGTAGGCAAAAGTAAGACTGACACAAAGTACATATGATGAAATATTTAGGTTTACTTAAAAAAATCAAATTACCTTTTGCCTACAATGAGAAGGCTCAACCAGCTGATCCATAAACAATCACAGAGGGGGCCAGGCACGGTGGCTCACACCTGTAATCCCAGCACACTGGGAGGCCGAGGCGGGCAGATCAGGAGGTCAAGAGATCGAGACCAGCCTGGCCAACGTGGTGAAACTCCATCTCTACTAAAAACACAAAAATTAGCTGGCCGTGGTGGTGGGCGCCTGTAGTTCCAACTGCTTGGTAGGCTGAGGCAAAAGAATCACTTGAACCCAGGAGGCGGAGGTTGCAGTGAGCTGAGATAGTGCCACTGCACTCCAGCCTGGTGACAGAGTGACACTCCATCAAAATAAACAACAACAACAACAACAAAAAGAATCAGAAGGTAGCAAGATTTTGAAATACTGCTGAGATACCCACAAGATCAAGGCATAATTTTACCTCATCCCAGGTCTGCATATTCTCTTCACCTCAAGGCATTATTAATCTCAGCCTCCACATCCACTTAAAAAAAAAAAAAAAAAGGCAGTGGCTCACACCTGTAATCCCAGCACTTTGGGAGGCCGACGTAGATGGATCACCTGAGGTCAGGAGTTCGAAAGCAGCCTGGCCAACATGGTGAAACACTGTCTCTACTCAAAATACAAAAATTAGCTGGGCGTGGTGGCGGGTGCCTATAATCCCAGCTACTCGGGAGACTGTGGCAGGAGAATCGCTGGAACCCAGGAGGCAGAGGTTGCAGTGACCCGAGATGGTGCCACTGCACTCCAGCCTGGGCAACAAGAGCAAAACTCTGTCTCAAAAAAAAAAAAAAAAAAAATAGAGGTGGGGTCTGGCTATGTTGGCCAGGATGGTCTTGAACTCCTGACGTCAAGTGATCTTCTGCTTTGGCCTTCCAAAGTGCTGGGATTACAGGCAAGAGCCACTGTGCCCAGACCCTTCAGCCCCTTTTAATGTGTTGACCTTGGAACTGGCTGTGAAAGGCTTCGTGTTTCTGTGTCTTGTAGACCAAAGTGACTCAGACATCAGTTTGCACATACATCCCCCAGGGGATCCTGTGAACATGCAGATTCTGGTATAGGAGGTCTGGGGTGAGGCCCAGGACCCTGCATTTCTGGCAAGCTCAGGTGACGCTGATGCTGCTGGTTTCCAGGCCCGCTTTGAATAGCCAGGGCCTAGCAATGGTTGCCAAGCCTGGTTGTGTCTCAGAATCACTTGTGGAGCTGGTTAACGCAGACAGCTTCCAGGCCCCACCCCCAAAAGAGGTTCTGCTGACAAGGTCCTGGATGTGTTTTTAACAAGCTCCTCTGGTGATTCTGTTGCACCCTCCACTGTGTATGTGTGGGGGTGGGAGGGCCACAGGTGCCACCACTGCTAGATCTGCTTCAGCTACTTATTCATGGCATGACCTTATCCAAGTCACTTAACCACTCTGAGTCCCGAGTCGTTCAACTCATGCATTGGGGTGGGGGTTCTATAAAATAGCCCAGTTTGGTTAATGAAACATCATTAACCAAATTTTAAAACATAGGAATCATCATCAAACTATTTCATTTTCTCTCCCCACTACCCAAATGTCTTTCTGAAATGTTTTTGAGGGACTGTTAAGAATTGTTGCCTTCATACCTGTCACTAAGATAACTCCAGTATATTGAGTGGATAGAGTAGTGTGATAAATGAAGCATTCTTATTAACCATATATGGTCACCCTATAAACCATTTACTCATCATATATTTCAAAGAATTAGGATGTAAGAAAATCCACTTAGCATCAAAAGTTTTTTAAAGCTATCACTGATTCAGAAAACCTAGTGGTGAATAGGGCTTCAAGGACCTCATTATACATGCACATCAGTTATCTAACTGGAAGGATAGTTGATGAATGGTCAACAGCTTGAGGAAACTGCATGGTATTTTGTATTTTAAAGATATATTCGTGTCCAGCTACCAGTTTTTTGAGAATTTATTATATGTCAGCCACTGTCCTCCAGGTTTTATATGCATTCTCTCTTAATCCTCACAGAAACCTGTGAAAGAGGTATTGTCATCCCCACTTTACAGATAGAAAGCTGAGCCCCAAAGAGGTTAAATGATAATGTAAGCCAACTATCAAGTGAAAAGCTGGTGTTCAAACCCAGAACTCTCTGCCTGCACAGACTGTGCACTTAATCACCATACTACACTTCCACCTTTCACATCTACCACAATCTTTGACACAATCCATGACAGTTCTTTGATATAGATTGGGAAGACTTTTCCCCCTAGAGAGAGAAGAGGGTTTGGGGAGGAGATCAGAAAGTCACCTGCAAGGGGCAATTCAATGGTGTGTGTGTGCTGTGGGAGAAGGTGTCGTGTGTACCGACATTCTTTTCTCCAAACTCCATTCTTTCCCCTCCCAATACATAATCTAACCCAACCCCTTGGATCTCCTTCCTATCCATGGCTTATGAATGAAGCTCCACCATGAGTGGTATGGTACCCCTTTTACTTCCACCTGGCCAAGGGTAATGAATGTGTGCTACAGAGGGCCCCCCTCTCCTATCCATGGCAGGCATTGCTAATTGATGACAGCTCTTTCCTTCAGGGAGCTGAATGTGTCCATGCCACCCTTCCTGGCAGACGACTCCAGCCAGTCAATCTGGGCTGAGATTTGAAAAGAATGTGGTTGCTTTTCAGCCTTAAGCCTTATACACAGTAATGGAAACAGCATGTAGAAATGGCGAAGTAGAAATACCAGTTTCTGAGAACTTTGAAGCCTGGGTTTTAATCCTGGCTCTGATGCCAACTTGTGACTTTGTGCAAGTTATGTCTCTCTCTGGGCCTCAGTTTATCCATCTGTAAGTGAGGGGGTTGGCCTGTGCTATAGAGAACTTAAAGTCTGTTCCAAGAATAACATCCTAGGTTCTGACAGGTGTTCAAAGCCAGATGGAGCTCATCAGGGGAAAGAAAGGCCCTGTCTGTGTTGACAGGACTGTGTGACCAAACCTGTGTAAGAAAATATCCCCACACATGAAAACCACCCTGGAGGGCCCACCTTGCCTCATTGTCTGTATCTGTGCAGGATAAAGCATCTATAAGTGGAAGAACAAACGAACACAATGTCATTTGTTCACATTATGAGAAACCACCTGTCAGAGGCCCCACCTCCAGGCTGCCTGGAGTAGGTGGTCTCTCCAGAACAGAACTTCAGATGTGGGGGCCAGGAATCCATCCTAAGTGACGTGGGAAGAGGGCGTCTGGAGCCTGAGGACACAGATGCTCAGTTCTTCTGTAGCTCCCAGGCCCCAACTCTTTGTCTTCCCTCCCAAGCTGGGAGTCAGCTTGGAGTTGCTTCTCCTTTGTTGAATTCAGACATTCAGGACACTGGCTGTGGCATTTCCTGCCATCCCAGATGATAACGGCCAACATTTACCAAGTTCTCGCAGGGTGCCAGGCACTGTGAGGTGCCTGGACCCTTCTAACAGTCCTGTGAGGTAGGAACTACTATCATCCTCACTTTAGAGCTAAGGGAATGAAGGCTCAGAGAGGTTCACTTGTCCAAGGAGGCACAGCAGTAAGAGGCAGAGCCAGGAATCAGTCATGGGCAGGCAGGCTCCAGAGCCCTGAATTTTAGCCATATAACATGGCTGGTAGCTCCAGAGAGTCTCAGGTATTCTGTTGTATATTGTCTATGTAGCATGGTCAAATGACTGTCTTGCCTTTTGGATTTAAACTGTAGGAGGGCAGGGGCCATGTCTTACTCATTCCCCTCTGTACCTATGGTACCTGGCGTACTGCATGGCAGGTAATCGTCGGTGCTTAGTGATTCTCTGGTTAATGTATGCACACATAGATGAGTGTGTAGAATCCAGAAGGTAGAAGTTAAGGAGCCCTGCCTCTTCTCTGAATTACAAACTTTTTGAAAAGAAAGAATTTAAACTATTTATTAAATGCCTACTATATGCCAGCAATTGTTCTAAGTGTTTGGTGTGATTGGTTTCATTAATCATCATAACAACCAAACGAGGTACAATCCCATATCTCCTTTACATGCAGAGGAAGCTCAGGCTCTAGGATTATAGTAAATCGTTTAAGATCACACAGATTTAAGTGGCAGAGCTGGGATTCAAACTCAGGCCTATCTGACTCCAAAGTGCCATGATCATTCATGTCATTCTATGACAGGAGGCATGTTCTTATTAGTGTGAGTCCAAAATGAAACCACCTTGGCTGAAGTTACCTTCTTGGGTTGGATGACAGCTCAATGACAGGAAGTGGTGGCTGCTTCCTTGGTGTCCCAGATAATGCTAAGATTCTAAGGCAGGGCCAGCAACACAAACCCCAGTTATGATTGGCGGAAGGAAGCTCTCTGGGGCTCTAGCAGGGTTTTGCAGTCATAGAACCTAAAGCTGGAGCTTTATTAGTTTGCCAATGCTAATCTTACTTAAGGAATAAAAGTGGGGGCATTGTACTCAGGAAAGATCTTGGACTGAGGCTAGGGGCCAGGAAGCAAGGCTTTTGGCAAAAGCCTGTGTCCTAAGAACTGACAATTTGGACCGTAAAGATGGCTAGTAATCTACTCAGCCATTGACCTTTAAAAAGCTCCATCTCCTCACCTGTGTAATGAGGTGTCCATGGATAATCTCTAACTTCCTCTCCAGCTCAGAAAATCTTCCTTCCCAGAAAGCATTGCTGTTCCTTACCTTCCCTTTCCCCCTTCACTGCTAAAATATCCAGTCAGAGACCACTGCATCTTTGACTGGATCAAAGCCCTGGTAGAAAGGAAACCCCTAGGTAACAGGACATAATTACTAAAGACTACACAGGTGCCCACTGCAGGAGGAAATAGCCAGCACATTCACTCATTCATTCAAAAGACATGTATTTCATTTCAGCCATGTACCAGACATCGTCTGAGTGCACTGATGAACAAACATAACAAAATGAAAATTAACAAAACTAAAAGCTGTAGACAGACTCTATGCTGTTTCTTATACCAAGACTGATGAGCGGGGTGAGAGTGGGAGGTGAGAGCCCATATTAATCAAAGATAAATCAACATTAATAATACAAGCAAATAATATAAAACTATAATAGCAATAAGTGCATTGAAGACAAAATGCGAGTGTTGTAGGAGCTTAGAGAAAATTGATCTAATGAGGAAGCCAGATGCTTGATCTGAGAACAAGGTGAAGAGGCACCAGGGAACAGAACCTTCTGTGCAGAGAGAATGGTATGTACAAAGGTTCTGTGGCGCAGAAAGCAGGATGGGTTAGTAGAATTGGTAAAAAGCTCTGTGTGGTTGCAGAAAAGGGTAAGATGAGTCTGGAAAAGAAAGAGCCACGGGGCCTAACTACATCTATTTTCTGTGCCATGGTATGAACTTTAATGTTTATCTTAAGAGCAATACTATACTATTTAAGGTATGCATGCACGCACGTGTGTGTGTGTGTATGTGTGAAAGACAGAGAGTTGGTCAAAGCTGTGCTTTGAAAAGACCACTCTGGGTATTATATGGAGAATGGACAGGGGCCGGTCAGGGTGTTGTGACTGAGTCACAGAGCCTGGTGATTCTGTTGGCTCCTCCACGGTACAGAATTGCAGCATTCTTGCAGGGCAGAACTACGGATTCCGTCTGGATTCCCTGGTGATCTACCTGCTGGAGTCCTGCCTCCACCAGCATCTCTGGGCAGCTTCTGTACCCATGGGGCGGGGGGAGGTGGGAATGGGCTTCAATGCCCCACAAGGCTCAGGCCATCTCTCAAGTGGCTGGTCACACTGGAGATGCAGCTTCCAGATGTGGAGAGCACAAGCATTCTGCCCTCCAGACAGGATCAGACAGTGGAATTCTGCCTTGGAAATCAAACCACACACCCCACCCCACAACACACACACACACACACACACACACAGTGGTACCCCACATATCTGTCAGAGACTTTTTCCCTGGACAAATGATGATTTATGGGAGGCTGTTCTGTTTCCCGCCTTTCTCTTGCTCTATTTTAGGAGAATATAACCAGAGCATGTGTTTTCGCTTAGCCTGACATTCTGAGCAAGCTTTCTATATTCCATGTGCTGATGAAAGGTCTTTGCTTAAGAAGTAGAAGAAAGAAAAGAAAAAAAAAGTGAGCCCAACCCCCATCTCCCCTGGTCATCTCCCCAAAGGAAAGGTCGTTATCCATACCCTGGAGTCCCACTGAGGCCCCCCGGGGCAGCCTGAGCTGGCGCTTTTATGACCAGACTCTGGGGTAGACCAACACTCCCACACATCCCACTTCATGGATGAAGAAAGCTGGGAGGGACGAAAGGTGGGCACAGTGGCTGCCTTTTAGCTTCTTAGACTCACTAAGCACTTTCCCTCCTTGGGGCCTTTGAACCTGTGGTTCTCACTGCCTGAAATCCTCTCCTTCCCACTCTTCACACTGCTGATTGCTCCCCTCCCCTCAGGGCTCAGCTGAAATCACATCTGCCCACAGCAGCCGTTCCTTCCCCATCACTCCATCCAAAGCAAGTGTCCCTGAAACTGTCCATCTCAGCACCCCATTTGTTTCTTTTATGGCAATGATCATACATGGTAATTATTACATTTAGTTTCTTACTTACTTTTGCTTTTTGCTTCTTTCTTTCATTTGGTGAGGGGTTGGCGAACTATGGCCCATGAGGCCAATCTGATCCCACTGCCTGTTTTTGTAAATAAAGTTTTACTGAATTGCAGTCACTCATGTTCATTTCTTTTCTTTTTGAAATGGAGTCTCATTCACTCTGTTGGGCCAGGCTGGAGTGCAATGGCACAATCCTGGCCTACTGCAACCTCCATCTCCTGGGTTCAAGCGATTCTCCTGCCTCAGCCTCCTGAGTAGCTGGGATTACAGGCACGCACCACCACACCCAGCTGATTTTTGTATTTTTAGTAGAGACAAGGTTTCTCCATGTTGGCGAGGCTGGTCTTGAACTCCTGACTTCAAGCGTTCTGCCTGCCTTGGCCTCCCAAAGTGCTGGGATTACGGCATGAGGCACTGTGCCCAGCCTCACGCTCATTTCTTTACAGAGTGTCTATGGCTGCTTTCACCATACAAGGCAAAGGTGAGTGGTTGTGACAGGGACTATTTTAAGCCTAAAATATTTACTATCTGCTGTGTTACAGAAAAAGTTCAGTGACCCCTGGATTAGACTGTCAACTCTACGAGGGCAAAGACTAAGGCTTGCTTGTCTAGCAGTGTGTTAGGTACCTGCCTCAGAGTCTGGACCATCATAGGTGTCTGATAGGCAGTTGCTGCGAGACAAACCCTTGCAAATGCCAGGTTGGAACTGTCAAGTCAACGACCAAGAGGCTGACCTTCATCTACAAACCTCGGGCTCTCTTTTGTTGGCTTTATTTAAGGCTTGCCTTACATTTAGTTTAAGTTAAAACCAGGAAAATATATTTCAATTTCCTAACATACTGCCTTAAGCAAAATAAAAGGCAAAGTTTTAAGGGAGGAGGGAACCCCTCCAACTGGATTTTAAAAGACCTACTGAGCAATAAATATCAACAATTCTGATTTATGAGGCCACAAGAGGTTGTCCCTAGTTATAACAGCAAGCTCAAAGAAGGCAGCCCAAATGGACAGAAATGCAGGAGGCTACATAAAAGCAAATAAAATAAAATAATTTACTAGTTTGATTTTCCTCCAAGCAGGCAAACACTTCCTGCTGATAAATGGTGAGCATTTGTTCAAGTCTTAATAAAGCATTTGGGAAAACACTTCTGTAGCACAATCAAGATTTTTAAAAAAGTCACCCAGTCATGGGAAAATATTAGGAACGATTTAACTGGACATAGTGATGGAATACTTTGAAAATTATAATTTGATCAGAGACATCCAATGTGGATTTATGTGAGGGAGAGTTTAATACCTAACCTGTTGGAAGTAAGTTTCCTGGATGGATTACTACCATGGGAGATAAGAGAGAGGCAGGCATTTACATGCACTTCCAGAAAGCCTGGGGCATAGTTTTACGTATTGTTGGCCAACAAAACATATGAAGAGAGATTAGGAGCCTGTGAAACACATAGTACCAAAGCCCAGACTCATTTCATTTTTCAAGCTGGACAAAAGGTAAGAAGCCAGGTGGATTGAGTGAAACTTACTGTGTATAAATAAAGCACAAACTGAGAAAATGTAAAATAATCCAGTTAAACACAGTCAACCTTTGAGCCTTTGGGTCACCTAATAGTATTTGTTTTGAATCTTTGGCCCAAATGTTATAACTGAGGCAAAGATATAACATAAGCCAGGATGAGCATCAAAGAAATTGCAGTCAATCTTAGTTGTTAGTAGCTGAACCCTCTGGAGATAAGCAAAGGGACCCCTTTGCCATAAGGCATGCCCACTCTGTATCATCCGCACACATTGCAAAATACATTTCCTGATGCCTACTAGGGCCCTTAATACATTTCCAGTGAAGAAGGCTCTAAAAGATAGTGGGTATGGTTGATGCATCCAAAAATACTCTGCAGATCATAACCAGGACCAGAACCAAGACTAGGGAGAGGTGTGTGAGACGCACCCAGGGCACACCTTTAAGGAAGCACTCATATCCCTGAAAGAGAGAGGGCCTCCTTAAATGGTGCACCCTGGGCACCTTGCTTGTCTCAGCACAGTCTATGCTGTATGTGGGACTTTGTTCATCTCAGAACAATTGAGCTCACCTGGGTCACTCTCAAAGGGGAGAAATGATCTCCTTCATTTAGGGTACTGTACTATGAAAAAGAAAACTCCTAAGATTATAAATATCTATTGGAAGAAAAAATGGTTAGAACATAAGATACAAGCCTACTCTCCTAGGATTTGAGAGATAAACATGTTGTTTCAGTGACTTTGCTCACTTTAACAAGGAAGGATACTCACTTTAAGTGGATCTAAGAAAGATGGATTTTGAAATCATAATAGCTAAGGAGCAAACGTTCAGGCTTTGATGGGACCTTTGCTCTTATTACTCTCAAATATGAACTTGAGAAAGTTATAAAATACTAAATTACTTTGCCCATATAGTCCCAAAATAGATCTTTGTGGTTTTCATTGCATTTTGACCAATATTAAGTTAGTTTAGGAAAATATGAGTTCTGCCTATTCACACATGGGTCTCTTCTGGTGTATCTTTTGCTCATCCAAAATGAACTTCATGCCAAGAGCACTTTGACATACCAGTGTAGCAAACTGCTATTATGCGCCTACCCTAAGTACAGACAGAATTCTTCTCTATCGCTTATCAGCAATGACACCTAAAAGTTTACTGTCTCTCCGAGGGCAAACTTTCTACTTGATTCTGAGTTGGTGCTTCTGGTTTCTAGGTAAATAGTTCAACAATTCCAGTTAGAATGTACTGTGATGTGTCAACCTCTCCAATTGTGAACTCATGCCAGCGCTCTCTCTCTCTCTCTCTGTACTTCATCCTACCCTGTTTAGTGGGAGAAACAAGATCTGCTTTCTAAGCCACAAGATGGCAAGACCTCAGAGCCGAGTATCTCAACAAGGAAAAACAAGCAACAGCATGTGGTTCTCTTATCTGAGGCAGGCCAAAGCTTAGGCAGTCATAATGTGCAGAAGTGCCTGAAGAGATACTATATTGATTATGAGATATGATTGTGAATTTTATTACCTTCTGGGAAGAAATAGGACATAAAAGCAAGAGTTTTGTGCCAGATGTAAGAACTAAACTCTACGGTTATCTGATTAGCATTAGAGACATGGGCTTTGAATGTGAAACACTTGTAAGTCTCCCCAGGTGAGCTCTCAATCTTATCTGTGCCATGTATGTAGATTTTTATATGCCTGCTCTTCTCAAATGGGACCCAGATGAAGTTCAATCGTTTGCCTAGAAGAGTCTGAGAGGTTCACTGGATTTTTTTTCTTAATTTTAGAAGCCAGCATGATTTTTTATAAAAGAAAGGCAAAGCTTTGGGACTTTGCTTGGAATCGAAGGGGCAGCCTTGGTCAGGGCACCAGGCAGTATGAGACTGAAAGAGAACTAAAGGGATCCATCCCAGTGCTGCCTCTTGGTATGCTACCATGGGACTGCCATCCTTGTCTTTACAATGTCAGCTCTGGGGACAAAAGCTTCCTCTTGAGTCTACATATTACACCTGGTAGCGAGAGAATCTCCTAGTCACTGCCGCCCTCACGCATATCTTAAATGCATCCTCCAAAATGTTGCTTGATTCTGCAAAACCTATCTCTGGGCACTCTAAATATCCCCCATGCCTACTCCTTTTCTGTCTGGAGAGTTCCAAGAGAGATGCAAGTCAGAGTTAGGTCATGGTGTTCCTTCCAGCCTCTCAAACTTTAACAGCATCTACCATTTTGTTAAATGATGATCCCCCATGAACGTGAGGACAGAAAGAGACAGGTGCTTTCATGCATTTCTGGAAGGAATATAAACCGGTAATGTCTTTCAGTTGGGCAATTTGGCAATATATCTCAAAAGCTCTTGACGTGTACATAACTTTTTATTTAAGAGCTTTACTCCTAAGGAAATAATATGACAAAGCCCCCCAAAAATATATGTACAAGGATGTTCCCTGGAGCACTTTGGACAATGGAAAAAATTGAAAACCATCTAAATTTCCCAACTGTAGGAGCTAGTTGTCATGGCCCACCCACTACAATGGAAGAACAATAGCCATTAAAAAGGATGTTATTCATGAACTTGGAAAAATGCTCTGTATATATTTTTAAAGTGAGAAGGTAGGCTTCCAAAGAGTACATACGGTATAATCCAATGCTATAAATGTGTGTGTGCATGTGTGTATAAGAGAGACACACACTGGGGTAAAATTGCATCAAAATATTGCTAGTGATTATTTCTAGGCGAGCAATCATGAGTTTAAATTATTTTTCTTTTTTGGCTTCTCTGTCTCATGTAACTTCTCTACAGTAAATATATAACACTTGTGTCATAATTTTTCTAAGCTGCCTTGCATTCCTCTGGCACTGCCATCTCAAATCTTTGAGGGATTTTTCATTCCTTTCATTGCACCTGTCCCTCTACAATCACAATATCTGGTGTGGTCAGCCTTCACCTGCAGGAAGAATAAAGCCTCAGGTTCCCACTGTACTTCCCACCATGCAAGGCTGGCAGAAAAGATGCTATCTGCACTCTGCAGTGGAGATTTCAGACACTCTCGTACCTCCTTCTAGCACTTCCGTGCCTGCACCAGATTCTCTTCCCAAGCTTTGCTCACCTGCTCTGGCAGGCATTCAAATTCCTTCCTCATGGCTCTCCCCAGGCCTTGGAAAGGAGAGTGGGTTTTTAAGATTCCTCACCATCCTCCTCCCTGAACATAAGGATTAAGAATGATTTATCTCTCCCCTCCCGTTAAATATGCCATTCCTTCTCTCCAAGCCTCTCTTCCCCTCTGCTTTCCCGGGTCAGCAAGGCTAAGGAAACTGCTCAGCACCACCCTTATCAGCAAGCTTAGCGCCCCCCTCTCCCCCTATGCCCTTGCTTAATCATTACTCTTCTTGGGTCTCCCAACACAACGTGTAAATCTTCTCATTGCCTTTCCCTGTTACCCTGGAATTCAAGCTCATTCTCTTCCCAAATATGGCAGGCATAGGAGCTCCAGACTTCACACTTGGACAGCAGCAGAGAGAGGAATCCCATCGCTGTTGTCACCTTGGCAGACACCACTCTTTGCTGCCATCATTGTCAACAGCCTCGCTGCCAACTTTGGAAGGTGTCTTTGTTTCTGGCCCTGTTGGGTTCATTACAAAGGGAATCCTCCTATGAACCTGTGTATGCCCTTTGAAAGCACCTGTCTTCAAGGAGCTTAAAATCTCATTGGGGAGACATGACACAAAACTTAACATGCTCATCCAGTAGTCATCTGCCTCCCACCTCACCTGTCAACCAAAACTGGTCTTCTAAAGCTAAGAGTATCCTCTCTTGTTTACTAAATTCATCTCTTAACTTCACACTGTCTTGGCTACACACCTCTGTAGGTCTTTGCCCTACTGAGCATGATCTACATGAAACTCAGGAAAATTTAAAGACTTTGACTCAGACAGACTTAGGTCTGTCTTAGCTCTGACTCTTTCTAGCTGTGTGACCTTGAGCAAGTTACTCTACCTCTCTGATCTTCATCTAGAAAATGTTGAAAATGTCTGCTGTGTACTGATGATTTCAGAAGCAGAAGGAAACCCAGGTGGAGTCTACGAATGGGGCAAAGCCTATTTGTTGGTGACAGGTGAAGTTTCCTCCAACTTGGTCTGGAGGAGTTTTGCTCAGAAAAAATTCCAGATTATTTTTCTCCCTCAAGATACATCAGACTTGAAGTAATAATAATAATTAATCATTTTGATATAGAGTCATTTTCATCTTAACCAGCAGAGAGGAACAAAGTCATGTGAGGAGTAAAATGAAAGAACTGTTGGGTGTTTTTGTGTTTGGTTTATCTTACCCCACTGAGCCGACTCCTCTATTTTCTCTTTAAACAGACACAGTGGAGGCAGTTAAATGAGCCTCAACCTGAATGCAGACAAGCAGGGAGTCAATTTTAGGTTGTGATGAATAAATTATGCAGAGGTTTTTGGCTTTAATTTTCTCCTCAGTTGACATGTTGTACTCTGAGTTGCCTACTGCCCGGGAGTCAGCGTTTAACTGGACGAAAATAGACAGAGCTAACCTGTGCAATCCTTGGCCATAGGCGGTTCTGTTGTTGACAACTACATTACCCCAAATTGCAGGGCTTTGTTTGTTTTTCTCCTGTTGAGGGAAAGAGCAGCAGGAAGAGAATCCCTCCCTCGCAGGTCATCCTGAAAACAGCCATAAAGCTATCAACAAGAAAAGCAAACGGATGGGGCTGCTCCGCTCAATCTGGCTGATAAACTCAAACACATCTAGATGGTTTTCTGACAGGTTAGGAGCTGACAGCTTGATAAATGGGAACGAGACACCTTGAATTTGTTGGTGACAGGTGCAGTTTCAATGAACTTGCTTTCATCCTCTATAGCAGCCCCAGCTCCTGAAGAGGGGGAAGGGAACACTTGGCTCAGGTTCACTTTGGGGCTCTCAAAACTAACATTCTCCTGGGGATGGAAGATTCATTAACAGCAAGCTTAGCTAATTTCTTCCTCATCATCATTTAAGAAGCAAAGACAAGGCTGGGCGCAGTGGCTCCCGCCTGTAATGCCAGCACTTTGGGAGGCCAAGGCGGGCGGATCATGAGGTCAGGAGATCAAGACCATCCTGGCTAACACGGTGAAACCCCTTCTCTACTGAAAATACAAAAAATTAGCCAGGTGTGGTGGCGGGCGCCTGTAGTCCCAGCTACTCGGGAGGCTGAGGCAGGAGAACAGTGTGAACCCAGGAGGCGGAGTTTGCAGTGAGCCAAGATCATGCCACTGCACTCCAGCATGGGCAACAGAGAGAGACTCTGTCTAAACAAACAAACGAACAAACAAAAAACAGCAAAGACAAGGCCAGGTGCGGTGGCTCACACCTGTAATCCTAGCACAGCACTTTGGGAGGCTGAGGCAGGCGGATCACCTGAGGTCAGGAGTTCAAGACCAGCCTGGCCAACATGGTGAAACCCCATCTCTACTAAAAATACAAAAATAGCCAAGCGTGGTGGTGCATGCCTGTAGTCCCAGCCACGCGGGATGGCGAGGCAAGAGAATTGCTTGAACCCCGCAGGCGGAGGTTGCACTGAGCTGAGATAGCGCCATTACACTCCAGCCTGGGTGACAAAAGTGAAACTCTGTCCCAAATAATAAAAAACAAAACACCAAAGACAAAACAAAAAACAAACAGCTCCTCAGAACTAAAACAGTGTATGACAGTCCCGAGGCAGATTGGTGCAGGAGTCCAGTACTGGGCTGCTTTATGGCAACAGATGATATTGCTTACAGCTGTCATAGCAAGTTATGGCGTTTGTTTTGGGGTATCTCAAACTCACTCCTGCTCCCTGCCCTATTCTATGTAGTTTTCTGCTCCTACCCTGAAACCAGAAAGATCCTCTTTTTCTTACTATAAAGAGCCCAGATCATCACCATTTCATCACTTCCTGGCTATGTTACCTTGGGCAGGGTATATAATATCTTTGGACCTCAGTTTCCTTATCTGTGAAATGGAGAGTCATTTTTTCAGCAAATATTTATGGAGGACTTATTTTATGCCAGGCATTTTGCAGGCATCAGCTTTGTGGTGGTAAACCAGACAAGTCCCCTCCATGAAGAGCTTGCAGGCTGGTGGACCCATCTTCTTTATCCATCTGCCCAATTCATTCCTAAACATCATCCACAGGCCAGATGTTACTCTAGATGCTGGTGATTCATAGTAAAGAAGGCAAGTTTCCCATCTTGTGGAGTGTATGTGCGTGGAGAAATTGTACAAATAAGACCAAATGAGATGTATGCAAGGAAAGTACGCTGTTAGCATATTTCAAGTGTGCACCATCTAGTGACCATTGCCCTATTATCATCATCTTCAGTGTCACCATGCATGAGTCACCCGAGATCACTGTGACAGACCAGTTGTCTCAACTGTGGACACGTGGTTTTCATGCTTTATGCCTGCATTACACATGTGAGAGGTTGGGTGGATCTAGTCTGAGGACCACATGGCCAGGTGGTGGGAGGTTCCACTGCACCACGCAGGGACCAGAGGTTCCACTGTACCCCATTGCAGGAATCATTTCCTTCATTTTGCTGTCTTTCTACATGGTTATACCTAGTATAAACTGAAATACATCAGATTTTTTTCTTTTCCTAGACGATCTGCCGCTTCCCACTCCCAATCCCAAAACAGACTTCATAACTGCACCTCATGGTCAAATGTAAACTTTAGCTACATATTTCCTGAGTCCCAGGATATCTGTCTTCAATCACTGAGAAGTGGATTTTGTCTTTAATAAAAAACATTCAATAAATATCTGTAGAAACAAATGCATAAGAAAGATGTGCAGATGTCCACAGCAAGTAAGCTGAAAACCAGAGCATCCCAGACCCCTCTGCTCCATAGAAATGTCTGCTTTGATTCTCTTTCCTCTGAGGGAAAACCTTTCCATCTTCTCTCTCACCTTCCCTCCCTTGAGCATCTTCCATGAGCAAGGCTCTGGAGCTACCACCGTCTAGGTTCCAGGACTACCTTCTAGGTTCTGAGGCTACCTCGGGGAGCGAGAGAGTTCAGTGGACTTAGGTTATAGTTAGGGAGACAGGGAACACGTAAGACTACATGTAGATAAACTGCAAAAAATAATTTCTGTAAAAAAGTTGTTACGTAGTCATGGTGATGGGAAGTATTTGGAGGAGGCCATATTCTACAGGGCTGCGAGGAAGGTCCCTCTGGGGGGGTGATGACTCTTGAGCTGAGACCTGAAGGGGAGGGCTCCAGTGAGAAGACCTGGAGAGGCATCCAGGCAGAGGCAGAGCAAGCACAGTTGTCCTCCCAGTGGACTGGGGAAAGAGGAAGCACCAGGCAGAGAATGGTGCAGGATGAGGTTGGGCAGGGTAGGTGAAGCCAGGTAGAAGCATGACCTTGAGGGATCAGGTAAGGAGTTGGATTCAACCTGGCTTGCTGATGGGCTGGCTGCAGGGCAACGTGTGTGTGTGTGTGTGTGTCAGGGAAGAGAGAAATCAGAAAAGAAAGAGTCTTAGGTTTTTGGCCGGAGCAACTGGGTAGATTATGGCGGACCCTTTTCCTAGGATTGCTTTAGGGCCATCTTGGTGAGGACTCCCTAGACCCTATGCTTGAATCTGCTTCCCCACTTGTCAACTGAGTGGCTATGAAAAGTTGCATCACGTCTCTGAGCCTTGGTTTTCTTATCTGTGGAAATGGTATATTACCTTTGAGGTAGGGATGAGGCAGGGATGACAAGAGATGGCCACTGGGAAGCACTCAGTGTGGAATGAAATCCTAATGAACGTTCCATGCCTGACAGATTCCTTTCCTTCCTTCCTCTTGCTGTCTTCTCTAGGTTCATACCTGTCTTTGCCTGTTTTAACTCAGAGTTTGCTTGTTGCCTCACATTGGGTGTGAGAAGCATGCAACATTTCATCCACACTTCAAGGCAGCTGTTGTCACTCTACTCTCTCCTTCTGTTCGCAGGTCAAATGCATTCTTTCCCAAGTCCTTCGTCCCCCCAGGCCGTGCCACAGATATCCCCCACATGGATTCTTCTCCTCTCTAGGTGTAAGTTCCTGGTAAACGCAGAGATGAAATGTTTGGCTAAGCAAAATGCTGAGAGTAGCTGGCGCAGGCTTTCCTTAGATAGCCTCTGAAATTCTTTCCAACTTCAGGATGTTAAGCTCCAGCTTGTTCTTGAAGAGCCCAAAGGCAATAACGAGACAAAGATAGGTCCCCCATGCCTTGTTTCCATGATGGCCATGAATATAACTACAGTTTTCTAACTGCTGGCTTCTGACCCATGCACAGAAGCAAAACCATCTAGAAATAACTTTTTCCCCCTCTTTTTCATTGAAAATTTTTATTTAATTATTATTATTTTTTTTGGAGCAGAGTTTCACTCTTGTTGCCCAGGCTGGAGTGCAGTGGTGCTATCTCGGCTCACTGCAACCTCTGCCTCCAGGGTTCAAGCGATCCTCCTACCTCAGCCTCCTGAGTAGCTGGGATTACAGGTGCTCACTGCCACACCCACCTCATTTTTGTATTTTTAGTTGAGACGGGGTTTTGCCATGTTGGCCAGGCTGGTCTTGAACTCCGACCTCAGGTGATTCACCTGCCTCAGCCTCCAAAGTGCTAGGATTACAGGCATGAGCCACCACGCCTGGACTTCACTGAAAAATTTTAAACTGCCTTATTTAGATAAAATTTACATAGCTTGTAATTCATCCATTTAAAGGATAGAATTTAGTGGTTTTAGTATATACACAGATGTGTGCAACCATCACTGTCGTCAATATTAGACAGTTTTCATTACTTCAAAAAGAAGCCCCATATCCCTTAGCCATGAACGCCTATGCCCTCTTCCTCCCACCCAGCCCTGAGCAACCACTAATCAGGACTCATGCCATGCCCACCTCACTGTTAGGAAGAATTGTTCTTAATTGACAAGGAAGATATCTTAAATATTAGCTAATTTCAATCCAGAAATGGGATATGCTTAACACTTTGTATGTAAATTCTGGACATTTATAATGCTATTCAACAATGTCAAGGGGGAAAAGTTGGATTCCTTGCTAATGGAGCTCTCATGAAAAATACGGGTAACTAGAAAACCATAATTATAAAAGCATCTCATTCTCGTGTTGTTTGGAACACTAAATTACACATTTCTTAAAAAGCTGGCATCTCTCTCTCTCTCCACCTACCTATCTACCTACCCATCTAAATATTTTCAGAGTTTGTTCTGAAGTTTGAAAAATTATATCCAGAGAGGTGCAGCATCTTGTTCAAGGTCACACAACTACTGTACAGAGTTGTTGGACCACCCAGTAAGTTCTCTTGCCTTTTGGTTCACTGCCTTCTCCTGCTCCACACTCTACTGAAGTCACATCATTAAGGGCATCTGACTCATGAAACTCAACTATATTGCTCATCAAGAAGAGAAACATTCTTTGTTGACCCCGTTATCTTTCCAGTTCAAACTAGATCTTGGCCTCTACCACTCCAGGAAAGGCCAGATCCCAAAAGAAAACAGACTTTTAAAAAGTAAGTTCCTGTTTGGCTTCTGAATTTTGAAGAGACCAGTTTCTAGAGATTTTAGGGTGACTGAAGGGGTTTTCAAGGGTACATTTGACTGCACAGATTTTCATATTACTGTGGCTTTAGATCCAAAGGCCTGCATTTAATAGACTATTGTATTCCTTCCAAAAGTTCTTTCCTTAGAACTTTTCCTCTTAGAAGAGGCTTTTGGGCTCTGGAATCATCTTGAGAGAAGAGGAGGGGTGGCCCTTTAAAGACACCAGTTCAAAATGTGGTCACTTCTCTCTTTAGGGAGGGGCTGTCACCCACCGACTCTGCCCCAGTTCCTCCTCCGCAAAGGCTCTCAGCCATGCCAACCTCTCCTCCAAAATACCCTGACTGTCTAACTCCCATGCATCTGATCCCAACTGTTGCAGGGGGTTCAGGAAATCCCCAGAGGGGGTGACCCTGGCCTTCCACATATTAGCACACCCCTGAGAAAGGGGAAAGGACTGCAAGTGGTCCTTCTAGAAAGCATGTTCATTTGCTGGACTTCCTCTCTAAGCTCAGGGGGCTCGTCTATCACCATTCTTGCTCCCAAGATTGACCACACATAACCACAGCATCCTCAGACTGGTGCTCCAGGCAGGTAGAAAAGTCACCACAAGGTGCACACAGACCCCCCTACTGAGCAAACATGCAGCTGAATGTAGAAAGGGACTTCCTGGACATAGTGCCTTCCTATACCTGGCAGATGATGTCCCCAGCCAGTCCCTCCACAGCCTACACAGGTGTAGGTGCAGGAGCAAGTAAAGTGGATGCAAGACTCACCTCACCTGCCCAGGAAGCCCTGCAGCCACTGGGCTCTCCAGAGCATGCCGTAGGGCAAGGACTGGGGCTTTTCCTAGTGAACTCTGCTTCTGAAATCCTACTTCTGCCGAAATAGATCAGTTCATACATCATCAGGGCCAGTCTCACATATGCTGTCCTGTTCTGGACCATGTCAGTCCAGCCAGGAAATCCAACCCCTTTTCCTTCATTTGTGAACATCACACCCCCACATGGACACCCCCATACACAGACATCCACATAGACACACCCACACAGAGACATCTGCATAGACACAGCCACACATGGGCACGTATCTATATACCTACACAGACACCCACACTGACACACAGGCACACACCCACAGGATGCAGGCTCATGTGAAGGTTGTATAGAAGGAAGGAGATTTAAAAATAAATTTTAAGCATCTTTGTTCTAAAAAAATTCAGCCACTTTTTTTTCTGCAGGATTCTGTTTCTTACATTCTTCCCTGGATTTTCCCCTTTGCTTCCCTCCCCAGAAGTCCTCTAGAAACCTGTTCCTCACTCCACCTCCTTCCATTTCATTAGGCAGAACAATTTAACTGTGCCCAATCCCTACCTCCAAATGGAGTTCCTACTTTTGCCATGCATCCAGAGCTATGGGCGGGCGCCCTGATCTTACTCCCACCCCATCTCCTACAAGAGGAAGGGAGCTGTACAGAGATTAACTTCTACAATCAACTCTACCCCTGTAAAAGCCAAAGCAGGGAATGTCAATTTTAAACAACACTAAACCTCTCTCCATAAACCACCAACTTCAGCCTTACCCTGGCCCAGTAGCTCCATGACCTCTGAGAGTGATGCAGGCACCACTGGATACCAGGAGGCCGCTGTGATTGTCAGTGCTTGCATTCATGATCTCACTCAGCCCTCAAGCACTCTTATGAGGTAGGTGCTGTCATTACCTACTTTTATAGGGAGGGAAACTGAGGCTTAGAGAGACTATGTAACTTGCCCAAGGTTGTTCCACTGGGGAGCTCCCTGAGTCCACTTTCTTGACTCTTCTGATACGCTCTTTTGCAAACTACAGGTCACTGATTCAATCGTTCTCAATGTGGCTGCAGAGCCAAACTTCCTGGGAAACTGAGTACCCACAATTTTCAGGTGGGTGTGTAGGAGCTAATGGGGCCACAGATGCTATGCGTACCACTGCCTAGTTGTTGCTAGAGAGCCTTTTCAACCTCAGAGAATGTAGCATTCCATGCTAACCCATCATTTAAAATTCCTGCAATAAATGAAAAAAATAAACACAGAGCTGAGAGTATAATTCAGCTAGCCTCGCTCCCAAATGAAGCTGATTCCAGATAGAAAGCAGATTTTCATATTTACTGTATGTGACAGCTGCAGGAATTAAATGAATCATCTGTCTATCTCTATTGCCTTGTTCCTCCTGTGCTGTGTGCATGTATCCCTGGGGTTGTCTGTCTTCCCATTCCAGGAAGACAGATCAGTGTAGTTTCAATTATTAATTCCATGTTTGGATCACAGTAACACCAGTTCCAGTTCAGTGACCTGCAGTTCCTATTGATTTAAGTGATGAATTATCTACACTGCAATGTATTATTAACTTTATTTTGTCTCTTATTCCTTCCGCATTCATGCATCAAAATAATAAAGCACCATTCACAGGCTAAAAGGACCCGTTTCCCTTCTCACATTTCCCATAAGGGCGAAGCCAACACACACCAGGGAGGTAATTACACAGAGCTGGGGTGGGGGCTGCACATTTATTTTACCTCTGAATTCTTTATCTCAGCTGTGAATTTGGGGGAGGGGGTGTGGGGAGGTCCTCAGTGGGGAACAAAGGGGCCCAGGAGGGAAGTTCACGAAGACAAGTGACGATTAGAATCTGGGAGATTCATAAGAAATGAAATAACCTCAACTCAAAAGTTTAACTTCTGGGAGTCAATCTGCCCATTCTGATAATGATGGGGGGACGGGTGTAGGAGTGGTAACGACAGTGGCACAGTGTGCAGGGAAGGAGGCAAGAGAAGAGAGCACCATCAGTTTCTCCTGCCATCTCTTTTGGATTGCTCTCCCTGCCCCATCCCAAGACCTACCCAGCAAGGTCAGACTCCAGTGAGACATGGATTTGTGGATGTTTGGCAGAAATGTGCTGGCCTTATGGCTAACCTACCATTGTCTTCATCTTCTTTGGGTAAAAGCATATCCTCCTATTACCTTTTGAGGAGCTTCCTTTCCCTGGATACAATCTGGTAGGACTATCAATCCAGACGCCCTACCTTGCCCCGAACAAATGCATGACCCAAGCTGGGTCAGTGAGGTTCTCCCTCCATGACATTTGAATTACAGACAAAGGGCACAAAAGACGGAGTGTAAGTGGCATCTGTTTACTAGCGCTGGTGCCTGGGTCTGACTGTTGAGCAATTGCTGCTCTCAATACCTTCTGAAGATGATCTGCAAGCCTTGTTTTTCAACCTTCCCTTTGATTCTAGATGCCCCACCCACCCCATAGTCTTAATAAATGCTTTTTTTTTAAGTTAACTAAATTTGAGTGTGTTTTGTTGCTTTCAGCTTAGAGAACTTTTGGCTAAGCAGCCAAAAGACCTGGCTGTATCTAAAGTGTCCCTGAGCCCTCAGAGACGGAAAAGGTGAAGAGCGAGGGGCTACTGATCTTGTCTACACCTCTTCTGCCAGTCAAGCAACAATTGCATCAACAGGGAGATGGGCAGGAGGTGAAGTGAAGGCATTCCTCTGTCCTCTCGCTCCCATTTCTAGTTAGAACTGAATCCAACCTCCCAGCCTGCAGGATTCCTGTTGGGGCAACTCCCAAAGTCAAAGTCAAGGAGTCTGAAGAGACACCTCATCTGACAACCCCACACAGAGGGAAGACTTCAGGAGGGGTTGCCTAGGGTCAGGCACCCCAGGTATCCCGCCTATGAGCCAAACCCAAGAGGAAGGAGAGACACCCAGGACCTCCCAGTTTGAAAGTGAAGATAAAGCTGCTAAGTGCGTAGAAGTTTTCATGTACAGACAATTGGAAGATTACCTAAGGTCTCATTCCTAGTGCTATTACACTCAGAAATTGCCTCACCTATGACTGCTCCCATTTTGTGACTCACAGCTCTCTACGCTGCACTGGTATGAAACAGATGTTGTGAATGTTTTATTGTAGTTTCCAATTGCCACCCTTCATTCATCTGATTCAGACCTAAGAGCCTTGGGCTTTCCTTTCTTTTCTTTCTCCTCCTCTACCCTTTGATTTTAAGGACCTAGAGGTGAACATCTAACAGGCAGAACCTGATTCTACCTGTCAACTCAGCCCCTTACAGCAATGGAGAATAGCCCAGCAATGCCCAAGAAATGAGTTCTTTTTCTTTCCAGAACTTCACCAAATAAGGAGAGAAGGATCAGAAAACCACTGTGATTAGATTATATGGAAGAAGGTCAAAGATTAAAAATCCGCTGCCTCTCATTATTAGAGGAGGGATGACAGATTCAGACCAGAGCACAAAAGAAAATACATTATTTCAAAACAGGATATGAAACCCAGTCCCAGGTGATTAGTCTCTGTTAAGTAAATTTACTATCTGATCTTTTAACTGTCTCCCGAAATTGCTGGTCCAACATTCTCTCCCTCCTCCATTGGAAGCTTAACCCTGGGCGGGTGCTGTCATCTGCCTTAATGGAATGGGGAGCTCATTTCAGGGGGGTGGGGGGTGCAAGGGTCTGTAAGCGAAATGCACCCCGTAACAAAAGCAGGATGTGTGCACCGCAGACCAGCCTGACTGGAGGTAGGATGGGGATGGAGGTTGGGGCAATTGTCCTTGCTTTCGTTTCAGAGCCAGGCCCATCAATGAGGAGACTATCCTTCAACCTCACTCCGAGCTCATCCCGGGAAAACTGGACTCTCCTCTTTCGGCGCAGCCCCAAGGGGCCCACATGCCAAAGAATCTCATGCTTCGGGGTTGTTCTCAAACCAGAACAACCTTCAAAGCTTTGATTTTAAATGAATGCTGCTCTGCAGGCCAAATATCACAGGCCTGTGTTGGGGCCTGAAGAGGACGAGATGTACACTTGGAGGCCAGACAGGCTCGCAACACCATCCAAGCAATGAGAAAACAGAGAAAACAAGACATAGTGGAAAAGAGGATCTGTTTCTCAGTATCTGTCTTGGCTGGGGTACCACTGTGAACATGGCGTGCAACAATCAGAGAGGCAGAGGATATCAAACCCAAAGCAACTCTTCCCCTGTTTACCAGGAGGAACTCCTTTTTTTCTGCACTTCACTATTTTCTCGTCTGTTTAGTCTAAAAGGCTGAACTATTACACAAAGAAAGTTCTCTCCAAGAATGAGTTTTCCAGAGAAAGCTCTTCAGACAAGGGCAGTGTGTGAACCATTCTCCACAGCCTGGAGAATGGGGTGTGTGTTTAACAGAAGGGGGCTGGGGCCGAGCAGGACTCCCTGAAGGATTCCCAAGGTGCTCTGTTTGTGTGATTTATCCCTTCTGGAAAATCCAAACATACAAATGTGCCTGCTGCAAAAGCCAGGGCAGTCTCCAGGACTCAGGCTTCCACACAAAGCTAACCACATATAGCTTGCCTGCCCTGAAGGTTTTCTCTATTTTAACCTTTGTTAAGTTTAGATCAAAGGGAGGCGCATGTAGTTTTGCTGGGGATCAGCAGACCTCATTTATCTCTCTCTTCTTAGCTCCTAGGCTCACTTCACAAAAAACCCTCAGAGAATAGGAACTGGACAAAAAGGGGCTTCCCTCAGCTCCTGGGATTTCAGAACCAGACATTGTCATCCTGTTCACCAAGCGGCAAAAACACACAACTCCAAGGCCCCACAATTTGGAGCAGGGGACACAGCCCTCAAAAGACTCCAATCCCAAACGCTTTTTACCTAGTAACCATTTGTTTGTGGAAATTTTGTTCACAATATAAGACAGCTAGACCAGTTCTGCATGCCTTTGAAATTCCAGCCCCCACGCCCTCTCCTCCCTGGCTAAAATGTTCTATGGAGTGGTGCCCGGGTTCTGAGATGCGTGTAAAAGTTGATGGAGAAGGCAGACTGAATTAAAAATGCATCCTTGCTTGTACACCATTCCAAAATGACCAAGCGGAAGGCTGCTTCCCACAGAAGGCTCAAAATGCATGATTTTATCTGAGTCCCAAAACCGTCCTACGAAGTAAATGCTTTTACTTTCATCCTTTTGTTATACAAGGAAATTGAGGCTCAGAGAATATCAGTTTTTGGCAAAGGTCACCCAGCTTGGTAAGTGGCAGAGCAACGATTAGGATCAAGGCCTGTCTTTTTCCGCACTGCAAGCTCTTTCCACCTCCCACATGACCTTTCAACTTGGGCAATATGGCAAGGCTTCAGGAAGGCCCCAGAATAGTCCATGCCCTTTGATCCAGGGCTACAAGGCTAAGAACTTAACCCAAGAAATACTTACGAAGGCAGACAAAGATAGATTTACAACTATATCAGCAGTAACACTATTGAGAACAGCAGATGTTTGGGAGAAAAGTAATTATGTGGCACTGATTGAATTTAGCATTATATCCATACAATAGAATACTATGCAAGTATTCAGTCATTAAAGACACTAGAGTAGAAGAATATTTAGTGATGTGGGAAAATGTTTACGATGTAAAGTGAAAAAAATTTGAATATGTAACCAAATGTCCATCAAAAGCAATGGTTACCCTCATTTTGGTAAATCTATACAATGGAATACTATGAAGCTATGGAAAAGAATGATTTAGTTCTATACAAGTATTGACTTGGATGAATTTCTTCTTTTTGCTAATTTATATTTTTCCCAAAAAGATGTATTTTTTTAAATAAGAAAAAAGCATTGAGAACATTCAACATTCACATGCAAGGCACTATTTAGAAACTACCTCAATGTATGATTTTGTCATTATGTGTGCAATGCTGATATTAGACACAAGCAAAGTTGCTACAATTTATGTAGCATGTAATTTGAACCACACATCAGTTTATTCATTAATATGCATTTGGCTCATTGTGGGGTGCATGCCAATAGGGGTTGACTATGCAACAGTTCAGATTTTGGTAAATGGGGGTAGGGGACAAAGAGGGTGGGGATTGGATCTGAATAGACAGGTGAAGATGACAGATTCCCAGGATTGCAATGAGGCTTGGGGGCCTCAAAGACTGAGGCAGGAGGATCATTCCCTCCTCCTAAGCAGTAGCACCAATGCATGTGGTGGAGGTTCCATGCACAGACCCTCCCTTATGCCCATCAAAATAAAACAAATCCCCACCCAGAGGAGCCAAGAGTAGACCTAATCGGCAGGCACTGATCCTGCCAACGCTCCCTGACTTTCATTATTGTAGACAGAGCTGAATGGGTTATCCAGGACTCCAAGCACTGCTGCCCCCATCCCTCCTGCCCTTTACTATAATAACCATAAGTCTTAATTTCTTCTTTGATCAATAACTCCATGTCTGAATTCTAAAATACATCATCTGCTCTCATATTCCTCTGATAAATGGTTTGAATTAATGTAAAGCACATTATTGTTAGAGCCTTGGCTTATTGTATCAAAGACATCTGGTTTCCCAAGAAACTTCTAGGAGCCTGGATGTTTAAGGGCACTGAAGGCTAAGACTGGAGTCCCATTAACTCTTAGGTGATCATTGCCAGTCCATGAACTGTTGATTACTGGTCCCTGAAGACATAAACACTGAAGTTGAGAGTATCTAAAAGTGATGATAACAATGTGACGTTGCTGCATTTGTGTACATGATATTAACCACCTATACATGATATTAACCACCACACTTTCCATGACCCACATGCACAGTTTTGTAATTCTTTCCTTTTTTCTAATTATGTGCATTCTGATATTTTTGAAATGTAATTTTATGCCTGTTTAATCTAATAATTAAATATTTGTTCTTCTATTCTGTATATCTGCTATGGTTTGAATATTTGTCCTGTCCACAACTCATGTTGAAATTCCCAATGTGGCAGTATGGAGAGATGGGGCCTTTGAGAGATGATTCACGGATTAATACATTAACAGGTTATCATAGGAGTGGGACTGGTGGCTTTATAAGAAGAGGATGAGAGACTTGAGCTAGCACACTCAGCTCTCTCTCCATGTGATACCCTGTGCCACCTAAGGACCCTTCAGAGAGTCTTGAACAGCAAGAAGGTTCTCACCAGATACGCCCCCTTGACCTTGGACTTCCCAGCCTGCAGAACTGAAAGAAATATATTTAATGTCTTACAAATTAACCACCTTCAGGTATTTTGTTATAAGCAATAGAAAACAGACTAAAATAATATCTTTATTTCATTTTTCTAGTAAGTTATTTTTATAGTATTTTACAAATGTATTAGTCTATAGGTTGGAGTCTTTTAAGAAAAAAATCCATCTCCACAGATAATTGGAGAAGCACTAAGTAGGTTTGGGCCTGTGACTCATGGGTTTAGTCCTCACAAAGTTTTTATTAATTAAGACAATCAAGAGTGGAACAGAGCTGACATTTGGGGTACAGCCTTGTCTCTGAACTAAAACTCTAGCTGAGTGGTGCTTCGAAGGATCATCAGGGCCTTCTAAGAATCTCTTTGGACTAAACTGATGGAGGGCTAATGGATTGAGATAATTCTGGAGTATAATCTTGTTATTTTATGCCGAGGGACTCCTGTTGTACTGGCTTTGAGACCCTTATTTCAAACACAATTATTATCCCCACGGTCCCTTGTTGCCTTGTAATTTCACTGAAACTTTTTTAGTTTCTTTTGAGAAAGAATAATCATGCAGTTTTCCATGTTATTGAAGTCATGGAATAGTTAAAACTGAAAGGCAAGAAGGGGTCATACTGCTGACCTGAAGACCTGGATGAATTGATGCTCCTGTCTCAAGCCACATTGCCATTCTCATTCAAGATGGATTTGAACGTCAAAAGGCTAAGTCAGATTTCCTGATATCTACTGGCTCCAGAAAACTTAGCGATCAAAACATCACTCTCTGTACAATAAAATGCATCTCACTTTGTAGAGATCTCACAAGCTTTATCTCCCAGGTAAACTCCCCAAGATCACCTAAAGCCAGGGATTTCCCTGTCTGGTGCCAATTTATCTTTTCACATAAATCAATAGCAGGTTAGTGCTACAGTTTTCTTCACCTAAGCCCTGCAATCCCTTCCCCTAGGATGGGAGAAAATATCTTCTTCATCAGAAATATCACAAATCCTCAGTGGGACTTTGATGTCTGGTTTCTCTGCAGCTAAGATTCTTTTGGGGTGGTAGCACACAGTGGTGGAGAAGGGCAGAGGCTGATGTCCATTCTTTGCTCTGTTCTAAGCTGTGAGCCCCGAGCAAAATCACATAAGTGGCTCTGTGCCTCAATGTCCTCATCTGCAAAATGGGGGAGCCTAACTCCTGGTATTATGGTAAATAAAAATTAAATTATAAAGCATTTAGAACAGTGCTCGGCACACAGTAAACATTAGCTGTTATAATTATGTACTTATTTAAAACAGTATAATCTATTTCCAAAAGGTTTTCGGAGATATGATATGAGCAGAGAAATCACAGCAAATTTTTCCTTTCTCAAAAGAACCAAACTCCCCAATTTTGAGTCTTAGGTTAAAGTGACATTAAGACATCATTACTATCTTAAAAGGAGGCTACAAAAGAAAAAAGAGGCCTGGCTCACACCTGTAATCTCATCACTTTGGGAGGCTGAGGTGGGAGGACTGCTTGAGCATAGGAGGTGGAGGCTGCAGTGAGCTATGATCATGCCACTGGATTCCAGCCTGGGTGACAGAGAGATTCTCTCTCTCTCTCTCTCTCTCTCTCTCTCTCTCTCTATATATATATATATATATATATATATATATATATATATTTTATGGAAAAAAATGGATAAAATAAGTATTAATATAAATATTGTAAAATGTACTTGTAACAAACTAGAATATTACTTGATTTTGAAACTGAGTACCATAAAATTAAAAATAATGATAGAACTTTAGAAATTTTCAAGGGAGGAAGGAAAAGCAAATCTCAAGTGAATTAAAACGCTGGTGAGTATGGGTAGGGGCAAGAACTCAATTGTGGGACTGGCTGGGCTGTCGGTGCCTGATGCAGAGCTCCTCAAATTGCATCGCCCTCTTTAACAAGAGAACTGGTTATTCAATCTGCATTTCCTAAATGAGAACCAGCTACCCCATCTGAATTGCCCAAATTCAATTAAGTCACCTGGCATGCTTCCTGTCAATACCCTCTCTCTCGGCTCACTTTGTCTTTTAACCATTATCGCCTCTGATCATTGTGAAGTTAAGGGCCTCTGAGCTGTCTGTCTAAGACCAACAACATGGGAGAGCTTTTTCCAGCCCCATTGAAATATCAAGGTGAGGCTGCATGGGGCCTAATGACCTCTTGCTGTGAAAATGTCAGGGTAACTCTGAAAACCACTTGTGCCCTACTTTTCCAAGGGGAAGGGCCCCTTTTACACTGTTTTCTATCCTTCAATGGCTACTTTCAGAATTTAGAGGCAAACAAGTGGAATATAAGGCTGATTACCAGTTAAGTGTTAATAAACTGTGAGTTACAGAGCAACATCCCAAACTTTAGTGGCCTTATCAACCCAGCCTGCTTGTTAAACACCAGATTGCTGCTCTCTGCACCTCCCATTCTGAATCAGGAGGTCTAAAGTATGACCTCTATTTCTGCACTTTCAAGCATCCAGGTGATTATAATAATAAACTTTAAGAAGTAATGATCCAGAAATATCACACATAGAAGAGAAATGCTAAGAGGAAAGCAACAAGAAACTGGTAAGGGAGTCCTCTAAAATTTTCAGGCCACTTCTTAGAATGACAATTACTTGACCCCCAACTGTGTTCTCTACTAGACACGAATTCTCTAAGATCAGGGATGTTCAGAGTTCTTTCCATGGCCACCCTGGGCTTTGCACCTTGCAGGAAGAGTTCAATTCCTGGGTGGGGAATTAAACTGAACCTAAAGATCATTTGAACTTTTTCCACAACTAGCCCAGGAGTCAGGACCTAGTTCCTTGTACCATCTGAAGTGAGCCACGAATGTGCCATCTTGGCTTCCAAGGTTATCCTGCCCATTTTTCTGGACTTCCTAAGACCTTGGATCGCCATATGAGATCGGGCTTCAGCGATCTCTGAACTGCTGTGGAGCAAGCCAGATGCAAGGTCTTTGCTTCCGGCAAGGGGAGTCTGTGTCCTGGTGAAGACAAACCAAGGAGAAAAGCAATCATGGTGCATGGAAACAACCGAGTGGTTGACCGCTTGCCTTCCCAGCACTTCTTTCCCTGTGTTTTACTGCAACAGCCCTCATTGTTATTTGCAGGTCCACTCCTCCCCAATTTCAGTTCCTATGCGTGGTGGGTGCAGCATGTGGTCTGGGCTAAGGCAATTAGCATTTCTCATTCTCTGTCCCGTGACCATGCTGTAGCCAATGGGAGCAGATGTGCCCACAGGAATGCGGGGACAAAGACTCACCTTGAAGCGGGAGGCTGTGAGGTTTGCAGCTGTGGTGGCTGTCTTGCCACAGTGAGGAGAGGGCTCCTCTCTGCAAATGGAGCCAATGCAGAAAAAACAAGAGAAGGAAAGGAGGGATGATGGGGGAGGTAGGAAGAGAGATACAGAGACAGAGTGCGGTGGTTGTATTTGAACCCCTGGTTAAATCATGCCTGGGAGTGCCCCACTCCCAAGCTTTTCAGACCTATAAGTCAATCATCTCTTTTTCAAGTAAACTTGGGTTTGCTTTCCCTAAAACCTTGTGACTGAAAGGCACTTCACCTTGTAGTAAGGCTTTTCAAATGAAACGTCCAGCCTCACGAAGAAATGCCTTCTATAAGGAAGGGGCTGACACTGAGTCTTCTCAAAAGGCATATGCATTCAGTTTACAAGATCAGAATGCGTTATATACCTCATACTTTCCAGTTCTTTCACGTCTTTCCTTACGTCTGGTTCTCACAATTCCCTGACAGTGCTAGATGCTAAGTAGGCAAATTTCATGATGTAGGGCAAAAATCACGATCCCTGTATGATAGATGATGAAACTGAGGCCAGAAGAGGAGAATTAACCCACTTGAGGTCAGTCAGTTAGCGAAGGAGCCATGCACTGCACTTCCCAGTGGCGTGGATAAGGGAAAGGAAACATTTGGACGGTGGGGCCCTTCTTACATGGCCTCCATATAGCCCTCCTCTCCCTTTGGGTACCATAATACTTTTCAGCTCACATTGGTACATTGGTAGCTGCAGGGAGAGGCTTCGACACATTCATCAGTGAAAACATTGGCATCCAGGCCCCCATCTCCATTCTCAGTGTCCTCGTCCATCCCACCCCTGCACGCTCTCTCCTTTATCATAGCTTGCATGACTTGGACCATCCAGGCTTGCTGTGAGCATGGCCCTCCCTGCCTGTGCTAGTGGGATTTTTCTCCACCGGTAGCAGTTTTAGCACAAGCTTGGAGTCAGAAGGACGTGGGTTCACATTGTGACTCCTTTATTATGAATGTGACCGTGGGTGAGTGACTACCTCTCTACTGCTTAGATTCCTCGCCTATAAAACGGGGGTCATAACAACAAAGACCTTGCAGGGCCTTTGCATATTAATGAGATACATATATAAAAAGCCTTTAGTTGGGTTTAACTCATGATATACACATTGTTTACAAAGGCTAATATTTAGCCGGGAATGGTGGCATGCACCTTTAATCCCAGGTACTCAGGAGGCTGAGGCAGGATAATCGCTTGAACCCGGGAGGCAGAAGTTGCAGTGAACTGAGATCGTGCCACTGCACTCCAGCCTGGGCAACGGAGCGAGATTCCATCTCAAAAAAAAAAAAAAAGGCTAATATTTATCAAATACGGACTTGGCCAGCTTATTAATGGTCGCTAAGCTGTAGCTCTCTCTGTTGATCTGATTCCTATCCATCCTTCAACAGCTACTTCAAATCCCATCTTCCCCTTAACCTGGAATCCTGACAACTCTAGTTCTCTCTCCCTCTTTACTCTGGATTCCACTGCTTTTGATGTCAGAGTCACTCCTTGCTTTGCATTCTTCCTTTATGTTCACCAAGTTAATCTCTCCCACATATTCACAATGACCTATTTCTCCCACCCAGACTATCTATGTGGTCCTATTTTTCTATTCATGCTAATCTTTCTAGCAGTATAGCCTAGTGGTCCAGACCAGGAGCTTTAGGGCCAGCCAATCCTGGTTTCAAATCCTAGCTCTTTGCTGTGTCACCTTAAAAATGTACTTAACCTCTGAGTGTCAGTTTCCTCATCTGTAAAATGGTGATGATTCCTGCCTGTCAGGGTTGTTAAGCACACTGTAGGAGACACTACATGCAAACTGCTAAGCGTATTTATCACGTGCACACAGCAAAGCTCTACCCTTGCTAACATAATGATAGTCTTAGCCACACAAGCATCTAGCTCACTGCCTCCTACCCTATAGGAACCGAATTGATGTAAACCCAGAGGCATTTCTTCCTCTGTGGTTACCTGCACTTTCCCACATTCCCACTCATGGCCACAAGGTGGCAGCCAATCCATTATGGAGGAAGCTTTTATTTCCAGAACGGGAAAGGATGAAATGATTTCTTATGGAATATATAGATGACTTCTTTTTCGGTGGTGGGTAGGTACAGGGACTGAATATCCTTATAGGCCCCTGGTTCCATTTTCTGTGAGTGCACTACCCGTACACATGGGACCACTGTGGCAGAGCTGAAGCAGATCAAACAAGTCAACTGCACGTTAAGGTGTTCTCTTCTAGGGAATGTGGCTGGCACCTGTCTGCCCCTTTCTTTCAGCCAGACTCCATAAGAAAGCCTGCGGGGTTTAGAAACCTCCCCAGGCTGGGCTTCCCCATCCTGCACCTGTATTAGGGTGTCACAGAGTCTGGTGAATGGACCATATGTGCACCTATGGTGACCATTTTGTCTGAGACTTTCTGGGTTTTAAAACGGGAAGCCCTGTGTCCTGGAAAATCCTTCGGCGCTAGGCAAACACAGATGGTTGCTCACTCTAGGGCATCTCTGCTCCATCTCCACTGTAACTCCATAGATATGGTTTCCCTTTTTTTCCCATTGAAAAATAAATTGTGGACCCGCAACTTCCCAAAGTCCTACAATTCCAAAATTTTATATTTGGAAGGGAACACAGACAACACTCAGATTCTGCATGATGGGGACAGTAGAATGGTCTTGCCCAGGTCACACGGCTCGGCTGGCAGGGAAGGACCCAGATCCTTGAGTCTAACTCTCAGCTCTTTCCAAGGGCTCCCAACCACTTAGAGCCACATGGTACAGAAGGAGGGTGTGTGGCTTCCTGGACATTCCCTCAAAAGAGCTTCTGGGAAATAGCAAAACAGGGTAGAACTCAGGAAGACTGGGAGATCTAACTTAAAGCAAACTTCCAACCAAATACTTAGGGATGCAACTAACATGCATCCCTTATATAAAGGGGTGAATGGGTGGGATTTAAATTTCACCTGGATGGAAAATCTTCACGGATCTCACTGGCACACTGGAGGAGAATCAACTAGGAGACCCCCCCAGGGGCAGGCAGCACTAGAATTGAGCCTCGAAAGCCTTCCTGGGTTTTGCCTCCAGAGAAAAGAATCAGCAACTCTCTCCTGGGATCTCCTTGGCACATCACTCTCCCCATCTCAGCCACGCCACCATTTGTCCTCACTGTTCACTGCAGAAAGTAAAAGTTTCTAGATGTACTTTCATTAACAAATCCTGCTAAAGCAAACTCCTGCTCTCAATGTTATTGGACATTTACATCTTCAGTCTCAACCATGGCACTAAATTAATTTGCCTCAGAGACACACCACTGAATTCAAGTATTTTATTAGAAAGCTACACCAAATACAGGAACCTTGCAGAACAGAATAGAAAGAATGCCTCTTTTGCAAAGCCATCAAAAGCAGGCAAATCCATACATGACGGAATATGGTGAGCATACATCCTTAAGAAATGATCTTTTGTTTTGTTTTCGGTTAGGAATTCCCACAAAACAAAATTCTTATTAGTAACAAAAACTTTAAAAAGTTGGTTTCCAAAACAAACTTGACAGGGAAGGAAAGCACCTATGAGAGGAAGGAACCACCCAAGTGATTCTTCTACAAAATAGAAGATGAGCTGCAAACTTAGGCACAGCCACCTGAAATGAATTTGCTGAAAACACAGCAGGAGACTTGCAGCAAACTTTCAGGTGGGATTTGCCACACTTGTCTCGCTCCTTGGGGTAAGGAGGAGAGCCCGAGCAGAGGGAGAATGTGAGGTGACAAGTTTCAGCTAACATCTCTGCATCTAATGTAATTCTGAAAGTTCTAAAGCGCGAGCTAGCTGTATCCTAAAAGAGTGAGGCAAACCTGAGTGGTAACCAACATCCACCAGAATGGAAAATGCAGGCACAAACTAGTGCAAAGCAGGGCAAAGACCCAGGAAAGTCATTGGTAGTCACTGTTCCCATGGCTACCCTAAAACGAGAAGATCAGAGAGAATGAACAAGAAACGTAGAAAATCAGCCCAGAGATCTGGATTTTCATCCCAACGATGCCAGAAACCAGGATGGGACCCTGGACAAGTTATTCACCCATCTGAAGTTTCATTTCCGTTTTCTGCAAAGTGAAGGGGCCAGGTTGAATGTCCCCTGAGGTCCCTTTTATCTCTAACAGTTCTGTGAATAAATATGTAGCTGGCACATTATAGTCAAAAGGTTAAGCTGAGTAAACAAGAAAGTCCAGGTCCAGCCATAAAAGTTCCATGGCCACCCATCCTGCTATTTATGAGGGTTCAGAACAGGGCCCTCTTCTCAGGCCAAGCTGGCAGATTCCTAGCTCCATTCCCCTAAAGATGTGAGAGAGGATGGGATTGTCTAATGAACTCACTACAGTCCAACTGAGGCAAGATTTCTACATCAGGATCCATCAGGATGTCCATCTTGCACCCTTGGCAATTGCAGCCTTGCAAAGCATAGCCACGAGCCACTTTCTCTTCCCACAATCTCTCCTCTCTTCCCTGCATACCCAGTCAACAAAGGAGAGAGTCACAGAGAAGGGTGAGGGTGGGACAGGGTAAGAAACTCCAGCCCCAGCTCTAAAACCTTTACAGAAAGCCTTTGTTTGAATGCTAAACGTTTGTTTGTTTTAAGTGATTCAGATCCCGTGAGATCTTCTCAATTCTATTTCACTTTCACATGGCGGGCTTCACCTCCCACTCTACCTTTCATGACCACCTCACAGCCTTAAAAGCATTCTCTCAAACTTGATGAGAATAAAAAAATTTAAAACAATTATCTCCCTGCCCCAGCCCAGTGTCAAAACAGCATCATTCTAAAGGGAGAGTGAAGGGGACCCAGAAAGGTTATTTATTTTTGTCCTGTAAATAGAATTATAGGTTGAACAGAGCCTCTACATCAGCCAGGGGTCTTCAAACGCTTTTTAAAAGCAGGGGAACCTTCTGTCGAATGGAGTTGTGTGCAGGTACAGGGACCTTGGGCAGGTCCTGTCCCTCGTGGGTGGGTTAGTAATGTCCCTCAGCTGACTGCTGGGTCAGCCTGCAAGAACACGCTCTGCGGAGGCCTTAGAGAAAAACAAAACCCAATAACATTATGTTGTCCTTGGAGAATGCCACACGAGAGCTGCCACGAATAACAGCAGCTATCATTTATTGCTTGTTTGCCAAGTGCCAGACCCTGCACTAAGCACTTCTTTGCATTTGCTCCTTTCATTGGGCCACTGTCACCTTGTGGGATGGGAATGGTCATCTTCATTCTGTGAAGGGGGAAAGTGAAGCTCAGGGAGGTAAAGGAATTTATCTGACATCACACAGCTAGCAACTGGCACCGCCAGGAGGTGCTCTTATTAGCTATCATACTAGAAGCACTTGCTTCCCATCAAGAATATCTAACTATAGCAACTCATAAGAGCTAATGTTTTTGGGAGTGGTTATGATGTGCCAAGGACTCTGAGCTGGGGTTTTCATAAAGATTGTCTCTTTTTTTGTCCTTCCAAAAACCTTATCAAGCAAATTGCAGTTGTAATCCCATTTTTGAGCTAAGAACACTGAGGCTCAGAGGCCTCCAAAGGAGGAAGTGGTAGGAATAGAGTCTGAATTGCTCCAAGGCCTCAGCTCTCACCAGCATGGGGCAGTCACCTGCCTGGCTGGGAAGCAGGTGGAGAGCCTACAGCCCCAGGCTTGGGAGGGGACACGGTAGCCCCAGGTGCTGTGTGGGCCTCAGCCCTCTAGAAGACGGCCTGGGTCACAGGCATCACAAACAGTGGCTTCTCATGTTGGCCTCCCCACTGCCCCCACCACCCCCAGCAGCAAACCTGTAGGCAGGAGTGGGGAAATGCCACCCTGGGGAATACAGTGCCCTGGGGATCTGTCAGGGAGGACGAGGGAAAGCCTCCCCCTCCTCTCAGAGGTTTTGCTCAGGACCCCCAGGCAGATTCTTTTCAGTCATTCTAGCTGGCAATTGTTTTCAAAGGCCTGCCCCAGATACTGGAGAGGAGAAAGTGCCTGTCTCAGAATGGCCACCCTGGCTTGTCCATTACCATACAGAAAAACAGCCCAGACTCCCTGTTCGCCTCTAACCCACACATTTCCCTCTTGACTCCCAATTCCCATCAGTCTCTGACCCAGAAGCCTCGGGTGGGGAGCTGGGGTGGGGGCAACGGCAGACCCTTTCAGGGCTGGAGAGGCCCCCTGACTGGCAGGCACTGATTTTTTAATTTAAAAAGCAAAGTAAACAGCAATATAAAAGGGCCCATATAAGAACTCAGTGTGTAAGTGGGACCTGCCTCAGGCAAATTTTTCTAATTTTCCTGAAAACAAGCATTTTTACCCTTTGGCCCAAAGCCATTGCCTTTGCCATTGGACTTGGCCCCTGCCCCACCCCCTCTCCTGGGCCACCCTTCTGTGTTTGAGAAGCTGCCCCTGGCAGAAAAGAGAATGACTTCCTGCGTTTTAGTCAGACACTTCATACGGGCTGGTGAAGGTTTTTCGAGTTTGCTCACACCCCAGCCAATGAGTCTGTGGAAATCCTTCACAAAGTACAAGGCAGCCTTATGAATGGGGAGTGAGGAGCTTAATGACAGACGCAAGGACCCTCAACTACATCTGAAGGAGGAGAAAGAATTATGATGACCAAATCCTGTAGAATTCTGCTGAGGTTTACTTTTACTTTATGCGAGGGCTAATTAAGCTGGATTTATAAATAGCTTATTTTTTTTTTGTCTTGTAAATAGAATTATAGATTGAATAGAGCCTCTACCTCGGCCAGGGGTCTTCCAACTCTTTTTAAAAGCAGGGGAACCTTCTGTTGAGTGGAGTTGTGTGCAGAACCACAGCATAAAAATGGAAGCAGAAGTTCTCTGGCCAGGACGGGAAGGAAGGCCTGGGGTCCTGCTCAGGCCTGGAGGGCACCCATTTCCAGTGGCCATCTGCCCCCCCTGCACCAGTCCCTGATGTGTTCTGTGGAACCTCAGGGTTCCAAGGGACAGAGTCTGAAAGACATTGCTCTAAATGCATCAGTGCTGCATGGAATGTATTTTCCAGTCACTGCCTCCAGGATTACTGAACATGGAGGGGCACTGTGGTCCCAAATCCCAGGAGCATCAGCACTTCCGTTTTCATGTAGGTTGACACAGTGTTCCCTTGTACTAGAAAATGCCAGTGGGTGTTAGCAAAGGCCCTTTACACGCAGAACAATGAGCCCGGAGCGAGGCGCGAGCTTCAAATCCGTCTCTTTATTGGAAAGGGTGACGCAGCGCAGGATTTACCCCTGAAACTCTCTGGGAGTGTGAGCTTCATGGGCCTGAGTAGGTGGGTGTTTGGGTCGGCTCTTCTCAGTCCCCAAATGAAAATATCCTATGGGCTTATCTGAAGCCTCAGGTCTGGCATTTAGAGATGTGTCTTCCCTCCCAAACTGAAAACACACACTTCCTCTCCGTCTCCTAAGAGACTGAGGAATCCCGAGATGTCAGCCAAGCGCGGAACAGCCAGGTGCTCGAGGCACTGCTGACAGGCTGCTGTGAGAGTCAGGGCTCTGCACTCTCAGCGGGGCTCTGGGTCCGGAGGAGAGCACCCACGTGTCAGGCCTCACTTGCTCAGGCCATGCCCATGGCACCCCGTCTACAAGGATCTGACCCCTGGCTTTTTCAGAGACTCCCTCTGTCATCTCTCTGAAGCAGGCAGGACAGATGGAGACCCACTACACAGATGTGGAGAACAAGGTATTAGGAAGTGAAAGGCCAGAAGACAAAATCCCCCAGGGGACAACCTGTCTCCGTGGGCTCAATGCTCTCCCACAGCCTGCTCTGAAGGCCTTTTTGTCCTAGAAGGATTTTCCATCCTAAGTGACTACAGGACTCATCTCTCTCCTAACAAGATTTATGGAAAGAGTTTCTGTTTTCTCATATACTTTCTAAGTAAGCAGGAAAAAAAATCCTGACTAAATATTGATAGGCAGAAAAGAAACAAGACACAAAGTGAAGATGGGCACAGAAATCCATCACCTTGTTCCTGGTCAGGGGCCACCTTCTCTTCCCCACTGAGTCAATGGTAGAGCCACGTGATCAAAATCATCCCGCTTTTTCCCCATTCTGGGGAAAAGCCCTTGGGTTTCTCTTGATGTTATAACATAATACAAATAAAACAAAGGCAAAACACAGAATTTACAGAATATCAGTCTCTAACAGCAGCTGACCGGGGGCTTCTAGAGTCAGTGGGAATTGCAGGATGCCCAGGATGGGTATGAGGGATGCAGACAAGACATCGGGAGCCAGGGTTCCAGTTGTGACCTTGCCCCTGACTGGCTCATTGTGTGGCTGTAGGAGGAGACGGTGGAGAAGAAAAAGACTTTACCAGGCTGTCTGCAGACACCCTTGTCCTAGAGGCACTGGACTGGGACAGCTGGGTGGCTGCTCGGAAGACTCCACAACCCCTTGGACTGTAAGAGTCATGCCCCTAAAGAAAAACAGGGTGAATGGAATCCTCAGTGCTGGGATAGGGGAGGAGCCTCTGCTGCTGGAGCTGGTGAAGACCCTCTCTCAAGGCTTTCTCGGGTTTACTGAGAATCAAAGGCATCCTCTGGAATCCTACGGAAAAGCAGCCCTAAGGTTGACATGGTCCTATACATTTATTTTCCACATTTTTCCTATGTGGAACTTGCTCATACCCCATAAAGGCGAAAGGTACCATCCCAGAATTTAGTTATCTGTCCATCTCAATCCCCTCTTACTCCCAACCAAATTATTTGTTTTCAAATCCACATAAATCCCATCTTACCTCCAAGGCTAACAGCTTTGCCATTCGCTGGTCAAAGTGGTGACAAACAGAATAATAATATCTAATGCTACTAACCTGTACCAGTGTCTGGCATTCTACCTTTTTTTTTTTTTTTTTTTTTTTGAGACAGAGTCTTGCTCTGTCACCCAGGCTGGAGTGCAATGACGTGATCTCAGCTCACTGCAACCTCCACCTCTCAGGTTCAAGTGATTCATAGCTAGGATTACATGCACCCGCCAATCATGCCTGGCTAATGTTTGTATTTTTCTAGAAATGGGGTTTCAGCATGTTGGCCAGGCTGGTCTTGAACTCCTGACCTTAAGTGATCCACCTGCCTTGGCCTCTCAAAGTGCTGGGATTACAGACATGAGCCACCGTGCCCAGCCCTGGCATTCTATTTTGCATGTCTTGTCTCCTATAATGCTTACAACAAGCCTATGAAGTTAGGAGCTATTATTATGCCTATTTTTCCATAAGGAAACTGAGGCACAGTGAAATCTGGTGTCTTGTCTAAGATCACACAGTCAGTAAGGGATATAGGCAGGGCTCAAACCAGGTGATCTTACTTAAGAGTCCCATCTTCTGCATGTCACTCAACCACAGCATGCATACTGCACCTTCGGATCTCCACGGTGCAACCAGCAAATTGACCCAGTGTGAGAGCAAACAAAGCCTTCCTATACTCACAGCAGAAGAATGTTCACAAAGGAGCTGTTTAAGGCGGGGCTACAAAAGGGGTAGTGTGGAGGAGAACAGGGAAGAATTAGCCACTTAGATCATCCAACAGGATGGACACGCGAAAAGTCACTTTGATTCTGCCATCAAATTAAGAACATGATTTTAATAAACGATTACATTTAGTATCTACTCCTCGTTGTAATACCTTAGTCATGCTTGCACAAGCTAATTCTAAATCTAGTTTGTCTTCCCAGGGTACTCAATGATTAAGTGATGAAAGAAAGTGCTTTTAATTGTGTTCGTTGGTATGGGGGGAAAAAAACCCAAAACCTTGGCTAATCCACTGTCAGAAAACAGAATCATCAGTATCAAGAGGGCTCTTCTCCTGAGAGGAGCCCCTTGACACATTTGCAAAATAAACGGTTTTCATTAGTCAGATGAAAGCAGTTTCCAAGGATTGGGAACTTGTGGTCTCCGATGGCAGCTTCCCCTGCTCCCTCCGCCTCCCTGTCTGCTTTCTGGTGTAATTGCTCACCTGGAAAACCAGCACCAAGCTGGGACCCCAACCGTGCACACAGCCCAACTCCTTGGTGGCAAGGCCAGCAGCCTTGGGCATCTGGGCCTCTGTTCTCATACAAAGCTTGAGCACCATGTTTGATTTCCCTGAGAAGGTTGGCAATTGTGGCCAATTCCCAAAGCACTGGTATTCTTTCTGGTTCCTCTTGACCAACCGTTGAGTAACCCCATCACCCTCCCACCCCAGGACATTCAGCTGGTAATCATCTATAGCGACATCTGACACTGAGATCAATGACGTCCACCACAGCACTTAGCACAGGGCCAAGCAAAGGGCAGGAGCTCCACAAAGCTCAGTGTGGCTGATGGCAGCTGGGACAGGGAAGGGTGTGGGGAGACTTCTGTTGCTGGAAGAAGCTCTTTCCTTGAAGGAAGGCCTTTGCCCTTTCAGAGGGAGAACAAACAGAGAGGCATTAGGTCTGCAAGCACAGCCCTGGCAGAGACTGACCTGCAGACCTCTTCCCAAGAGACACATGATTTACCTAGGCTGAAGTCAACAGAGGGACATCTGAGCTCCAACTATCCTTTCCCATTTCACACCAGGGTGACATTAAATGGTTCCATTTTCAGTGGATGGGGGAAGGGAAGAGGGGAAAATGGAGCTAAAGTTTCATTTTTAGTGAACATCAATAAAATATTCTTCCCTAGGTACACAGTCCCCCTGCCCCAAACCTATGCAAAAGAAATAATCTACTTCTTCCAGTGACTTTGGGCTTGCTTGCATATATCTGGGGCTTTGGATATAATGTCAAGCCCTTTGTGATGCCACAGTAAATTCAGAAACATGTAAGAGCCTGTTGATTTCGATCCCCAACAACTCTTGCCTTGTAGAAATTTCGCTGATGAATGTTAGAGCAGCGGATTTTTTAGTGGCCCTTCGTACATGGTCATGTCCCTCTGGGCTGGCCAGTGACTTGGCATCAGGTCATCCACCCCATCCCCAGGTGAGGTGATAGGAGGTGGTGCTCCTGATGGTGAGGGGCCCCAGCTACCAATGTTTTTACGGCTTCTGCTGGGATGCAAAAGCAGGTGAGTCTCAGGCCTGTCTCAGGAGGTGGGTGGCCTGAGCCAGGTGGAGTGGAGGAGTGATGTGTGGGAGAATGTGGCTCATGGTCTGTTTACATTCAGGATCCTTTCAGCTTCTGCAGGACCATGTTGATTGCTGCAGGTCTATGTGAGTGGGTCATCCTCACAATCAGGCCAGGTTAGTGCACTCTCAAGAAATCATGATGAAAGGGATCAACCACCTCATTGACCAAGAATCCTGTCTCCTGTGGCCCTCAGTTTTATGCCTGGCGCACTAGGGGACCGTGACGCATCGCCTGCCCCTTCTCTAAGAGCGACACCTGTACCTTCCCAGACACAGGGTCTGGAAGCTGGTCCCCTGAGAAGTTACACTGGGACCTGGGAAAAGCTGGGCTCAGAGGCTCCCTGGGGATTTGGAGGGTTAGGAAGGGGCAAACCCTTCCACTGAGAATTTGTGTCAAATTTGAGCTCTGTTGTTTTTCCTACCCCATCCCCCCACTTTAGGGGGAGAGACTGCAATTATTTTTCTATACCCCATGGAAAGAGGATTTGGGGTTCTGGGTTTGCGCAATCAAGTCCTATTATGAAAGAATAGAATTAACTGAAAGAGGGAGAGGCTTCTCCTCCAAAACTAGAAAGGGATGGGGGTAGAGGGAGGTATGCATGGGGCCCAAGGATTTGGAGAGGCAAAAGACCCCACAGAGCCATGGCTGTGTGGCTTCCTAGAAGCCTTGCCCCAGATTCCCTTTCTCATCCAAGCCCAGAAATGCAGAGCTGCTGCATGCAAGAGACCTCAGTGGGCCTGTGTGATCTGGGACTGCTGATGTCCATCCTTTGTTTCTGGTCACCATGCAAACTCCTAATTCTGCTGGGAGGGGTCCTGGAAGGAGAGAAGACCTAGGTAGCAACTGGCATGGCATTTCCAACCAGCCTATGAGATGGGGATTCAAGTGTCAACATCATGTTCAAAGGAGTGGTATTTCTGGCACACCTGAGTTTGTCCTCGGCACTTCACATCCACCGCAACCCTTGCATGGCTTTATCTTTGGTGTCTATAAAGAGATCAGGGCTCTATTCTTCATGTGATAACCTTTCCCAGAATTTGAGGCCAAGCTCTCTCTCTCTACCCGCCCCATGCCCTCTCTCTCCCTCCATCTCTCCCCTTCCCTCCCTCTCTCCCCTCTGTTCATATTCAAAGCCAGGTGGAAGCTCTCAATAATAAATTGTGGGAGTCACTTGGGACACAGGGATGGCTGCTGATCTCACAGAGTTACAAGAAAGTAAGTCATCCAGATTGGCTGTAGAATAAAATGCCACCAGAAAATGTATTTGAAGAATGAAATACTATGTCATGGCTTAAAGGGACACATCTGTTTCATCACTTCCTTGTTTTCTTTTCAGCTATAGAAAGGACAACCAGCACCGCCTCCAAAATGCCTCCAAAGGGTCTGCCTTGTATGCAAGGTTGTAGGTATTTTAGTTAAACATCCAATTAAGGTTACTCTTCTAGTTATAATGTTTTGATGCCACCCCATGTACTAGTAAACTTTGAAGGTTAGAACTAAGAAATGGGCCAGGCACGGTGGCTCAGGCCTATAATCCCAGCATTTTGGGAGGCTGAGGCGGGCAGATCAGAAGTTCAGGAGTTCGAGACCAGTCTGGCCAATATTCTCTACTAAAAATACAAAAATTAGCTGGGCGTGGTGGCGCATACCTGTAATCCCAGCTACTCGGGGGGCTGAGGCAGGAGAATTGCTTGAACCCAAGAAGCAGAGGTTGCAGTGAGCCGACATCGCACCATTGCACCCCAGCCTGGGCGACAGAGCAAGACTCCGTTTCAAAACAAAACAAAACAAAACAAAGAAATGGCCATTGGATAGGGTGAAAAGCTGTGTCCTCAAAGTGTGGTCCCCAGACCAGCAGCATCAATGCCACCTAGGAATGTGTTAGAAATACAAATTCTTGGGCCGTACCCCAGACCCACTGAATCAGAAATTCTGGGAGGGGACCCAGAAATGTGTGTGTATGTGTGTGTGTGTGTGTGTGTGTGTGTGTGTGTGTGTTTTGAGACAGGGTCTTGCTCTTTCACCCAGGCTGGAGTGCAGTGGAGTGATCATGGTTCACTGCAGCCTCAACCTCTCAGACTCAAGTGATATCCCACCTCAGCCTCCCAGGTAGCTGGGATTACAGGTGTGCACCAGCATGCCCAGCTATTTTTAAATTTGTTTTTTTTTAGAGACAGAGTCTCACTACATTGCCCAGGCTGGTGTCGAATTCCTAGGCTCAAGGTATCTTCCTGCCTCTACCTCCCAAAGTGCTGGGATTACAGGTATGAGTCACCCTTTAGGAGGTAATGAATGAATTTCCAAGTATGAGAGCCTCTGGTAATGGGTTCAAGACCTCTGGCTCTGGAGTGGGATACAGCTGGGTTTCAATCCCAGATCTGCAGGCATGGATCTGCAGCAGTTCATCTTGTGTTGCTGGCTTCACCTCTCTTAATTTGGTTTTCTGATTGGATAAATAGTAATAATTACGCCCATCTCATAAGGTTATAGGGTCAAATAAAACAGCACAGCTACATAGAGCCCTGTGTGGGTATTTTGGGGTGCTGAGTGATAACTAATCATATCCCCATCCCCTTCCAATTCCAGACCCATGTGAAGCAGGCAGATGGAGACCAGAACATGGGCTCCATTGCTGATGAACTCCTCTGAAGGACTCAGGGGTCTGGTCCCCATCCGTATTGGCTTCCTAGTGCTGCCTCCCACAAACTTTGGACAGTGTCCCTATAGGGTGAGAGGGTGAAGGTCTGCAGAGGAGGCACACAGCCCAAGTCCCTGCCTCACACTGTCAAAGCTGAGGAATGTGGACAGAGGATATGCAGCCACAGGACTCACAAAGGCAGCCCTGGCTTCACCACGGAGGGCTGGCCCTGGGGCTGCAGGTACAGAGTGGACGCCCACCTGGGAGCTTTTGCACGGGAAGACCCATGCAAAAGTGGACCTGCTGGACTGCTCAGTCATTCCTCTTGAGCTCGATGGCCTTGTAGCTCATGGCTTGGAGTAGGGAGATGACCCAAAGACCTTTCATGATTTTTTCCACTTGGGTTCTGGGTATCCCCATCCTTCTTTGGAAATAGCAGAAGTAAAGTAATCCCTATCACTTGCTAAAATCAGTGCTCAACAAATACTGCGATCATTATTAAGAAGTTATGGCCGGGTGCGGTGGCTGTAATCCCAGCACTTTGGGAGGCTGAGGCAGGCGGATCATGAGATCAAGAGATCAAGACCATTCTGGCCAACGGTGAAACCTCGTTTCTACTAAAAATACAAAAATCAGCTGGGCGTGGTGGCGCATACCTGTAATCCCAGCTACTCTGGAGGTTGAGGCAGGATAATCGCTTGAACCTGGGAGGCGGAGGTTGCAGTGAGCCAAGATCACACCACTGCACTCCAGCCTGGGTGACGAAAGCGAAACTCCATCACAAAAAAAAAAAAAAAAAAAAAAAAAAAGATTTGCAAAAGATATTAACATAACCTTTTCTGAAACGGAAAGTTCTTTCAGTTGCATCAATGCTTAAGCCTACAATGAAGAATTACTCAAAGAGAAGAACAATAAAAGACTCACAGAAAGTGTTCAATAACCTAAAAACAATAATCGCAACAAAAATGTTACGTAAGAACTCATAACAAAAACTTTTCACTGAAGAATAGTCAGAAATTACCTTCACACAAACAGCAACAGAAAGAAAGATACACGGCTGACAGTTATTAGAACCATGAGCATACAGTAACCATCTGATAAATACTGATGGGCTGGCTATTTAATTACAACAGTCCTGACAACCTATTCTTGAAGCATTATTTATACTAGATGTTCTTTTTTGGGGTTTTCAGTTCTAAAATCTCTCTCAAATAACTTTTCCTGCCAAGCTGTTATTTGAGTTGCTTTGGAAAGCTTTCTTAGTGAATTCTGCACTGAGTGGCTCCCCTGGAAGAAGTTTATTACTTTGTCATCTTACTTGTTAGGAAAGTTGTGATATGACAGAGGGACATAAATAATCCCATTCAATGGAAAAAAGATGCTTTCTGCAAATCCATAGTACTTTTCACATTTCAAACCACTTTCACATTTATCCAAATACTTTGCTATTTTTATAAATGAGCGTCTGATGAGGATGAAATGAAAAAAAAAAATTCTCAGCCAACCCTTTCAGCCGTTTCTGAGGAAACTTCTCACCTCCAGCTCATTGCCACTGTCCATGTTTTGAACCTGTGTCTTGTCTGCCTTATCCTGAGAAAAATGAAAAGTTCTCAAACCACCCCCACATATTAATTTGCCATCAACTTTTCCTACTAAGTACTTAAAATTCACTTTCTGCTTGAAATGAAGGGAGAGGCACCCATCTTTTGAGTTTGGCTTGAACAATAAAAATATTTAGAAAAAAAAAAGCACCAAATAATGACAAGAAGTACAGGCACATAGGCGGCTCACGTCTTTTTTTCTCCTTAAGTGTTACTATGGAGCATTTTGACTTGTTATGAGAGTGGGAATGAGAAAGTGAAATAGACTAGAAACAGACCAATTTCATTTTTCTGTCAGCATCTCATGACAGGCCAAAGATAAACCTCATAAACTGTGAAAAATGAACACTTCTTGGTTTTGATAACCTAAGCTGGGATGAGAACCAAGGAATTAATATCTCTCTGGAACCCAGGAGTTTATCTCCCTTGTTTTTCAATGATTAATCCCAAACTAATCTCATTTTTGTCAACAATTTAAACAAGCCAAAAGAAAAGTTTTAGACTCCTGGCTATAGCTCGTCTTTTAGCCTACCCTTCCTGGTGCCAACTGAAGTGGTAATTAACCAAAGTCCCCCCTCTTCCCGGGCTTTTTTTTCCCTTGACATACAGAATTGCAGGGCAACAATACTCCAGAGAAGGGAGACATTGGTGGGAACTGCAAACGGTAGGTTTTTAGAGTAGGGAGAGGAGGGGACTCAAAAGAGGAATAGGGAGCGTGGGGGTATGAAGGTAATTATAGGAAAAAGCAATGTGGCCGGTGTGGTGGTTCACTCCTGTAATCCCAGCACTTTGAGAGGCTGAGGCAGGCAGATCACCTGAGGTCAGGAGTTCAGGAACAGCCTGGTCAACATGGTGAAACCCCATTTCTACTAAAAATAAAAATAAATAAAAAACTAATCAGGCATGGTGATGTGTGCTTGTAGTTCCGGCTACTAGGAAGGATAAGGCAGAAGAATCACTTGAACTGGGAGGTGGAGGTTGCAGTGAGCCAGGATGGCACCACTGCACTCCAGCCTGAGCAACAGAACGAGACTCTGTCTCAAAAAAAAAAAAAAAAGAAAAAAAGAAAAAGCAATGGGGCATCAGTGAGTACAGATGGGGCAGATTGTGAGATTTGGAACAGACAATGAAAAGAATGGTCTGGCAGGTGAAGAGTTTCAGAACTAGGAAATAGTGGAGATGACATCAGGTGGGAGGATGGACTTGCAAACCCAGTTAGAAAGCGTGGACAGAAAGTGATGGCCACAGGGAGCCATTGTGTAGTCTAGAGCAGGAAAGTCACGTGGAGTGAGTGAGTATGGGAATGGCAATGGTGTGCAGGCAACCAGTGGAAGAGACAAGAAACAGGGGCTCTAAGGTAGAAACATCTCAGTATTTGGGACAAGAGGGGATGAGGGCTACATTTTTCTGTGTTTTTCTTCCTTGATCAAAATATTTCCCTAACTTTAGCAGTCTCTTCTATTAGCTAATTTTGCCATAGAGGCACAAAACTTATATACTGTTTACTTGTCTTACCTTATCCATTAATGACTCTTGTTTAAACATCTGTTTTAATCTCACCTTGATTTGCAATGTCTGTGAAATTACAAACTTGGCATATTAGTTATATATAGGTTTTAACTATATGAAAACAAGTATATGTCTAGTAAAAGAAGAAGTTTGTCTGAATCTTACTTAAAATCATCTCAAACTACCAGTGGGGCACTTATTCTTTGGGGGAAGGCTGCCTTCGCTCACAGGTTCTTAAGCTTACTGGGGTCACAGACTCCTTTGTTTACCTACTAAATCCATTAGAAAGGATTTGCAAATGGCACTCATGATATTACCAGTATGTATCTACATATGTTTGTAGTAAACTCTAGTCCTGTTGTCCCAGAATATTCAGTGTGTCTGAGCACACACAAACAACTTTGCATGTCATTTCAAGTTGTCACTATCCCTTGGATTAAAACTCTTTTGACTTATCTGAGGCTTGCAGAATATGGGCCCTAGCTTCGGGGCAGACCAGGGCACTCAGCATATCTTCCCGAAGCTCACTGTGGCCTTGAAGTCCTACTGAGCATCTGTAGTACCCTCTGTGGGAGTCTGACCCTGCTCGGCTTCTAGAATGTCCTGTGGTGAATGCCATTGCTAACGTCACCTCTGATACCCTAGTTCTTTTTAGAGGCTCCTACCAGAAAATTGCCATGAGGAAACTCTATGGCATTGGTCTGCAGGGGCCAGAGTGGATGTGAACACAGGCTGGGGGCAGAAGCTGAAGGAGTGAGCTGTGTATTTGTGCCTAGTCTCCCAGACTTTTCTGAGAGAAGAGCTTGGTCTCACTCGTGGCCTGTGATTGCCCTGTCAAATCAATTTGGGAGACTATAAAGATATAAGAGCTGAACAGCACCAACAGGGGACTCTCTTTTTTTTCTTAAGGCTTCTTGCCAAATATAACAAGAATAAATATGAAATGGCTTCATATTCCAAGCATGAACTAATGTTGGGGTTGCGGCTGATAAGAACAGCTAAACAGGCTTTGACATGGTGACTCTGGAGGGGGCAGTGTTCTCGCTGGAAGTGCGGATGTGGGGATTTATCGGGGCTGTTGTGGAGTGAGCTGTCTGGAAGAGGTTCCTCTTCCATAAAAAACCCAGGCCCCTGCTGACTGATTCTCACGTTAGGAAAACATTGGTAAATCATCAGCATAATCCAAGAATTATTCCCTTCCTCTGCTCTGCGCAAGAAGGCCCTTCTTTTCTTATCTGTTTTTAATTTTCTTCATGGGTGCCGTTCCTAGTCCATTAATTGAAAGGACTTTTGGCTAGAAGCCCATGACTATTTGGCGGGGAAAAAAAAACACACCAAAAAACAGAACAACACAAAACCCGAAGGGCTGATATTCCGTGCATCTCAGAGAAATAAAAGTTCATGGGAATGGCTCCTTCGGGAGTCCCTGCCGGGTTCGGTTCTGCCATGCCCAGAGGCACAGGTAGGGGGAACTGGCTGCCTGGACATCTTCCCCCAGCTGGGCTGACAGGGTAAATCACTGGCTTTCAGAATGTCCTCTGGAGAAAATAAGGTCATTACAAGGCTTTTAAGATCAACCATAATAGACTCCCTCCAATTTGTTTTTCTTCAGCTGCTTTTACTGAGCCCTCTGGGCCTTCCTCCAAGCTCCGAGTATGATACTGCTCAGTGTGATGCAGAGAGGAGAGAAGAAGGGGCTTTGGACTCAGCTCAACAGACCCGAGTGAAAATTCTGCCTCTGCATCTCCCGAGCTACGTAGCTTTGGGAATACGGGTAACCCCTCTGATATGAACTGCATGTCTGTGTCCAGCTAAAATTTGTGTTTGAAAGCCTAACCACCAAGACAATGGTATTTGGAGGTGGAGCCTTTGGGAAGTAATTAGGCATAGATGAGGTCATGAAGATGGAATCTTCGTGATGGATGAATTCCCTTATAGGAAGGGTCCAGAGAGCTTGCTTTCTCTAGGCCATGTGAGGATACAGCTAGAAGGCAGCTACATTCCAGGAAGAGGGCCCTCCCCAGAATCTGATCATGCTGGCACCCTGACCTTGAACTTCCTAGTCTCCAGAACTGTGAAAAGTAAGTGTCCGTTGTCTAAGCCACCCAGTTGATGGTACAGGCGTACGTTGTTTTATTGAGCTTTGTTTTATTGCACTTCACAGAGACTGTGTTTTTCTTCTTTTCTACAAATTGAGGGTTTGCGGCAACCTGCATCAAGCAAGTCTATTGGTGTCATTTTTTCCAATAGCAGGAATACTTTGTGTTTCTGCATCAGTATTTTTAAGCAATAAAGTATTTTTTTATTAAGTTATGCAGATTGTTTTTAAAACATAATGCTGTTACAAAATACACTATGGAACAGCGTAAGCATAACTTTTATATGAACTGAGAAACTAAAAAATTTGTGTAACTCACTTTATTGTGGTACTCACTTTTTTTGCAGTGGTCTGAAATGGAACCCATAATATCCCCCAGGTATGCCTATATTCTGTGATAGTAGCCTGAGCTGACTACAACAGCCTCTGAGCTTCAGTTTTTGTAAAACAGAGAATCTAATGTCTGCATTATGGAGTGGCTACAAACACTTGAGAGATGAAGCATGTAAAATGTATAGGAGAGCTCCTGGCCCATGGCAAGGTGAATGGTAAACATTATAACCAGTGTGGTTGCTATGATCATCAGCAACACCACCAGCATCTTCCCTGATGACCTGGGCCGAGGTTGAATGAGAATAGAGACAATACATTCAACTCAGTTTAATGCCATTTAGAAAGGATTTGCAAATGGCACTCATGATATTACCAGTATGTATATCCCTACTTTCATCTTTCAGCTACATAATCAGGATATAGCAAAGGACACAACTGTAATATTCATTCATTCGACAAATATTTACTATATTCCAGACACTTTATACTAGAGTTTCAGGTACAGCAGTAAGCAGGGCAGACATAATACTTGCCTTGCTGGTGAGTACCTGTGCCTTTGGAGCTCTGGGGAAACACAATGCAAAAGGCTTCAAAGGCAACCTATGTTATTGCTCAAGGTTAGTGTTGCAAAGAAACAGCAGCACATAGAAGTCAGCAGGGCCATAGGAACTTCAAGTTTATACTTTCCCCAAAATGCCCATAGAAAATTCAACAGGTATTTGCTGTCGAATCTTCAACAGGCATTTCCTCAGTACCAGGCACTGTGCTAGGCCCTTGTGCTTGTGGTGGACAAGGCAGGCCCAGTTCCAGCCTTGCAAGGCCTCATAATCTAAGTGAAAGGGGACACAGACAAGAAAAAAATCATCCTACCAAGTGGTAATGCCTGGTCCCCAAGGCCACTGCTGTCTTACTGTACTTCAGGGCCTTGCAGCATAACCACCAACCACCCAGGCCATCCTCTGAATTTGGGTATATGGTAAACCTTAAAGCATTCTCTTCTCTAATCATCTATTTTATTTATAGGATAATAGAAAAAGCAAAAAATTAGCTTCCTCACCTAAGAGATGTGACAACGAGAGAGTTGGCAGATCTGGATTGTATTCTACTGTCCATATGGCTGGTTCCTTCATCCCTTAACAACACGACTCCCTACGGAGCCATGAGGAATCTGCCCCTCCCTTCCCTCTTTCTTCACTATTCCCCAGCCTCCCACGTTACACACAAGTTGTGGTCTGGGACCAAGAGGGTTTTGTTTTTTAAACAGTTAAATCTTTCATTGCAGACCAATTAAAATTTAAAGATTTTCTTTCTCTCTCCCCCCTTCTCTCTCTCTCTCACACACACACACACACACACACACACACCTCTCTAAGCACAAAGAGCTAACAACCTAGTGTTTACTATTAGAAACAGGATTTGAAAATTCAAAGAAAGAAAAGTTAACTCTTCATCTCCATTTGTCTTTTCCTCCCCAGAGTTCCCTAAATGAGAGATTGCTTTACCAGAAAGCCTGAGTGCCTCTCACACAATCGTTCCTGTTGCTGGACATGAGTCGAGCCCCTTGGCCTTTTTGCAGAGTGTCTGGATACACATGTGGTGCCTGAGGCGTGCCCTGGGCACTTGGTAAGCCAGGCTACTCTCATCACGCAGCCCTGCCCACCCCACCCCACAACTGCCACCTGTAATGTGGTTAGGATCCCTGTCCCCACCCAAATCTCATTTCAAATGGTAATCCCCCACGTGTCAAGGGAGGGACCTGGTAGGAGGTGACTGGATCATGGGGGCGGTTTACCCCATGCTGTTCTCGTGATAGTGAGTGAGTTCTCACAAGAGCTGATGGTTTTATAGGGCGGTTTCCCCTGCTCTTCTCTCTCCTGCCACCTTGTGAATAAGGTCCCTGCTTCCCCTTCTGCCATGATTGTAAGTTTCCTGGGGCCTCCTCAGCTATGTGAAACTGTGACTCAATTAAACTTTTTTCCTTTATAAATGACCCAGTCTCAGGTATGTCTTTAAAGCAGTGTGAAAACAGATTAATAACAACCTGTATACTGCCAAATCTCAATATTTTGGATGTTTTCCCTAGTCTGTCATCATGACTCATTGACAGTTCCAGTAGCTCTGCCCTGATCACCAAGGATGAAGGGGTGGGACATCAGGCAGTCCCTCTGGCCCCAACCTTATTCTACGTGCTTTTTGATCCAAAATGAATAGATGTTAAAATAAGATAAAGTTGAAAGTGTCTAGGAATCCTTGGATAGGTAAGTATGTTTGCATGACACATACCTATGTGTACGTTAAGTGTGTATTTTGGGTGTATAGTCTGCGTATTTGCCTACATACACTGCAGCCTGTCTGCTTCACTGAATATATATTGACTTGCTCTGCTACAGTTTTAACTATCTTCACTTTCTCCAAGTAGAAAGCCCCTCTTAATACCGTTTCTTCCCAAGAGTAATCAGAACTAAAGATGGCCTTTACCTAATGCAGTTATAATGCATGTACACACATACACACCTTTTGCCTTTAGAAATTGGGCTCCCCATGACTTCTCTCGCTAAAACACTCGGGGCCAAAGTTATCGCTATATATTAATTTAGACATTAATCTTCCCTGTGAATTTTCCTTTTCCCTGTTGCCTTATAGGACACCAAACATAGATCTCCTTGTAAAGCAGCCAGCCTGCCTGGAGGTCTGGTCCTGAGCTTCGTGGAGCCCCATCCCTGGAAAACAGGACACTTTCTTTTGGTATGACCAGGTAGAGGGCCATTGTTCTGCCGTGATGTAAGATAGACTCCCCGCTCTATGTGGCTCTCGGTGAACTCACGATAATTTTATTCTTCTCTTGGGTAAAGTTCACACAAGGAAAGATGAAGATTAAAGGCAAAAATAAGATCAATTCTTTGCAATGAAAAGAAATAATCTCTGGGAGGATGTGAGTTAGAGAAAACATTAGGTCTCATAGAAAAAGCGATCTCTAGACTCATGAAAAAAAGCAAATGATTCCTGTGGGCACTCATCTTTGGGTCACCACATAATCTGTGGCCATGGAGCTGCAAGGCTGGGAGGAGGCCCCAACACACGGGCCTGACGACTTCCCTAGCCACGAAGCGCCTGACTTCCCTAGCCATGAAGGGTCTGACTTCCCTAGCCATAAAGGGCCTGACTTCCCTAGCCATGAAGGGCCTGACGACTTCCCTAGCCATGAAGAGAAGCACAGGGCTTTGGAGAAGAGGCCATAGCAATAGCTAGAGCTGGCATCAGGAAGGAGCCATAGAAATCCACAGACCTCTTGGGCAGGTGGGCCCAGACCAGACCAGACCTGCAGTCCTGGCTAGCTCCACCTTTGTTTTGAGAAAGAGGGGCTCCCAGCTCAGCTACTGACTTCCCTTGTGAGTCTGGATGAGCCACACGGTCTCTCTGTGTCTCATCATCTGTTTGTTGTTGTTACTGTTGTTGTTGTTGTTTTTAACTTTTTAGTAAAAATAGAGACAGGGTCTCCCTATGTTGCCCAGGCTGATCTCAAACTTTTAGACTCCAGTGATCCTCCTGCCTCGCATCCTCTTTTTCAAATGGAAAATACTCCTGCCCTTCCTTTGCCTCACAGATAAACTATTTTGAAAGCAATAATAGCAAACATTCACTAAGCCCTTATTATTTTCCAGGTACTGCAGCAAACACTTGAACACATTTTCTCACATAACCCCTCCAACTACCTCATGATGAACGTATTTATGTGCTGTCATTATTTGCGTTGAACTGATGAAGAAACTGGAGTTCAGAGATTAAGTAATTTGTGTGAGCTGGTCTGGCTGGGATTTGAACAAAGGCAGCTTGACCTCTCTGCACCCAAGGCAACATTTCAATATGAGCCAAAATTACAATTTTTTTTTTAAAAGAGAAACCAGGAAAGGTTAATTAGGAGGAAGCAATTATCTTGGAACACAAAGCAAGTGCACACGGTCCTTGAAAGGTATTAAACTAGAAGATGGTTTTCGTCCTCTTGAAGCTCCCCTTCTACATCCATGTCCTCCCCTGCACCTTTAGAGACCAACAACCTGCTAATTCGCTTTCCAGATCCCACATAGCTCTGTCTCTGGGTGACCGTAACTTGGGTGAGTCAGCAGACAATCTCTGCAAGGCTCTCGGAAAGATGTCATTAGTGAGAAATGATGCCAAATGTCACATGTGGGAGTCTGTTTGCAAACAGGCTCTTCCCTCCTTGCCTAAGAGCAAGCATTCTGTGTAGTCACCAGCTCCTTTCCAGGTCAACTTTCTGCACCAGGCCCCCAGCCCCACACAGACACCAATGAAGAACAAACCTGTAGTAAACCAGGGCTGTCATATTTGGTCTGTCGTTATCACTGAGAGCAGCTACCTCTCTTAAAAGGGGCTTAGGTTACAGACAGTGACAGCCTCATAGCGGATTAATGCTACATCCCAACGTCATGTTAAGTAGCTGCACGCCACCAAAACAAGTTCACTGAGCATTCACTGAGCACTTACTTCAGGTAAGACATCAGACGTGATAAAGTATATGACTATCCCTCCCAGAATTATAAATGTAGGGCAGGAAAGGACTGAGAAAGGATGCTGTAACATAGGGTATAATTAAATACATGCTAGATGAATATAATTTTAATGATGGCTGGAACATATTTTGAACTATTAACTTACATTTATTTTTCATCTATTTTCTGGTTCTTGTTCCGCAAGCAAGTAGCCAATCAGCCTTGTCTTCACTGCCTCAGGGATGGTAAGTTGTAAAACAGAAAGGAAAAGTAGCACGCAAGACTCCCTGGCTTTGAAATGCCAAAAGCTGTTGTCCAGAGGTGAACCAATCGAGTTTTACAGCAGGAAGGAGGCAAACGAGGGTTTGCGGGAAAAAGCATAGTTGGGTGCTTTGTAAAGGAGACCTAATGTTATGAATTTTGTCTGAACAAGACCCTAAAAACAACTATATGATCTTTGACAAACCTGACAAAAACAAGAAATGGGGAAAGGATTCCCTATCTAATAAATGGTGCTGGGAAAACTGGCTAGCCATATGTAGAAAGCTGAAACTGGATCCCTTCCTTACACCTTATACAAAAATTAATTCAAGATGGATTAAAGACTTAAATGTCAGACCTAAAACCATTAAAATCCTACAAGAAAACCTAGGTAATACCATTCAGGACATAGGCATGGGCAAGGACTTCATGTCTAAAACACCAAAAGCAATGGCAACAAAAGCCAAAATTGACAAATGGGATCTAATTAAACTAAAGAGCTTCTGCACAGCAAAAGAAACTACCATCAGAGTGAACAGGCAACCTACAGAATGGGAGAAAATTTTCGCAACATACTCATCTGACAAAGGGCTAATATCCAGAATCTACAATGAACTCAAACAAATTTACAAGAAAAAAACAAACAACCCCATCAAAAAGTGGGCAAAGGACATGAACAGACACTTCTCAAAAGAAAACATTTATGCAGCCAAAAAACACATGAAAAAATGCTCATCATCACTGACCATCAGAGAAATGCAAATCAAAACCACAATGAGATACCATCTCACACCAGTTAGAATGGCCATCATTAAAAAGTCAGGAAACAACAGGTGCTGGAGAGGATGTGGAGAAATAGGAACACTTTTACACTGTTGGTGGGACTGTAAACTAGTTCAATCATTGTGGAAGACAATGTGGCGATTCCTCAGGGATCTAGAACTAGAAATACCATTTGACCCAGCCATCCCATTACTGGGTATATACCCAAAGGACTATAAATCATGCTGCTATAAAGACACACGCACACGTATGTTTATTGCGGCACTATTCACAATAGCAAAGACTTGGAACCAACCCAAATGTCCAACAACGATAGACTGGATTAAGAAAATGTGGCACATATACACCATGGAATACTATGCAGCCATAAAAAAGGATGAGTTCATGTCCTTTGCAGGGACATGGATGAAACTGGAAACCATCATTCTCAGTAAACTATCGCAAGGACAAAAAACCAAACACCGCATGTTCTCACTCATAGGTGGGAATTGAACAATGAGAACACATGGACACAGGAAGGGGAACATCACACTCCAGGGACTGTTGTGGGGTGGGGGGAAGGGGGAGGGACAGCATTAGGAGATATACCTAATGCTAAATGACGAGTTAATGGGTGCAGCAAAACAACATGGCACATGGATACATATGTAACAAACCTGCACATTGTGCACATGTACCCTAAAACCTAAAGTATAGTAAAAAAAAAACAACAACAAAATGGCGGTGTGGAATGTCTAGGCAAACACAGGACCAGAGGTGATTTGGCAGAAACTTCTCAGGTACCCAGTATGACCACAGAGAGCTGCTAGCCCTAACAAGGCCGTATGAACAGGGATAAGGGGAAGGGGCAACCCAGAGTTAACTTGCTTGGTTGCTCCTTTATTTTAATGTTGCCCAAGTCCCTAGAACTATGGCCCAGACTGAAGGTCGAACTCAAGCGATTTTGACCATGGTTTCCTGGATGGTGGCCTGGAAGGGTAAGGCTCAAGTTGCCAGTGAATTATAGGATGCCCTGTACTGGGTGTCCTGTATTTTTATTTGCTAAATCTGGCAGCTCTAGATAGATCATGAAACAGAAATTAAGTTGACAAAATGATGTGGACTAAAACTCATACCTGAGTTTGTAAAACTGAATCTGTGGAATGAGATTCATCCCTATCAGAAAATAATGCCTTTTGGTCAGGTGTGGTGGCTCATGCCTGTAATCCTAGCACTTTGGGAGGCTGAGGTGGGCAGATTGCCTGAGCTCAGGAGTTCGAGACCAGCCTGGGCAACAGGGCGAAACCCCGTCACTACTAAAATACAAAACAACTAGCCAGGCGTGGCGGCATATGCCTGTAGTCCCAGCTACTTGGGAGGCTGAGGCAGGAGAATTGCTTGAACCCAGGAGGCGGAGGCAGAGGTTGCAGTGAGCTGAGATCGCGCCACTGCACTCCAGCCTGGGCGACAGAGTGAGACTCCGTCTCCAAAAAAAAAAAAAAAGCCTTTTATTTTTAGAGTGCTTTATAGTATGAAGCCCCTTCACGTGGACTATGTCATTTGATTCTCCCCATAACCTACTGAGATGAGAAATGTGGGTCTAATTATTTCCAGAAAGAAGAGCAGGGCTCAGGGAAGCTAAGCCCACTGAAGACTCTAAGTCTATAAGGGCCGAAGCTATAACCAACACCTGCTTCAGCCTCCAGTCCAGCTCTGCTCCTGGACCCTGAATTGCTTCTGAGTCCCAGCCTGGCCCAGGCTCCAGCATCCCAGAAATGACATCACTGAGTTCAGTTCCAAAATGCCTCTCAGAAGCCTTTGTGAACCCTGGAGTTTTTGGCGTGTCTGACTCCACATTACTGCTCTCCAGTGTGTAAAAAATCCAGAACTATGGAAAGATTTAATTTGAAGAGGTGACCACAGTAAGTCTCCACTGCTTGTGGCTTCTAGGCAAAATTGTAATAGCTCTAGCTACTAATGCTTTGGTTTATCACCAGGCCAGGTGACACCCATCTACAAATAGGAAGATGGCTTCATTCCTCCGTGGCTCAATGAGGACAGCGTGGATGGTGATATATGGAGAAGAGAGCCGTGCAAAGAATGAGGCCAGACTATCAGGGGTGCCTTGTAGACCCCTGAGGAGGAAGGCTGAGGAATGCACTGCCCAGCACACTCAAGACAGTCGTTTGCGGGGGGAGAGGAGGGGCCCGCTCTGTCAGAGCTCAGGGTTTTACACATCCTAAAATCTTTACTTATGGACATCAGGTCAAAGGGAAGGGAAAACACTCAACCAGACTTGAAAAGTAACCTGATGTTATTGTCAGCAAATGCACTGCAGCTGTTTTTGTTATTACAAAAGCTGGTACTTTTTTTGTTGTTAAGTATGAATCTTGCAGGAAATAAAGAATATGATTCTGGGGAAGCCCCCTGTATAGCACTGCCCACTTTGATAAAAATATAATTTATTCATTCAACATAGGGGACTTCAAAAACAGAGTAATATTCTTTCTGTCTTCCTTTTTTTTTTTGGTTTAACTAGGTGTTGGAAGATAGGAACCAGTTTTATTGTCATTTTTTATTCTTTATAACTTGATATGTTATAAATATTATTATCTACTAAATAGTGAATACAAACGACAACTCTTCATCGTTGATGAAAGCCATTTTTGGGGGGTACAGGAAAGGGCATCTTATAGACTGGGAGATGAGATGAGGATTTTGATGATTGCCTAGAAGACTCTATTTTGTAATAATCCTGAAGCAAAATGTCATGAAGCTTTGCTGACCTGTGATAACTGTGTGTACTTCCTTCCAGTGTCTCACCAACTGGCAGCCATCCACTTCAGGTGTGCCCGTGGAAGGATGCCACCTCAAAGGAGATGGGACCAGCCTTGTGTTGGGATCAGGATTCTGGCCACTTGATGTGGGCAGGAGTGCTCTGCTCAGAGTGCAGTGCTCATTCTTACGAGCCTGGCTCGCCTGAACTGTGAAAGGTCAGCAGGACTAAGCTCAGCGCCAGGATTCCAACTTCCCTTCTTCCGCCCCAGGTCTGGCAACTTGTAAATGTGGAGGCTCTGCTAAGCACTGGGATTTTATTAAGGGCCTCGTTAAAATTTACTAGAATCAAATAAAGAAAAGATCCAGCCTTGGAAATCATTCTCCACGCTGTCTCTCCTTCTCACCTCTTCTCAACCCCCATCCCCCACACCATTTATTCATCCACGAAACCTTTAACAACTGAGCTAATTCTGGAAAGTTGCCCATATCAGATATCTTCAGAAATCACTTTGGAAAACGCCTTTAGGAAGGTAGGTCACCTCTTTCCATTTGTCTTATGATGGCAGGTCCAGAGCTTACATGAAGAGGCAGTGAAGCAAAGATGTAAAGAATATGGACTCTTCAGTCAGACCTGGGATGAACCCTGGCCATTACCTACTCACGGAAGAGCCTGGGCCACTTATCTAACCTCTCTGAGGCTCACTTTCTGCATCTATCAAATGAGAATAGTGCTACTATCTGCTGTATGAAATGTTGACAGAGTTAAGCAAAATAATGCAGGTTAGCTGCTTAATCCAGTGTCTAGCACATGGCAAGTGCCAAAAATGTGAGTGATTAAAAGGGGTCTTTTACTAGCACTGGCCACATCCCCACCTTATCGCTTTATCTTCCACTGAGCAGAGGTTCTGCCAGGTGCAGGGGACAAGGGAGAAGAAAAGACATGCACGTTCTCCTGGATTTCAAAGTTGTCCCATCCTTCTGTGATGTCATACTTTGAGCCGTAGCCCACAAATGTGAACTCCAACAACCCCCAAACCCAGTCCTCACCTCCCACATGCTTGTCATCACCCGCTCTCACATCCCATCTGGGGCCTCTGCTTCCATCCTACCATTTCGCAAGCCTGGCCAACTCAAGCTCTGTGTGCTGCACCGAGAGCTGCCCATCTCTGTGTCAGGTAAGCACGTCAGGGCCCCCAGGATGGGAGCCAGGAAAATCTCTTCTGGGGGAAGCCGAAATGGAGCAAAATGGGACTTAGGAAGGGACAGCTCTTTGGTTTTGTAATTAAAACTGAAACCCGATCCTTCTGCTCTCAGAGACCTGACCACAGGTTTCGTTTTTCAAAGGGCTACCTGGATGCTTATGAAAGGCCAACTTGTGCCCGAGATTGGGTTACTCCGCTTTCAGCAGCTGCTTGACCTCTGCCTCTTAGGCCGGTTCTGAGGTAAGGGCTCATGTGGAATTAAACCCGGGCTAAATAGGTGGCCCAGGGCAGCCGGGGCCCCAGGCAGCTTCTCGAAAGACAAATATATTTTGAGCAGGCCTGGCTCCTACTCATTCAGGTCTCTGCTCAAATATTCATTCACCTGCCCTCCAAACTTAGTTACATGCCTCTTCCTTCTTCCTCACATTGTCGTATTTTCTCATGCCACTTACTCTAAAGTGCCTGGTTTATAGATCTGCATACTTGCTCTGGCTTGCAGGCCTCTAGGCTGTTGGCTCCCTGAGAAGAGAGACTGCCTGTCTTGTTCACGCTATAGTGCCTGTGTGTGATAGTTATTGCACTGGGTGGATGAGGGAGAAGGATAAAAGAATCATAAAATGCCTCACAAAAACTTTGAGGTCTGCCTGCCTGGTATTACAGAGAAGCTTGCACAATAGAGAATGTTTTGTGGGAAGGAAGGAAGGCAGGCAGGCAGGTTGGTTACGTTTTCACTCTTGATATCTCAAAGCTTTATGACACACCATGGAGTTGAACATAATCTTTGTGGCATGATACAAAGGGACTGAATCACTCAAGAAGATAATTTTATCTGGTAGTATCACCTGCCTTTATACATTATACATATATTCTTATTCTCTTTCTCCAGCTATATATATTTAGAAAATTTTCTGAACCAAAATTGGCCAGGGCCTGAATACCTAAGTACATGGAGTGGAAAGTCAGTATAAATTTGATGAGAGCCAGGAAACCTGAAGTACTGGTGGGGGAGAGGATGGTGAGGTGGAAAGGAGAAACAATAGCCACAGCCAGGGCTTTTCTTTGGCTGAAGCCTAGGATAGACTTAGGTCAAGACCAGTGTCAAGCCGGCTTCCTCCACATGGACACACGCACTTTCCTTCGCTCCTCTGAGCTGGAAAACAGTGGCTTTTGCACACAGGAATGAAGGGAAGGAAGGAAAATAGGGCAGAGAAGGTGGGCTAGCCCGGAGTTAGGAGCATTAAGAAGCCACCTCAGGCTGGTGCGGTGGTTCATGCTTTTAATCCCAGCACTTTGGGAGGCCAAGACAGGTGGATCATCTGAGGTCAGGAGTTTGAGACCAGCCTGACCAATATGGTGAAACCCCGTCTCTACTGAAAATACAAAATTTAGTCAGGTGTGGTGGCACATGTCTGTAGTCCCAGCTACTCAGGAGGCTGAGACAGGAGAATTACTTGAACTCGGGAGGCAGAGGTTGCAGTGAGCCGATATCATGCCACTGCACTCCAGCCTGGGTGACAGAGTGAGACTCCGTCTCAAAAAAATAAAAATAAAAATAAAAATAATGCAACCTCAGAAGGTGGCAATAATGACTTTGTAGATTACAGAACCAAACTTCTAGGAGGGCAAAAAGCAAAACCTTGTCATTGATAAGGGCTATCCATCCATATAAAATGAATTACAAACCAACTAACTGGACAAAAAAACAAAGCAACACCATCTATGAGTTGATATATTTGGCCCAGCTTGGTTTTTCTGTGTATTAGGAAAGGACAAAACAAGAGTGGCTCTGGGACATCCCCTCGTCATCATAATCATCCCTCCCTCTCACCCCTCCCCTACAGGGCTGATTTTATGCTCAGGAGGTAAAGGTCCTCCTGCAAGAGCAGGTTGAGGGCCTGCTTTCTACTGACCCTGCATCTGGCAGGGAGCTCCTGCAGGTGTGTTAATGACTGTGGGGAACTCTGTGTAGGGACAGTTCCAGGAGCCACTCAGCAATGAGGTTCCAAAAGCCAGAGTTGACCAATATGCATGCATTTGTGCAAGCATGGACAGGCTGGAGCAGTGTCCACTGCAACTGTCCAAAGTGATACATAATCCATAGCTGTGTAACTTTGCACAATTAACTTCTCTGGAACTTTGTAACCTTATTGATAAAATTAAGACATTGGAATAGATACTCTCTAAGGATCTCCCCGGTTTAAAACTTTTATAATCTTATGGAAAACATTACTCTGGCCAGGTGTGGTGGTTCATGCTTATAATCTCAGTGCTTTGGGAGGCTGAGGCAAGAGAATACAAGACCAGCCTGGGCAACATAGCGAGACCCTGTCTGTACAAAAACAAAACACAGCAAAAACAAAAAACAAAAATTAGCCAGGTGTGGTGGTACTTGCCTATAATCCCAGCTACTTGAGAGGCTGAGGTGGGAGGACTGAGGCTGTAGTGAGCTATGATCATGCCACTGCACTCCAGCCTGGCTGACAGAATGAGACTCTGACTCAGAAAAATACACACACACACACACACACACACACACACACACTACTTTCTCTCTGCCCCCTTGCTCTTCCTGTCCCATCTCTGCCTTTCTTCTTTCCTCTCTTTGTCAAATCTCCTTCATCTGCCTCACAAAGGCCAGTGAGCCCCAGCCGCAGACCAGGGAAACCAGCAAATTAGGAATTTTCTTCACAAAGTTTTGAGTAGCTATTTTTCCCACGTGCTTCTCAGGCTGTGAGATAAATCCCCAAGTCTCCTGTTGAGTGCTGAGTAAGAAAAGCCAGGCAGTCTGCAGGCAAAGGTCTCCTGGTTAAGTCCCGGGGCTACAGAGCAATAAATACAGCCCCTGCACCAAGACACTTGGTCTAATACAGAAGCACATGTGCACACAGAAATGCAACACTTCTGCTGTAGAAATCAAGACACAGCTAACGGGTGAAATGACCAGCAACTAAGGTATCATGCTGATTACTGGCGGAGCGATTTTTATGGAACCAGAAAGCCTTCCTAGGAATGGGGATGTAATATGCAAGTAGATCAACCACAGCACAGTGTTAAGGTCATGTTAATACTCACAGGGAATCTGCCCTTCTTGGCACCTCGGCTTTTTCATCTATGAAATGGGACAAATAATAGTATAGACCTCAAAGGCTTGGTGTGATTTTTCAATTAAAAAATTATGTAAAGCACTTAATATAACATTAGGAACATAGTAAATGTTTTATAAATGTTATTTTTTGGAGTTTGTATCATTTTTACACACATTGCTACTCGAGAGAGGAACAGAGAGCATTAGTGACTGACTGATCCCAGGTCACAGAGCAAGAGTGGGGTTTGAATCCAGCTCTGTCTCTAAGCTCCACACTGTGCTGTTCCTTGTGAAGTGAATTATTACTGCAGAACTCTAGTATTCTTGATAGCAATTGCTTTAAATCTTCAAGCAACTCAGCACTTTGTGTGACTTGTCCTGTAGTCCGCCTTTAAAAGTCATTATGGATCTTCCGTTAAAATCACTTTGCCCTTAAAAGAGGTCAGGCAAATTCATGGCATAGACAGACCTTTAAGTTAGACATCTACGGCCTTTACTTTGAGGTAGGGAGATCAGGCTGCCTTGTGTGTTATCATCTGTGATTCCAGATAGTTGACTTCCCCACCTATCCCCACTCTGGACTCTCCTGGGATATTCCCTTTGACTCCTTCCCAATGCCCAGCTCACATCAGGCACTGAAGATCCCTAATATGGAAATGTTGAAGAAAGAGCTAAGAAGAGCATGGCATGAAATGGGGCTAGAAAGACACAAGACCTGGAAATGCTAGCTGCTCTCACCAAAGGAAGCGCTTAAGGAAAGGAAAGCAGCCACCTTGGCAGCGTGAGGAACATTCATAACACTTAGGCCAGGCCTCGCTGGCAGCAGGGCTGAAAGGAGCAGGACAAATTGCAGCCAGCTCCTTTGAGTCAACTGATGCTTCCCACAAGCCTCTGCATAGCAATGGGCTAAATCTCCTGCAGCAATGGATGACCTCAAAGGTGCACACTGCAGCAGTAATTCTAAAGAGGTGTCAAAAGGGGTATGAATAAGCAGTCCAAGGAGGAAGCTTGTCAATAAATATTGTCTATGAGAAAAAAAAGCTTAAGGAATAGCTTAGTGTGTTCAAGCATCTCCTAAATCTTCTTTGGTTTATTAGCTTTCATAAGGAGGAGTCAGAGAAGTAATCTGGAGCCACTAAGAGTCAAAGACAGGAAAAATGGGCTTAAGCAGGAGGAAAATTCCAGCAGGACAAAGAAACACAGGCTGGTAAGATTGCTAGATTCTATTGCTGATGAGGTTATGGTTCTACCTATACATCTTCAAGAAGGAATTCTGACACAAAACAAATCTGCCACCCACCCCCCAGAAGCCTGCATGTATCCTATTTATACTAGTCCCAGAGTTACCTGCAACATTTATACTGTCTGCGTCAGAATCACCTGAAGAGTTTATGTTAAATACAAGTTCTCAGGCCCCACCCCAGACAACTGAGGCAGATCCCTGGGACGGGGATGCCCCCAAACCCACATTTTTTGCAAGCTCCTGGGGTGATTCCTATCTACACTGAAGTCATCGAGAAGCAGTCCCTTGTCTGCATTAGGGGAGTGAACCAAAGCCGGTGCAAGCCCCTTTCAGCTTGAATTTTCAGAATTCATACATTTTACCAAACCCATCTGAAAAGGGCAGTAAAATAAAAATAAAGGCTTCTTTTTTCAGGGAGGTGAGCTGCTCAGTTGCCAGAGTATCACCCTGAGCCCAGGACACTGCCAGACTGCTGAGTCAAAGAGGGTTTAGCAGCCCATTTTCATAGACAGACAGGTGAGAGGAGGATGCTGGACATCATCCCAGAGACATGGGGACTCAAGAAACATGCAGATCTGTTCACAGCTAAGGGCACATTTCCATGCCGAGAAATCAGGCGTGAGCTCAAGAGTCCTATCGCCTACCAGAAAAAGAAATCTTTGGGTAATTTTTTTCTCTCTCTTATCTCCGAGTTGGGTGGTGAACTGTGGAAACACTGTATTGATTTGCTCTTCACTCTTCAATGCTTTGCAGTCTTCTTGCGAAGGGAATTTAAAATATCTCCGACAACTCTGGTAGATGACTGGCTATTTCTAGGGAAATGCAGGGGGTCTGATGGCAGTTTTCCTTTTCCTTCTGTTTTGACTACATCTTTGGAACAGGAACACACTGAGGGCTGTCTGGGACTCCTTTCCCTAGGAACTCCTGCAGTGGCTGTCTCAAGGTCACTCGGAATGCAGTTTTGCCTCTCTCTGCTGAGGTGCCCATTAGCACCCTGCATTGACAACTAGTCACGCCCTGAGTCTCCAGACCAATTTGCCTCCCCCATTCTGGGTTGCTGGGCAACAGGAAGGAAGCCTTGTACAGAGCTAAATGTTTCATAGACAGCAAGGGGAGAACTTTTAGCTGCATCCTGGGAAGGAGAAAGGAAGTGACACGGCATTCAGAATTGGGATCTTCCAGCTGGGTCAACTCATTCCACAAGACTGCGGATCTCTCTTGCCAGTGCAAACACTCTCCCTTCTCGGACCTGGGGGTCCACCTTTGCAGAGGAGGGAAGCAAGTGATGGAATGCCTGAAAGAAGCCAAACTGCCTGCCGGGTCACAGCCTAGTTTGAAGTCTTGACTCTCTGCCCCTTGCTTTGCATTAAATTGTGTGTTGCACCATAGCACAAGTTGTTAGTTATAAGTTAGAGTCCCAAGTTAATTCATTAAAAGAATAAATTAGGGAGACTTGTATGATCACTCACATTCCCTTGTATTTTGATAGCTTCCTTGAAGGTAAAAGAAGAGTTAGGCTTACCTAGGTCAGTGGCTTTGCATATGCACGGTACCTTATTTCTCACTCATAAGTAGTTACATCCACAAATGTCAGAAAAACTGATGGCTTGGCAGCAATTAGCAAATTATGATCACCTGCTACCTCTACCACTTGCTTAAAATGAGCAGGGGAGCATATGGAAAATGCAGATTCCTGGGCCCCAACCCCAAAATACTAAGGGTGGAATCCTGAAATTTACATTTGAAATAAATGTCCTCTTCCTATAGCTATCACTCTTTTCCTTCAAAGCACAGCAGAAAACATTTCTCTTTTATAAAGGGCGAATTAAATATGTTTGAGTCCTTTTATGTCCTCTTAATCCATTTTCTTTCACTGCCTCCAGCAATGAAAACAGACATAACTTTTCCAGTTCTTTGCAGATAGTTTAAAATGCTCTTTGTTCTGTGTTTTGCTTGGGAATAAGTGTTTTCCCTGGGCTACAACAGAGACTGACAAATAAAGGCCATTTCTCAGGACAAATTTGGCCACTGCCTGTTTTTGTAATAAAGTTTTATTGGAAGTCCTGCCATTTAGTTATTTTACATATTGTCTATGGTTACTTTCATAGTATCATGGCAGAGGTGAGTGGTTGAGAGAGAAACAGTATAATCTACAAAGCCTAAAATATTTTACTATCTGGCCTTTTACAGAAAGTTTGTCAAATGTTGGTTTAGAAGGGTAGTGAGACTGGCCGGCAGTTGAACAAACGTATTTCCTTCTCTTCCTGGCTACATAACTAGGACTACATCTCCCAGCCTCCTTTGCAGTTAGTCCTGATCATGTGACTGAGTTCCGTCCAGGGAGAGGAAATTGGCCTGGCTTGGTCCATGAAACTTCCGTGAGTTTGATCTCCCACGATGCCGACAAACCTAGCATTGAACCTAGGATGACTCCTGCTGAAAGTGGCAGAGTTCTTAATGATTACTCTTAATCATGAATTGAGTAAAGGAGTTTGGGAATCTGGGTCTCTTAATCATTACTTGCAAGGAAGCCACCTACTCATTAAGAAAAGCCATTTTGGTCTTTATATGAGAGAGAAATAAACCTCAATCAATTTGAGTCACTATACATTGTATTAAATTCATTTGTTACAGCAGCTGAATTAATTTAACTTAAACACAGAGCCTCCTTCCTTAGGTTAGAACTTAAGAGTTAAGGAATGAAATCTTCTCATTCAGAACACGTTTAGCATCTCCAAAAGCATGGATGGTGGGTAAAGGGATTGCTGCCTATGTAAAGGGGAAAGAGAAACACACAGAACCAGAGAGGACAGTGGTCGCAGAAATTACTTCTGCCTGAGGTCTCTGCTCACTTTCTAAAATACCCACATAACGAATCTGTCTTCCCCATCACTGACCAGTAGATGCCCTACCACACACAGTGCTAGAGCAAGAGAACCCTTCCTCCAGGAAATCATTATTTCCAGGGGAGACGGAACAGTGAAGGGTCAGGGTTAGAGTCCTATAGAAGACTATGAAGTAGGGAGGAAAGTGTTCTGAATAGAGTGTGACAGACCTGGCTTTCAGAACCTTCCAGAAATGAGCTATGTGCTTAAGCCAAGTCACTACCCTTTGGAAGCCACGACTTCCTCATCTAGAAGATGTAGTTCTTCTCTCTATAGATATATAGATGCCTACACCCTGGAATGTCAGCACCAGACTGGATTTTAGCTATAACTAGCTCAGAGGTTTCCAAAGCAGCTTCCAAGGGTGCCTGTGATTGGTCAGAGGTGCCTCAGTATCTTAAGGGATGGGCAAGGGGCAGGTTCTGGGCTGCCCACGAATTTAACTGGAGCAACATGAATTTTTATGTGTTTATGGTGAGATAGTTTTTTTTTTTGAGATGGAGTCTCTCGCTGTGTCACCCAGGATGGAGTGCAGTGATACAATCTTGGCTCACCGCAACCTCCTCCTCCCTGGTTCAAGTGATTCTCCTGCCTCAGCCTCCAGAGTTGCTGGGATTACAGGCACCAGCCACCACGCCTGGCTAATTTTTGTATTTTTAGTAGAGACGGGGTTTCACCACATTGGCCAGGCTGGTCTCGAACTCCTGACCTCAGGTGATCGACTTGCCTCGGCCTCCCAGTGTGCTGGGATTACAGGAATGAGCTACCGTGCCCAGCCAAGATAGTATTTTAAAATAGTAACCTATGTGTTTCATGCTGCCCCTTCCAAGACACTCATACTCCCTCGTATCTAGGCAGACCAGATATATCTCACCTTTGCCTTAGGGACCAATTGTCCCAGGAAAGCATAGAGAATAAAGACATTAATTCTTCGTCTCCCAGTTTCAAAATTCTAGACCTGCGTTGTTCATCATGGCAGCGTCTATCCACATGGAGCTATTTGAAGTCAATTAAAATGAAACATTCAGTTCATTGGTCATACTAGTCACGTGTGACTGTGGCTATTGTAATGGAAAGTACACATATAGAACACACCCATCATCACAGAAAGTTCTATTGGACATTGTAGATCTAAACCCTGAGTGTGCTCAGAGTATACTTGATCAGTCAGAATTAGGAGTCTTCCTCCACCAAAGATTCCTCAAGCTGGGGAAAACATCAGGGGGCAAGCCTCTGAGAATTCCCTTGGCTCCATGCCGCTGCAGGAGCATTCAAGGAGGAAAGGCTTCATGATGGCAATGAGTGGCATTGTCTGAAAGACAGCCTTCGAGAGTCTCCCAGAGCCACTGAGGAGCAAGGCAGTAAGTAAAAGGATGATTTTTTGTGCCCTCGAGAATTGTAGGGAAGAAGCATATTGAGTGAGAAAGGGTTATCTCATTGGACACCAAGGTGGACAGACTTAGGTTCCATGAACTAGATGCCCACTACCTCCTCCCTTAGGCTGGGCACCGCTATACTCTCTGAAACTTGGACACAGTCCTGGAAAGGAGGCAGAGGGATTATTTGCAAGTGCCTGTGATTTAGTTTTTGTGAAAAGGGAAGAGTGAACATGAGTGAGAAACTGTTACAAACAATAAAAGTCACCTTTCTTGGATACAGACACTTGTAGACCGAGTTTTCACCCACTATGTATTTCCTATATTTGCCTTGTACAAAAATGATCCTGCGGCCCAAAATAATGAGATTGAAAACTCAAGAAAAGTTGAGCCAGAGATGTGTGTTTCTCACACCTAAAAGCATCTTACTAAATGTGATGGTTTTCGGGGGAGTAACAAGCAAGGGCAGGAAGAAGTTTCAGGCCCCTCATGGTTTTAGATGAAACTCTGCAGGAGAACAAGTGGTGGCAGTCTCCAGTGTGTGCCCTGACATCCTTCCAAGGGGAGCAAAAGCCAAGCCAAGAAACAACAGAGTGAGTGAGCACTCTAAGCTCAAACACGGAAGTACACCCAAAAAGGACACACCCACCGCAGCTTACAGCCCTGCTTTGCTCCACAAGAAAATGGGCAAAAGGTAAACCGGTAATAAGAAAAAAATATATCACCATTTCACTAAGAGTCCAGTATTGTTTGTACTTCTAGTGCCACCCACTCTAACATGATGTTTTCTGTGTATATGATGTTGCCTAAGGAAACAGAAGCTCTAACTTCCCTTATCCAAGCATGCTATCTTTCTTAATCAGGTTATTATTACACCAGCCATATTTTCCTCATTTTGGATGTCTTTTTTAGGAATTGCACGAGTGTGTACATGCATATAACTAGGTACAATGCCAACACACTGAAGATCCGGAACACTCAGGCTTCGGTATGAGCTCCTCTGTGAGGACCTAGTGCTGCTGTGCAGAGGAGTGAGCACCGTTGTATGGGTGGGTTTGGGGTTTGTTTTCCTCTGTTACTTGAAAAATAGCTTTTTTGTGTGTGTGTAAAAATTTTTTTAGGAGTGTATTCAAAGAAAAAAGAGGGGTGGAATTTTCATTAAAAGGATAATTGTAAGACTAAAGCTCTGTCATCTGTTTTCGAAACAGCTCTAGGCCTCTGGGTTGGAGGACGTGTGCACTGAGAAGAGGCCTACAGTAAACTCTCCCCAGACTTCTGTGGACCTAGGAGGCTGCTGACTTCATAGGGTCATTCTCCTTGCTTGCTCTCTTCCTCATTCCTCTTGTATTTCTACCCTCTGTTCTTTTTTTTTTCCCACTACACCTACCTGCTCTCACTCTTCTGTAATCTTCAACGCATCTTCTTTGCCCTAAACTCCTAGGCTCCCCCACCTACATTCCACCACATTGAAGGGCTTACCTGCATGGTGCCAGCAAAGGTAATAATGCTGGGATGGCTGTGTGTAGGTGGGAGTGGGGCACGGGGTCAGGGGTTGAGTTTTATAACTCTGTTTTACCTATCTCTAAAGACAGAGGTGAGCTGCTATTATAAAGTCAGATGCATCTTTGGAAAGGAATCAAAGATTGAGGCTGGGGAAAGGGAAATTTTTTTCTTCCCAGTGGAAACATTCGCATGCTACAATTGGAGAATGTGATTCTGCCAGCTGGTCATATTGGGGTTGTGTCCTGAGCTATGGACCTCATGTACGCAATTCTCTTTCTCAAAACGTAGCTTCGAGGTAGGCATAATTACTCCCTTTTGGTGAATAACCCGTACGTGGACCAGAAAGGTGAAGAACATGCCAGTCACCCAGCTTCTAAGCCTCTGAGCCAGGAACTTAATCCCAAGAGCAGATTATTGAGTGTGAACACAGTACTGGAACTCAGCAATGTGGAGACTGTGAGACGGCCAGTCCACCCTGGGAGCAAGCAGAGTGGCATTCGAAGGGGATAAGATGACAGCTCTTATTTATTCGTTAATGTGCATGACCTGGTAGGCAGCAGGGCTGGAATTTGCCTGAGATCCTGAAGTTTGAATCTTCATCCAATATACTACCCTGCCCACAACATGAGCTGTGGGCAGACAGACATTCTCTAACTTCAGGAGGCAAACTTTTCCACGGGGGAGAGCTAACAGTCAAAAACTTCTCACTGGGCAGGGGGTGCAGGTGCATTTTTCCTGCCGGAAGTTGCTGAAACGTCTGGGAGACTTTTAAGGTTGACTCGGCCATGAACCTACTCCAGATCCTGCTGCTTCCTTGGTTTCCAGAGCAACAGCGCACGATCGGGAGAACATACGTGGTATCAGATTTGGACAGGGAGGCGAGCAGCAGTGTTTGTCGGTGGGAACGGAGTGTGACACACACAGCCTGGGCTCCGTGCCTTGCCCAAGCTGTCACACGCACCACATCCTCCAGAAGCAGGGTGATAACAGCCTGGAATCCACCAACCCCTTGCCTGTCTTTAAGGAAGAATAGCAGTGATGCGAGAAAGAGACAAAATAAGGAAAAAGGCAGAAAGAGGAGACATTGGTTTAGCTTGAAGAAATTCCTACCCTGATGTACACAGTATCCCCACAGGGCCACAGGATTAGAGAACAGCTGCTGCTCCCAAAGTCTCCAGACACCTCCAACCCTCATGACTTGGACAACAATTTGCAAAATTAAATTACTTCTCATCGGGAAACTGTTCATTATAATTGGGGCTGGTAATTTTTCAGAGACCAGGTCTGAATGGAAGTGTGGGTCAGGGCAAAGTATAGGAAGACTCAGGAAGTAATCTCATTCTCTTTTGCTAATAAGCAGGACCCAAATCAGGGAGGGATGTTTAGAAGAGACCTTTCTGGATATGGTTCTGGAGTCAGCTGCAGAGTTAAGAGAGGGGATTAAAATACATATATATATATCTTGAATCCATCTGGAATCTTAAAGAAACTATTATTCAAGGAAGGAAAGGGATGAATTCAAAAATGGCTCCAGCCCCATAATAGAAAAGGCAACTTAGACTCCAGAGTTCCCAGCTCGTACCAGAAGGTACTTACTGAAAGTCTCCTTCCAACATCTCTGGCCTATAGGTGATTCTGTAGATGTGGTGTGTGAGAAACCAAATCTGTTGGGTCCAGAGAAGATGTAGAGAGGCTCAAAACCATTTTTCCCAGAACAGATGGTAAATTCCTTGCTCTTCTTTCTTTTCTTCAATCTTGTTCTTTCATGAACGTCTTTTGCAAGATGAATTCTGTGGAACCCCCAGGAGCCTCAATCCATACCTGGTAAAGACGAGGCATATAGAAAACTTGGATCTCTCTGCTGTAAGGAAACTAGGAGATGCCTGAGATCAACTCTCTTTTGTACAGAGAGAAGCATACAGCTCTAGGGGCCTCTTAGAGTCATGGTATGCAAATAATTAAACAAATGGTTTAACAGCAATGTTGTCAGAAAAAGAATTTCCAATTCCATCACCATGGTGACAGTTCATCAAAAAAAGTCTAAATCTAAAAATTGCCTTCACTTGGCTGATGGAAAATAATAAATAAGGCTCCCAGGGCCTGCACTTTGTATTATCTGTTACTACCAGCCTGAACTCTCCCCTAGTTCTGCCTTTATACCTGGCTTGGCCCTAGCATAGCTTAGCCAGCTGCGATTTCCTGGGATGCTTAAAAGGTGAGTGGCTAATTTCCCAAATCCCCCAATCACCAGCCTGTCTCCTCTCCCCATGCTCTTGCTGGCATCCATTAGCCTTTGACTCTGGGTTTATTAAGCGTCCACAGCAATTTCATAGATGGGGCATTTATGAAAATGACTCTTAAGCTCCTGGGTGTGGTGACTCCCTGGCAGAGACTGAGGAGAGGAGATTAGGATATTCCGAGAACTGAATCAGAAATGGGCACCTGTGACTTCCTTCTGTTCGAAGGGAAATGCCACAGCCTAATTTTTGTATTAAAATGAAATTGTAAGAAGGCATCCTGAAATAGACAAAGTATGTTGTTTTGTCATTTCTAGGAGAACTGCAATCCAAGCAAATGTGGTGGGTGTGAAGCTTTCAAGAAGTTGGGTCAAGAACAAGGACTGAAAGAGGGGCATCAATTTGTAAGTTCAGGAATGTCTGCTCCATCTTTGCAGAGACAAGCAAATATCAGGGACCACCCAAGTCCATTCACTGTGGACTAAGTGAACCATGACACAACCACACAATGTAACACCGTGCAGGATTATGATACACAAACTGCTGAAAATCTAGAATTATTGATATGGAAAGATGCCCATGATGTATTGTTAGCAAAAAAAATCAGCCTACAAAACAACATGCATAGCATAATCCTATTTAAAATATATCTTTACATGTGTATGTATATAAGGAAAAGAGTAGAAGGCTATATACTGAAATGTTAATGATTGTTACCTCTGCTGGCTTTTTTAATTTTTATATAATTTTAGTGCCTAAAACAATATTTTATGCAGTGAGCTTGTATGAATATTATAATCAGAAAAAAAAAAACCCACCCCAAAACTCTAGAGCTACTTTTAGATTGACTTTTCAAGAATAAAGGATAGGGACCAGGTCTCTACTGTACCAGGCACTGTGGTGGAAGGCAAAATTTTAAAACTACATGGTCCCTGCCCTCAGGAGGCTTGAAGTCTAAATGAGGGGATATTGTGTGGAACAACATGAAATTTATCAGTAAGTCATAGATCTTTAGGAGTAAAAGAACGAAACATTAGATGGCAGTGGATCATGTTTCCATGGGTAGACAGACTTAGGATGGTGGATGAGTAAAAGAAAATTGAGGTGCCCATCCCAGATTGGTATAATATTGGTCAAGTTGCTCATGTGCCCTGGGGTTCAGTTTTCCCATCTGAAAGTAGAGTTACTAACAGTAGATGAGGTAAAGCACATAGCACAGTGTTGCACAGGCTACATTCAGGAAATGCCCAACTTTTTGATTATTTTATCATTCCTACCAAGGGCTTGGAGAAAGCGAGTGTGGGAACAGCTTTAGATAGAAAAGACTAGCCTTTGTTATAATATTTCTTGATGCTCACAGTCATGCCCCTTTTGAAAAGACACTTCCTCTAGCGTAAGTGTTTAAACAAGTATTTAAATTAAATGGCACTCATTTTCCCAGGAACATGCAGAAGTCTGGCCCACACTTCTCCAGCACAATGCAGTTCTTATTGTAGTGCTTAATCTGTTGATGACTTAATCTGTTGATGAAGCCAATCAATGGCTTTCCCCGCTTCCTAAGCAAATGACTTGCTCCACTCCAATCAAAAGGCACCTTTAATCTGATTCCTTTTCACTCAACTCTCCACCGTGACCCATATGCCACTTCATTCCTCCTTCCCCCTCCTGAATGTAATAAGCCTGGTGCAATTTGCTTGTATAAACAGAAGGCCGAGGCAGGCGGGGGACGTCACTTGGCCGCAGCGGTTCTGCTTTTTATACATTCCTCCCGCCTTGTTTCCTGAGACCTTTCAATAGAGCCAGACTTGGAGGAGAGTTATATTAAACAGTTTGACTCCAAACCTAAACAGCCCCTGAAGCATTAGTGGTTCAAAGATCTCCTGGTGCATTTATGAAAAGCCATTGATCTGGGAAGAGGTGTTAGAGGACTTGAAATGCACTAAGAAAACTCCTTTGCTGGCAGGAGGCAGAGTGGTTTTCATTAAGGAACTGCCCTTTATCTCGTCACATTACTGACCTGCTGGAGCTGAGACGGGCTGCTTCCTTTCGCCTTTAAAGGAAGCTGCCTCTGGTCAGAAACTACGATAAGAAAGCATTCATTTTTAAGACACCCACAAAAGACAGAAGTGTGGCACTATGGTGGCTCGGTTTTCTGAGTTTAATCCCCAAATATTCTTTAAATTGTAAACTTTGTGACCACCTCTGATGCACAGAAGCCTTAAGAATGCCAGGGGTTATTTCTCCAAATGTTTGGTTATTAGTGATTGGAAAAAAAAAATCTGTGAATTATGTACTTCAGAGCTCAGGGGGACTTGAACTATCACCTAGAACTGGGTCTACTCTTAACTCAGGGTCATACATGTCCCAGAGGACCATTGGTCAGCTTCAGGGCTGTGTGGGCTGCCACAAATCCCACTGTGCGCTTACCAGCTGGGTGAACTGAGATGAATTCTCTTGTCTTTGCCATGGTTTTCTCATCTAGAAACTGGCATTGTGACCTCCTAGGATTACTGCAAGGATTAAATATAACACATATAAAGTGCCTTGTACAGTGCCTGGCACATAGTTGGCACTCAATAAATGCTATTATCATCCATTGCTTGTTATTACTATATTATTATTCAGGCAGTCTAACAATTGTAAGCAGTATTTTGCATTTATTTGCGCATGTCCACTTTCCTAGGAAGAGGTCCGTACATTTTATTTTTATTTCCCCCAAAAGGAGAAGAACCACTAAGCTAGCTAGACTAATAACTTCTTTAATTAATGAGTAAAATCCTACCTAGAGGTTTAAGTATTTTTTCGACAATCATATGGTAACCTAGAGGCAAGGTGAGAGCTAGAACACAGAATCTGTTGATTCCAGTGCTTTCCAAAATTTTGGAAACATTAGCAAAAGCAGCCCAGGCCTTGCACAAAAGTGACCTATAAATAAATGTAGAATAGGACTGGACATATATGGGTGGCTTCAAGGCAAAGGGAGTGTTCAGGGATCTGGAGGTGTGTGATGGCTGTGGAGCTGTGAAAACACTACTTGACACGTATAATCAACAGAAGAAGGGGTGTGCAAACCAGACGGGAGGAGGAATGGGTGGGGACTCCAGGAAGAAAACACCCCAGTTGCAAATTCCTCTGCATTTCCCATGCAATAGCAAAGCAAGTTGATCCCATAAGCTATCCATAAGCTTTACCAAATCCAAGAGAATCTATGCATAGCTGACTTAGGAAACAGTAGATACTTGTTGAATTCTGAGTGATTGCACCTCTTTCTCCAAGAAGACACAGCCACAGGACTCTGAGGTTTGCACTCTTTTTGTTAGCCAGGTTCCTTAAAATACTCTGATATTTTCCTAGTTCATTTGTTTTCAAGGGGTGGCCCTGGGCCAGCACCATAGCTGTCATTGGGGGAACTTGTTAGAAATGCAAATTTTGAGTCCTCTCCTCAGACCTACTGCATCAGACTGTGGGGTGGGGCCCAGCAATCTGTTTTAACAGGGTTTCCAGGTAATTCTGGTATGCACTCAACTTTGAGAACTACTAAGTTAATTGGTGTGGCAGAGAAACCAAGCAAGAAATGAGGGCTTGAAAAAGCCTTCCAGCAACTGAATCCCTAGAATACATTTTTTGTTTGTTTGTTTGAAATAAACTGGAACTCGATTAGTAACTTAGATCTTCCTGTGTTTTGCAAACAAGAGATCTTGGAAGGAAGTAGAAAATCAATTTCAAGGCCTTTCATCTCAGTTACAATGACACATTCATTTTAGCATTATGTGGGGAGGGAGGGAAGGAGGGAGAAGGCAGGCAGTGGTTGGGTTTGTGGAGAGGAATACACAATTCCAATGGAATCCACTGTAATTTAGGGGCAATTAGCATCTGCACATTCTCCATCCATGAGGCTCCATTAATCCAGTTAATCCTCATCTTCTAATCAAAAACAAACATCCTTGAGTGTACTTGGGATCCTTTTAACACGTTCTCCCCACCTGAATGCTGTCCTCTGCCTTGTAATCCAGGGATTTTAGGAACCACTTCAGCTTTTGGAAAGGGGGGAGCTACCCACCACCTTGGCTGGGTCCTGCCAGCCCCTTGGAAACCTGCCCTCTCCTAGGCTGCACCCTCCCCTGAAACTTGTTCTTTGACGAGACCTGCCCTCTCCCTGCTATTATTTAAGTCATTCTTGATACTTCTTTGCTATTCTGGGCAGCCTTCCCTGACGACTTTCTGACTGCCCCCAGACACACAAGTGCTTGATAATACTAATACCTTGCATTGCTAAGTCACTTTACTGTTTCCAAAGGCCTTTCCTAGTCCACTTTTCATTTGATCCTCCAAACTATCATAATATCATTTCTATTTCTCTACTTCCCACCCACTCTCACCCTCCCTCTGCAATTTACAGATGGGGGCCACTGAGGCTTCCAGAGATTTTGTGACCTACCAAACCGGCACAGCTAGTAAATGGATGACAAGGTAGGTTCAAACTGAGGTCTCCTGATCCACAGGCGGAGATCTATTATAGAACACTGTTTCTTTCTGACCACCCACCTAAATCCATAATGCCAATGAATAATGCATTTGTCCTTTCACTATGTTTATGTCTTTGGAATGTTTTTGTATCTATGGAAATCAGTGCATCTTCCTTAATTTAGAGGCCTCTAAGGAGAAGAAACCCTATCTGTGCAACTCAGGCTCAAATAATACTGTAAAGTACTTCTACCTATTCAAAATATTTTCATCTTTGTCTTATTTTATCTGCAAAACAATCATATGAGTTAAGGAGGATAAACAATATTACATCTATTTAACGGTAAGAAAACTGAAGTTTGGCCAATAAAAGCAACTTATTGGCTCAGAAGTAGAACGTGGTATGGTTGGGAATAGAATACAGCTTTCTAATTTCTGGTGCTGTATTTATCTATTAGATACGTGGTTTTAAAATTGTGACCCTCGGGCTCTTGTATGCTTCCTCGTGGAAAGGCGAGGCAGGCAGGGCTCAGGGTATTCTACCACTGGTTTAACTAAAAAGCTTTCCTCTCCTGAATGGCAACTTAGAAGCCCCTGACAGGTTCTCATTTCCTGTCTTGAGTATCCAGCATAGTAGTAGTACTAGTCAGGTGTAAGCAGTGGCTTCAGGATAATATCCTTGCAGATGGCCCTGGTAAGCCTTGACGTTTTTGCAAGCATTTCATACTCCCTGGCTTGTAATCAGTGTAGGCAGTGAAAACTGTACTTTGTCCTCAGAGTAGGAAAGTTACCCCTCAGCCATTTCATATTCTGTTCATTAATTCAACAAATATTTGTTGAGTTACTATGTGCTAAGTACTGTGTTTGTGTCTGGGACTAGAGGGGTAGAAAAAAAATATGGAGGTGATTTCACCTCTACCCTCATAGAAGATGCCTTCTGAAAGATCTGAAACAGATAATCTCACCAATAAATAATTCCAAATTGTAATAAAAGCTATGAAGGAAAGATCTGTTTGTTGCATGAAAGAGTAAGGAGCGGGGTCTCACCCAAACAGGAGGTCAGGGAATTACAGTTCATGGAGGTTACACCGAAGCTAGAGTCTGGCATGATACAGCAAGTGTTTGTCCTGGTTGAGAAATCCAGAGGGGAGACAGCTGGCTGGGGCCCAGTGAGCAAGGACAGAGTGGTAGGAGATGGGAGACGGGGTCAGGAGGAGCAGGGCATCGAATTCATACACAGCAAGTTGGGTAGCCGTTGCAGGGACTTAAGTCAGAGGTATCATGACTGATTGACAATCATGATTACTTTGGCTATTGTCTGGAGAACAAATTGGAGTTGGTCAAAAGCATAAACAAAAGAGCTGGGAGGAGATATTAGGTGGTTTTCCTTTGTTACACAGTTAGAGGTGCCCTTCAGGGATTTTGTAATTGAATGTGGAAGAGAGAGCAGACAGCATGGACAAGACTTAGAAGAGTAAGCATGGTAGAAAATAAAAAGTACTACTTCGGATTAGGTGATGTGGTTCCAATCCTGCACCTCCATGTCCTGGATGTGTAACGTAGGACAGGCCACATAACCAACCCTCTGGGCCTCATTTTTCCCATTTGTGACAAGGGGCTAATAATCCAAACTCAGCAGGTTATTAGGATGCCTAATTAATGTCAGTGAAAGTCCTCTGTGAATGGGAAGGTACCATGAAAATACAGGATGTCATTATCATTAACCATATCGATATATACAAAGTAATTATAATTATAGCTCTGAGTAAATATGAAAGAACATTTTTTTTATCTTTCCGTCCTGAAAATAAGTTACTGGAAACCAAGACCTCTGTGTCCTTAGGTTAGAAGTTTGGATTTGTATTTCATATATCTACCTTTTTTATGCTAGAAACTTTACAACTGAAGAATAAAAATCAGTTTAATCTTTAGAACAATCACAGTTGCTCAGAATTATAAAAATAATCATATTTAGTTCATACCATGTCTTCTAAGCCTTACTTATGTGCCAGTCATTTTTTTTTTTTTTACCATATATGTGTAAATAGTAACTTGATGTTTTACTTAAGCTGAACTTATATAGATTCCCCTCCATGTTTTAGTTTTTTTTTTTTTTTTTTTTTTTTTTTTTTTTTTTTTTTTCAGTGTAAAGAATACCACATGTGAAGTCACGGAGTCGATCTGCTAGTTATTTTTTTTTTTTTTGTCGTAATTCACATGAAAATAGTTGGAGGACTGTTAACATACAATCTAAACTATCTAATAGGACCTCATATAACACTCGTGAATACCATGCTTGGGAAACAAAAGCTTATTCTACTAATTTTGTAAAATGAATTTTATTGTGTATATTGAAGGAACAACATGATGTGGGATACGAACAGATAGTAAAAAAGATACCACAGTGAAGCAAATTAACATAGCCATCATCTCATAAGTATCCATTTTTCCTTGATTTTTTTTTTTTTTTTTTTTATGGCAAGAGCAGCTGAAACCTACTCCTGTAGCATGAATCCCAAATACAGCACAGTTTTCTTACCCATAGTCTTCCGGTTGTGCATTAGGTCTCCAGACCTGGCCACCCTCCCTATCTGCTACTTCATATAGCCCTCCATCTCCCATCACCTCCCTAGCTATCCCCTGCCTGGTAACCAGTGTTTTGTTCTCTATTTCTGTACAGTTGGTTTTCTTTTTTTAGATTCCACATATAATTGAAACAATGCAATCTTTTTCTTTGTCTGGTTTATTTCACTTAACACAGTGTACTCCAGGCTCATCTGTGTTACGGCAAATGGCAAGATCTCTCCTTTTTAGGGCTGAATAATATTCCAATCTATACATATACCACAGTGTATTCATTTGTCTGTCACTGGACACTTCAGGTTGGTGCCTGTGTTCACTGTTGTAATGCTGCAGTGAACATGGGCGTGCAGGTCTCTTTATGAGGCGGTGATTTCATTTCCTTTGGGTATGTGCCCAGAAGAGAGATTGTTAGGTCATCTGGTAATTTTATTTTTAATTTCCTTAGGAATATCCATACTATTTTACATAACGGCTGGACCAATCTACATTCCCAGCAACAACGTACAAGGGTTCTCTTTTCTGCATACCCTCACCAACATTTGTTATCTTGTGACTTGATAGTTGCCATCCAAATGGGTGTGAGGTGGTATCTCATCTGGTTTTGATTAATGATTAATTAATGATGAATGATGTTGAGCACCTTTTCATATACCTGTTGGCCATTTTTGCATATTCTTTGTAGTAATGTCTATTCAGGTCTTTTGCCCTTTTTTAAATTGGGTTATGTGGTTTTTCCACTATTGTATGATTTCTTTCTTTTTTTTCAGATGGAGTCTCACTCTGTCACCAGGCTGGAGTGTAGTGGCACAATCTCAGCTCACTGCAACCTAGGCCTCCCGGGTTCAGGTGAATTCTCCTGCCTCAGCCTCCTGAGTAGCTGGGACTACAGGTGTCCACCACCATGCCTGTCTAAGTTTTTTTATTTTTAGTAGAGACGGGGTTTCACCATGTTGGCCAGGATGGTCTTGATCTCTTGACCTCGTGATCCACCCGCCTCAGCCTCCTGAAGTGCTGGGATTACAGGCGTGAGCCACCACACGCAGCCTCTTGTATGAGTTCTTTATGAATTTGGGATATTAACTCTTTACCATATATATGGCTTGAAAATATTTTTTCCCAACCCGTAAGCTGTTTCGTTTTGTTGATTATTTCCTTTGCTATGCAGAAACTTTTTAGTTTGATGTGGTCTCATTTATTTGCTTTTGCTTTTGTGGCCTGAGCCTTTGGTGTGATATCCAAAAAACACCTGTCAAGGCCAATCAATGTCCAGGAGCTTTTTCCCTGTATTCTCTTCTAGGAGTTTTATGGTTTCAAATCTTACATGTAGGTCTTTTATCCATTTTGAGTCAATTTTTTTGTAAGTGGTATAAGTTAAGGGTCCAATTTCATTCTTTTACATGTGGAAATTCAGTTTTCTCAGCACCGTTTATTGAACAGACTATCGTTTTCCCATTGTGTCCTCTTGGTGCCCTTGTGGAAAATTAGTTGACTATTAAACCATTCATATTCTAGGTCTTTTTCAATATAAAATTAACAGGGCCTTCCACTGGCCCAGTGGTGCCTTGGAATCACCTGGAGTGTTTCTAAAAGTCATGAGGCCCAACTAGATGTTAGATCAAATAAATAAAAATCTCAGTTCATGGGACCCAAGCCTCAGGATTTTTAAACATTTCCCTTTTTTTTTTTTTTTTGAGACAGGGTCTTGCTCTGTCACCCAGACTGGAGCGCAGTGGCTTGCAATCACTGCTCACTGCAGCCTCGACCTCTCCAGGCTCAGGAGATCCTTCCACCTCAGCCCCTTAAGTAGCTGGGACTGCAGGTACAAGCCACCACCCCCAGCTAGTGTGTGTGTGTGTGTGTGTGTGTTTTGGTAGAGATGGGGTTTTGTCATGTTGCCCAGGCTGGTCTTGAACTCCTGGGCTCAAGTGATCTGCCCACCTTGGCCTCCCAAACTGCTGGGATTACAGGTGTGAGCCACTGGTGCCCAGCATCCCTAAGATGATTTTTATGTGAACTGAGACTGAGAACCACTGACTTAGATTCTTGGATGCCTTCCAGAACTTCTAGGATTAGACAAATATTGTGGATAGATTGTAAGAGAAGAACCTGGCCATAGTGGAGACAATCACTGTTATGTTATCCAGAGGAGAGGGCCATCTTGATCAATAATATTAACAGTAGCAGTAAGAGTAATACTGCTACTACTGATGGCAACATTGAAGGCTAACTTTATGTCAGTATTCTTCCAAGTGCTTTATAAGAATTACTTCATTTAGGCCAGGCACGGTGGCTCACGGCTGTAATCCCGACACTTTGGGAGGCCGATGCGGGCGGATCATGAGGTCAGGAGATCGAGACCATCCTGGCTCACACGGTGAAACCCCATCTCTACTAAAAATACAAAAAATTAGCCAGGCGTGGTGGCAGGCACCTGTAGTCCCAGCTACTTGGGAGGCTGAGGCAGGAGAATGGCGTGAACCCAGGAGGTAGAGCTTGCCGTGAGCCAAGATCGCGTCACTGCACTCCAGCCTGGGCGACAGAGTGAGACTCCATCTGAAAAAAAAAAAAAATGAATTACTTCATTTAATCTTCACAACAGGACTACAAAGTGAGTACCACAATTATCTATTTCCAAGATGAGGCATCTGAGGCTCGGAGAGGTACAGTCACTTGCCCAAGGTGACACAGTACTAAGTAGTAAATCTGGAATGAGAGGCTCCTTGAAAGCAACCCCAAATTTCTATCCTTTCTTGACGGTTTTCTACTTGAAACAGTTAATATCGTAGAGTCTTGAGTCCTGTTACATCGACTCCAGCATCTCCTTTCTCTGGGCCTTTTTATTAGACTTCTTTCTCCGTCCCTAATTTTACAGATGAGCACATTTTGTTGATGTGAAAATGAAGACCTATGAAGACTGTCGTATTTCCCAGGTCATATAACCAACTCCAAGTGTGGTCCTGTGAAACTGCCCTAACTTCTTTCGAATATGGTTTTTCTCATTTGAGTTGCAAAAATAAACCCATCTGCCTTGTAGCCATTAACACTGAAAGAAGAAGAGGCATCCAAAGTGTTGGGTCCGCATCGCCCTTGCCTTGGATGAAGCTCCAAAGAGAGGGAAGGATGGTTTCCAGCAGTCCCTGAAGTGACTTTCCTCCTTTGTAGGATCCAGTTACACCCAGCAGACTTCAGTTTGAATAAACAGAACTGGATGAACACACCTAGGGAATCTGAGGCCAGCCTCAGCTTTTAACATCCAGCTACAGGGAGGTGAGAGAAGCTTCAGCCAGTTGTTTTCTAAAAGGGAGATAAAGAAACCACCCTCCAATTATGCATCAAATTCTGCTTCACAGTTGAATAAGGGGCATGAAATCAGATGTTTTTCAAGCTCAATATAAAGCAGTGGAAAACCTACCTCCCCTCTCCTTCCATAAAGAACATCTAAACGCACAGCATTTAATTTCCGAATAGGGCAATGTTCTTTTTAAGGGAAATGTTAAGCAGGGATTAGAGACACGATGGGCTGTGTAACTCTATCCTCAGCCCTCACATTGTTAATAGTATTTCTTTTTGGCGGCATCTGTGCAGAGATGTGGGAAAAACCAAAGTCTTATGTAAATGAGAATCGACACACGCTGACAAACCAAGCGCCAGACCTGAGGTCTTAATTACACAGGAGTCTAGATGTCAAAATGAATGCAGCTTATTGACGTTCAGAGATTTCACTCGGTATTAAGTTGGATGACCTTCTTCCGGGACCAGAGAGCAAAGCGCTGGTTTCTCATTACCCAGGGCCGTGTTCACAAATGGCAAAGAGCTGTGTTCATGCCTAGACACTTTTCTAGGTGGAATATATCCCTGAACCACAACACTTAACACCTGCTGATAGTGGGACAAGCAAAACAAGGTGTTTTCAGGTGTGGGACAAACCACTGCTAATTGACCAAGGGCTCTTCTGAGCAGAGGTCCCTAACTGCACCCTCTCTCTCCATTCAGCCCCCACCTCCACCGTGCCTATTCGTGTAGTCTCATTCATTGCCTCTAAGGCATTGCCAGGGGCACTATCTCAACTTAAACAACTAATGCTCCTGTGAGATACATAAGAGCATTAGTAGTCACTTTTTAATGTCAAGAAACAAAGCCCATAATTACTAAGCATTTATGTTGCTGAAGATGAGAACACTTGGAAGCTTGGGTAGCTCACAAAGCAGCTCCTGGTAGACTAGGTTTACCGGCCCATAGCTTTAGTTGTTAGTGGAGACTAGGGCCATTACCCTAAGCAGCACAGGCTCTGTTTTTAAAGGGAGAGGAGGCTACTTTCAGGCTTGGGCATAACCAAACAGTGCTCAGTGGGAGTCAGGTTCTTTGCCTTGAAATAGAAAAATAATACACCCTTTCCCTCCACCTCCACTAATTAAAATGTCAGGATGCAGGCCCAACACTGACTTGACACCTGACATGATGTCTCGTGTAATTGGACGTGTTTCACGCTAACATCAAAGCCTCGTCAAGGATGATGGAGCGAGATGTTTAGTGCATGCGTGTTGCAGTCTGACATATAACTCCATCCAGCTTCATTCACAGGCTCTCGCTCACCGGGAGATTAACCCGCCAGGCTGCCGAGTGAGAAGGGACAGAGCAGGCCCTGACGGGAGGCCTGAGATGCAGGGGAAATCAAAACAAGTCCACCTGCTTAAGGAGACTGCCGCACTGTGACCTCGTCCTCCGGACATCTGTGGCAAGTGTTACCGCAGCGACTGATGTGGCACTGGGCCATTTACAGCTGCCTTATGATATTCTTTTTCACGATTGTGTTTACACTATCGTTTAACAACTTTGTATAACAATCTCTTTTCACTCCAAATAAACCTTAGTGCCTGGAAGGCCAAGAGTATCTTCAGTATGTGTCTATCCTAGTAAGCTTCTCAAATGATACAGAATTTTTTGTTTTTTAAAAAAATTTCCAATCTCTCATGTGCCAATACTTTTGTATAATTAAAATGATTAGAAAAATGAACATGGACTAGCCTGTCTTAGTAGTGTCAAATGACTATAAATGTGTCTAAATGCTTAATGTAAATTTCTTGTCATAGACCAGTAACACACAGTTTGGTAACTGGCATGGGTCTGTGGATCTCATTTGATTATCATTAAACCAGAACAACTAGAATGCCTGGGACAATAGGGAGCAAAGAATATCTTCTCAATAATGAACTGCTGATTGAATATGTGTGAGTATGAATTATAACATATATACACATATTGCAATGTACATATGTGGAATATTCACACCAAATACTGGTATATGCACATACATTCAATCAAATTATACTTTATACCATATCATCTGTGTAAATAAGAAGATAGGGTTACAAAACAAAGACCTATACTTAGGTTTTTAAAAAAGTGCATTAGGTAACGAGTTGACACCATGACGCTCTCTATGGAAAGGTACAGGTGGATGAGGAAGAATGACTGAGCAGTACCTATCCTGTGCTCCATGCTGCAATTCTCTAAGCTCTGTGTGGGACTGGTGCTCACACCCATATTTACCCAAGAGGCAGTGAAGCTCACTGAGGCTATGCGATTTGCCAAGGTCACTCTGCTATTTAGTGATGGAGATGGGATTCAGGCACAGGACTGTCTGGCTCCACAGCCTGCATTCTGTGGTACCACATGAGTTCAGTGGTGTCACAGGGAGCTATGCTTTGTTCATGTGACACAGAGTACAAAGAGAATGGATGTGTTCCTACCTCCACCTCCAAGCAAAGACCACCATAAAATAATCACAATGGGCTGGCCTGGGTAGATTTTGAGTGAGAAGAGGTCCAACTGATGAACTTCTAGGAAAAGTTTATTTCCTCCTAAGAAAAAAGCATGGAGAAAAGATGACCCCCTTCTTCTGCTGGGGATTGAAACATCGGGATAGGATGGCCAGGACATCCCCAAGCCGTCTTAGACCCAGTTTGAGGATGGTGTTGCACACTGGGAAAGGCAGCACACCAAGATAAGCACAAAGAAACAGAGGAAGTACGTTACCCTAAGGGGTACAGGCTCTGCATTTAAAGAGAGAGAAGACTACTTTCAGGCTTGGGCATAAACAAACAGTGCTCAGTGGGAGTTAAGTTCTTTTTTTTTTTTTTTTTGAGACAGAGTATCGCTTTGTCTCCCAGGCTGGAGTGCAGTGGCGCGATCTCGGCTCACTGTAAGCTCCGCCTCCTAGGTTTACGCCATTCTCCTGCCTCAGCCTCCCAAGTAGCTGGGACTACAGGCACCTGACACCACATCCGGCTAATTTTTTGTATTTTTTAGTAGAGATGGGGTTTCACTATGTTAGCCAGGATGGTCTCGATCTCCTGACCTCGTGATCCGCCCGCCTCAGCCTCCCAAAGTGCTGGGATTACAGGCATGAGCCACCGTGCCCGGCTGGGAGTTAAATTCTTTGTCTTGAAACAAAAACAATATACCCTTTCCTTCCACCACCACTAATCAAAGTGTCAGGATGGAGCCCCAACACTGACTTGACATACGACATGGTGTCCCATGTAATCAGGACATCTTACAGCTGGAGCATCCCCTATCCAGCGACTCCTTATCTTGTGACACAGTGCATTGCCTTATTAAAACAAATTCAAACAGGGATTGTTCTGTTACTTGCAGCCAAAGGCACCCTTCCTAATGCAAGCTCCTCAGGGCACAATACAATACTGAACTTCACTATCCCTTTTAACAAAAGCCAATGTTTGATTCACGTTGTTGAGTCAGAATTTCAAAGGACTCTATCATTTAGTGTATAGCAGCAACCATATAGCAGCAACATATATTTTTGAAAACACGATTTGAAATAAAATTTAGATGCCATGAGATCATTTAGATGAGATATAAAGAGTTTAACTTGGAAATAAAAAAGCCCTCACAACACGTAATCTAATTCCTACCGACCAAATCCAGGGTTTCATTCAACTTTTGGGACAGAGTATATCAAGGCATGTGCAATCACAGCCTGTCAGCTCTGTTTAGGAATTCCCTTGCTTCTTCCTGCATGTTTACACAACTTTAATACTTTTCTATATTGGCTCAATAAAGCATTTTTCTATTGAGATGGCATTGCTCATCTGTATTTATCCCACAGAGAGAAGGCTAAGTTATCTTAACAGTCCATTTTGGTAACTGTAAAGCTGACAAAATTGTGTATAAACAGCTCAAATATTTCTCAGGAAATAAAACTGGAAAGAACAGGCCTTTGCTTCAACCATTTAAGACAGTCTTGCATATTTAGAGATTAAGGATAAGGTGTGGGTTTCTTCTTTCAGCTAAACCCTCATCCCCACCCCGCCCTTGACAACTTAATTTCCTGTCCTCTTTGGGAGACAGACGGATGAATATTTAGTGCAGAACATGATTGTGATTAAGCTTCCAAATGTATCTTCATCTGGATTCCAGCTGGTGTGGCATCTCAATTACTCCTCCATTCCCCTATGGAACTGTCTTATTGATGTAGTAAGCTTTGCATGATGGCACTGGATTAAAAATCTCCTAGGACTCTCCAATCTTCTCACCTCAATCAATTATCCCTTAATGAAAGGAAAAAAGGTCTTGTGCATATACATTATGACCTGAAGAATCCTACCAATAGGCATCAGCCCATTGCCGACTGGCTACCCATAAACAGCGGCAACCTTTCTTAGAGCTGGCTCATTTCTCCTACACCCCACCTCTGCAAATGATGATCGATGCATTAATGTGAGACTGATAAACTCTGAAGAAGGGAGTGATTCATAGGTGTACTGTCAATACAATATGAAGAGAGCTGCAAAAATGTTCAGCTACCCACAACTTGTTTACTGGATGAATATTCCACGTTTGTCACTGTTTCCATGATTCCTAGTATCATATGCCCAAACTCTGGTAGATTTCAGAAGTACAATATCATTCAAATCAATTCCGATATCTGGAATATTCACCTAATATTTCTTCAGTAACATTTCTTTTGAGACGTGGCCCCAACTACTTCACATAGCTCTCTCACTCATTTGCTCAATCATTTATTCGACAAACATATACCGAGCACATAGGCTGTATGCTGAGCACTGGGGATAAAGATGTGAACGAGACACAGTCCTTGTTCTCATGGATCTCAGTCTACTGGAGGTGACAAACATTCACACAGGTAATCACAACTGAGTATGATGAGTGCTAGATGGAGCCGAGTACCGGATACCATGGGAATACAGCAGAGTGGCATCTATCATGGATTTGGGTTGAGAGGGAGACAACAGGGAGGGCTGTTCAGAAGGCTGTTCAGAGTTTTTCCTCTTGTCCATTGCATTTACAGTGCTCTCAGCACTTACACTAAAGCTTCTATAGAAGAATTAGTCCTACAGTGCCTGTCCTTCCTTCCTTCCCAAATGCAGTTATATAAGTAAATGTCAGATACTCTTCAATTCTTATAATGAAATGTTGGGAAAGAAAGGCAGGCTTAAAGCTATTTTCTACTTTTTTTCTGCTACAAATATATATTATAGGAGTTTGAAGAACAGAAGCAATCTGTGTAGATTAGAATATTTGGGATATGCTTCAGAAAATAAAGAGGCTGAGTTTTCTCTCTAAGGCTAACAATGAAGTCAGTACTTTCCACTTCTGTTAGACAAGACCCTATTTCCAGCAATCAGATGCACGAAGATAGTTCCTCTTAGGAACCCAAGTGGATAGGTATAGGGCCCCAAGATCCTTTCCTGGAAATGAATAGGAAAAAATAAGCTATTGATCTCCTCCCTCATTTAAATCTTGCAGTTCTAAAAAAGGCACTTCTCTGCAAGAGTGAAGTGTACTTCTCCCACCTGTCTTCTTGGTTTGATGATTGCATGTATAGTGCTGTACAGAGGGCATAGGCAAGGAAAATGGAAGATGAAGAATGGATATCGTAGAACAGTCCAGTTCATAAGGACCTATTGGAGAATTCTCAAACTCCCCAGAATCACACTTCCAGACAGTGACCAACAGAGCTCCTCAATACCTTCATACAGAAACACTTTAATCACCCTACACATTAGAAAAAAGTCCTGAGAAACCAGAAGAGGCTGGAAAGGTAGCCTGGAGTTCCAAGAACTCATGAAAAATTAATTCAACCCTCAAAGTCAGCACCAGTAAGGACTGTTCCACATAACAAAAAGTCCTCAGTCGCATTATTAAAAACACTGCTTTGGACTGACCAATTAATTTCAAAGGCTCCACTCTTTGCATTAGATGTTATCAAAGACGGATGTGCTAAAAGGGTCCTCTCTATCAAATCCGGTGCCGATCTGCTCTCCTAGGGTTATAATTGAGATCCTTATTACAGTCAGAGCACTTTTGCTTTCATTTTAACCTAAACGTTTTTGTGAGATTTCCCTTCAAAGCCTGATGGAGAACGAGATTAGTGAAATCAGCCCTGTTCTCCCAGGAGCCACTAGCTCCTTTGACTCAGAGACCTTGGAGCTCCCTTATACATTACAGTCACATCAAAGGGGCATTTCATTGTTTGTTTGTTACACCAACATTTGCCAACCTGAGAATTAAACTGTTTTTTAAGTAGAGGTAAGACATGGGGGTGCTGGGCTTGGGATTCTGAACAGGTGTGTTCCATTTTAAGAAATCCTGTTATTCAAAAATAAGCTATAAAAACAAGAAAAACTGGAAATGATCTGTCCATTTACAAAAGAGGGCTCACTATGGGCTTCCTTAAAAATCAGCTCCCCAGGCCAGGCGCGGTGGCTCACGCTTGTAATCCCAGCACTTTGGGAGGCCGAGGCAGGCGGATCACGAGGTCAGGAGATTGAGACCACGGTGAAACCCCGTCTCTACTAAAAAAATACAAAAAATTAGCCGGGTGTGGTGGCGGGCGCCTGTAGTCCCAGCTACTCGGAGAGGCTGAGTCAGGAGAATGGCGTGAACCCGGGAGGGGGAGCTTGCAGTGAGCCAAGATTGCACCACTGCACTCCAGCCTGGGCGACAGAGCGAGACTCCGTCTCAAAAAAAAAATCAGCTCCCTAATCTAGTAATGTTTCATTATCCATAAAACAAAAGGGTGCTTACTTGCAACATTTTTGAAATACATCAATTATTTATAGAATGAGATGTCTTTCGTACTACTACTAATGGCTTATTTTATTGAATGCCTCCTATTTATGTGACTGTCTCTGTACTGACACTTTATATAAGTAATCTCATTTACTTCTCAAAACAGCCCTGTAACCTACATATCAGAATCTCATTTTATACTAGAGAAAAAAAATGACTTGCTCGAGGTCATATAGCCAGCGCAGAGCTGGGTTTCAAAGCCAAAGTCGGTTTTGCTTTGCACTTCACCGTTTAGGTCTTGTAAGTAATTAGATTCAATGGTCATACTCCAAAGCCTCATTAATTTGGGCTGGTTGAGATACATTATAGTTTAGATTTGCTAGAAAAGTTTGAATTACAAAATATCCACAGATTACCCACAAGTACACATAATGAGTTGGTAATTTCACTGTTTGATGCAGATCCTTCAGGACTTCCTTCAGTGATAAGAATAATTATAAGTCATAACCCCAGTGTATAAAGGCAATAGAAACACCCAACTAAAATGCATGAAAATACTTTGTTCCCTTAAGTTGGTTAAGTATAACTTGATAACTTGCCTATCAAACTCTCTTTTGAAAACACTTTATATGAGCTATGTTCAAGGGATCACGAATTTTTGAGTAGCAGGCCTTGATGTGATTATGCTCTGATTTTAATTTCTTTCAAATAAGAGCTCTTTGTATATTTCATTAACCCCTTGGTTTGGCAACAAAGAGAAGCAAGAGACTGTGAGAGAAAGCAATGAGTTTCTCCATTCCCCACTCCAGTTGTCTGGGCAAGAAGAGTGGCTGATTTAAGAGGGAACAGCTATCTCTGCCTTACCAAAGGTAGGCCTTATAATTAGCAAACAGCAGTGAGAGTCATCTGAACTGGGAGCTCAAGATTGGGATGATGCAGACTCTGGTCAAGTCAACGGTAAGAATGACATAACTATGACAGAACATGTTAAAAACTGTTCATATCTTCCTTTCCATTCTAGGAAATACTCTGGATCCCAGATCAGAGAAACTTATTCTCATAGGAGCCTACCCTGAGTAGAGACAAGTAGTAGATAAAGCCTAGAGTGGCCAAATCAATGCACAGAAGCAAGGGCACCACCTCACACCCACCAGGATGTCTATGCTAAAAATGAAAAGGACAATAACAAGTGTTAGCAAGGATGTGGACCAACTGAAACATGTGTACATTGCTGGTATGAATATAAATGGCATGGCCATTGTGGAAAACAGTTTGGCAGTTCCTCAGAAAATTAAATATAGAATTACCATGTGACCCAGTAATCCTGCTCCTATGCCTATATCTAATACAACTGAAAACATACATGCACACAGAAACTTGCATATCATTGTTCACAGCAGCATTATTCATGATAGCCAAAAGGTGGAACATGCAATGGAATATTATTCGGCCATAAAAAAGAAATGAAGTATTGATACATGCTGCATTACAGATGAATCTTGAAAACATGCTAAGTGATAGAAGTCAGACATAAAAGGCCACATACTACAGGATTCCATTTTTATGAAATACCCAGAATAGGCAAATCCACAGAGACAAAAAGTACATTAGTATTTGCTGGGGGCTGGAGGAAGTGGGGGGATGGGGAGAAATTGTTAATGGGTAGCAGATTTCTCTTTGGGGTGATGGGATGCTCCGGAATTAGACAGTGGTGATGGTCACACAACATAATGCATAGACTAAAAAGCACTGAATGATATAATTTAAGATGGTGAATCTTATGTTAAACTTTATCTCAAGAAAAAAAAAAGGAAAAAAGAAAGGGCCAGGGTTGCTAGAAAGAGAACGTCTCTAAACAGCGGGGCTTCCCCTTTTTAATTCAACTGGCCTGTAGACCCCAGCTCTGTTTCTGGGCCTGGAGAAGGATAGTGCTTATTGCTGAATTTTTTGATCATCAACAACAGGGTAAGCTTCCTTAGCTCCCCACTGCTCATACTTCTCTCTCTGAAGAAGCAGCCTTCTGTCCATCACGGGATGAGAAGAACTCCTCCATGGTTCACAAGGTTTCTGTGAGATGAAGCAGCACCAGAGATGCGGGGTCATGCTAAGGTTTCACACAAGAACTTCAAGTATTCAGCAGCAGTGGGAGATTGCACAGCTTAAAGGTTTTTAGACCATTTGTGACAGCAACAGAAGACGACAATGCATTCCTGTTGTGCCCTGCTATGCGAAGCAGACCTTAATTTGAGACAGGGATGGGGGTTGGGAGGGGTGACTCCTGTAGGCTGGAGCTGCTGGTGAGATGAAAACCCTGAACGTGCAACTCGGGCACAGCTTCACTTGCTACTTCCTCACTGCCCGGGCTTTCCCTCACACCTAGGAAAATCCTCTGAGTTGCTGCTTCAACAGGCAGCAAAAAAGAACTTCTACCATTGTTACTTCAAAGACTTCTTCCAAGTGTAGTCCATGCAGGAAAAAAAAAAAAAAGAACTGAGATGATGTAGTTTATTTCCTAGAAATACTGGTATTTCAAGACCTGGGTGTACCATCCACACTTTCCAGGGCATTGCCTGACACACAGTAGGTAGTCAATAGATGATTTTTACTGAATGAAGGAGTGAATGAATATGTGTATATTGAGTATTTACTATGTGCTAGGTGCTGTACTAAGCTTTTACATCATTATCACATTTTAATGTACAGAGGTGTACAGTGACTGGCCCAAAGTCAAACAGCTTGTAAACTGCAGACCCAGGAGGCAAACCACAGCAAGCTCTTCCATCCTACAGGAAGCATTCTCTGCCTAATTAAGAAGAGTTAGTGGCCTACACTTCATGTTCCCATAGCACCTAGTGGGTCCTCCTATTTTAGCATCCACCGTGTCAAATTGTTAAGTTTGTGCTCACTTTTCATTCATTTCACCCACTACATTTAGTGAGCACTTAGACACAGTAACTGACTGTGTTTTGTGCATTGCTGTATCTCTAGGGCTACAACAGGCACAGTACTTAGTATAATGTATCACTCACTACGGACATATTGAATTAATGATTGAATTTATCACTTGATGAATGGGAGTTACACAGACTGAACAGGGAAGCCAAAGAAGGATTTGATGATGGACAAACAAGTAGGAGACAGTGTATGGAGGGAGACCCCTTCCCTACCCCCAAAAGGTGCCTTATTTTTGTGCTTTGGTATAGATAAAGAGGTGGTATCGCCTAGAGGGACTGTAACTAGCCAGGAATCACAAAGCAAATTAGGGGGCAGTAGGGTCTGGCAGTGAAACATCTGTACAGCACATTGTGAGCACCAGATGAAAGGCATGCATAGAAAAGCAAAGATCACAGCACTATTTTTGCAGAAATGAAACATTCCTAAATTAACACAAGAAAGGAGGTGAGACTCCAGAATCAGATACACTGCAGAAGATATAGATTCCCTTTGACATTGCTTTAAAAGCAAGTCAGTAGCTAAGTAAATAAGAATAAAATGCAAGAGCGAGAGCAACATTCTCTTTGGATATTTAAAATGTCTCCAGATCCATAATCCTATCCCTACACTTGGAGCAGATCAGAACTGAGAGGTAAACTGCACATTTAGGAAAGCACGAAGAAAGCCATGAAAGGGTTGAGAATCACTTTGTCCTTGCCTTGCACCAAAAATACCTTCCTTTTGGGTGCTGGAGAGTGACTGTTCAGCAGAAAGCAACAGTGTCCCCCAGCCTCCCATAAAGGGAGGCTTGCTCTTATCTCTCTATCTTCCTTCATTGCTGAGCATGTTCTTGAGAGTATTATGAGCCCCATGTGTGTAAAATTAAAATCAAAAGTGATTTCTTCTTAGAGATAATTCTTCTCTTCCCTTTTCTGTACCCTTCCCCAGCACCCCTCTGCTCCAGAGCCCTCTCTCCAGGCCTGTGCCCCTACTCAGCAGCTGGGTGCCTGGATCAGACTGCCAAAAACACCATTTGCTTTCTATATTCTAGGTTCTTGCCACAGGGTGTCTACTCTGGCCACAATAAAGACATACTAATTCTGACCTTATTTTTACTGTCAAGTTCATGAATTTAAGGAGGATTCAAGTTCTATTCATAGACTGGAGAAGTAAAAACAAAACAAAAAAAACCCCATAACAATGCATAGCTGAAAAACATACTTCCCCACCTGGATGTCCTGCAGACGCCCCCAACTCAAAGGGGCCAAAAGTGCACTCATTGACTCCTCCCCAACCACCTTCTCGAGCCTCCTCTGGATCCTCTTGCAACCATCCTCCTTATCTTGGTGAACAATGTCCTTCATCTACCCTACCGCTTCAGCTAAAACCCTCAATATTCATTTTCCCCTTGACCTCTTCTCCCCCTTTCAAATCTGTCTCCAAGTTCTGCTGATTTTACAGCTGAAATGCCTTTTGAATCTAACCATTCATCCCATCTCTGCTACCCACTGTCCTAACACAGGCCCTTATTCCCATCTTTATTGGGGTCTCTGCCTTCGGTAGTCTCCAGAGGTCTTCACGGCAGACTGCAGGTTCCATCTGGAGACCTAGATGGAACCTAATCTTCCATCTAGCCTTATGTCCATCATCTCCCATGATCACTCCTTCAGTCCAGCTGGGCTGACCAAACTCCGACTACACTGTCACTCTCTGAATAGGTTATGTGCTTTCATTTTGGGGGCCTTCATATACAATGCTGTCTTTTTCTTTTTTTGACTGGGATACTTGTCCCCTCACTTCCCCAGCTGCTCTTCCCGCTGTGCTCTGGCAGACCAGGATGTAGCTGTAGGTCTATGATGGTCCTTAGCCCGTTTTCCTGCAAAGACGCATCGTCATATCCTCTTCTAGGTCCTGAGCAGTTCCAGAGCAGGAACTAGGTGACAGTCATCTCTGTCGCACAGCAACTTAGCGTGGTGCCACAAGCATTGATTAGATGCTTATGGAAGGAAGAAAGCGGGAGGAAGAAGGGGGGGGGGGAGAGAAAACCAAATGGAAGAAACTATGTCAAACTCTGCTCTGTCACTGCTCTCAAGATCCATTAATTGCCCCCAAACCTCAATTTGTTTCTTCTGATGCCCTTTGACTAAAATTCAAGCTAGAAAGGAGAAACTGATGCGGCTGAAAGCACAGGCTTAGCAGCAGACAAGCAAGGTTTGAGTACCCACTCTCTGATGATGGGTGGTCTTGGATGGCTTCTTGAACCCCTCCAAGCCTCAGATTTCCTCATCCTTAAACGGAGAATCATAAGCTCATCTACATAGAGCTGTAATATCTGATCAGCGGGATGAGGTGTAAAACATTCTCATAACAAACCAGGCATAACGGAAGCATTCCAGAAATGCTAACTTTTGTGTTATTGTTTCTTATTACCATTTTTATGACCTTTTACTGAATAGAGTCCTCAAGCTCTAAGATAATCTCTGCCCTGGTGAAGCTGGTAATTTGGTTAGGGTGACAGATCAGGTGTGAAAATAAAGAACATGGATTTCCTTAAACCAGCCACAACAGAAGTCAGGCATCACCGTCGGCATAGCCATTCACACAGTAGTTACCTAGTTTGCCTTACACACTTCTTCCAGTGTTGCTACCAAGTACTCAAAATAGCTTGTCCTTTTTGGGTATAAAAAGCAACATCATACCCAAATCCCAGTACAGTAATACACATTAAATGCCACACAGCATTTTTGCCTTGGATAATAACAGCCATATTAAGTTGTTACAGACATTGCCTCTATCTCACCTCTCGAGGTGGTATAGGATTCTTCTGGAACGAATCACAGTCTGGGAAAGCAAACCCAGACCCCTTGCCCCATTGGTTCAGCTGCTTGGAAAAATTCCCCACTTAATTAAGATACTGTTCTTGAAATATGGAGCTTCAGATTAGGCTAAGCAATGACCAGGCCAGAGCTTTGGGAGAGGTGCTTGGAAGTTGAGAGTGACGCCACAACCAGCATGATATTGGACATTCAGTGGATGACTGAAAATCCTGGTGGACTGAATAGAGAGAATAGTCAGGCAGTTTCTTTGAGAAAAGTCAATAGCCTGTGAGGGGGCCAGGGCTACGGCAGGCAGGGCCATTACCTATGTTAGTCAAGACCTATGTCACATGAACTTTTTGGGGGCACATACAAATGTGTAGAGTTGGAAAAAAATACATTGGCCCCAGTAGGCAAAAAGTATAAAGTTAAAATTACAAGAAACAAAATAATAATTATTTCTATTTTTCTGTATGCTACATCTAATGTGTGATCTAAGTGTAATTCACTATGTTCGACATGGTGGGGGAGGGGGCTCCTCCAACATAAGAGGTCTCGGGGCTTTGACAGGTGCTAAGGTAACCAGAGGAAGTAAGCAGGAATCAACCTACTTATTTACTGGAATTCAATGTTGCTTTGCTTAACTTTTGTTCTCTTAGGTTATGTTGTTAACGTCTCTCCTGCCCACCTTCCCCCAACACAGCAAAGCTACATAAACAAGAAAGACCAACCAGCGACAGCAGTGGAGAACTGGAAAGAATTATCTGAAATGTAGACAGTGCTGTAATTTTTCAAATAGTCAGGAACAGAACATCGGAAATTCTCTAGTTTCTTTCCACGAAGTCCAGCCTAGGGCCCTAGACTCCCTGCAGGATGCTGGGCGGCTTCTAATTGTCTGAAGATTTATTGTAGCGGTTAAGGACAAGTGACATTAAGATACATAAACTGGCATTTGGGGTTGACGAATGATAGGCAACACACTTAAATCTGCTAGACAGAAATCTAAACTCTAAAGTGGGTAGAAGAGAAACAAAATGCAAGTGTTCTGTAGTTCCCAGGGTGGGTTTGTGGTATTGTTTTTATTTGCTGTTGTTGGCTCTATCTTGGCCATGAAATGCCACTATTAGCATTTGATCTTTACTAGGGAGGTGCTGGCCTTGCAACATCAGACTTGGACACTGGTTTCTGGACATAGTTGAGCTATCTATTTTTTTCGTGGCTGCTTCCCCTCCTCCCCATTTCTCTTCTAAGTAAATGAGATGGCTCCAGAAAGAGAGGTCAAAGAAGAGGTATGTAGGAAGAGGGGTGCATTTTCTACAGTCAGCAACAGAACAGAATAAACACATCAGCAGGCCCTTTGCTGGGCCACGCTGCCTGATGTTAAGGAGTCTGTTACTGTTCTTCCTACTTACTGCCCAAACCTAATTAAAGCAGAGTCACTTGACAGTTAGGAATGCAGCACTGTATCTCCTTATGCACAAATCCCCAAAGTCTGTGAGCTCTTTCTTGAGAGTGAACCTTGAGTTTTATTTGCCCATTATCAGTTATCCCCATCTTATTTGTCCAAAACAAAATTTTATCTCACTTTCTCTGATGTCACTTTACCCAGTCTATCCACCCATGCATCCCATAATTATCCTATCTGACCAGCTTACCCAGCACAAAGTTGGCCTCTGCTTCTTTGCCACAATTGGGTCTGTGCCCAGATAATTGGTTCATTCATCAAATATCTATTCAGTGTCCATGGTGTGCCAAGCCCTGAGCTAGGTTACTGGAATGTGGTGAGCAGCAAGATCAACGTTGTGTCTGCCCTTACGAAATTTATAGTCAAATAAAATGCCAATTAATGTTAGGATTTGTTTAACCACTGCCCCCTTTGAAGTGGATACTACGCAGCCTATAATAGCACTTTTTTTTTTTTTTGGCAACCATGTAACACTTCACATTGAGCTTGCTGCCAACCTGTAACATGTAGATTTCCTTTCTGAAGAGGAAGAATACACATGGAAAGATGCCATAGGTATCACGGCGAGATCACATTCCCCCCTTCCAGAAATTTCCGTGTACCTGGCACACAATAGGCAGAAATATGCGTTGAATGAATTTGTTGGCACTATTTCTTTTATGTTTCGCATTGAGATTCAGCAGCATTCCAGCGCTCTGCTGTCTGATGGACCCTGGTTGGTTATCTGACATAACTTCTCTCTTACTGGCTTTTGTTTTATCTGAAAACGTCACTAGCAAACCGTCAAGATCTGCATCTAAATCACTGCAAAAAGGAGATGAAAAATTGAAGGTTGGCTGTACCAGGAAGTTCATGTCAACTTCTAAACTTGTTGTCAGAAGCAATAAAAGTAGACTTTGTGGGTCCTTCAGAACCGGAAAGGAAAAGGAAATCAAACATTCAAGGGATCAATTTAGATTCACGAAAAATAGGAAGGAAAGTGAAAGCCAACTGAATTAACTCTAGTTTGGTTCAAAAATACACTGCCATTTTTAAACATTTCTAGCCTTTTTTTTCCCTCTACAAGATACTGTGAGGCTGTATATAAAAGAGTAAATCAGAGCTGTGGGTGCTGAATCTCGATTCTCATATTTAAGTTTCCTCCTGCCCAGGAGTGACTCCAAGAAGGAAATGAATTCTCAGTGGGAGACCCTGTAGTTGATTAGCTTTTACCTTCCAGAGGAGATGTCAATCATGTTAATTGGAATCAATAGACAGCTGTTCAGGGGCCCAGGATAATTAAGCAAGTCATAAAGGGTAGAATTAGAGTTCCCTTTAAAAATTAAAAGGGATCCCACTGTTTGCTAACATTTCAGCCACTTTGGCTACCTAAGACCTATTCTGATTTAAACTCACCGATCACAGAGCAGCCAATTTTTGTATGGGCAAAGAGTTAAGCTCATCCTGTGGGAAAGTGGAAAATCCACCCTGCAGAAATGAGCTTTGAGTTTCCACTGCATTCCAAGGGGAGCCTAAATTTGTGGGTGTTAAGGCTGATGAGCCAGGTTGTTCTACAGCACTGGAGAGAGGGGGAGAGAGAGAAAGAAAGGAAGAGAGAGAGTGAAGGAGGGAGAGACAGAGAACACTAGCACTGTCAGCTGTCATCCATTTCAAGCTTGCACACCTTGGTGTCCCCAAACCAACCTACAGAATCCATCATCTGCAACCCAGGTCTTCCCGGAGGGCAGCACAGAGAAAACTTCACAGGACCAGAAGGAAAGACGATGTACTGAAGGCTAGTTACGATAACCGGACATCCCCAGCCCCCTTCAGAAAGATGCCCCCCTCCAGCCAGAGAACTTCTTCACAGAAATGCGTGTGCCTTTTTATTTCCCCTTTAAAACTTGAAAGGGAGCTCATATACCCCCATCCCACATTTGGTTAAAGACAGAGAGGGCTCCTTCACCCACATGGAAACATGAAAAGAAAATGAAATTCTGTCCCAAGGCTTGTGATTTTTTTCTTTCTGTTCCCGAGTCAATGAATGCCAGATGTTCTCACAAAACATCTTCATATCTACAGAACGGCCTGTGAAAGTACTATTTATTATTGCTCAGAGGTCATGAGGCCACAACAGATTTATAAGAAGGCTGTGGTCACTCTCGGTGTCTCCTATAGTTAGGAGATATTTGTGGCAAGAGTCAGGGAGGGCTCTTCTTTCTACATAATTTACTTCCCCAGGGCCAATTAGCTGGGTCAGATCAAGAGCAGAGGTGGTTTTCCCCCTCAGGCAACAGAAAGCTTGTCAAAGCCAGCGAGGCCATGCAAGACTTCCCAACTGTCAGAACAAGAGGGAGGTAGAATGTCAAAAAGAACATGGAGTGTGAGCACCAGTAAGCCCGTCTGTCAACAACGTGTAACATGTGGTAGGTCACATCCTCTTTGGCCTTGTCCCTGACAACGTCTCAGCCCCAATAAGCTATCATTCTGTTGCGGTCCTCTGAGGTTGAACTGGGTTTTAAGTGGTAGGAAGGTGGATTTCACTCCACTCTACCCAAGCTACCTCTCAGACCACTGCTGAAATACTGCATCATCACCTCTGTCTGGTGCCTGCAAATTCAATCGGCCTTTTCCTGGAGAGCAATCACCCGCCCTCGCCCCACTCTGTTTCAAAGGATAGGCGGATGTTGCAGAGAACCACAGCCTCCAGGTAAACAGGCTGAAAGGCACCGATGCCCACAGGAAAGTGGGCCACATTTGGTCTGGACATCAAAGAGGTTGAGCAATCGGCGCCGGATGAACCACATCACAACAAGACCTGGATTATGAGGGCCAAAGAAAAAGGTGTTATACCTGTAGGGTCTGCTGCTTCCTGTGCATGCTAATGCTCTTCTGAAATAAGCTCTGTAGCTAGAGTTGGGAGTTGGATTCCCTTTTCTAAGGACTTCAAACCAAACAAGACACTATTGATTTCAACCTGGCTCCAGAATGAATGAAGGGTCAATAGATTAGGCTGGGAAAACAGGTTTCCTTCCCTTTCTTCAACGAGGAAAACTCTGGTTGTGTCTGTGGCTCTAACTTTTAAGACATGAATTGAGTTCAGTAACTCGATTTTCATTTCTGCTTCTGGTCTAAACTTGGAGGAAGCTAAAGTTCCCTCTTGCTTTACTCATGCAGTTGCCTTTTTTCGTTTTGCCATTTCTTCCTCTCTAGGGGAGTTCTTTGGGCTACTAAGATTGCTTTAAATAATGTGCTAAGTATTTGTAGAAAACAAACAGGGACCTTGGGTTCTGTCTTATATGATATATTCTATATTTCCATGAATAGTTTCACCCTCCACTGGATTGCACAAACCGAAAACCTGGGAATCTTTCTAGATTACCCTCTCTCCTTTAAGCATTTACATCTGTTTAGTTTCCACCACTCACTGAATCCAACTCTATTCAACTCTGGAATTCCCCGCCCCCTTCTTTTCATTCACTCCCTGTTACAGGTGAATTATATCCCCCCCAAAAGGTTATGTTGTGGCCCAAAGCCCTGGTTCCTGTGAATGTGACCTTATTTCAAAATAGGGAGCAGGTGCAGTGGCTCATGCCTGTAATCTCTGCACTTTGGGAGCCTGAGGTGGGCAGATCACCTCAGGTCAGGAGTTTCAGACCAGCCTGGCCAATATGGTGAAACCCCATCTCTACTAAAAAAAATACAAAAATTAGCCAGGCCTGGTGGCAGACGCCTGTAATCCCAGCTACTTGGGAAGCTGAGGCAGGAGAATCTCTTGAACCTGGGAGGCAGAGGTTGCAGTGAGCCAACATCATGCCACTGCACTCCAACCTGGTTGACAGAGTGAGACTGTCCCTCAAGAAAAGAAAAAAAAATAGGGTCTATGCAGATGAAATAAAACTGAGGCTATTAGTGTGGGCCTTAATCCAACATGACTGGTCTTCCAATAAGAGGAGGAAAATGCCATATGGAGAGAGAGACACTTAAAAAAAAAAAAAAAGGGCAATGTGAAGATAGAAGCAGAGATTGGGGTGATGCGGCCACAAACCAAAGAGTACTGGGGGCGGGCTACCAGAAGCTGGGAGACGCAAGGAAAGATCCTTCCCTAGAGGCTTTGGAGGGAGCCTGGCCCTGTTCACACCTGGATTTTGGACTTCTATCCTGCAGAACTGTGAGAGAATACATTTCCATTGCTTTTGACCACCCACTTTGTGGTGATTTGTTTCAGCAGCCCTAGGAAACTATTACACCCCTCTTGTCCAGGCCATTCAGATCTCTGTCTCCTTTGTTTTCTCCTCTGATACATCCTCTCCCTCATGGCCAAAGTGATCTTCCTAAAATGCAACCCAACGTCCCTCCCCTTCTTACGAGTGTATAATTATTTCAAGTAAAGCCCAAGTTCCTTAATATTACAAAGGCCAGTCCCACTCCAACCCCTGTCTGTCTCTCCTACAGGGAATCCTTTACCCCAGGCATGCGGAACGACGTCTGCCAGGCTCTCTTGGGCTCTGAATATTTGCTTTTCCTATGCTTAGAATACTTCAAGCCCCTGTTTGCCTAACTCCTACACATCCTCCAAGGTACAGCTCAAGGTCTATCTCCTTTTGAAGGCCTCCCTGGAAACCCCTGGCCTAGGGGTCCCATTTTCTGAGTACACAATGCACACATTTGTTCTGGTTCTTCCCACATTGAACAGGTATCATGGAATTTTCCAGATCTTGAATTCTTGGAGGTCAGAGGCTGCTCTGTGGCCCCCATGCCTAGCATATGGGCTGGAAAATGGTAGGAAATTAGTAAATTCTTGTTAAAGAGATGACTTTATAAAAACAAATGATTGGATCACTGGTAAACTTCAATATGGTTGTTGCTCAACTGGTAAAAGAGATCATCGGTTTTGGGGAAAAAAGGAGTAGCCCAGTCAATAAACAAATTTCATGAGGATGCCAGCCATGAGACAAGTGACCTTCTAGGTACCATTGATATACCTGTGAATAAGATCAAGTCCCTGCTTTCTGGAACTTCCTATTGTAGATTAGAAAGATGGATAGTAATCATGTAAATATTTTAGGAGATACGCGCTAATAGAAATAAAACACAGTAATACAACAGATAATGACTGGTTAGGAAAGGCCTCTCTGGGAGGTGACATTTGAGATTAGAGTTGAGTGATGTGCAAAGTTGAAAGCCAGACACGCAGGCCAAACTTGAGCAAAGGTCTGGAGACAGGGACATCTTGACCTATTCAAGTAACAGCAAAAAGGCCCAGAAGAGGCCAAGGCTTAGGGAGAGAGTTGGGCAAAGGTATGAAAGAAGTTGGAGAAGGTCGGGTGCAGTGGCTCACGCCTGTAATCCCAGCACTTTGGGAGGCCGAGGCAGGCGGATCACAGGTCAAGAGATCGAGACCATCCTGGCCAACATGGTGAAACCCTGTCTCTACTAAGAATACAAAAATTACCTGGGTGTGGTGGTGCTCGCCTGTCGTCCCAGCTACTCAGGAGGCTGAGGCAGGAGAATCGTTTGAACCCAGGAGGCAGTGGTTGCAGTGAGCCAAGATTGCACCACTGCACTCCAGCCTGGTGACAGAGTGAAACTCTGTCTCAAAAAAAAAAAGAAAGAAAGAAAAAAGAAAAAGAAGGAAGTTGGAGAAGTAGACAGTGTTCAAAACAGGGAGGGCTGTGTTGGCCATCATACGAAATTAAGAATTTTATTCTACATACAATGTTAAACCAGAGAAGACAGGCTTGAGCAAGAGGCATAACATGATCTGACTTTGGTTCTCAAAAGACCACCCTGGCTTGTCCTTGAATACAGATTATAGAGGGGCAGAGTGGAGTCTGGGAGTCTGGTTAGGCAGGTTTTGTAGAAGTCCAGGAACAAGATGAAGGGGCTTGGAGGAGGCAGTGGAGTGGGGGTATAAAATCTTCTCTTCTCAGGTAAAAGCATTATATAGAAGGGAGGTCTCAGTAGGTTTGGAACCTTTGCTATTAGCAGTCAAACCCTCATTTTTTCATAAGCTCAGTGGATGAGGACAGGGTGCCGACTTGATTCACAGGCCTTGTGGATTCTTGGCTGGGCAGGTTTCCCAGCAAGAAAAAGTGTAGAGTCCAAAAGATTCCTCAATTATTATGCCAGTTTTTGTTCCTTCTGCGGTCCATTATATATGTTTATACATACTTACATGACCATCTGCTGCCTTCCCAAACCACCTTTGCAGAGGCCCAGGCATAATTGATTTGTCTTTTCAGTGAACATTGTTGAGTGATTTTGACACCACATTGCCATCGATAGGTTTGACTTACAAATTATTTAGTGCTTATAATGGATCATTGGCCACCTCCCAGACATTCATAGCTGGCAATCTCTTAAAAAAAAAAAAAAGATTCAATGAAGTTCATAGTGACTTCAGCATTAAATGCTGGCTTCCAGGATTTGTGCCTATTTGAGGCAGAATTCCTACTGTTCCTGCAGCTGTGGATTTCATGGTTTCTACTTTATAATCACTTTAAGAGACAAGGGAGCAGATTGGCAGAGCTGACCGTGCCCTGTGGCTGACTTCACAGTCCCGTGGAGGAAAAGAGAGCCCTAGCAGGGGAGGTGGCCCAGGGCCACAGAAAGAATACTCTTACAGAGTCCAAACGCTCACGTGTTCTTCTTGACTATGCCCCCCACAAGCTGTGTGACCTTGCTGGGTCTCTTAACCTCTCTGAGCCTCATTTTCTCAGCTGTAAAAGTAAGAAAATGCTATCTGCCTTACCTGTCTCCATAATGACAAGAGCAGGCATATTGTAAGTGAAATAAATGGTGTCAATATTTTAAAAATATTTCCTGATATATTTCACTTTTTCTGGTTAGCAAGATCTTCCCTCTATGTCCTATCTGCCATTAAGGCCACATTGAGGTTTGATATTCCAAGAAAGAGAAGGGTAGCTCCCACATGTAACCTAGGGAAGTTGAGAAGGAGAGTCTAACATAGTGATAAGTTATCTTAAACGAGAAGGGAAAAGCATGCTTTTTTGGCCCACAGGGGAGAAATAAAGAGTGGATGAGACTTAGGGGAGAGGGGAAGATGCCCAGTTCCCCTACAACCCTGAGCTGAGGTCTGGAAAGATGGGGCAAGGAAACTGGGAAGAGGTTGTACAAAGTCCCTTCCCTTTTCTGGAAGCCCACTTTGCTTAGTGGCCTGGCACCAGCATGGGGCAGCCAGGTGAGCCCAGAAATGCTGGTATGGTGAGGTTAAGCAGAGAGAATCCAGAAATAGAGTGCAAAAGCAGCATCTGAAAGTGCCCATAAGCTCCCAGAGGGGGATGTAGAGGGTGGCTCAGAATAGGGAGTCAGAGGCTCTACAAGGAAGCAGGCATGCGAGGACCTCTCAGTAAAAGCAGGGAAAGGGATATGCTGGGGTCTGGACACGGCACTGGCCTAATGTAGGTGGAACCCAAGGGCAGAAGGTGGAGTAGGGTTATCATGACGCCCCACGGTGCTGGGAGAAGGGACCACAAGCACCCTTGGCCATAGACTGAGGTGAGAAAGGATGCACCAGCACATGATAAGGCTCACACTCCACACTCCACCCTGTGTGGGGCGACCTCTGTGACTTCTTGGTTAGGAAAATGAGGAGTGCCTCTGAAATGCTGAGCATTCACCCCAAAGAGAATATCTAACCCCAAAAAGGCCACTTAAACAAAAAGACACAGCTTTCTTTTATTGGGAAGGTTTAGAGTTTTCTCTCTCCCCTTTTGGCAGATAGAGGCTTAAGATCAAGATGAGATCGGCTATAGAAAATACCCAGGGACCCTGGTTGCTTGCCCCAGCATGTAGTGAGTTATTAAACAATCGACCCCACCCTGTAAGGTATAAAGCACGGAATTTCCTACAGCGTCAAATGAGAAGAGGGTTATTGCAGATGCAGGGACTGCTGTGTTCTTGCACGGAAGGTCTTCTCACGTGACTTCTCAAATATTCTACCTATTAAAAGCTACCATCAGACCACTTCTCCCCGAGCCTTGTGACATCCACTGTGTTAATGCCATGGGGCAAAGTGCAGATGCAAATACCATCACAGCCTTTCTCCCCACTAGTATTCCAACACCGATTCTTTGTCCACCTGCTTGCTTACTGTGCTGCTTAGGGTTCCGGGAGGGCCACCAAACAAGGGAAGCCAGGAAGCTGAGTATGGTTTCCATTGGAAAGGCTGAGTTAGAAAGAAACTAGATCTGAAAGGTAAGAACACAGATCAAGGAGGCAAGAGCGGCTCAGGACACATTTGGAGGGATATTTGGGAGAAGCTGGGGAACAGGGGCCTGCTGCCTGACATATGAGATATAGAAAAAATTCAGAGAAAGCTTGTTGTGTTTTATGAATGAAATCCTGCACTTTAAGTTTTGAGAAGCTGTTTTAAATATTGAGATCATGTCACAGTGTCAAAAGCATTCCTTGTGGCTGCTGGTCTGTGGTTCTGTCCAAATGCTTTCCTGTGCGGGGACAGGATATGAAGCAGTTTGGCTTTCTATGGATTGCATTCATTTCCAATCTGTTTCCTACTCTGGATATACCACCACACCTCGGTAAGTAAGTCCTCTACTTCTCTCTCCTTTGATGAAATCTAAATGGAAGGCTGAGATCAGAAGAAAGAATAAGACGCCTCAGGTCTGGAAAATGCATCTCTCAGGAGAAGGACTTCCTCCTGCTCTAGAGAGTATCAAGGAAGAGCATCAGAATATTCCAGGCCAGGAAGCCACCATTTTGGGCACCTTTGCACAGACCAAACATAGTAAGGATGTTGCAGTGTCCAAAGCCAGCGACCCAAATGCTGGAGAGTTTGCCAAGGGAGCTGAGGAGAAGCCCTGAATTGGAGAGTTTATTTTCAAGCATGAGCTCCAAGAACACTTGCTTTCATCCTTGAGCTGGTGCCAAGGGAGCTAATCGCCAGCTCTAGGCATCCTTTGACTTCTTGGTAAAGAGTCACTGTCACAATCCTCCTGACAAACAGAAGCCTGCAATTTCTTTGGCTGCGAAGATCAAAAGAGAAGACCACAGAGATTCTATGGAAGACACCAAGTGAAAAAAGGCACTGTCCCCCCTCTAGGAGCAAAGTGAGGCAGAGACAGGCAGCTCACCCTTCACACATACTCCAGAATGAGGATAACAACAAAAGCTGCATTCTTTAAGCACCAGGCACTGTCCCAGGCTCTTTGTAAGCCTTACCCATTCAATCCTACAGCACAGCCTGCCGGGTGGGGTTAGGATCCCCACTTTATCCAGATATCAAGTCATTTACCTGAGTTGCACTGCCAGAAAGTAGAAGTGCAGTGATTTGAACCCAGTGCTCTCGGTCCCAAAGCCCCTTATCCATGTCTACACTGCAGAAGCCTCAAACAGGCCTCTTCCAGTCCACACATGTAATTAGCATGCCCAGCACAACATTAAAAACAAATTTTTAAATTGGTTGCCAACATTTTAAAGATGTGAAATTTCACCTTGAAAAACTAAATGTCTGACTTGGCTTAAAATAAAATGAAAAGACCTGAGTCTACCAGTCCCACATTGCCACGAGGCCCAGCAGGTTGAAGGCTGAGGAGGAGCTGCCCTTTGAAGGGGAACAGACTCCATTTGGCTGGGGCTATGGTCTGAATGTTTGAGTTCCCCTCAAATTCATATATTGAAATTCTAATGCCCAAAGTGATATGTTAAGGGGCGGGGCCTTTGGGAGATGATTAGGTCATGAGGCAGAGCCTTTTTGGATGAGATTAGTGCCCTTATAAAAAGAGACCCTAGAGAGCTCTTTCATCCTTTTTTGGCCATGTGAGGACACAGAAAGAAGCCAGCCATCTGCAGCCCAGAATAATGGCCCTCCCCAGAACCTGACCACATTGGCATCCTGATCTGGAACTTCCAGTCTCTAGAACTGTTTGAAATAGGCCAGGCGCAGTGGCTCATGGCTGTAATCCCAACACTTTGGGAGGCCAAGGCCGGTGAATCACCTGAAGTCAGGAATTCAAGACCAGCTTGGCCAACACAGTGAAACCCCGTCTCTACTAAAAATACAAAGATTAGCTGGGTGTGGCGGCACACACACCTGTAGTCCCAGCTACCTGGGAGGCTGAGGCAGGAGAATCACTTGAACCCAGGAGGTAGAGGTTGTAGTGAGCCGAGATCGTGCCATTGTACTCCAGCCTGGGTGACAGAGCGAGACTCCATCTCAAACAAACAAACAAACAAACAAACAAACAAAAAACACTGTGAGAAATAAATTTTGTTGCTTATGAACTACCTAGTCTATATCAGCCCAAATGGACTAACACAGCTGCTTCAGTCACTCAGGTAACCAGCACAGCACTGCGGGCATGTGAGTTTTCTAGTCTTGTGTGTTGCTTTGTGTCACCACTTCCCTGGAGATGAGCTGCAACTCGGGTGTGAGCGTCATTAGCTGGGAGTCTGCATCAGGCTCTATGTCCCCTCTTCTCTATTGCATCAAGTGACACAGGGTTAGCCCCTGCTCCTGGGTGAATTTCAGCCTGAGACTGACCAGGGGCAGAGCTCAGGCAGAGAAGTTCTGTGAACAACAGGATGAGAGAGTGCTCATTGGGCTGAATGGAGCAGTGTCCATACCGGGTCTGAGTCCACTTGGAGCCGGGTTTAGAAAAACGAATGGCTGTCCAAGTGCCTCTGGGAAAATCATGGCCCCTCTAGCTGTCTGCTCATGCTGAATCTCTTTCCCAGCCTAAATGGGACCTTTAGTGGTATCCACAGGGGCTGAGGGGTCAGAGTCAACAGGACTCAAGTCCTGTGCAGTTGCTTCCTAAGCTGGGTGTTTTTGAGCAACTTTGTCACCTCCCTGCACCCCAGTTTCCTTATTGCAAAGTATGAATAAAAATAGAATCTACCTTGTTGGGATGCTGTGGGTATTCAGTGAAATAATCCACTAGCATGGTTCTAGAATAAATATTCAATAAACAGAAGCAATACTTATATTTTCCCATGAATGTTTTCTTCCTGGTTGACTTAGAGGGATTTTCAACTTAGCCACCCTTTCCAAGGGTGGAAAATGACCCTTTACTATGGTGTCACTGGGGTCTCTTCGGTAGTTTGGTCCAAGGGGCCAGGGAGAGTGAAGCTCTGACCGATGTCTCTATGTGCTGGAAGATGCTGTGCAGGTGTCTGGATGTTGACTAGAGGCCTTCCCTGGACCAGAACCCAGGTTTGCTTGCCCCTCAGGTCTGTATTCACTCTTCATAATTCTCCCCTCAATCAGCCATAACTATGAATGCTATTCTTAGGCAGAGGCCCAATAGCCACCCCTCGGCTCCCTACTATCCACCCACGGTTCTGATCGCAGAGTTATCTTCATACCACCCAAGGTGAGGACTGGTGGAGAGACACACCTGCGTGACACCTAATCCCTGGCCCATCTCTACCTGACCTTACTACAAGGGCTCTAACTGAGCCATGCCCAGGATGCAGGGAAGGTCCAGGCTAGCTTTGTTTCTGTTGTGTAAGCCATGCACCATGCAGCGCAAGGATGCATGAGGGCCTGGACTAGGACAACGATGAAGCCAGCATCACTGGGATGCTTCCAGCCCTTCCTGGGAAAATGCTGGATCATCATTCATCTCAGGTCATGATGGATACCCTGAGAAACAACCCCCTCCCCTCCAGCTGGAGGTGAAGATCATGATGATAGAATCATTCCCCACCGCACTCCCTACCCTCTGGGGCCAGAAAGGGAACCAGAGAGACTGAGTCTAACCCACTACCTTGGGGACAGTTAGAATTTACACCACCCCAATCATGAGGTCAGGAGATCGAGACCATCCTGGCTAACATGGTGAAACTCTGTCTCTACTAAAAATACAAAAAATTAGCTGGGCGTGGTGGCAGGCACCTGCAGTCCCAGCTACTCAAGAGGCTGAGCCAGGAGAATGGTGTGAACCCAGGAGGCAGAGCTGGCAGTGAGCTGAGATCACGCCACTGCACTCCAGCCTGGGCAACAGAGCGAGACTCCGTCTCAACAAATAAATAAATAAAGAATTTACACCACCTCAGAAAGAACTCCAGTTAATTTGACAGGCATTCACCACTCACCCTTCTAAGCAGAATCTCTAGTGACGTAAGATAAACCTACCGCATTTGTTTAGTGCTTATTAAGGCTTTGGATGCCACATGAACGCTACACAGACACCTAGGAATAGACCTGGTAACGACTTAACCCTTCTCCTTACCTTCATAGTGTAGGCAAGGACTCACCATCTTAGAGTCCCCGCCTTGGCCCTAGAAGGCCTGGCCTCTGCCTCCTTCTCTGCCCACTTCCTTTGTCCTCACTCACTGTGCTCCAGCCGCCTTTCTGTCCCTTCCACTTTCCAAGCCTGTCCTGTCTTCTTGCTCCTGCCATTAGATACTAGTGTATCATTCTATTGCATTGTCTTCCTATTTTACACTTTCTGGAAATGATTTCATTTACTCATGTGTTTGGTTTGTATGGTCTCTCTCTCCTCAAAACAGTGTAAATTCCATAATAGCACAGATTCTGCCTGTTAGGTTTCTTTACCCATGAGTCCCCCTGGCTCAGGGTTGGGTCTAGTAAGTTGTTGTGACCATCATTTCCCTCCTTCATGTTCCTTCCTTGCCTTTCCCGTATGGAGAAATTCTCAAAGTAGCTGGGGAAGAAAAAGACCTTTAACCAAGAATGACAGGAATGTCCAAGAAGGTGAACAGCACCAGCAAGAGGCTGTGTGTGTGTGTGTGTGTGTGTGCAAGTGTGTATAAACCTGTTCAAAATCAAGCCTTTTCTTTTTTTTGAGACGGAGTCTCGCTCTGTCGCCCAGGCTGGAGTGCAGTGGCGCAATCTCAGCTCACTGCAAGCTCCCCCTCCCAGGTTCACGCCATTCTCCTGCCTCAGCCTCTCCAAGTAGCTGGGACTACAGGCGCCCGCCACCACGCCCGGCTAATTTTTTTTGGTATTTTTAGTAGAGACGGGGTTTCACCGTGGTCTCGATCTCCTGACCTCGTGATCTGCCCGCCTCGTCCTCCCAAAGTGCTGGGATTACAAGCGTGAGCCACCGCGCCCGGCATCAAGCCTTTTCTAAGATGTTTCTCACATTTTGTAATAGAAACTGTTCTTGTTTGAACTGTTTTTGAAATGTACCTGTTGGTGCATTTGGCACATTTGCTGGTCTGCCACGCTTAACCATGAAGCTTGGATAAATTAGCACGTTGTCAGCTGTAAATACCTAGAGGGACGAAGTTTGTAATCGTAAATGCCAATTGAGCCCCCGTGCCAGCCCTGCACAGAGGACCATGACTAGCCTTAATGCCGGCTGCATGAGGGTCAGTGCATGATTCAGGGCAGACTTTGAGGGTCAGTCCTGAATTTGTCAGTTATTTGCTTTGATCGCTTCTTACAGGCTTGCCCATTGATAGCCATGAGACCCAGCGCTGGAAGGAGGGGCTGGAAATTTCCTTCCTACCAGGACCAAATGATCCCATTCAGCATTCCTTCTCTTAAAGGTCTCTACACTCCTTCAATCCTTCCCACATTCCCTCGATTCTCTTGTGGCTGACAGGAAGGGTAGGGACAGATTTCCTGGAACTGAGGCTCCCAAGCCCTGCTGCTTTCTGACCGGCCTCGTGGGCATGCCCCTCTGGTCTTTACACCCTGCTGGGGATTACTCGCTCCACAATCTATTCCACCTGTGGCCACAATTGACTTCCTCCCGTGTGTGTGTGTGAGAAACAGGGAGATCCTAGTGAAAGTTTTATGTGTGTGATGCGGACACCATAAATCAGGACCCTGGCAGTATTTAAATCTGTGAAATGCAAAGGGAATTTAAATAACAAGTCAGCCACACAGGCAGGTGGCCCCTGAAGCTCCGGAATGTTCATCTCGCGCTAACAGCTTGCACATTTATATTATGGTACGAGAAGCACTGAGCAGAAGGAGTGGAAGGTGTTAACAACTACTGCAAAATATTTCTTTAAGGATACATTTCCTCCATTTCCTCTCAACATAAATTCTGACAACACAAATGCCGTATTTATGCGTGAAATCATGTATCTGGGAGGACTGCTTTTAATTTATAGAATGATTTGAAAAAGCAGTCCTTTAATCTATACCGGGAGTAGTTGGTTAATATGATATAATTAGCAGGGTAAATTATTTTCAAAAGGGAAGGGCTTAAGGCCTGAAACCAGCCCATTACAAATGAACACCTTTGCATTCTGCTTGGTGCCGGAAAATCGGATTCTGTTGCTCTCCTTTAAACAGATAAACAGATGCTCTTTCTGGGATTATTAAAACCCTGTGACCCACCTCTGACTTCCTGAAAGGACTCTAACTGAAGTGGGGAGGGGAGGCAGGGGACAGAACAAACATTCTTTGCCGCTTGAAGAATTCTCGGCTCCGAGCCACTGCCTCTTAATTCTTTGGGTGGTTGAAATGGAAACTTGTCTTCTCTGATTTAGTCCAATAAAAGCAATGGCGGTCACATTGGTGAATGCCCACTGTGTGTGAGGCCCTATAATATGCCAGTATTTTTAGATATGATCTTATTTGCCACTCACAAGACCCAGCATGAGTATTGTCCTTTTTCTTTTTTCCTTACAGAGATGGAAACTGAGGACAAGGATGTAAAATGACTTGTTTTAGGTTACATAGCTGGAAACTAACAGAGCCAAAATTTGAACCCAGGTTCTTCTGCTGCCAAATTTCACACACTTCACATGCACTAACTGGCTGTGTGATGAGTGTTACCGCTTCCCGTGCTGTAAGTCTCTTGTGACTGCAGCTACGAGAAAGGTCAGTCCAGCTCTTCTCTGTGCACCTTCTGTCCCGAGACACTGGATTTCCTTCAATATCGATTCAATTCCAGGAGCACTATGTTCTGGGGATTTGCTGTTGATGAATCCTTTTGAATATTTCATATAGACTCCCAGAATGTTACACCTATGAGGGACCAAAGAGATTTTCCAGCCCGACCTCCTCATTTTAATGAAAGGGAAATAAGAGCGTAAGAGGACTTTTCCCTGGCAGTTTTGAAACTAGAACCCAGCCTAATTGCTTGCCTTGACACAAAGAGTTTTGACCTTTCATTCCCACTATTTAATTTTATCCTCAAAACTTTGCCTTTGGGGAAGGTATGGAAATTATTAGTATGGTCCTTGAAGAACCAGAAGCACAGAGGAGCCAAGTTCACATGGTTAAACAGTCGTGTGTCGTATTAGTGGAAAGGTGCAAAGCGAAACCTGCAGGTACCACCTAAAATGCTCAGAGGATTCCTTAGAGAATCTTAGATGTGCATATAAAGACTAGTGCCCTTTTCAAACCTGCTTCAAACACAGTCACTGCTGCCCTCCAAATGTCTGATGAACATTCAGTATCCATCTTGATGGCAGCTACTGTCTAGTGTATCACACAGCCTGCTAGAATAAAAAAAAAAGATAGAAGAAATATTCCCCGTTTGATGCCAAATGGTTAATATGGAAGCCATCACACAGAGCAGGGCCCAAAGTCCATGTCAAAGTCCTTGCAAATCCATTCCCTCCACTTGGGCGGCCCCTCTGAAGTGTTTGTAGAGTTGAGCCCATGTCCTGGTGTCCCCGGAAGTTCTATACTTGTGTCTCTGGGGGATGAATGGGAGGAGCCTGGCCATCAAGACAATCCTCTTTTAAAGTTGACCTTTGTCTTCATCACATCAGACACCCTGCTCATTGCTAAGGAATGTGAAGGCCCTGTCACCCTCCCAAAGGCATCCTTGGGTCCTGGGAGCACTGCTTTTCCCATGCCACTGTGGGGCAACGAGGGCAAGATCTCTGCAAATCCTCCCAGATAGCCCATTCCATAGGAGCTGGAAGGCTTCTTCCCAACATAGCATGCACCCCTGCTCCTTTGTCCCTTCAGCAAAGAGGGAGGAACAGAGGGTGAGGGAGACCCTTATGATTCCATCAAGGCTACTTTAAAATGACACGTTTGAGTAGAAAATTAGGGATCATACATATAGTCTCTTAAATATTTCTTAATGGCTGCCATCCTTGTGCCAGGCACTATGTTTTATGAACTTCATCACATTGGTTACTAGCAAAAAGTGTGCAAGGCAGGTGTCACTCCAGTTGACAGATGAGGAAACTGAGGCTCAGAGAGGTGCGGTAACCTGGCCCAAGCTCACAAAGCTAGTAAATGGCAAAGCCAGGACTCAAACACAGTCTAACTAAAATAATGCAAATAAAACCATAGCTGGCATTGAAATGTAAAAACTATTTTTGAGCAGTCTGGAATTTGTTAAATTATATTCTGACTGCAGTGGTACCATTGCAGTGCTACCATTACATTTCTCCAGTCCCAAGCCCAGGGTCAATCCTATCTTCCCCTTTAGTATGAGGTAATACAGACAGTAAGTGGGGAAAATTATTTTTGGTAAAGTAGGACCATCTGAATCCTTCAAAAGATAATCACACCAAAATTAACATCACAGCCCAGAATGGGCAAAGAACAAGAGGAGGCAATCTGCAAAATAAGAAATTCAAATGGCCAACAAATGCATGAAAAAACGTTCAACTTGCATGACCAAAAAAAGTGCAAATTAAATCAACCACCTTTCCCTGTGCCTTGAAACCTAGGAAAATAATTAATAATAACAATGATAATTCCCAGTGTTGGACAACATATGAAGAAGTAATCAATCCTCATACACTGCTAGTGGAAGTTTACTTTGCTCCATCTTTCTAGAAGGCAATTTGGTACTACATAGCAAAAGCATTAACATTCTCCACTCCCTTTGACCGGCATGTAAAGTTTTCACCCAAGGAAATAATCATGGTATATTCAAATATTTTTTAAAAAGGATATTAATTGACATATTGCTTACAATATAATACAAGTCTTAAAATCATCTAAATGTCCAACAAAAGGCAGAGATTAATAAATTATGGTACATTTATATAATGACCTACTTGGCTGAACTTAAGAAATGATTTTGTGGAAGACAATTTAATGACATGGAAAAACATTCATGATATATTTCTAAGGCAACACCATGATCCCTTTCCTGGAAGAAAAAAAAAAAAGACATACATGCCTAAAGACAAGAACACACACACAATATTGGTAATAAAACTAATTGTGATTATTATTCTTTTCCTGTTAGGCATTTTCAAAAATTTCCACCATGACATCTTTGTTTATTCTTATATTCTTAAAAAGGTAAAGAATGACGGACGAATTGGCCGGGTGCAGTGGCACATGTCTGTAATCCCAGCACTTTGGGAGGCTGAGGTGGGTGGATCACCTGAGGTCAGGAGTTTGAGACCAGCCTGGCTAACATGTTAAAACCCTATTTCTACTAAAAACACAAAAATTAGACAGGCACGGTAGCACACAACTGTAGTCCCAGCTACTTGGGAGGCTGAGGCAGGAGAATTGCTTGAACCTGGGAAGCAGAAGTTGCAGTGAGCAGAGATCACGCCATTGCACTTCAGCCTGGCCATCTCAGTGAGACTCCACCTCAAAAAAAAATAAAACAACAACAAAAAAGAATGAAGAATAATTACCCCAAATAGGCAGTGTGGTTCCTGGGACAATCCATCCACCTCTGTGCCTCCACGGCAAAAGGCTGGGAGGCTGAGAAGTGGATGCTGCAATTTGAATTCTCAGTCCAGTGCTGATGCTGCGGAGCCTCTGAATGAGCCTTTTGCAGCTCATAAACCTCCTGCTACTTGGGCATCCTGACTTACGCCCTGACTAGCGACCTAAAGATACTTGGGGAGATATTCCAGTTGGGTTAAAATTTGAGACATCAGAGGAGTGAAATGGAGGGTGTTTCAAGCAGCACCACACAGAGCATCAAGACACTTGCGCCTTCCTATGTCTGCAGGCTTCTCAGCCTCCAACTCAAAATAGCTGCTCTGCTATGCACAGCAGAGAAAAAGAGACAGGCTTAGGCCAGCGGCTGCTAACACTCAGGGCATCAAACTGGGCTGGAACTCTTGAGGAAAATTATTTAGTTATGATAATTATTAGCTGCTTTTAATCACAATAATGAACTAATACAGCAGTACTTAAGCTTGGGAAAGTCAAAGAGGATCCATTAAAAATCTAATTAAAAGCCAGTCCTTAAGAAGAATCATGGCTTATTTATCTCTCTATTAGGTAATATAAACTAGTGAACTGTGCAGCTTGGAAATTTTCCACCAATCAAGCTGATAAGCACTATTCCCCTCTCAGTTGTAAAAGTACAATAAATCTGCTGTAAGGGAACTCTCACTATGTTTTAAGAAGACAGATGAGGCAAGAAAAAAGAAAGGAAGAGAAAGAAAAAAATGTTAATATAACATTTCTTCACTTATATCTTGCCATTTTCCAAAAAAATATATGAAACAAGTATAGAAAAATGTATGAAGAGCAGTCTGTTGGTAAACAGACTTTGGGAAATAGACTGGTTAAGAACTTTTCACCCATTAGCCAGGTACTGAGCTGGGCGCTGAGGTAAAGAGACTAAGTATAGGAGAATAATGTAGACCACTAGGACGAAGCCTGGGGCCAAGTCAGAACACCATGTTGATCACCAGAGGGTTTTGTTTAAGGTGGGCTGCATATTATACCCAGCTTCCTAGTGGCCAAAGCAAAGAGAGAAAATTTCCAAACACAGCACTCATTCTATAGAAATATAATCTTTTCTGGCAACTCAGGGTTGACAGAAATTTCTTCAGTGAGTCCTGAAAAGGACAATATTCCCAACAATGCACGTAGGCCAACCCCCAGCAAGGTTCAGGATGGCTTCTTGTGACATCTCTGGGCTCGAGCATGCACTAAGCACGCACAACACAACGCACCCAGCTGGAGAAGCTCTGCCACAGTGACTTTATCATACTCGTTACGGGAAAAACCCTCTTAAATATCCACATTTTAAAAGCCTCAAAAAAAAATGCAGAATCCTTTTATTATGATCCCATAGGAAAAGTTTACCTTCTAAAGTAGTGGTGACTTAGTGGCAATTAAATTTCAATTAATACATTTATTGGGTGTTTCTTTTAGGTCTTTACAACACATGGAATAAATAAGTGGATAGGCATGAACCCTACCACAATCAAGTAGAAGGTACAGCTAGCAAATAACAAAGCAGTGGCTGCCCTTTATTGAAGAGCAAAGACTACGTGCTTTATGCAAATTATCTCAGTTAATCCTTGCAACAACCCTTAGAGGTGGTAACAATGACCACCCCCAATTTACAGTTGAGGAAAGTGAGTTTGGTACATATTAAGGGGGCACACAACTCCTCAGTGCCTGAGAGGGGCCTTGAGTGCGAGTCCAATTCCAGAGACCGTCCATCGCTGCTGGGTACCACCTTCCAGGTGCTCCCATATCACAGTGGAGAGAGGAGTGACATGCGTGTGACAGGTGAAATGTGAGGAAGAGGAACTGCCTTGGAGGGCCCTAGAATGCATGTCCCAGGAGATCACCGTCAGAGTCCTTTTAGGGTCACAGTTCAATCCCCATTTGTTCCACAGGCAGGGAGGCAGGCAGGCTGTGAGCACTTCCCATGTGCAGGCCCTCTGCAATTCACGAGAGAGAGAGGGCCCTACCCTGGGTGCTGAGGGAACTCAGACCTATAGGAGTGGTCCCCTAGAGGCATGCCCGGGGTGTCTGGGAGCACTGGACACTTAGCACACCCTATGTGCGGTAAGGTTATTACAAGGTTATGACAGGTAGAGGCAACATTATGTGCAAATGTTTATACATCATGACCCATTGGGGATCACCAAGAGGTTTGGTATGAGGAGAGGAAGTAGGGGAGGGAGAGAGGGGAGGTAGGGAGGTGGACAGACAAACAGAGTGAATATGAAGCAAATGGAGTGTGGGGAGTGTGTGCACCATGAGAACAGAGAAGCAGGCAGGCACCAGACCAGACCACAGAAGAACACATGCAATGCTGAGAGTCTGGGTAGTGGGGAACCCTCGGAAAGATCTTCAGATGTTAAGTGGAGTCAAGTCAAGCTCCAGTGGAGGTTTCAGAAAGGTTACTCCACCTGCAGTGCAGAGGATGGTGGGATGCAGATATGACAGCTGTAATAGCTCAGGCACAAGGTGACAGCAGTGGGAAGAGAAAAGGAAATGAAAAGTGATATTTGGAAGGTAGGATTGGTCTGCTTAGATTTTGGGTAAAAGGGAAGGTTGAGCAGAATCCCAGGGAGGTGGCTGAAAGGTGACAGGCAATACAGAGAAAGGGGTATTCAGGGGACTTCAACAGGTGGTATTGTGGGGTTTGCAGTATATTTGACTGATATGTCTATGAAGTAACTGGATGTTTCTGGGATTGAAGGGGCATCCTGGGGAATCCAAGTAATGGACTGGGTGGAGATTTCCTCTGGAGAGGCTGCTGCTATCATTAAGCTCCAGTGTAAATGTCTAACTTCAGTTCTGGCCCAGATGAAGAGAAACTTTTTGATGACCACACACTCTGTATTGGGTAGAATCTCAGGCTGTCTCTTGTCACTGACCATATGTTGCAAAGAGGGCTAAAATCTGAGGTTTTGGCTAAAACTCTCACCAGGGAAAAGCAAAAGGCAAACTTGAACTAATTACTCTGCCAGTCGAGATGACCTTTAGAAACAAGTTTGAACTTTTGTCAGCGTGTTATCGGTATTTCCATCAGGAAGTATTTCAACCAGCTAATGTTTGCCAACTGGGAGGACCAAGTGTTCGGTTCAGCATCAGGGTTTCTGTGCTAATCTGACCTTCCAAAGTATTAAAGATGCAAAGGCCAGATTCACCACTTGAGTTCCCAAATCTATCAGCTGAATGCCTGAATGCCATAGTGCTGTCTACCAACATTTGCCTAGACTTGCTATCTTTCCCTCAAAAACAAAACAAAACAAAAAGCCTGAAGCCCTGACTTCCGAATTAACCTTAAAAAAACATTTAGAATCACATGTTGCTGAGCCACTTTAACTGTCATCAACCTTTAACCTTAAAAGGAAGTGTCCATAGAGGTTAGCCACTTGGTCCTTGGAGACAGAATACTGACTTTGAATCCTGGCTTCCCCACCTCCTAGCTGTGGGACCTTGGGCAGGTACTCAAACCTGCCTCAGTTTCCCCATCTGTAAAATGTAAGAGAACCTACTTCACAGGTAACATAATTAAGAGGCTATATGCCCTGAGTCTTGAGACTGTGCTTGTTACAGGCTGTGATTTGTGGTTCGTTTTTGATAAGTGGGGTTATCATGATCAAAACACCTTTATTAAACTTAATCCCCCAGAAAGTGCCATGTTGGCTTCAGTCCCTGAATGGGGCTCATGTAATGAACACAAAACCGGGGACTATGCTTGTTTTTCTTCTTCTTTATAAACAGAAGCAACCAATAAAATCATTTCTACACAGCCTAGTGCCTTCAACTATATTTCTCTAAGAAGTAGCAGCAGGAGAAATCTAGAGTTTAATTAAACTGTTATTTTGGGCAAAATAAAGAGGAGAAAGAGCCTTTGAGGGAAAAGTAGTTCATAAAACACTGATTACTGTGGTGGAGGGCACCCAGAGTGATAAATGACTACAGTGGAAAAATGTATTATAAGAGAGCTTTTTCTCACTCTGGAAGTTTCTTTCCTGGTTTCAGCCCCTCTAATGAAGCTGTGCTCCATATTTCCTCCCGGCAACGCCACCACTTCCGGGAAGTTTTTGTGGCAGTCTTTTGACATGGAATCTTTACTGTGTGCAAGTCTAGAATCCAAGTCGTGGTTGCAATGGAAGCTGCCTGGCGGTCGCTTTCCACCACATAGACCTTGTGTTCTTGAGTTACCACAATGACTGCTTGGCCTCTTGTTCAGGAAATAGCCAGTCTTGCCTTATCAATTCCTTGTGTAAGTGGTTAGGAGGGTGGGATGAGTGCGCAGGGCAGAGGGATTGGGTCATTTTGGTTAGAGGAAGAAGGGGCGAAATGATAGGTTCAAGACTCTTGGAATGTCACAGAGAGACAGTAGAAGGTAACAAAAGCTCCCTTTGACGTTGCTTGGATGTAAGTTGGCTTGAGTTGGAACTAGAACAATGGCTCAGTTTTGATCCCCAAATAGCCAAAGCATCCTTCATGTATGAGAATGACCACATCCAGATTCCAAAACCAGTTGGGGGAGAGGAAGATGGTCTCCACATGCAAGTATTGCATCAAATAGAGGGGTCTTTCCTGCAGTGATGGGGGGTATAGGGGTATGGTGGTGATGGTGGTAGTGTCCACGCATTTAAGAGTGTTCCAGGGAGCAGCAGAGAATAATGATAAACTTGAAAAACTTGAAAATGCACTGGCATCAGACTGGGAGACAGGAGACTTGAGATTTATCTTCAGTGTACTGCTTTGTGACCTTAGAGAAGTCACTTAAGCTTTCTGAACCCTAGATGCCTCATCTGTCAAATGAGGCAAATAAATATCTGCTAGTCCTTCCCCAATGGGTGGAGAGGAGCAAATGACTTCAGGCATGGATGACTCTGCACAAAGTCAACTCTCACATTATTCATTCCAGGTCTCTCCAGCTCCAAAGGGACTGTGAAGAAGGGTGAGTACAAATGAAGATGTGACTTATTATTCAAGGCTGAAGAGTCTCAGGTGGATCAAACAGAGCCACCATGCAAGTGCTGGGTCTAGCCTGTCTGAAGACATTTTATCATCATTTTGACATAGCCACCCATGGTGGAGGTTAGGGATGTTTCTAGACTCCAGCTGGGCAGGGTCAGCATAGAATAGTAGGGGCCCAGCCACGGAAGACAGAAGTCATGCCAGATCTTCTGCACAGCTGGAGGCACTGGCCAGAGTAATCCTTTGGGCAGCCTTATGCCAAATCCTGGTCTGAGCATCTGGGAGCTCTTCCTGCCACCTTTAGTCACTCTCAGTCTCCAACACCCTCCTTCTTGCAAAGCAGCATTTCACTCTGCAGGAGACCCAACTGTTGCTGTAAAGGTTGCCTGCCACTTGCTGAAATACCAGCAGCCTCCACAGCAGATCCCAGCCTACCTCAAATATGTGGGTAGCTTCAGGTGGCCAGAGACTCATCCAATAATTACAGCACATTCAGTTAATATTTATTGGTAAGAGCTCACACAGTGCAGGGAGAGTGCAAACCGTGAATCCTTCAGGCCAGATCTTTCAGGTCCCTTGTGACGCTTTTCTTTGAAGGCTCCTTTTCGTACACTGCCACCTCTCTTTTCCCAGTGCTTTCCTGTTACTTGGTTTCTCCGTGTAACAAGGGAGGAGAGAAACCTTAATATCCTAATTCTCATGTACTTCCAGAAGCATTAGCACGTTAAAAGAGTAAGAGGACAATCCTTAGCCCCGCAGGATGAACACCTGGTGGTCCAGTTGGCCAGTTGGGCCTTGGATATACAATAATCACACCATGCTGCACAAGGTCCAATCTTACACAAGCCCTCATCCTCATCAACAGCCTCCTCTGTCATTCTTTCTCATCTTTTGGTACTGGACCTCCTTCTTCCAACATTTGGGGAATTCTCCATTCTCTGGGTCTTGGTGGGAGGCAAAGTCGTCTTCTACAGTAGAATAAGACAACGTCAGTGACGTGATTTGGATGTTTGTCCCCTCCAAATCTCATGTTGAATGTGATCTCCAGTATTAGAGGTGGGGCCTAGTGGGAGGTGTTTAGGTCATGGAGGTTGATCCCTCATGAATGCCTTGGTGCCATCCCCATGGTAATGAGTGAGTTCTTGCCCTGAGTTTACCTGAGAGCTGGCGGTTTAAAAGAGCCTGGCACCTCCCCACAACCTTGCTTCCTCTCTTGCCATGTGATGTGAAGGCTCCCCCTTCACCTTCCACCATGATTGTAAACTCCCTGAAGCCCTCACCAAAAGCAGATGCTTGCACCACACTTCCTGTACAGCCTGCAGAACTGTGCACCAAATAAACCTCTTTTACTTCCTAACCTCAGGAATTCCTTTATTGCAATGCAACCAGACTAACACAGACAGATGTGTGCTTTCCCAGACTCTCTTGCAGTAAGGGGAGGGACACACCATTGAGATTTTATCAATCAGACAGAATAGCACCATAAGGGGATAAGGAGTGAATTCCTCAAAGAAGTGGGGATTTGGAAAAATCCTTTCTAGAGACAGCAGCTGGTTGAACAAGATTATGTTCTGGGGCAGTGGTGGATGGAGGGAGCAGTAGTTTTCAGAGCCCCAGGTAGATGATGTCTAACATGTACCCTATAATCTCTGGAGCTGGGTAGGGGCAGCAGTGTTACCCTCACAGGGCAAGTCTCCACTGTATTTTGGGTATTGTTGCTAGCTGGGTGGTCTCCAGGTCTCATCTTCCAGCTCTCAGAGAAATTCTGTAGGCCACCCATTTTTAATGCATTCCTTTTCTGCTTAAATCAACTAAGTCAGATTCTGTGGCTTGAGTGTGTATCCTGAGTGATACAACTCAGGTATAAATGACATTAATATTAACAGTAATGGTAATAATAATAATGATGATAGCTAGCATTATGGAATGTTTCTACCTTCTACACATTGTCCCAAAAGTTTTTCAATTAGTAACTCATGTATTCCTAAAACACATCCTATGAAGTAACCATCAGAAACCCAATTTTACAGTTGAGGGAGTAAAAGCTTGGAGAGGTGAGTACCTTTCTGAAGGTCTCAAGTTTCACCTTTTCCTTCTGCTGCCTCCTAAGAAGCAGACTTAAATATGGAATTCAAAATTAAAGTCAGCATACCCGGGACTCATAACTCTGGCTCCTTTGTGTTTGGATCTAGGGTGAACATTTTTACGGGGAAACATTTACACTTCCCAGCAGGACCAAACTGTGGCTGTGGCCTTGTTTCTTGGTCAGCCTTGTTGCAAACAGCTGAAGCAAGACCTGAGGGTGGGACAAGGCCCCCAAGGGCTCCTGTGGCTCCAGAGCCACCTGAGGGCTTTGGAGCCTTAGGACAAGCTAACTGCTGGGAAGACAGAAGGTACACTCTGGAAATGTCACTGCTGACCTCTTAATCACCATCCTGTGATTGAATTAATTAGGCTGAGAGCTCTCCTATTGAGCTGTTCTCACATCTGGAGTAGTTTTATAATGCAGGAAACTGATCACAGAAGGCCAACTGTCAAGAAGGAGAGTCAGATATAAACATAATACATCACCGAGAGACTCTGCTTATGGCTGGGTCATGATTCGTAACCTGGGAGTGATTGATTGTCTTCTCCTTGTTCTAATTTTGGACCAGACATTTTGGGATGATGGTTGGGTTTGACATTTTAGTCATCTTTTCTTATTCCACAAGAAAGTCTAAGTAATCGTGACTAGGGTAAGAAGGGGAGGAAAGAGGGGATCTGTTGATGTCAGGATTTTTGCATTTATTTTTCTTGAAGCAACAACAATAAAGTACATATGTAGGGGAATAAAGTGTCTGCATCAGGGCTGAGTGAGGACCTACAGCTTTCTCTGTTGGTGTGTTTTGGTGCTGTGATGTCTGTGCCTCTAAATCCTGGAATAAAAGCTGTATTCTAAAATATTGTGAAGTTGAAGGCATTTTGTTAAGAAACACTTGCTTCTAAAACTCAGAGTGAGGAAAGTGTTTACCTAAATTTTAGCTATGCTGGAGTGGGCTATATGAGAGCTTTCTTCAAGGAAATTTGTGATGGGTTGCCTGAGCCTGGTTCATGCCCAGCAACATTCTAGGTGGAAGCACAAGAGAGACTTCACTTCTTATATGCAGATAGAACAATGGAGAAAAGAAAATGATGAACCACAGCACTCTCTTTAGAGAATTCCCATTGCCTTTCATGCAAAATCCTGCGTAATCTGGCTCTTCTGTGCTTCTCTCTTGGATTTCATCTAGTACTTTCTCCAGCCATGCTAGTGAAGACAGACCTTCTGTCTATCTATCTACATAGTTTGCCTGTCTGTCTACTTACCTACCAACCTAGTTTGTCTCTGCAGGCTTTAATAAAGCCAATACCTGCCAGAAGAGTTGGGGGACAGAATCTACATCTTGGAGAGGGGTGATGAGCTCAATTCCCAGTCTCTTTGAAAATCTGCAGTGTGGTGAGAGATGTTAAGGGAAGTTTCCTTAACAAGCTGAGCCCCTCTGTTCTCTGTACGAGAGTGAAGATGGCCCATCAAGGGCAGGACCCTCAGGGGAGTTTCATTCAGGAGAAGATGGGCCTGGTGGTGACTCCTGTCCTTGGTCTGGCACTGGCCAAAGTGAGTTGCTGGGGGATCACAGGAAGGAAGATGCATTGAGTTTTCCCCAATAGTTTATAAAGAGTGCTATTCAACAGCCAAGGAGTTGAGGGCCTTTTCAGACTTAAAAGAGATCAGAGAGACCATATATTAGCATTAGAGATTGTTCAGGAGGCTGTGATTATAACCCAGGGCTGCTATGTAATGGGCATTCAGTAAATATTAGTAAAATGAGTGACTTCCCCAAGTCTCACAGCAAGAAAAGCAGCACTAGAGCTTCCCTCTCCATCTCCCTGCCTCCTTTCTTCCAATATCTTTGCCTTGTCTCTACCCTCATTTCTTTCTCTCCTTTCCCCCTTCTCCCTACCTCTCTCTCTCTAGCTTGCTAAAACTTCTTTTTATAGAACAGGAAAGAAATTGTCAAAATGGATTTCTTTTTTTTTCTGATCTCATACTTACTTTAAGAGGAGAGAGAGGGTGGAAGAAATTTGTCTTGAGAGGCTGAGAGAGACAGGGAACATTTTATAACTCAGTTTTTGGAAATTCTAGTCCTTGAAAACTCTAGAACTGGTTGTAGGATGTGGGTGAATATAACCTTTCCCAAGAATATTCTTTTTAAATTCAAAGACTTGAGCTAAGCCGAAATAGAATCTAGTTCAATTTATCGAGTACAGGACTTGATAGTCAATCAAGTGCTACTCATTTGATGAGACTTGGGACAACTAAGTACTTAGGATATAATAAAAATATGCCCCAATTTTATACAACTCTCACACACACACAAAATCCCTCTGTCTCTCATACACACACACACACAGACACACACACACACACACACACACACACACACACATGCACACACACCCTAGAGGGATAAACAGTTGACCCTTCAACAGCACAGGTTTGAACTACCTGGGTTCACTTGTATGTGGATTTTCTTCTGCTTCTGTCCCCCTGAGACAGCAAGAACCAACTCTCTTCTTCTTCCTCCTCCCCAGCCTACTCCACGTGAGGAGGACAAGGATGAAGACCTTTATGGTGATCCATTTCCATTTAATGAATTGTAAGTATATTTTCTCTTCCTTGTGTTTTTCCTAGTAATTTTCTTTTCTCTAGTTTATTGTAAGAATACAGTATGTAGGCTGGGCGCGGTGGCTCACACCTGTAATCCCAGCACTTTGGGAGGCTGAGGTGGGTGGATCATAAGGTCAGGAGTTCAAGACCAGCCTGGCCAAGATGGTGAAAATCTGTCTCTACTGAAAAAACACAAAAAATTAGCCTGGAGCAGTAGCAGGTGCCTGTAGTCCCAGCTACTCGGGAGGCTGAGGCAGGAGAATCACTTGAACTCGGAGGGCAGAGGTTGCAGTGAGCCGAGATCACACCACTGCACTCCAGCCTGGGTGAAAGAGTGAGACCCCGTCCCCCCCCAAAAAAAAATACAGTAATACATATAACATAAAATATCTGTTCATTAACTGTTTATGCTATCAGTAAGGCTTCTGATCAACATTAGGCTATTAGTAGCTGAATTTTCGGGGAGTCAAAAGTTAAACAGAGATTTTTGACTGTGCAGGGGGTCACCACCCCAAACCCCTGTGTTGTTCAAGGGTCAATGTATATCAAAATGTCATGGAGAGATGGATTATCTCTTGATGGGCTTATATGTGTTCTTTTCTACATTTTCCAAAATTTCCAGAATAAATGTCCACAACTTCCTCAATTACTAAAAAAAGAAAAAGGGTCATTGTAAAAAAAAATTATTTTAAAAAATAGCAATACTTTTTAAGTTTCCTTTCTTAAGGCTGTGTCTCTATGCACAGCCAGTTTGTTGCCTGCCTTGCCAAGTTCACTGACAACCACACTCTAAAACCCATACAGGATCAAGATTCAGCTTGAGTCTGTACACTGGAGAATCCTAGGAAACCTTGCTTTACTTTCTAGGGGCATGATCTGGGGACTTGTGTTCATTTTGCTTCACCCACAGGGATCACATGCTGTGCCTATCCACTCCTGACCTCAACCACGCACTGCTTCAATTTAAACACACCAGGTTACAAATAGAGGGTTCATCAATAAGGTGCTTACGTCCAAATGCAATGTCTCCCTAGGCCCAAGTCCAACGCAAACCAGCCAAAAGATTCCCTGGCTTCCTATTCTCCTTTCTACACTCTTTGTTCTGGTTTCCTCTCCACTTTCAGGTTTCACGTCGTTTTGTACCTGAGGCATGTCAGGAACTCTGGGGGCTGCCTTCACAAATATATTTCTCCTTGGATAGCCACCACCAATAAAGTGAAGATTTGTATTCCCATCTTACCGAAGAGGAACCTGAGGTTCAGAGTAGTCAAATGACCAAGCAGAAATCACAGACCCGGTGGGGAATATAAGGTCAGTCTCCTGCAAACCCAGCGCCCTTCCTATTTCACCAACTCCACCCTTTTCCTTGTTACTCTCCAGCTTCTCCCTCCTATCACACCTTCCTTTCTTTACCCTTCATCTTCATCCTTCTAAGAAATATGTCTAAAATCAGAAAAAATGAGCACTAATGAAAATAACTGTGACAGGAGCTTCCACACACAATATCTCAATATATAATTTCAGCTACTCAGTGTGGTAGGTGATATGTATTCATTCCAATATTTATTGAACACCGGTGGTGTGGCAGATATCATACTAGACACGCTAAGTGAAATAAGGAAAACAAACCCAATTCCTGTCCTCAAGGAGCTATAGTCCAGGAAATATTCTTATTATTTGTTTTCAAAAGAGAAGTAAACTAAGCCTTGGAGGAATTAGTTTTTTTAAATGCCATAGTTCAAACTCAAAATCTTTTATTACACTGGATTTTAAGCTTTCTCATGGCACAGAATTCTGGAGGAGATCGGAAAAAAAAAACAAAACCTGCTTCCTAAAACTCAGTCTCCGCCTTTAGCTCCCTAAACAAGAAAGAAGGAGAGACAGAGACAGTGACAGAGGCAGAAAGGCAGATCCTTGGCCCCTCATCCTGCCATATCTCAAGGCAATGAATCACTGATGAATTCTTTCCTTTTGTATCCGGGAGAAAAAATGCTTTAAGGAGCCCCACGTTTTCAGGCCAGGGTTTTCCAGGTGGTTGTGTAACCCAGAGAATCAAAGGGATAAGGCTGTTGTTCCTTTCAGCTCTCTTTTGTTTTCAGATCTTATAATTCTAGCTAAACAAAGAAGTGCTCCTTCTCATCCTTGGTCTCCAGGCAGAGAAAATGTCAAGTTCTTCAGCTGAAACGAAAACTCCCACTGTCCAGGCTAAGAGAGTAGGGTCACGGATGGGATCCCAAACTTTGAGGTGGAAGATGGAGAAAGGGTGGGGGAGGAGAGAGGGAGGGAGGAGGAAGGAGGAGGAGGGAGGAGGGAGGAGGAGGGAGGAGGAAGGAGGAGGAGGGAGAAGGGAGGGAGGAGGAGGAAGGAGAGGGAGGAGGAAGGAGGAGAGGGAGGAGGAAGGAGGAGAGGGAGGAGGAAGGAGGAAGGAGGAGAGGGAGGAGGAAGAAGGGGGAGGAGGAGGGAGGAGGAGGGAAGGGGAGGAGGGAGGAGGAGAGGGAGGAGGGAGGAGGAGAGGGAGGAGGGAGGAGGAGAGGGAGGAGGGAGGAGGAGAGGGAGGAGGGAGGAGGAGGGAAGGGGAGGAGGGGGGAAGAGGAGGAGGGGGAAGAGGAGGAGGGGGGAAGAGGAGGAGGGGGGAAGAGGAGGAGGGGGGAAGAGGGGGGGGAAGAGGAGGAGGGGGGAAGAGGAGGAGGGGGAAGAGGAGGAGGGGGGAAGAGGAGGAGGGGGAAGAGGAGGAGGGGGGAAGAGGAGGAGGGGGGAAGAGGAGGAGGGGGAAGAGGAGGAGGGGGGAAGAGGAGGGGGAAGAGGAGGGGGGAAGAGGAGGAGGGGGGAAGAGGAGGAGGGGGGAAGAGGAGGAGGGGGGAAAGGAGGAGGGGGAAGAGGAGGAGGGGGAAGAGGAGGCGGGAAGAGGAGGAGGAGGGAGGTAGAGGAGGAGGAGGGAGGAAGAGGGAAGGGGAAGGGGAGGAGGAGGGAGGAAGAGGGAAGGGGAAGAGGAGGAGGGAAGAGGAGGAGGAGGGAGGAGGAAAGGTGGAGGAGGAGAAAGAGCAAAGGGAAGAGTGAAGAAGAGGAGGAGGAGTGGAATGGCAAAGGGAAGAGAGAGAAGAGGGAGAAGGAAGAGGAGGAGATCATGCATGACACTTGTCAAAATTGGTAAGAAAGACTTTATTTAAGGGAGGCTACTGCAACGGGGGTTTGCATAGGGGAGAGAGATGGGCTCAACTCCCAATATAAGGACAAGTGGACATGTATAGCTAAGGAGCAGGTGGGAGTCTGGTGGAAGGAAAATTACTCGGAGGAAACATCAAGGCTAGGAGGACACTAGCCAGACCCACTCAACAGGCTTCTTGCTAAAACTGGACTAACTGGGCCAAAGACAGGGCCCAAAGTCAGGGCCTAGTCAGAAAGAGGCCTCAGAGGAGCCTGACTCAAGTTTGGCTAAGGACAGCATGTTTGTCAGTGATAATAAAAATAATAGCATTTAGCAAGTATTGAGCCTTTATGTGCCAAGCACCGTGCTAGGTACTTTTGCATATATCTCCTTTAACCCATAGTAAGATAATTTGGGGAGGTGGGTACTATGATCTCCTCCATGGCCAAGGCAAGGAGTCTGGGGCTGGGAGACATGAGTTGACTTGCCCACATCCTATGAGCAGGGGATTTGATTCCAGGGAGTCTGGCTCCAGAGCCTGCCTGCACCAGCTGTGTTGTAGGGCCTCCTAGGTGAGAGCTATAAAGCACATGGTAGATGCCTAGTAAATATTGGTCTCCTCCTTAACACCTCTGAGGAAGCTGTTTTTTAGCAAATCTGACCCCTTCCCCAAACCATCAGCCACTCTACTGTACAGCCAACTCTGTGGCCAGGGCTGACCTGACTGTCTAACTTCCATCCTGCATGCTGCAGTTGCATCCCCAGCTGGCTGCCTCTCTGCACTGTAGTGTTTTTCCTGCTATGCCTGGATACCCAGGCAATTTAAAAGCACGTTGACCCTAAGAACCACTGCTCTGGAGAGCATTTGTGCTCGGCTTCTCTGAACAACCATTGATCATATTTCATGGTTTTAAAGAAAAAAGAAAAAAAAAGTGAAAACCCAGGTACCCTGTGGGAGCCAACAGGATAACCCCTGAGCTGTCACATGAGATAGGAACAAATGCACAGAGAGGACTGTGGCTGCCCCCGCCCCCCTTCCCCAGGGCTCCCCACTCCAGGACTTGTTTATGGCCTGGGGGAACACGGAAGGACAGGAGCCAACTCTGCACAGTCACAAAGGGCCGGGGTCAGGCCTGGTCAACCAGGTGCCTGCCACTTACAAGAAAACAATTTTCTCAGGTTGAACTCTGCCTCCTGCTCTGGGGCCCCCTGGAGGGGTGCAGTGCTTTTCTCTTTCATTATACAAGGGTAGGGGGTACACAGTGGGGTGGGAAGGAGCCTGGGAGGGGGAGAGGAAGGAGGTTTCATGCAGTGCAGCCAGCGGGGCAGCTGGGCCTCTGCCTCCCAGGCTGGGCCAAATGGAACCAGAGAGACCCACAGGTTCATAATTCATCTTAATGAAGGGTCTCCGTAAACTTGCCGTGCCCTGGGGTTTCAGCAGGAAGCTCCTGGCCATTTTGCTGACCAGGGTCCCCAAATGTGCAGGTGCTAACGGGGCCCTTTCCTCCTGGGGTTTTTATGGCGTGTTTTGGAGCAACTGGATGTTTTAGAGTCTTCTTCCCTCAGGGCTCCCGAGGAGAAGGGGATGCTAGACTGCAGGGCTTGCTCTGAGAAGGTCCCAGAAGCCTCCAGAAGCTCTTCCATTGAGCGGCACATGGCCCTCTTAAGCAGACAGCTAGAGGAAGGCATGAGTCCCGGCAGCAATTCACAATGGCAGTAGGAGGTTGGACAGAGCAAATTATATTCAAAACAGGGAATAACCCCCAAATTTATTTTAAAAATTTATCCCAGGCCAGACCCTGTGCTTTGCTCTTTTACATACACTGTCTCACCTACTCTTCATAGCAACACTGAGACGGTATTAGCAGCCCAGTTCTTCATTTGAGAAGACCAAAGCACAGAGGGGCTAAGTGATTTGCCCGGGCCCACACAGCTGGGTTGTTGCTGAGCCAGCATTTGAAACCAGGTCAGCCTGACTCTAGACCCCTCCACACCATAACATTTAGTGACATTGTGCCTAGTCGTTATCCCATTTAACACAAACAGTTCTGAGATCCTTATTATTAGCACATTCTGCAGATAAGGAAAACAACTCAGAGAGGTGTAGGGGCATGCAGCAAGTGTCCTTAGCAGGGACTCCACAGTGCGTAGCCATGCCAGCAATACCATCCTCGAGTGGAAGCCGTGTTTGAAGCCACGCCAAACAAACCCCTACTTTCTATGCCGAGTCTAAAGCCTTCAACTTTTTCTATTTTCCCACCAATGAAACTCACAGACATTGAAGACACACGGCTCATATATTATGCTTTGATTGTGTTTTTTAACCTACAGAGCTTCCTGTTTAAGTTGCTGGCCAAAGGCCCAGTTACGATCATGTTGGAGTAATTTTTAAAAATATGCCTTACTTGCTTTCAGAACAGTAATGAGATAGCTTCTTTAAAAAATAACACACAAAGCCACCTCCACCAACGAAACTGTAAACTCCTCAAGGGTTGGATGTTTGTCTGTTTACTCTCTGATTCCTACTCTTCCCACCCCAATGCCTGGATTTTGAAAAGCACCTGTCTGTATGTGTGTGTGTGTGTCTCTCTCTTTCTCTACCTACCTACCTGAATCCTGTGGTAGAATTGTAGGAATGACTGCACCAGAGCCAAAAGATTAAGAGTTATCACAATTTGCCATTGAATTGGTTCAGCGCATCCTGGCAACCATGAAGAGTAGAAAAATAGTAGATGAAGATGTGATGTTGTTTAATACTTCTCTTTTGTAAGAGCCATTGTTTATCTTTCGACCATGATTGGTACCTTACATCAGCAACTGTATGCAACTTCATACTCCTTTTGGCTCCTTCTCTGCCTCAATAACACCACTCACACATTGACAAATGTGTTCCCAGCAGTTCCATACAGGGCAAATCCAAAATTTGAACTAATGCATCTTTCTTAAAGCTCCAAAGCAAATAAAGTGATCACAGAATCTGAAACACTGATCTTTATTAAATCTCTACCATATGTAACATATGTTATTCAAAATAAGAATTTGGTCTTAGTTGCTGGTGAGAAGAAACATCATTACTCAACACAATTTGGGAACTAACTGGTCACTCAGAAGTGGAATAGATCACACAAAGGTCCCAAACCAAACTAATTTCATTGTTGACTCTATTTCTATTTGCACTGACAGGTATTTGCATTTACCTGTCAAATACGTTTGGAAATCCGGATACATGTGCGAATATACACACATGGGCAGAAGGATATCTACTTATTCCCTCAACAGAGTCATACAAAAAGACTCTCTAGGTTAACTGGGACCTTAAAGCTTTACTGGTCTAACATCTCCCCTCCCCCTTCAAAACACACACACCTGAAAGTGAAATGGGGCGTTAGGGGGTGGGGGCGGAAGAGATCAACACCAATCCAGGCTTAGAACTTCTTGCAACAGGTGAATGGTGTTGAAGGCTATCAGCACGCCTTAAACTTACAATCCCAAACTGATGAGACTGAGGTTGCAAACTGGCAAACAGGAAATTGTCCCTGTGATCTCCTGCTCTTCAAAGGGGAGCCTCTCCAGCATGTGTGTTTGTCAGTTCAGAGTTTAATTAGCCATCTATATGCACTCAATCTGGGCTCAGCGGGGAAGACCAAACACTGTCAGGGCTGCAGTCAGCCATCACAGGCCTCTGGGCAGCACACAGCACGGCTCACAGCTGTCCACCAAGGAGCTGGCCTGCCAGCACCCTCTAGGATTGCTCTTTCCTCTTCCCAATTCTCAGCACCCCAGGGGGTGACCTGGAATTCTTCCTGTTTGTCTGGCAATTAAAGAGGCAGAGCTCACTAGGGGCTACTTAGAATACCCACCTGGAGCAAACTGTCCCTCGTGGTTAGCACTGCTTGCCTTTCTTAGTAAACCTGCTCTCTCACAAGCCCTGTACCTCACTTTCTCTGCCTGTTAATCCCTTCGCTTGGAGGGCAGTTTCCACTTTACCAGTGACCAGGATCATGCTTAGCATTTGTTATTTTCCAAAAGTGTGCTTGTTTGAGTGTAAGAATCAAAAGAATTCTGGAATCCTCAACTCTTATTTCAGTTTGGCCGAGAGCGGGATAAGAGACTCCCAGACAATACAGTACCAGAGTCTGCAGCCTAGGCTCCCTCACACTCTGTTGGTTGACTCCAACAGTATTTAAGAGAAAAAAAACACTGAAGCCATGGCTTACATTCCAAAATAGGGATATTTCTTTTTCTTTCTTTCTTTCTTTTTTTTTTTTGAGACAGTTTCGCTCTTGTTGCCCAGGCTGGGATGCAATGGCGCGATCGTGATCTCAGCTCACTGCAACCTCTGCCTCCCAGGTACAAGTGATTCTCCTGTCTCAACCTCCCAAGTAGCTTGGATTACAGGCATGTGCCACTACGCCCAGATTTTTTTTTTTTTTCTGGTATTTAGTAGAGACGGGGTTTCACCATGTTAGGCTGATCGCAAACTCCTGACCTCAGGTGATCCATCCGCCTCAGCCTCCCAAAGTGCTGGGATTACAGGCATGTGCCACCGTGCCCAGCCTCAAAATTGGGATATTTTACACACATGAAATCAAATGTTCAGTTTCTTTTGAAAAACAAAAACAAAAACCAGAAGCTGCAGCAACACTGGGTCCATACCCCTGGGTGACAAACTTGGTCCTGAGCAGAGCAGGGTTCCCCTCTTTCAGGGGCCAGGGCCACTGCATGCTGCATGTTGGATAGGTTGTGCCTGCTGAGGGGGCCCAGAGGGGCTCAGATCAAAGCTGGGCCAAGTTAGCTTCCACTGAGAGGAAGGGGCCCCTTTTCCTAATCCACACAAAGGCTCCCATGGGCCAGGGGAGCCCAGTTCCCTCCACTCGCCACCTGACTAACCTCACCCATTCATGATACCCGCGTCTCCCAGCAGGAGTGTCTAATCCCTGCTATCAACAACAACAACCTACAGCTATAAACGTTTTACAAGTTTAACAGCACCAGCACGTGGAGGAGATTTCTACCCACGCCTTGGAGAAAATTCCTACTGGGTTACCAAGCACATCCAATTCTCTGTAGACCCCAGGTTTCTTTCTTTCTTAAATTCAGCCCTCCAACTTCTACTGGGGTTTACTTGCTTCCTGGGCTCCTGGAAAAACACAAAATCTGACTCTCGGAGCCAGAGCAGGTCGGCTGGAAACACATGTGGCTTATTACACTGCTGAGTTACAAAGAATGAGAACGGCTGGTCCAATTTCTTTGTGGAGCAGCCTGCTGTCTCTGAGGCTGTAAGCAACCTTAGACTTCTGCTTTTATGACATCTTCTGACCCAATGAGCAGACCTGGGCAATAAAATGCAAATCATTCCAGCAGTCAATTAATCCCACTGAAATCGCTTCAACTAACACAGCAGCAAAGGGGCGTGGGAGGGGTTTTTTCTCTGGTCTTGCTCTACTCAGAGATAACCTGCAAAACTTAAGGGACTTTTAATTGTCCAGATCCACCCCAGTTCCCCAAATCCAGGCCACATGCATGGCTGTTTAAGCCTTAATGAAAATTAATGAAATGGAAATAAGAAGGAGGTTACCACTGTGAATCAGAACTGTTTGGTGTCAATACCCAAACCCAACACAGCCTGCCCCAGCTCAGCAAGACAAATCGTCGTCTTAAAGGGACCAGCCAGAGACATGCAGTGCCTACGCTCTGTCGTCTCCCTCATTTCTGACGTAATGAAAGGTCCATGAGTTCGTGAAAATTCCTTCTGTGATATTCACAGCTGGGTGGATCACGTGCAAACCAAAGGCAGAAATGACATGGGTGTCGCTAGGCAGCCCCATCTTGCCACCTTTCAAAGCTGGTCCAGTGTTGGTGTCTTTGACCTCCATCTGACTCAGCCACAGAGCACCAGCCTGCAGCGCCGAGAGTCAGCAGCACCTTTTACTCCATGAGGGCTCCCCAAATCACTTTTCAGAGGCCCTCATTTCCCTACAGCCAGCTTCCTCAGCAGAAATGCCAACCCTCCCCTAAAGCCAACGGCCTTTCCTCACAGCCCCAACGTGTCCTTCAGAAGCTCTCGCGGCCTATATAATCGATTTTTATTCTCCTGTGAGAACAGTCAAGGCCAAGGGGCACAAATACCTTTTTGTTTTTTAGGAGCATAGAGGGTTACATAGGCTAACCACCCCATTTTACACATGAACAAAATATAAATGACTTGCAAGAGGGCAAGCAGCAAGGATCAGAACCCAGGAACTGGCAGCCGCTATTGTAAGTTCTGAAAGTGTGTTGGTGAATCCACTGTTTGGATCTCAGAATGATTTCTCTTTAAAGCTTTTGACAAGTGTTGGCCAGACTCCCAGCCCACGGGTATCTAACTAGTTAATGCATGTGTTCTGGAATATAACACCAATGAGATTCCTTTATCTATTTCTAATTGGTGGTTGAACAGTTCAGCCTGAAAATTCATTTGTAAAAAGAACACATGAACTATATACGGCCTGATTAAAAATAAACGAAATGCACATTAGAACCATTCAGAGATGGTATTTTTTTCCTTGACTTCACATACAGCAAAGATGAAATTTAAAAAATCAAACTGATGTCAATATTAGCATGGATTCAGTCAAGCCAGACCTCTTAACTCCTGCTGGTGAGAATGAAAATTTGTGCAAACTTTCTGAAAGCAGTCTGGTAACATGGGTCAAGAGTCTTAAGAATGCCCTTGTCCTTTGGCCCTTAATTCATCTCTGGGAAATCTATCCTAAGCAGAAATGTGGACAAAGGTTTAGGCCCAAATATTCATTTCAGCACTACTGGTATAACTAACTATGCCCTTGACTGTCTTCTAACAAGGGGACACCCAAAGGAGAAGTCTTTGTTGGGCAGGATGATGGTGTGAGAATGCAAGTTTGGAGAAGCTAGGAAGTGAGAAACTGCTGAGCATAAAAGGAAAGGGCTGAAGCTTAGTGCTATGCAAAGTGCAGTCCAAAAACTACAGTCTATCTTGCAACTACTTACTAGCTAGCAGTAAGAGTCAGCAATACAGCAACTGAGTAAATATTTAGCAGCTTGACATCTTGCACCCTCCCGGCACGCTATTCTGTTTCACAACAAAGCAAAGCAAAACAAAACAACAAAACGACTTAGCTTCTTCCCCCAGATAGTCTGCAAAGCACTAACTGCTAGGGAGGCATCTTGCGGGGGTTGGTTGTGGCGGGGAAGGAGAAGACAGAGTCCAGAAGGTGGTGAGAGGGGTAGAGGACCGAAGAGTCTAGTGGAGATTTTCAACTATATTTTGCTGTGAGGTTGGTAATGCTGCCATCTCCCAGCTAGGCCTAGGGCATTTGTAGGCAAATCTCTATTGCCTGCTGTTGATTTCTGGAGCTGGGCTCACTTTGTAGGGATGTGAGGCAGTGCTTTCTCCTGTTGCTTCCAGAGAAAAGTGAGGTAAGGACTAAGAATGCACCCCTGGCCTCTGCACATTTGGGGAGCTTTTATTTCAGTGTACAATTAGGAACAACCTATGTGCTTAACATGAGGGGAATAGTTAGCTAAGGCATGGTGCAGCCACCCAGTGGAATATTATATGATCATCTAAAATATTTTCAAAAAGCTTTTAATAATACGGCACAATGATCTCAGTATGTTTTTTGTTAAATGAAAACCCAGAAAACCAGCAAAGGCTTTTGTAGTATAGTTACAACCAATAAAGAAAAAACATTGCATATCAAAAATTTAAAAGGAAATGGGCCAAAATGCCAGTAGTGACTGATGACATCCTAAGTGATTTTTTCCTTTCTTTATACTTTCTGTATTTTTTATAATTTTCACAGGGAGGAATGTATACCTTTGATAATCAAAAATAAGTGTTAGTGAAAGGAAAACAAATTGCTCTGTAGACCAACATACTGAGTTCTAACTTGGCATCCCCCTACTTTCCTCCATTCTCTTTATCCTCCTATCACCCTGTTTTCTCCAGACCACCTATAGGCCAGGACTTTCCTTACTTCGAGAAATAGGCAGGAGGGCAGAGGTGCCCCTAGCTGCCAACATCTTACAACTCTCTGCATGGTAGCCATTCCCTACCGCTGTTTTCTTGGCCAATTACTCTCCAGATTCTTTAAAGTAGGAAACAAAGGACAGTTGCTTTAGAGAAGGTGGGGACGGAGCAACTCTATCTCCTGCAGCGTGTCGGCTGGCCGTATGGCTTGTGTTCATAAATAAGCCTGACCTCCCTCCTAAGTTGGTCTCAACTTAGCCAGGTGGTTCACGGTGTTTCCGAAGACATAACACGTATTACAAAGGGTCCATCATCAGGGAGTTTGCAAAATGCTGAGCTCTCCACTGCCTCCTACTCCCCTGTCAAAGTTTTTTTTCTTGGATTTTTTTTTTTTTTTTCCACAACAACAGCGATAATACCAATGACAACAAAAACAATTGGCGTAAGAATAGCAAACCCAAAGAGAATCACAGCATAAAACCCTTTCCGTAGCAACAGCATTTCTGAGCCAGGGATTTACAACTAGCCCAGGAGTGAGCAAGACTGGTCAGAGGAATGCAGTATGGAGAGACTGACAATTACACCAAAACCATGAGATGGGGCAAGGGTCTTTCCAAGAATCAGACTGAGCACTGGCTGCTGCACCTGGCTGTGCATCCAAATCTCCAAGGGGCTTTGAGGAATACCGATTCCAGGCCCTTCTTGACAAGAGCTGACTCTGGCTGGGCATGATGGCTCATGCCTGTAATCCCAGCACTCTGGAAGGCCGAGGCAGGCAGATCACCTGAGGCCAGGAGTTCAAGACCAGCCTGGCCAACATGGCAAAACCCAGCCTCTACTAAAAATATAAAAATGAGCCAGGCATGGTGGCACATGCCTGTAGTCCCAGCTGTTTGGGAGGCTGAGGCAGGAGAATTGCTTGTACCCGGGAGGCAGAGGTTGCAGTGAGCCAAGATTATGCCACCGCACTCCAGCCTGGGAGACACAGCAAGACTCCATCTCAAAAAAAAAAAAAAAAGAAAAAGAAATGCTGACTATGATTCTCCAGTAGTAGGGCCAGGGAATCTGTGTTTCATACCGATGTGCCCAGGATTCTGATGCAGCAGCCCTGTACCACTATCTGCACACAAGTGCTAATAAAGAAATGTAGGACCCCTTCCCAACCAGAGGCAGAACCTCCTTCATCCTTCATGCTTGCCATCCACCACTGTGTGCAAGGACTTCTTTGGGAGGTGGAGGGTGACAGGTCCCTTTGTGCTGGAAACTTCTAGAAACCTCTTCCTGAGAGTGTCTAAAGCCGGAGGTTCTCTTGCATGGCTTCTGTGTCCACCACATGCTACTTCATTTCCTGAAAAGAAAACTGGCTGCTCAAACTCCAAGGCAGGGTTAGCAGGGGTGCTGTCTGTCCCTGTTCTCCTGTGGACAAGCTAAGGCCTGTCTTAGGTAGCCATTAGCCTGGAATATATTCCCTTCTGCTCCAAGCAAACAATACCATTTGACTCCTTTTCCCAAACCCAAATCCTGTGCACTCTCTGCCTACACTCACCCTCGTGGAGAATCCTTCACTCTGGCTGTGGGTTCACCAGTCACACTGACCTTTCAGACCCTGGAGAGCTCCGTACCTGTCAGATCTCAGCAAACTTCTCCTCCTCAGGGAGACCTAAGGACCCTCCATCCTGGACTGGAAGTCCCATCACTGTACTTCTCTACAGCTATCGCATTTCCCCTTCACACACTTTCCAGTGTTTGTAACCACAGATTTACTTGAGTGATAAGTTGCTTAGTGTATTTTCCACTTGGCCTAGGGTTCCAGAGGTAGGGGCTGTGTGTGTGGCTCACCACTGTAATTCCTGGCACGATGATCCTTCCTACCCTAGGCTACATCCTTGAATCTCAGCTTGGACTTGGCATCATTCAGGGTCCTACCAAGAGAATCAAAACCACTTCAGGTATTTCCTACAGAGAGGATTTAATGCAGGGGAGTTGTGTATGCAGGTAACAAGAGAACTGAGAGCCCAACCCAGAATGCTGAGACAACCCATAGGTAAGCAACAGCAGGGAGCCGTTCCTACCTGTACGCTAGAGGGATAAAGGGAACGGATGATGTTACAGAGCCCAGGGGACTGTCTGGCAGGAAATGAAAATACCAAGGTGACACAGCCATTTTCAGAGAGGCTGGCAAACCAAAGAAGAGGGTGAAGGGGAGGAGGGAGGAAAAGAAAGCAGAGAAGGAGGAGAAATAATAGTAATAATGATACTCTGCTTCTCCCTCCCAGTGCCTCCACCACCAGTCTCCCATGAATGACTCTCCTTGTCAGGGCCTGGATGGAAGCCAGCTGACATGTAAGCCTGGGAACTGCAGCCTGCAGAGATCAACAACCCCATGGAGTCACAGAGCAGAGCAGAAAAAGAAAGAAGAATGGGTCTGAGGCAAACAGGGCCAGGATCAGCAGGCCTTGTCCTCCAGGAAGCCTTTCCCACCCCACCTTGGGCTGGAATAGGGGCCTTTGTAGGCTGAATGATGGCCTCCCAAAAACGTTCACTTCTTAATCCCTCAACCCTCTGAATATTATCTTATATGACAAAAGATGGGACTAAGACGTGTTAAGGATCTTGAAAAGAGAGACTGAAGCTGGGTTTTCTGGATGGGCTTTATAGACAGACACACAGAAGAAAAGGCCATGTGAAGACAAGACAGAGGCGGGATGGAGGTGATGCCACCGCAAGCCAAGGAATGCTGGCAGCTGCCAGAAGCTGGAGGAGACGGGGAACAAGTTCTCTGGTAGAGCCTCCAGAGGGAGGACAGCCCTGTCCACATCTTGATTTCAGAAGTCTGGCCTCCAGAACTGTGAAAGAATACATGACTGTTATCGTAAGCTACAAGTTTGTACACTGTATTCCCAAAACAGCATCCCTGGCTTCTGTCCTGTGCCCATTGCCCTTTCATGCTGAAGCAGCGTATTGCACCGTCTTATCTGTCCTACCAGGCTGACCTCCTTGAGGGCAGAATTAGATCTTGGAGAGAGAGTGCCCTAGTTCTCAACATTGTGACAGGTATATAATGGATGACAAATAAATATTAACTTGACTTTAGGTTTTAAGTCACACCTTACCTTTGATCTCCTATTTCTTCATATTGCTCAAATGAAGAAGTTAACACATTCTAATATTTCTAGGCAGACTCTACACGGCCATCTTCCTACCCTATAAGCCAGCCCTTACCTCCCAAGGCCCTGTAAAGGACGCATTCTTGCTTTAGGTGGCAGAAAATGCAGTGTTTCCAATGGCATGGTTGGTCCCATTCTTCCTACCCATTCGACCTGTAATTCCTGACAATAAGGGGGAGCCATGGAGAAAAAGACACCTCTTCCATCCTGCTTTTCTCCCGAGTCATGCAACTCACGGCCATGGGCCAGGTCAAAGTTCCTCTGGAGTCCCCCATGTTAACAAGCTGGAAGCTAAACAGCACACTGTTGTACAGCATTTTTCTGAGTAGTTAATTAACGAAAGGATAAGCTACCTTGACAATCACTGAAGCAAGCAGCCTCACTGTGCAGTCGTCAAGAGGAATGAGATTAGTTTCCAGGGAGACCATAGGGAAATGACAAGGAGGGCAGGCTTGATGGGGCTCGTGGTTTCCTCCGGCTGCTCCTTCCCTGGCTCTCCTTCTCCCCACAGTGCAAGCAGACGTGTGCAAAGCCTTGCAGCGAAGCTGGACCGGCCTGATAATCAGTTATCACCCAGTGCTCTGAACATATTTAGAGTCTACTCACAGATGGCATGGGCTGGGCCAAGGTCCTTCTGGAAATCACACTGCCCAAGGTTGACAGCCTGGGATGGTAACGTGTCCCAGAAATCACTGAGAGGCCCAGAAAAAACGACTCAGGGTGGGCGCGGTGGCTCATGCCTATAATCCCAGCTCTTTGGGAGGCCGAGGCAGGCGGATCACCTGAGGTTGGAAGTTCGAGACCAGCCTGGCCAACATGGTGACACCCCATCTCTACTAAAAAATACACAAATTAGCCAGGTGTGGTGGCGGGCAGCTATAATCCCAGCTACTTGGGAGGCTGAGGCAGGAGAATTGTTTAAACCCGAGAGTTGGAGGTTGCAGTGAGCTGAGATCGTGCCATTGCCTAGGCGACAAGAGTGAAACTCTGTTTCAAAAAAAAGACCCAGAGGTAGTCAGGGTTGGTCAAATCAGATTCATATTGACCCACAGAGTGAAGGAGAGGAGCTGTGGCCATTGCTAGAGACCAGGGATGGTGAGTAAATGGCCACGAGGAGTGGCAGTGTTTCTGGGAAAGGTCCTATGGACCATAGTGGAGATGTGCCATTCTATTCTGTTCTGTTCTATTCCATTCCATTGTATTCCATCCCATTCCATTTTTATTTCTTGCTACCCAAGTCTCAGTGGGAGTTGTAGTCTACCTTCCACTCCAGAAACCAAAATGGTCAGGTCCTCACTTTCCCTGTTGCCTCCGTAGTCAGGGTGCAGGCGTGGGACCTAGGCTCAAGCCAATCAGACACACTAGCCTGAGATTTTGAATCTGGAGCTTTTGATGAAAAAGCAGTGTCTGTCAGCACGCACAATTCTTGCAGAGATGGCAGCGCAGTCCATTTCTGGGGCAGAAGTGCCAGAGTGAGTTGTCCACATTCAGGGCCAGCACCAGTGGTGGCAGTGTCCTTCTCTCCATCCTGTCCCTTTGTGGTCTCGGTGTACCTGCTTCCTTTCTTCTCATCCCTGTCCTGAGCCCAATTCTTCAGATCTCCGGCAATTCTGACACCTTCCTGATTCATTTTTTATACATCAATTTGCCATCTACATCAGCTAGCACGGGCATAGAACTATTATGCTGACCTGATAACAGAGTGTGTAGCGGCTTATTTCTAAGTGGATGGAGGAAGTGCAGAGAGCTTGCTGTGTTTTATCCAGGGCGGAGTTCTGGAAAATGGTTTTCAATGTTTTTTATTTCTGTCACAAAACAATAGGTTGGATATATTTATTAGGCCTCTTTAAGGGCAAGTGACAGAAACTGATTTAAGAACAATGGGAATTTATTTATAACTGCAAATTATGAGGGTTAACAGGACCCAGGTACAGCCGGATCTGGTGAGGTAAGTATTATCAAGAATTCACCTCTCTTGCTTCCTCTTTACTGGTTTCATTCTTAGGTGGGTTCTAGTCATGACCTGGTTTCCGGCTTCTCCAGGATTATACCCTACCAGTTTAGCGATTATTGTAGGTTAAAGAAAACCCTTTTCTCCCAAAAGGTCCAGCAAAATTCTGGAACTGATTATAACTGGGCAAACTGGAGCCAGGATTTGAGTCCAGTAAATCTACACCTTGTATTCTTTTTGTTAATTTAACTTAATATTCAAAAGAACCCAGTGAGGTCCTGGGGCAGGGGCTTGGGGGTGGGGGTGGGAGACAGAAGCTGATTGGCCCAGGTCTGACTTGTGCTGTGGGGTTGAGTTGATCATTCCTGAAAATGTTCTCAGATTTCTCTGCAGATCCTCACAACCCTTCCTGCCCCAACTTATGGGAAGCAGAGTTTTACAGTAGAGTAGCTCATGGGTTTATAGTCTTTGTTTTTATAATAAGTAATATATTATTGTTAGAATTTATTTGCATCCCCCATTAGTTGTGCCAGATGTAAGTCAGGCTATTGATTATAAGCTGATGCTCCATCCATTCCTCACTCTCTAAAATAATATACAATTGATCGTGTGATCAATTGATCACAATTGCAATATAAATGTTCAAGTGTGATCTTAATAAGGATGGCCTTGAACAGGCCTTATGAATTTTTATTTCAAGTAAAAATTATTTTTTAAAAAGTACTAAGAATGGAAGCAATATCTAAATAGAAGTAATACCTTTCTCCTTACGTAATGTTTATTAAGAGTATACTATGTTCCTGGTACTGTTCTAAGCCTTTCCTATCTGTGGACTCACATCATGGTCCTAACAACACTACGAAGTAGGAATGAATGTTAATCCCATTTATAGATGATGGAACTGAAAAATATAAAGAAATTGGTCCAAGATCACACAGCTAATAAATGTTGGAGCCAGGATTTGAGTCCAGTAAATCTGCACCCTGTATTCTTTTTGTTAATTTAACTTAATATTCGTAAGATCCTAATGAGGTCATTACTATTCCTATTTTACAGATGAGGAAACAGAGGCTCATGAAGTTAAACGACTTGTCTAAGGTCACGGTGCTAATAATGACTTTGAGCCAGAATTCCAACCCAAATTGTTTTTCAAAGCTATAGCCCCGGCCAGGTGCATTGGCTCACGCCTGTAATCCCAGCACTTTGGGAGGCCAAGGCAGGTGGATCACCTGAGGTCAGGAGTTTGAGACCAGCCTGGCCAACAGAGTGAAACCCCATCTCTACTAAAAATACAAAAAATTAGCCAGACATGGTGGTGCACACCTGTAGTCCTAGCTACTCGGGAGGCTGAGGCAGGAGAATAGCTTGAGCCCAGGAGACGGAGGTTGCAGTAAGCCCAGATTGCATCACTGCGCTCCAGCAGGGGCAACAGAGCAAGACTCGGTCTCAAAAAAAAAAAAAAAAAAATTACAGCCCTTATCCACTCACTATGCCCCCTCCAAATGTACTACAAATTTCCTGTGGGCAGAGTAGAGTGCTGACACACCAAGGTGTGAAGAATCATTGCTTTAGGACAGAAGTCGGCAAACTGTGGCCCTAACCTGCCACTGCTTTGTAAATAAAGCTTTATTAGAACACAACCATTTCCATTCATTTATTTACTGTCTACAGTTGCATTGACATCACAACAGTAGAGCTGAGTGGCTGTGACAGAGACCACATGTCCTGCAAAACCTACAATATTTAGTATCTGGCACTTCATAGAGAGAGCTTGCTGGCCCACCCCTGCCTGAGGAGGACCCAGGATGGCTCATGACTCACTGGCACCACCTTAAACCACAGGGACCAGGAGGAGGACATCAAATGACTGCTTCCCTAACAGCTAGTCAAATACATGAAATTTGAAAATAATCTCTGTAGTTTTGAAACTTTATCTCCCTGCCCTACTTCCCATTTCTGCCAAGTATTCCTACCAAGGCAAACCCTTGTTTCAATCAAAATCCCCTGATCTAGCCATTTAGTTTCTTCTTATTCATTGTATAACTACTGCTCATCCCGGGAAGCACATGTAAATTCTCTTCCATCTGAACTGATTGCCTAATGTTAAAAATATGAATGCAGAGTCATCTTGCACCAAAAACCACATCTGACTGGCACTTGTACGTGTTATGGCAGCTATTTTAGAAGCAGGCATTTCCCCCCCAATGAAAAAATCCAAATCCAATTGCCTAGTCAGTTTTAGGAAGCCCTGAGAAGCATAACAAGTTCTCTGGTCCCCTCCTGTTAGGACATACTCTGAAGAAATTAAAACTAAGGTATGAGGGTATTGAGAAGAGTATAAGCCTCCTCCCCTGAGTCTGGCAGGCCAGACGGAGGCTGGGGCTCTGTCCAGCCTTCGTGTAAGCATCCATGTACTTCCCACCTGCCATCTCTCTCTGGAGTGGCTCACTGTGGCATCAGGTGTAACACTTTAAGTCCCCAGGGGGCCCTCTACTGTGAAAAATGACTTCCCTCCCATGCATTACCTTCTCCTGCCTTCAGGGGGCCATACCAATCTGTGTCCTCACTGTCAAGTGGCCTCACTGCCTTTCCAGCCCACCATTGATTGGCACTTGTGGTTCCTTGACATCACGTTCCTACCCCATCACGGAAGCCTAGCAGAATTACACCCATTCTTCAACCATCTTCTCAAGTATCTTACATTTTACAAACAATACTTTTTAAAACAATTTTAATTACATAAGTACATGAATGCATTCTCCTGATCATAATGCATTCTGTAAAAGTACTGCAGATAGGGCTGAAGTCTCTATTGACAAAAACCTCTAAGCTCCATTCCTCCCTCAAGGCAAGACAAGTATTATCTGTCCATTGCATATTTTTCCAGCATCCCTTCTATGCATTTGCATAACTACATATGCACTGTGAGAAAATATACAATATGTTTTGCACATTTTACACAAACGGTAACATCTTTGCCTTTTTCACTCAACAATCCTTACTGGAAATTTTTCCACATTACTCAATGTACATAGAATGCATTCTTCTCCACTGCCACAGTGTAAGGATAGCATTCTCTTGTGATTGACATTTAGATTGTTTCCAGCTATTTGAGAGTAAAATAATGATGCTATAAATATCCTTGTCTATGACTCCTTGTGTACCTGTGTGTGTCTCCAAGGTAGATTATATATGATTTATTGTTTTCCAATTGTTTGGAGCAGGGGTTAGCAAATGTTTTTCTGTAAAGGGCCAGATAGTAAGTATTTTAGGCTCTGCAAGTCTTAAGGTCTCTTTCACAACTACTGGATTCTGCCCTTGTACCTGAAAAGCAGCCATAGATATGTAAATGAGTGGGTGTGGCTGTAACTTAATAAAATTTTATTTACAAAATAGCCATTGGACAGAATTTGGCCCAAAGTCATAGTTTGCTGTCCTTTGGCTTAGAGTATACCTTCCAACAAGTACATCTATGTTTTATGGATTAGGGATGGATCTAGGGTATGACACCACAGCACCAATGGCTACTGATATATACTGAGCCAGTGAGATGTAGCCCATCGCTATGGGCATGATCTCATTTAGTCCATTCAACATTCCTATGTAGTAGTAGAATCCATATTCCCACTGAGTCAATTGAAACTCAGTGATATTAAATATTTAAGGTCACACAGCTGGTAATGAGTGGAGCTGAGATTCCTTCCCAGGTAGCGTGACTCCATGCCTGCATTTTTAACCACTATATTACAATGTCGTCCTACTGTTAAAGGGAGAAGAGGTAGAGAGCAGACAGGTCAAAAGACAGCTAGTCCATCATTTAAGTTCCCGGTGGTTGTAACAACAATGGTTTTTAGATGGTTCTCGTGGACCATTTCCCCAGGAATATGCATAGATAGTTTGTCTGCAATTTCAGGTAACAGAGCTCCTGAGTGCCACCCATGAACCTCGGGTTAAGATTCCTTGTTAGGACCCACGAGGCTGGGAACCTATTCAGTGTTGAAACATTACCATTTGCTGTCTCTACCTGAAACGTGCACCGTTCCCTGCCTATAGGGCCAAGAAGCTGTAACTTAGAACTCCTCTCCCTGCCTAGAAATCCTCACTTTTCTTCCCCACTTAGTCCATTAAGTGTGAGATGTGGTATTACAGTTTGCTTGTGTTTTACCCACAAAAGTATGAAAGGAAGATGGATAGATTGATAGATGGGTGGGTAGATAAATGGGGAGGAGGAAAAGGAGAGGAAATGGGAGAGGAAGGAAGGAAAAAGGGAGGAAGAAAGGTAGAAGGTAGAAGAGAGAAGGGAAGAAGGAAGAAAGGGAAGGAGGGAGAAAGGAGAGAAAAAAGAATCCCACTGTGAAATGTAGATGCATTTTCAAAATTGTATTTATCCAATATGCTTTCACCTTTTTGGGACAGTCTGAGGAACTGTTAAAACTATCAAAGGCAGACTACCAGAGAGATGTTTATTCTACGAAGAGTAGTTACAGGATGATGTCAGCTTAGCAGCCACAGACATTTCTGGCCATAGGGGGCCAGTGGAGGAAGCAGTCAGGCGCAGCAGCAGTAGCAGGAGAGCTGTCAGGTTGACACTGGTGCCTTGGAGCTTGCTCTGCAGCCCCCCACCGCCCCGCAAAAGGTCCCAGATGCTGCTCCTCATCTGCCCTTTGTTAGGTCCAAACCCTGCTCCCCAGGCACAATTTGGAGGATCAAGGGCATTTTCCAGTCCGTTTCATGCCAACCGAAAAGCCGAGACCTGCCAAGGCCTGAGCTTTTAAAAATATAAGTGGGGAACCCCCAGGGAGCCTGAAGCAGGGGCCATTCAAAATGTTCTTTTTAAAAATTTTTAAAATATACTTGACAAGTGCTTTTCCCTCATTTGGGGAAAACCTGTCAGAAAGGATGCCCAGAGCAAAGAGAAACTCTGACCCCAGGCAAGCTGCCTGGGCCTTCCCAGTGGGTATCCCTGGGCCCCGGCTTGATTTTTTTTGGAAAGCAGGCTTCTTCTCACACATGGGGTTTCATGTCTTAGAGTTAATTATTCAGTCACGAATTACTCCAGGAAGAACTTCTCTTTCTATGGAGCCAAATGACCAAGGGTCTTTCTATAAAAAGAACCTCATCCCTTTTAATGTGGACACCCCACACCCAAATCACACACGTGTGTGTACACACACAGTATACATGCAACCGGTAACTATGCACAATCATAAGCACATTTTTGGCCTAGATGTGAATCCGCTCTTAGTAGATGCAGAAGGTTTTTGCTCCCAAGCCCACAGCCTAAGGAGAGATGATTTTTATAGCCTTAAGCTAGAATCTGAACAAATGCTGGGATGCACAGAGCACTCCATTTTATCAGTGGGATCTCCATCTATGCCACACATTGCATGACGCTAGTGTTCACAGCTCTGACAGTTCCAGAAAGAGAGATGTCCTGTACAGGTTATTAGACATGAAATAGCTCAGCAAACACACACAAGAGCAAAAGTGGATGAAGTGGATGACATTGATGTGCCCACCTACAATTGTGTCAAATGATAGGAGGGTTAAGTGTAGATGGTTTCTGATGAAGATGTCATTTGATCACACGTCTCCTTTACTGGACACAGTCATTACAATGGGACGATTGTTCAGCTGCAAGAAGCAGGATTCACATTTTTCCAACCTCTTTGTACTTTTCTCTCCCAAAGGAGCATTGCTTGAGAAGCCGGAGGAATTCTACTGATTACATCTCCAGCACAGCCACATTCCAGAGGGTAGGAGGGTCACACACCTGGGCCGGCAGAAAAAGGCCGAAACACTGAGATCCTAGGTCAGATCTCAGATGCCTGCACCCTTCCAGCAGCACAAAAGCTCACAGCCTGCTCCTAGTTGCCTGGTGGCTACTAGTGGCTATATCTACCGCCTCTGCTTGACCTTCCAGAAATTCCCTTGAGGATTTAAAGCAAGCATCTTCCCTACCCCAGCCCCTCTTCCCAGTGTTCTCTCATCTCATCTTCTTCTGACCTATCCCTTTCCTTGTTTCTGGAGGGATAAAACAACCTGAGGAAATTCTCTGCTCAGCAAGGAATATGCCTCTCAGGCTACGGTTTGTGTTAGCATGAAATAGGTGATTTGCAGGCACAGAAGCCCCCAAGACAGTGGCCTTGACATACAAACCTGGCAGGATGGTCTCAGGGTATCTCTGAGGGCTGTTCTTATCCTCATGCTTGTGTGACTTGTTCATCATCCATTCAATTGTTCATCATTCCTTAATTCAATGAATACTTCCTTCCTCCTAGCTCCTGTTCCTTCCCTTCCATGTGCTAGACACTGGGGATGCAAAAACAATCACTAACACATGTTTAGCAACTACTGTGTGCCCTTCACAGCGCTGACTGTTTTCTAGATTTTATGCCATTTTATTCTCATAACCTTTTGATTAGAAATGATTATTAGTCCTATCTTACAGATATGACAATTCAGCCTGTAAGTAGTCACACAGCTATTAGGGGCTGGGGTTGAAATCCAGACAGTCTGCCTTCCCAGCTCATCCGAGTCCTAACCATGCCATATCCTGACACAGAACGCTGGTCACGACCTCAGTGTATGCTCATGGTGTAGTTGGTGAGGTGGTCAGGTAAGGGGAGGATGGTAACACAATGTGACAAGTGCTCCCAGAGGGGGGCATCTAACCCTGCATTAGGGCAAGAAGGCAGGCAATGTTGTGAGGAGAAGATAACATCTAAGGTGTGCCCCGAAGGCAAGGAGGGCATCTGCCAGCTGGAAGAGGCAGATCCAGGCCCACTTGCTGGGCTTATCCGAACGAAAGCAGACTGACCATGAGCCAGAAAGCAGCTTCTTTCCTGGGGAGCAGATGTCAGAGAGATGACTGGCCTTTAGCTTGGAACACCTTGTTCTGCTTCACCTATACTTATCTCATCACCCTGCCAAGCCTCTCTCTGGCACTGCTAATGCTGGGAGTAAGTGAGAAAACAGAGTAGAGTGTGCGGCCTGTACAAACAGGTAGGTTCAAGCCTGCAGCAGAGCCAGCAGAATGAGGGATCCAGGCCAAAGCTAGAAGAGCCTAGGAAGAATGGTGAACACGGAATCCCCTCAGGCTCAAGAAGACAGTGGTAAACACCACAAGTCAGATGGGAAGGAGAGGACAGCAAAAAGCCCTGGACTTAACAGTTGGGATCAGTCCTGGCAAAGTCACATGAAAGATTTGTGAACTTGGGTCAAGTCCTTCAAACTAGATGAGGCTTCGTTTACCTATTAGTCAAATGGGGAAAATGATACCCACTTCCCAGGATTGTCATAGCACAAAGGCAAGACTGGAAGAAAATGCTTTGTAAATGAAAGCAGGTGAAGAGTTTCCCAGAATAAAGGAGTCAGGAATATGGGTCCATGCTGTCACTTAGGCTCAGGAGAGATTGGTGCTTCAGCCAGTGAAAATAATGCTAAGTCATTCCTTCAGATCCTGGGGGGTGGGGACAAGAGGGACACAAACGCACTAAAAGCATTATCCATAATCTTACTGTAACCATCTGCCCCAGAGCCTCCATACTAAGTCTGTGGTGGTGGGAAGGCCAAGCAGACACTGGGTCGTTCCATCCTCCAGTGTTCCTGTGACCAATTCCAAGTACCTCCATCCTCTCCATCTTCACCAAAGGAACCAGGGATACCTCACGGTTTAAGAGGCTGACTCATTAGGGTTCTCTGGGGTCACTGGCAGATGACAAGCTGATGCAGGAAAATCCCATGTGTCAACAAACCCTGCTGGCAAGAGAATGCTAGTTGCTACCTCTCAAAGTGTCTTTCTGTTTTTTTAAAATAAGTAGCCCAGCATGGGAGTCAGAGTGCAAGTTGACCATTGGAGTCCTCCCTGGGCTCATCCTGCCTAGCTGATTTTGAGTTTTATTTGCTTTGACAAAAGAATAGTGAGTTAATACTGAGCATATTTCATTTTGTCCTGAGTGCCATGGGAGGCTGAAATTAGTGTTTCCACTTTGATGGTCTTAGGGAGTAAAAGAAACTTGGCTGTCATCTTCCAAGAAGAAAGCCATGAATGTGGGCATCTGGAGGCAATAAGGCTTTGGTTTTGGCTGTACAATATTTAGTCCAGAACAGCCCACAAACATCCCACCCAAGGGCATTACTGGTCCCTTGAATGGTTCCTCTTCACAGGACAGGACATGGGTAAAGGTAAAGTGTGTTTTCAATGTCTTAGTGCCCTCTAGACCTCCCACCATGGAAACTTGCTCTTGGGATAGGTCCCCAGTCTCATTCACATTGAAGTGTGTTAAGAGATTAAATTCTTATCCCACTAACAGTGCGATAGGAATCTAAGCTTTAACTACTAGAATGGAGATCTTCGACTCCATGAGATCCATGAATGCTCAGCCATCTGCCTCCATGACTCCTTGGTCTCCTTGCCTACACCTTGTCTCCTCAATTCATTCTCCACAACAAAGCCGGAAAGAACTTACTCAAATGGAAATATATTAAGCATTTCATTGCTAAAAGAATCCCCCAATAATCTTGACTCAATTTCAAGAAAAATGATCCTTAATGATCCTGCCACTCGCTACCCCTCTCTGGTCTCAATATCTGAGTGCCACAATATGCCTGGGTACTATTTGCAATATGCTCTGGCTACCCTCACCACAGGGCCTTTGCACATGTTATTCTGCTCTGCTTAGAGTTTCTTTCATCTTTTTCTCTGCCGGTCTAACTTTCTATACAACCTTCAAGACTCAGCTTAAGGATTCTCTACTTTTCAGTGGGCTTTGTAAACATCCCCTCTACTCCAGACTGGATAACCCCAGAGATCCTGGCCTTACCCAGCACTGACCATTCAGCACCACAGTTCTTAGACTTATTTGGCTTTTCCAACAGAATGTGAGTTTCTTGAGTGAAGTGACCCCTGTCCTATTCGCCTTGACCCTGACACCTACCAATGAATATTCACTCCATGAATGAATCCTGTATTCTGGAGGGCAGGCAATTTGCCCAGTAGTCCCCAGAAAGTTACACCACTGCCTGTGTGGAGCTGGCTAAAAGGAAACGTGTGTTGGGGTGGGGATGAGGACTGGGGACACCCCCCGACTGAAGGGGACAGTTGGAATCACTCCCAGCCAATTTGAGGCCACTGCAGCCAAATCTCCTGATTTTTCAAAGAACATAGACATTTTTAGATTATAAATATCCACATTCATGAATATATATACAGTCGTCCCTCAGTACCTGTGGGGCACTGGTTTCAGAACCCACCCCTAGGACACCGAAATCCATGAATGCTCAAGCCCTTCATATAAAATGGTATAGTATTTGCATGTAACCACTGCACATCCTCTCACATATATTAAATCATCTCTAGATTACTTATAATACCTAATGCAATGTAAATGCTATGTAAATATTTATTAGATGTATTTTAAAATTTGTATTATTTTTATTATCGTATTATTTTTCCCAAATATTTTTGATCTGCAGTTGGTTGAAACCATGCATATGGAACCTGTGGATACAGAGGACAAGCGTGTGTGTGTTTGTGTGTGTAGCTAGAGAAAGAGAGAAAGGGGGAGATTTATTATTAGGAATTGGCTCACATGATTTTCAAGGCTGGAATATCCCAAATCTCCCACATTAGGGAGACAGCAAGATGTTTTACTCAGTCTACAGGTTTAAATGTTAATCTCATCCCGAAACATCCTCACAGAAGCACTCGAATGATGTCTGACTAAATACCTGAGCACCCTGTAGCTGAGTTGAGCTGACATACAAATCACAAGTCACCTCTCTTCAAAATCATTGGATTTTAAACTTGTTTTAACCTTCAAGAAACCCCATTTTTTCCTCAAACTCAATCTTCCCTAAAACTTGACTATGATAATAAAAGTCATAATACTAATAAATAGTCATGGTGACATTTTTTGAGTGATTACTTTGTCCAGGCCGTACTCATGGTATTGTACATGCATTAACCCATTTAAACTCCACAGGAATCCTATGAGATAGGCACTATTAATTATTCTTCCCATTTTACAGAGGTGGAAACCAGAGCACACAAAAAGAATGGCTAGATAATATATTCAACACAAAACAGCTCAGAAATAGTGAAAACTGCTTTTGGACCCAAGCTGTGGGATTTTTATTTACGTATCACACTGTGTAAAATAGACAAGTCAAGCCTGTTTTATCTGAAGTGGAGGTTCAGGCTCCTTCTTCCAGACAATGTCCTGGAGCTCCAGCCTCTGAGAAAGGGTTTGAAAAGCCCTAGCCCAGGTGATCCTCAGAGTCTGTGAGAAAAACTAAGACGACGATATGCTGTGCTCCTGGCTGCAATGAAAAGTCAACTCTGCCTGGTGAGTTTTGAAAGCAAGTGGCTGTCAGGTCCCCCAGTTATCCCTTGGGCTGAGGCTTTTCTTCTTCTGGGTATATTTTATTTCTCTTTGCAAAATGCAGGGATTAAGTTCCCTGTCTCAAAGTCCCCTTCCCCAGGGTGGGCATGCTGTTACTGGGAGGTGGGTGGGTCTGCCACTTTCCTAGGTCCAGGGTGGAACTGCTTGCAGCCTGCAACGCAGGAACTTTCTGAAAACATGGCCTGGCATCCCCCTCCCACCCATCTCCATGTGGGCTCACCCCTCGGGCCAGGGCAGGCCTGCTCAGCCTGGGGCTCACCACCCTGCTCAGAAGCTTCAGCTCCCAACCTCGTCTCTCACCAGTGGGAAGGGCAGCAAGGCCAGGGAAAGAACGAGCCCTTGATGGGTGGCAGGGGCAGGATGCAGGGCCGAGTGGCCCTGCCACTCGCTGCTCTGTGCTGGAGTTTCCTCCAGACCTGTCTGTGAACTCCAGAGACACTCGTTCCCAGGGCTGGCTACAACTTGTCAGGGATCCTGTTACTCCTGAATCCGGTTCCAAAAACAATACTGGGCCTGATACATTAGCCCTGATGAAATTGGCCCACAACATGCTTCTCACTTAATTCTCCTATTTTTCTTCTTACTTCTCCTTCTCTGGGCTCCACCCCTCAAAGCTCAGTTTGGAAATACCCCCACATTTGATCTGAAGGTGGGTCCCTTGCCAAGAGGTGCACCCATGAAGCCACGCCAGGAAGGAGCCAACATCCATGGAATCACCTGCCTTTTGTGCATGTTTACATCTAAGCCTCAGTGATGGAAAATGCCTGAAGAGCAAACGGGCAAGAAATAAATAAGCCCACGTAGAACTCCAGGGCAGAGGAAGCGTACGCTCAGCTCAATCACATTTTCCAGTTTCCTCTTGTATATTTTTCCTGACATCTTTGCATAGGGTAATTCTGATGAGGTTTTCACCTGTCAAAATGAAAAGGCTTTAAAAACTAACAGCCAATTTCACACAGGGGTCCTATTTAATCTTAAGTCAAAGAACCACTGAATGCATTGATGAACTATGGGTCAACAAATGGATTGGCGGGTCAGCTTTCTCCTTGGAAACTGAGTGCAGGCATTCAGTCCACCTTGGGCCAAGCCTCCAGCCTTATCATCTTCTCCTGGTCATGAGCTTCGGTGATTTTTTCTCGTATTTTGGAGAAGGGCGCTTCGTGGATCCACTTGCCCCCATGTCTAGTCTCCTGGCAACCAAGGATCCACCTGGGAACCAGACAAGGTTGTCACACCCCATTCAGGAATCAGCAGCTCAAAAGAAAACTCTCAGGGGGAGAAAAGAAAGAAAACCACAGAGATTTATCAGTTTTTAGGAGCTGGGCTAACCTGCCCCACATTCTGGGTCTGCCCTTCCAATCGTTCCCCCTTCTTTCCAGGGTACGGCATTTTGAAAGAAACATGTGTGCCATTTTCATGTCAAGAGAAGAATTAGTGTCTCAGAAAAGCCTCAAGTACGATCACATGTAATTGTTTTATAGATGCTGGCACAGGTTCAGGGAAGAATGGGTTTTTAATACCAAATCTTTCCATTTCCCTTTGTTTGCCTGTGATTTGTGGGCTCTGTGAACGGCAGGTTTCTGGCAGATCCACAATTTCGATTTCCCCTTTGTTTTCTCATGGCTCGTGGATTCAGGGTTTCTTTTATTTTTTCCATGCGTCACAAATGCTGTTTAATGCGGGTGGGGGATGGCTTCCCTCTCCTTCCCCTGGAGACACATCATTTGGTTAAACCGCACATAAATTTAACCTCTCTCCAAAGAACTATTAATGATTCTAATGCACATATATGTACATGCTTGCACAGATCGAGAAGGCTTTTCTTTTTCCTTTTAAACCAAGGAAATACCCAAGGTACAACTTCTCACCCCATCTTTATCCTCATAGAAAAAGCAGTTTTCAGGCAAAGAAATGCAGACAGGCCATGCTGACTGTGGTGAGAACACACTTGTCCGAAGTCACGCCAAGCGTTACCAAGGTTGGAGTTGCCTTTGGGGTAGCAGGCAGCTTCAGGGGCATCAGGCCTGTGCAGATTAGACACACCCACCAGACAATATCCCCTGAGGCCATCCCTGGATAAACCAACGTGTTCCAGAGCAGGAGAAAGCAGAAAGAGCAGGATTCATCTGTTCTCATTGTTCAGCTCCCACTTGTAAGTGAGAACATGCAGTGTTTGGTTTTCTGTTGCTGCATTAGTTTGCTGAGGATATGGCTTCCTGCTCCATGCATGTCCCTGCAAAGGACATCATCGTATTCATTTTTTATGGCTGCATAGTATTCCATGGTGTATATGTGCCACAATTTCTTTATCCAGTCTACCATTGACGGGCATTTAGGTTGATTCCATGTCTTTGCTATTGTGAATAGTGCTGCAGTGAACATACATGTGCATGTATCTTTATAATAGAATGATTTATATTTCTTTGGGTATATAACCAGTAATGGGATTGCTGGGTCAAATGGTATTTCTGCACATAGACACATGGGGGGAAACAACACACGCTGGAGACTGTTGGGGGGGCAGGGGGAATGAGAGCATCAGGAAGAATAGCTAATTAATGCCTGGCTTAATACCTAGGTGATGGGCTGATGTATGCAGCAAACCACCATGGCACATGTTTCCTATGTAACAAACCTGCGCATCCTGCACATGAACCCTGGAACTTAAAAGTTGAAGAAAAACAAAAACAGGATTCAGAGATCAGAATGCACAAGCCAAGGGTCCTTTTTTAAACAGGTGTGTTTGAGAAAAATGCCTCTGGCTGCAGTTTGGAGGGGAGACCACAGAGCAACTAGTGCTGGCACTGTTAAATAGTATGAGTGGCTTGTGATGAGGGTCTGTACTAAAGGCATGAAAGGGGAGGAGAGATGAGGGAACTCAATGGACATTTCTGTCAAGTGAACCCTTCCTTAGTATCTCCAATGCAAAGTGAGTCATTTTGACATGGCCATCTTGCTACAATCATTCCAGTGCCAAAATTGTATCAACATGCAAAACACTCTTTAAAAAACTCACCAGTATTGAGTCTAACCCTCATCATCCCTAATGCTTCACTATCTCTGACATCCTCCTCAATCTTTGTCTCAGTTCTGAGCTTCCCCAGCCCTGATGCTACTGTACATACTGCATCTCCTCCCTGTCTCCCTGTAGCATACAAAGGTATCCCGTCTTGCTAGGCATCACAACAGATACTGATAATTTACTAACTTCATTTCTAGGTCACGTCAAAATGACCCTGTGTCAAAGCAGTGGGCCAAATATCACCCATCCTTATGTTGAACTTCAAAGAAAGCAAAAGTCCTTCAGTTTTTGCAGACAAACCTGCAAAAGAGAGAGAGCTGGGGAGAGAGTAGTACCCCGTAGAATCTTTAGCCAAACGCAGCTTTGCTTAGCATTCCAAGGTCACCTGCATCTAGGGACAAGCTGCAGGAGCAGGTGAGATGCTGCCAAACGTGTCAGAGGAGGCAGCACCTGGCAGCCCTTAATCCAAGGCCGCCTGCCCTGTGCAGGAAATGGTCGCTGCTGGGCGTCCTTGCAGCCACTTCAGCCAGGCCTTCCTTTGCTTCTAATTAACACTGAGCCGGCTCCACAGTCCTTGCCTCCTCATGGCTGCCCATATGGCTGGACCCTGCTCCTGGCTGCTAGCAGAAAAGATGAGTGAGGCTGTCTGTCTCCCTCTCTCTTTTTCATAGATCCCTGTGGCTCACACTTCTCCCAGCTCAAGCTTGTATTCCCAAATGTGAAGGTGTTGGAGAGGTGGACAGGGTGGAAAATCAAGCTTCCCTCTTGATTTTATAGACCCTGATGCATTTCTCAGCTTTATTTAATTTCATAAGAGCTGTGGTCTGCATACCTCTCTGGAGCTAAGAGCTGTATATCACTGGTCTTTCATTGCAAGTAGATGTGGGTTTGACATTCCTGAAGGCTTGAAAAAAATTATTATTCTAAGCTTTGTGCTTTGAACATGGTGAGCCAATTGGTTAGATTTCTGTGTGGTGATAACCTCTCCCAAGGGGTGACAGCCCCAGGGAGGAGGCATGGCAGGGCTTTTTAGAATGACAAATGGGAGGCCCCGGCCGTGCTGGGATCACAGGGAGCCTGGGAATGTGTAGAAGGCTTGGAGCCTTTCAATTCTCCTTGTTTGGGTCTGGCTGCCCGACTTCAGCTTCAGTAAGAACAACCACCTGGCTCTCTTGCTCCAGCCCAATTTGCCTTCTTTTAGTTCTTCCAATGTCTCTCCCACATAAGGGCCTTGGCCTGTGCTGTGTCCTCTGCCTAGACTACTGTTCTAACTGCCTCCCCTCATGCCCTAGGTTTGGCTAACTTTCTTTTCCTTTTAATTGCAGCTTGAGAACTCCTTCAGAGAAGTCTTCTTGACCTCGATGATCAGGCTGAGATGCTTCCCGGGCTCTCCTATCACCAGCAGGATGTTCTGCTCATTCTTCACACTTATTTTGACTGTCACTTCCCCTTAGACATGTAATGCTTCAATCCATACCTCTTTCCCCCAGCATACCAGACCATAGTTCCTCACCAAAAGCAGGAGCCCCGCTTGTTTTTGCCCCAAGGCATCTGATACAGGTTTAATGTAGCTACTCAAAAGTAGCACCCAGTAGCTACTCAATGAACATGCAGAGTAAATGAAAAGTCAAAAGTTCTCCAGATGGAAGGCAAGGACCAATTATTCTCAGACAGTGGGAGACAGTGGAAGAGAAGAGCCTTCAGGGTCAAGCAACCTGGGTTCAAGTCCTGGCCCTGACATTTGGATGCTGGAGTCACCACATTTGAGAATGGATTTCTGGCAGATCTAGACAGAGCTGGCACAGCATACTCCAAAGACCACCAGCACAATGGATCACAGGCATGCATTCTACCATGGATCCAAAGTCCAGAGGAATCTTTCCGAGAGATGTTCCTCCAGGCTAGGGAAGAAGTTGGGTTGGAGGAAAGGTAGAGGCAGAAGAAGGGCACAAAGGAGAGATTGGCTCAATTGTTGTAAGGGTGAACCGTGGCAGCTTTGGCAGCTAGAGATGACTGGAGGTATCTGTAACCCTTGAGGTCTTGCGGAATGGTTGAAGCCATGGCTTGGTGAAGGACTGCTTTTAATGCTCTTGGTGGGTGGGGTAGCTTTGAGAAGGAAGTCCCTCCACATGCCATACTTCAGAAGGAAGATGTCCAAAGGCCACCTTCGTGAGAGCCACCTCCCTCTCATTGCACACTCTCACTACCCTGCAATGGAGAAGCTCCATGAGGGTGGATGCTCTGTCTGCCTTGTTCTCCACTGTGTTCTCAGCACTAAAGCATTGCCTAGCACGGAGTGGGTACTCTATGAATCCTGGCTGAGTGAAGAAAAGACTGTCAGTATCCTCATCCTCATGCTCTTTCAGGCCTCTGTCTGTGGTGGACAGGCCCTGGGGGGGGTCTCCTGATGATTTGCTGCCAACTTGTGTCCATGTGTTTGTGTGATGCCCCCCACTTGAGTGTGGGTAAGACCTAAGACTTGCTTCTCACTGAGAGGATATGGCAAAGGGGATGAGATGTCACTCTTTTGATTAGGCTAAGTTATACAGCAAAGGCAGTAGGAAGTCACGCCTAGGATTACATTATGTTATATGGCAAAAGGGATAGAATGTCACTCCTGTGATTAGATTAGGTTGCATGAGACTCTGTCTCAGAGGACTGGAGAGATTCTCCTTGTTAATGTGATGAAGTAAGGCATGAAGCTCACTTGGCAAGGAACAGCAGGCTACTGCTAGGACATGAGGGTGGTTTCTCACCAACAGCCAGCAAAAAGTGGGATCCTTAGTCATACAGCCGGAAAGAAATGAATTCTGCCAACAACTGAATGAGCTTGGAAGAAGATTCTTCCCCAGTCAAGCCTCCAGATGAAAATGCAGTCCAACCAACACCTCGTTTACAGCCTTGAGAGACCCTGAGCAGGAGATCCAACTACACTGTGCCCAGACTCCCGACGCATAGAAATGTGAGGTAGTAAATGTGTGTTGTTTTAAGCTTCTAAGCTGGTAGCAACTTATTATAGGGCAATTGAAAAAGAATACAGTCTCTAGGCTTTTAATCACACTTTTCCCTCTCTCTGGAAGAACAAAACTAAGGGACTCTCATGAGACTAAGTTTAGGCACCACCACCTCCAAGAAGCCTTCCCTGTTTCACTCTGCTCTCATCTTAGGAGTCTCTGGTCTGTGTTCCTGCAAAGCTCCCTATGTTTTCTCTATAATACTTTTGATGCTATGTTGTCCCTTTCTGTTTCTGTATTAACTTCACTCACGAGGCTCTGAGCTCTTCAAGGGGCCCTGGCTGCCTTCTGTTTTCTTTGCTCCCTTCTCTTCCTTTGTCACATGGTTTTGGAGGGCTTACAGTGTGCCAGTTGCTGAGATATGAAGTCAAACAGCAGCAGGAACATCAAGATCCTCTTTTCATCCTCATGGAGTGTCCAATAACAAGGAGACATAGTAATCCCAGAATCACTACACCCCTGGAGCATTACACTTGTGGATAGATGTCAGGAAGGTGCCATACGGCCAATCACAGTGCCTGTGACCTAGTGAGCCAGGGCAGGGAAGGCTCCCTGAGAAAGAGATGCTCAGGATAGAGTGTGAAATGTAGAGAGGGCATGAGCAGGTAGAGATGAGGTGAAAAATGGCCTAGGCATGGGACAGTTTACAGCAAGGCCCTGTGAGGAAGGATGCATGGGCAGTTTGAAAAACTGAAAGTCAGTGAGGCCATGGCAGAGAGAGGGCAAAGGCTTGTGGAGTAGGAGTAGGTGGTCAGGGCAGTCAGAAGAGACTGTGTGGCACCACAGCCCATGTTATAGAGCTCGGTCTTCACCCACTGGATGTGCACTGGAGGGTTTCCATCAAGAGGGTGACACAGTCCCATCTGAACTATGAAATAATTATTCTGGGAAGTGGACATTTGGCTGTAGAATAAGGGTTTGAAGGTGGGGTGAGCTATGCTGCAAAAATGGGAGATCCGTTAGGAAGCTATTACAATAGTCCAGGTGAGAAATAACGTAGCCCGGGGTTATGCATTGAATTGTGTACCCTAAAAAACCCTGAAGTCCTAACCTCCAATATCTGTGACTGCAATCTCATTTGGAAATAGGGTCTTTACAGATGATCAAATTTAGATGAGGTCATTCGGATGGGCCCTAATCCAATATGACTGTGTTGGAGAAGGGGAAATTTGGGCACAGAGACAGACACGCATAAATGAAAAATGAGGTAGGGTACAGAGAGAATGCCTTCTACAAGACAAGGAACACCTGATGTTACCAGCGCTAGGAGAGAGGCCTGCAAAAGAACCTCACTCACAGCCCTCAGAAAGAGCCAACCCTGCCAACACCTTGATTTTGGACCTCCAGCCTCCAGAACTGTGTGACTATAAATTGCACCTACTTTGTTACAGCAGCTTTAGGGAACTCATACAGTTGGCTTAGGTCAGGGTCAGCAAGCTTTTTCTGTAAAGGGTCAGATGATAAGTATTTTTGGCTTTGGGGCCATACTCAACTGTGCAGTTATAACATGAAAGTAGCCACAGAAGATAGGTAAGCATGAGTGTGTCTGTGCAGCATTAAGACTTTATTCACGGCTAGGCGTGGTGGCTCACACCTGTAATCCCAGCACTTTGGGAGGCCAAGGCAGGCAGATCACCTGAGGTTAAGAGTTCAAGACAAGCCTAGACAACATGATGAAACCCCTTCTCTACAAAAAATACAAAACCCAATTAGCCAGGCATGGTGGCAGGCACCTGTAATCCCAGCTACTCCGGAGGCTGAGGAAGGAGAATTGCTTGAACCCAGGAGGTGAAGGTTGCAGTGGGCCAAGACCACACCATTGCATTTCAGCCTGGACAACAAGAGCAAAAACTCTGTCAACAAATAAATAAATAAAAGACTTTATTCACTAGAACAGGCAGAAGGTTGATGTGACCAGTGTGTACTGCAGTTTTAGACTCTGGGTCTAGGGGACGGTGATGTGGATGAAAAGGAGAGGATGCTGTACTAGATATCTGGGGGTATCCTCTGCATCTGGGGTCTTCCCTATGTCTAGTTTAGAGTAGACTTCAGCCAGGGGCTCAGTCCATGGGGAACTCTGCATCTAAACTCACACTGGATGAATGGGTCCTTTGGGTCCAGAGCAAATGAGGGGGTTTGAGAGATGGTTTCAAATGTCTCTTTCAGGACTAGCATTCTGGTGACTGCTGATGGGGAACGAACAGTATTTTTGTGTCCATGTTTAGCGTGGCTTGTTACAAAGTAGATGCCCCAGGCTGAAGGCTCAATGGGGGCAGGAGAGGCACCGGGGCTATGCACAGTAGCTCCCTTTGTCCTGACACACAGCACAAAGCAGCTCTTGCTCAGTGCCTGCTCCTGATGCTGGTGATAACAGTGCTGACAGTGAGGGGCTCTCAGCCTGAAGGTCATGCAGTTGGTGGAAAGATAGCAGCTTTGGAGTAAAATCCTGGATCTGCCACCTGTTGGCTGCTTGATCTTGGGTACGTTCCTTAATTAAGTTCTCTGATTCTTTTCTCACTCATCAGAGAGGAGAAAGCACAGTGCCAGGCACAAGGTAGACCCTCATGATATTTTAGTTTCTCCTTCTTCCATCTGGAGGCTCTGGGGTCAGCATCCCAGGTTCAAAGCCAACCCAGGTCACTAATAGTGTGAGCTTGGGTGAGTGACTTTACCTCATTTTTGTCCCATGGTGGTAGCTGCAAAGCATACTTTCTAGTGGACCTCAAAGTCTGCTCTTCACTCTCTACCCTTCTCTGAGCCCTGGGGAGGCTGATTTGCATGGACCACATCACCAGCTTCCCTTGGCTGCTGACTTCTAGAGAGGGGCGCCCAACGGGAGTCATGAGCAGGAGATCAGAGGGCAAGAGGACAGAAGTCAGGTATCTATCTCCTGGCTCCTCTCTGCTGGGCTGTGGTTTGGAAGTGCTTAGTTCCCAAAAGCCACAGCTTCTGTTGAGTAGCCCTTCTCCCACGGCTGCTGCTCTCAACTTGTCCCGATAACCTCTCCTTCCATGCACCCCTCAGGCCTAGGGGTGGATGTACCTTCCTGCGGTTGCTACTTCCTCATGTTTAACCATCACTCATCAGCACCTATCACCCATCTATTTGTAAAAATTTCCTTCCTGAAACCCTCTTTTAAAATTATTTTTCATTGTGGTAAAGTGTACATAGCATCAAATTTAACATCTTAATGGAGTTCAAGTGTACAGCTCTGTGGCATTAAGTACATTCACCTTGTTGTGCAGCCATCACTACCATCCATCTCTCTAGAACTCTTCTCATCTGAAAAACTAAGACTCTGGACCCATTCAATAGCAACTCCTCATTTGCCTTTCCCTACCTTCCCCTCTAGCAACCATTATTCCACTTTCTGCTCCTATGAATTTTCTACTCTAGGTATCTCACATACATGGAATCATACAGTATTTGTATTTTTGTGACTAGCTTATTTCACTCAGTATAATGTCTTCAAGGTCTATCCATGTTGTAGCCTGTGTCCAAATTTTTCCTTTCTATGGCTGAATAATATCTCGTTGTCTATCTATATTACATTCGGTTTATCCATCCATCCACTGATGGACACTTGAGTTGCTTCTACCTTTTGGCTATGTAAGTAACGCTGGGTGTGCAAATGGTGAATATGGGTGTACAAATACCATTCGATCCTCTTTAACTGTCCTTTTGAGGGTTCCATCTCGGTTCCTACCATGACTCTCACTGATATATAATATATACATAGTATCATCATGCCATTTTTTTTCTTTTTTTTTTTTTGAGATGGAGTCTTGCTCTGTCTCCAGGCTGGAGTGCAGTGGCTCGATCTTGGCTCATTGCAACATCTGACTCCCTGGTTCAAGCAATTATCCTGCCTCAGTCTCCCAAGTAGCTGGGATTACTGACATGTGCCACCATACCCAGCTAATTTTTGTATTTTTAGTAGAGGCGGGGTTTCACCATGTTGGCCAGGGTGGTCTCAATCTGTTGACCTCATGATCCGCCCGCCTCAGCCTCCCAAAGTGCTGGGATTACAAGCATGAGCCACTGTGCACAGCCCATCATGCCATTTTTAATAATTGAATCAATCAAGTGAATGTGTGAGTGCATGGCACATGGAAAGCACTCAATAAGTGTCAGCTACTGTTACGATTAGGGAGGTTTTCTGAGTGTGGCAGAGACTCTTTATCCTTAGCAGCAGCTCAACTACCCTCCCCCACCTAGCTGGGCTGGGATCATGTGACTGCAGTCTAGAGAGTGGAGTGTGACCAGAGTAGGACACAAACCTCCCTACCTAATCCTTTATGCCTTCTCTTTTTCTGTGGGCTGGATGCCTACCTGGCAAGAAGGTCCCGGATGCCACGTGTTAAAGACAGCAGAGCCTCCATCTGCCTGGGCCCCCTGATATGTGAACAGAGGAAAGTGCTCGTATTATCACCTCTGTTTTACAGATGATGAAGCTAGAAGATCTGGTAACTTGCCCAGCAAGTAGCAAAGCCTAGATTAGAACATAGGCAAGCAGCCTGGCTTAAAGGTCTGTACGCCTCAACACTATTCTACACTGTCTCTTGCAAACTTAGGAACGAGCCTTAGCAATTAGATTTCCCTTTTCTTGAACAACCCCCAGACTCAGTCTAAACTCAAGATTGCTGCAGTGGGAGTCCATGGAGCTGAACAGTACACCACAGGGCCAGGGTGTCCTGGTGTGACACTGCAATTTCAGGACATTTCAATTCCCAGTGGAGCAGGCTGGGGAGGGCCATGAGGAAGGAGGGAAATAGACCTGTGCCTGCAGCTGCTTTCTTGGCCACCTCTGTCCTCCTCCTTGGTGTTCTTTCCTCTTAGGGCTGGTGGCCTGCTCTCACCACCTGGGAAGGAGTCTGGAGAAAGATGGGTCCTCCCTGGCTCCGTGGCGGCAGAGCTGGGATTACCCACTGACATTATAGCTGGCAGCCGTGGGCTGTTGGCACCCTTTAAAAGAACACGATGGCAATTTTCCAGCTAAATTCTCCCAATTAGGCAGTTAGAGAAACATAATCCATCCCAGCATAAAGCTGATGAAATGGAGGGGGAGGGCTGAAGGAGGGGTGCTAATCTGTCTGCACTGGATCCTATGGTTTAGAGAATGTACATATTTCCAGGAGTGCTCTGAGTTCCTGGACAAGTCTGCAGGGGTCTGATGAGCTGCCTGGGGGCAAACAGGTGATCCCATCCAACTTAGCCACTTGAAGGGTCTCATCCTTCTAAGCAAGGAATACAAATCATTCTCCAAATATCAAAGCTTTCTCATCTCTGGTCTGGACTAAGTGGGTAAAGGGAGGCATATGAGCAGAATTACATAAAGTCAGAGCCAGAAGGAAACTTCCCCCCTCTTCCCCGCCCCCGCACCTAGACTCAACACAGGGACTGGGAAACAGGTCCATCAAGGAAAGCTCAAGCTGTGAGACAGGCCATGATTCCTGACCATTTACTCACAGCAATTAGCAGAATTCCATGTTTTTCTCATTTACCAAGCCTTTCTTTCCTAAATGTAGGCATTTTCCAGCCATTGTCATATTTAATTCTTATGATAACCCTGGGCAGTAGGTATTCCTGTTGTCCCAATTTGCACATGAGGAAACTGAGACACAGGCACATGCATGGAAGCCAGGCCAGGGAGGGATTCCACAGGCAGACCAAGGCAATGTCCAGCCCCTCAGAAAGGCCCAGGATCCTGTTACCAGAATTCCTGGTCATCAACACACATTGATTTAATGATGATGATAACGATAATCATACATAGAGCACTATGCCAAGTGTATAACCCAGAGTATCCAATTTAATCCTTACAAGTATTTCTATAAAATAAGAGTCATCACTCCTCACATTGCAAATGAGGAAACTCTTGACTAGAGAGATGAAGGAGCTCGCCTGTGGTTGGATCCTGTGGTGGGATCCGATCCTCACACTTGAGCCGGTGCTCCTGACAGCCATGGAAGGCCACCCCCACTTTGGACAAGGGCCACCCAGCATATCAGGCACAGTGTGCCCTGCAAAAAGGTGGACAACAGTCCTTGCCCTTAGGGTAGATACTCTATAAAGCACCGAAACCAATTAGATAATAACATAAACCAGTGACAAGTTCCCAGCTAGCCAATGCTAATGGAGCTCAGAGAAAGAGAGAGAGAGAGATTCCCTGGGGCTGAGGCTGTCAGGGCTTCTCTGTGAGAGATGAGGATATGGAGAGATAATGATTGCAGGGCAATAATTATTGTTTTTATTATTTTTATTATTTTTGCATTTATTATTGTATTTATTATTGCAATAATTATTGCAGGGCAAAAAATCATTACTGCAGGGCAGTCCAGGCAAAGAAATCTGAGCAGAGAGGTGAGCAGGCAGGTGTCTGAAGGCCCAAGAGCCCTCTGGTCTGGTTCCCACGGAAGAAGAGTGGGACAGGAGATCATAAACATGAGCGGAGATCATACCGTGTAGGGGTGCGGATGTCAGGATACAATGTTAGGACTTTATCATTGGCAATAGGGAGCCTTTGAACATTGGGAGGCAAAGTACCAAGATATCTCTCCAGGATGCATGACCTAGTTATGGTGTTCAGGATGAATTTGAGGACAGAAAACCCAGAAGCCTGAAGACATTGTTAACGACAGGAAGAGGACATTATGAAAGATATGCTGACAGAACATGGCGGCTGACTGGAAAGATCTAGGCAACTAGGCCTATTATCATCAGTGATAAGATGATAGTCCATGCACATGATCCTTCCATTAATTATGTTTCTTTCTACCACAAGTGTTTCTTCCCCTCAACAAAAGGTTGAGGTCTGAGGCAGAACCAGGCTAATCAGGGCTGCATCATGAGAAGAGGCTCTAACTACTTGGCACCAGTGCTGGGGAAAAGTCCTCAAGCATGAAGGAGCCCCCTGTCCTCTGATTCCCCCGCAATCATGTCCTACTTGTTTATAGGGAATCTAATAAAAAGCGAGGAAGCAAGGAGTAGCTGATTTGTTGAGGTTTCCCTAGGCCAGCCTCAAAGTCCACAGAGCCTTTCAGATTTACATAACCCTTCAGGGAGGGTTTACTATCATCCTCATCCCTCATTCACTCCCACAATATCCGGCAGGGGGCAGGGAGCAGGGGGCTTGAAAGGGTTGGCTCCATCAGGGACACACAGCAAATCAGAGGCTGCCCCAGGTCTATCCTGTGAAGCGGCTGGAGGCGGCAGTCCTTCTTCATTAATCACAAGCAGCATGGAATGAGAAGATACCAAGAAACATGTGTGTGCCTGTGCTGTCCTAGGGCACCCATAAAAATAGAGAAAGCACCACTTTACAAACTGCCAGGATACATAACTCCACAATGGACTTACAATCTATAAAAAGCACAGCTCCATGCCCGGATTGAGGAGCTGGAAGAGCCAAACTGGAAGTGAGTGAGCAAAGATCATGTGAAATGACTTCCTCAGTGCAGATCCACATCACTGGGCCCTTCGTGACAATTACTGTGCATGTTCTCCCCTGTCCCCTCCCTGCCCCCCTCACCTCTTACCAGCCTGATTTTGCCTGTAATTTTGAAAAGCTATGGCTGTTTCATTGGGACTTGGCTCAAGTCTGCCAGGAAACGCAAATTCAGGACAGAAATAGTGGAATTTGGACATGATGGCAGAGCCAAGCTGCTGCCAACCCCAGCTCTACCACAAAGTTTGATGTGGGGAAGAGGAATGGAGGATTTCTAGGGACTAATAAAGGTGTTAGCCAGAATTCTGTTTGCTTAAAAAGTCTCACCCAAGCTGTACCAGGGTTCCCATTCTTTGGAGATGTCTAACAAACTCTATTCCCTGTGACCCAAAGGGGTCTCTATTCTCACAAGGAGAACTCTGTTTCTCCTATACAAGGTGAGGGCCAAATATTGCCAATGAAGTCAGAAGTAGACTGAAGAAATTTGAAAACTCTAGGCTCTCTCCTTGGCCCTTTACATGACACCCAAGAATATGCCACAGTGCTTCCTAAGCAAGAACTAGCGTAACAAAGAAAAGACGCTCTCATACAGGCCCAGCATCACACACTAGGACAATGTTATGCTTGTCAGATTCTATGATGTATGCCTTTCGCCTTTCCACTTGAATATTTTTGAAATGTGGCTGGGGGTGGTGGTTCACACCTATTAATCCCAGTGCTTTGGGAGGCCAAGGCGGGAGGATCACTTGAGCCCAGGAGTTCAAGGCTGCACTGAGCTATGATTACAATAATTCACTCTAGCCTAGGTGACAGAGTAAGACCTTGTCTCTAAAGAAATTTGTTTAAATGATTTTTTGAAATGTGCACATTTGCAATGCCTACATATAAAAGAGTCTGTATTTCCTCAATAATTTGTATTAGGATTTTTATTAGATACGTTGTATGTTGCATTCTATGGAGGCATATATGGAGGACGTGTGTGCTGGGGGTGGAGCTAAGACCATGCATTGGTTGGTCGTCTTCTTGAATTGGTCTTCCTAGTGACACTGGCTGAAGGTGCCTCTGGCCCAAATGCTCCTTTTAGTCTTTGAGGGTTCTTGGACTTTTGAAAGGCCAGGTGAGACCAAGAAAGGGAAAGAAAATTTTGAGTTAGTGGTTTTGTTCTGTTGCTCTTGAGGTCCTAGGCAGGACCAAGTCAAGACCAATTGTTAACCCAGGAGAAAGCGGTCAAGGCAGTCTGTTCTGGTTCTGTAAAGAAGAAATGACCCAGGAATTTGTAGGATACATAGGTCTGGAGGATTTAGGACCTTGGCCATCACTAGATGAAACCAGTAGTTGCTACAAGGAGTGGTACTGCCATTTGGCATTTTCAGGAACCTGTTTAGGTACAAACCTGCCACTCTGATAGTGACTTGCTTTAAGAGTAGGGAATACTCTAGCCACCTTTTCACCTTGAGTGGCACTGATGGTATTTCTTTCCCTGAGGATATACCCCTTGCTGCTAAAGCCCCAGAAAACAGGCTGCAGTCACATAATTTTTAATTTTTTTTTTTTACAATTTTAGTGGTATTCTCATTTTATAAACTACCATTTATGACCACTTATTGTGTGCCAGGCACTATGTGAAAGTGTTCTACATAGATTATATTTATCCCTAAGTGTTAAATTTTTCCCAAATTCCCACGACCGGTTAGTCCAGAAGCTCATGTTTGAATCCATGCCTGTCTGGATCTAAAATCTCTCTACTAAACCATGATACTTGGACTGCTTCTGCAGCTTTTAAAAGCATCAAAGCTGATACATATGGAAATCAAGGACTCTGACCCAGAGCAAAAGTCTTGGAGTTCCACCAAAACAGACTTCTTCAGCCTTGTCATGCAGATGACACCTGGAACCTATTCAAAATTAAATCGCCCAAAGGAACAATTCCCCAGCCTGGACACTTGTGGGTCTCCTAGGAAGGAGCACCCCCTAGAATGAGATTCTGATCTTCATGATGGTTTGATGGAGGGACTTCCATATGCATAAAAGCTGGTTACACTGTTAATGACTAGAAACTGTTATCATGTTGATTAATGCTGCCATGGTTCAGAGCAATAATTAACCCAGCATGAAGGACTAAGGGGAATGAAATAGTGGCTAATTCATCTCCAAGGAATTGCCAGGTGAGGTTTATTTCGTAAAAACCGGAGGGAACCAAACACACAATCATTTTTCTTTGACACTGACGTTTTCTGTCTACCAGGCTGGCAGCAGCAGCAGCAGAGCCCTTCCATATCCAATTTCAGGTGAACAGTCAGGAAAGACTCATGCAGGAGGAAAGGGACAGAAGAACGTGTCTTTGGCTAAACACCCAACTGTGGCACACTGCCTCTGTGGGTCTCCTGTCTTTCCTCCAATCTTAACATCTTTCTAAAGAGCCAGCGCTCACCTGAGTTGCTAATTAAGTAATTTCCTTGTTCATCTGACTGGAAGTTTTTTTTCTTGCAGCATTGCCAAGTGGAAATGGCTCTTAATAATGTCAACTCATGAAATCCTATCAGAACCCTCATTTGTCACATTATTTAAAGAATAAAAAAAGATAAGCCAATGGATGGGATGCCAGTAGTAACCCTTTTCATCATAAAGCTCTTCATAGCTACATTCATCAGCTTTCAAATTCAGCCTTAGATGTGGCTCTTTAAAACCCTACTCCATGTGCAAAATGGAACAGAACCAAGAAGGATATCTTCTTAAGTAAGAATATAAAAAGAGTGCTATCTTTCGTCCCATTTAAAATTAGACTTAATTTGATCTTTCAGAAAGCACAATTGATCTTGATATATGGTCAGAGTGCTCAGTTTCAGGGTGATGGTGTAAGTCTCAAAGGCAACAGGGACCAAATTTTCTAGGCCTTCTCCATCTTCCTCATATAGTTGCTCCAGGAACACGTGCTTTGTAGAAATCCTGTAGGAGGGATGTGATTTCTGTCTAGTGCCACCCAACAGAGTTCCACACTTGGCCTGGGAGGAGAAAGAGGGAATGTGATGACACAGCAGAGAGAGAGGCTTGAAGATGCTTCACTGCTGCTTTTGAAGACAGAGGAAGGGGCCTTGAGCCAAGGAATGTAGGTGGACTCTAGAATCAGGAAAAAAGCAAAGAAACGAATTCTCTCCTAGGATTTTAAGAGTGAATGTGACCCTGCCAACATCTTGATTTCAGCCCAGTGAAATCCATTTTGGACTTCTGACCTATGGAACTGTAAGAGACTAAGTTTGTGTTGCTTTATGCCACTAAATCTGTGGTAATTTGTTACGACAGCAGTAGGAAACGAATACACCAAGTGATCTAAGGACTTACACCTTGCACACATGCCTGTTCTGTGCCCACCTTGACAGCTGCATCCTACCTGTGCTCAGCCCCCAATAGATCTTCTATTTTCTCTATCATAGTCTTGGTTTACTTGGTGGGCCTCTGCAATCACTGGCCCACCACCCATATCCCAGCTAGCCTCCTTCTTCCTGCTTTAGAGGTGATGGATCTAATCCTAATGTTTTGTTCACAGGGTTGATGCCGGACCCTTTCTTATCAGCCCAGCCCCCATTCCTTGGGAATTTATCATGAGATCTCTTTCCTCTCTCCTAACTACTCACTACATGGAACATACTGTATTTTTCCCATTTAGCAATACAGAGGCTAAAGTTAGAGAGGTATTAAATGGCCAAATTTACACACCTAGTACATGGTAGGGCCAGGATTATAAGCTAGATCTGCATAATTCCAAACTCTATGTTCTCAAGGACTCTTCAACATGGTCATTCTCATGAACCACCCCTCTAGGAGACACCATGAACTGTGGTCCAGAGCCTCACCTCTTAACCCCAAAGACACAGGATGAAATTTAGGAACTCCAATACCTTAAACCTTTCTGATGAGAGTCAAAACTGACTTAATCTCTACTTGATTTCATTCAAGAGAGGGCTAGATTAAAGTCACATTCTCATGTGGCATACTTTGTGCGGCTTTAGACCCATCGGCCACTGGAGTTCCAAAAAGAACCAGCCCCCTGCAACCAGCCATCACCTAGCTCTTACAAAAGTTTCCCCTGAACCCAATGTCCTGTCTGTCCCAAGTATTTATGGACACTGAGGCTGCCACATCCTGTCAATACTCAGAAGGGTTTCACTTCCATAGTTAACCAGTGTTTGAGGGATCATTCATTCCGGTATTCCTGATTGCTCTGTATTTAGTTTTGGAAGCCATTCTATGAGGTGAAAACAATCTCATCATTAACATTTTAAAAATGCCATTATCAGTAAAAAATGGAGACATTTATGAGAGAGAGAGGACAATCAACACTTCTTCCTGGTTTGAAGGCTTTTCCTCTTGCAAAAAAGTTTTCTGTAAGGCTTCCTGAGCTAGTGGTTCTTGTGCATAAAACCATGCATATGGTTTAAGAGCAGGAAGGACCCTAGCCATGAACCGGAGATGACAGTATCCAGGACAACGATGCACATGTGGTTACGCAGGAGCTGCGGTGAATTCCAGTTTAGTGCTCCTTTCTCAACTCCAAGTCACCGCCCAACACTCCAATTTGACTGATTTCTCAGAGAATTCCAGTTGTTCATAAGCTGCCCTGGGACACTCACTTGGCTTACTAAATGGTAGCTCCTTTTACCATCCCCCAAATGTAGGGGCAACTTCCGGTTGCTTTCCATTGAACTGAGGGTGAGGAGTTGGCCAGCTTGGCCCCAGACTGCCCTGCAGATAATGCTGCTTCTAAATTCCATTTCACTAGGGCCTATGTTTAGGTGCCCCCAGAAAGAGGGTGTTCTGAAATAGAACTCAAAGTGAAGGCTGTCACAGGATCATGGGAAACACACTCAGTTATTACATACTTAGACTATACAAGCCAAGGTCTCAGACCACACTCCTGAGAGGAGAACCCAGAATAACCATTTGGTTGTTCATAAAACGGTCATTATTCTAACCCTGAAATTAAAACAAGGCCATCTAAGTCTCTCAGGTCCGGGATGCTATTTCTGGAAGGTGCCTGCCTTTCAGATGTGCATCAAGGACCTGAGTTCTGGTACCTGGAGTATTTTTTGGCTCATCACAGCTTTTCTCTGACTTGAGGCAAGAACCCTGGGAGCCATTTGGTTCCATCACTTTTTGTTTACCAGGTGTTTCTGGCTTATGGGGAGTTCTCTCTGTAAAGCTATATCAGTTTCCCCACAAACAACAAAGGGATACAGATTGAAAAGAGGATGACACCATCTTTCACCCCAGAGCATAGCCACATGGTCACAGTGTCCCTTTATTTTAGGTTACTGGTAACACCATCACCACCTCCTAGAACAATGAAGGCTCCCTGCAACCTATTGGCACCACAGGGTTATTTGGGTCTTCCATTGGTCAGTGTCTATTACTGACCTCTCAACATCAAATATTCTTGCTTCTCTCCCAGCCCATCCCCATCCCTAGGAAATATGGATTTAGGCACATAATACGATAGTAGAAAGGTCCAAAGAAGCTGATTCTTCTACAAAATCCTTGAACTTTACCTACCCCTACAGAAAGCTAGTTATAAAATCTAGGCCTGAGTAAAAAGAATCCTGATACATGTAGACTGAGAAATAATTATTCTTTATAATACAATATGGTGATTATGAAATGGCCAAAATGATTTATGGGAAAAATACATATGAGGGATCTTCAAAAACTTAATGGAAAATGTTTATTATGAAAAAACCATGCACGGATTAAAAAAAAATTGCACCAAAATCAACTTGTATTAACTTGTTACAACATGTCTGAACAGGATCTAGTTTGAGGTACTAAGAAAGATAAGACATCAGTTTGTAAAGAGTCTCTATCAGAGCAACATGAATTCTGCTAAAATTGAAACAGGAACAAACATCAAATTTATGACAAAGCTTGAGTAGAAGAATGGTGAAATCATTGATGCTTTACAAAAAGTTGATGGGGACAAAGCCCACCTCCCAGTCAGTAGTTTACACATGGGTAACTCGTTTCAAAAAAGAATGAGATGATGTTGAATATGAAGCCCACAGCAATAAACCAGCCATATCAATTTTCCAAAAAAAAAAAAAATTCAACATTTTTGTGCTCTAACTGAAAAGGACTGATAATTAACAGCACAACCCATAGCCAATTCAACAGACATCTCAATTGGTTCAGCTCACACAATTCTGACTGAAAAAATAAAGTTGAACAAGGCCTTTACTTGATAGGTGCCAAAACCGTTGTGCCCAAACAGGCTGCAGACAAGAGCAGAGATTTCAGTGGAAATTTTAAATAAATGGGATCAAGATCCTGAAGGATTTCTTCTAAGAATTGAAATGAGGAGGAACATGGTTTTACCAGTATGATCCTGAAGACAAGGCACAATCAAAGCAATGGCTACGAAGACATGGAAGGGGTCCAGTCAGAGCAAATGCAGACTGGTCAACAGCAAAAGTCATGGTGACAGTGTTTTGGGGTGTTCCAGGCAACTTGCTTGCTGATGTTCTAGGGGGCCAAAAAACCATAAGGTCTGCTTAATATGGCAGTGTTATGAGAAAGTTAGCCAAAGTTCTAGCAGAAATACACCCAGGAAAGCTTCACCAGAGAGCCCTTCTCCACCAAAACCATGCTCCTGCTCATTCCTCTCATCAAGCAAGGGCAATTTTTCAAGGGTTTCAGAGGGAAATCATTAGGCATCCACCTAACAGTCCTGATTTGGCTCCTTCTGACTTCTTTTTACTTCCTAGTCTTAAAATCTGTAAAAGGCCTCCTTTTTTCTTCAGTTAATGTAAAAAAAAAAAAAGATGGCATTCATATGGTTAAATTCCCAGGACGCTCAGTTCTTTAGGAATAGACTGACCAGCAGGTATCATTGCTCACAAAAGTATCTTGACCTTGATGGAGTTGTATTGGGAAATAAACTTTATTTTTTATCTTTTAACTCCATCTTCCTATGAACTTTTTGAAGTCCCCTTATACACACACACACACACACACACACACACACACACACACACACACAGACAAGCAGGGTTGCTGTGAGCAAATCCAGTATCACTGTGTGGACTAGAACAAGATATTCCTTTGGGGAAAATTGGAAAAGAGATCTCTTTCCTCTGGGCAGACACTGACCCATGTCAGGGATGACTTAACAAGCTGATCAAAGAAGGATTGATTCCAGATCCCACTTCACCCCTTCTGAACTAGGTGCTGGTGCAGTGCTCTACATGGCAACTCTAGAGAGAAGTACAGATGTAGATATGGATATAGGTCAAGATTGCGAGAACTAGAGTGATTAAAAGCCATCTAAAGAAGGAAGTTAAATCTTTATTGTTTCAAGGAAATAAGTTGGAAAACAGAGAAACCTCAAAGGAAAAGTAATTACCAATAATATCACCGAGAGATCATCCCTATTTAAATATTGGTTGTGATGCTTTCTATTCTTCTTTTTGAAATGAATATATATGGAGTACCAATGCGGTATTGTACTGTACCTTCTACTTCATGGCCTTTGTTTTTAGCCTATTATATCCTGCCTTCTTCACATATGAGCTAATATATATTTCAAGCATCCCTTGTAACAGAAATGTAGCATTCTCTTGACCTATTATACATTTGGCCAATCCTATGGTTGGAACTTCAGGTTAACTAGGTTTCTTTCTGTTTTTTTTTTTTTTGTTTTTTTTTGTTTTTTTTTTGAGATGGAATTTCACTCTGTCGCAAGGCTAGAGTGCAGTGGCGCAATCTTGGCTCACTGCAACCTCCGACTTCCTGGTTCAAGTGATTCTCCTGCCTCAGCCTCCTGAGTAGCTGGGATTACTGGCACATGCCACCATGCCCAGCTAATTTTTGTATTTTTAGTAGAGATGGGGTTTCACCATGTTGACCAGGATGGTCTCGATCTCCTGACCTGATGATCCACCTGCCTTGGCCTCCCAAAGTGCTTGGGATTACAGGCATGAATCACCACACCCGGCCGCAACTAGGTTTCTTAATTCCTGTCTTAGCCACCTGCATGCCATGGAAATCCTCCTCGCGGGAAGCAAAAGCAAAGGAATCACCAAGTCTTATAGTTAGGATGGAAATATGACCTATTAACAAAAAGGTGGAGAAATGCCCTTCTTTGGGAAAATATATCCAGGGGAGCTTGTTCCTGACTCACAGTGAAGGTTTACCCTGACTCCCACTGGTCACTCGGTCTTCACCATGAGGCAGGTCCCTGGCTTCCACACTCACGGAGCCAGATGCCGTTGTCAGAATCCAGTGACAAACGGCAGCTGGCTGAAGCTGAGACAGCTTCTTCTGCACCCCTCTCCCTGCAGAGCATCCCCTCATACCACATTTTTCCCCCAAAGCAGAGAGAGGGAGGAAAAGAACGTGACTGCCATTTGTGCCTGGGCATTATCTAATTCCTGCCAACAAACGCATTCCTTCCATACCTGTCCATCAGCTTGAGAGGAATGAAGCCTGGGAACAGGGGCTCACATTTCCTGAGCAAAGTTCTTTATCTTTCCTCAGGTAGAGACGAAACCAGCTTGCTACAAGCTGAAATATGCTTTCAGCCTGGCTGTAGTAAGAGTAGCTCAACTGGGGCCCTAGAGATCGCACTCCTCAGGGACTTCATTTTGCAAGCTTGCTTTTTAGCTCATCTCATGGTGGCATGTTTGCACTGAGACCCACAGACAGAAGGGGCCCATGGAATTATTGCAAGAGATGCTACATTTAACTTAGAAAGTCGGGCTTTGCTGCCTTCTAGCTCTCCAATGGCACATTGTTAGACATCAAAGGACCTTGTAGGACTATCTTCCTTTGTGGGATCCTTTGATAAATTTTTATTTTAAAAATCGTGTATTTTAGACATCCTATTTATATTCTGAAGTGACAAGTGCTCTGGAAAATTTAAAAAGCAAACATATTTAAATAAAGAAGAGACAGAGAGAAGGAAAGCAGGAGAGAGAGAGGAAGAGGGACAGGAGAGAGAGAAATGTGAGACCTCATGCAGGGAACACCATGATGTTGCTAAAGGGTAAGATATTTTGTAATCCTCAGAGCCTCTTTCCTCTCTTACTACCAATTAACAAAAGAAGTCAGCATAAGAGAAACATCTTTGACTCATAGTCAAGGGACTTTAGTGGTAACATCATGAAAAGCACAACTTAGACCTGGACTGGGTGGCCCTCTCAAATGACATCATGGTTGACACAGAGCACTGCCTCTCACAAGCACTCCATCATCTGCTTTGCTCAGACACAGGCTCTGCTCCCTTGACACGAGAACATTAACCATTGGAAGCACCAGGGTGCAAGGGGCAATGCTGGAGATGCCTGAGTCTGCCAAATTGTCTGGATCTTTCTTCTAATCAGGCTAGGGAGGCAGGCCCTGCTGAGTCAGAGCCCAGAGGTGACAGGAGGAGACAGCATTTGCCAGAGGTTAGGCCACAGATGGGGATCACTTCAAACGTGGTCATTGGTTGCCCAGATTTTTCTCCCCCACTTAACCAAATGACCCCATGATCCATTAGTCACTCTTTACTGAGATCCACTGGGAGTCATCAGGACTTCACGATCCACATAATTACAATGAAAAGTCTGCACTGACTTCAAGGACTCAAGTAATTTATACAAAAGATTCCCCAGATGACTTACCACGGTTTCATCAGAGAGCTGGTCTGAGAGTTACTCCTGTTGATCAGACAATTTGTTCTTCCAACCCTACAAGGAAGCCATTTCAAGATGGTGCCTCTCACACTCAGTCATCATCACAAAAAAGGAAAAAAATGTTTTATATGAGGCTAAGAGTACCAATGAGGACAATCAGAAAAGTCGAGTCATAAAATCAAGGGCTTTACTCTCCAACGCAGAGAACAGTAAAATAGGCACTGCCCTTAAAACTGCTGTAGAAACTTGCCAGAGTACACTTTCAATTATTTATCAGAAATCCCAGTGCTTCCCAATTACTAAAAGGAAGCAGCAGCTGCTAGGCCCATGAGGCTCCACACAAAATGCTTTGCCCAGGCACAGACAAAATGTTTTAGTTTTGTGCCCTGAGCTCAAGTTGAATGATTTTCAAATAGAATGTGGAGTGGTCATCTTTGTCTAAAATTGGAGCAACTTGGAAAAACAAAACCGGAAGAAGATAGTCAGCATTCAAGCATCAAGTCTCTGGTAAAAATAGATGCTTTCAAATGGGTTTATCTAACTCTACTGTCAAGCAAATCAGGGTCTTTCTGGGTCAGATGCTATTCTGGACATGAGAGCAGGGGCTCTGGTTTCGCTTGGTCTCTTATCTTCAGCATCTGGCACTGTACCTGACACCTAAACTTGTGTAAGTGAATGAATGAATGAAATCAGAACTGTAGTTTTGTGGCCAAGTCAAAGTTCATTTAAGTTCAGAGAGCAAACAGTGACATAGGGCAAATTAGGAAATTTAGCATCATTACTTGGCTTCTACAGAGCTCTAATAAGAAGGGTTTCTCCTCAACCCCAAAATGGCTCAAAAGCCTTAAAAATGTTTATAACATCTGACCCAGTAATCCCGCTTCGGGACTCTAACTTACAGAAATAATCTAATAAATAAGGAGGGAAGCATCCTATTTTAAAAATTATTTCTCAAGGCATTAAAAACTTACCAAATGTACCATAGAATGATTGGGTGAACTAAAGATTATTTAAATGAAAAACTGTTATTTATTTAATAATTTTTTAAAAGAAACAGGTAAAATGCTTATGATGTTGTTGAATGAAAGCATATTAAAAAGCATGTTCTATAATGTTCTTTAAAAAGCATAAATAGAAGAAAATAGGCACAATGTCAATAATTTTCTTTGGGACACAGGTCATGGATTATATATATATATATATATATATATATATATACACATACACACATTTATATATATATATTTATATATATATAATTTATATGTGTACATATGTAAATTTTTTAAATTTGTCCGAAACACTTCCCTAAGAAAGCACTTGGATCTTCAGTAGCTTCTGAGAAGGAACCCTTTTTCTGGGCTCTTCCATCCTGTAGTGTAATGCTATATGCTATATATCTTTATTTATTTATTTATTTATTTTTAAGATGGAGACTCCCTGTTTCACCCAGGCTGGAGTGCAGTGGCACAATCTCGGCTCACCACAACCTGCGCCTTCTGGGTTCAAGCGATTCTCCTGCCTCAGCCTCCCAAGTAGCTAGGATTACAGGCTCCCACCACCACGCCCGGCTAATGTTTTTGTATTTTTAGTAGAGACGAGGTTTCACCATCTTGGCCATGCTGTTCTTGAGCTCCAGACCTCAAGTGATCCACCTGTCTCGGCCTCCCAGAGTGTTGGGATTATAGGCGTGAGCCACCGTGCCCAGCCTATATCTCTTTTAACCAAGAACTTGGATATTGTTTCAAAGAAGTCTCTGATCCCTTTGTGTTGCCAGCCAACATGGACAGCGGGCCTGGCAAATGTAATTACTAAGTTCTCTCTGGTGACAGCATCGCACAATCCAGGCGACTGCAGCTCACGCTCATCTGCTTGTCACTAAAAGGCGGCTTGTATTTGGAGTTACCGGAAATAAGAACTGACTTTTGAAAGATACATATACTCACAGGCAAAGGCGGAGCTGGGGGAGGAGCCAGCAGCATCAAACTGTGGTTACGAGACACTTGGAATTGGACTTGGACATGGCAGGGGAGCAGCGGTTATAATTCCTTGGTAAGCTGCTTGTTCATCGAAACCTACAATTTGCCATACTCTGCAAGCACCTGGCCCAAAAGGCCATGCATCACTCCATTGTTTCCCTGTGTTTTTGCACCAGGAGAGCACCCAGCCAGCAGTGTGAGAAAGATGCCCCTCTCTAATGTGCAGAAATGGCAATCAAATCCAAACTCTCTTAAGAGATACTTATATTAATAGTCCTCTAGGCTGGGTGTGGTGTCTCATGCCTGTAATCCCAGCACTTTGGGAGGTCGAGTGGGGAGGATCATTTGAGGTCAGGAGTTCAAGACCAGCCTGGCCAACATGGTGAAACCCCGTCTCTACTAAAAATACAAAAATAAGCCGGATGTGGTGGTGGGTGCCTGTAATACCAGCCACTCAGAAGGCTGAGGCAAGAGAATCACTTGAACCCAGGGGGCAGAGATTGCAGTGAGACGAGATCGCACCATTGCACTCTAGCCTGGGCAATAGAGCGAGACTCAGTAGCAAAAAAAAAAAAAAAAAAAAAAAAAAATTTTTTTCTCTAAATTCTTGACACTGCCTCATTTGGACATTTTGGTATAAACTAAAAATAAGGTCAAGGTCATGAAAAACAAGAAAAAACTGAAAAAAAAACTGTCACAATAAAGAGACTGAAGGGATATAACAACTGAATGCAACATGGCACCCTGGAGTAAATCCTGGAAAAGAGAAGAGGAAATTAATGGGAAAACTGGTGATATCCAAATATAGTTTGGAGTTCTGTTAATAGTAATATACAAATGCCGGTTTCTTAGGTGTCCCCCCCCCCCCCCCACCGAGATGAAGTCTTGCTCTGTCACCCAGGCTGGACTACAGTGGCACAATCTCGGCTCACTGCAACCTCCACCTCCTGGGTTCAAGTGATTCTCCTGCCTCAGCCTCCTGAGTAACTGAGATTACAGGTGCCCACCACTGCGCCGGGCTAATTTTTGTATTTTTAGTGAAGACACGGTTTCACCATTTTGGCGAGGCTGGTCTTGAACTCCTGACCTCATGATCCGCCCATCTCGGCCTCCCCAAGTGTCGGGATTACAGGCATGAGCCACCGTGCCCAGCCAGTTTCTTAGTTTTGACAAACGTACCATAGTAATGTAAGATGCTATTAAAGAAGGAAACCAGATTAGAGGTTTAGGAGTACTCTCTGTACTATCTCTAAAACTTTTCTGTAAATCTAAACTTATTCCAAAATAAAAAGCGTATTTAAACAAAAGTCATGACCTCCAAAGAAAATTAGGAAGATAAGGAATGGTGTTTGTTATTAGGCTCAGCAGACATCCTGGTGGAACTGTAGAAAGAGTTGAGATAACAGTGAGATGATCTGATTCAAAACTCCCTTGTTCTCTTTGGTGGGAATCCAGTTAAGTCACTTAAATTCACAGAATGTCCATTTCCTCATCTGTAAAATGAAAATAATAACACCTGGTTGACAGAGCTGTTGCAGGTGTCATATGAATAAGCATCATCAGGGTCGTGAGGTTGTTCATTTACTGCTGTATCCTCCCTGCCTAAAACAGTGCCTAGCCCAAAGTAGGCACCTGATATTTGTTACCTGAGCGAATATATGAAAATAGTTCAATATGTCATCCACTTCAATATATTGTTGCTGTTAATAATATCGAAGCCTCATTAATCTGCTTAAAAATAATCTGAAACATGAGGGAAGGATAAATACATTCTATTATATGATTATGGAATACTACAAAGCAGTTAGTTAAGCTAGACTGATCATGTGTCAGCATGAGGAGCTCAACATAATGTTGAATGAAAAATGCATGCTACAGAATGATAGAGTATACTATTTATGTATAATGTTTGAAAATATACAAAATGTTGCAATATATGCCACATATAGATACTTATTTAAGTGGTGAAAAAAAATCAAGAAACATGGACCAGAAAGGTTCACTAAATACACAGTAGTGGTCATCTCTGGAAAAGGGCAGAGTGCCCTTTGAGGCACAGCCAGGTCATAGGAGCAAAGAGCCTCTGGGTTTCAAATAACGTAGCTACAGACAGTTCTAAGATTAAGTTAGCTCACCCATTGGCTGCATTAATTATCTGCAACTACATTACTTAGCTGTTAAAGAACACATAAAAAGGCACAAGTTAAAATAGTAAAACATAAGAAAATCTGTTTGGGGATTACTGATTGTAAATTACATGCTTGCAATAGGTTAGCACAGTGGTTCTCCACAGTGGGGTACCTGGAGCAGCAGCATCAATATCATCTGGGAACTTGCTAGAAATGTAGGTTCTCAGGCCCCAGCCAGACCACCTACTGAATTCTGAACTCTGGGAGTGGGACCCAGCAACAGGTATTCTAACAAGCCCTGCCGGTTATTCTATGCTTACTTCCATATGAGAACCACTAAATTAGCAGGGTCTTCTGAGAAGGGCTCTTGTCCCACTTGTCCCCCTAGCCCAGGCAGACAGAAGGAGCCTGGGTCTTCCAGACCATCCTAGAAGAGCCACATCAGGTCTATTCTGCCTTCCTCAGGACTCAGAGCCCTGTTTCTTTAAGCCACTGTAGTTGAACTCATTCCTGTTTGAAGTACCCCACATGTCCAGCACACACTAGGCTCTAAGGAATGCCTGTGGATGACAACGGGGTGGAGGAACGGGGTGGAGGAAAAGGAAGGAGGAAAAGGAGGAGGAAGAAATAGAGAGGTATGACAGACAGCTGAAGAGAGCCAAGACAGATTCCTGAAGACAGGAACCTCATAGTAGTAAGTTCTGAGCAAGTTTGTAAAGGGAATAAGGGCCTGAAAGAGAGGAAAAAGAAGGCATGCCAAGTCTGTATTTACACAAGAAACTGTGTTATACCCATTAAAACACAGGGTTGAGGTGCCAGTTGGACATATTTTGATACATATTAAAATGAACATACAACTATTAAAATTTTTTTAAACATGGTCCACGTGCCACCAAAAATCATCTTGTGAACCAACAGAGATTTGCCTGGCACTCGAGAAAGGCTGACTTATGCAAATTCCTGGGCCAGAGGGTTTGCAGTTTCAGTAGATCTGAAATAGCAAAACATAAGCTGGAACGATCCAAATCTAAGCTTGCATGAACTAAGCAGGAACGAGGACTTCTCAAAGAGCATGTTCTGTATCAAGCTGGAGGTCTGTATGTCTATTTTCTTTATTTTCCTGAGATGCACTAAATTTCTTGGCTAACCCCAAGTATACAAGGAAATATGATGCACACAAAGAAGAAAGAATGGCTCCTGCCTAGCTCTGGGAAGATTCCCATGATCTATAATCCCTCTGGACGTTTATTTCATACTCATAACAGGGTTGTGCAAATATTTTAATGGGCATTTGCTATACTTTGAGGTACACAGTCTTGTTGCCAGGCAGTTTTTTTTGAAAAGATGACTTTTGGTATGCTTTTTATTTTCAAGCCATTGCTTTTGTTCCTATTCTACTCTCACAATGTCTTTTCTCTTTGCAACTACCTCTTCAGTAGAGAGACATAGACAACTGTTTCCTGTGTGTGGGGAGGTGTTTACAGGTGCATCAGCTGTGATGATGGCTAGCAAGAGGTGCCTGCAGTTTATGATCTGCACCTCATCTTTCTTTTCCTTCTTTTATCCAAGTTGAGATTTTACATTTCTACCCATAGGCAGGAACTTCCTCTTTCTCCATTCCCTTTCCCCGCCTGCATCCCTCAAGCCCATTATCTCTGTGGGCATGGCCCAGGCACAAGCCTGCTTCACTTTACAGTGTTTGTCAATGCACTCTGTGAAGGACATGCCACAGCTGTGATTCAACCTCTCGGCATCTTGAGTGGTGAGAGCCCACCTTTGCCACCTCCCCATGAATGCAAAGCCTGCAGCCTGCTGGTCTACAGCCCACAGCTGTTGAGCTGTGTTGTCTATGCATAGAGCCATGGGAGTTGGTCTGCCAAAAGTCTCCATGGAGAAGGGCACTGGTTACTAAAGAAGTAACTGAGAGACATACTGACGTATCAAAGGATGCTCAAGGTTGTCAGGGATCACTTTCCTTCTCGAGGTGGGAGAAAAATAAAATCTTTATAGTAGGAGCTAGATTAAGGGGGAGGGAGAGGCAGAATGAGAGGGTGAGAATGACATCTGTGTCAACTGTTTATTTTGGTGATTGTCTGCAACTTGCAGGCAACATGGCTGAGCAAAGCTGTCATGGAAACAATTTCATTGCAGATGACAAGTTGGCATAAAGACAATGTAGGTGCAAAAGAGGTATGGGAAACAAAACTACCTGTCAGGCAGGCAAAGGGAGGAAGAAAATCTACCCTCACATACTTTCCCATAATTAAATGTCAGATGTACACAATGCGGTAAAATAATTAGCATGGCATAATTACTCTTCCGATGGAGTCTTGTGTATATGCCAAACAAATTGCTGTACTAGAGCACAAGCTGTTAAAATGAATTGAGTTACTTAATTTTTACATGTAGCAGCCTGTTTTATCATTTCCTAAGATGCAAATGTTTCATTAATAATGCAGTTTTTCTAAATGTGCAAAGCTTTGGGCCATTGCAAAGGCAGATCCACTGGGCTTCCTCTAGAGACTACAGATAAAAATCAACTGTTTCCCCTCTTTCCACACTTATCTGCTCAAATCTTCTCTCAACGTGGTAGCCAACAGGATATTTTAAAGTCATAAATTAGATCATGTCACGTCCCTGCTTTAAGACTTCTCAGTGGCTACTCACTGAGCTTAGAATAAAGTCCAATAAGGTCGAACAGGAGTGGGCTCGTCGGTCTCTTTGCAACCACCTGGGGCCTCTGTCCCTCTCATACGCTGCAGCCAGACTGGCTTTCTTTCAGCTTAGGTTCAAGTCTTCTTGGACCCGAGGTCTTCATGCTTGCCGCTCCCTTTGCCCAAAACACTCCTCCCCCACTCCTTTGCCTTCTGTCCTCCGTTTCTCCCACTCCCCCGCCTTCTGTCCTCCGTTTCTCCCACTCCCCCATAGCTGCCTCATTCTTTTCCATAGGACTTGACTTAAACTGTGCATCCTCAGGGACACGTTTCTTGACCACCCTATAAAAAGTAGGCCCTGATGGCGAGGAACATCACATACTGGGGCCTGTCAGAGGGTTGGGGGCTGGGGGAGGGATAGCATTAGGAGAAATACCTAATGTAAATGTCGAGTTGATGGGTGCAGCACACCAACATGGCACATGTATACCTATGTAACAAACCTGCAAGTGGTGCACATGTACCCTAGAACTTAAAGTATAATAACAATAATAATTTAAAAAGTAGGCCCTGACCCTTCATGCCCCAGCTGGTCCACTAGAGCTCTTGGCTAGGCCCCTCTGTGGCATTTATTGCAGCTTGGACTAGAATTTTATATGTAGGTTTCTGTTATTTTTTATTTTCATAACGCCTACCTCCTCCACAAGACTAAGCATCTTCAGGGCAGAGCACAGCTGTTTTGCTCACCACTATATATCCAGTGTCCAAACAGTTTCTGACATATAGTAGCTGCTCTATAAACACACAGGGACTATGTGTTGTGACACTGGGTAAATCACTTCCCTTCACCATGCATCTGTTTTCCCCTCTAACTAATGAGAGGGTGGACTTGATCAGTGTTTTTTGTTTGTTTGTTTTTTGGAGACAGAGTCTCACTCTGTCGCCCAGGGTGGGAGTGCAGTAATACAGTATCACCTCACTGCAACCTCCACCTCCTGGGTTCAAGCAGTTCTCCTGCCTCAGCCTCCTGAGTCAATGGGATAGGATTAAAGGTGCCTGCCACCATGCCTGGCTAATTTTTGTATTTTCAGTAGAGATGGGGTTTCACCATGTTGGCCAGGTTGGTCTTGAACTCCTGACCTCAGGTGATCCGCCTGTCTCGGCCTCCCAAAGTGCTGGGATTACACACGTGAGCCACCACACCCGGCAGATCAGTGGTTTTTTAACCCATGAGTTGTTCTCTTTTCCTGGGTTCATAAGACCAATTTAGCAGCTGTTAGGACTTTCAAAACATAAAATAGCACAGAAACTAGCAGGAACATAGAAACAATACTTATCCTCACCACCAGTCATGCCTTTTATCACTGGTAGTGAGGACAAGTATTGTTTCATGACACTCTTCTTCCAGTATTTACATATGCTTTTGTTTCCTGAGTCATGATATAAATTATACATATCTCTTTCTGTGGGATGCAAACATAAAACAATAGAAAGCCGCAAAACACTGGAAGCTGGAAAATGACAGAACTAGGCAATCTCCATGAGCTCTAAACCTGCTTCCAGCCTTGGCCTTCTCCCCACAACCCCTTCGCCACCAATGGTAGGCCAGGAAGGTTTTTCTAAGTGGGATAGAATCACTCTTTGCCCCAAGGAGCCTGAGAAGAAACTTTAGGCCACAGCCTCGGTACACAGAAGAATAGGTCACCATCTCATCCTGTCTCTACCACCCCTCACGTTACAAATCACTTCTCTATATCACAGACATGATACACAAACTCCTTTCTTTTCCAACCCTGCTCCCTCCTGGGACAGTCTCTTGAACATAAGGAAACAGGTCAGAAAACCAAGAAGGGGAGAACCAGAAATAAAGTTGTTTCTCTCTTTTCCTACCAAATTCGAGCTAGACTGGACATCACAGTCAGAAGCCAGCTTGAGGGGAGGGGGACAATTGCCTCTCCAGATCAGGCCTCAAAAATCGTGGGTAGTTTCAGTAGTTTCCATCAACATGGGAAACTTAAGAAAAAGTAGCATGAACTACGAGACTGCAACAGCAGTGGTGATTCTAAAGATTCAAATAAAAGGGAGTCAGGGCATTGCCGTTTAGAACTGCCTGCTACCCTGCCCATTAAAGGATGGGTGTTTCCCAATGTCTCCCACAGACCCACACAGCTGAGCCCCAGCCACTCCCTCACAAAGGACTCCTGCCACAAAGCACAGCAGCTCCTCTACTCTGGACAGAGTGGAGGTGGTGGCCAGAACTTTGCTGTTACCGCTCCTACGACTGTGAACAGTCCCTTGACCAGCCTTGCTCCAGAAACGGCAGGAAACAATAGTCCCGTCGTGGGTCAGGCTGGATCACATGTCAACAAGGCTATGGCGGAAACCACTAACCTGACCATCATGGATGTTAAACTTGGTGACCTCTGGCCCCATCTTTCAACTCCTAAAAACAAGCCTAATGCCTCATTATGGGCCTGGATTTGTCTTTCCCATTGGAGAATGGGCCAGGGTATTCTTCTGGCTAGGAGGAGGTTGTGTGTGTTTGGGGGTGGGGAGTGTGTAAGAGTTGAACCATTATAATACAAGGAGCAAGACTGGGGATCTGGGACCCACTTTTGCTTTTAGGCCTGTGGACTTCAGATCCTAGCCACCCTATGTGTTTCTTTTTTATGTTAATTTTTAAAAATAGAGATGGGGCCTCCCTATTTTGCCCAGGCTAGCCTTGAATTCCTGGACTCAAGAGATCCTCCTGTCTTGGCCCCCCAAAACATTAGGATTACAGGAGTGAGCTACCACATCTGGCCAGTTTGTCTCTTACCCAGAAAGCTTCACCAAGGGGCCAGCATGATTATGCATGAGCTTCTTAACTCTGTACTTCCTGATAGCTTCTCATGACAGGTCTGCTGTGGAAGACTCCTCAGATTCAGACCATCAGGCCTTTCAAAAGCACAGGAACCTGCTTCACCTCGCCCAACTCTATGGATGGGATAGGAACTTACAAGGACATCTCCTCATTGGATTTCAATGTTCATTCTCCCCTTCTCTCTCTCAATTAATCTCCCCCTCTTCTCTTTCTATCTACACACACACACACACACACACACACACACACACACACACACACAGAAACAGCTTGCTTCAAAGCGGGAAGCAGGGGAAAGGTATCTATTTCTGGCAAGATCCCTGAGGAGGCCTCGGGGGGCTGGTAACTTATTCCCCTCGTCTTCTCCTATCAATGCAAATCTCTCCTCTCATTAGCCCACCCTGGATCTTAGACCACCTTCTCTGCTCAGCTCCTGGCCAGGATACCCTCCTGACAGGGGCTTTTCCTGGCTTAGTTCCCTTCACCCACATCCCCCAAATGGCCACTTGCTTAGGTGGCTCTGACTTTGGTGCCCTGGGGAATGACAACTGTGATTACCTTTAAACTGCCTCACACGGTGCCACATAGCGCCACAGAGACCCTCACATCCTCGCCTTGCTCCCACCCCGAAGCCTAGGGTGACCAACTATCCCCATTTACCAAGGACTGATGGGGTTCCCACGATGTGAGACTTTCAGAGCCAAACACGCAGTCCCTCACAAAACAAGATGAGTTGGTCACACCACAGGAGCCTAGAGTCTGGTTTTGACCCGTGGGCTCCTTTTATGACCTCTTCCTCATCTCCAGGACCCTGGGCCCTCGTCTCACCTCTATCTCATTTACTAGTTCTCACCTGGCCCCTGAGGGGGACACGTGATTTAACAGAGAAGGGAGTCATGCAAAACCAAAAGCTATCAAGATAGGTGCCTGGGTTTGGATCCTGGCTCAGCACATCTGTGGGCCAATTACATAAACACTCTAGGCCTCAGTTTCCTCATCTAGAAAATGGGGCAACAGCAGCAGATGCTGTTGGTACACCACCCAATTCCCCTTTTCTGTGCTGGTGCATTTGACCCCGGCTGCTGTGAAGTCTGGTTGCTAACAGGTCAATATAGCCTTTGCAATATGGGAGCTCTCCCATAAATGCATGGGACTTACACCCCACCCTGTCCTGGGTGATGTGACCTACAGCCAATGACTGGTTCACAGAAGAGAACAGAAGCCCTGCCCCCTTGCCTCAAGTGAGGACAGATCTGTGGTGCCATTCACATGGGTCCTCCTGTGGTATCAGGCTAAGGCTAGACTTTTCCTGCAGCCACATATCTGCCTGGCTTCCTCCCCTGTCTTTTCCTGCTTCCCCCATTTCTTTAACCCCTTCCCCCTAGAGCACTTCCTCCACAAATCCCTTGCACAAGAATCCCTGGTTCAGGTTCTGCCACTGGGAAAGTGATCTAAGACAACTGCCTTACAGAACTGCTGGGAAGATTAAATCAGATAATGTCCAGAAAATGCTTATGTCAGAGCCTGGCACATGTTAAGTTCCCACATTGCAACTGCTCTGTCCTGACGTCTGGGATACAGCTTGTCCGATGGCACTGTAGGCCTTGCGTGTTCTCCCCTCTGTGGTTCCACTCTTGCTATCTCATGCCCTCACGCATGGCACACTTGCATGGCATATCTAGCACCACATTCTGGGTATCCCACAATCTCTGACTTGCAAGTCAGGCAAGTGCTTCACAGTGAAAATGCCCTAAGTGATATCATCATGGAGAAATTGTTTGAAGTCTTAAAGTGATCACTTGAAAGCTCCAGGACTATCCTAAGAGGTTGCTCACGACGGATGGCAGTGGACAACTGCTGTCCACATCCAGCCCCACTGCTCCAGCCTTTCTTGGAGACCTTCTCCTCCAGGCCCAGACCCTCTTTTCTCAGCTTCCTGAAGACATCACAGTTCCTTCCCTCATTTTTCACCAGCATGTCTCAAGACTGGAGACAAGTCCTCTGTCACTGGTGATTTCTCCCTGGGTACTACTGCCCAGTGCCATGAGCACCAGCCTTGGAGGTAAGATTGTTCTCTCAAAGCCCTAAAGTTGAAGGAAGGCTTTCTTGTGTACCTAGCACTGTGCTCTTAGAAACAGAAGAACTACAGAAAAATACAAGGTTTGGTCCTTGTCCTCAAGAAACTTAGGGTAGGCCAAAGGATCCAAGAAGCACTATTTATTGAATGAGAAGAATGGTGATTAACAAAATGGAACATTTATTGAGCATTTACTATGCATCAAGTTTTTGCAAACTACTTTGTATGTGTGATGTTATCTAATCCTTACAGCTCTTCCAGCAGCATCATCATCGTGATTTCTCAGACCTCTGAAATATCAAGAGGTCAGGGAGCATGCCTGGGGTATACAGCTAGCCAGCAAGAGCAGGATTCATCCCAGGCCATCTGATCCCAGCCCCACACTCTCAGCTACTAAGCTCTACTCCTTCTAGCACTAGCCCATCCCCCAGGGGCTCCTAGTTGAGCAATCAAAACAAAACATGGATATAAGGAACAGAATTCCAGAAAAGATGCAATGAGCGAAATACATTAGGAAATAGTGATGGACGGAACATGAGGTACCAACAACATCATACAGGGCCAAATCGTGAGACTGCGGCACTTCTGGGAAGAACGGGCACTCCTTTTCCACTCTTGTCAACAGCTAGTAACCCCCTCCATCCCTGCCAAAACAGAATGCCACTGAAGAATGCTACAAGAGAAAGCAATCTATCTGCCAGCATCCCAGGAACCTGTTCTGTGCCAGATACCCTCAAGAGCAAATATTGATATATTAACCGCAGCTCAAACACTGTAAGTGCAGCTAACATGCCTCAGTAGGGAGGGGCGGGCTGGCCTGCTGCCACCTCTCCAAGGCCTTCATCACAGCCAGAAATGAGTCCTTCTTTCTGGTGGAGGAATCTCTGCAGGGCCCTAGAACCAAGGCTGACTGGGGAGTAAGAGTCCAGGGAACGCTCAAATAAAGTCCTGACAGGCAAGTGGAGATGGAGCCAAGGTCTGTTCATAAAGAGCTCCCGGACCGGGCGCTGTGGCTCATGCCTGTAATCCCAGCACTTTGGGAATCGAAGGTGGGCAGACCACAAGATCAGGAGTTTGAGACCAACCTGGCCAACATGGTGAAACCCCGTCTCTACTAAAAATGCAAAAAACAAACAAAAAAAAATTAGCCAGGCATGGTGGTGTGTGCCTATAGTCCCAGCTACTCGGAGGCTGAGGCAGAGAACTGCTTGTACCTGGGAAGTGGAGGTTGCAGTGAGCAGAGATCGCACCATTGCACTCCGGCCTGGGCAACAAGAGTGAAACTCTATCTCAAAAAAAAAAAAAAAAAAAAAAAAAAAAGAATCATGTAGGCGGTCAGGCACAGTGGCTCACATCCACCTGTAATCCTTAAACTTTGGGAGCCTGAGGCAGGAGGATCACTTGAGGCCAGGAGTTTGAGACCAGCCTGGACAACATAGTGAGACTCTGTCTCTACAAAGAGAAAAAAATAGCTGGGCATGGCTGTGTGCCTGTAGCCCTAACTTCTCAGGAGGCTGAGGGGAGAATCTCTTGAGTCCAGGAAGTTGAGGCTGCAGTGAGCCATGATCATGCCGTTGCATTCCAACGTGGGTCACAGAGTGAGAAACCCTCTCTCAAAAAAGAATAATGCAGGCCAAAGTTTAGACCAACCATACCCCCCTCTCTCCCACTCAAAACCGCAGTGGTTCCTCACTGCCTTCTAAATTAAATATAAAACTCTTTAAATCTGGCCATCACCCTACAGTAGAACCCTACCCTTGAATCCAATCTCCATCCTGTCATCTTCATGCCCTATGCAAACTGATCCTCTTGTCATATCCAAAACAATTCCTTTTCCCACTGCGATAAACTCAACTTATGATTTTCCTTTCTTTTTGCTCCCATATTGATCAGAATCTGACCTATTGTTCAAGACTCAGCTCGCTGCCACCTGTTCCAAGAAGCTTTCACTATTCCCTTTGCTTTGGGGATCCTTTCTCCCTCAAAATAGAATAGAAATAGGTCTACCCCGACATGACCCCCCAAATCATGGAACTATACACAAAGACATACTGACTATGACATCGCCCCACAAATAAACAAAAACAAAAAGAAACTTAAAACAAATCCACTGCAACAAAGCTGATTTTAGGATCTTAATTCTGCCTCTTTCCTTGCCACCTCCCCATCTTTGAAAAGGTTTTGTCCAGGCCTGAGACCTCACAGACCTGTAAGTTTTTGTTTGTTTGTTTGTTTGTTTTTTAATAAAGTCAGGTCAGGCTGGGCGTGGTGGCTCATGCCTGTAATCCCAGCACTTTGGGAGGCCGAGGCAGGTGGATCACGAGGTCAGGAGATGGAGACCATCCTGGCTAATACGGTGAAACCCTGTGTCTACTAAAAATACAAAAAATTAGCTAGGCATGGTGGCGGGCGCCTGTAGTCCCAGCTACTCGGGAGGCTGAGGCAGGAGAATGGCGTGAACCCGGGAGGCGGAGCTTGCAGTGAGCCGAGATCCCACCACTGCACTCCAGCCTGGGTGGCAGAGCGAGACTCCGTCTCAAAAAAAAAAAAAAAGAAAAAGTTAACATCTCGGCCCGGAGCGGTGGCTCATGCCTGTAATCCCAGCACTTTGGGAGGCTGAGGCAGGCGGATCAGGAGGTCAGGGGATAGAGACTACCCTGGACAACATGGTGAAAACCCATCTCTACTAAAAATACAAAAATTAGCGGGGCGTGGTAGCGCATGCCTGTAGTCCCACCTACTCAGGAGGCTGAGGCAGGAGAATGGCATGAACCCGGGAGGCGGAGCTTGCAGTGAGCTGAGATCGTGCCACTGTACTCCAGCCTGGGCGGCAAAGCAAGACTCCTACTCAAAAAAAAAAAAAAAAAAAAAAAAACAAAAAATTAAATAAAGTCAGGTCATGAGGGTGCATAATTCCATGGTGATTTCCCATCCATTGCATATTCACTGCAAATAGAAGCTAAAACTTAACCAGTTAACTTTATTTATACTCTGGATGGAGCCTTCTCTTTTAATAAAACAGAATCCGTTAAGGATTATAAACAAACAGTGTTTTATGAACTAAAACTGCAGTGCACTAGTCACTCAAGGGTAAAAACAGGGCTCTGGGTAGCTCAGCCAGCTATAAATAAAGATAAGGCCCTGCCAGGCAGGGACTTGGGCAGAGTAATTGCTGACTCCATAATCAGCTTCTCCCCTCTTCCTTCAGGCCCACAAATCACTCGGGTGTTGGGTCACTGCCCACTGGATTCAGCCCAGAGACAGAGTGAAATAGCAATGCAGTTCATTAGCTCTAAGACTGAGAGTATAAACTGGGACTCCTGGAACAACTAGATTCCAAGTCAAACTATGGTGCGCCAACCCTGGCACTTGCATGGCTGGCCGAGCTGGGTCAACAGAACCCGTAGGGTGAGCCTGTGTTACACTCTGGACATAAGCCCTAATTGGGGGATTTCACTAATGTTTGTGTCTCTGCTAAACCTCACCACCCTCCATGGGAAAACCTGCTCCTACCCCCACAACTACTCCTCACTCCAACCATGAGGTGGAGACTGTCAATAGCTCCAACTCAGGTCTTGGCCACAGTAACTGGTCCACGCGATAGGCATGTACTCCAAGCTGAGTCAATAATCTATGATGGAGATTGTTCAAATTGGAGCTGGAAGAGAATGTTTCTTTCCAGGTTGGTCAGTAATAAAAGAATATGTCTTTGGAGCTGCCGGAGGCCACCTTTCTTGCTATGTGAAGGGAGCCCATCTGCCTCAGGGAGAATGATGCTGAGATGCAAAAAGAAGCAGATAGGAAAGGAGGGTGGATCTCAATAGCCAGTAAGTCCTTATTTTTAATGTAAGTTGTGTCTCTGCCACTTTAACCCAAAGAAACCTTGTTAATACTATCTTCAGCTGAAAAGCAGATTATGAAACATTTAGCAAGTATAACATCATTAACTGAGCACCTACTAGGTGCCAGATATTGTACCATGCCATTCAGTAATAACAATGTAATTGTTGTTACTATTTATTCAGGATTTACAGTTTGCTAAGGGCATTCCATGAAATGTCATTTAATCCAAACACCACCAATAGATAGACAATCTCACCTTCCTTTTGAAGATGTAGAAACTGATTCTGAGATTAAATATCATCATCAAGTTATGTGGCTAAAGGTTAGTATAGCTACGATATAAACTCAATCTGACACCAAAGTCGATGCCCTAACCCTCACATTACATTGCTGCAGTATGATTTCAACTTTGTTTCCATAAACAGTATGTATGCATTGGCCGGGTGCAGTGGCTCACACCTGTAATCCCAGGACTTCAGGAGGCCGAGGTGGGCGGATGACCTGAAGTCAGGAGTTCAAGACCAGCCTGGCCAACATGGCGAAAACCTGTCTCTACTAAAAAATACAAAAAATTAGCCAGGCATTGTGGTGCGTGCCTGTAATCCCATCTACTCAGGAGGCTGAGTCCGAGAATCACTTGAACCCGGGAGGTGGAATTACAGTGAGCCGAGATCGTGCCATTGCACTCCAGCCTGGGTGACAGAGCCGGAAAAAGAAAAAAAACAAAAACAAAAACAGTATGTATGCACATGTGTGTGTGATGCATGCATTAATATGTATCAGAGAGAGAGAAAGTGAGAGAGCACTCACAATGGACAGAGTCACATGGGTCCATGGCGAAAGTGGAGAGAAAATACAGAAATATCAAAGTAGAATATCCTATTCTCTCAGGCTGCCAACAGTAAGTAGTGTAAGTTAAGGACTATGATTCCAGCTTTGACTCTCCACTGTAAAAGAAAAGCAAGGTGCATGGTAGAATCTCCATGGTGTAGACAAGACAAGGCAATACCGTTTTTATTTTATGGATGGGAAAAATGAGGGCCATTATGGTATCTCTGCTTCTTCCCATTGTCTCTGACACTCACCTCACCCAGCTCTGTGCCCTTTACTTTCCATTCTTTGAAGTTCACACTCGTTCCTGTCTCAGGGTCCTTGTACATGTTCTCCCCTAGGATGAGAACGCTCCTTCCCTCCCATGTTCACCTTGCTGAGTTCCACTCCCGATCTCGGCCTCCAAGTCCCTTTGTCGGGGCCATCTTTCCTCACTACTGTCATGGCCCCTGCTTTACGTTCCCGTAGTCTCTGTGCTTTTCCTTTCGCAAATGTTTCACTGCTTCTAATTATTTATTTGGGTTATTGCTTCACTAATATCCGGCTCTCCCACCTGAGTATACACTCTTAAAGGCATGGAACATGCTTGCCATGCTCACCATTTCATCCCAGGTGTCTAGCCCAGGGTCTAGATGCTCTCAATAAATGTTGGACAAATAAGTGAATGATGGAAGGTGCGTTTAGAATGACACTGAAATAAAAAGTGCCCCTAACATGTGAATCCTCAGGAAGGGTCTGGTCTCTTTGGGAAGCCATGTCCACCACCCAAGGCCCTGGGCCACTGAGCTCAGTCCAGGCTTTCTGGCTGACTTCTATGGCAGGAGAATGCCCAGTGGCCAAGACCTCAAACCTAAGACCCGCAAGATGCAAAGTCCTGCAACCTGGACAGAAAAAGATGGGCTTTGTCCCAGCAGAGGCAGTTACGAATTGAGAAAAGAACAGCAAGACGGAAAATGTGGCCTGCCTGGGATGATGCATGCTCCTTCCCTCCAACCTTCCTTAATCTGCCAGGGAGCACCTTTTACATCCAGCCTGATTATGTTTAACCATGGGCTTTTTGTCTTCACCTTACAATTATCGCTGTTTTAAACCAAGTCACAAAATTAATTGCCCCTTAATGCAGGAGGGTAGCAATTAAGGGCAGCGAACCTTGTGAGGAAGGAGAAACACACATTTGTTTGAGGTGCATCATCAGGAGCTCGACTTTGGAGGCATTGTCATTATGGTTGTAATTATTTTCCAAGGCTGCGTGACACCTCCTTAGACCTGACCAGAATTGCCGGGCTCTGGAGAAACCCATTGTTTCTTTAGAGTTAATTAGAGTCCAATTTGGAGCTTCCTGTCTCCTGGGCTAGAGAGGAAACACAATTTATTATTACTCAATGCCCACTAGGTCTGCTGAGGACAGGGGCCTTTCCGGTAGAGACGTTGCAGGGCATGTCAGTTTCTTCCCAGGTCAATGCTGCTTCTAAGGTATACATGTGCAGATGCTAGAGATGCCCAAAGCTGCAGGCAAAGCCCACAGACCTCCACTTAATGAGGCTCTCCATGTAAAAGGAAGCACACCTATGTTATTAGCCTTCTAGTAAATCAGCTACAATTAACTTCTTTATAGCTAAGGGGCCCAGCCACATTCATTGGGCTCCTTGTCACCCGTTAGCAGAGCTAATGACCTCAGATGGCTAACAAACAGAGAGGGATGCTCTGTATGGATAAAACTGCATACTCAAACATGCAGAATAATAACCTATTCCTGCCAGCTTCTGGGCTCTGGAATAATGCTCTAGTCTCAAAGCTGAAGATTATAACATATCAACAACAACAATAACAGCTAACACACACCGGCCAGGCACAGTGGCTCATGCCCATAAACCCAGCACTTTGGGAGGCCAAGGTGGACAGATCGTCTGAGGTCAGGAGCTCGAGACCAGCCTGGCCAACATGGTGAAACCCCATCTCTACCAAAAATACAAAAATTAGCCAGGTGTGGTGGCACACACAACCTGTAGTCCCAGCTACTTTGGAGGCTGAGGCAGGAGAATCACTTAAACCCAGGGGGTGGAGGTTGCAGTGAGCCAAGATCGCACCACTCCACTCTGGGCAACAGAGCAAGACTCTGTCTCAGAAAAAATAATAGCTACCACACACTGAGATCCTATCACATGCCAGGCACTTTTGATTCTTAGAAGAACCTCATGAGGAATGTATTACGACTATCTCTCCATTTTACAGTACTGAGAAGAAACTGAGGCACGGACAGGTTGAGTCACTTCTCTAAGGACACGCAATTAATAAGTGGCAAAACAAGAATTCAAACCCAGGCAGCCAGGCTGCAAGGTATTTGTTCTTAACCGCAAAACATATTCTCTCTTAAGCATAGGCTGTGATGTTGCAAAATAATACATGATGCAGTGTTTGGCCCATGGTCCTGCTAACCAATGGCGGTTTTCTCTTTCAAACGAGAGAATCTACTGCCCTGATGGAGCCTGATGCCTCCCGGGATTCCATCAGCTGCAGGGCTTTCATCACTTCATTACCCCTGGTTCTGGTTTGACGACAGTGGCTTGAAGTTCAAGGCCCTTCACAAGCCAGCTGGCTCTAGCCGTCCCTTCTGACCTCCACACCCCCTTCTCTGTTATCCACCTGCTCAGATCACCCAGCTCCTCCTGCGTCCACTGCCACCTGCACACGTCTCACTCACCAGGATGCCCTCCCTGCTTCTCTAAGCTCTTCCAAACCCAAGTGACACACCCCCAGTTGACACCTGTGCCAAACACCCAGCTCACAGAGCCCACCTTCTTCCTTCAAACCAATATAATCCTGAGGGCTTTTAGGCCTCACCTTGCACACATATTTGCCTAGCTGATATTTACAAGTACATTTTTAAATGCATGGTACCAACCCATTCTCTTTTTATGCAGCAGAATCCTGGAGCTGCCACTTACTAGCTGTGTGAACTTGAACATGTTGCTTAGCTTCTTTGTGCCTTAAATTTCCTCGTCTGTAGAATGGAGATAATGATTGTGCCTATCTCACAGTGTGGTCTGCAGTTAATACAAGCAAACTACTTAGCCTAGTGTCTGGCTCATAGTAAGTGCTTGCTAAATGCCAATTGTTATTATCTGTCATACTGGATTGACAGCTCCCTGAAGATGCAACCATATCTGATACTCCTATGCAGCCCCCCCAGTGGGCCCAGCACAGGGCAATTTCTGAGGCTAGATACATCTTTGGGTAGATATGCCTTTCACCAAATTTGTTCCAGTCACACATCAGAAAAAATGTCAGAGGGTCTGGCACACAGTAGGACTTTGACAAACACATAAATCAATCTTTTTAAATTTTAAAACAAATTTTTGGAGATGGAGTCTCAGCTCTCTTGCCCAGGCTGGAGTGCAGTGGCGCGATATCAGCTCACTGCAACCTCCACCTCCTGGGTTCAAGCAATTCTCCTGCCTCAGCCTTCCGAGCAGCCGTGACTACAGGCATGTGCCACCATGCCTGGCTAATTTTTAGTACAGACAGGGTTTCATCGTGTTAGCCAGGATGGTCTCAATCTCCTGACCTCATGATCTGCCCATCTGCACCTCCCAAAGTGCTGGGATTACAGTCATGAGCCACCACGCCTGGCCATAAATCAATATTTGATGGTACTTTGTACATTACAGCACTATCAACAAGGTTAGGTGGTTTTATCATTAGTACTGACTTGCAAGTATTTATCTTTCTATGGACTGATCTGAGAGTTCTTGGCCCTCTGCCCCTTTCTCTCTAATCCAGCTGAAGAGGGCCAGGATGAGAGTATGGAGATACCAGGGGCATCCTGCTTTTCAGTAGAGGGTGTCTGGTGCAACCTGCGCCAGCTATCAAGTATCCCTGGGCTTTAGATGTCTAAGAAGTAAAACCCTCCTGATGTTGACTCTCTCACCATCCCACCTACTGCCATGAAAACAGAGCTGTGTGCCTTTCCCTTTTGCTCTGTCTTCTCTCTGCCCCCTCCTTGGTTGGTGCCCTGCATGCCTGAAGCCAAAAGGAAGCCCCCTTTCCTTCTTAGAGAAAGATTCCAAGCAGATACGTTCCTGTCTGTTTTTGCAGGTCAGGGAAAGAAGAGGGTGGGTTAGCAGCTTTGGAAGTCAGCCATCATATCTCCATGTACCAGGTGCCAATCTAAGGTCCTCCTTCCATGCAGCTCCAAGCCCTTCCAGAGTAATCCAGGCCTCAGTCACTATTGATGCTTATGTTCGGGGTCAGAATTGTTCACGTTTGTTTTGATGCCACTGAAAAACCTCAACGGGTTTTGAAAAATGTAGATGGTCCCAGCAGCCAATGCCAGGCCTGTATTTAACCAATTTAACTTTGCAAAATGCTCCAACTATACACACGCTTGGACTGCTGCTCAGAGCTCTTTTTAAAAGGCCGAAGAGGAAATAAAAATGAATGATGATGACAAAACGTCCACACGGGTAGAAAAAACAGAATAGCCTGAAAGCTCCAGGGCAGGAACTGACACAATTTAATTAACTATTTGGAATAAACATGTTTGGTGCTGCTAGCAGAGCTGTTTGTTTGCCTTCACAAAATCATGCTCTTAATAAGTCTGAGATTAAACCTTCTAGAGAGTAATTAAATGCAACACCTTGACTTGAAATGTTAGGAATGGCCAAGCAGGCATAATATTTTCTTTGCACATTGTTCCGTGGCTGTCGTCATCTCGCATAAACAATCCCTGACCTCGGTTATGTGTTGTATAAAAATTGTTACTAATTGTGATTTGGCATTGGTGCGCAATATAAAATGTATATTCCTTAAATAATGTAATAAATGTTTAACAAGGAAACGGAGTGGATAAAATTTAAACAGTAGTGGAGCTGACACATTTAATTATATCCTAGAAGTCAAAAACTGCTCTCCAAGACAAATTGGTGATGTTTGTGACTAACAGTGTCACTTAAAAAAATAATCACAATACCTGCCATTTATTGGAAAACCTTATCCCAGACGCTGTGCTCAATGTACATCTACTATTCACAGAAGTCCTTTAAAGCAGTATCATTATTCCCATTTTATAGAGGAGAAAACAGAGACAGAAAGCCTGCATGACCCGCCAAAAGCTACAGAGCTATTAAGTGGAGGAAACTGAGATTTGAAAGCCAGATCTCCTTAACTCTAAAGTCCATGGCCACAAGCTAGTCCGATCTCCTAAAACAGAAGAAACACAGCCTGGGAAATTCTAATCACACACTAATTGCATGACAAATTAAGAGGAAATGACACTAACAGATTTTATTTGATTGCTTATAGAAAGGCATTTTGTAGTGAATGATTGTTTGGGGGTAAAATTATTGTAAATGGTCTTGTTAGAAAAAAAGATACAGCCTAAACTTATGAGAGAATACAACATGATGAGCTTTTTTTTTTTTTTCCAACTTGTGGTAATTCTCCTTGATTAATTCCAGCTCTAAAATTCTGTTCCTGCATCTGCACTGCAGTCTGGCTCTTCACCTCTCAGGGCTCTGCAATGACTGACTTTTGACTTTTCAAATCCATCTGTAAGAGACCCAGACTCCAGAGAGCCCTGGTGCACCCTCTAGTGGCTATCAGCACAAGCCCACAGCATCAAAGAAACTGGGAGGGGAAAAGGGGCCACCGTTTACCTACTTTTGTGAACAGTGGTGAAAGTGAAGAGGAGGAAATTGATGTTCCACAGCTTGAAAGATCAAGGGCATTAAAAATGTAAAATGGTTTTTAAAATCTGGTTACACAAAAGTGTCCCGAACTAGGACGATCTTAGGGCACACACTTAAGATCAAATTCCAACAGATTCTTCTCTCCTGAGTCAGGTGAGATGGTCAATGTTAGCTGGTCCTTACTTCAGCAGAATCTAAGCTCTAGCCACAGTGGATGTGATGGCATGAGATGGCTGCAGCAGGCTAAATGAGACCCCCTACTTTTGTTGACTTCCCTCTATGCCAGGAACTATGCCAAGTACTATTACTGCGTATCTCCTTTAATTCTCATTTGATCATTCCTGTTTTACAGATGAAGACATCGAGGTTCTGGAAGACAAAATAACTTGCCCACCAAGTTGGCCAGCGTGTGGGATTTCAACCCTGGATGTTAGATGCCAAAACCAGGCTCTTCACACCATTACATTTTGATGTGCAATTGGATATTTTAAATATGCCTTATATGAGCAACAAATCAACAAATAATTAGTTTCTGTTTTATGAAGACCTCTGCAAATTAGCAAGGGTTTTTCTGAATCTGCTCCCCACTCCAACTCCTAATATCCTTTTGTAGTCCAGATCTCTAAGTTAATTACTATACCAGGCACTTCACGGCAGAGATAAACATCACAGATGCCTTGTGTGCTTGCCATCATGATCTGGTGATGGCTAATGAGGTTAAATATAAAATAAGATAAGGATAAAGCTGTGAGGCTGTGCAGGTTCTCTGAGACATGCAGAACACTTGGGCCTAAACAAAGGTCTAAATAAGGAAGAAAAAATGGTCTCTGTCCCAGACCGGGATCAAGGAACAATTTCCCATTCTATTTCACTCACACACACACACACACACACACACACACACACACACACACACACACACACCCTTACCTCATATAGGGATGCACAGACTTTGAATGGAGTAATGGAGCAGTAATGTCTGTTTTAACCGCCCTGGCCCCTCTTTGCCTTATGGAGGCACCAGGATGAAGGAGGTGAGAGGCTGACTTAAGAGTCAGGTAAACTGCCTCCTGCTGTGTGTCAATACTAAAACATTGTGACCTTGAACAAGACCTTGAACAAAAGTTCACATCTGCATAAGAGAGGTCTTATCTACTGGTCTCCAAAGGATCTGGGGATATGGAGCAGGATCCAGCCATCACTCTGTAAATTACCTGTCATTCTTAAAAACCCACCCTTACAGGTAGCTTGGGAATCAGCAATTTGATTTCATGCGGGAGATGCTGGAAACATCTGTTGAAATTAATTCTCCAGTAATTTGGAAAGATCAAAACTCAAACCTTTTCTGAGCCTAAGAAAGAGGGTCCTAAGCTCTCTACAGGGGACTTCCAGATAAGAAGGATCTAGTAGGGAGGAAAAAAAAAACTCCAAAAATACAACTTGGGACTTGGGACCCAGGTGGCAGTTCAGGAATCAGGGCTGGAACACAGAAGAGAAGTATAAGGGACACCAGGATCGATGTTTGAAACAGAAGCAGTGGCCACCCCCTGCTTCCCACTGAGCAAGCTATTCCTGCCTTGCCTTGGCCATCTCTCTCTCAGCACAGCAGGTGGCCCTTTCATTAAATGCATCATTTGCAGCCCATTGCTGCCTGGGAGTGTATTTCCCTCTACCCTGAGTGGTCCTGCTTCCCCTTTTATTGGGATCAAACCTCCTGCCCTCATTTCTGAGACTTCCCTGAGCTCCATCCATAGTACCACTGGGGCTGGGTTCTAATGGCCTATCATACTGAAAGCAGAATACTCCAAAGAGCTAACTCACTTTAAAAGCCAGCCTGGAATAACAGCCTTGGCAGGAAGAAAAATCAATGGTGGGACAACCCTCCTGTCAGGGACCCAAATGAGCTTCCTTGAGAGTACACAAGAAAGAATTTGACTACTTTGTCAGCCCTAGGAGAAGACATGCTGGCTGCCTGTTCACTTGGCATCAGTGTCATCTTTCTTGGAAACTTTATTTAGTGAGATGACTGGGCCATTTACTACTAACTTCTCAGGCTCGTGATCAGAGCAAGCCAGAGAGCCCAGCCCTGTGAAGTACTAGGGTCGGCTCCTTTTAGCCTCTGAAAGGCCTGCCTTCCTCATTGAGTAAGTGGGCACATCCCTCAGTAGTCAGGAAAAGATAGAGAAAGAGGCAGAAGAGCAAAATGGTGAAGGCTTTGGAGATGCTAGATCTGACTTCAAATCCTGACCCTACCTCTTACAAGCTGAGCAACCCTATTCAATCGTTCTGCCTTAGTTTCCCATCCATGAAATGAGGATGATCAGAGCACCTGTCTCAAGGTGTTGTTTGAAAAGCAAATGGAATAAAGCTTGTGCAACACTCAGCACAAAATGAGATCTCAATACTTGCTGTTGACATTCTCATCATTATTAGTTTTGTTATTATGGCTGAAAGGTTAGTAGATAAATGTTTCCTTGACCAGGCAACACTGGACCCAGAGAGGCCATGCAATTATGGTACAAAGAGCCTCAGGTTTGAAGTCAGGGGGCCTTGGCTCAAATGCTTGCTCTGTAACTTCCAGGAAAACCACAGCACACACAAATTTAAATTGAGCGAATTCAACTACGTGCATTTCTCACAAAGAAGAAAGAGAAAGTCAACAACTGAAATGGTCACCTGCCACATCACTCAGAAAGCAAATACCAGCAGTGAACATGGAAGGGGAGACTCGAACCTGCTGATCCCTCAGCTCCTGCACATTTCCCACGTGCATGCATCTCAGCAGGCTGAGTATTAAGAAACTTGACCTCTAAATGTAAGTCACCTGAATTTGGCTGGTAGTCCACTGAAGGAACTAATCTCTTCCAGCTCTTCGGGGGCAAAGTGTCTGGGCACTGCCTTGTGGGGATGACTTGCAGCATTTTGCAGGGTAATTTTGACCACGTGTACCCTTTTTGGCTTACAGGTAAGTATATGGGCTGAGAGTCTACTCTAGAGCTGTGTGGGCATGGCACATGGTGAACGTCAAGATCCTTATCAGAAAAGTGGAAGACAGCAGGCCTGCCCAGTGTATCCAGTACCATCAGTGATAGAAAATCTGTCCATGTGTTTTGTAAACCATACTCAGAAATATAGGGATTATTTCCTTCCCTGACACTGTGAGTGTCCTAGTTTCAGACTCAGAGAGTGAGGGGCTGTAATGCCACCTACTCCTCTATGTCACATTCCCAGAGCTTAAGAACAGGCACTCCCACCTGGACCCAAGGAAGCCGCCGAAGGGGGCTTCCCCCAAATTAGGTATAGCCTGGTTTCGCTGTGAGTCACTCTCAGTTCTATGGTCTCCAGAAAGGTGGCACTTTCCCTTTTTCAGGTTAAAAGCATTCTAAAAATACCTTCAGAAGGCTCTGAATGTCCCCATAGTCATCCCTGCTCTGATTTCAATCCAGTTCACATTTCCCATAGTGTGTGTCTGGATAAGACATCACTTTGGCTGACGTGGGCCAGGTTCAGAATGCACAGCAGGACACTGACAAGTTGCCTCATATCAAGCTATGTTGCCCACCCCTCACTCCATTTGGGCCAATGGGGAGGGCAGGAGGAATCCTCAGCCCCACCCCACCCCCACCCCACACCTGCTGCTTTGACTTAGCTAAATTCCCAATTATTTGGCAAATGGACAAGTAACGATTTTCTCTCCCTGAACAATCCTTGAAATTCACAACTTCCATGTGCAATTTTCAGGCTTCACACAGCAATGGAAAGCATATTGGGCAGCTTTCAGGTGCTTTTGCAGAATTCAAATTCTTTTAACAAATATTACAACCTATAAACTGTGGCAGTGGACTGTATTTTATTTGAGCAGCAAAGTGGTATTGCAAAACCCAAGGTTGCTGTCTTACTCTCTCTACAAACAGACTGTCAGACAATACTCAGATCCTTGGCTTTTCTTAAACATGCAGGCCTGCGTTTTCTCTTTGGCTCTAGGACAGGCTGAATGTCAGGCACAGGCTGCTAGTAGTCTGCCTGAAGGGCTTGTCCTAAATCAGCACAAGAAGTTAATTATCTCTTGGGCAGAGGGGATCTTGGGATTTCTGCCTTGCAGGCCGGGACTCCCCAACACAAATGTTGCTTTGACTCTGATTCTAACCCTTTCCTTTTAGCTCAACTTTTGCCTTCAGTGCCCAGTCTCTCCTTGAATTCTAGTTCTGGTTATTGGCTGCAGATGTCTTCCGTCGGCCAGACTCCATCAAGGTGAACTACTTGGCCCCTTAGTTCAAGTTCACGCATGGGGTCCTACTCTGAACCCCAGCCACCCAGCTGTAACTTTGACAGGCTCCCTTGATGCTGCTAGCCTTTTCAGAGCTCTGGGTTAAATAGACTCTTAATGTTTCCATCATTTTATTCTGCTTCTATTACTTCTAATTGTAGTTCCCTATGCTGCTGGCTCCTTGGCCATACCCTGCACTTCCTGAGTTCTGCCTGCTGCCATCCTATAGGTGGGTATGACTCTCTACCCCTTCTGCCTAGTCCTAGGGTTCTAGGTCCAGCTCCTGCCTGGCAGACACATCTCATTGCTGAGAACAAGGCCATGCTCAGGTGCGTCCTGAGAGAGGGACTGTTGAGTTAACAGCATAGGCTCTGGGTCAAACCCCAGCCCCAGAGCTCCATTGGCCGTGCAAACTCGAACATGTTCCTCAATCACTTTATTCCTCATTAATAAAGTCAAGACAGCTTCATGGAATTATTGAGGGAGTTAAATTTGTGATGAATGTAAATTTGTAATTAATATAAAGGCTAGCACAATGCTTGGTACTTTTAAAATGCACTATAAATGTTAGTTATCATATTGGGTGGTGTGGACATTCAGGAATTCTAAAACTTAGTTTGAAATATGTAGTAAACTGAGAACAAGGATCAAAGAAAATAAGCATGATCAGCAGAACGTTCTTCTTGAATGTTATAAGCTCATCGAGGCTTTTCCAAATTAACCTTCAAAGCAATCTCAGACCAAGCCATCTTTGGACTACGTCTCATGGTAAAAAGAATGCTTTCCTCAGGAACATCAACAGAAGGAATCATCTAAAAATCAGCTCTAAGAATCAAATAGGATGACAAAGTTGAAGACAGTCATTTTGGCTTACCAGCTTCACCAAGACCTGGTTAAAGTAATGACAATGTGCGCAAGAAGTTACAGTTTTTGGTAACCTCGCGTCAGCAGCTAGTGTTTGAGCCAATCAACCCTGTGTCTGTGAGTCAGATAAGGACCAATTTGCCAAGCACATCCCCATATTTTCCTTAACAAAAGGACAATACGCTGAAGTCTTCCCTATCAACAGTCAGCATTTGGAGGCTGCATTCCTACTCAGACAAAGCAAGACTGTTCCAACCACCGTCAACACCTCGGTGTCTGCAGCTGATAGTGATCCAAGCCTTTCTCCCGGCCTAAGTCACATTTACATAATGCAACATCACGCACAATTTGGATCTGAAATTAATTTATTGAAAACCCCACTGCCCCACAAGCTGCTAAAGGTATAAACCTTTTGTCCTAGGTAAAAATCAAAGCACTTGGAGCAAAAGATCCCCAAATATAAAGAGATCTCAGTTCTAACGTAGATACAGGGCTGGGACTGGGAGAAGGTAGAGAGAAAATACGAGCTTGAGTCTTTGCTCACTGCAGTGAGTCTATGCTTCTGGGTAACTTGGGGGACTTGGCTCTTTGGAGGAAACCCAAGGCAGAATTCTGAGCTTTTCCTTTCCTTTGAAGTAAGAATTTGCAGGGGACATGGATCTGACTAAAGCATAGCTCTCCAATTCTCCAAGTGACAAATGTAAATTGGCTTTATCTTTTCTAAAGGGACAGAAGTGGCCACAGATAGTAAGAGAAGTTGCCTGTGCACCCTGGTTAGAAGGACCACCACTACTCCTTCTCTTCAACGTATGAACTACTCAACCTTGTCTGCAGTAGCACATCCCACAAGCTGCCTCTTCAGGACGCCAGTCAAGAGAGCAGTGCTCCATAACAAAATGGATCCATGATGGGGTAAAGTTGAAAAACACTGAAGATTTACAATGTACATCAGCATATTAAAGGTTCTTCAAAGGTTCCACAGTAAGTTATTTTACTTATTTTAACCTAGTATTTCTCAAATGTGTTTGATCATGAAAACTTATTAATTTCTCACCGCATAGAAGCCTCAGGAAACATTCTGCGGAATGTCAGGCTTACTACTGTAAGATGCCCAAGTCATTCTCCTAACTGGTAAAGAGAAAACGAACAACTTTCATCCTGTCTCATTCCCTTCTGACAAAGAGTGAGAAATCAATACAGTGGGGTAAAGGGAAGCCTCTGAAAATACCTTTTCCTCTAAGATAAATGCCTCCCAGAAAGCCACAGTGTACATGCACACGTGTACAGGGCCAAGTAACATCCTCTTTAATGCCCTTTGTGACCCTAATGAAGCATTCCCTGATTGATCTCTCACCCCCAATGGCTAATTTGACAAGTGAACTCTCAGCCTGTCAATAGTCCTCATGTTCGAGAAGCCTGGTCCTAGGATCTGCAGGAGAAGTATTCCCTGGCTGTGGAGATGGGAAGGCACATCTCTGCCCATTTCCTGCCCTGTCTGGGCTGTTTTCTCCCCTTGGTGGAGAGCATCTTCTACCGCATTACTGATGGGCACCAGGCAGTATCACTAAAAATACTCACTAAGAGACTGAAAGGTAATAATACATGAGCAAACGATGGTGCAAACCACGAGGTGGCTCAAGTCTCTCTGTCAGAACCATTGAGGTACCTGATGATATACATAAAAAGCTATCTAGAGGATTTCTACTTCTGGAAAGATGGCGTAGATGTACTTTTGCTTATTCATCACACTGAGTTGAATTTAAAGCCCTGAGCATTATACAAAACAAACACCAGAAGACTCTCAAAGGCAGGAGAGCAGAAGGCAGGCTGGCAAGGGACTTGGGACCTCAGGAATCACACAGATGGTTGTGAGTTCTCTGGGTTTTCCTTTTGCTTCATATATCTCCAACCTGGCAGCTTAGTAAACAGAAAACTTGAAGACAATAATCACTTGACTCTAGTAAGATACCACACACAAAAAAATCTGCACCCCCCAACCTCCACCAGCACTGGCTGAACAGGGAGCCTAGACAAAGTACCCCAAGTCCCTGCTGGAGTAGTATCAGAGAAGGCCAAGCAGGGAGCTCGGACTCTGAACTTTGCTGAGTAGTGATGAAGTCCCTCCATACAATGTCAGCAGAGACTGTGAGGAGTGGCTGGTCTTCCACGCCAACTTGGCAACTCGGCAACAGATAAAAGGTGCCTCTTTTATCTGGGAGTGATGTCAGAGGAGTTCTATGGAATGTCAGTACTTTCACCAGCACCCAGCAGTAAAGAGGCCACCCCCGCCCCTTCTACCCTGAGGTTTTGGGAGGCCATGTGGGAAACAGTAATAAGGCATGCTTGCCCTCCCAGCCAGGTGGTATCAACAGACACCCAGTGAAGAGCTGAAATTCCCACACCTACTCAGCAGTAACAAAGATCCCCTCTCCCCCAGGTATCGGTGGAGGCCAACTAGAGAATTTGGATTTCCACCCCTATCTGGCCATAACAATGCAATGCCTCCCCTTCCCATGTCAGAGCAGTGTCAAAAGCCAGTTAAAACAGAAGATTTAATAAGATCCAGAGTCTCATAACATAATACTCAAAATGTCCAGTTTCAATAGAAAACCACTCATCATGCCGTGAATAAGAAAAAAAAACTTATATGAGAAATGACAATCAAAAGATGCCACCACTGATTTGGAGTTTAAAACGGCCATGCTAGAAATGCTTTTATGAACAATAAGGAACATGTTTGATACAAATGAAATACTAGAATGTCTCAGCAAAAAACAAAAAAGAACCAAATGAAAATTTCAGGAAAAAATAGCCAAAATAAAAAATTCAATGAATGGATTCCACCGTAAAATTGAGTGTAGAACAATAAAAATTACTCAATCTGAACAACAGAGAGAAAACAGAATTAAAAAAAAAATGAACAGAGCCCCAGGGATCAAACACTTGTATAATCAGATATCAAGAAGAAGAGGGAGAGAAAGGATGGGGCTTAAAAAATACATGAAGAAATAACGGTTGAGACATTTCTAAATTTGGAAAAAGACAGAAACCTACAGATTAAATAAGGTGAGAAGATCCCAAACTGGATAAATCCAAAGAAATCTATGCCAAGACGCACCATAGAAAAATTTCTGGAAAAAAAAAAATCTTGAAACCAGCAAGAGAGAAACAATACTTTACTGACTTACCTACAGGGGAAAAAGAATTCAAATGACTGCATATTTCTCATCAGAAACCATGAAGTCCAGAAGGAAGTGACACAATTTTTTTTCAAGGGCTGAAAGAAAAGATCTGTCAACCCAGAATTCTATATCCAGCCAAAAATATCCTTTGGAATGAAGGGAAAATCAAGAAATTCTCAGATGAAAGGAAACTAAGAAAATTTGTACTAGCAGATGGCCCCTCAAAGAAGGCTAAAAAAAATCCTCTAAACAAAAAGAAAATGACTATTAGAATATTCAGAAAAAGGAAGAACAATGGAAAGAATAAAAACATGGGAAAATATATTTCCTTCTTAAATTTCCTAAATTATGTTTGGTGATTAAAGCAAAAATTATAACACTGTCTGGTGTGGTTTTCCAATTTATGTAGAAATATTTAAGACAACTGTATTGTAATAGGGGAGGGCAAAGGAACATAAAGGGAAGTGAGGTTTCTACACTTCAGTTTAACTAGTAAATTGTCAACACCAGTAGAATGTGATAAGTTATGCACATATAATACCTAGAGGCACTACTAAAGATGCTATACAGAAAAAGAATCAAAAACCTATAAATAAATCAAAATGGAATTCTAAAAAATGTTCCTGTAACCCACAAGAAAACAAGGAAACTAAAAACAGAACAAACATAAAACAAAAAATAAAGTGGCAGACTTAGCATGCCAATAATTACATTAAATGTAAACGGTCTAAATATACCAATTAAAAAACAGAGACTGAGGCCAGACATGGCGGCTCATGCCTGTAATCCCAGCACTTTGGGAGGCCCAGGCAGGCGGATCACCTGAGGTCTAAATATACCAGTTAAAAAACAGAGACTGAGGCCGGGCATGGTGGCTTATGCCTGTAATCCCAGTGCTTTGGGAGGCCGAGGCGGGCGGATAACCTGAGGTCAAGAGTTCAAGACCAGCCTGACCAACATGGAGAAACCCTGTCTCTACTAATAATACAAAAATTAGCTGGGCATGGTGGTGCATGCCTGTAATCCCAAATACGCAGGAGGCTGAGGCAAGAGAATGGCTTGAACCTGGGAGGCGGAGGTTGCAGTGAGCTGAGATCGTGCCATTGCACTCCAGCTTGGGCAACAAGAGCGAAACTCCATCTCAAAAAAAACAAAACAGAACAAAACAACAACAACAGCAACAAAAAACAGAGACTGGTAGATTTTTTAAAAAGCATGACCCAGGCCAGGCGCGGAGGCTCATGTCTGTAATCCCAGCACTTTGGGAGGCTGAGGTGGGCGGATCACAAGGTCAGCACATCGAAACCATCCTGGCTAACATGGTGAAACTCCGTCTCTGTTAAAAATACAAAAAAAATTAGCCGGGCATGGTGGCAGGTGCCTGTAGGCCCAGCTACTCTGGAGGCTGAGGCAGAAGAATGGCGTGAACCCGGGAGGCAGAGCTTGCAGTGAGCCCAGATCGCACCACTGCACTCCAGCCTGGGCGACAGAGCAAGACTCCGTCTCTTAAACAACAACAACAACAAAAGCATGACCCAACTATACGCTAATGTGATATAAGCAAAAGTGCTACATGGCTACTTCCCTTAAAATGCAACCAGCATATGCCCTTTCCCATTTTTTGTTTTTCCTTCATTCTGCCTCTTAGAAAATGTATATAATGGCTGCCACTCCAACTTAGACTACTGGGATAAGGCCACAACATAGGGATAATAGAACAAAAAGCCAAATCAACCTGGGTCTCTGAGCACTTGGTGGAGCAGAACTACTATACCAACTATAGATTTCCTAATTGTGGATTCATAAAGAGAAATAAATCTCTACCTTGTTTAAGCCATTACTAAGGGGTTTTATGTTCCTTTAGTTGAACTTAATCCTCACTGATCCCAAAGAGTTGTACTTACTGAAGGCTATTATATGCCTATCACTGTGCCATGCCATTGAGAGAGATTATTTTAATGGTCTGAGGAGGAAGACACTACTATTATCTTCCTTTTATAATGAGAAAATTACTGCTCAGAGAAGTTAAGTGACTTGCCCAAGGTCACAAATCTCAAATGCCCAGTGTGAACCTCACTTGTCTAACTTGAAGCCCTAGGCTATTAACCTTACAGTGTAAATGAAATCCAGTGAAATACCTAAGAAAAAAGAGACTTGTCCATTCCTCTTAGCCTGGGTGAAAGGCTTCCTTTCACAGTCACATGGGGCCACGATGAGTTCAGAAAAACCTTTAATTCATCAAGCATTTCTAAAGAGTTAGCCAAGATTCTTTTTGAATTTATCATGCTTTAGGACATAATTAAGCAATTAATCAATCAGTCCCCTCATTCACTCAACAAACATTTATAAAGGCCTCATGGTGCCAGGACTTGAGATAAGCTGGAGGAATGAATCAAGTGATACAACCCTATCCCTCTCAGCACCCCCAGCGTGGGCTGGGCACTGAGCTCATTTACTTTCAAAGTTGATTTTTTCCACATTTCATTGCTCAGCTCCAAACCAAAGATGTCAAACAAGCAAACCACGTGAAGCCCATTCTCCCAAAAGCCCCATTGTTCCATCCACCTACACTTTGAGGGATCCAGGTCAGCATTTCCCTTTTAGCTCTCTAACATGGCAATGGGAGACTTTGATGTCTCACCTTGCAGAGAAAAGAAAAAAGGGCAGAAAGGCTTCAGAGATGGTGGCCAAAAAAGCTTTGAGATCATGCGAATCCCCAGCGGCATGGCTTGGTCTTTCCTCTAGGTTGTTCCTTGGAATGAAAAGCGGATTTTTCTAGCTTCTCTCTCACTCCTACATACGTCCCCACCCAGCTCTCAGCTCCTGGCAGTGCCAGCACTCACATCTAGGGATAACAGTTAAAATCGCCTCCTCCTTCTCTGACAATGAAATACGGCATACCATTTGGCATCCCGGCGGTGCCCCAGTCTCCTGACCCCTGGCAGGGTCCCAGGGGATTTGTGGTCGGCCGCTAATTCAGAGCCCTGGCCATAGCCATTTCCCATGACATAGCTGGAATTCTCCCACTGCCTGCCCTCTCAGCTTCAGTTACTCTGCCACGCTGAAACTATTTGCTCCCCTCCCACCCTGTCCATCACTGCCCCTTCCTTGGGCCGAGCCTCTGTACCCGCCTGCTAGCTAGACTCCTGAGGCCCTCCATGGGGGAGCTGCAAATCTCTCTTCACTTTTATTACTGACCCGCATCCTGCCGCCTCCACTCCTTCAGCCTGAAGGCCTCTTTAAAGCACTGTCCTCCTGAGCGATGATAAACCTCGGTGCCAGAAATGTTTAAAGAGAAACACTCACTCCCGGCTGACCATATTGATATCAGAAGGGAGGCCAAGCATGTGGTTTCAAAGCTGTGGTCATAAAACAGTCTTTTTTTTTTTTTGTCATGTATGGTTAATCTGCCTATGAACTAGAAAAATAATCTCTCTGCCCTTTTGTAGGGCCCATTCTTAGTGTAACCTGGGAATGGGGAACAGACAGGCCAGGCACTGTCCACTGTGGGAGCTGAGGGTGTGGCCTCAGGAGCCAGGTTGTCTGGATTATAGCCCAGTTCTGCACACTTACTAGCTGGGTGACCCTGGACAAGTCACAGGCCGTCTCTGGGCTTCAGTCTCCTTCTCTGTACAAGGAACAAAACAGAGGGACTACTACCTAGCCTTGTTAGGAGAATTAAGTAAGTTCATATTTGTAAAGGGTGCCAATATGTGTCTAGCACATATAAAGTGCTGTATCTGTATTTGCTAAAGAAATACTACGTATATATGGAATATTCAGTTAATTTTCACAACAACTTGTTGATGTTATTATGCTTTCATTACAGAGGGTGCTACTGGATCCTTGAGAGTTCTAGAAATTTGCCCGTGGTTAGTAAGCCACAGAGATGGGATTCGAATTTGGTTTGTACTTCCCAGTATGACAGTCATCCTCAAAGTGGAGTCCAAGACCAGCTGGGATCTTGGTAGATGTGCAAATTATCCAGCCCCATGCAGAACCACTGGCTCAGAAACTGGGGGGTAGGTTTAGTGATTTGTTTTAACAAGCCCTCCAGGAGACTGGGATGCACGGAGCTTGAGATGCGCTATGTATCGCCATGTTCCCCTTAGAGCAGCAGGAGAAGTTCCTTTCCTTCCTGTCTCCAGGTTATCAGTACAAAGTGAACATGAGCTGCTCAGACCTCTCAAACAACACACAGTCATGCAAGTCTTCTGGTGAAAAGTGCTGTGCCAGATGCCATGGGGACACAAAGAAATGTGAGCTTCCTGCCTGCAGAGCATATTCCCTAATTATCAAAACCAGACAAGCATGTGCACAAAGTTATCCAACAGCACTGACCACACCATGAGTCAAAGCGTCCGTGTTCAGAGGTTTGGGGTCAAACAGAGCTCACACCATTCCTGGCCCCAATTCTTTTGAGTGGGACTTTAATGAAGCCACTTAATCTCACTGGCCTGGCTCCCCTTACCTTTTCAGGCTGCTGTAAGGATAAAATGAAGTTAGGGCAATGACCTTGCATGACGCCTGGCACATGGTACCAGGCTTAGTTGCTAAATGGCCAGGGTCATCATTAAGATCTGTCAGCCAGGTGATATAGGATTCACTGCCAAATCATAATAGGAAGGTAAGGTAGGAGTGGGGAGATAGCTCTAAGGGAGAAAGACCTGCAGAGAATGGGGAACTTGAGCCTGATTCCAACACAGAATAAATATCTCAACAACAGATAGGAGGGAGAAGAAAATGGTTCCACTGATCATTAAAAAAGAGGCTGGGCATGGTGGCTGACGCTTGTAATCCCAGCACTTTGGGAGGTCGAGGTGGGTGGATCATGGGGTCAGGTGTTCAAGACCAGCCTGGCCAACATAGTGAAACACCGCCTCTACTAAAAATACAGAAATTAGCTGGGCGTGGTGGTGTGTGCCTGTAATCCCAGCTACTCAGGAGGCTGAGGCAGGAGAACCGCTTGAACCTGGGAGGCGGAGGTTGCAGTGAGCCGAGATTATGCCACTGCACTCCAGCCCAGGCCACAGTGCGAGGAAAAAAAACGGAAATGAAAAGGTATGCCAGGCTAATAGTCAAATTCATCTGATTTACATGACTTTCACTTTGAACGTGCAGCCTCCAATGCAGGAAGCCCAGGTTGAAGTGGGAAATCTAAACTGCACTTAAGATACATGAGTACCTTAATCCCGACACAGGCTTTCTGAGCCAGGCTCTGTTTAATCAATGGGTGTTTGGAATGAGGGCTGTGGACATCATAGTGGCTCCCTTTTCCCTAGTGTCTCTCTAGAGGAACAACCAAAATGCAACTTACATGTGTGAAAAAAATGACTGAAAAATGTTTAAGTTCTGGTTCTCCCTGACTTCTCCTTGAGGCTGGCAACCTCACCAAAGTGATTAGACAGATAGCATAAGCTATCAGCCCAGATAAAATCTGGATATTTTATCATTGCTGAGGGCATGTTGGGAAATACTAAGGAAGTTCAGGAACTATCTAGTGTCATTCTACTGGACAACGGAAGGAAGGGTGACGTGACCACTCCTGCGCTCTTCCAATCTTACCACTTTCAGGCTAGTTTTTCTGTAAAACTCACCAAGGCAAATTCCTCAAACTTTTGCCCCATTCGCTCCTCTGGGCCTGGGCAGAGGTGATGCTTGCGGGCCCCCAGGGAGACTGGCCATGGGGCAGAGGGCAGAGTGCAAAGGGGAGACCATGAAAGACGGGCAGTGGGCCCATCTCCCAGTGAGCTATGACAGACTCCCACCCCACTCTCATCCCAGTGATTTATGTTCTGGAAGGATGTTCGCAAATCAACATGTTTTGGCTGCTCCTTTTCAAAGCCAGGGGAAAGCAACCCAAGCCATCTAAACACAACCACACATTCGAAAGTCTGGTCAATTGTTTTAGAATTTCCGTCGCAGGGCCTCTAAGTACCATCCTCGGACTCCCCATCAAGACCAGTAAATACAAGCCAATGGGAGGGAAAATGGGATCTTAAATATTTCCAGCTAATTCAATTCCCTCGGAGAAAGCTTTCCTTCCCAAGGTCCCATTCTAGCACAACGGGTTGGGAGTCTCAGGACCGCAGCCCCTTTTCCTGAAGAAGCAGCAGAGTCTGTGGTTCCATTTTACTCAACTGTTTTAAGTAGAAATTATCCTTGAGGCTTCAGGGTGTGCTTCCACTGTGGGTGGGATGGTGAAGGGAGTGATTTGTCTACCACATTACTCAGCCCCAAAGTATATATGCACTGGGGTAAACTTGGCCTTCTACATTTTCCCATTCTCTCCAGGCTGTTCTGTCATCTCTGTGAGTCAGCCTCATCCTGGGCCTTCCCCGCCAGACCCTCCAGGCCCTGGCAGTTGTTTGGTTTGGGGCAATGACAGTGCTCTTTCCTGCTGGTATGTGGAGCTATTGTTCTCTAGGTCCATGGCTGCTTTTATCTCCAGCATTCCTACAAGCAGGATTAACAGATCGGGGCCTGTCTCAATGGGTTGCTTTCCACTTCAATTAAACTGCAAGCCAACAACACGCCCTGTTCCCAGGCTTCCCAGGCAGGGCTGCCCTGCTGGGGTGGCATGCCAATGTTTTGGGACAAAGATGGGGGCAGGCTCACTGTGTGAGCCACAGAAGATCCCCTGCAGTAGGATGCCTGGGCTTCAGCCCCAGCAAGCGGCTTGTTGCTGTGCCAATCTGGGGAGCCAGACCTAGATTTCCTCATCTTTCAAACAGTAATGATAATGCATGACCTCCTGGACTCTAGGGAGGGATAAGGGAGGCAACATATATAGGCAAAACAACTAGCAGAGTGCCTGGCACATAGTAGGTGCTCAGGAAATGCTAGATCCCTTGCCTTTGCTAGGGAAGGGGGTAACTAAAGGCACCTACCTTGCTACCCAACAGGGATGTTGGAAGAAACAAATGATGCAATTTACACAAAAGTATGAGAAACCTCAGAAGGGCTGCATGCATAAGAGAATTTTTATAATCCAGGTGTGTGTAATGAGTCTTAACTTGTGCCTAGGACAACCTAAAAGAGAGATCCTATTATATGCAGTCTGCTAATAGAATCAGAAGAGGCTTCTGTGGCCTTCCTTTCTGCGTGTCTTGAAAATGCTTTCAGAAAGCCAGAAGTAGGGGGAGTGACAGCAACAACTTCATCGCCTAATCTGATAAATATGAAGATAGCTAACATTTATTGAGCACATACTATGCATCCTGCACTATTCTAAGTGTGTTGCATTTATTGCGATCACATTTCATCCATACAACTCTATTTTTTCACGGATTCATTCACTTGACAAATTCATTCATTCAATATTTCCCCAAATATACATATGGCTCCTTCCCTCACCTTCTTCAAGTCCTTACTCAAGTGTCACCTTCTTATTAAAGCCTTCCTTGGCTACATTATCTAAAATTCACTCCGCCCCTCCACCCCCAAAGACAATTGCTTTGTGTAATTTTTCTCCTTAGCATGTATCACTGTCCAACATACCAGTTGCTTTATGTGTTTACCTTGTCCATCAAGTGCACCCCCACTAGAATGGGAGTCCCATTAGAATATGAGCCCTCTAAGGAGAGGCATTTTGCTCTTTCATTCCCAGCTATGTCCCCAGCACCTAGAACGAAATCGTTTCTGAGTGCCTAGCTCCGAATGAGTGCTCAGCAGATATTTGTTGATGGGATGAAACCTAAGAGGTAGGCACTATTCATATCATCATGCCTATCTTACAGATAAAGAAACAGAAACAAGGAGGTTAAATAACTTGCCCAAGGTCACACAGTAAAGATCAAAGCCAGGATTTGACTCCAGAAACCAAGCACTACATTCTTTCACTTTTCAATCTAAGACTAACGCTACTAATTTTTTTCTCCTCCTCCTCCTCTTCTGGGGTCACTGCCTTTGTTTTCTAGCCATCTTTGCCATGCAGACCAAAGACTCTCCCCGAAGTTCTTGTTCATGCTGGGCTAGAGAATCATTTGCTGACACATGTTCTTAACGAGAAAACTGCTGCCTGGTGAATTATTCGCTCAACGTGTTCATGCTCAGATGCTTCATTTAGCAGCGGGCACATCAAGGCACATGAGAGCCACATTACAGTTTGCAGGGCAGTGGAGATCATCTTGAGCAACGGGGGAGTGGGCTGAGGTGGCAGAAATAGCGCGAGTCCCAGAGTCACACACATCTCAGTCTGCGTGCTAGTGAGACCTCATTATAATGCAGCTGTGGGATCTTTAGCAAGTCAGTTCACCTCTCCTGGCATCTGTTTGTGGTTAGACTAATTCAGCACATAACAAAAGGGTGCCAGCTCGGCAGGTGCCCCATGGTATTATTACCATGCCCTCTTCGACCCACCCAGTCCATCCCCAATATCACCTTCCTAATGCTACAGGCCTCATTGTTTCCAGTTTCTGGTTTATTTCAGTCATTGCCCAAAAAGCACAGGTGAGAGAAACTCCAGAATGGAAGAAATGAAAAGAATGATGCCTCCTATCCAGATAGGTTTGTGTATGCTCCCATGTCACCTGGAGAATGTAGAATATTCTCCAAAGTGACTTTCCTATGTACCTCCCCTATCCCTGTGTTAATAACAATGACTGGCCAGGCACGGTGGCTCACGCCTGTAATCCCACAGTGCTCAGGGAGGCTGACGTGAGAGGATGCTTGAGGCCAGGAGTTTGAGAACAGCCTGAGCAAATGAACGAGACCCCTCCATGTCTAAAAAACGTTTTAAGATTAGCTAGACATGATAATGTACACCTATAGTCCTAGCTACTTTAGAGGCTGAGGTGGGAGGACTGCTTGAACCCTGGAGTTCAAGGTTGCAGTGAGCTATGGTTGTGCCACTGCACTCCAGTCTGGGCAACAGAGTGAGACCCTGTCTCTTAAAAACAAAAACAAAACAAAAACAAAAAACCAATGATATTGACCAACATGAACTGAATGACTTCTTGGTTCCAGGCCCTGTTCTAAGCACTTTTTTTTTTTTTTTTTTTTTTTGAGACGGAGTCTCACTCTGTTGCCCAGGGCTGTAGTGCAGTGGTGCGATCTTGGCTCACTGCAAGCTCTGCCTCCCAGGTTTGCGCCATTCTCCTGCCTCAGCCTCCCGAGTAGCTGGGACTACAGGTGCCTACCACCACACCCGGCTAATATTTTTTTGTATTTTTAGTAGAGCCGGGGTTTCACCGTGTTAGCCAGGATGGGCTCGATCTCCTGACCTCGTGATCCGCTCGCCTCGGCCTCTCAAAGTGCTGGGATTACAGGCTTGAGCCACCGCGCCCAGCCTCTAAGCACTTTTAAGCAATAATTCACCTAATCCTCACAGCAATCCTGTGAGCGATGTACTATGATCATGCCCATTTCACAGATGACAAAACTGAGACCCTGAGAGGCTAATCTGCACTGGTAAGGAGCAGAGGGTGGAAACCCAGGCAGGCTGGTTTCTGGTACCTGAATGTCTGCTTCCTCTACCCACTTCCTAGCACCCTCTGGCCCACCCACCTGCCACCCAGCACCCCCTCACTGACGCTCTGGCTGCACTACCTAGTTCCCCAGTCTGTTGTCCCAGTAGGGTCTCTGGCCACTGGCCATATGCCAGCAATCAAGGAACTTCTCCGTAATTTGCCCCAATTTGCCCCCATTTCCCCTTGCTCCTCCCGAAGGAAGGTACACACATCTCTCTTGGAACTCTACCTGAGAATTTCCTAGCCTGTCCACTCTGGGGATCTGAACTTTCATGTTTTGTTGAGATTTCTGGCAACAAAAGACTGGCACGAACATGAGAATTTCCTGTGGGAGCTCCTCCTCATCTCTTCAAGTGTTTCTCCTACACCGTAGGTCAACAGAACCCAAATCCCTCACATCCTCCTGGGCCCTTCACTCTAAGCACGGGTCAGCCCCTTCCTACAGTCTTGTAGTAATGAAAACAGTTTCCAGAAAGTAGGCTATGCATCTTACAAAACTGTGATTTAGTATTATATCCAAAACCGCTCACTCAAATCATTCTTAATAAGGTGCAAAATAACTTTAAAAGATAATAAATATTCTACAATCTTGTCTTCTATTGTTCTACGACTGCAGAACACCAGCTCTCTGGGACTGCTCCACAATCTGGCTTTAAGTTCTCCTCTGCCTTGGAGCCTTTTTGACAGGGGAAAATGCACTCCACTAGTCAGCTGATAAAAATAGCAAATGTTTACTGAGACAGTGTTAATTAAATGCTGTGCACTGTGCTGGGAGCTTTACATGCATCATCTCATTTAATCTTTACAACAGCTCTATGAAGTAGGTGTTAGAATCACTACTTCAAAACCAAACCAAATCGAATCTCTGGGAAATTAAGCAGCTTGGCCAAGGACCCAAAGTGACAAAGTCAAGATTCAGACCCAGATCTGTCTGGCTTTCATACTTTTAAGCCACCCAGTTACACCTGATCCCCTTCAAGACCTCAAACTATCAGGGATGCTCTGATAGCTGATGGCTGAAGTCTGAGCTGTCTGCATCCTTCAGAAGGAACAAGGGGAAATGAGGGCAAATTGGGGCAAATTATGGAGAAGTTCCTTGATTGCTGGCTTATGGCCAGTGGCCAGAGACCCTACTGGGACAACAGACTGGGGGCCACTCAGCTCTATGCTCCTCTCCCTCCACCAAAGCACTAGGGAGCCTGCTTAAGAGGCATTCACTTAGGATTCATCCCAAGCCCTGTGATCCCACAGCAGGGTCAGCCCAGAGCGGGGCATCTTTTTCTAACTCACACAGAGGTGTTGTAAGCAACAGCAGCATCCTAGTTGCCTCAAATCTCTAGGTGCCGGCTCCCAACCTGCCAGATGAAGAGCATGAGTTTCATGGGAGTGACAGCACCTAGGGAATGTGCTCCGTTCCCTGTCCTGGGTCCACAGCATCCAGGCCTAATATATCCCCAGATGCCTTTTCTGAGCTTTTCTGACCTCAGAGTCATGTTCAATATATTACCCTGAGCACCATTTATCTAATCCAAGTGGGCATCCAGGACATAATCTGTTTGCCATGCCTCAACTAGAAGCTCATAAAGGCTGCTTCCAGAGTAATATATCATTACGGGGCTTGTCTACATATGAAGTGTATGAAAACACACATTTTTTTTCTGAAATAAATAATGGAATCAGCTTTCAATAACATAACTCAGGAAAATAAATTAGCTGGGGCTTCTCCCAGCCTTTCCATGCAAAAACGTCTGAGCCCAGGGGCCCTTGAGATGTCAAACTGGGGAGAATGGTAGAAGTTTTCATGGTTCCAAAAATTAGAGAGGGGATCCCTGGCAAGGAAAGTCTCCTTACCACAAATTGGTCCCTACCAGAGAATTGCTGCTCAGTTCAGATGGTAATTAGCACACCCCAAATTACTTGCCAGCAACAATATAACTAAGACTTGGAGACAAGAGAAGACTAAACTTGAGAGAGAAGCTGCATCACCACAAAAACACGACCTGACTGAGGAGATGAAATAAGGTAAGTGCTTCAACTCAAAACAGATCTACCGATTGCTCCAAACCCTCTATTTGCAAAGCCCCACCAGGCAGAGAAACTTCAAGGCCTGATCTTGACCGTGTGATGCCAGAGGCTGCAGGGACTGGCCACAGAGCCCAAGTCCAGCCCTCCCCTGGGGTAGAAGCCTGTGATGTGAGCAGGCAGTTCAGGAATGCCCTTCCTCGCAGAGGGAATAGTCCCTTCAGGTAAAAGGCTTCCTGGAGGGATGCCAAGGAGGGAACCTCCAGACACTTCCTGACTGCACTCGGATGAGGGATGTGGCCTTGCTGGATGGGAGGTAACAAATGTGCTATGCAGATCAACTGATCACACTGACACCCACATTTGAACACCTCATGCCACCTCCACACCCACTGGCTTTCAGATCCTGGGAAGAGCATCTGAGGACCACAATGTTGCTAGGTACCCTATTCTTTAGGATGAAGACAATGATGTTGGTCCCATCTACTTCTCAGGGGTGAAAAAACTGTGAAAATATCAAACAGAAGTCCAGAAGAGCCATAACTTCCAAAGACAACCAACGAAAAGAGAGCCCTGCTAGGGGCCTGCTCTTCCTCCTGAGGAGTGAGGAAGAGTCCTAACAGCCAGCCTGCCTCAGTGGCCAATTATTGGCCCCAGGCTTGCAGGCTTCAGTCACCTCTTCTGTGAAGCACTGTTGGGGAATGAAGATGGTGTGTCCCCCAAGCTTAAAAGACTGCCCATGTGGGACAGTGAGATTGATGGGAATGGAAGCAAGCTGGAGACAACATGCCCCTCTAAAGGGGCTCTGCTGGCTGTGACCTTAGAGGACACCGAACCCTGTGCTGCTGCTGCCACCAGAGCTCCCAATTTGGGGACAGGAACAAACAATCTGAATTTTTATATAAAATCTCTCCATTTTTAAATATAGTCAGCTCATTTTTTAAAAAATGGTATGAGCCAAACATTCCTGTTCGCAGGAATCAACCTGTGGGACCGCCATTTTGTAATCTCTTTCACTGAAAGGACAGTTTCAGAAGAGGGAGAACAAGGGTGATTTTTCCAAATCCTTGACTTTGACCAATCAGGTGGCCCAATTAAAAAAACAAGTAAATTAACCAGCTATTCTGTGCAAAGTCTACCTGGCAGACATCATGGTTACCAACCATGTGGTTGGGGAAGAAAAGGCAGAAACAGAGGGAACATCTTGCTTAATAACACCAAAATGAGAAGCAGTCCATTAAAACAATGCCAAAGATATCACAAAAGGTGTGACTGATGTGGTTCAGTTGACCATGCTGAGGAATTCAGGGCACAGATGAACAGAGAGACTTCTGTGAGGAGAGACGGCTGCAGCATTTTCACTGATTGAGGAGAATTTGAGTCTTGAGGGTTAGATAACATAGCTAGCGTTTACTGAACACCAGGCATTGTGCTCACCACTTTGTAAGGATTATTTCATGTGATGCTTGCAATGACTTTGTAGTTTAGAACCCTCACTCTTAAGAACCATATGGCACTGTCTCTAGACTTGGATGATCATTGGGGAAAAAAAGGCAAGGCATCTCAGGCAGGGAGAATGGTCTTGAGCAAAAGTGTAGCGCAGCAACGGGCAAAATAAATGTGTATGGGGACGTGGAGGGAAAGAGTACAAGTGTCTGTTGCAAGCTTCTTTTGTGCTTGTGTGTTTTGCACAAACATCCAACAGCAAGATTCCAGAGGTTGTAGCAGCCCCAAGGATTGTGTAGCACTCCCTAGATCTGAAAGCCTCAGGAAAGAGGTTTCAGCCAAGGATGTGGTCTCCCAACTGGAGGTACACAGATTAGACCTCAGTCCTGAGAAACAGGATGGCAGAGCAAACAAGGTCCCTGCCCTGAGGCTGGAATGCAGCCCACCCTATGAATACATGAATATTCATTGCTTTGGAGAAGCGCTGAACATTTGCAGACATCTACCTCAGAGGACTCAGCTGGGAAAAATTCACTCTATCCCTAGAGGAAAATGGGGTGGGGTGGAGAATGGGGATGTTGGATTCAGAAAGAGATTTGAGTTCCAACCACCCACCCAGAATGCCTAAGGGGCCTACAGCTATTCTCTGCCCCCTTGGGGCTAGAGGAATCTGCCAGAAATAGAGTTGAGAAAGTGTGAAGGGTAGTGCACAAAGAGTGAAGGAAAGAGGACCAGCAAGTTTAGACAGTGCAGGCATGGAGGGGAAATGCCACCTTTCTTCTAGCAAATCAGAGGAAGCTTTGGGAAGGAGGTAGGGGGATAAGAAAGGCTTGGAAATGTTTTTCAACTTGAGTGGAAAAAAGGTCCTGGAGAGGAAAATGGGTGCTGTAAAAGGACTAATAATAACAATAAGGTTCTCAAAGGCCATGTTGAGATTGAAATGAAATGGGACCACAGAATTGCCAACCTGCATTGACCAATCTTCAGTTCATTTTGATCACCATTGGGTTCCCAGGAGAAATATCAGATTGTCCTCAAATACTTATTTCAGGGTCCTTTTATGTCAGTTTAACCTATGAATTAACCTAATATTAAGAAGTTGTAACTTCCCATTTTCTTAACACCAGTCCTATGAAACTCAAGTCCCAACAAATGCATCTGAAACACAGTCTATAGTCAAAAGGTGTTTGGGAACTAGCTGCATATTTACTTTCACATCTCGAATATTCACAGTGCATATTAACATGGTAAATACCCTGAGAAGTCCTGCAAGAAGCCTTCCATACGTCCTTTAGCACAACATCTTCTGAATTTATTTGACCAGGATCCTTTTGTTGCTGAACACCCATTAAAATGAATACATTTGGGAAATGCACATCTAGACATTTGGGAAGCTGATGTTCACATCCTTCGCCTCGAATACCTCTGAGGTAATGAATTCCGTAAAATCGACATCTGCTCTTACAGCACAACTTCCCATTCATGCATTTTTTCCATTAAAAAAATATTTTAGCACTGTACTAAACCCTGCTAATAAAAAATAAAAATACAATTCCCCGCTCACAAGTAGCTCATACCATGGTGGGGAAGGCAGTTAAAGCACCAGTCTCAGAGTTGGAGTATGACTGATGCTCAATAATAGTTTGCCGGGGAAGCTAGAGGAAGAGGAAGCTAGAGCTAGAGGAAGTCTTTCTAATAAATAAGACCAGCATAGTCAGGGAGGGCTTCCTAGAGGCGGAGAGATGAGCAATGAATTTTAAAGAATGAGATTCAGCCTGTAATCCCAGCCCTTTGAAAGGCCCAGGGGGGTGGATACCTTGAGGTCGGGAGTTCGAGACCAGGCTGACTAACCTGGTGAAACCCCATCTCTACTAAAAATACAAAATTAGCTGGGTGTGGTGGCACATGCCTATAATCCCAGCTACTTGGAAGGGTGAGGCAGGATAATCGCTTGAACCCGGGAGGCGGAGGTTGCAGTGAGCCAAGATCGCATCTTTGCACTCCAGCATGGGAAACAAGAGTGAAACGCCATCTCAAAAACAAAAAAGAATGAGATTCAGTTGGATAGCAGAAAGTGAGAGGATGGTTCCAGGTATGAGTAAGAAGGCATAAAGATGCAGAGAAGAGAAAACATGGTGACTGAACTGCAAAAGGCTAGGACTGAAAGGAGCACGTAAGGAGTGAAAGCTGGAGGGGAAGGAAGAGGTGAAATCTAGAATTCCATCGAGTCCCTCGATTGTCCTATAGTTCTGCCAAGCTTCAAGGATGCTGTCTCCTAGCTCTGAAAACAAGGGCACACCCTTCCTGAGTGCGCATTCTTTCCTCACATTATTTTCCCAGTCTTAGGAATTCAAATGTTCTAATCTGGGCAGTTACCACAGCAGTCTTGTATTAAATGCCCCTCTGTAGCTGTATTAAATGCCCCTTGTATTAAATGTTCCTCTGTAGCTCCCTTAGGTCGTTCCTGAGAATAACTGCAGATGTGTTTTCCCTATTTTCAGAGGACAAGGGAATTAAATTGCATGGCACTCTAGGCCTGACTTTGGGCTTGAAGAAGCCTGGTATTCTGGATAGAAGGCTGACTGTCATCTTTTGCGTGCATCCTGCTCAGAGCTCCTGCTGGCTGAGGTGTGTTTGCTCCAGTCTCTGTATGCCTAGAATCCATCTCCCTTTCTTTAGTCACCAAAGGTGGACATGTGATGCACACTCAGCTCATCCAAGACCCCAGGCCCCATCCACAGTGATGGGTCTAGGGAAAGGCATGTGGCTCAAGCCAGGCCCAACAGGAGTCCTTCCCTGAGGGTTTTCTAGTACAAACAGTACAGAAGACTCTCTCTGGTTACAAACCAGTAAGGATATGGTGCCAGTCTGCCAGGGCTCCATCACAAGGGCACACCTGAAAGAAGCTGCAAGATGCAGAGGTGAGATTTGGATGGAGACAAGATCTAGTGGGCTCTGAGCCTGGGGTCTTTCGGGCCATCCTACCTCAAGGCTCTGCAGTGCCATTGTTGTTGCTTGTTGGTTCATTTTCCCTTATCCTGCATTTCTTTAATTTCTGTCAATGATAATCCTGAGAGTCCTAAAAAAACCAGTTCCTCTAGGGTGGAAGTAGTCAGACCCCATGAAACCACACATAGCCCCTGCGATAATTCCTAGAGTTTCTTTCCAGCAGCTGGGGTGACATTAGAAAGGTAGAGGAAGTGAAGAGAGCCATCTCTTCTTCTCAGAGTGAAGACAGAGCATCTGATATGTATGATCAGCTTCCAAGTTGGAAAGACTCTTGTTCTGGTTTTGTCTTCATCTCTTAACTCTTAGATCATAAGTTCTTTAAACTCTTTCCCTTGACGTCAAATGGGATACCACTAATAATCCTCCCTCATAGGGTTGGGAAGATAAATTGAGGATGCTGGAGAAAGAACCTGCCCAGCACATAGTACAGTATAAAACACCGCTAATTTTCTTTCATTTTAAGTTCTACTGAAGGCCAACTCATCTATGAGTACGTCACAATCTACGAAAAATCCAGGAGAGGAGATATCTGAGCCAAGAGCTTTCCCAGTGTGATCAAAAGAAAAAAAAGAGACAGCGTGTCCTCACCTGTCCCACCTGCATATTTCCAGATCTTTCTCTGCTCTTTATCCCATGGAGCTGAAGCTCAACAAAGATGAATGATTAAAAAATCTTCCTCTAAAATGCAACTCCCTTTGACATGCATATGATGAAAATACCCTTTGCTCTTTTCACAACTGTTTGGCTGTTCTTGGCTCCTGACTGTGTGTTCCATAAATGTATGTTCATTTTAGATGGGAAATGCTTCAAAGGCAGAAGGTGGGTCTGTGGATCCCACTTCCTGCCGAGCTCAGAGGAATACCATAGACAATGAACAATGACGGCAGTGATGGAAAGCTTGGGTCTGTGTCTTAGTCATGGGAAGAAGGAACAAAATGAAGAAGGGCCAGATGAGCTCTTAATATGAGTCACAAAATAGATTGAAGCTTACAATACACCATTATCCTTGACTGTCTCTACAACTCTGGCTGTCGCTATATCCATTTACTAAGTGAATACTGAGGCTCAGAAAAACAAAATTATGTACCTATGTGGTGGAGGTGGGATATGGTAGTCTGGCTTCATATCTGTGGTTTCCCCTCTTCCCACTCCTAGTACACAGAATGGTTAATGGGTTAGGCAGATTGGGTTATCAGCGCCACCATCTAAATTTTAACCCGAGCAGATTATTTATCATCTCTGAGCCCCATTTCCTCCATAATAAAATGAAACGGTAATACCCATTTCCCAGGATAATTATGAAGATTAAATGAGATTCTGAAGATGATGGCATTTAGAGCCCCTGGTGCTTTGTAAGCATTCAACAAATGATAGTTGCTGCTACGTGGTTGTGTTATTGACTATTACTTCCACTACATCTTCTCGTCTTCCTACGTTCACAGCCCAATGACTATTTTGCAAGAGGTACTTTTGGTCTGTGTTTTCACCCTGAGATGTCTGTGGCTTCCACAGACAAGCTGGTAATAGTATCTGCAGGCCTTTCCTACACACCACGTTTCCTTCACCCATTTCTGAAGTTCAGGGCAACAGAATCTGGCCCCAGGCTACCCCAAAGCCTAGAGACCTGCTTCCACAGGGTGTGAGAGCCATGACTATGTCTCCATGTTGGCTGCAGCAAGGCTGGTGACTTCCACGTACCCCATAAGGAAGCCATATGGACCTTGCTCTCTCTCTCCAGCAGTCAGCACTGCTCAGGCAACGAAGTCCATGAAGTAAGCTCTTTATCGGCAAGGGCTTCTTCTCTTTGGCTTTTCTGTTGTTGTTTGATAAACATTTGTAATGTTTCTTAACAGCTAAAGTACCTCTGGGCCTGCTCCACCACCAGGCCCACAGTGAGTGCAGATTGAAGGAAACCAAGTCCCCCACTCCTCCTCTTGCCTTCTGTGCCTCTGCCTTCGCTGCTCACATGTCTCCTCTCAGCAGCTCTTTTGCAGAGAGAGGGAAGGCCTGAATAAGTCCTCCCCAAGAAAGCCAATGCCTTCTTCCTTTTCTCAGGAAACAGTGAGGTTTACCTGAAAGAAGGTAGAATTTAAAGCCTGACAGGCAAGGTATGAATGCCAGGTCTGCGATTTCTTTGCTGAATGAGCTTGCCTAAAACACCTTTCAGAGTCTCGATTTTCTCTTCCGTCAAATGGGTTTCTAATACTTACTAGCCACCAGATTGTGGAGAGAAGATGCAATGAATAGAGGCGGAAGCAATACAGAGTAAGTGATAACCGTCCTAGATCCTTCGAATTTCCTTACTATGGCATTGAATTGTTTGAAAGAAGTTAAAAGGAGTGACCTAAATTAACCCCTCCATTTCCATATAAAATATTTGACATTTTTTCTTCTGGTAGAATAAGGATCAGAGATCAGTAGCATTTTTCTGTAAAGGGCCAGTATAGTCTCAGCCACAACTATGTAACTTTGCCCCGTAGCACAGAAGGGGCCATATATCATACGTAAATGAATAGGTGTGGCAGTGTTCCAATAAAACTTTATTTATAATAGCAGGTGGCAGTGGGCTGGACTGGCTCACAGGCTGTAGTCTGCCCAGCCTTAGGTTTGGAGCTGGTGAAGAACACGCCCCTGGTCAAACAAACCAGAGGGCCAACCTCCCTCTTTCTGCCAACCTCCCTCTTTCTGCCAGCTCCCTCTTTCTGCCAGCTCCCTCTTTCTGCCAGCTCCCTCTTAGAAATCCACCTCGAGGGCTCCAGAGGCAGAGCCCATGCAAGCCACTGAAATCCCCCCTCTGCCTTTGAGAACTGGAGGTTTAGATTTATGGGCATGACAATTTGTTTCACATAATTCTGTCAGTAATTACATCGACTTCCACCAGCAGCCATTAGGTAAATGATTTGGCCCTTTCCCCTGAGTAATATTTTCCCCCACTGAAATAAATGGAGGGTGCATTTCTCTCCCATAAGTTAAGCATATTATTTGCCTCATCACACAAGGCAAATGCAGTAGCTCTGAGCTATTAGTCTATCACTGCAGCAATCAGACGGCCAGGAGCCAGAAGTAATTTACAACAGGGAAGTAAACAGGGCCCCAGATAAATAAATAAGAAGCCTGGGCTGATCTGGGGCCTGAAAAGATTAAGTAATGAGAGTATCTAAGGAGAGATTTAGTGCTAGGTGAACTAGGACCAAAGCAGCAAGCATCCCATGGAGGAATCAAATTATATCACTGGAAAGAGATATTACTGAAGTCCCTCATGCTGAGCGGGGAAATCAGCACTTCTTGGGAGGGGAGGGCTACCATCATTAGCATAGCAATTTGGGACTTCTCATTGGAGTCTGGCTAATTCGCTGCAGGTAAATGAGTTATATACAGTAGGTAAGTAGGGTGCAGTGACCCTGCCCACCAGGAAAGCCTGGTCAGGTCCTCAGTGGCTGTGGGATTGTAAGTACCAGGCTGGGGTCTTTTCCTAAATACAAAGGCTCCTTATAAAGGAGAAGTAACTATCTGGGATGGAAAAGAAAATGATGCTGATTCAAAGCTGACTTTAGCTTTTTAACTTCTGAAATGCCTAGAGGGTGGAGGCTGGACTCCTAATGGATTGTCTTCTCTGGAACTGCTGTGAGCTCTGGGAAGCAGTCTCTGTCACCCCTACCTCAAGGAGACTTCTTTTCTCTTCCCTTCCTTTGGATGGCACTGCCACTCTTCCAATTTTTCCTTCTGATTGCCTATTCTGTTGGTTCTTTCCTTGGAATCACTCTCATGTGAGGTTGTCCTTTCAGCTCCCTTCTTTGAGAAAAAAAGTACCTAATGACAGCAACCACGTGGAGGCAGTCCTAGTGCTTTGGTAGAACCACTCACAATTTTTCTACAGGTGAGAATTGCTAATCCTTAGTTTCTGCAGCAAATCTATCACCAGTATTATCAACATCCTTTTCTTAAAAAAGTAACTGCTATCCCAGCTGGCCCAACCCAGGGAAGCATCAATCCTTTACTTCTTATAAGCTAAGATTCTGTCTTCTGTGATTCCCCTGTCGCTTAATGAAAAATCATGGCTAAAGTAAGCAGGTATCTTTGGGCTGCGCCCGCAGCAACAAACCAGAAATCTGAGTGCTGAGGTTTGTGAGTCCCCTACTGCTCTATGCCTCAGTTTCTCCAATTGTAAAATGAGGGCATTGCTATAGAAGTTCCGGAAGATGCCATTCAGCTCTGGCATTCTCTGAAGGTGGCTTCTTACCCACTGAGCAGTTGCTGTAGAGACAAGAACTTACACAGAGCTTGGCACAGAATGGAGAGTCACATGTGTGATCAGAGATTCTTCCAGCTGCCTAGGGAGGAGCCAGAAAAAGACTAAAACAAACCTGAGATATACCACACCCCACCATACACACACGATTCTTATTTTCTTTCTTTCCTTTCTATTACCATATCTCTATCTTTAGCACCCCATTCCCTGTTTAATTTTATTGTTGCTGTTATCCTTTTTTCCTTCCTCCCCTTCTTCCATTCTTCAGGTTGTCTTCCTTTCTTTCCATTCTATAATCCTTCCCCCACCCGATTCATTTAATGAATATATCCTCACTCACAAGACACCTCTTCTATTTCTTATGACATGGATTAAAGATAGTGATGAAGTCAGGTTGTTCCTAACAGCAGCCTCTCTCATTGACTTTATTGCTCTTGAGCAAATAAAGAGAGTCTCGAGAGCTTACATTCCTCAGTGCAATGTGGGTGACGGGCCCATGATTGAATGATGGTAGGTTTGCAGAAAGGAGAAGTGACAGGTAGAGGTGCGGGGGCAGGATGTAGGAGAAGAACAAACAGTAGGTTGGTGGTACAGCTTTATACAACACCAAGCCAGAGTCTCGGAGTTAGTTTGGAAAACATTAATATTTTGTTGCACCAGTGTGGTTCTGGTTCAATTATTTTAGAAGATATGGTTCATTTCAGGTCTGGACTAATTCACCAGAGGTCTTTCAAACAATCTCTGGTTTAGATCTCAGATTAAGAAAAAAAATAATTTGGAAGTTTAGGTCAATGTTCAATAAATTAGTGAAACCTATTCCTTTTTCTTTTTTTTTTTCCCCAGACCAAGGCTTGGTTTTTGTTTGAGTCTCCACAGGTTATTTTTGTAAAGCCTTCACTCAGTTAAGGCTTCCAATACCTAGACAATCCCTTTCAATGTCTATTAGAAGTTAAAAAATCAATGAGGCCTGGAGATGAAGCCAACACAGCTTATCTTTCCATTTCACTGTATTACAGAATATTATTCCCAGATCTCTGAAACAGCATCAAAAACAACATTCCCCTCCCCAGCTCTCAGTCTCAAGCACTGGCTCACATCTGCTTGAAGAGGATTCTAGCATAGGCTGTTTCTTTTTCTTTGGTGGGAGACCCTCTGTTGGAGTATGAAATCTTCCTGCACTGAGTTAGTTTTATTCTCATTTGTGTGTGCTTGTGTGAGTGTGCATGAGCGTGTGTGTGTGTGTGTGTGTGTGCACACATGCTGTTAACTAGTCATTCGGGGCTTTTGCAGGGCAATGAGGAGAGAGGTCTGGTTTGGAACAAAAGGCACCTTTGACCATATAGTGAGAGGGAATAGCAGACTTTGGAGAGACCAGGTTCCTTCTCTCATTTGCTAATTTCCAGAGTGTGTAGCGAGTACCTACCATGTGCTAGATGCAGTGGTAGGTGATTGACTGTAGAGTCAACAAAACAGATAAAATCCCTGTATTCAAGAAGCTTACAATCTACGGGGGGGGGATGAAAGAGCCAAATACAAACAAGTAAACAAATAAATGAGCAAAAAGAATTTCAGGTAGTGATAAGTGCTATGAAGAAAATAGAAAAGGATCATCTTGTAGACAGTGACCAATGGGGAAGGGGACCATGACTGCAGACAGGGTCGTCATGAGAGGGTTCTCTGAGGAAGTGATGGCTAAGCCAGGACTTTAATTTCAGGAAGGATCTGGCCACACTGACATTTGAGGTCAGCATATTCCAGGCAGAAGGAACAGCAAAGCCAAGAAGAGAATTGTTGGAGCAGCAGGAAGAAGGCTCATGATGCTTCAGTGTGGTGGATGTGGGGAGAGTGGTGTGAGATGGCACTAGGACAAGTACCAGGGGCCAGATGATGTAGTGTGGGAGCTTAGGATTTCTTCTCAGGACTATGTAAAGTCATTGGAACTTTTAACTGGGGGAAAGAGGAGATCTGATTTCCCTTAAAACACTAATGGCAGCTGTTAGATTGACAATGAACAACACAGAATAGGAGACGCAGCAGGAAGATTACTGAGGCCCTTGAAATCCAGCCAGAAGGACTGCTGGTCCACAGTGTTGGCAATAGAGACAAAAGGTGGTGAACACATTGGTAATGCATGGTGAAGACAGAGATGGCAAGTTCTACCCAATATGCACATCACTCACATCAACAGCTCTCTCTACTCAGGGAGGAACTGGAGAACAGAATATTCCTTGAGCAACTCTGTCTTTCCCTGCTGCTTCTTTTTCCAGCCCCATTAGACCTAATGATCTCCCATCCTTCACTCTCATTTAAATAAAGGAAGTGTCACACATAAGGGAAAAGGATCTGCAGAGAATACCATTAGCAATGGAACCCCTAACAATTATTTCCTAAGATAATGTTGTTCAATGGCTACGCCCTTGAGAACTGGTGGTTGACAATGGTCTGTTCTGAGTTCTAACATGAAATGAAAGTCCCTGAAGGTCTCAGTTGGAAGCCTGACCCATGCACATCTCTTCCAGGGAAAAGAGAGCTCTCCCTGGAGGCCAGAAAACATTTACAGTAATAATTTACTGTCTCTGACACAGATCTGCCACTATCATCTCTATGGACCAAAAACACCAATTATGAGCCAAGAAGTCAAAGAACTTCCCCCAGCAATCACTGCAGCTGCCTCTCTAATTCCTAATATCTCACCATAGCATTGCCCAATAATTTGAGCTAATTTAACAGTCAATGTCTTGCACTAAAGTGAAATTATATCTGTGAGTTGATTCGGCAGCCCAAAAAGGATCTTCAGTTATCTGTCTGGGATTCTCCTATAGAGAGAAGGTTTTATGTGTGTGTGCGTGGTATGTTAGGTGTGTGTGCCTGTGCTTTTAACAAAAAGGAGTCAGAGTGGGAGACAGATACAGGAAGAAGACTATTAGAGCAATGATATCAATAAAACTGATGATTTTTCATTTCTCTCTAGATTGCTACCACTGGTTTTCATCTTTAAAAAATTATTAAAGTTGGCCAGGTATGGTGGCTCACACCTGTAATCCCAACACTTTGGGAGGCTGAGGTGGGCGGATCACAAGGTCAAGAGATTGAGACCATCCCTGACCAACATGGTGGAACCCTGTCTCTACTAAAAATACAAAAAATTAGCTGGGTGTGGTGGCACATGCCTGTAGTCCCAGCTACTCGGGAGGCTGAGGCAGGACAATCGCTTGAACCCGGGAGGTGGAGGTTGCAGTGAGCCAAGATCATGCCACTGCACTCCAGCCTGGCGACAGAGCGAGACTTAATCTCAAAAAAAAAAAAAAATTATTGAAGTTAGATTTATCTGAGCATCTTGATCCACAATACAGCTTCACGAATCCCAAATTGAATGAGACTGAGATAGAGGAGATTAGTCCTAGGTTATCCTTGTACTCTCTTGAAAATCCAGTTTTCTTCTTTAGAGCATTTTGACCTCCAAAAGTCAAGATGTTCCCTTTATCTGGAGAAATGTTGGCATGATTCAACATATATTTCAATCAAAAGCTGACTCATTGACTAAAAATTCAAGTCCAGAGCCCCAGACACGCCAACGAGAGGCCAAACCATCAGGTCAACAGCAGGATATTCCACTTGGCCAACCGTAGGGAGAGTTTTTGGCTATGCAACAGGCAGTGCTAATCAAGGGGTGGGGGGCCACACTTCTAAGCTGGCTTCATCACCATAAGTAGGGTGAGGAGAATTAGAAAAGAAATGATGGGAAAAAAGGAACATCATGAATAAAACATTAGAATATTATTCTAAACCATGAATCAAAAACTCAGGTCCAGCACACCAAATTTAGGCAAGGAGCGTGAAATTGATTTAAACGTCTCCATTTCTATTTGGTTTGGACAGTGCTGTGTTATCATAGCTTTGCTGTTGTTAATATTGTATCAACACTTTCATTACAGGCCTCAACCTCCAGGACTTTGTAAATGAACTGCAAACCTTACAAATGGAATTTAATGTTCAAATCCAAGATACTGAGTCCATAGGAAAGCCAGAAGAAAGACAAAGTTACAGATGTTTCTGGTGATTTGAAATTATGCTAGAATTTGGGGCATCAAATTAAAATACTATTTGTCCCCTGGAGGGATTCCCAAATGTTGGCTGAAAATGAGAGATAATTAGGCTCTTTAGAAATGTTTCTGTTGATGCTGAATGTGGTTCAGGAACAAATATTTCAAGATTATTGATGTATGTATATTTGCATCTTTCAGACAACTGAAGAATGTGTGTTTGGGTTCTGCTCACCTTAAAAGGTTGTTATTTTTCAGCTGGGCGCGGTGGCTCACGCTTGTAATCCCAGCACTTTGGGAGGCCGAGGCGGGTGGATCATGAGGTCAGGAGATCGAGACCATGGTGAAACCCCGTCTCTACGAAAAATACAAAAAATTAGCCGGGAGTGGTGGCCGGCACCTGTAGTCCCAGCTACTCGGAGAGGCTGAGGCAGGAGAATGGCGTGAACCCGGGAGGCGGAGCTTGCAGTGAGCCGAGATTGCGCCACTGCACTCCAGCCTGGGCGACAGAGCGAGACTCCGTCTCAAAAAAAAAAAAAAAAAAAAAAAAAAAAAAAAAAAAAAAAAAAAGGTTGTTATTTTTCTATATACAGTGCAGTTTTTCCCTAATATTTAATTCCATGGATAGTTTCTAACTCCAGATAAAGAGAATGAAGAATGGTATGGGTGAAGGCTGGCTTCTAGTTCTCATTCTTAACAAAGAGATGACTATTTGAGTACCCTGGTGATGCCACAAAACCCTGCCTAGGCTGGCCAACCCCACCACAGGTCACAGGGTGCTGAGAGCAGCACTGATTTTGTGCAGAAAGGGCTCAGCTGTCACAGTTTCAACTCTGCAGGTGGGTCCCAGCCAAGGAAGTCTGACAAAGAGCCAGGTGGCAAGAAGCCCACACTTACACCCTCTGGGCTCAGGTTAGACATTTCTGGGTTCTATATTCAGCATCCCAACCACCAGCACATTGGAGTGACACACACACAGTAGGCGTTCAACAATGCTTTAGTTGTCCCTGGACACACACTTCCTAGAAATGGGGCAGGAATGTTAACAACAGAGAATTGACCGAGTCCCAAGTATCAGCTGGGTGTTTGTTTTATTTTTCCATTTTCCTCACTCACTATTTTCATATGTGGTAAAGAGAATGCACTGATGTATGAAGGCTTTCAGCTGTATGTGCGAGGAGGTGAGCTTGTCTTGCCATCAGCTGTTCAATGTACCACCAGGGCCAAGATGTAGGAGGTTTTTCTGAAGCCCTTACACATGCAACCCTTTCTCCCTACATTCCTCCTATCTTGCAGTGAGTGATTCAGTTGGTCCCAGATTTCACCATTATCTCTAATGGTCCAGCGCTGTTCAAAAAGGTTGGTCTGATTTCCTTAAAGGATGGCTTTTCTCACTCTGGTCCATGGCATGACTCTAGGATAACACAAATATCTTCAGAAAACCATCTTGGAAGGCCCACCAAGTAAACCAGCAAAAGCCCTGACCTTCAAACCAAAGAAAATACTAAATCCATGAAATCACTTAAGCCACCCTTCCAAAGAGAAGGAGATTCAAAATGTTTTATGCAGCAACCTAAAAGAAACTCATTTTGTGGGATGTTTCACATTCCAGCCCATGGTTTATTCCCCCATATATCCCTGCCAGTAATATCAACCAGATGTGGCAAAGAAGTCTGTGCAGAATTGTAAAAATTACAAGCATATTCTGTAATTCCAAAGCATTGTAAAGTCACAGCTTGGTTTTCTTTCCTTCTTAAAAAAAATTTAAAAACAATTTCCAAGCTGGCAGAATGTACTTCTCAGTACAAGTATTGCCTGATCACTTTAGAAAACTCTTCTGCTGGCCCACAGGGCTGAAGAGACTAAAAATGTAAAACCCAACACTACCTTTGATAAATCGTAGGGAATTTAGAAAGGTCTACTTGCTAGCATGTATTTAGGTCTATAAATCTTTTTCTTTCAATGTTTCAAGTATTAATATCCTAGATCTCAAATACGAGCATGTGCTTATATATACTCATATGAGCATATAAGTTCAAAATACTGAACCATGAAAGCTTCATAAATTTATGATTGTTATCTCTCATTCAAGATGTGTTTCTGCATAGAAAGCACATCATAAGGTAGGCAGAAAACTCACAGGAGTAAGAGGGTGAGAAAGTCAGAGAGACCTGGGTTCATTTCTGGTGAGTCAGTGAAACTCAAGCCTGGTTTCCTTATCAGTGTAGCAAGCATAAAAACACCTTTTGTGCAGGATTCTTGGGAGGACTGAAGGAGTTGGCATCAACATAAGGTACCTAGCACACATTAGGTGCTCAAAAGATGTTTGGTTCCTTCCTTCAAAATATAGAAAATAACAGGGGCTATATGAGATCGATGTTTCTTAAAGTATGCCCCTAAGCGACACACAACAAAATCACCTAGGGTGCCTATATACAAAGTCAAATGCCCCGGTCCATTCCAAATCTAATGAACCAGACCTCCCAGGTGTGTGGCCTGGGATACAGCATTTTAACCATCCTTTCAAGATATTTGTTTCTATATGCTAAGTTTGAAAACCAACCATAGCCTAGGTCCTTGCTCTGCTGTGGTGCTAGGCCAGCACGATCACTTCGGAATATATTAGAAATGCAGATTCTTAGGTCGCGTTCCCGACTTACACAATCAGAACCCACATTTTAGCAAGATCCTTAGGTGTTCAGATACGTACTAAAGTTTGAGAAGCACTGGTCTAGATTGCTATTCCTAGCTCAAAAATTCTGTAATGCAAGAATCTACAGGGCAATTTAAATGTTGGCCTTGCTATCAACTCTGTGGCAAGTCCACAGGCTTCTATGCTCAGCTGGACACATCCTATCGGAGGAGAGCGACAACACCTCCCAGGCCTTCATCCCTGGCTCTGGCTTCAGGTACTACAGAGAGAATGACACAGCACCCACCATAATCCATTCTCTGTCCACACACAGATTAAAGCAAAGCCTGTCTTCAAAAGCATGACAAACCCTGGAATTGATGACATGTGCCATAAAACAAACACAAGGCTGGCCTCACTGCAGTGTTCAGCGTTTGGGGGAACAGGGAGAAAAATCAGGAAATGGGGACTCAGTTTGCAGGGACATTTTCCATGAGCTTTGGGTGGTTGTGTCCCTGAAAAACGTGACCCCATGTATGAGATGGTGAGGCTGGTCTTGCCGTCCCCCAGCCCCGAAATCTGTGCCAGCACACAAGGGAGCAGGTCTCTGCATCCAGCTTCAGGCAGGTGGGCAGTCTCAGAAGCCCCACACCAGCCTGATGGATTGGTTTTTCTGTTGTGCTATTATCATTTCACCACATCAGATAACAACTCCACTGGAAAATTGGGTAGTATGGTTTTTGTTTTCTCCACTGGTTTTTCACTTTTATAGCACTGTTTCACATCAATGCAGAGTTTTATAGGGACACATATTGCATGTAGTTATGTTTTAAAGTTTAGTGCCGAATTGGAAGACTAAGGTGGCTGCAAAGGGCTCTGTGAGTAGCAGAAAGCGCTACCTAGAGGTACAGGTCTCCAGACATTCAACAACTCTGAGCTCTTTTAGGGCTTTATAGAGATAAAGGAGCTAGCATTTACTGAATTCCTAACTAGGCGCCTGGCATTTTAGTTACTAACTTCTCAAAAGTACAGTATAGGAATCTTGGCTAGGAATGTGGGCTCTGGAGTCAGGCAAGCTTGAGTTTCAGCTTTGGCTCAGCCAGTTACTGGCTCTGTGACCTTGAGCAAGCTGTCTAATTCTCTAGGCCTCTGTTTCTGTATCTCTAAAATGGGGATAATATTGTATCTACCTCTGAAATCTGAGAGGAAGTGACAGAATATAGGTGAAGCACTTTGCAGAGCATTTGGCCCCTAGTAAATACACCACACACATTTGGGAACTGATCAAGGCTGAAATGTCCCTGACCCCCCTCCCTGAAATGCTTATGTTGAAACCCTAATCCCAATACCTCAGAACATAACCATATTGGAGATCAGGTTGTTAAAGTGGTGATCAAGTTAAAATGAGGCCATTAGGGTGGAGCCCTAATACAACATAACTGGTGTCCTCGTAAGAATGCTATGGTATGCTACCACAGAGGCACGACCACGTGAGGAGGCAGCAGGGAAGGTGGCTATCTGCAAGCCAAGGAGAGAGGCACCAGGAGGAACCAATCCAGCCAGTATCTTGATCTTGGACTTCTGTCCTCCAGAACGGTGAGAAAATACATTTCTGTAGTTTAAGCCACTCAGTGTGTGGTATTTTGTGATGGTAGCTGAGCAAGCTATTATAGGAACTATGATTAGCATTCCTATTGTGTAGCTAACCAACACAAGACTGAAAAAGGTGACGTCACTTGCCCAGGGTCACCAGAAGGTGGGATTCAAACCCAGGTCTGTCTGGTTTCCAAGTTTCTGATCCTTGCTCTAATATTGGACTGCCTCAAAGAAACATGAGATCATGGTTCTGAATGCAGCTCCCAATTTGTGTGGGCTTGGAGCATATATATGTGACAACTGTGATAAAAGCAGAAAATGGTGAATATGAAGAGGTGGCGTGGACTAGCTGAGATGAGAGTTCAGAGGAGGACTCAGCCCTGGGAAGCAAGTTCCCTGGAAGCTGGAGTCTAGCAGCCTTGAACTTTTTGGTGGGGAATCTGCTCCACCATGATAACAGCGCCAGTGACTTGGGGCTAAGTTGGTTGGCCACACTGCATATAGTTTTCGGGTGCCTGGGGATTAACTTTCCAAGTCACTTGCAACTCCACTGCCCAAGTGAATGACAGCAGGTGTAGCCTCAGTGGCATTTTTTTTTTTAAAAGCTGTCAAATACCTCGTATAACTGAATGGAGAATAAGTAAGTCCTCCATCTGGCTGCGAGTACAACTGCTTAAGCAGCTATAGGTTTTTTTTTTTTTTTTTTTTTTTTTTTGAGATGGAGTCTTACTTTGTCACCAGGCTGGAGTGCAGTGGCATGATCTCGGCTTACTTCAACCTCTGCCTCCTGGGTTCAAGCGATTCTCCTGCCTCAGCCTCTGAGTAGCTGGGACTACATGCACGCACCACCATACCCTACTAATTTTTGTGTTTTTAGTAGAGACAGGGTTTCACCATGTCGGCCAGGATGGTCTCTATCTCTTGACCTTGTGATCCGCCCACCTTGGCCTCCCAAAGTGCTGGGATTACAGGTGTGAGCCACCGTGGCCTGCAGCAGCTATAAGTTTTAAACCATTACCAAATATGGAACACACTATTTGAACCTGAATCTGGGACAGGTGGGCCAAAAGGAGGCCCTTGGTCTGCTCATCCTTATGGGGCAAACATAAACTTTTTTTCTTTCTTTCTTTTTTTTTTTTTTGAGACAGAGTCTCGCTCTGCCATCCAAGCTGGAGTGCAGTGGCACAATCTCGGCTAATTGCAACCTCCACCTCCTGGGATCAAGTGATTTTTGTGCCTTAGCCTCTGGAATAGCTGGGATGACAGGCGTGCACCACCATGCCCGGTTAATTTTTGTATTTTTAGTAGAGACAGGGTTTCACCACATTGGCCAGGCTGGTCTCAAACTCCTAGCTTCAAGTGATGGGCCCGCCTTGGCTTCCCAAAGTGTTGGGATTACAGGCGTCAGCCACCGCTCCCAGCTGCAACGATAAATTCTTAAAAAAAAAAAAAAAAAGTTGTGAACCCATGTATCCCTCACCGCCCACCCACCCCCCCTTCCGCCGCAAGCTCTCTAATCTGGTAAAACACAGAGGGTGTATTTTGTTTGTTTGAGATGGGGTCTCACTCTGTTGCCCAAGCTGGAGTGCAGTGGTGTGATCTCAGCTCACTGCAACCTGCATCTCCAGGACTCAAGTGATCCCCGCACCTCAGCCTCCCAAGTAGCTGGGACCACAGGTGCAGGCCATCATGCCTAGCTATATTTTTGTATTTTTGGCAGAGGCGGGGTTTCACCATGTTGCCCAGGCTGGTCTCGAACTCCTGAGCTCAGGCAATCCGACTGCCTTGGCCTCCCAAACTGCTGAGATAACGGGCATGAGCCACTGTGCCCAGCCACGCAGAGGATTTTAAACACTGTCTGCATCTTGCCTTCTGCTCCTTCTAAAGAATTTCTGGCAATATTAACCAGTCAGCCTTTAAATAACCAGAAATCCTTCACTGTCTCTCCCATGAGTAGGTTAAAGAAAAACCTGGAAGGGGATGGCAAAGGGAGAAATTAATAGCCCATAGGCCATGCAAGATCATGCTCCATCCTGTCCTCTCTAGATGAAGCTCAGAGAGGCCAAGTAACATGCCCAGGGCCACACAGCTTACAGGTAGAAGAGCCAGCATGACGATCCAGGTCTTCCCACTCCAAGTGCAGTGTTCATCCAACCCTCCTCTAATTTGGAGACTGGACTCCTTCCCTAGGTGCTGCAAAGTTTATACCACAGAGCCCAAAGCCCCAGCATATGCACTACTCTCATCAGCTGGCCAGCCAAAGTCAGCCATGACCATCTTCCATGGAGCATTTACTACGTGCTTTGTTCAATGCCAATTATTTTCCCCCAGATAATTCCCATTTATCCTCACAACAACATGGAGAGGTCAGTTCTACCATTGTCTATGTTACTGATAAGAACCTGAGACGAGAGGTTAAGTAACTTGCCAAAGGTTTCAGGACACACAGTGGGCAGCCCCTTAACCCTTTCACTTGACTACCTCCCTCCTGTCCTCTGCTCTGGGTCAGGTGCTGCAGGAGCCTAGAAAGAACAGAAGCCCAGTCTCTACACTTGACCATGATCTATGTCAGGATGGCAGGCGGCAAATATTAATTGAGTGACCCAAGCATCGTAGAGACCTCACTGGGCATTTTGCAGACCACGGCAATGTAAGTTCAGGGAACTTCCAAGATCTGGGATTCTATGGCTCATGTTCTGTGTGTTTGAACACAGAATAAGAGGACAGATACCCCACTAATACACACGAGTCGGATGGCACTGGCTCTGAGGATGGGTGCATGGAGAGTAGCCAGCCAAGTCCTAAGGGAAACCCTTGGATATATGACAGGTCCATCACCAATCCTTTTGAGCATAACTTTAGCTGCCCATGGTAATTAGCATGGCAGTGTGGTATGGCAGAAAACATAAGGACTTGGCAGAGACACAGATGTGTACTGAGTCCCAGTTCCATTGCATCCTAGTTATACAACTATAGGTAAGTTAGATCCCCCTAAGCTTTAGAAATAGATTTAATGATTCTCTTCGCATGATTGTTGTGATGGTTAAGTCTGAGCATTGAGGCAAAGTGCCCAGTACAGTACTGCTTCTTAGATAGATGGGATATATATATATATATATATATATATATATATATATATATATGCAGTAATCTAATCTTTGAGCTTTAATTTCCTCCTCTATAAAATAAGAGCACTGATTGAGGCTTAGGCAGGGAACTCCCAGTAGAGACAAATGCAGACTCTGGAGTCAGGTTTACCCAAATGTGAACCAAATGTGAATCCTTGTTCTGCCACTAAGTAGTTGTATGATATTGTTCACACTCTTTAACCTTTCTGCCCTTGTTTCACATCTATAGAACAGTACTAACCATAGTATCTATCCCACAGAGTTGTTAGGAGAATGAAATGAGTTAATAGACATGAAGTGCTCAGAACAGCACTGGGCACTCAGCGTGTTTGCTAGCGCTATTATCTATCTGAAAGTGCTATTGTAAGGATCCAAAGTACTCAAAGCGCAGGGAACTGCATACAGTGGATGCTCAATACACTAGCAGACATCTGTTGTTTTTGCATTTCACATCCCCTCTTCTGTCTTCTGATAACAAAATTACTCTTTACTATGGGGAACCCATTCTCTAAGCAAGTGGGATGAACACAGCTTGATAATCAGAGGATACCATCTCATTAGCAACATTGATTGGCTGGGACATGGGCATATATGACCAAGCTAAGTAATCAGTGTCTACCCTCAGTTCTTTCTGACAGGAACATTGACCAAGGCCCTCTTCACCAGGATCTCTGAATTAGTGCATTTTGAGTCTTTTGCATTAGCTCACAAACAAGTCCACGGTTCCAAGGGAGTGAAGGAGCAAGATGAAGACTTAATGACATCACCAAGCCCCTGGATCCAGCTGTTCCTGAAGCCATTCATAACTACCACTGCTCTTCTCAGTTACGTGAATCAATATATTGCCTCTTTGGGCTAAACTAACTTTAGTCGCTAAACTAACTTCTGTCACTTGCTAGTGAGTGGTGTTATAGTCACAGCATAGGTTCTAATAAATATTATTTCCCTTTTCATTACTATTCCAAGCCTGTTTTTATTACATGACTATAGACTTTCCAAGAGATATTCTTCAGATAAACATGAAATATTAAGTAGTTTTGCCTATAAGACTAATACAAAAAGTAGTATCAAGAATTGTTTATCTCACATGACATACTCTGGTGTAGCCAGCCACATAGAATCCGCATTCAGCATGAAATATGCCTCACTGTGTCTATTGAGATGCAGTGCTCTTTTAAAACAGAGCCAGTGGCATATGTATACACACTCATGATTGCACAGTTATTGATTTCTAATTTGTACCCTGCTTACTTCCAAAAAGGCTCTGGAGTGGCTGACAAAATAAGACAATGACACAAGAGGGCCATTAAAAAATCAAAGATCAAGCCCAGAGAGAAAAAGGGATTGCTGATTATAGCCCAAACGTGGGTTAATATAGCTGCTTCAATAAAAAAATATATATATTTAGCTCTCAGCTTTTTGGCAGCCATTCAAAGTATGTCATAATAGAGCACATAGAGAACTGGGCATCCTTCATGTCTACAGCTCAACACCCAGAACAGAGGCTATGCTGAAACAGACACCCAGGGAAAACCTTACTGAATGCGTGAGTGAATGAATAAATGAATGAATAACGGATAAAAGAATCAAAGCTCGCCAAGGGCACTGTTTATATCTTTAGGACTATATCATTCATTTATTCATCTACCCATTCAACCATCACTGACGGAGTGCCTATGTGTGCCAAGCTATGCCCGGACATGGACCCAGCAAGAGATGGATACCAAAATGAGTCAAATATCATCCCTGCCTTCCCAGCTGCAGCTCTCTGACTTGAAGCAAAAGCTCAGGGTAATTTACCTCAATGCTTATCACAACTCCTAGTCTCTTCATGCCACCCAGAGAAAGGAGATCAGAAACTGAGGTTGTAAAGACAGGAATTGTTGGAGTAATAATCATTGTCTTGGTGCTTACACTTATACAGCACTTTACAATCACATGTACACCATGATCTCATTGGACACTTACAGTTCCTCTACAAGGTAGGTAAAAGGGAGGAGAGGGTATCTCCCTTTACTGATGAAGATATTTAGATACCAAAGGAAAAGTGACTCTCTCAAGCTCTCTCAGGACATGGCAGAGGACATATCTCATAGGTTCTCCATGTCCACGTGCCTGGCTCCCAGAATGTCAGAGACCTGTTATCAACACTTGAAATTCCTACTTTGCCTGGATCAAGACCAACTCTGCAAAAAATGGCCATCACCTGATAGCCATGAGAAGGTTTCTGTGAGCAAGAACCAGCCCACCTGACATCCTGCAGCAGCTGGGACGCTCAGACCCCACCTACATAAAGTCATCCAGCATTCCAGCCTCACAAGTACCTTCCCTTTGCCTTTAAACTGATGCTCATGTCTCAGATGAATAGTATATACTCTGCTGTAGTACTTAGTTAACAGCATTGAAAGGTGCAATGCAGTACTGGGTGGAGAGATGGTGATTACGTGAGCATCTAAGGCTATGAAAGGCAGGGGATGTTACAGACCAGGGTGGTTACTGGTATGCCCATTTGGCATAGCTTGTCCAGCTCTTCTGGACCCCTGGGCTGCTGAGCAGCATTTCCTCCGCCCCCATTCCCATCCAGGCAGACCCAGACTGGAAGAGTAAAAAGGAGGGTATATAGCCTTTCCTACATTTAGCAAAGTCAGTTAGAGCGACTGAGCCAGAGAAATGGGGCACACAGCAAGAGGAGACCTGACAAAATGCAGGTGTGTCCTAGAGAATGCAAGCAAGACTGGAATACCAGCCAACCCTTGCCTGTTCTTGTTCCAGCAAAGTGCCCTTTTAAAATAAATTTATGTATATAGTCTCTCTGTGTGTGTGTACAGACATATATAAATATATATTCCTAATTCAGAACTCATTCGTAAGTGCACACACTGACATGTGTTTCATGTTTCCCAATTTATCCCAGAGCCTATATGCCGTGTTTGGCTGCACAAGTAGGCATTAAATGCAACCACTGGGAATGAGAATGGTGGCCACAGCGTTGGAGCCTCCCTGCAATGTTAAAGCCTTCCCAGCCAGGCTGTAAATCTTGCTACCTGACTGCAAAGCCATCCAGGACTGTGTCGCTTCATTGAGAAAGGTGAGCCTTCGGCGATCCAGTACACCCCATGAACTGGGTCACTGCCAGCATGATTTAGGGTTCACTGTCAATAATTTAATTAGCACTTGCCTGACATCTACAATCCATGAATCACAGTCTCCACCCTCACCTGCAACTCCAGCTCCTGGGATTCCAAATTCTACCACTGAATAAACAGAAGTATCTCCAACTCTCCCCTCTCCTCATTTTACCCTGCACCTCTGAAAAGGATAAAGCAAAATTCAATGCGTTTCTTCCTTTTCCCACAAAATCATAAACCCCCAGACCCAGGGTTCCTAGACTGGCAGCGCTAGGAAGTGGGAAAAAGGCAGGAGCTGCTCCAACCAGCAAGGTGATGAGGTTGCCGTGTTCAGTCCAAACCATTGCCTTCTGAGACCACTGGCAGTCTTGTGAGAATAAACCTATCTCAAACCCCACCTCAGGGAATTTCCCTGAAGTAAGTTCAGACCCACAATAAATGGAAGCATCTCCTCCCTCCTTGCAAGGCAATGATGGACTACCACACATCACGAGTCCGCACTGGTCACGCAAGCCGCCGATGACTGAGAGAGGGAGCAAGAAGTCAGGCCTGGAAGTGTTTGTTGGGGGTGGACGTCATGTCAAAGCCCTGCTCCAAGTCTCTGCGTCAGGGCCTAACTGCCAAGCTCCACACGGCACGGTGCTCCACAAACCACATCCTCCACATCACCACAGCCAGGCAAGGCACAAGGTCGAGAACACAAGGCAACTCTACTCACAGTCTGGTGAGCTTCGGCGTGCTCTGGAAAAGCAATTCTGGAAGGACTTGGAGCTTATTCTTGTTCAGGCGCCTAAAGAGGAAAGAGAATGGAAGGATGTCAAAGGGACATTAAATCAGATCAAATGTATTCAGATACCACTTTAATCAACCAGTCAATCAATCAATAGGCATTAAGAGACTCTCTACATCTTTCTGTATGGGATGCTCAACACATGTAAGGTATATTCTGTGTTGGCAGGGCTTAGAGTCAGGTTGGGAATGCAGAGCAAAGGTCAGTCAAAAGTAAAAACACAGCATATGCGCTGTGCTGCCACACCTCCATCAGAGTCTTGGAGAGACATCACTAATGGATCACAATATTCCTTCCCATGGACCCCAGACAAGACTTTTGAACTTTTCTTACCATGAGCTCCGTGTAGCTATTACTGAGTGATGAAACTGGCATGTGAAATACACCCCTAAAAACATAAATGGGCCAGGTATGGTGGCTCACGCCTGTAATCCCAGTACTTTGAGAGACCAAGGTGGGCAGATCACGAGGTCAAGAGATCGAGACCATCTTGGGCAACATGGTGAAACCCCGTTTCTAATACAAATCCAAAAAATTAGCTGGGCATGCGTAGTGGTGCATGCCTGTAGTCCCAGCTACTTGGGAGGCTGAGGCAGGAGAATTGCTTGAAACCAGGAGGCAGAGGTTGCACTGAGCTGAGATCGTGCCACTGCACTCCAGCCTGGCGACTGAGCGAGACTCTGTCTCAAAAAAGAAGAAAAAAAGAAGAAGAAGAAGAAGAAAAAGAAACCTTAAATATCAGAGGAAATATTCAGGATCCTAAACAGTGATGGTGGGAGCAGATAGTAGTTGCTTTAGGAACAGAGAAGAGGGCATGGCAGATCACCTTGGATTGAGGAACAAAATGGAATTCTGGCCAGCTCGGCTGTGTGGACCAGAGTAGGGTTCCATTGTGAGTTTTGTGGGTCCTTGGCAATTTTGCCTTTGTGGGCTGCTTTCTCCATCAAAATTTTTTTTAATGTTACATTTTATAACTATGTTGGTATAAATGCAAATATACTATTACATAACATTTCTACCCAAAAGTTCATTTTTGTCTTCCAATATTAGAAGAAAGTAAAACATTTTCATGGGCCCCTAACAGTATTGTAGACCCTTATCACCATCCCCACTGGGACTCATGGAGAAGTAGGCCCTGGGTCAGGCACCAAGGTCTGGGCATGAGGTGTGGCTTGTGGCAAAAATCAGCCCAGTAGGGATGGCTCACATTGGATGTTGGCCAACAGAGCCAGTCTCTCTTAAACATGGTCAATGCTAAACACCCACAGAAAGGCTACCTGAGTTTTTAAGTGACACAGAGCCACCATTATGATCTCCATGAAGGGTGCTTTCTTCGGAGCATTAGGCCAAGAGAGAGGCCCTGTTGCATGCTAGCCCCATGCCCCTCTGCCCTAGTGAGTTGACACAGCATAGCAAGGGAAATGGGAAGCCACCCAAACTGTGATTAAAGCATACACCTCACAGTCCCCAGAATCTTTCAGAGCCAAAGAGCAGTTCATAGCCTGGATGAATTTTTCTAGTTAGAGTGAACTGAGTATGTCCTATTACATGATATAACTATATGATCCCTATCTGAGAGCTAAAGCAAACTAAGGAATAGAAAAGGTGAGCTTCTCCCTAGCTCTTGGCCCCAAAGCCCTGGCCCCCTTCCCCTGCCACCAAGCAGACATGCTTTCCTATTTGGGATTTTGCTCCCATTTCCCCCCTTTCTTCCTAGGTCTATGGACAACAACTTTAGAGGGATGAGCAACTAGAAGGAGGTCAAGCAGGACAAAGCATGTGAGAGAGAAGCATTGAAGACTTCATATAATAAGCCCACTGTCAAGAGGGTGCTACTCAGCCGGACAGCCATGCAGCGAGTGGGTAAGCATTGGGCAAGGATGCCATCCACAAGACTCCTGATGAGGAGGAGGCAAGAAGGTAAGGCTGGAAAGTTGGATAAGATAAGCTCTAATTCCCTGGCCACCTCTGGGGCAGCCTGACTCTTGTTTTGTTTTGTTTGAGACGGTGTCTCACTCTGTTGCCCAGGCTGGAGGGCAATGGTGCAATCTCGGCTCGCTGCAACCTCCACCTCCCAGGTTCAAGTGATTCCCCTACCTCTGCTTCCCGAGTAGCTGAGGTTACAGGCACTCACCATCAAGTCTGGCTAATTTTTGTATTTTTTAGTAGAGATGGTTTTCACCATGTTGGCCTGGCTATTCTCAAACTTCTGACCTCAAGTGATCCGCCCACCTCAGCCTCCCAAAGTGCTGGAATTACAGGAGTGAGCCACTGTGCCCAGCTGAGGGCAGCCTGACTCTTACCCCAGTGCTTTTTTATTTTTTTTAAATTGCAGTAAAATCACATATCATGAGATTTATCTTCTTAGCAATATAAACACTGTACACTAAAAGTGTAGTTAGTTCAGTAGAGTATATTCACATCATTGGGCAACTAATCTCCAGAACTTTTTCATCTTGCAAAACTGAAATCCTGTCCCTGTTGAACAACACCTCCCCATCTCTCCTCCCAGCCCCTGGCAACCGCCGTTCCACTGTCTGTCTCTGATTTTGCATGGTGCTCTTTGACCACTGCCAGTATCTGCTTTTTGTGTGTTCCCGTCACTAAAGTAGAATAAAAAGTGGGGGACTCCGGGAAGAGGAGGATGAGGCAACATCTATTTTTATGTTTTGAGTAGTTCCCATGTACTCAGTGATAACAGGTGGAAGCCATTGGAACTGGAGAAGGCTTGATGTGATGTCTTTGGGATTCACTGGGGCTGGACACAGGTCTGGCTATATTGTGCTCTTGCTGTGGGATCTGAGGCAAGCTATCTAGCCATTTGGACCTCAGTTTTGGATCTGCAAAATGGGTTACAGTGAGTCTTAAATGACACAGTGTCTACACAAGTGTTCAGCACTGCAATAAGAGCATGGCAACAGTGATGACAATGGTGCTGATTCAGTTCTACATGCATGTCAAACGCCATGCCACATGCTACACAGGCAGGATCTCAACTGCAGCGGTGCTCATGGTAGGTGTCATTACTAATCCTGTCTCATACAGAATGAACCTGAAGCCTGGGGAGGTCAAGCCATCCCCAAGGCCACAGTGTCAGGAAGTGGTAGTGGCAGGATTTGCATGCAGTCGGTCAGACTCCAGAGCTCTAGTTCTGAACCACCATGTTACTCGAAGCCTTTCAATAAATAACAGCTCCCTCTCCCTTTCTTAATTTTTCTGTTTCTTTTCATCCAGAGCTGCCACTTCCTCCAACTCATCCCAGGCAATGAACCACCCTGTGTACATTGTCTTCCCTGGAAAGGAACTCTCTTGGAGGTCCCCAAGGCAAGAACTGAGACTCTATGTGGGTCTGTCTGGAACCACCCTCTATTGTCACAGCTGTACAAAGTCTTGTAAGAGTTACATTCAGAGAACCAACACTACAGTCTAGGCAACAATCCTAAAACCCAGCTTGCTGCTGTCTGCAGTGAGTAGGGTGTTCGGTTTGCTGAAAACCCTAAACCAGAGTTGAAGCTAAAAATAAAACCAGCTTGGCTCCAAGGCTCCTGGAAGGGAAGGAATCATTTTCAGTTTTTTGCCGGTATTTGTGGCTGGACAAAAATAAAAATACAACCAAATTTAGCCAATTGTGCACTGCCCGCTGCTTCATAAACCCTGAATGAGGATTCTGGGGCAGATGGGCGGGGCTCTGCTCCCAAAAGTCTTGGGGCCTTTCCACTTGAGCTCGGGCAGGTCACCTGCTGGTTCTCAATATCAGAAGGAGCTAGATACTGTATTTCCAGGTAACTCCAGGATTTACTCATATTTACTGAGTGAACAGCCAGGCCTGGAAAGTCTTCCTTGAAAAGGTGATGAAGGCTCCAAGCTGCATAAGGTACACTTCCCAAGTGGCTGCTATGAAAGCAACCCCTGAACAGGAAAATGGACAGAATGAGACGTGCTATTCTCCTGATAAACAGGTAAGTGCCGGATGCAGACAGTGGCTACTGGCCATGGTGCACTCATGCCATCTGCTGTTCTGTTACTCTGGGCCCAGAGGTGGAGATCTCCTGCCATAGTTCAAGCTGGAAGTAAATCCATGATTACTGAATGGAGAACAGGACTGAATGGGACTCATATGAGGACAGAACTGAGGAAGTCAGCAAATGAGATGTGGGCCAGGGCAATGACAGGATAAGGCCTTCCTAGGTATCCCCTCTCCCGCTAAGATCAAAACTCCTTCTCAGCTTTCCTGATGCAACAATGGGGAGCATAAAGGTAAAAAAAAAACTAACTGGCTGCTGAGTTGCAAAGTCATACTGCTTTTCAGCCTGAACTGAGAAGCACTAAGAAATAGGCCCTTGTCTTTGTGGAACCACTAAAGACCTTTCTAGATGTACCTGGGTGTAAGATATAAATAGAAGTTTTTGCCACTTCATTGAATCCATCAATGTATCCATTCAACCATTCATCCATCCAACTGTTCATTTATCTGTACATCTAATCACCATCCATCTATCCACCAGCCCATCTACCCAAGCATTCACTCATCCATCCAACCACCATTTACCCATTCATCCATTCTTTCATTTCTCCAGTCATTTTTTCAATATGAACATACAAAAATGAATAAGATACAGTCCCTTCTTTTAAAAATGTCATATGCTAGTGAATAAGACAGACCTGAAAACAAAAAATTGCCATGTTCTTGAAAGTGAAGGTGTCATGGGAACACAGTGGAGCAGCAGCTAACCCAGTCCTTGTTAAAAGAAGGCTTCCCAAGGAAGATGGTTTTGAGTTTAGTTTTAAAGAATGACCAGGACTCTTTAGGATACAGGGATGGAGACTTCTAGACTGAGAGAGTAGTACGTGCTCTGTACTCCATGGAGGGCCAGGAGACAGAGGAGCATTTGGGAAGCAGGCTTGCATTGCTAGAACACAGAGGTGACCTGCGAACACAAGTGATGAAGGTGTACAACTAGGCAGCAGTCATACCACAAAGGGCCTTTTTATCCAAAATAAAGAATTTGGGCTTGGCTTTTTACAGAGAGTAAGAGGGAGCCAGAGAAAGGGTTTGAGCAAGGGAGTGATAATCTGGTTTGAATTTTAAAAAAGTTCTCCTGGCCGGGCGTGGTGGCTCATGCCTGTAATCCCAGCACTTTGGGAGGCCAAGGTGGGCAGATCATGAGGTCAGGAGCTCCAGACCAGCCTGGCCAACATGGTGAAACCCCGTCTCTACTAAAAATATAAAAATTAGTTGGGCATGGGGGTGCACATTTGTAATCCCAGCTACTTGGGAGGCTTAGGCAGGAGAATCACTTGAACCCAGGAGGCAGAGGTTGCAGTGAGCTGAGATCATGCCACTGCACGCCAGCCTGGGTGACAGAGCAAGACTCCAACTCAAAAAACAAACAAACAAACAAACAAAATATATATATATACACACACACACATACACACACACACATACATATACACATGTCTCCTGAGTAGCAGTAAGCCCAGTTTGGAGGAGGGTGAAATCGGAAGCAGGAAAACCAGTTAACAGGGTTCTTGGGTAACTAGTGTCTCTGCGTGAAGACTGGATTAAGGATAACAGTGCGGCTGAAGTGTAGGAGAGAGAAGTGAGGTATAATCGGCTGGGTTTTGTGACAGGATGTACGTGAGGATTGGTCTCTGCGTGAAGATCTGGTTAAGGATAACAGTGTGGCTGAAGTGTAGTAGAGAGAAGTGAGGTATAATCGGCTGGGTTTTGTGATAGGATGTATGTGAGGATTGAGGGAGTTACAGGAGTACAGGTATGAAAAGTGGCTCCAGGTTGGGTAACTGATCAGTCAAATTACCAATCCCTAATGAGAGGAATAGAGAAGGGAGGAACACTGTGCAGAAGGTGGTGTGTTTAGATTCAGGATTTCTGCAACGCTGAAATCTCTCAAATATGTTTTGACAACTAACAGCAGTAGCTAGTAATAAGACTAAAACCATGAGCCAGGCATTGTACTGAGCACTTTACATGCACTACCTCATTTAATCTCCATGGAAACGCTCGGAGGCCAGTGTTCTTAGCATCCCTATATTTAGGAAATACCGGCCTAAGAAGGTTAAGAACTTGCCCAAAGTCAAGCTTGACCAACGTGATAGTTGGTGGGACTTGAACCCAGGTGCCTGCTGCTAAGCCTGTGCTCTTACCTACTATGTGTAGTGAGAATTCTTAATTTAGCCCTTCATTATAAACTGTCTTATCATCGAAGTTTCAAGGGCTAAGGGTGGGAAATACAACTAAAAAGTCCTTTGTGTCCCAACAGTAGCCAACACAGCATCAGGCACACAAAGAACCTTCCAGAAGGGCCTGCTGAATTTCATGAATAAATCAAAAGGTAGGAAAGGCCAGCTAGGGGAGCCTGATGAATCAATAGCCCTGCTGAACCGGGAAGTCACACTGCGTGGGGGTAAACAGGGCTCCCAGAGGGCCTGCCTACCTGAGTCTGTTTTCTTCGTTCAGAAACTTCTTAGAGACTCAGCTTTCAGAGGTTATCAACCTCACTGACAAGCAAGGCGAGCAGGGGGAAGGGCTCACTACTTCCCCTCCCTCTGGAAAGGGAAGGGGTGAGGGGCCACCAGGGCCTGGGCATGGCCTACTGCACATCAAGTCCCCTCTTTTCCTCAGGGAGGTGTGGGATGTCAGCTGTCCAATCAGGCCTGAGGGAGGAAGAAAGTCAAAGTGTGCTAACCCCTACAGGTCACCAGGACTGCTTGCTTTAGCAATGAACTCAATTGTTTCCCCTTCCCCAGGCAGCTTCTTAGGCAGCCTGAATTCTTTCTCCATCTACTGGTACTTTCAGAAACACTCATGTCTCAACAGCAAGGACCCAAGCAGCTTTGTTATCTAGCGCAGAAGCTCCATGCCACCCCCAATGGAGAGAGGGAGAGGGACAATGCTTCCTGCCAGCTGCTGCTCCAGGCCAGCAAACGCCAGGGATGATGACTGCAGACTACAGGCAAGGGCAGAACCAAACTTCACAGGCCTCAAACATCAGTTCAGAGATGACATCATCAACTATGAAGATGTACAGATGTCACTATAAATCAGGGGCAAAAAACCTGAACTCTGGAGAGTCAAAAGAGCAGAGATCCTTGATCTGGGGCTGTTCCCACTAGTTGTTTGCTGTAGTCACTGAAGGCCTCTTACTTGCTTGGTTTCCTCACCTGTCTAACAGCCAGTTCGGGCTTTCTTTCTCCTGCTATGCAAATTTTCATAATGCAAACTGGATGTAATCTGAGCAATTCAGCAAGGAAGCTAATTTGTGATGGTTGTTGGTTTATACCAGTGTCATGATCAGGAATGGTCCCCATATGTGGGGCAGGAAAGCCTAATGGCTTATGGACTTAATACCCAGGGCCATTTTAGTTGAATGATGCTATTCTTTGCCTTTGAGGCTTCCCTTTTTTGGAGGGACAAGCAGCTTCACTGAGATACAATGGAGCTTCCTTATAGTAAATGTGGACCAACCCACAATTTATTTTGATGGCTTAACTGCGAGTTGACCTGAGATTTATCTTCCATGGTATTCAGTATTTGCTCAATGACATTTAGGCTGGCTTACACCAGTTTTGAAATCAGTTATTTTTTAGTTTGTAAGTTCTGAAAGTCCTAATAGCAATTAAAAACCCCTTTATTTTTGACATTTCTGTAGGAGAAAGAACTTTGTGGTCATACTTTAAAATTCTGATCCCTAAGCAGTTTTTTTTTCCTCATTGAAGTTGTTTGCAAGAACCCTTTTAAAAAATAACCTAAAGATTATTTTAGGAACACAATTATTATGTAATAGCAAAACATGTACCTCATGGGATACCTGAGAGGGCTGAATGGTTTAACATCTGTAAAGGGCTTTGCAATGTTTCTCAAGGGCTCAATAAGTGGTAGCTGTTACAGCTACTGTTATTATCATTATAATTGTCCCTAGATGTCCCAAGAGGTTGGAAATTCAGGAGATTTATTTCTCCTTCGTAGATGACTGTATTGGTCAGCAAGGCAATAACAAATGAACTCCAAAATCTCAGTGAGTTAACACAATAAACACTTATTCCACACTCACGTAAAGCACTTGTTTCATGTGGTATGATACCTTAGAGAACATGTGGCCCCCAAGGCTGCTGTGCCAGGGGAAGAGAAGGAAGGAGAAAGCACATCAGCTCTTAAATCCCTTGACCCAGTGGTGACTCATACCACTTCTCACATGATTAGCCAGAACTAGTCACATGGCACAAACCTAGCTGCAAAGGAAGCTGGGAAATCTACAGGAACACTTGGATATTTTGTTGAGCACTATCTTAACAATCAGTATGCCTTAACCATCAAAACAGCACAGATTTCTTTGTCAGCCAGGCGCAGTGGCTCATGCCTACAGTCCTAGCACTTTGGGAGGCCAAAGTGGGAGGATTGCTTGAGTCCAGAAGTTTGAGAGCAGCCTGGGAAATACAGTGAAACCTCATCTCTACAAAAAATCCAAAAAATTAGCTGAGCATGGTGCCACACACCTATAGTCACAGCTACTCAGCAGGCTGGGTGGGAGGACTGCTCAAGCTTGGGAGGTGGAGGTTGCAGTGAGCCAAGATCATCCCATTGCACTCCAGCCTATGCAACAGAACAAGACCCTGTCTCAAAAATAAATAAATAAAATTAAAAAAATAAAAAAATCTTTGTCCTTGTCCATCTACCCATCCTTCCTTCCTTTTTTATGTTCACATAGGGCACTTACTACTATGAGCTAAGTGTTGTGTTAGGTGTTTTATCTGTATTATCTCACTTCATCCTTAAAGCAACTCTTGAAGCAGACACTGTTACGGTCATTAAGATAAGGAAACTGAGGCACAGCAAGGTTATGTAGCTTTTCCAAAACCACACAGCCCAAACTGAAGGCTTGAATAGAGGTCTCTTGGACACTAAAACCTGTGATTTTAACCCCCTTGCCATTCTGCTTCTCTAACTTTTTGGAGCCTTGGTTGACAGAAGGATGCCCAATAATCCCAGGAGGGAGGATAGAAACAAGGAATATGTGCTGGCCCTGCCTCTCTGATTTCAGAAGAAGGCTGCGAGAGTCTCAGGAAATCCTTGCCCTATTTATGTGGTTCTAGAGAGCTCTGGGGGCTTGGTCAGGATCACATCCTACTGAGATCCAGCTCAGGACTCCAGTATGAAAAGAAAACAGGCACAAAGCCCCCCCAACCCCCCCACAACACACACATACCAAACAACCTCCTTTGACCTTTCCTGTACCTCACATTGGATTACTTTTTCTCCAATGACATGGCTGTTAGGGAAATGTAGAGTACATAATGGTCTGAGCCTGCCTTGCCTCTGACCCCTGCCATGGCTACTTCCATATGCCCCTGATGCCCAAATGCCCCTGCATCCAGAAGACCTTGATTTCAGGAGAAAAGAAGGGGGTGAGGGAGAAGATGGACAAGAGTCCTGTCTACACAGTGGTGGAAAATCACTGGTTCTGCAGAGAATGGACCAAAAGGCACTGTGAGTCCTCTAGTTCCAGGATGGCTGACCCACAGGCCTAAGTAAATTTTGCCTAGAACAATGCAGGGGAACCCCAGAGGCCGTAGCCAACAGGTTGCTTTATCTAGGACTAAAGTCAAGGGCATGGGTCTCTGGGGATCTCCAGAAGATTGTACATGGGTATATATTAGTACACTAGGGCTCAGACTCCAAGAAAACATATCTAGGATGGAAGAAAGCCCACATTTATGCATGCAGGTGAATGTGCACACACACACACACACACAGAGCAGATAATAATGTACATGCAACTTAATAGTCATTTATAACTTCAGAGCAGGCCAGAGCCACTTCAGGCTGTCAAACCACTTGGCAATCACCAAAGCTCCATCCCTATAGTGACCTCTTCCCCATGACATCTCATAATGGGGCTAACAAGGCAGACAACTCCCCAGATTCAAGAATCACTCCTGCATCTCTTCTGAGATTTTCTACTCTTGCAGCTTTCCCCGGATCAGAGTTTTTGCACATGCTCTTCCCTTCTCTGGGAATGCTCTTTACCCTGCTACCAGGATAACAGCCGCAGAAGTGTTAAGAAGTAGTCAAATTCTATAAATAATTTGAGGGTAGAGCAGACAGGATTTGCTGATGGATTGGAGGCAAGGCAAGAGAGAAAAGGGGAGTCAAAGATGAGGCTGATATTTTGGCCTGTGCATCTAAAACTTTGGAACTACTGTTACCCGAGATGGGGGAAGACTGTGAGTAGAGCGGGCGGTGGGGGCAGATTTGGATATGTTAAATTTGATATGCCTACAAATATTCCCAATTATAGATGCCCAACAGATGATGGGATACACAAATATGGGGCACTCAGGGATAAGACCAAGATAGAGAGATGTAGGTGGCAATTTAAAGCCATGAACTTGGATGTGGTTACCATGGCAGATGAAGATAAGGCAAGAGGAGTGTGGACTGAGTTCTGGGCTACACCATCCAGAGCGAGGAGGAAACAGCCCCTAGTGTGGTGAGGGAGAAGCAAGAGAGAGCAGAGTTGTGACAGCCAAGTGAAGGGAGAGTTTCATGGAAGGAGAGAGATAGGGAGGGAGGGAGGAATTGGTTAGCCAACTTCTGCTGAGAGAAAGATGAGGATAACATTGGGTTGGGTAATGAAGATCCCACTGGTGACCCTGCAAAGAGTTGTTTGGTCCAAAGATGGGCATGACCTATTAGCAGGAGTGGTTCAAAAAAGAGTGGGGGAAAATAAAAAGGAACAATGACGTTGAGACGTCCAAAATAAAGGAGGAGAGAAAACAGGTTGATAGCTAGGAGAGAATGTGGTCAAGTGGGATTTTATTGTTTGTTTAAGATGGAGGAAATAGTGACATGCTTCAGTGCTGATGAGAATGACATAGAAGAGAGGCACATTGATGATTCAGGGGAGGGGGGAGAAAAATTTTAGAGTGAAGCTCCTGAACAGGCAACAGAGATAATCCCAGTGCATAAGGATGGCAGTGGCCTTTGGCAGGGCCAGAGAGGGGTCACCTGTGGCAACAGCAGGAAGGCAGAAGTCAAGGGACAGGGGGTGACAGATGTGGTGGTAGGTGTCTGTGGAGGGTCTCTTCCGACCACTTCTGTTTCCTCAGTGAAAAACAAAGCCAGATTCTCAGCAGAGGCTAGGGAGAGATGAGGAGGTATGATGACTGAGAAGGAAAGGTGAGACATCACTGCTTAGGAAAGGCTGGAGGGTTGCTGGGTGGCAGCCAAGGCCCATTTGAGGTTAGTGATCATGAGCTGTAAGTGAGATTCATCCACAGAAGTGTGTGTTTTTCTTCAGCAACACTCAAGACCCCTGGGTGAGAGGGTGCAAACAATAGAAGGCTGAATTCAGCCAAGGTTAGGGCGTTTCCAGGCAACTACGATGGAGGAAGAGAGGGGCCCAGGAGTTGAGGGAATGTGCTGAGAGTAATTATGAAAATGAGCCATGAAATCTATGCTGAGTAATGAGGGAGGGGGCCTCATTAAGCGGGTGAGGGATGGTGACAAATGACAAAGTCTATGAATTATACGCCTCTGCAGGGTCTAAGAACTCTTGGACAGAGCATGGGGCTGGGGCTTAGAAAGGCTGTGCTATATAATTCTAGCTCTGCCCTAGAGCTATGCAACTCCATGTAAACCACAGCCCTGGTTTCCTCCAGCAACAGAATCAGTGGGTTGGATGAGTCCTAAGATAACCTATTCTATTCTCCTTATTCTGAGAGCTGGAGAGAATATTTGAATTTTAATGTACTGCATGGCCTTAGGATTTAATCGCCCTATGCCTTGGTTTCTTCATGTGAAAATGGGCATAATGATATCTACTAGAATATCCATTCAAATATGTAGTGCCATGAGAAGATTTTTTTCTGTTTTGTTCACTGCCACTTGAGCCTGGCAACTAGTAGGTACTCAATAAATACTTCCTGGTTAGTTGGTTGGTTCATTGGTTGGTTGGTTCATTGGTTGGTTGAATGACTCAATGAGAGAGTATCTACTCCACTTATCTAACAGAATTACTGAGGAACAGATGAGCCAAAGGGTGCAAACTTTGTGAAGAACTGAAAGTGCTATAAGTTGTGTGCTGCTGCCCAAGCCCCCTGTGCTGGCTACTTCACTTCAGCTGTTAAAACCAGAGTATTTCATTAGGCACCTTCCAGAGTATCGCAACCAGGTTACTGAACAGTCACAATCACAATAGCACAAATCCAACATTTTGACCCATACTGCTTGAAAGATGGTCCTGAGAGTTTGGAGCAAGAGGCCCATGCCAGCAGTTTTGTGCAGTAGGGTGAGGGAAGCAGAGGCAGCTTCAGAACAGAGTGAAGCCAGAGTCAGGGCGAGCGTCCTTACACCAGGTGGGGCATCCACATAAGGTTTCTATATCAGAAGAGTGAGGGGCGCTATCAATAAAAGGAAAAAGCAGATGGCCCCCAAAAGCTAAGTTTCTCTTTTCCATGCTGCCTGGGAATAAATATGGAAGAGCTATGTTGGGGGCAGGGAAGAGGGACTGAGAATACGTTAGCATAATTCTGCAAAAGCACACTCCATCAAGACATCAAGCATGCCTTGAGCAGCCTATGGTTAATATCTACTCATTTCTGCTAGGACTTAAGAGAAAAATACTTGAGGCAGCTATTAGGATTTTTTTCCCCTTTTAAGACCCCCAAAACAATGCAGCAAAGCTGGTTCTAGATCAGATGGCATGAGCACAGCCCACCACAGATTCTCCATGTTCTTTCTGGGTTATTCTAGGCCTTTTGTCTGGTTCTCCAACCCCTTTGACCCACAGGTAGGAAACTGACAGATGCAAATTGAAATAGAAATACTCTAGCTAGTAGATGTCAGGGAGGGCAGGTGCAACTCAGCACAAATTTTCTGGAAGTGTACTGTTTAAAATGATCCTGTTTGAACCCATTGGCCTTTTCTTTTGTTCTGAGTTAGTTCAAAGTGACAAAGTCCTGACAGTAAAAGATTCAAACATTCCTAGTTTGTGAATGACAAATTTCTCTTTCATTTTTGTTCTAAACACTCAAAATCTGCAAGATCTGTTAATGATGGTGTGCCTCTCTGTCTGTTTATCTAGGCATCTACATCTATACTTACATATCCAGCAACAACAACAAAAAGTACTTTTAAGCCTTTTCTGGCATAAGCCAAAGAATGTAGAATAATTATCTGTGACCAATTCTCATCTATAACTAATTAGAATTTTAATTTTCTCATAGCATTTCCTCCCTGATTCAGGTCCAAGGTTTTTTTGTTATTATTTTTTTCTTAGAAAAGGAAGATACCTGGATAATATGAGAACTGTAGGATAGAAAGGGAGCTAGGTAAAAGGGGGAAAGGGGCACTTTTCAGATTGCATTGTCACTTCGATCTGATTGAATCTTTTCCTTATTCCTTTTTTTTAAATGCTTTTCCAGCATGGGAAGGATTTCTCAACCCTCTGGCTATTGCATTTGAACTGAAGTCTGCAGAAATAGTTTAAGAGCCCCCACTCACCTCGCTCACTCCCACCTCAGGCGAGCAGTTCCACTTCCCAACCACAGCTCTGAGATCCCATCCAAACTTGTTGGCGTCTCAAACTGAATCCCAGATGTTCACTTAGCGAGAAGTAAATGAATGGCCCAAGCCGTGGACTGAAGCAGGGACCCTCACAAATAGATTCCAGGTGTGTTGGCCTCTGTACCACTATCTTTCTCTGTTTTACCTACACACACACACACACACACACACACACACACACACACACACACACGGCACCAAGTCCATCCTGAAAAGAATTCAACGTCATCTCCAAGTTAGAGCTAGTATAGGATGAACAGAGTTAGTTACCTAACACAAATAACACATTTTCAATTGTGGATGAAGGCAAAGGGCTCCACATTCACACTCCTTTGCCTTCAGTAATCAAAATCATGATGTGTTTGATGTTCAAACTCAGCTTAGGCTTAAAAGAACTAAGAACGGCTAAATGACCTGAATTATCATCACTGTTCATTATCCATCTTAGCTGCCTTCTTGTGTTCCCGTGTGCTATGGTCCAAATGTTTGTGTCCTGCCCCCACTAAAATTCACATTCAAAATTCAACCACTGAGATGATGGCATTTGGAGGTGGGACCTTTGGGCGGTGATTGGGCCATGAGGGTGGAGCCCTCATGAATGGGATTAGTGCTTCCTTGCATCTTCCACAATGTGAGCACATAAGGTAGAAGGCACCATCTATGACCAGAAAGCAGGTCCTCACCAGACACCAAGTATACTGGCACCTTCCTTGATCTTGGACTTCCCATTATTTATAAGCCACCCAGAGTATGCTATTTTGTTATAGCAGCTGGAATGGACTAAGACTACACAATTCTTATGTCAAATTTAACAAGCACCTACTGTTTGCTTACCTGGGGGCAAACAGGGAAGAAAAAAAAAGAAAAGGAAAGATCTGCCTCAAAGAACTCATAGTAGTGTTTTGAAACATCAAAATTCCAGTTGCTTACTTATAAATTAAGCAACTCATATTCTGTGAAGAAAGTCAATGGGTAGCTTGATGGGAATAGCACTGAATATATGTATTATTACTTTGGCAGTATGGCCATTTTCACAAACTGATTCTTCCTATCCATGAGCATGGAATGTTTTTCTATTTGTATCCTTTCTTATTTCCTTGAGCAGTGGTTTGTAGTTCTCCTTGCAGAGGTCCTTCACATTCCTTGTTAGTGGTATTCCTAGATATTTTATGCTCTTGGTTGCAATTGTGAATGGGAGTTTACTACTTTGAATTTCATATAGAACCCAACAAAGAGCCTGTATAGCCAAGAAAATCCTAAGCAAAGAGAACAAAGCTGGAGGCATCATGCTACCTGACTTCAAACTACACTAACAGGCTACAGTAACCAAAACAGCATGGTACTGGTACCAAAACAGATATATAGACCAATGGAACAAAACAGAGGCCTCAGAAATAACTCTACACATCTACAACCATCTGAGCTTTGACAAACCTAATGGAAAAAAAGCAATGGGGAAATGATTCCCTATTTAATAAGTGGTGTTGGGAAAACTGGCTAGTCATACGCAGAAAACTGAAATTGGACCCCTTCCTTATACCGTAGACAAAAATTAAGATGGATTAAAAACTTAAAAATTAAGATGGATTAAAGACTTAAGTGTTAGCCCTAAAACTATAAAAACCCTACAAGAAAAGTTAGGCAATACAATTCAGGACATAGGCATGGGCAAAGACTTCAGGACTAAAACACCAAAAGCAGTGGCAACAAAAGCCAAAATTGACAAATGGGATCTAATTCAACTAAAGAGCTTCTGAAGAGCAAAAGAAACTATCATCAGAGTGAACAGGCAACCTACAGAATGGGAGAAAATTTTTACAATCTATCCATCTGACAAATGGCTAATATTCAGAATCTACAAAGAACTTAAATTTACAAGAAGAAAACCCACAACCCCATCAAATGTAGGCAAAGGATATGGACAGATACTTCTCAAAAGAAGACATTTATGCAGCCAACAAACATATGAAAAAAAGCTCATCATCACTGGTCATTAGAGAAATGCAAATCAAAACCACAATGAGATACCATCTCACGCCACTTAGAATGGCGATCATTAAAAAGTCAGGAAACCACAGATGCTAAAAAGGATGTGGAGAAATAGGAACACTTTTACACGGTTGGTGAGAGTGTAAATTAGTTCCACCATTGTGGAAGACAATGTGGTGATTCCTCAAGGATCTAGAACCAGATTTGACTTAGCAATCCCATTACTGAGTATACACCCAAAGAATTATAAATCATTCAACTATAAAGACACATGCACACATATGTTTATTGCAGCACTACTCACAATAGCAAAGACTTGGAACCAACCCAAATGCCCATCAGTGGTACACTGGATAAAGAAAATGTGGCATATATGCCACATGTGGAATACTATGCAGCCATAGAAAAGGATGAGTTCATGTCCTTTTCAGGGACATGGATGAAGCTGGAAACCATCATTCTCAGCAAGCTAACCCAGGAACAGAAAACCAAACACTGTATGTTCTCACTCAGAATTGGGAGTTGAACAACGAGAACACATGGACATAGCAAGAGGAACCTCACACACCAGGACCTGTTGGGGGTAAGGGGCAAGGGGAGGGATAGCATTAGGACAAATACCTAATGTAGAAGACGGGTCGATGGGTGCAGCAAACCACTATGGCACACGTATACCTATGTAACAAGCCTGCACGTTCAGCACATGTATACCAGAACTTAAAGTATCATAAAAAATAAATCATAAAATTCAATGTTTACTAAGTGCCTATTCTGCATCATACTCTGAGATACAAAATTCAGTAAGACCTCCTCCTTCAGCAACTTGCAATCTAGCAGCAGAATAAGATAAGCAAGATAAGACCCATGTGAACAGAAAACACAGAAGCTGTGGGAGAAACTGTTATGGCAAATAGCTACCCATGGCAGTCCGCAGTGAGGGATGCATAATGACCCAGGCAATGGACATAGACAGAGATGAGAGGTAAGACCAGACAGGTAGGATGAAGGCATGGGGACTTGTGGGAAGCCAGCAGGTTCCAAAATGCAGTTGTCCAATCTTTCAAGATTTCAGAGGGCAAATAAATGCACAAAAAATTTTATTTGCATTATATTTTTTATGTTTTTACAAAAATGTGTAACTCTCTCATGGTCATTATTAAAGAGAGGCCAAGGAAAAAGAAAGGAAGTTGACTTAAAGTCAAATTAAAGAAAATAATTTGAGTAAAGGTGTTGCATGGATTGACAAAAACCATGAAGAAGGTATAGAATGTACTGGCATTTGGAAAATGCTGTGTTGCTCAGCATCTGGTCACTGAAATTTTCTGGGAAGGACTGGCATGAAGAAAGTCAGCTAGTAGGAAGAGAACTTGGGTAGTGGTATGCAGAATGTGTTGGGTGGTGGGGGTGAAACTGGAGTTGAACATGACAAAGACTGTTGTGTGAGTCAAAGGGGACCAGAGGTAGGAATGAATGAATGAAAGTAAGAGGAGAAACAGGAGACAAGGCAAAACTTAGTGGCAAATGGGATGAAGACAGTTAGAATACAGACAGGGTGTGGAGACTGATTCATTGTTTCCAATTCTTCCGCACACTAGGAGAATTATACACCCAAGGGTTTGGCCCTGTGATTTTGCAGTATCTCCCATTAAAGTGGGAAGTATATATTTCCTTGCTCCATTGATGTTGGGTGTGGCCATGTAACTTGATTTGGTTAACAGAAGGTTGGTGTGAGTGTGATGTGAGCAGAGATTTTAAATGTGCTTGTGTGACTTGGCTTGATCTCATCTCTTATTTCACTTGCCATCAAAAAATATGCCTTTGATAGCCAAGAACCCAAATAGAAGAAGTCACAAGGATATTCCTGAACGCAAATCACAGCCTGAATCCAAGCCCAACTGAGCCCAGCTAAGACCATCTGAAACAGCCAAACCCAGCCAACCCATGACCCATACACACAGAAAATAAATGCTTATTTTTGTAAGCCACTGAGATTCTGAGGTTGTTTGACTAGAAGGGAAAACTGACTAATGTGAAGGAGGACGGATTGGGGTGAGAGTTGCAGCAGTCTCATGACTGGTTCCCCTGTTTCTGCTTTTGCTCCTACATCCTATTTTCCATGAGCAGCTAGAGTGAACGTTTCAAAACCCATGTTAATCAAGTAACTCCTTTGCTCAAAAACCCCTCAGTTGCTCCCGCATCACTCAGAGTAAAAGTCAAAGTGCTTACAATGGGCCATAAACATGATCTGTCCATCTCCCTATCCCGTTACCCCTCAAAATTCACCTCCTACCACTCTCCTACTCTCTCACTCTACTCCAGCCATATGCCTTTACCTGCTACTCCTGGACCACATTAGGGTGCACCTTCCTTTGGGCCTCTTCCTTTTTTATTCCTAGAAAATATGTGTAAATAGCTGACATATTTTTATTATTATACTTTAAGTTCTGGGGTACATGTGTAGAACATGCGGTTTTGTTACATAGGTATACACGTGCCTTGGGGAGTTCCTGCACCCATCGACCTGTCACCTACACTAGATATTTCTCCTAATGCTATCCCTCCCCTAGCCCCCGACCCCCAGACGGCCCCAGTGTGTGATGTTCCCCTCCCTGTGTCCATGTGTTCTCATTGTTCAACTCCCATTTATGAGTGAGAACATGTGGTGTTTGGTTTTCTGTTCTTGAGTTAGTTTGCTGAGATGGTTTCCAGCTTCATCCATGTTCCTGCAAAGGGCATCAACTCTTCCTTTTTTATGGCTGCCTAGTATTCCATGATGTATTTTCTTTATCCAGTGTATCATTGATGGATATTTGGGTTGGGTCCAAGTCTTCGCTATTGTGAATAGTGCTGCAATAAACATACATGTGCATATGTCTTTATAGTAGAATGATTTATAATCCTTTGGGTATATACCCAGTAACGGGATTCTGTCAAATGGTATTTCTAGTTCTAGATCCTTGAGGAGTCACCACGCTGTCTTCCACAATGGTGGAACTAATTTACACTCCCACCAACAGTGTAAAAGTGTTCTTATTTCTCCACATCCTCTCCAGCATCTGTTGTTTCCTGACTTTTTAATGATCACCATTCTAACTGGCATGAGATGATATCTCACTGTGGTTTTTATTTGCATTTCTCTAAATCACCAGTGATAATGAACTTTTTTCATGTTTGTTGGCTGCATAAATGTCTTCTTTTGAGAAGTGTCTGTTCATATCCTTCGCCCACTTTTTGATGGGGTTGTATGTTTTTTTCTTGTACATTTAAGTTCTTTGTAGATTCTGGATATTAGCCCTTTGTCGGATGGATAGATTGCAAAAATTTTCTCCCATTCTGTAGGCTGCCTGTTCACTCTGATAGTTTCTTTTGCTGTGTGGAAGCTCTTTAGTTTAATTAGATCCCATTTGTCAATTTTGGCTTTTGTTGCCATTGCTTTTGGTGTTTTAGACATGAAGTCTTTGCCCATGCCTATGTCCAGAATTGTATTGCCTGTTTTCTTGTAGGGTTTTTGTGGTTTTAGGTCTAATGTTTAAGACTTTAATCCATCTGAATTTTTGCTAAAGTCTTTAATCCATCCTAATTTTTGTCTAAGATATAAGGAAGGGGTCCAGTTTCAGTTTTCTGCATATGGCTAGCCAGTTTTCCCAAAACCATTTATTAAATAGGGAATCATTTCCCCATTGCTTGTTTTTGTTAGGTTTGTCAAAGCTCAGATGGTTGTAGATGTGTGGAGTTATTTCTGAGGCCTCTGTTTTGTTCCATTGGTCTATATATCTGTTTTGGTACCAGTACCATGCTGTTTTGGTTACTGTAGCCTCTGTTTGCAGATGACATGATTGTACATTTAGAAAACTTCACTGTCTCAGCCTGATATCTCCTTAAGCTGATAAGCAACTTCAGTAAAGTCTCAGTATACAAAATCAATGTGCAAAAATCACAAGCATTCCTATACACCAATAACAGACAAAGAGAGAGCCAAATCATGAGTGAACTCCCACTCACAATTGCTACTAAGAGAAAAAAATACCTAGGAATACAACTTACAAGGGTTGTGAAGGCCCTCTTCAAGGAGAACCACAAACCACTGCTCAAGAAAATAAAAGAGGACACAAATAAAAGAAAAAAACATTCCATGCTCATGGATAGGAAGAATCAGTATCATGAAAATGGCCATACTGCCCAAAGTAATTTATAGATTCAATGCTATCCCTATCAAGCTACCACTGACTTTTTTCACAGAATTGGAAAAAACTACTTTAAACTTCATATAGAACCAAAAAAGAGCCCGCATAGCCAGGACAATCCTAAGCAAAAAGAACAAAGCTGGAGGCATCACGCTATCTGACTTCAAACTGGAGCTGACATCTTTACTTTCTTCAGATCTCTCTTCAAATATCCCTTCCTCCAGGAGATCTTCCTTGACTATCCCATTAAAATTGCAACTCCATCCCTCAGCTCTCTGACTCACTCCCCTGCTTAATTTTTTCCAAGTGATAATCTGACCTATTATACATTTCACTTGTTGTGTTTACTGTCTATGGTCTCCCACCAGAATATAAGTTCCATGTGGGTAAAAACTTTTTTCTCTTCCTACTATATCCCCAGAATTAAGAACAATGCCTGGCACATGACCCAATAAATATTTGTTAAATAAATGGATCAAAGAAATAGCCAGGCTTCTGTTCTAGAAAAATGTGGATAATAGTGATGGCTTTGACAGACTCAGAAGCTTGGAAGGAGAAAGAGGTATGGAATAAAGTAAGAGTGGCCAAACGAAGGTACCAAGATGGCAAGTAATAGGTCAAGTTCAAGGAGACAGCAGGCATCATCCACTTGGTGGTGAGAGCTAAGCCATGAGCATTGGGAGAGTCTGTCATTTACTACTCAGAACAATTGACTAAACTCACCAAGTCTCAGTCTTCTCATCTGTTAAATGGAAAGAATACAAACACCTCCTTCCCAAGGGAGTTGTGAGAATTAATTGAGATCATATAAGTGGCTCTGTATTCTGCCTGATATAAAATAAGTGCTCAATATCTGGTTCCAAGTAAGTTGGCAACACCTGCTTCATGGAGAGCCCATCAAGGGGGAAGGAAGATGGCACAT